>NC_052147.1:208344558-209544558 GCF_902713615.1 Scyliorhinus canicula
CCCCCCCCCCCCCCCCCCCCCCCCCCCCCCCCCCCCCCCCCCCACCCACCCACCACCGGCGGCCCCGACCGGTACAGTTCCCTGTATAAGTCCCTAAAGACCCCATTGACCTCTGCCCCCTGCCGCATCACATTCCCACCCCTATCCTTCACTCCACCAATCTCCCTAGCCGCGTCCCGCTTGCGAAGCTGATGCGCCAGCATCCTGCTCGCCTTCTCCCCATACTCATAGACCGCTCCCTGCGCCTTCCTCCACTGTGTCTCCGCCTTTCTGGTGGTCAATAAATCAAACTTAGCCTGCAGGCTACGCCGCTCCCCCAGCAATCCCTCCTCCGGGGCATCCGCATACCTCCTATCTACACTCAGCAGCTCCCCCACCAGTCTCTCCCTCTCCCTCCTCCCCCTCTCCCTATGGGCCCGGATGGAGATTAGCTCCCCCTCTAATCACTGCCTTCAGAGCCTCCCACACCATCCCCACCCGGACCTCCCCAGTATCATTGGCCTCGAGGTACCTCTCAATACATCCCCGGACCCTCCTGCACACCTCCTCATCAGCCAACAACCCCACGTCCAGACGCCAAAGCGGGTGCTGGTCCCGCACCTCCCCGATATCCAGACCCACCCAATGCGGAGCATGGTCCGAAATCACTATAGCCGAATATTCGGCATCCGCCACCCTCGGGACCAGCCCCCTACTCAGGACAAAAAAATCAATACGGGAATAAACCCTGTGCACGTGGGAGAAAAAAGAGTACTCCCGAGCCCTCGGCCTCCTAAACCTCCAGGGATCCACCCCTCCCATCTGGTCCATAAACCCCCTCAACACCTTGGCCGCCGCCGGCCTCCTGCCTGTCCTAGAACTAGTACGATCCAGTGGGGGATCCAGCACCGTATTGAAGTCCCCCCCATGATCAGGCCCCCCACCTACAGGTCAGGAATGCGGTCCAACATACACCTCATGAAACCAGCATCATCCCAATTTGGGGCATACACATTTACCAACACCACCCTCTCCCCCTGCAGCTTACCGCTCACCATCACATATCTGCCGCCACTATCAGCCACCACCTCAGACGCCTCAAACGCCACCCTCTTCCCCACCAAGATAGCCACCCCCCGGTTCTTCGCGTCGAGCCCTGAATGGAAAACCTGCCCCACCCACCCCTTCCTCAGACGAACCTGGTCCGCCACCTTCAGGTGAGTCTCCTGGAGCATAGCCACGTCCGCCTTCAGCCCCTTCAGATGCGAAAACACCCGGGCCTGCTTAACCGGCCCATTCAACCCCCTCACGTTCCACGTGATCAGCCGGATCAGGGGGCACCCCGCCCCCCTCCCCTGTCGACTAGCCATAGCCCATCGACTGCTCGCCCCTGGCCAGCACCCCCCACTCGGTCCGTTTCCCACGGCGATAGAACCTCACTCCAACCCCCCCGACCCACACCAGCTCCTCCCTGGCCAATCCAGCAGCAACCCGGTATCTCTCCCCCCCCCCCCTCCCCCCCCAGGCTAGGACCCCTCCTAGCCGCGACGCTCCCTCCATAGTACTGCCGTGAGCCAGCTGACTTCTGCTGACCCCGGCAGCTCCCGCCCTAACTCCGACCCCTCCCGATATGGGGTCACCCCTCCCCCCCTGCAGCAGCTCCTTGGCACCGCTCCAGCGAGGGAAAACAGAACTGATATCCACGCCCCTTGTCACCAGCTCCACTCCCCTCGTCCCGCAGCGCGGGAAACCAGAGGAAAACCCGCGCTTTCACACTGCCCCACCCCACCCCCTCAATGCAGCTCCCAAATATCAGTCCCAACCCATCCACCAACCCCGTACAAACAAAAAAAAGAACATCCACAGACCCCCCTTAAAACACAAAACCATAACCAACACCATCCGAAAGCGGGAAAAAAAAACAAACAGAATAACCAGCAACAGCATAGACAGTGATACAAAAAACCCTCACAGCCCCCAATCCCTAGTTCGAGTCCAACTTTTCAGCCTGCACAAAGGCCCACGCCTCCTCTGGGGACTCAAAGTAGTGATGCCGGTCCTTGTAGGTGACCCACAGGCGTGCAGGCGGCAGCATGCCGAACTTCACCTGCTTGTCGTGGAGCACCGCCTTCGTCCGGTTGAATCCGGCCCTCCGCTTGGCCACCTCCGCACTCCAGTCCTGGTAGACGGGCACTACCGAATTCTCCCACTTGCTGCTCCTCACCTTCTTGGCCCATTGCAGCACACACTCCCGGTCACTGAACCGATGGAACCGCACCAGCACCGCCCGCGGGGGTTCATTCGCCTTAGGCCGCCTGGCCAGTACTCTGTGGGCCCCCTCCAGCTCCAGGGGCAGATGGAAGGATCCTGCCCCCAACAGCGAGTTCAGCATCACGGCCACATAGGCCGGCAGGTCCGACCCCTCCATCCCCTCCGCGAGGCCCAGGATCCGCAAGTTCTTCCTCCTTGATCGAAACTCCATCTCCTCAAAACGATCTTGTCACTTTTTGTGGAGCATCCCGTGTATCTCCACCTTCCCCACGAGGGCCGAGACCTCATCCCCCACTCAGAGGCCTGCTGCTGCAACTCAAGTATCGCTGCACCCTGGGTTGTCTGGGTCTCCAGCAGCTTACTTGTCGTCACCCTCAGGGATTCCAGCAACTCCCCTTTCAGCTCCGTAAAGTAGCGCAGAAGGGCCGCCTGCTGCTCCTCCGCCCACTGCCTCCACTCCTCAGGGGCTCCACCGGCCGCCATTTTGTACACCTTCCCCCGCTTTTCCAGGGGAGCTGCTGCCGTTTTTCTCCTCGCCCCACTCCGGGTCCGCACCATAAATCCCAGGGGGTTTTGCTCCAGACCCCTTTACCCACCGGGAATCGTCGAATAAAAGAGCCCACAAGTCCTATTAAAGCGGGAGCTGCCGAACGTGCGGCTTAGCTCCGCCTAGCCGCAACCGGAAGTCGTCACCCAGGAACTTGATAGCAGTTTGACCAAATGAGCATTTGGCCCTGTTGAGCTGGAGACCATTTTCGTGAATCCGCTGGAAGACCTGTGTGAGGCGGTGATGCTCGATCAATGACTCCAGAAGCGAGATTGGACGACAATTGAAGGCTTTATTGGACTAGATGTTTCCCCCAGCAGCGCAGGTACAGAATGCAGCAGCTGGGGAGACACAGGCTCTTATACTCCACCTTACTGGGCGGAACCAGCAGGCAGGCTTCACCAATGACATTGCTATCTCAGGTACCTCCCACACCAATGGTCTTACAGCCTGGGTACCGTAATACCGCTAAAACTGACTACCACAGGCGGGCAATGTGATCCTCGGGCATTTTGAACCAGACGATCACGTCATCCAGCTAGACTCGCACCCCCTCGATGCCCTCCATCATTTGCTCCATGATGCGATGAAATACTTCGGAAGCTGATATAATACCGAAGGGCATGCGGTTGTAGCAATAGCGGCCGAACAGAATGTTGAACGTGCACAGCTTCCGACTGGACGCATCCAGCTGTATTTGCCAGAAACCCCGGGAAGCGCCCAGCTTGGTGAAGAATCTGGCATGAGCCATCTCACTGGTCAACTCTTCACGCTTCGGGATCGGGTAATGCTCCCGCATGATGTTGCGGTTCAGGTCTTTGGGATCAATGCAAATGCAGAGTTCACCAGAGGGTTTTTTGACACAGACCATGGAGCTGACCCAGTCTGTTGGTTCCGTGACCTTTGAGATGATGCCCTGGTCTTGGAGGTCTTGCAGCTGCTTTTTCAGGCGATCCTTGAGAGCAGCCCACACCCAGCGTGATGCATGGATCACTGGGGTGGCGTTTAGCTTTAGCAGAATTTTGTAGCGATATGGGAGCGTGTCCATTCCATCAAACACGTTGTGGTATTGTGTGAGAATGACGTCTATCTCGGCCTGGAGATTCACATCGGGCGAGGCAGTCACCGGTGTCGAGGACATGGTGTGGACTCGCTGGATCAGATTCAGGAGCTTGCAGGCGCGAGCACCGAGCAGGGACGCCCTGTCAGGCCGAACGATCTCGAATCTTAAAGTTGCCTTGAATTCCTTGTGAGATACCCTTAGCCGACACGATCCACTGGCAGCTATGGCATTGCCATTGTAGTCAAGGAGTTGGCAGGCTGGTGGAAGAATGCTTGGTTGGTTACGGATGCTGTCGAGTTCTGACTGTGATATGAGGTTCGCAGATGCGTCGGTGTCCAGTTTAAATCGGATGCGAACCCGGTTGACTGTGAGGATAGCACACCACTCGTCGTCGGGATCCATACTGAGGATCGAAAGGTGGGTTGCCGGTGCAGTGGGGAGCAGCTCGCGTGTGGTTATGATGCCCACCCGATATGGAGATTCGAGGCAATCAGCATCGGGATCCGTTGGGCTGTCGGGATCAGTATCCTGCATGTCTTGTTGTACCGAACGGATGCTTCTGCGCCGTATCTGGGACCGCTGGCTGACAATCGGTGGAGCGGATCCTGCAGCCGGCCGCGTAATGGCCAGGCTTCCCACACTGTAGGCATCGCTGTCCTTTGGCTGGACATTGCTGCTTTAAATGGGCGGAGCCACAATTCGGACACGTCATAACGCTGACATCAGCGTGTCCCGTGCGCCAACGTGCATGCGCAGTGCGGTTGGCCGACGTGCGCACCTGAGCATCAGAGTTCTCGGCCTCGTCGTCCACCCGTCTGTGGTGCGCATGCGTCGGGACCCGGGAAAAGTGCGCGAAATGGCCACTCTCCTCGATACTCAGGCCTTGTATTTTTTCAATGGCCTGCACCCGTTCTGCCTCATGGGAGGCCAGTTTTGCAGTTTCCGCCGCCCTGATGTGGGAATAACGATTCTTGGCATGCTCATTGATCACGCGCGTCTCAATAGCGACGGAGAGGGTTAGCTGTTTTATTTTGAGGAGCTGCTGCTGCAGGGAATCGGAGTGGACCCCAAAAACGATCTGATCCCGGATCATGGAATCAGCCGCCGAGCCGTAATTACATGACTGCGCCAGGATGCAGAGCTGGGTCAGGAAGGACTGAAAAGGTTCATTCTTACCCTGAAGTCTCTGTTGGAAGATTTACCGTTCAAAGCTCTCATTCACCTCAATGTCGCAGTGGCTGTTGTATTTTAGCAAGACCGTTTTAAATTTCGTCTTGTCTTCGCCATCGGCAAATGTAAGCGAGTTGTAGATATGGATGGCGTGATCCCCCACGGTCGAGAGAAATAGAGCGATCTTCCTTGCATCCGATGCTGCCTCCAGGTCGGAGGCCTCGATATACAGGAGGAACGTTTGCGTGAAGATCTTCCAATTGGCGGCGAAGTTGCCGGAGATGCGGAGCTGCGGAGGAGGCTGGATGGCCGCTTTCTGGTCGCTGCAGATTTACTCGAGGTAGGTTCGGCAGGATTAATAGCACTCTGGTACCATGATGTGTTAGGCGGGTTGGTTTGACGTTGACTGCAACTGGATGCAGGGAAGCTAGAAACAAACGTCTAACACCGGAGATGATCCAACACTGTTTTATTTAACTATGAACTGCTGCACATGTTCAGCTGTGGGTTGACACACTACTAATCTGGGCAGCAGGGTAGCATGGTGGTTAGCATAAATGCTTCACAGCTCCAGGGTCCCAGGTTCGATTCCCGGCTGGGTCACTGTCTGTGTGGAGTCTGCACGTCCTCCCCCTGTGTGCGTGGGTTTCCTCCGGGTGCTCCGGTTTCCTCCCACAGTCCAAAGATGTGCAGGTTAGGTGGATTGGCCATGCTAAATTGCCCGTAGTGCCCTAATAAAGGTAAGGATAAGGGGGGGTTGTTGGGTTACGGATATAAGGTGGATTCGTGGGTTTGAGTAGGGTGATCATGGCTCGGCACAACATTGAGGGCCGAAGGGCCTGTTCTGTGCTGTACTGTTCTATGTTCTATGTTCTAATCCTACTGACGACCTCTTACTGGCTCGGCCAGACTTATTAGCTCCCACATGGCAATAGTGCCCACTAACTTGTGCACTCTGACCGTCCCTGTGTCTGGGTCCCGAAAAGAGCGGGAGTCTTAATGCCCTGTGAGCTTTATAGTGGTGGTGTCTTGTCTGGTGATTGGTTGTTCTGTGTTGTGTGTTCATTGGTCATCCTATGTGTCAATCACTGCCTGTCTGCATCTCATTATATACATGAGTGGATATTCTGACAATTGGCACTAATTTCTGATTTTTATTTGCAGGAATTTATGTTCTGCGACGCAGTACTCCCAGGAATTTATTTAGAGTTTCAATATCCACAACTCAATATTCCAGATCCTAGAACTTTGCTTATTCAGGTTCCATCGGAGTTGTAAATTTGAATCATCTACAAAATAAGCCAAATGGTGGCACAATACACATACTTGGGATAAGGAAATTAATGTTATGTGGAGAGATAAGAGAAGTAGGGCTTGTTTCCTTGATGCAGAGAAAGTTACATCACTGATGTCAGGTTTACAACAGCCAGGAGCGCAAAGGTAGGTAGAGTAACATGCTGGCACTACCCCCTAGCACCCTGGCAGCGCCACCCTGGAACTGCCAGGGATAGGCCCTCTGGGGATCCCCTTTGGAGGTTGTCCATTGCTTATGTGAGAACATAGAACATAGAACGATACAGCGCAGTACAGGCCCTTCGGCCCTCAATGTTGCACCGACATGGAAAAAAACTAAAGGCCATCTAACCTACACTATGCCCTTATCATCCATATGCTTATCCAATAAACTTTTAAATGCCCTCAATGTTGGCGAGTTCACTACTGTTGCAGGTAGGGCATTCCACGGCCTCACCACTCTTTGCGTAAAAAACCCACCTCTGACCTCTGTCCTATATCTATTACCCCTCAGTTTAAGGCTATGTCCCCTCGTGATAGCCACCTCCATCCGCGGGAGAAGGCTCTCGCTGTCCACCCTATCTAACCCTCTGATCATTTTGTATGCCTCTATTAGGTCACCTCTTAACCTTCTTCTCTCTAACGAAAACAACCTCAAGTCCATCAGCCTTTCCTCATAAGATTTTCCCTCCATACCAGGCAACATCCTGGTAAATCTCCTCTGTACCCGTTCCAAAGCATCCACGTCCTTCCTATAATGAGGCGACCAGAACTGTACGCAATACTCCAAATGCGGCCGTACTAGAGTTTTGTACAACTGCAACATGACCTCATGGCTCCGGAACTCAATCCCTCTACCAATAAAGGCCATCACACCATAGGCCTTCTTCACAACCCTATCAACCTGGGTGGCAACTTTCAGGGATCTATGTACATGGACACCGAGATCCCTCTGCTCATCCACACTACCAAGAATTTTACCATTAGCCAAATATTCCGCATTCCTGTTATTCTTTCCAAAGTGAATCACCTCACACTTCTCCACATTAAACTCCATTTGCCACCTCTCAGCCCAGCTTTGCAGCTTATCTATGTCCCTCTGTAACCTGCCCCCATCACTTGTGTGTGGGGGTGGGGGAGGGAGGGGGGGGGATGGGTTTACCACATTGCTTTTGTGTGGAGGGAGGCGGGGGGGGGGGGGGGGGGGGGGGGGGGGTTGCCCGGATGCTTTTTTGGGGGGCAGTTTCTTTTAATCAGATCAAGACACTGTTTCAAAAAGACACATCGATCTCTGATACCAGTGTTGCCAGTTCTATCAGGCCCTGCCCGCCGGTGTGATGGTGGAAGCCACACCCGTAGATTTACTGTGCACAGAGTGCCAGAGAATCTGGAGAGAAAATCCAGCTGTGCAGCTGGAGAGCTACATGCCAGTTTTCCGAAACCGAGGGCAGCACGGTAGCATTGTGGATAGCACAAATGCTTCACAGCTCCAGGGTCCCAGGTTCGATTCCGGCTTGGGTCACTGTCTGTGCGGAGTCTGCACATCCTCCCCGTGTGTGCGTGGGTTTCCTCCGGGTGCTCCGGTTTCCTCCCACAGTCCAGAGATGTGCGGGTTAGGTGGATTGGCCATGATAAATTTCCCTTAGCGTCCAAAATTGCCCTTAGTGTTGGGTGGGGTTACTGGGTTATGGGGATAGGGTAGAGGTGTTGACCTTGGGTAGGGTGCTCTTTCCAAGAGCCGGTGCAGACTCGATGGGCCGAATGGCCTCCTTCTGCACTGTAAGTTCTATGATAAATCTATGACACTGAAAAAATATCAGAAGATTCTGTCCTATGAGTGTAAAACTGGTAGAACCATCCTATAGTGATAGTGATAGGTGATGCGGGATATTCAGAGGCGGCCACAGGTGAAGGTGGAGGACTTGGAGAACTGGTCCCTGAGACAGAACCTGAGGATCGTCGGGCTGCTGGAGGGCAGCGAGGGATCAGATCCAGGCTTGTAAATTGCCAGAATATTTGAGAAGTTGCTGGCAGAGGGGGGCTTTGAACGGGCCCTGGAGGTGGACTGGGCGCACAGGGCACTGATGAGGAAGTCACAGGGTAATGAGCCGCCGAGGGTGATAGTGGTGCGGTTGCATTGGTTTCTGGACAAGGAGCGGATCTTGAGGTGGACCAGGCAGACAAGGCGATGTACCTGGGAGGGTAGTGAGTTTCGAGTGGACCAGGACCTGGGTGCAGAGCTGGCCAAGAGGAGAGCGGGTTTTAATGAGGTGAAGGCTGCCTTCTTTAAGAAGGGGGTGAAATTTGTGATGCTGTACCCGGGTTGCCTCTGGATGACTTCACACTGGCCGTGAACTTTACTTTGGGATGCCGGAGGTAGCGATGGAGGTTTTGAGGGTCAATGGATTGGCAGGAGAAGGAAGATATTGAACTTAGGAGGAGGTGTTCTTTTTTCTTTGGGGGCCATTGTCCTGTGTTCTTCAGTGGGGGAGGGTGTTTGCTCTTTTCTTTGTTTTTGGTCTTTGAATGTTGGTGTTGTTGTTTGCACCGGGATAGTGTTTGACCGGGGCGGAGGGGAATCAGTGGGGGGGGGGGGGTAGGGTGCTAGACACCATGGGCGGGGAGTGGCAGGCTAGCTGGTCAGGCTAGCTCACAGAAGCGCAGTGGGGGGTGAGCAGGTGGTTCGACTGGTGATAGGGTTGGGGTTGTTGTTTTGTGGGAGGGGCCTGCTGACAGGCCTTTTAAATGTGATATGCGGATGGTCGTTGAAGGTGGACATCCGAGGGGCTGGTCAAGAGGGCTTGAGCATTCACGCGTCTGAGAAGCCTAAAGGTGGACATGGCATTTTGACAGGAAACGCATCGGAAGATTCGGGATCAAACTAGGCTTAGTAAAGGGTGGGTATGGCAGGTATGTCTCTCTGGATTGGATTAGAAGATGAGGGGGGTGTGGTAACGGTCTTGATAAACAAACAGGTAGCTTTTGAAGTGGGGAACATAGTGGCAGACTTCAGGAGCAGGTTTGTTATGGTGAGGGGATGCCGGTGGTATTGATGAATGTTTATGCCCCAAACTAGGACGATGTAGAGTTTATGAGGCGGGTGTTGGGGAGGATTCTAGACCTGGACTCACACCGGTTGATAATCGGGGGGGGGGGGGGGGGGGGGGGGGGGGTTGGGGTGTGGATTTTAACACAGTTTAGGAACCAAAATTGGATAGATTGAATCCAAGGTCAGGGAGAATATCAGCGATGGCAAGGGAACTGAGGAGGTTTATGGACCACACGGAGGGGAATGGACCGGTAGAGGTTTGGTAGGCCGAAGGCAAAGAAATTCTCGTTTTTTTCCCATGTGCGCAGGGTGTATTCCCAAATCGACTATTTTGTGTTAGATAGGACGTTGTTGGTAGGGATGGTCGGTTCGGAGTATTCGGTGATTGTGGTTTCAGACCATGCTCCGCATTGGGTGGACTTCCAGGTGAACCAGTGGGAGGGGTGGGGGGGGAGGGCACTGTGGAGGCAAGATGTGGGCCTGCTGGCAGGTGAGGTTTGTGAGCAGGTGAGGGCTGCCATTTGGGGATATGTGGAGCTGAATGACACGGGTGAGGTTTTGGCCGCCACATTGGGGGATGCATTGAAGGCAGTAGTGAGGGGGGGAGTTTATTTCAATACGGGCTCACAAGGATAAGATGGAGTGGGCAGAGATGCCGAGGTTTGTGGATGAGATCTTGCAGATGGATAGGAGGTATCCGGAGGCCCCGGAGGAGGGGTTCCTGAGGGAGCGGCAGAAGCTACAGATGGAGTTTGGACTGTTATCGATGGGCAAGGCGGTGGGGCAGTTGAGGCGAGCTAAAGGGGTGGTACATGAATACGGGGAAAAGGCATCTAGGAAATCGGGAAGGCGAAGGATAGGGAAGGGAAGGTGGTCTTGGACCCGGTGGGGATGAATGGGTGATGAGTCGGAACCCCCAGCTGGGTGGAGGGAACGAGGCATTACTTGGAGGAGTTGGAGTTCCCGAGGGTGGAGGGATGGGAGTCCCCGTTGGGCTGGTGGAGGGTATGGGAGCAATGCAGGCGGGGACGATCCCGGGCCCAGACAGGTTTCCAGTCGAATTTTACAAAATTCTTTTGGGGGACCTGTGGCCCCTGTTGGTAAGGGTGTTTTATGAGGCGAGGGAGCAAGGGCTGCTCCTCCTGACATTAACGCAGGCCTCGATCTCCTTAATTTTAAAGAGGGACAAGGATCCGGAGCAGTGTGGGGCCTACAGGCCAATTTCGCTGTTAAATGTGGATGCCAAGTTACTGGCCAAGATCTTAGCTTCAAGGATTGAGGACTGTATGCCGGGGGGATAGGAGAGGACCAGACGGGGGTTTGTTAAGGGGAGGCACTTGTCGACCAACATCAGGCGGCTGTTGAATGTTATAATGATGCCCTCAGAGGGACAAGTGTGGAGGTGGTGGTCGCTATGGATGCAGAGAAGGCCTTCGACTGGGTGGAGTGGAACTATCTGTGGGAGGTGCTGGGGCATTTGGGCAGGGCTTTGTGGAATGGGTCCGGCTGCTTTACCGGGCACTGGTGGCAAGCAAATGAACCGGGTGAGTTTCGGAATATTTCAGGCTGCATCGGGGGACGAGGCAGGGATGTCCACTCTCCCCATTGCTCTTTGCCTTGGCTATAGAGCCACTGGCAATGGCGGGGAGAGCGTCGAGGGACTGGCAGGGGATAGTACGGGGTTGGTGGACCATAGGGATTTGCTGTACGCGGACGACTTGCTGCTGTATATTTCGAAGCCGTTGGAAGGTATTGGGAGATTGAGTATTTTGAAGGAATTTGGCTGGTTCCCGCGGTACAAATTGAATATGGGGAAGAGTGAGATTTTTCTGATCCAGACTAGGGGGCAAGAGAAGAGACTGGGGGAGTTGCCGTTTCAAATGGTGGGGAGGAACTTTTGATATCTGGGTATTCCAGTGACGCGGGTGTGGGATAAGCTGCACAATCTGAATTTGGCTCGATTGGTGGAACAAATGAAGTGGGATTTTAGGAGGTGAAGACGGTGAAGATGCCTGTTCTCCCAAGGTTCTTGTTTGTGTTTCAGAATCTCCTGATCTTCATTCCTCAGGCTTTTTTCTGGAAGGTGGATGCGCTGATTTGGGGATTTGTTTGGGTGGGTAAAGCCCTGCAGGTGAAGACGGTGCTGCTGGAGCGGGATCGGGCGGGGATTGGGGAGTGGGTTAGCTCTTCCGAATGTAATGAACTACTGCAGGGCGGTGAATATCGCCTTGTGAGGAAGTGGGTAGTGGGGGAGAGGTTGGCATGGGAGCGGATGGAGGCAGACACGAGTCTGGGGGCATTATTGACAGCGCCTTTGTCATTCTCGGCAGCCAGGTACTCCACAAGCCTGGTGGTGGTGGCGGCCCTGAGGGTGTGGGGACAGTGGGGGCAGCACCGGAGGCTGGAGCGGGCATCGGTTTGGGAAACCAATTTGTGGGATTCACCGGCTTGTTCCGGGGGGGGGCTGGATGGGGGTTTCGGGGGTGGCAACGGGCGGGGATTGAGCGGTTTGGGGATCTATTCATTGAGGGCAGCTTTACAAACTTGGAGGGGTTAATGGAAGAGTTTGAATTGCCCACCGGGAATGGGTTCCGATATTTGCAGGTGAGAGATTTTGTCCGGAAGCAGGTGCTGTCCTTGCCTCACCTGCTGCTACAGGGGCTGCAGGACAAGATGGTGTCAAGAACAGGGGTAGGGGAGGATGTCAAGAACAGGGGTAGGGGAGGATGTCAAGAACAGGGGTAGGGGAGGATGTCAAGAACAGGGGTAGGGGAGGATGTCAAGAACAGGGGTAGGGGAGGATGTCAAGAACAGGGGTAGGGGAGGATGTCAAGAACAGGGGTAGGGGAGGATGTCAAGAACAGGGGTAGGGGAGGGTAACGTGTCAGAAATTTACAAGGAGTTGCGCATGGGACTCCGAGGGTGAGAAGTGTTCCTGGAACAGGGCAGGGATAGGGGGGGGCTGGCGTTGCCCAACCTCTGTGGGTACTATTGGGCTGCCAACGCAGCGATGGTGCGTAAGTGGGTAATGGACGGGGAAAGGGCAGCATGGAAGAGGATGGAGGTGGCGTCCTGTGTAGGCACGAGCCTGGAGGTGCTGGTAACGGCGCCGTTGCCGCTCCCTCCAATGAGGTATACATAGAACATAGAACAGTACAGCACAGAACAGGCCCTTCGGCCCTCGATGTTGTGCCGAGCAATGATCACCCTACTCAAACCCATGTATCCACCCTATACCCGTAACCCAACAACCCCCACTTAACCTTACTTTTAGGACACTACGGTCAATTTAGCATGGCCAATCCACCTAACCCGCACATCTTTGGACTGTGGGAGGAAACCGGAGCACCCGGAGGAAACCCACGCACACACGGGGAGGACGTGCAGACTCCGCACAGACAGTGACCCAGCCGGGAACTGAACCTGGGACCCTGGAGCTGTGAAGCATTTATGCTAACCACCATGCTACCGTGCTGCCCCTACCACAAGCACGGTGGTGGCGGCTACCCTCAAAATTTGGGGGCAATGGATACGGCATAGGGGAGAAGTAGGGGACTCGATGGAAGCCCCGATACGGGGGAACCATCGGTTTGTCCCAGGGAGCATTGATGGCGGATTTCTGGGCTGGCACAGGGTAGGGTTTAGAAGGTTGAGGGACCTGTTTGTGGAGGGGAGGTTCGCGAGCTTGGGGGAGTTAGAGGGGAAGTTTGGGCTCCCCCCGAGGGACATGTTTAGGTACATGCAGGTTAGGGCATTTGCCAGGCGACAGGTGGAGGGGTTCCCCTTGCTGCCCCCATGGGGGGTACGAGACAGGGTGCTCTCGGGGGTGTGGGTTGGAGGAGGGAGGATTTCGGACACAGACCGGGTAATGCAGGAGGTAGACGAGGCCTCGGTGGAGGAACTGAAGGGGAAATGGGAAGATGAGCTGGGTGAGGAGATTGAGGAGGGGACGTGGGCGGATGCCCTGGAAAGGGTGAATTCCTCCTCTTCCTGTGTGAGGCTTAGCCTTATACAGTTCAAGGTGCTGCATAGGGCCCACATGACTGGGACGGGGATGAGTAGGTTTTTCGGGGGCGAAGACAGGTGTGCTAAGTGCTCGGGGGGCCCAGCGAACCACGCCCATATGTTTTGGGCATGCCCAGCGCTGGGGGAGTTTTGGAAGGGGGTAGCAAGGACGGTGTCGAGGGTGGTGGGATCCAGGGTCAAGCCAGGCTGGGGACTCGCAATTTTTGGGGTTGCAGTGGAGCCGGGAGTGCAGGAGGCGAAAAAGGCCGGTCTTCTGGCCTTTGCGTCCCTAGTAGCCCGACGGAGGATCTTGCTTCAATGGAAGGATCCATTTTACCGCGGTTGTTCTGTTAATATTGTTGTGATGTTTATATTTTGTAAAAATCTTAATAAAAATTATTTTAAAAAAAAAGAAATTTACAAGGAGCTGATGGATTGGGAGGGAGCCCTGATAGGGGGAGTGAAGCACAAGTGGGATGAAGAGTTGGGTAGGGAGTTGGAGGCTGGGCTGAGGAAGGAGGCTCTTAGGAGTGTGAATGCATCCTCATTGTGTGCTACGCTCAGCCTTATTCAGTTTAAGGTGGTCCACAGGGCGCACATGACGGTGGCCAGAATGAGCAGGTTTTTTTGAAGGGGTGAAAGATAGGTGTGGGCGTTGTGCAAGTGGGCCCACGAATCATGTCCATATGTTTTGGGGTTGTCGGAGACCCTGAAGGTGAAGGTGGTCCTGAGTCCAGACGTGGCGATCTTCGGAGTGTCAGAAGACCCGGGAGTCCAAGGGGCAAGAGAGGCTGATGTTTTGGCCTTTGCCTCCCTGGTAGCCCGGAGACGGATACTATTAGAATGGTGGGACTCAGTGATATGGGTGAGTGACCTGGCAGAGTTTCTCAGGCTGGAAAAGATAAAGTTCGCCTTGAGAGGGTCTGTGGAGGGGTTTGCCTGGAGATGGCAGCCATTCATCGACTTTTTTGAGGACAGTTAAAATGTCTGCAGTGGGGGGGATAAAATAAGAATGTCGTGGAGCGGGGGGGGGGGGGGGGGGGGGGGGGGGTGTGGAGCCGGGATGGAGAGGTGTTAGGTATTTAGTAGATTTGGTTATTTGCTGCCCTGTTGGCTTGTTTTGTTTTGTGATCATGTTTGATGTGTATATATATATATGCCTCAATAAATATATATTTTTTAAATTTAGCATGGCCAATTCACCTAACCTGCACATTTTTGAACTGTGGGAGGAAACCCAAACAGACACGGGAGAAAGTGCAAACTCCACACAGTCACCCAAAGCCGGAAGTGAACCGGAATCCCTGACGCTGTGAGGCAGCAGTGCCAACCACTGTGCCACCGTGCCGCCCCAAATGCAGATCTGGGAATCCAGGAAATCATGGCTCATCGGATTGGTGGTCAAATACAGCTAGTACTTAAATCCACTGCACCAGCGATAGAATCCAGCTTTACAGCTATGATTGCGTGCAGCGAATTATAGATCTCAGTCACACAGCAGAGAATTGCAGGAGTGGAAATAAATTATGCGTTGAGTCACTGAAGATCTAACTCAAGAGCGGACTATATGGTCAATGGAAGGGTCCTGGGGAAAATTGATGTACAGAGAGATCTGGGAGTTCAGGTCCATTGTACCCTGAAGGTGGCAACGCAGGTCGATAGAGTGGTCAAGAAGGCATACAGCATGCTTGCCTTCATCGGACGGGGTATGGAGTACAAGAGTCAGCAGGTCATGTTACAGTTGTATCGGACTTTGGTTAGGCCACATTTGGAATACTGTGTGCAGTTCTGGTCGCCACATTACCAGAAGGATGTGGATGCTTCAGAGAGGGTGCAGAGGAGGTTCACCAGGATGTTGCCTGGTATGGAGGGTGCTAGCTATGAAGGAAGGTTGAGTAGATTAGGATTGTTTTCATTGGAAAGACGGAGGTTGAGGGGAGACCTGATTGAGGTCTATAACATTATGAGAGGTATGGACAGGGTGGATAGCAACAAGCTTTTCCCAAGAGTGGGGATGTCAATTACAAGGGGTCCCGATTTCAAGGTGAGAGGGGGAAAATTTAAGGGAGATGTGCGTGGAAAGTTTTTTACGCAGAGGGTGGTGGGTGCCTGGAATGCCAGCAGAGGTGGTAGAGGCGGGTACGATAGCATAATTTAAGATGCATCTGGACAGACATATGAACGGGCGGGGAACAGAGGGAAGTAGACCTTGGAAAATAGGCAACAGGTTTAGATAAAGGATCTGGATCGGCGCAGGCTGGGAGGGCCGAAGGGCCTGTTCCTGTGCTGTAATTTTCTTTGTTCTTTGTTCACTTTGGTTCACTTTTCCCTCATCCTTTAGCAGCTAGCTCAAAACCAACATTGACAAAGTTCTAAGATCAAGCTATCAACTCACCTGTTCACCGAGGCAGCGGTGTATATTGGCTCAGGACCAGATGGAAATAAAGTTAGGTAGATTACAGATTTGTCAAGATTTAAATTTAGATCTAAGAAGGCATCCCCTGAGGTCCATATGGTCAAGCCTCTTGAGTTGTGCAATGGTAAGTTAGCTTGTATTTCCACTGGCCAAATACTACCACTGTGAAATTGACAAGAATGATTCCAAAGTTCAATACTATCGCAATGTAAGTCTTTAAGTTCACAAAATATGTATGAAATGAAATGAGTAATTGACAGATAAAACTTAACAGATTTATGACTGGGAGATTTTATAGTTTTATATTAATCAAGCATTTTTCAGGGAGTGATCAGCTGTGATAAGTGCAGAAACATAAAACTGAACCGAAAATATATCTGTCTATGCAATTAAAATATAGCTAAATGTTCTGAAATGATTTACTTTACACGGTTTTTGAAAAGAATGATATCAGGCTATTTATATTATTTGTTAAGGATACATATACTCAGCAATGATTATAATTCTGCAAACACATTTTTTATTTATATACGGGATTCCCGTTGTGCTAGTGCAAATTAGAAATTGAATGCGTTTAGATTGAAATCAGGAATAACTACGGAGCGAATCTTTAAATAAAGGCATGTTAAAGTTCTTAGTATTTACATGGGGCAGGATTCTCCGTCAGCTGACGCCAAAAGCGGGAAAGGTGATTGGGCGGAGAATCACGGGTCGTATGAATCCCACAGCATTTTTCATTGCAATCTATTGTGTTCCACGCTGCACCGGTGCTAGCCCCTCAACAGTACTCGAATCGGTCCAGGTGTGGCGCTGGTTTTTATGTCGTAAATGTCCACGGATTCTGCGTTGGCGTCAACACTTAGTCTCAGAAACCCACCCATGGTATTTGCAGAATGGAAACAGGGCATTCAGCCTGAGAGATCCATGCCAGTGTTTATGCTAGCCTCACCTTCCTTCATCTAACTCTGTTAACATATTCTTCCATTCCTTTTTCTCTCTTGTGCCTACCTAGCTTCTCTTTGAATGCACTATTTGCCTCCATTAGTTCCACGCATTAATCACTCTGTGGGTAAAGGCATTCTAAATTATCTATTGGCTTTGTTAGTGACTATCTTGTGTTTATAGCTCCACTTTTGGTCTTGCCCACAAATGGAAATATCTTCTCTGTGTGGAACACAGCATCAGGAGTAGGCCAGTCAGCCCATCGAGCCTGCTCCGCCATTCAATTAGATCATGGCTGATCATCTCCCTCAACACTATTTTCCCGTGCTATCTCCATATCCCTTGATGTCCTTGGTCACCAGAAATCTATTGATTTCTCTATTGAACATACTCGGTGATTGAGCTTGCACAGCCCTCTGGGGTATAGAATTCCAACGATTCACCACCTTGGACGCCGAGTTCCTTTACTGTCGCCGGGTCAAAATCCTGGAACTCCCTTGTTACAGGCACCTGTGGCGGGATTCTCCGACCCCCCCACTGGGGAATTGGCGGGGGAGGGCGTGAATCCCGCTCCGGCGCCGGTTTTTCGGGGCAGTTGGCAGCGGCCCCCCCTCCCCCCGGTGATTCTGCGGCCCACGATGGGCCGAGTGGCCGCCCGTTTGCGGCCGGTCCCACCGGCATAAAATACACCAGGTCCGTACCGGTGGGATCTGGCTCTGCGGGCAGCCTGTGGAGTCCTCGGGGGCGCAGCGGGATCTGGTCCCGGGGGGGGCCCCCAAGATGGCCTGGCCACCTCCATTGGAGCCCACCGATCCGCGGGCAGGCCTATGCCATGGGGGCACTCTTTCCCTCCGCACCGGCCAGTGTAACAGTCTGCCATGGCTGGCGCGGAGAAGAACCCCCTGCGCATGCGCTGGGATCACGTCAGAACATGCTGGCGCTCCCGTGCATGCGCCAACTCGCGTCGGCTGGCGGAGGCCCTTCGGCACCGGTTGGCATGGCGCCAACCCCGCTGGCGCCGGCCTTGCTCCTGAAGGTGCGGAGGTTCCACACCTTCCGGGCGGCCCGACGCCGAAGTGGTTCACGCCACTCCTCGGTGCCGGTACAGCCCGCCCCGCCGGTTAGGGGGGAATCCCGCCCCATGTCAGTCGTCAACAATGGTTAAGATACTGAACTGGACATGTAACTTTTTAAAAGTATGCAGAAAGATCTATTTGTTCCAGGGGTGACAATATTTGAAATAAGGCTTGGTTATTTTATAAACAAACTTTATTAAAACCAAGAAAAAAACATTTAAACTCTTAAACTTCAGCTCTACTACTAACAAATTACATGTTGTTTCTTAATCTTAACACATTAGTTCTCAATACACGGCCATGTCCAATAAACATACAGCTCTCTTTGCATTTGAAGAGACAGGCAAAGGTGATTCTTGTATTTACGAAGCAATTAGTTCAAAATGGAACCTTGCCATTGAGCAGGTACAACTCAGAGTTCCAAAGACCAGAGGTATCTATCAAATTGTTTCTTACAAACCTGTATGGATTAGCCAGTTGGTGCGAGTATGGGGCAGGGAAAGACAACCTTTTTCATGATCGCATTGTCATCGGAGTCCATGGCAAAATGCTGTCAGATTTTTTACAGACAAAAGAGAATCACACATACAATTGAATGCTTCAATACATTAGACAGGCGGAGCTTAGGAAGTGAATTCTGTCTCTCATCCATCGACAAACTGAGGCTTTGGATAAGTTTGATGGTCACTAAGGCCCCAAGGAAGCAGCCCTTTTCACTCAAAATCCCACCAAAACAGCCAAAATGGTGGGAGGCCCAAAAGCAGCCAATGTGAAGTGCTTATGCTGCGGTGCAAAAAAGCCAGACAGTAAGATTGCCGAGCAGCAGATACAGAGTGTTTCCAATCTGGAAAGACAGGACATGTCATACGGTTCTGTAAATTTAAAAATTCCAGTAAGCGAAGAACACGCAACAAACTCAATTTATATATTTTTAATTCATTCATGGGACATGGCCATTGCTGGCTAGGCCAGCATCTCTTGCCCATCCCTAATTGCCCTTGAGAAGGGGGTGGTGAGCTGCCTACTTGAACTGCTGCAGTCCATTTGGTGCAGGTACACCGACAGTGCTGCTGGGGAGGGAGTTCCAGTATTTTGAACCAGCGACAATGAAGGAATGGCGATATAGTTCCAAGTGGCTTTGAGGGCAACGTCCTAGGTGCCGGTGTTCCCACGTATCTGCTGCCCTGTCCTTCTAGATGGCAGCAGTCATGGGTTTGGAAGATGCTGCCGAAGGATCATTGAATGAGTTCCTACAGCGCGTCTTGTAAATAGGTTATTGGGCTTAAGCAAAGAAATTACATCACAGATTTTCTTGAAGAAATAAAGGATCATGAACAAGATTTTTGGTCTGTCACTTTGGAAGTTAAAGACTTTAAAGCTGACTTTAGACTTGATACTGGTGTTGGCTATTCAATACTGGCTGATCATTTGGCATGGCTCAAAACTATGAATCACTGTAGATTCTCTGTAGATTCAGGAACAGCAGGCAGGAAATATTTGGGAGAAAGAGAGAGGAGCACACAGCCTCTCCACTTAGCATCCAGGAGCTTTCTCCTGGGTTCTCTGAGAAAAACCCACCAAGCAGGACCCAGTCGCTGTCTGTTGCCAGGCAGAATACAGTCCTTGGCTAACCTATTGGCCACTAGCCAAACAATTGAACCAAATTACCCCAATCAATTGGGTGCCATAAAGTTTGAGTTCTTCTGTTCAAAACCTAAGGGCGGCATTTACTGAGTAACCTGCCACATCCTTTTTGGCGGAGGAGGTGGTCCGCCAGCGTGATTTTCTGGCCCGCCATGTCAATGGGATTTCTCGTTGACTACACCCCTCATTGCCAGGAAACCCATGCACCATCGATGGGGCCAGGATATCCCGTTGGCATGAACAGCCAATAATCAGCTTTTGAGGTCCTCACTTCCCCGGTTTAACTTAAAGGTATGTCTCATTACAGATCCATGGTTCAAAAGTGATAACAACAAAAGAAAAGAAATGGGAAATAAGGGAATCGACAGGAGAGCCCCTAAAGCAAAAAATGGACAAAGTCTTTCAACAAGGCAATGGGACAGAATTACACCAAGAATTCCCACAGTTCTTTCAGGTGTGAGTGGCTTTTCCTCGGAATTAGCTGGCTATTTTGGGTTAAAAGTGTCTAAATTCGAGTTTCCCGGAGGAGAGACATCTTTTGTGCTCAGCACATTCCCGTCACCGGAAGTCTTTCAGGGACTTGGTAAACTCAACACTTACCACTATGCACCATGGCACAAAGGATGACCGTGAATTTAATATCCACACTGACACTTCCAGCATAAATGTGGTGGGGGGTGTTATGTGAAGATGCACTAACTTGTCCTTGATCAATTATCTAAGATGGAACAAAGAACAAAGATCATTAGATTTGTGACAGTGCTGATTAATCCTCATGACCAGTCTCTGGGAATTCACTACCCTGGTCACTTTCTCCCATCCCCTGCTGATGGTGGTCTTTGAGGGCCTCCCGCCCCTGCCACTCTCCGAAAGAACCATGAAGTTTCTCCTTCATCACTGATGCCCACCACCATCACTAATGCTGCCAGCTCCAAATCCATCAGTCACATTTACTTCAGTCTCAATCTCCAATCTCACATTTTATTGACAAGAGTTGTTGAGGAAAGCATCCTCAATGTTTTAAGATTAGTAAGACACAAAATAAGTCAAACATGATATTGTGTCTTCAGTTTAGAGTGATAAAGAGAATCTAAATGTAAACATTTGTCAGTTGGCATTGGGAATCCTGTCATAGCCTTTTGTATTGTACTCTTAGTTGCTTTACAGTCTTTCATTCCATGATGTAACTAGAGAATTTAATAAGTATTTCTTAATCTTAAACAATACTTAATCTTATCTTGTTGTTTTAAAGCAAAGAAAAATCTGGTACATTACCATGATTTCCCTGGAGATTTGCACTCAGTACATTTTCACTGATGCACTACAGGTGGAGGAGGTGCAAAGGGTGTACAATACATATTGGAGATAGGTCTTTAGTGTACAAAGGGTGTACAATACAGATTGTAGATAGGTCTTTAGTAGAGGATACAAAGGTAACCTTTGGGGGACTTGAGGTTTATTTTCTTGGAGTGTGGTACTGTTCCTTCTTTTCCCTATTTTGTGTATTTTTGTGTTATGATTTGTATGTTTTCCTTTACAAGGAGGGCAAATCGAATTCAAACCTAAACACCAATTCATCCTGGTCACCATAGCTGTAAGAGGACAATAGGACTGTAATTGAAAGCTGTCATATTATGTACATCACTTGCACAGTAATGTTAAGTGCATTTGAATTTCAGAACTGTAGGATTTTAAAGTTAAAATTGTCATGATAGGCAGACACACACATGATGATACACAGACAAGCAGCTAATGGACACAGAAAACAGGACATGGCCAATAAGCAGGCAGGACACTCAGGGGTGGGATCTGACTATAAAAGACACACGGTACTCACACTCCACCTCTTTCCACTGATGAACATCTAGAGAGTCAGTCAAGGGTGTTGTTACAATCTCACACCTCCAGCACGTGGCTAAGAGCTAGTCTGGTTCAGTCAGACAGAGTAACCACACTTAAGTTAGCAGAGAGTCGAACTCACAGTGAACTGTACTAACTTTGCTATTAGCTCAATAAACCTGACTGAACTAACTTCAAGTTCTGGAGTATCTTTCTGATCTAAGCTGCATCCAGTTGCAGCCAGTGTTAGACCAGTGTATGTAACACGACAAAAATGTCACTGTACATATTTGTTTTGAAAATTGCAATGTGGTTAGGTAGACCAATTACTTATATTTATATATCACTTTTAACTTAACTAAACATCACAAGGCACTTTACAGGAGCACTACAAAGCAAAATGTGACACTGAGCTGCATAAAAGGTATTAGGTCGGATGTTCAAAATCTTGGTCAAAGACGTAGATTTTTATATATTTTTTTCCAATTAAAGGACAATTAAGCGTGGCCAGTCCACCTACCCTGCGCATCTTTGGGTTGTGGGGGTGGGACCCATGCAAACACGGGGAGAATGTGCAAACTCTACACGATCAGTGACCCAGGGTCGGGCTGGAACCCGGGTCCTCACTGCCACCGTGCCGAGCCAAAGTGGTAGATTTTAAGGATCGGCTTAAGGGAGGAAAGAGTGAAGATGTTTAGGGAAGACTGATTCTGGAGTTTAGGACCATTGCAGTCGACGGCATGGGTGCCAATAGTGATGTAATTAATATCTGGGACTCTCAAAAGGCCAAAGTTAGAGATGCGCAGATGTCTCAAAGACCTGTGGAGGTTGCGGACATTACCGAGATAGGAAGGCCTAAGGCCATGGAGAGATTTGAAAACAAGAATGAGAATTTTAAGATTGAGAGTTGCTTGAATTCAATGAAGGGCAGCTAGCACAGGAATTATGGGTGAACAGCACATAGTGCAAAAAAAGATGGAAGCAGCAGAGTTTTGGATGACGTCAAGTTTGAGGGTAGAATGTGAGAGACCAGCTGCGGATGTGTTGGAATCATCAAATGAAAAGGTGCCGCCTAAATAAATAAATCCAACATTCTGTTATTGCTATGAATCAACATAAGTTTTGAACTGGAGTATGTATTGTTAAATGCATCAATCTTTGAATGCTACTGAGCCATTCAAATAGGATAGCCCCAGGTTAAGATTTTGCTAATTCAAACCAGGATGGCAGTAAATGCACTACAATTGTCCTCATTGCTTCTGACTTAACAAAGGAAAATATTCAACAGATTTCCTGCTTGTGATCACTATTCAATATTGCTGCTGGAATACTCATGTAATGCTGATCTGCAGTTCAATTGAGATGCTCCTTCCCCTTCCTGAATGTATTTGGGTTATGGTAATTCCAGGGAGTTGTGTATAGCAAGTGATGTGTTGGGTAAGCTGGGTCTGCGAGGACTGCGTTTACTGTAGCAGTGAGAGAGACAGGCTTCCAACACTTGAAGAAATGCAACGCGATTTTATTGAACTCTTAACTATCATACATACTTTAACTGTGGGTTGACAATTTGCTGACTTGACTGGAGACCTGAGGCTAACCTTACCAGACAATCTTACTACCACATGGTGTAAGTTCTAGTTATTTCTCATGGGCTCTGACTGTCTCAGAGGCTGGATCCCGAGAGAGCGGGAAAACTAGTGCCCTCTGGCTTTATAGTGTTCGTGTCCTGTCTCGTGATTGGCTGCTGTGTTCTGTGTGTTCATTGGTCATCCTGTGTGTCAATCACTGCCTGTCTGTGCATCATCATATACCTGTGTGTATATTATGAGACCAAGCAGGGTTAAGGTCATCGAGTGGAAGAGAGATCTGGGGATCATAAAATATGAAGGTCTATTGGTCAATATTGTGCAACTACACAGAAAGTAAGCAGATGGTTGAGTTGAATGGCTGGGACAGTTAAATACACATTTGGAAATCCGTAACTTCTTGTTTCCCCAATGTCGCATTTAGGGAGTACCCAATGATGAGTTGGGGAATCCCTCGAGGAAGTTCCCACATAAGGGGTTACCTGGCAATTGCCCAGAAGAGCTAACATCCCCTGGACAATTGCGCTGGGCTGGGGGCCATCCAACAGAAACAATGTAAATCACTAGCTTTGGATAGTTCTGCCAGTTTTGCCATTGAAAGGGTTAGTGGAAAAAATCACTTCTAACTCCAGAGTAACTACTTAAAAATGCAGACCCAGCCTAGCATGGGACACCCTCCCCCCACCCCACGCACACATACACAAATGCCCCCCCCCCCCCCCCCCGGTGACCCACCATACAACATCCCCCCTTTACCCGACCTGGACAAACACACACCCCAACCTGGTCCCTCCCCCTCCTCCCCTGGCCCGACCATTCTCCTCTCCAATTTTAATTCTACCCCCCCCCTCCCCCCGCAACCTTGTCTCAGGCTTCAACTCATGTTTCTAATCTAATTGGGGGGGGGGGGGGGGGAGCCAGTGGTTGGCACAGAGTCAGGGACCCGAGTTCAATTCCAACTTGGGTGACTGTGTGGAGTTTGTACGTCCTCCCCGTGTCTGCATGGGTTTCCTCCGGGTGCTTCGGTTTCCTCCCACAGCCCAAAGTGTGCAGGTTAGGTGGATTGGCCATGCTAAATTGCCCCTTAGGATGGGATTGCAGGGTGGCGGATAGGCCTAGGTGGGGTGGTCTTTCCAAGGGTCAGTGCAGATTCTATTGGCTGAATAGCCTCCTTCTGCACTGTCGGGATTCTATATGTTTTTTTCAGACACAAATTCAATCTAAAAATAGTAATTCTAGTTTCAGACTGTGAGGATTGAAGATATAAGATTTAGTATTTCACAATACCTTCTGTCTGGCTTTATTCACTTCTGTAATCTTTTTACCAATAGTCTTGTATCATTACCGAAGGCTCCGGTCATATTTCTAGGTAGTTGTTTAATCAAAGAATTAGATGTATGTTATCTATCCTTGGGCCTTCATGACAGATTCACTTGACTAACTTTAGTAAGTTTCATTATTTTTCAGCTGGAATGCTAGTAAAATGCAGAAGTGCACTAAGGCATTCCATCTAGGAGAAACCGATTCAGATCCACTATTATTTAATCATGGAGACAGATTATTGGACTGAAAGCAGGATAAACTAGGGATGTTTTTTCTTTCCCAGCTGAAGGTGGTTGAGTGGGCAAATTTCATGGCTGATTAATATGAGTCATAGAGTTTTGCAGCTCAGAAAGAGGCCCTTCAGCCCATCAAGTCTGTGCTGGCCACCAAACAGCTATCTATTTTAATATCATTTTCCAGCATTTGACCCATCGCCTTGTATGCTCTGACGTTGCAAGTGCTCATCTAAATGCTTCTTAAATGTCGTGAGGGTTCCCGCCTCTATCACCCTTTCAGGCTGTGAATTCCAGATTCCCACCACCCTCTGGGTGAAAACGTTTCTCCTCAAATCCTCTTTAAATTGCCCCATTACCTTAAATCTGTGCCCCCGGTTATTGACCCTTCAACTGAGAGGAAATGTTTCTCCTATCTACCCTGTCTGTGTCCTTCATAATTTTGTACACCACAATCTGATCCACCCTCAGTCTTCCCTTGAAGGACAACCGCAGCCTAATCAGCCTCTCTTCATAGCTGAAACACTCCAGCCCAGGCAACATCCTGGTGAATCTCCTTTGCATCTTTTCAATGCAATCATATCCTTCCTCTAGTATGGGGCCAGAACGACACGCAGTACTCTAGCTGTGGCCTAATGAGTGTTTTATACTGCCCCATCATAACCTCCCTGTTCTTGTATTGTATGCATCGGTTAATAAAGGCAAGTATCCCATATGCCTTCTTAATCATCTCATCTACCTATGCTGCCTTCAGGGACCTATGGACATGGACCCCAATGTCCCTCTGGCCCTCTGTACATCACAGTCTCCTACCGTTCATTGTGCATTCCCTTGTCTTGTTAGTCCTCGCAAAATGTATCACTTCACGCTTTTCAGGGTTAAAATCTACTTGCCCTTCTGACCAGCTCATCTATATCGTCCTGTAATCTAAGGCTTTCCTCCTAGCTATTTTCCACACTGCCAATTTTTGTGTTATCTGTGAACTTACTGATCATACCACCCACATTTCTGTCAGGATCATTAATGTGCACTACAAACAGCAAGGGACCTGGTGTTAATCCCTGCGGAAAGCCACTTCCAGTCACAAAAACAACCAATGCCCTCTGCCTCCTGCAACAAAGCCAATTCTGGATCTAATTTGCCAAATTTCCCTGGATCCCATGGGTTCTTACCTTCTTGAGCAGTCTCCCATGTGTCAAGAGCTTTACTGAAGTCCATGTAGACTACATCAACTACACCACCCTCATCTACACACCTCGTCACCTCCTTGAAAAATTCAATCAAATTTGTTAGTCGTGATCTCATTTTGACTCAGCCATACTGACTATCCTGACTAATCCTTGCCTCTCCAAGTGGAGAATAATTCTATCCCTCAATTTTTTCCAATAATGTTAGACTCACTGGTCTGTAATTACCTGTTTTTTCCCCACTTCCCTTCCAAATAATTATACCACATTAGCTGTCCTCCAATCCTCCGGCACCTCTCCTGCGGCCAGAGAAGATTTGAAAATTAACGTCAAAGCCCCTGCAATCTCCTCTCTTGCCTCACACAGTAGCCTACGATCATTTGGCCTGGGGATATTTCGACTTTCAAGCTCGCTAAAGCCGCTGACACCTCCTCCCTCTCACTGCTAATCTGTTCAATTATATCACAGTCCCCTTGCTCCTTTCTATTCCTACATCATACTTCTCCACAGTGAACACAGAAGCAAAATACTACTTTAATACCTCGCCTACGTCTTTCGGTTCCATACACAGGTTGTCACTTCGGTCCCCAATGGACCCTACTCTTTCCCTTGTTACCCCCTTGCCATTAATATATTTATAAAACCCTTCATTTTCCTTTATAATCTTTATTATTATCACAAGTAGGCTTACATTAACACTGCAATGAAATTACTGTGAAAATCCCGTCGTAGCCATACTCCGCCTGTTTGGGTACACTGAGGGAGAATTCAGAATGTCCAATTCACCTAACAGCACGTCTTTCGGGACTTGTGGGAGGAAACCAGGGCACCCGGAGGAAACCCACGCAGACACGTGGGAGAACGTGCAGACTCCACACAGAGACCCAAGCCGGGAATCGAACCTGGGGCCCTGACGCTGTGAAGCAATAGTGCTAACTTTATTTTCCCCACCAGTGTTTTTTCATACTCCCTTTTGCTCTTCTAATTTCTTTTTTAAGTACCCCCTGCACTTTCTACACTCCTCTAAGGCATGGTTTTGCAAAGGTGTGTGTCATGAGGGTTGCCGTGTTCCTGCAGAGGTCCCAGTCGCACCCAATTGCACCGTAAACTGGCCAGAAGCGGCAGCAATGAGCAGGTCACGCGCCCTGAACGTACACTTGATGCCAAGTGCTCTCCATGTACCTGATTTTGGCATCAAATCACAGAGTTGAGCTTTATCCATTTTCTAGCTGCTGGCAATCAAGGCCAGTGAACTGTGAAGGTGGATCATTTACTTAAAAGTAAGAGACGGGCAGAGACTGAAATAAGCAGTGTACCTAATTGACACCTCACAACAGGGGAGGTGGTGGGGTAGTGGTATTGACACTGGACTAGTAATCCAGACACCCCAGTAATGCTCTGGGGTCCCAGGTTCAAATCCCACCATGGCAGATGATGAAATTTGAATTCCATAAAAATCTGGAATTAAAATTCTAATGATGTCCACGAAACTATTGCTGATTGTCATAAAACCCACCTGGTTTACTAATATCCTTCAGGGAAGAAATTCTGCTGTCCTAGCCTGGTCTGGTCTACATGTGATTCCTGACCCACACAGCAATGTGGTTGACTCTTAACTGCCCCCCACTGACATGGCGTAGCAAGCCACTCGGGTCAAGGGCAATTAGGGATGGGCAACAAATGCCGGTTCAGCTGGCGATGCCCACATCCCAAGAATGATTTATTTTTAAATCTACTGGAGAGAGCTGCACAGGAGAGTCCAGGGCAGAGCTCCAGGGGGCCTCTGGCTGACAGCCAACAAAGAAGAAATTGAACTCTGGAACAAAGTAGTATAAAGTTGATTTCTTGAGGTATGGTTTAGTCAATTGTGCCAATGTAAATAAAGATGCAAATCCCATGTGTGTCAAATGCAGGGAAGTACTGGGAAATTAGAGAAGTTTCAGATTTTGAAAGAGAAGTGGGTGAAAATTCCTTTTCGGGTTGAGACCCCAGAGTCAGTTATTAACTTACAGCTGGCTCCAAATTGAAAGACTACGCTGCTGTACCTGACCTGTGATACTACATTAGAAACACACCAAAAACCTATGAAGCTGCCAGCACTCTGGAGTAGCATCTCCCAGGAGTATCCAGTGCTGAGTAAAACAAGCATTTTGTTGCTATTGCCATTCACGACGACCTACATGTGCAAAGTTGGATTTTCCGTTCTCACAAAGATGAAGACAGCACAAAGGAACTGGCTGAAGTCTGCACCTCATATGTTCATTGCCCTATCCTCCTTTGAACCTGATTCAAGTGAGATTGTGAGGACCAAGCAGACTCCCCTTTTGCATTAAAGGTAAGCAAACATGGTGTGTGTTGTGAAGGTTGCCGGGCATGGGTCGTGAGGTTTGACAAGTGTGGGTCCTGAAGGTCAGCTGGTTGGCAAAAGTAGATCCCGGGGAAAAAAGTTGGAAAAACATTGCTCGAAGGCATCCTCTGTTTTGAGCCCTCTGTATCAGCCACAAAACTCCCTTTTTTTCCTAATCCAATCCTGTATGTACCTTGACATTCAGGGTTGTCTGGACTATTTTGTTCTACCCTTTATTTTTACAGGAACATGATGATGTTGTACTCTATTTCCTTTTTGAGTGACACCCATTAATCTGATGTAGACTTTCCTACAAGGAGCTGCTCCCAGTCCCACTTTGGCCAGATCCTGATTTATCCTATTAACATGGAATCCTACTAAAGATGCAAACCAAAATCAGGAAACAAAATACTTTCTTAACAAGGCTAAGTTAATGCAAAAAAATTAAATCAGGCTCACTAAAAGTTAAATTGGAAAACTGCTCGTAGAACTGTTTGGAATGTGGAAATCAAACATGCCAACATTCAGCTGTTTGTTTTTTCTGCCCCACCAGGAAACTGGTGTGCTTAGATTTTACAGTTAATTAATTCTATTGGTTGTATTTAATAATTGAAGTGATAAATCAGAGACCAGTGACAGAGATAATCTGCATGACATTATAAAAATGATTGGTGACTATAAACTGAGCTTGCTGACAGTTTCCAGAATCTGCATCATGAAGCTCTTAAACCAAGGCTTGCAATCTCGGTCATCTTGCATTTATATCAACAGATTGTCACATCTACTGTGTGGAGACAATGGGCTGGATTCACAGCACCCTTGTGCTGAAATCACGGCCGGCGCGGGGATGGAGAACCTGTTTCCCCACGAAATCGGGACCAACAGCGGTTCACCGATTCTGCGGGCCCAGAAACGCGCCGTACTCGGGAAGTATGCTGCGCCACCTGGGGCCTACCTGGGGCCATTGCCAGAGGCCCGCTCAGCCATTCTCCGCCCGACCGGCCGAAGTTCCGACAGCATGGAACTAATGTGCTCCAGCTGGTCGGGATACTCGCGTTGCGGCTGCGGACTAGGTCCGTGGGCGGATCGGAGACCGGGGGGGAACTTATAGGCGGCCGGGGGTCTAGCTCCGCGGTCCAAGTCCGCCACGAGCCACCGCGCAGCTGCTGGATGCCGCCACCGTGCGCATGCGCAGCTTCCAACCCAGAACTGTGAAGGCCTTTATCGGCAGCAAAAGCTGCGAGATCCTACTAGCCCCCTTCAGGCTAGGAATTTGTGTCCCTTTGCTCCAAGTTTTTTCTGGCGTAAACTCGACCGTTTTGATGCTGGTGTGGGAACATTATCCCAATAATGAAGAATCCAGCCCAACATCTCTACTTCCAATGGAAGTTAAAAGAATTTGGCATGTCTGCATCGACTCTCACAAACGTCTACAGATGTGCGATAGAGAGCATCCTATCCGCTGCATCACAGTTTGGTATGGCAACTACTCGGCCCCAAGATCGCAAGAAACTGCAGAGTGTCGTGAACTCAGCCCACTGCATCACACAAGCTTGCACCCCCACATTGAATCTGTATACACTTCCCATTGCCTCAGGAAGGCAGACAGAATTATCAGAGGCCCCTCCCATCCAGGCTTTGCCTTCGTCCAGACCCTTCCATCAGGCAGAAGGTACAGAAGGCTGAAGACCCACATATCCATTCATAGGAACAGCTTCTTCCCCAGAGCTACAAGACGCCTCAACGCCTCCCCCTCGGACTGATCTGTTCCCTGTAAGAACACTATTCACGATGCCCTATGCTGCTCTTGCTCATGTATTTGTTTTGTTTGGCCCCTTGTTCCGCACTGTAACCAATCACTGTTTGTCGATGTACCATTTGTCAATGTTCTCTGTCGATTATTCTTTTTTTTGTCTCCTATGTACGTACTATGTACGTTCCCTTGGCCGCAGAAAAATACTTTTCACTGTACTTCGGTATATGCGACAATAAATCAAATCAAAATTAAATCAAATTTATGTATTTTAGTCGAAGAACATTGAAAAAGAGTGAGTAATACCGGATTGGGATGGTACTGCATTCAGTATAAATGTACTGAATATAACAATATAGAATAACGTTTTTTGCCTGTTTATGAAGTGAAACTCACACCAACAATTGACAAATTTTACTCGTGGGACTTATTTTAGCCCTGAGTTGCACAGCCTATATTCATGCTATGTAGTAGTAAAATAATATTGTTAATTTCTATTGACTGTAAAAAAAAAGGATTAAAAAGGAAACCAATAAAGCACTTTGGAGGGAGGGGTCCAGGGAAGGAAACCACACTGTAGCAGGACAGGTTTAGGTGTCTGGGGAAGAGAGACAGATTGTTCAGGGAATGTTTAGCAGGATAAGCATGTCACACATAACATTGTGCCATTGTAGGGTGGTGGATGGCCTCTCTGGGCAGGGAGCATGGGATGGGTCCAAAGGATTTGGTCCATGAATTCAAAAGTTTGCTCCTAATGGTTTGAATGAGTGGGCTGGGGGGTAGAGGGCACAGTCACAGTCAGAGGAAGGGGGAAACTGACAATGGGCCGCTATCTTTTCTGCTCCACCACTTAGGTGGGATGGGATGGGTCGCCACCTTAGGTGGGCCTGCGGCCTGGGAATCATTGGTGACATTTTGCGGTAGGTAATGACTGACTCGATGCTGGATGGTGGTGGGGGTGGGGGGGAGGGGCGGGGGAGTGGTCAGCGACCCCTGATAAGGGTGGTCACCAGGAATGTGCAGGAACTGGAGGAACCCAGTCAAAAGAGTGCATTTTCTTTTTAATTTAAAGAACTTGGGAGCCGATGTCACATTCCACCAGGAGACCCACATGCGTGAGCGAGATTAGGCATGACTTTGGAAGGCTTTTGTGAGCCAAGGTTTCCACTCAGAATTTGACAGTAGTGCCGGGGGTTGGTGGTCCTTATTAATAAAAGGGTCTGGTTTTGATCGGAGAAGGTATTAGCAGATGCAGGAGGGAGGTATGCAGGAGGGAGGTATGCTATAGTAACGGGAGTGTTGGAAGGGATACCGGTGATGTTGGTGAATGTTTACGCCCAGAATTGGGATGATACAGTGTTCATGAAATGACAAGGATGCCGGATCAAGACATCCATCAGCTTATGATGGGAGGAGACATGAATTGTGTGCCAAACCCAAGGGTAGATTGTTCTAGGTCAAGACCGCTAGTCCCGAGGGATATGGCAAAGGCATTAATTGTTTTTATAGCAGAAATGGGGCGGGAAAGACCTTTCATGGCTCGCTCACCCAGGGGAAAAAAGAGTTCCCGTTCTCCTCCTTGTTGTATTACCATTCATGGTAATATGTTGCGTTCTTTGTCTTTCCTTCCAGAATGATCCGATGTGTTGTTGACAAAGAATAAACCCAATCAAAAGATTGAAACAAAATTTACTCATAAAACTAGTAATTAAATGAGCTAAGGGCTATTTACGATATGGGAGAAAGCACGGTCGCTTCCTGGCATTTCACTGCGGAAACAGCAGGTTGAGAGGGAGATTGCCCAGATTAGGGCGTGTGGGATGGGGAGTTGGTCTTGGATCAGGGGAAGGTAAATTAGTATTTGAGACCTTTTACCAAAATTTATACCAATCAGCCCATCCACGGGATGGGAAAGATATTGTGGAATTCCTGGGTGAGTTAGAGTTTCCCATGGTGGAGGACTTACGAGAGAACCTTGAAGCTCCACTGGAGTTGGATGAGATCAAGCAGGCGCTCAAATTGATGCGTTCAGAGAAGGCACAAGGACATGACCTGACAGGTTCCAGTGGAATACTATTAAAAGATTCATAGACCTATTAGCCCCTCTATTGGTAGGTATGTATGGGACTCTTGGAGAGAGGTGCTTTGTCATAGACACTGAGGGAGGCTTCCATTTCCTGCTCTTTAAAAAAGACAAGGATCTCTAAGACAGTTGGTTGTATCGACTGATCTCCCTGTTAAATGTGGACATGAAACTGTTAGCTAAGGTGCTAGTGTTAAGACTGGAACCATGTCTGCTGGAGGTGGTGGGGAAAGACCAAACGGGTTTCGTTAAGGGGCGGAAATTGATGCCAAACGTGAGACGGCTGTTAAATGTGGTGCTACTCCGGGGTCGGATTGGGTCCCAGAGATCATAATCTCGCTCAACACGGAGAGGCGGTCAATCGGGCTGAGTGGGGCTATCTGTTTGCGGTATTGAAAAAATTGGATTTGGGTCGGGCTTTGTAGTACTGTATGGGTGCGGCTGTTATATACGGCTCCATTTGCCAGTGTCTGCACTGACAATGTGACTCCGACCCCATTTGGCTTTATCGGGGTACCAGGCAGGAATGTACGATGTGGGAAGTTGTGCGTCGAGTCCGAGGAGATCGGAGAGGTGCTAAATGAATATTTTCGTCAGTATTCACACAGGAAAAAGGACAATGTTGTCAAGGAGGATACTGAGATACAGGCTACTAGGACTAGACGGGATGAGGTTCTAAGGAGGAGGTGTTATCAATTCTGGAAAGTGTGAAAATAAGATAAGTCCCCTGGGGCGGATGAGATTTATCCTAGGATTCTCTGGAAGCTAGGGAGGAGATTGTTGAGCCTTTGGCTTGATCTTTATGTCGTCATTGTCTATAGGAATAGTGCCAGAAGACTGGAGGATAGAAATGTTGTCCCCTGTTCAGAAGGGTAGTAGAGATAACCCTGGTAACTATAGACCAGTGAGCCTTACTTCTGTTGTGGGCAAAGTCTTGGAAAGGATTATAAGAGATAGGATTTATAATCATCTAGAATGGAATAATTTGATTAGGGATAGTCAACACGGTTTTGTGAAGGGGTAGGTCGTGCCTCACAAACCTTATTGAGTTCTTTGAGCAAAGTGACCAAACAGGTGACGAGGAGTAAAGCAGTTGATGTGGTGTATACGGATTTCAGTAAAGAGTTTGATAAGGTTCCCCACGGTAGGCGATTGCAGAAAATACGGAGGCATGGGATTGAGGGTGATTTAGCGGTTTGGATCAGAAGTTGGCTAGCTGTAAGAAGACAGAATGTGGTGGTTGATGGGATATGTTCAGAGTGGTGTACCACAAGAATCTGTTTGGGGCCACTGCTATTTGTCATTTTTATAAATGACTTGGAGGAGGGCGTGGAAGGATGGGTGAGTAAATTTGCGGATGACACTAAAATCGGTGGGATTGTGGACAGTGCAGAAGGATGTTACAGGTTACAGAGAGACATAGATAAGCTGCAGAGCTGGACTGAGAAGTGGCAAATGGAGTTTAATGCAGAAAAGTGTAAAGTGATTCATTTTGGAAGGAGTAACAGGAATACAGAGTACTGAACTAATGGTAAGATTCTTGGTAGTGTGGATGAGCAGAGAGATCTCGGTGTCCATGTGCATAGATCCCTGAAAGTTGCCACCCAGGTTGAGAGGGTTGTTAAGAAGGCGTATGGTGTGTTGGCCTTTATTGGTAAGGGATTGAGTTCCGGAGCCATGAGGTCATGTTGCAGCTGTACAAAACTCTGGTGCGGCCGCATTTGGAGTATTGCATGCAGTTCTGGTCGCTGCATTATAGGAAGGATGTGGAAGCATTGGAAAGGATGCAGAGGAGATTTACAAGGATGTTGCCTGGTATGTGAAGATAAAAACTCACCACTATTCTTAGAATTTATATGCAGAAAACCCCTATACCAAAAAGGGCCGATATTCTAAATGGTGAACAGGGATTCTCATTCCCTGACTCCTATGCAGGCTTAGGCGGGTGCTATTCAGGTCAAACTATATTTTCAAGTTATCCCCGGTATATCCCATACATTCACAGAAGAATTTTACCTACTTACCACTTATTAGCATCAATATCCTGGGCCCTGTGTTGCTAAGTAAGTAAAGTAGACTTTGTAATAACCCCTGTTTCAGGTTAAAACTTTTACGCTATTTTATTATTATGTTTTTTCTTTTAAAGATGCAATCATTATATTTACAGAAAAGTAAAAGATCTTGCTTCTAGATTCTCATGGTTGGTTGAAGAGACCTTCAAGTCCACCTTGACAATCACTTTTCTTTAGCTTCTGGTCTTCCTCAATTGATTCACCGTTCTGGCTTCAGTTTGCTATGCTCTATCTTTCCCATGTACTGAGCTGTGAGAGCAGGCTCTCTCTCTTCTTTAAGTATTTCTCAGATGTATTAGCTGTTTTAGCTCGGCTGCTTTGCTCTGTCCCTTTCCCATGACCGAGCTATGAGAGCTGACTCTGAGCTGACGCTGAGCTGACTCTGAGCCTCTCTGGTTCCTTCTCTGCTTCTCTGCCTCCGTCCCCTTTCTCAGGGTTTATATACCTTTCTAACAGTTATTACGTTTTATGACTTTACTGTAAAGTAACTTTTATTTCACTTGGATTGTAAAAGGTACCTTTAATCTAAATTTTTCTAACACGACTAAGTATTCATTTTGAGCATGACCTCAGCTCATAGATCTCTGATTACATTGTTTCCTTTGTGATGTTCAAAAATGCTTTGATCTCAGAGGGGTGTTACTTCTGGTTCCTGTCATTTCTATAGTTTTATTATTATCAAATTGTGTCCCCAGCTCATAATTTTGACTTTGATTTAGGTCTAATGTGTGTTCCCTTAGACACTTTGTCTGCAGCTTTCTTTAATTTACCTGATGTCAGCAGAACTTCACACCTGTACATTTGTCACCTAACCTTATCCATTCTTTTCCAACTGCTTACTTAGATAGGTAACTTCAAGAAGGTGCAAAACATTGCTTTTAGCTGTATACTGAAATTCACTTGATTGTGTCTTGAAAGATCTGCTTGTTTTGTTTGCTAAGCCTGCTTGACTAAGGCTATCGGCATTTTACGATCCTCTCCTGGCAGCTGCTGTTAACCCTTTGTGGGATTTTCCCCTACATGCTCTCATGTTTCTTAGATCAGGTATTGGCAGACTTCTGTGTTTCAAATGACATATCTTTCCATATTTTCAATTACATATGGAGGGAAGATCTTATGAGGAACGGCTGAGGGACTTGAGGCTGTTTTCGTTGGAGAGAAGAAGGTTAATACATAACTTAATCGAGGCATATAAGATGATCAGAGGATTAGATAGGGTGTACAGTGAGAGCCTTATTCCTTGGATGGTGATTGCTATCACGAGGGGACATAGATTTAAATTGAGGTGAGATAGATATAAGACAGATGTCAGAGGTAGGTTCTTTACTCAGAGAGTAGTAAGGGCGTGGAATGCCCTGCCTGCAACAGTAGTGGACTCACCAACATTAAGGGCATTTAAATGGTCATGGATAAACATATGGATGATAATGGAATAGTGTAGATGGGCTTTAGAGTGGTTTCACAGGTCGGCGCAACATCGAGGGACGAAGGGCCTGTACTGCGCTGTAATGTTCTATTGTTCTATTGTCCCCTTTGCTGTTTGCACTAGCAACAAAGCCACAAGCCATAGCCCTGAGGTCCTCGAATATATGGGGAGGAATAGTTGGAGGTGGGGTGGAACACAGGGTTTCGCTGTTCACAGATGACTTATATTATATGTGAGGAATCTGGAGGTGTCAATATTATGAGGATCTTGCAGCGTTTTGGGGCTTTTTCTGGTTAGAAGATAAATATGGGAAAGAGTGAATACTTTGTGGTTGGGGTGCCGAGGCAGAGAGTGGGGGGTTCAGGGAAGTGCCTTTCTGGCTAGCTGGAAGTCATTTTCGATATTTGGGTGTCCAGATAGCAAGGGACTGGGGGGAAACTCCAGAGGTTGAATTATACGAATCTGGTGGCAAAGATCAAAGCGGACGTGCATAGATGGGACTGTCCCCCATTATTCCGGGCAGGCAGAGTGCAAGCGGTTAAGGTGAATATCTTGCTGAGACTTTTATTTTTATTCCAGCGTTTTCCGGTACTCTTGCCCAAGGTTTTTTTCAGAGAGATTGACCGACTGGTGACTGGGTTTATTTGGGTGGGAAAGAGCCTGAGGATCAGGCGGACATTGTTCCAGAGGGAGAGACAATTAGGGGGCTTGGCCTTGCCAAACTTTCAATACTATTACGATGTGGCTAATGCTGAAAAGGTGCTAGAGTGGTTCGGAGATTTGGATGGGCTTTGGGTTCGGGTGGAAGCACAGCCTGTGAGGGTAGCAAGCCTAGAGGCACAATTATCAACTCCATTACCAGTGGTCCCAAAGAAACACTCATCGCATTTGGTAGTAATAGCCACCTTAAAGGTCTGAGGAAACTCAGCCAACACTTTAACTTGAGGGCTGCATCTAGGCTGACCCCCATCGGTACAAACAAGTTATTCAAACCTGCTAGGTCGGATGTGAAATTGAGGCAATGGAAGGATAAAAGTTTAGAGAAAGTTTGAGACTTATCGGTTCACTAGCCTAGGGAAGCTGAAAGAAAGATGTGGGCTTACAGACGCTGATGGGTTCAAGTATCTCCAGGTACACAGCTGGGAAGTACTTTTCAGCCTTTCCTATGAAGCAGCCTTTTGCCTTGTGCAAGAGGATCTTATCCTGTTCTGGTTCGGAGGTCGCCTGTACATACGGTCTATACCAGCGGATGATGGGGGAATAGACGGGCTCAGTTCAGGGCATGAAGGCAAAGTGGACAGAGGAGCTGGGACCAACTTGGAGGAGGAAGTGTGGAGTGAGGCGCTGAGGAGGGTGAACTTGATCTCGTCCTCTGCGAGGCTAAGTCTCAGCCAGCTGAAAGTGGTGTACCAGGCGAAGGCTAGAATTAGTTTTTTGAAGGGGTGGATGATAGATGTGATGGGTGTCTGGGGGGCTCGGGACATCATGTCCACATGTTCTGGTCGTGCTCAAAGCTGGGAGACTCCTGAGGTCCTTTTTTGAGATGATGACGGCAATTCAGAACATTGGATTCATTGGTGGCAATTTTTGGGGTTTCCATTGTGCCGGAACTCCAGATGGGACTGGAGCTGATGTCCTGGCCTTTGCCTCACTGGTGGCAAGGAAACAGATCCTCCTGCGTTGGAGTTGGACTGCACCGGCAAACGCCTCGACGTGGTTGGGTGGCTTGATGGAGTTTTTACACTCCAAGAAGGTTACGTTTACCGTGAGAGGATCAGTGGAAGGGTTTTACTGCAGATGGCGGCCATTTAAACTGTACTTGGTCACTGTTTGCTGTTTGGAGGGGAACGACAGGGTGGGTGGGGGGATTTAGTAACTAAATTTTACTGTTGGTCGGTGGAAGGGGACACTTACTGTTTATTTGTTATTCTGTGTTTTTGTCGGTATTGTATTAAAATTGTTTTAAAATTTTAATTATAATATTTCCAAAATCACTTCTTTATCTTTCTTTACCTGTTCGTATTAACACACCTCCATGTAGGGAGACTGAGGTGGAAGCAGCCTGCTGACTGCTATGCCCTGTTGACTGTGACGACTTTAGTGGTCATTCTGTGGTGGCCCAAGGTCGAGAGGGTGCCAGCCTGCTCAGGGTGCTCTGGTGCAGGGGCATCCTCCTAGCCCTGACCTGTTGGAGACAAGGGGGTCACTGGCAAAGAGGAGCGGTAGGATACCTTTGTGGTGCCATGGATGAAACTCCTGGGGTACATGGCTGGTGCCCCTCCTTCTTACTGAGGGAGTTACTGAGGGAGATAGAAAATGGGTGACCAAAAGACAGAGCAAGAGTAGGAAGGCAGTGCAGGTGTCCCCTGCGGTCATCTCCCTGCAAAACAGATATACCGCTTTGGATACTGTTGAGGGAGATGGCTCACCAGTGGAAGGCAGCAGCAGCAAGGCTCATGGCACCGTGGCTGGCTCTGCTGCGCAGCAGGGCAGGAAGAAAAATGGCAGGGCTATAGTGATAGGGGACTCAATCATAAGGGGAATAGGCAGGCGGTTCTGTGGACGCAATCAAGTCTCCAGGATGGTATGTTGCCTCCCTGGTGCAAGGGTCAAGGATGTCTCGGAGCGGCTGCAGGACATTCTGGGGGGGGGGGGGGGGGTGTGAACAGCCAGCTGTCGTGGTGCACATAGGCACCAACGATATAGGTATAAAACGGGATGAGGTCTCTCAAGCTGAATTCAGGGAGTTAGGAGTTAAACTAAAAAGTAGGACCTCAAAGGTAGTAATCTCAGGATTGCTACCAGTGCCACGAGCTAGTCAGAGTAGGAATGTCAGGATAGATAGGATAGATGCGTGGCTCGAGAGATGGTGCAAGAGGGAGGGATTCAAATTCCTGGGGCATTGGGACCGGTTCTGGGGGAGGTGGGACCAGTACAAACCGGACGGTCTGCACCTGGGCAGGACTGGAAACCGATGTCCTAGGGGGGTGTTTGCTAGAGTTGTTGGGAGGGTTTAAACTAATGTGGCAGGGGGATGGGAACCGATGCAGAAAGTTGGAAGGTAGCAAAAAAAGGGACAGAAGCAAAAGGAAGTAAGGGGGAAAGTGTAAGGCAGAGAAGCCATAGTCAAAAATCAAAAAGGGCGACAGTACAAGGTACAGTGACTGAGGGGAGCTCAGTGAATAGGCCCAGTAATAACAAAAGGAATAAAACTGGAGATGTTAACATTCAAAACAGAGGTAAAAAAACCAACATAAGGGTACTTTACCTGAATGCTCGTAGTATTCGGAATAAAGTAAATGAGTTGATGGCGCAAATCATCGTGAATGACTATGATTTAGTGGCCATTACTGAAACATGGTTAAAGGATGGTCACAACTGGGACTTAAATATCCGAGGGTATCAAACTATTCGGAAGGACAGAGTGGATGGTATGGGAGGTGGTGTAGCTCTATTATTTAAGGATGACATCTGGGCAATAGTAAGGGATGACATCGGTGCTATGGAGGATAAGGTTCAATCCATTTGGGTGGAAATCAGGAATAGTAAGGCCAAAAAGTCACTGATAGGAGTAGTCTATCGGCCACCAAATAGTAACGTTATGGTGGGGCAGGCAATAAGCAAAGAAATAACTGATGCATGTAGAAATGGTGCAGCAGTTATCATGGGGGATATTAATCTACATGTTGATTGGTTTAACCAGGTCGGTCAAGGCAACCTTGAGGAGGAGTTTATAGAATGTATCCGCGATAGTTTCCTAGAACAGTATGTAATGGAACCTACGAGGGAACATGCAGTCCTAGATCTTGTCCTGTGTAATGAGACAGGATTGATTCATGACCTCATAGTTAGGGATCCTCTCGGAAGGAGCGATCACAATATGGTGGAATTAAAATACAGATGGAGGATGAGAAGGGAAAATCAAATTCTAGTCTTTTGTGTTTAAACAAAGGAGATTACAATGGGATGAGAGAAGAACTAGCTAAGGTGGACTGGGAGCAAAGACTTTATGGTGGAACAGTTGAGGAACAGTGGAGAACCTTCCAAGCGATTTTTCACAGTGCTCAGCAAAGGTTTATACCAACAAAAAGGAAGGACGGTAGAAGAGGGAAAATCGACCGTGGATATCTAAGGAAATAAGGGAGAGTATCAAATTGAAGGAAAAAGCATACAAAGTGGCAAAGATTGGTGGGAGACCAGAGGACTGTGAAATCTTTAGGGGGCAACAGAAAGCTACTAAAAAAGCTATAAAGAAGAGTAAGATAGAGTATGAGAGTAAACTTGCTCAGAATATAAAACAGACAGTAAAAGTTTCTACAAATATATAAAACAAAAAGAGTGGCTAAGGTAAATATTGGTCCTTTAGAGGATGAGAAGGGAGTTTTAATAATGGGAGATGAGGAAATGGCTGAGGAACTGAACAGGTTTTTTGGGTCGGTCTTCACAGTGGAAGACACAAATAACATGCCAGTGAATGATAGAAATGAGGCTTTGACAGGTGAGGACCTTGAGAGGATTGTTATCACTAAGGAGGTAGTGATGGGCAAGCTAATGGGGCTAAAGGTAGACAAGTCTCCTGGCCCTGATGGAATGCATCCCAGAGTGCTAAAAGAGATGGCTAGGGAAATTGCAGATGCACTAGTGATGATTTACCAAAATTCACTAGACTCTGGGGTGGTCCCGGTGGATTGGAAATTAGCAAACAGTGACACCACTGTTTAAAAAAGGAGGTAGGCAGAGAACGGGTAATTATAGGCCAGTGAGCTTAACTTCGGTAGTAGGGAAGATGCTGGAATCTATCATCAAGGAAGAAATAGCGAGGCATCTGGATAGAAATTGTCCCATTGGGCAGACGCAGCCCAAGGGCAGGTCGTGCCTAACTAATTTAGTGGAATTTTTTGAGGACATTACCAGTGCAGTAGATAACGGGGAGCCAATGGATGTGGTATATCTGGATTTCCAGAAAGCCTTTGACAAGGTGCCACACAAAAGATTGCTGCATAAGATAAAGATGCATGGCATTAAGGGTAAAGTAGTAGCATGGATAGAGGATTGGTTAATTAATAGAAAGCAAAGAGTGGGGATTAATGGGTGTTTCTCTGGTTGGCAATCAGTAGCTAGTGGTGTCCCTCAGGGATCCGTGCTGGGCCCACATTTGTTCACAATTTACATAGATGATTTGGAGTTGGGGACCAAGGGCAATGTCATCAAGTTTGCAGATGACACTAAGATGAGTGGTAAAGCAAAAGTGCAGAGAATACTGGAAGTCTACAGAGGGATTTGGATAGGTTAAGTGAATGGGCTAGGGTCTGGCAGATGGAATACAATGTTGACAAATGTGAGGTTATCCATTTTGGTAGGAATAACAGCAAACGGGATTATTATTTAAATGATAAAATATTAAAGCATGCTGCTGTGCAGAGAGACCTGGGTGTGCTAGTGCATGAGTCACAGAAAGTTGGTTTACAGATGCAACAGGTGATTAAGAAGGCAAATGGAATTTTGTCCTTCATTGCTAGAGGGATGGAGTTTAAGACTAGGGAGGTTATGCTGCAATTGTATAAGGTGTTAGTGAGGCCAAACCTGGAGTATTGTGTTCAGTACTGGTCTCCTTACTTGAAAAAGGACGTACTGGCACTGGAGGGTGTGCAGAGGAGATTCACTAGGTTAATCCCAGAGCTGAAGGGGTTGGATTACGAGGAGAGGTTGAGTAGTCTGGGACTGTACTCGTTGGAATTTAGAAGGATGAGGGGGGATCTTATCGAAACATATAACATTATGAAGGGAATATATAGGATAGATGCGGGCAGGTTGTTTCCACTGGTGGGTGAAAGCAGAACTAGGGGGCATAGCCTCAAAATAAGGGGAAGTAGATTTAGGACTGCGTTTAGGCGGAACTTCTTCACCCAAGGGTTGTGAATCTATGGAATTCCTTGCCCAGTGAAGCAGTTGAGGCTCCTTCATTAAATGTTTTTAAGGTAAAGACAGATAGTTTTTTGAAGAATAAAGGGATTAAGGGTTATGGTGTTCGGGCCGTAAAGTGGAGCTGAGTCCAAAAAAGATCAGCCATGATCTCATTGAATGGTGGAGCAGGCTCGAGGGGCCAGATGGCCTACTCCTGCTCCTAGTTCTTATGTTCTTATGTTCTTGTGGGCACCTTATGATTGCTTGGGGAGAAGGGGCCCTGAGAGGGAGGTTGAGGTGCGACAAGCCCCCACACGTCTGGCACTGCTGCAATGGCTAGAGTGCAGGTCCGAGCACATTTTAAAAATTATTTTATGGGACCTGGGTTTTGCAGGCTGGGCCAGCATTTATTACCCATCCCTAATTTCCCTTGAGGGGGATAGAGTGAACCAAATTGCTATGGGTCAAGAGTCACATGTAGGCCAGACCAGCTGAGGATGGCAGATTTCAGACATGGCAGATATTGGTGAACCAGATGGGTTTTATGACAATCGACAATGGCTTCATGGTCATCAGTAGACTTTTACTTCCACCTGCCGTGGTGGGATTTGAACCTAGATCCCCAGAGCATTAGCCCGGGTCTCTGGTTTACTAGTCCAGTGACAATACCACTCTGCCACCGCTTCTCCAGCTTCTGTGTGTTCAGCTGGACCTACATCTCCAAGGCAGCTGCCACCCTTTCCCTGGAGGCAGCCGAGCACTCGCGTGTCAGAGCAACAACCACAGACAGAACATGGACGGACTCCTCCAACCTTCAGTCCAGCATGCACATGGCCTCCGGCATCTCTACTTGATGTTCTCCTGCCTGTCTCTGCAACTCCATCAGGTGTCTTCTGGCAGAATCCAGATGCTTCTTCTCTGCATAGGGCTGAGAAGGGGCCTGATCTCCAGTAATCCTCCAAGTAATGGAGACCTCAGCTATTAATTTCACCGCCAGCTTGTGTTAGTGATGTGCTCACTAGATCCGACCCCGAGTCTACTCTAGGACGTGGACCCCACCGAGGTGACTACCTGAATGCCATCATGGTGCATGCTCTGAGGATTCTGAGGCATCATCCTCCGAGCTGAGATTGGAGCTGGTGGCCTCCCTTCTTTGCCTCCTCCTTTTCTTACCTGGATTGGAGAAGAGAAAGTGGGAGCCCCAACAGACTTCCTTATCTGTGCCTCACACTTTCAGCACATCTGTCACCTGTAGGCCGTAGGTATACTCACTGGCTTGCTGGGGAAGTCCTGTCTTTTATTTGGAGCAGGCTCAGTCCCACTTCTCCCTGGCTATTTCTACGGCCTCCTTTTCAACGCTGCTTATGGATTTTAACATCTGGAAGGCCACTGCTGGTCTGGGTCCATGCCTGGGGGCCTGTTTAGCTCACTTGGTTAGACAGCTGGTTCATGATGCAAAGCAAGGTCAGCAGTGCGGGTTCAATTCCAGTACTGGCTAAAGTTATTCTCAACTTTCCCCCTTGCCTGAGGTGTGGTGAAACCACCACCAGTCAGCTCTGCTCCTCAAAGGGGAAAGCAGCCTATCAGCATCTGGGACTATGGCTATTTTATCTTTACTCCCTTCTGTTGTGTGGAGTCCTGCAGAAGATTTAATAATAATCTTTATTAGTGTCACAAGTAGGCTTACATTAATACTGCAATGAAGTTACTGTGAAAATCCCCTAGTCGCCACACTGCAGCGCCTGTTCGGATACACAGAGGGAGAATTCAGAATGCCTAATTCACCAAAAAAGCACGTCTCTCAGGACTTGTGGGAGGGACCGGAGCACCCGGAGGAAACCCACGCAGACACGGGGAGAACGTGCAGACTCCGCACAGACAGTGACCCAAGACAGGAATCAAATCTGGGTCCCTGGTGCTGTGAAGCAACTGTGCTAATCACTGTGTCACTGTAATTGTCATCCCAATGGGTGCATGGGAAGTTTGGGAGTATGTGTGTCTATGCCAGCTCCTGAACTCTTTCCATTAAATGAATAACAAGCAAGATGTCCTGCAACTGATCGAGCATCGACAGCATGAAGAGGCTGCCACACAAACAATCCAACCTCCTGTCTGACATCGTTGTGCACTTGCACATTGCTTGATGCCCTTATGAGTAGTGAGTAGACTGCGCCGCTAGCACTGTGGGTACACCTACACCACAGGGACTGCAGCCGTTCAAGATGGAAGATCACTACCCACTTCTCGAGGGCAGTTAGGAATGATGGGTAATAAATGCTGGCTCACCAGTGATGCCCCCATCTCACAAATTAATTTGAAAAATCTTACCCTGTCAGAGTGCAGATCATTCATCATATTTTGACACTGCTGGGCTATTTTCTTGTGTGAACACCTGGATTTTGCACACAACCTTTAAGCTAATCAATAATTATCAAGATTTAAATGTGTCTGCAGATCCAAAACTGACAATGACAGGTTTAACACTCTTTTATGTATTAAAGAACACATTCCTGCTGGTGGAATGTCATGTGACGTGCAGTAAGGTCAGCAAAGTGTTGTGCAGACTTTCAGTTCTCCATCTTAGATTGAATGAGCAAGATGTCCTGAATAAACCTCGCATCATGTTTGTAATAATTCCAGGTGAGTGGCATCTCCACACCTTTTCTCTTTGCAGCACATTGAGAATTTAACACACTGAAATGCTGAACAGTTCCAATTTACTTAGATCTGTATACATAGCCTGAACTCGTCCACTTCTACTGAATATGTGGAATGCACTGGCTTCAATAGAAGCCGACCGGGAAGGAACTCTCAAGGGCCATGGCAGAGTGTGCCTAGATTCACTGATGCAGACTTGGTGGAGCGGTACAGTGGAAGAAGGAAGCAGGCCACAGGGGAAGCTAATGCGGTGCAAATGGGAGAAGATATTGGGAGGTAACAGCCAAGAGATCTAGCCCCAGCTCCAATACCACAAAAATGTAATGTCTCAATAGGAGTGGTCAAAGATCCAATTTTACGAATGTATCTCAATAACTGACTACCAACACCACAGCCTCAACACAATTCATCTAGCATTTAACTATAAACTGACATTTTCACATCCCACATTCATAGGCACTGCTCACACTTCAGGCACGTCCCACAGGTCTTTAACCGGGTGAGGTATTCCACACACAAAGATAACTGCCAATACATTCATTCACAATCAGCACTCTTTCTTTTCAAGGAAAGGAAGAGGAAAATAGCAGGAAGTAGCAGTACCTCATCTGGTGAGGGCAACCACATCTGCATGACATCACTCCCCTTGAGGAGTGCCGATCGAGCAAAGGGTAGGGAGACCTTGAGGCCAGAAACAGAGCAGGGGACACATTACAGAGAGCTATGAGGCGACTCCCACTTCTTTTAAAGATGCAGAACTATTCCTCATCCCTCAACCTTCAAAGTTATCCTCAACACTCCAGCTCCAAATGAACACATAACACACATCCAATTATAATTGCAACATTTCGAGTCAACAATATCACTGTGGTTCCCAATAGCAAGATCCACCCCATCCTTTTGAAGTAAATACAAGATGAGCAACAGCCACCACAGTTCCCCTACAACCTCAATCCCTGGAGGAATAGTAAGGAGAGCGCAAGGGAGAATAAACTGTGCTGATGGTTACCATTGTTGCAGGTACCATGTGTAACTTAGAAGCTGGGTTAGAGAAGGAATCTTCATAATGAGATGCATGTGGTAGAAGGGATGTAACTGGTGCCCCCTTTATGGGTGCAGTTGGGGGGGGGGGGGGTAGAAATGTTGGATATTAATTGGCTGTAGAGGAGTCTGAAGAGGATCTTGCAGGGCCAAGTTTAAGAAGAAGGCTGGCGAATGTGACAAACCGAATACTCAGTTCAATGAAGAGCTTACTGATCATGGCTTGGGGGTTTAGGAATCTGTCTTCATCTTGGGCTGTGGTTTGACATTGAGCCTGGAACCCATCATCTCCAGCGTGGAGAGGTTGGCCTATTACATCCAGAGCACTGTGGATCCTGAGATGATGCAACATCTAATGGCTGAGGTCACAGAGCAATTGTAGTAATTGCAGATTTCAGGTAACAGCAAGCATTTGGTAATAATAATAATCTTTATTAGTGTTACAAGTAGGCTTACATTAACACTGCACTGAAATTACTGTGAAAATCCCCTAGTTGCTACATTTTAGCACCTGTTCGGGTACAGGGAGGGAGAACTCAGAATATCCAATTCGCCTAACAAGCACGTCTTTCGGGACTTGTGGGGGGAAACCGGAGCACCCGGAGGAAATTGAAGCTCAAACAGCTGCTTTGTTGCTCTTGCCTCTTTCAAAGGGACTTACTGAGTTGTTGTAAAGTGCTTCTAAATGTCTTCTTCCATGTAAAAGTTACATTATTATGATATATTATTAAAGGTTGTACTGAAAATTCCACCATCTTTCAGAATAGTTGCTTCATTAATTTGTGGTTTTCAAACTAATTTAATTGATTCAATGCAAAGCAGGATAACTGCCAATGTATCTTCTGGTTGAATATATCTTGAATAATTATCATTACCGTTGGAAAGCTTTATGTGTGCACATTCAACTGTTACACCCCAATTTCTTTTTGCAAAAGGAAAATTCAATCAACAGTGTTGCTCTCAAGCTAAAATGGTCTTTCAAAAGTGTTATCTACTTTGGGAAATATTCTTGTCGGAAGTACAGGCTGGTTTAAAAGAATTCCTCTGTTGTGGAAGCTCAGTGATCAAACAATCAGGGAAAATATTAATGTAGTGGAATAAATCAGAAACCATATTGCATAATGATGAATGTTCCGTTACGGAGCCAAGTATTCAGGGCTCTATTATTAGTACATCATTCTTAATTAGTGTAAACTGAGGACAAAAAAAATAAGTTGTTTGGATGTTGGTACTGACCTGGATTCCACAGAAATATTATAGTCCATTATTGAAGAAGTTGTGGGAATTCTTCAAGCCTTTTTGTCAAGGTTTATATCTGGCAATAGATATGCTTGTCCCCAACTATGTTCCAAATATAAATTAACTAATGTGTAGAGCCATAGTTTGGGCAGCACGGTAGCACACGTGGCTAGTACTGTGGCTTCACAGCCACAGGGTCCCAGGTTCGATTCCCCGCTGGGTCACTGTCTGTGTGGAGTCTGCACGTTCTCCCCGTGTCTGCGTGGGTTTTCTCCGGGTGCTCTGGTTTCCTCCCATAGTCCAAAGACGTGCAGGTTAGGTGGATTGGCCATGCTAAATTGCCCTTAGTGTCCAAAAAGATTACGAGGGGTTATTGGGTTATGGGGACAGTGTGGAAATGAGGGCTTAAGTGGGTCGGTGCAGACTCACTGGGCCGAATGGCCTCCTTCTGCACTGTATGTTCTATGTATGCTTACTACCATGAAAAACATCTATGTTCATCCATTGCTTCATGCAAAGTACACTGACAGAATTCAGTTTTTTATAAAGGGTGACACCGGGAACATTAACTTGTCTTTCTCTTTAAAGATGCTGACTGATCTCTGTATTTCCAACTATGGCCCTGATTTTAACCCTGGGCTGGTTTTCAATGGGTGAGCTGTGCTCTGACTTGGAGTAGTAGCTCCCAATCTTTCTATGTTACGACACACCTTTATACAATAAAATAATATGAGGCACACCTCCTATTTTCTCCAAGTGAAATGCACAGCAGCAAAGCCTTTTATCGATCAAATCTCCTAAGAACACACCAAGTCACCATCTAATAAAATTTTCATTAGTTTAAGCTGTTTACACTGAAAAACCGATCACTAGTGCATGCCAAGTGTATTTTTTTAGAAAATGTACATAATTTAAAAGCATTTCCAGTATCAATTCAATTGTTTGCAGCTTTTTAAGTCTGCATTTCTTGATGTGAAATTTCATATTTGTAACACAATAAAAAATGTTTCAGTCCTCATTCATGAAAAAGATACTTATTGAAATTAAATGTATATGAATCGGGGGTCGTGTGATGTGAGCAGGGGAGTAGCTGCTTTCCGCAGGTTCTGATGCTACTCACTTATAATCTGTCATTTATCCTGATTGCCCCACATTTATCTACTAAATCCTTGAATTGATATTTGTTGTTATGTCCTTGGAAGACTTCGGGATTAGTATAGGTAAGAACATGCTGAAAAACATCCAGAAATCCATCGATATGAGAGGGCAGCCAGATTCAGGAGCCTGATCCTCGGGAGGCATCTCGATCCCGTGCTCCCCGGGATTCTTCTGGAAGGGGTGAAAATGATGAATGCCGATATTACCCGAGTGACTGACCAAAGGTTTTAAAAAAATATATTTTATTCCAAACACGATCAGTAACTTACAAATACAACAATCAAATATAAACACGATTGAAACTGTTTGCCAATTTCCCCCCTTTTTTCACCCCCAACACCCCTTTCTCCCCAACGCTCCCCACATCCCCCCCCCCCCCCCCCCCCCCACACTGGCGAGAAATAGATCCTCAAATAAGGACAGAAAGAGCCTCCAACTTACATAGAACCCCTCTTATGACCCCCTGAGAGCGAACTTGATCTTCTCCAGTGTTAAAAATACACTCAAGTCCCCCAGTCAGGCCAAGGCCCCCCCCCCCCCCCCCCCACTACCGGCATCCTACTTTGTAAACTTTGGCGCCAGGCAATCAGAAAGATGAAGGCCATCACATCAGCCCCTTTCCCCTCAGGCAGCGCCATAAAACATAGGAGCAGAATTAGTCCATTTGGCCAACGTGTCTGCTCTGCCATTCAATCATGGCGGATATGTTTCTCAACCCCATTCTCCTGCCTCTTCCGCATAATCCCTGATCTGAAACAGCAGAAATCGTCAACAAAGGGCACGGCGACATCATCACCCCCACTATTTCTGACAGTCTTGAAAACCGCTGCACAGAAACCACCACAACTTTGTGCACCCCCAAAATATGAGTGCGGTTTGTCGGCCTTTCCACATCTCTCGCATACATCCTCCACTTCCAGGAAAAAAACATTCACTGAGCCATATGAGCCCCATGCACCACCTTGAACTGTATAAGGCTCAGCTTGCACAGGACGAGGTTGAATTTATCCGGTGCATTGTTTCACTCCAAGCTCCCCACGCAAGCTCAATCCCCAGTTCCTCCTCCCATTTCTGCCTTATCCCCTCCACTGACATCTTCCCTACCTCCAGAAACCATCCGTAAATATGCCCAAACAATCCCCCCCCCCCCCCCCCCAAGTGTTGTGGCTTTTCTTAATTTTTCCAATTAAGGGGCAATTTAGTGTGGCCAATCCAGCTAACCTGCATACCTTTGGGGTGTGGGGTGAAACCCACGCAAACATGGGGAGATTGTGCAAACTCCACACAGACAGTGACCTAGGGCCGGGATCGAACGTGGGTCCTCTGCACCGTAGGCAGAAGTGTTAACCACTGCGCCTCCTTGCCGGCCAGTTCATCTGGAGTTAACACCTTATCTAACAGCGCATGCTTTGGAAGCTGAGGGAACGAGGGCAGCTCCTTACTTGCAAAATCTCACGGTTTAGTGTGTTTTTTTTTTTATAAATGTTTTTATTCAGTTTTCGTATTTTATATTGAACAAATTACAAATTGTTAGGAGAGAGAAAAAAAAACAAACAAAAACAAACACGCAAAAATTAACACACATATTTACAGGTAAGCATCTTCGTAGTAGTAACTGCGCCCCCCCCCCCCCCCCCCCTCAACATGTTTATTTAGCTTGGTTTTGGGCCTTAGCTAGTCATCGAACCCCCGTAACGAACCTGTAGCCCCCCCCCCCCTCCCGCTACCTTCCCCCGACTATTCTTCCTCTTGTACATTGGCCACAAATAGGTCCCGGAACAGTTGCATGAATGGCTCCCACGTTCTGTGGAAGCCGTCGTCCGACCCTCGGATGGCAAATTTGATTTTCTCCATTTGGAGAGATTCCGAGAGGTCGGACAGCCAGTCCGCAGCTCTGGGCGGTGCTGCTGACCGCCAGCCAAACAGGATTCTACGGCGGGCGATCAGGGAGGCAAAGGCAAGGGCATCCGCCCTCCTCCCCAGGAATAGATCTGGCTGTTCTGAAACCCCGAAGACCGCCACTATCGGGCATGGCTCCACCCTCACTCCCACCACTTTGGACATTACCTCGAAGAAGGCTGTCCAGTACTCCACGAGTCTGGGGCAGGACCAGAACATGTGGGCGTGGTTGGCCGGGCCTCTTTGGCACCGTTCACATCTGTCTTCCACCTCCGGGAAGAACCTACTCATACGGGTTCTTGTTAAGTGGGCTCTATGTACCACTTTTAGTTGCGTCAGGCTGAGCCTTGCGCACGTGGAGGTGGAGTTGACCCTATGCAGTGCTTCGCTCCAGAGTCCCCACCCGATCTCCATCCCCAGGTCGTCCTCCCATTTCCTCCTTGTTGCGTCCAGTACGGTGTCGTCCCTATCTACCAGTCGGTCATACATGTCACTACAGTTCCCTTTCTCTAGGATACTTGCGTCCAGTAGGTCTTCCAGTAGTGTCTGTCGTGGCGGTTGTGGGTACGTCCTTGTCTCCTTTCGTAGGAAGTTTTTGAGCTGCAGGTACCGTAGCTCGTTCCCCCCAGCTAGCTGAAATTTCTCTGTCAGTTCGTCCAGTGTTGCGATCCTGTCGTCCGTGTACAGGTCCCTGACTGTCAGTGTCCCCCCGTCCTGCCTCCACCTTTTGAAGGTGGCGTCGGTCAGTGCTGGTTTGAACCTATGGTTGTTGCAGATGGGAGCCCTGTTCGACATTTTGGTCAGGCCAAGTTGCTGCCGCAGTTGGTTCCAGGATTGGAGGGTGGCTGTCACCACTGGGCTGCTGGAGTGTTTTTTGGGTGGGGATGGGAGTGCTGCCGTGGCGAGGGCCCGGAGGGAGGTTCCCATGCAGGAGGCCTCCTCCGCACGCACCCACTCAGCTTCTGGCTCCTGGATCCATCCCCTTACTCGCTCGGCTGTTGCTGCCCAGTGGTAGAGTTGTAGATTCGGGAGGGCTAACCCTCCCCTGGTTTTTGTTTTTTGTAAGACCTTCTTTGGGATCCTAGCATTTTTACCCCCCCATACGAACGCCATGGTGAGTTTGCGGTTTAGTGTGTTAATCCAAAATCTATGTGCTCAGCTCATGAGCCTGTGTTTCACAACACCATTAAGAGGATTGATGATATGGAGGAGAGAATCCCGCATGTGGAACATTTTCATAAAAGTGTTTTTATTACGGGTTTTTAAGCTATACAAGGCAATTGTGAACATTCATTGAAAATAATTGAAGTGAAATAATGAAATAATACAATAATAATAAAATAATAAATTAATAAAAAATAGTAAAACAATAAAACAGAAAAAAAAAAACATTGTCTTAGGTTATTTACAATGGTTGCGGTTTCTTGTTTTGCATTCACCAGTGAGTGTTTATTCCCAACCGGGACCCCACTCTCCTCCCCCCTCCCCCTTTCTTCTAGACCCCCCCCCCCCCGCCCCCCCTCCGCCCTTTTCTGGTTGTCTGGCATTCTCTCTTTCCTCTTCAGTTCCAGAATTCTGTTCTTGTGGGAATGACTGTGTATTTTGTTGTTTGCTGGCTGATTTTGGTTGGGTTCTATGTTTCATTTTACCTCCCCACCCTCCCCCTACCCCTTCCATTGGCACACGTTATTGTGTTGTGGCTTTCAGTTCCCTCTGGTGTACTGGCTGCTGGCTGCAAACAGGTGAATGGCTCCCATGTTTGGTGGAATCCCTCTTCCGTCCCCAGGATACCAAATTTAATTTTCTCCATCTGGAGAAATCCCGATAGGTCTGCTAGCCAGTCTGCAGCTTTGGGTGGTGCTGCTGATCGCCAGCCGAGCAGGATTCTCCGGCGGGCGATTAGATAGCAAAGGCAAGGGCGTCGACCCCCCTCCCCATGTATAAATCTGGCTGTTCTGAGACTCTGAAGACTGCCACTCTTGGGCATGGCTCCACCTTCATCCCCACCACCTGGAACATTGCCTCAAAAAAGGCTGCCCAGAACGCGACTAGTCTGGGGCAAGAACAGAACATGTGGGCGTGGTTGGCCCGGCCTCCTTGGCACTGTTCGTTTTTATCCACCACCTCTGGGAAGAACCAGCTCATTTAGGTTCTAGTTAAGTGTGCTCTGTGCACCACTTTCAGCTGCATGAGGCTTCGCAGTGGAAGTGGAGTTGAATAGGGTCCCCAGCCTATTTCAAACCTGAAGTCCTCCTCCCATTTTTCTCTTGTCTCATCCAGTTGTGTTTGTCCTCTGCAGCAGTCACCCATACAGGTCGTCGCAGTCCACCTTCCCTAAGATGTCCGCATCCAGTGGGTCCTCTAACAATGACTGATGCGGTGGTCATGGGTATGTCCTTGTTTCCCTACGTAAGATGTTTTTAACATGCATGTATCTTAGTTCGATCCCCCATGTCAACTGGAACTTCTCTGATAGTTCCTTGGGTGTTGTCAGTCTGTTTTCAGTGTAGAAATCCTAACTGTCAACATCCCTCCGTCCTGTCTCCACCTTTTGAAGGTGGCGTCCATTGTCGCAGGTGTGAACCTGTGGTTATTACAGATAAAGGGCCTTAACGGACATTTTGGTGCTGTCAGTGCTGTCACAGTTGGTTCCATGACCGGATGCTGCTATCACCACTGGGCTTGTTGAGTATTTGTTCGGTGGGGATGGGAGTGCCGCCGTGGCTGAGAACCATTTACCCTCTCCACGGTTGCCGCCCTGTGGTATATTGCAGGTTTGGGAGGGCTAGGCCCCCATAGTTCTCACTATGTAGTACCCTTTTTGGGGTCCTTGCTTTCTTCCCCACCCAACACAAACGCCATGATCAACTTTTCTAATGAGTTGAAAAAGGCTTTGGGGCAGTAGATCCGAACCTGGGCAGTATGTTCATTTTGATCGTCTGCTCCCTTCCCTCCATCACTGCAGGTCCTTTTATAATAATCTTTATTAGTGTCATAAGTAGGCTTACATTAACACTGCAATGAAGTTACTGTGAAAATCCCCTAGTCGCCACATTCCGGCACCTGTTTGGGTACACGGAGGGAGAACTCAGAATGTCCAAATTACCTAACAGCACGCCTTTAGGGACTTGTGGGAGGAAACTGGAGCACCCGGAGGAAACACATGCAGACACAGGGAGAATGTGCAGACTTCGCACAGACAGTAACGCAAGTCGGGAATCAAACGCAGATCCCTGATACTGAGAAGCAACAGTGCTAACCACAATGCTACTGTGCCAACCTTATTTTTAACCTCTCCATCAGACTGCTCAGATTCCATTTGAGGATCCCTGTCCAGTCATGAGCGATTTGGATCTCTAGTTAGCGGAATTTGTATTACGCCTGTTTAAATGGCATTCCCTCCAGCTCTGCCCCTCCCCCATGCGAGTTCACCGGGAAGACCTCGCATTTGCCCAGCTTGAGTTTGTAGCCTGAGAAGGCTCCAAACTCTCCGAGAAGGCACCAAACTCTGAGATGTAGAGGAGCAGGTCATCCGCATAGAGTGAGACTCTGTGCTCTATGCCTCCTCTCCGGATCCCCTTCCAATTCTTTGCCACCCGAAGCGCGATCGCTAGTGGTTCAATCGCTAGGGCAAACAACAGCGGGGACAATGGGCATCCCTGCTATGTACCTCTGTGCAGCTGGTGGTATTTGCCATTAGAGCTGGTGGTATTTGCCTGTACACTCGCTGACACTCCAAAGATCGCTATCTCTGGACTCGGCACCACCCGTGTGTTAAGCACCTTGGACATTGCCCTCGCGAACCCTTGCCAGAACACTCTAAGCTCTGGGCATACCCAAAACATGTGGACATGGTTTGCAGGGCTGCCCTTGCACCTCATACAACTGTCTTCTACCCCAAAAAACCTGCTCATTCTCGCTGCCGTCATGTGTGCCCGGTGGACCATCTTAAATTAAATTAGACTGAGCCTGGCACATGATTAGGAGGAATTAACCCTGCCCAGGACCTCTGCCCACAGACCCACTTCCAACTCCTCAGCTAGCTCCTCCTCCCACTTGCCCTTGAGCTCCTCCACTGGAGTTTCCTCCACCTCTTGTAGTTCCTGGTAGATATCCGACACCCTCCCCTCCCCCACCCAGGTGCCGGAGACCACCCTGTCTTTTATCCTCCGTGGCGGCAGCGTCGGAAAGGCCACTACCTGTTTTTTCAGGCAGGCTCGTACTTGCAGATATTTAAAGGCGTTTCCTGGCGACAGATTAAATTTGCCCTCTAGCGCCTTCAAATTGGAAAAGCTCCCTCCACCCACTTGTACCTCCTCCACTGTCCCCAGATCCACAATGTCGCCACCACCACCGGACTTGTGGAGTAACCCTCCACAGGGTCCGAAATGTACATGAGCAAATCATCCGCGTATAGCGAGACCCGATGTTCCACCCCCCCCGCCCCCGAACCAGTCCCCGCCAGTTCCTCAAGGCTCTCAGCATCATGGCTGGTGGTTCCATCGCTAGGGCAAATAGTAACAGGGAGATTGGATTGGATTGGATTTGTTTATTGTCACGTGTACCGAGGTACAGTGAAAAGTGTTTTTCTGCAAGCAACTCAACAGATCATTCAGTACATGGAAGAAAAGGGAATTAAACAGAATTCAAGAAAATACATGAGAATACATAATAGGGCAACACAAGATATACAAAGTAACTACATAAGCATTGGCATCGGTTGAAGCATACAGGGTGTAGTGTTAATGAGGTCAGTCAATAAGAGGGTCATTTAGGAGTCTGGTGACAGTGGGGAAGAAGCTGTTTTTGAGTCTGTTCGTGCGTGTTCTCAGACTTCTGAATCTCCTGCCCGGTGGAAGAAGTTGGAAAAGTGAGTAAGCCGGGTTGGAGGGATCCTTGATTATGCTGCCCGCTTTCCCCCGGCAGCGGGAGGAGGGGACGCCGAGCGACAATCACCAGGCAGGAATGTTCCCTTCCAGTCGGGGAACACTTCAGCAGTCAAGGGCATTCAGCCTCTGATCTCTGGGTAAGCGTTCTCCAAGGCGGTCTTCAGGATGCGCGACAACGCAGAATCGGTGAACAGAAACTAATAGCTAAGTTCCACACACATGAGTACGGCCTCAACCGGGACCTGGGATTCATGTCGCATTACATTCATCCCCCACCATCTGGCCTGGGCTTGCAAAATCCTACCAACTGTCCTGGCTAGAGATAATTCACACCTCTTTAACCTGGGGTTACCACTATCTTTGGATCTGTAAAGATTTAATTACCTGCAAATGTTAACATTCTAAGCATTGTCTGGCATCTTTGAATTTGTCTATATATATGTTTCTGGAACATACCTCTTCATTCACCAGAGGAAGAAGCAGTGCTCTAAAAGCTAGTGTTTGAAACAAACCTGTTGGACTTTAACCTGGTGTTATAAGGCTTCTTAATGTGCTCACCCCAGTCCAACACCGGCATCTCCACTTCGAAGACCATATCATCACTTTTTGTGTCGGAGCTGTCATTGTGCTCGCGATGTCCAAAGAAGTAATCAACGTCTGAGTCGTAGTCGTCAAGGACTAAATCATTACTTTGGGTGATGCTAACTGCTTGTTGCAGAGTTCTGCAGAGGATTACTTTCAGCGACTGGTTGAAGTTCAGGCATTGTGCTGTCATCCTAGGTGAAAGAATTGCGTTTTCCGGCTTTAAATTTTTTTTTACTGTTTTGGAACATTTCCCCTTTAAGTGGGCATGGTCCGGGGCCTCTCACATCATGGCGCAGCTGACTTAGACCGTAGGAATAGGTTGAGCATGCGCAGATCGCTTCTCCTTTACTGTGCGCTCTTTGCGCAACCGCGCATGCGCGGCTTCTCGTGCATGCGTAAAACACTGTTTTGCCAGTAAGCTTCTTTCGTGGGACTGCTCATGTGCGGCTCCTTTCTCAAGATGGCTGCCAATCAAAACTGCCGCTTTCTGCATTTGCAGGCCTACCTTCGCCTCGTGGTGAGTATTGGCGCCTCTTTTACTTTTTTCTCTTGTGTTTTCCTTGCAGAATTCTTGAAACTTGTCCAGGACTGTCTGGAAGTCTCTCTTTTCTTGCCCTTTGGAGTACTGGAAGGTCTTGAAGATTTCCTCTGCACTTGCACCCCCAATTGTGAGCAGAAGCTTTATTTTCTCTGCATCCATCACGCCATCTAGGTCGGTAGGTACCAGGTACCAGGTAGATCTCAAATCTCTGCCTGAACGCACGCCAGTTTGCACTGAGATTGCCGTGGTACCTGAGATGCTGTGGAACCGGAATCTCGAACATCATGCCTGGGTGCTATTGCTGGTAGTCACGGATTTATTGAGTTAAACTATGTAGCTTTAACAATCATTCACCGGTACCATGTTGTGTTATGCTTCTTCGCGTAGCATCAGCTGCTTTCTTGATGTATACTCTGACAAAGGAAGGCCCAGACTTGGAGATAGGTTTAACACATTTATTGAACAGTTAACAATTCTCCTACTTGATTTTGACTCTACTGCTAATCTAACTATAGTAACTCAATCTAACTAACCAGTCTGCTCTAATCCCTGCTTACCCTATCAAAAGGAAAAAGATTATTTCCTTTATTAAGAAGATGAGGGTCGACATAGCCTTAGTACAAGAAACTCATTTGGATGATAAGGAGCATTTCTCTGTCTACAAATTCCCGCTGCCTCGGACTTTTGAATGGACCTACCTCGTATTAAGTTGATCTTTTCTCTACACCTTGCTATAACTGTAACATTATATTCTGCAGTCTCTCCTTCCTTCCCTATGTCCGGTATGCATTTTTTGTACAGCTTGCAAGAAACAATACTTTTCACTGTATACTAATACACGTGACAATAATAAATCAAATCAAATCAAAAAGAGTGTGTGGGGCAGATTTCCTTTGCATCCTTTTCATCAGGAAGGAGGGGGGATGACAATCCTTATGAATAAAAATTTCCCATTTCGGATTGAAAGTTGCACTAAGAACAGGTGCGGTAGATATGTGATTATTAGAGGTGGGGTACATGGTGACATTATTTCATTGATGAATGTTTTCTGACCCCTAAATTATTCCCAGGAGTTCATTACTAAGGCTTTTTTGGATTTTGCCGAGTTGGCCTCATCTAACCCGATTGTGACTGGCAACTTTAATTTCCATCTGAGCCTCCTGATAGACAAGCTCTCAGTTACCAAGAACATCCCCACGCTGCAGGCTAGGGCTTTGGCCTCAGTCTGTGAGAGGGTGGGTTATGTGAATGATTCCATTAATTTCTTTAAGACACTCACTGACAACAGAATAGGCAGCATTTGTGAAGCATCTAACAGTCTGGGCAATACATTCATTTAAATGAGGGCAATCCTCCCAAGCCATGGAATTAGGTGTGCCAACCACCTAGCAAGATCCCATCTAATAGCCCCAATCAATTGGCGGGCGTTGGACCCATATAACTGCTTAAAGGAGGGAATAACGGAAACTCCAAGATACTTAAATCCCATGGGGGATCACCTAAAGGGGAAATTAGCAAGGGGTGGTGGTTAATCGCTCAGCCCCTTAACCGGCATGGCCTCTGACTCAATAAGGTTAATCTTGTCATCAAAAAATGCTCCAACGTATCACTGCTCCAATAATAGTAGGGACTGAAATGCCAGGATTCACCATGAATAGCAACACATCGTCGGCATAAAGTGTGATCTTATGTGGCTTCATCCACATTCCCACCCCACTATCAAAGAGTCTGACCTCTGTCCGTGGCTCAATGGCCAACGCAAACAAGGGGAAGGGCAGCCCTGCCTCGTCCTCTCTGAAGCCCAAAGTGTGGACAACCTTATTCTGTTCATGAGAACTGCCGCCATGGGTCCATGATACAATAATTTAATCCATTTAATATAAATCTCCCCGAACTCAAAGCCTCACAATTTATAAGCCAGATAATTCCATTCAACTTTGTCAAATGTTTTTTCTGCGTCTAAGGAAATAACTAGCCTGTGGAGTTCCCAGTTCTGAACAGCCTAGATCACGTTTAGAAGCCTTCTAATATTATTACTTGAAAATGTTCCCCCAATAAACCCAGCCTGGTTCACCCGTATGATTGTCAGAAGGATGCCTTTTTAAAAATAAATTGAGAGTACCCTATTTTTTTTTCCAATTAAGGGGCAATTTAGTGTCGCCAATCCACCTAACCTGCACATCTTTGGGTTGTGGAGGTGAAACCCACGCTGACACGGGGAGAATGTGCAAAATCCACACTGACAATGACCTAGGGCCGGGATTCAAACCCAGGTCCTCAGTGCCATAGGCAGCTAACCATTGTGCCACATACTGCCCTGAAGGGTGCCATTAGTCAGAGCATTAGATAACAACTTCAGGTTGATATTTAGAAGAGATTTTCCTATCGGAGGCGCACTCCTCTGGGCCTTTACCTACTTCAGAATCATAGAAATATTAATGGAATCATTGGAAATTTATTTGGAACAAAAGAAACCTCAGTTAAGTGGTTTCAGCTCCAGTTAAGGTGCTGGGGGTGGGCGTGGGGGGTGGAGGTTGTATCTCCCAAATATTAGGCTATACCAGCTGGCCTCTCATCTAAGATTTATCAGAGACAGAGCTAGGATGAACCCAGCATCCAGATGGCTTGATATTGAAGCAGAGCAGTCGGTTTTCATAGAATCATAGAATTTACAGTGCAAAAGGAGGCCATTCGGCCCATCAATTCTGCACCGGCTCTTGGAAAGTGCACCCTACTTAAGCCCACACCTCCACCCTATCCTGTAACCCAGCAACCCCATTTAACCTAAGGGCAATTTAGCATGGCCAATCCACCTAACCTGCACATCTTCGGATAACAGGTCTTATTGCTTTATGGCGACATTGAGATGGGTTCTGCTAAGGGTGATCACCCTATTATTATTAATACTGTCAGCGTGGAGGTTACACCATCAACTAGAACGGAGATCCAAATTGACTTCTGCTCTCTCTCATTTCCAAGGCAGCCCAGACTCCCTACACATTCCAACCGATCATGGATTAGAGGAGAGATAGAGGCATTTGTCGGCTGGCAGACATGTTCAGAGTTGTCTCCTTGTCCACTTTTGAGCGGCTCTGTCAGCAATTTGTCATCTCAAGGCAATCCTTTTTTAAAATATTCTTCAATAAGGCTTCCCTGCGTCTTGAATAATTTTCCCTAGTGGAAAGAATTCTGATCTCTGTGGAGCCTGAACAATTGATTAGCAAGTTCTCTGATGTTTTGAACTCCAGGGCCTGTATTACCACGTTGAATGACCTGCAGGCATGGAAAAAAGAATTTGCTACCAAGGCTGTGAGCAAACATGGGTTAACATATGAGATTATGCCGGTAAAATTCAGTTTGCAATAAGACGATAGAGACCAGTTCAAGATACTACACCATACTGATCTTACTCCGAGAATAAGACACAGGTTTGATCCTGCCTTATCCCCTATGTGCCTAAAGTGCCAGCTAGTCAAGGGCGATTATATACATTGGGTGTGATCCAATGGCCTTGTCACACCCAACTCGCTGATGCGATGAGGCTGTTAAAACTTGCGAGAGGCCTCTCGCGGGATTTGCGACGTTCGGAACACTTCACGAGACCTAGCAAGATCTCGCAGGATGTCGCGATCCAGATCTCTCTCTTGTTGTGCAAGAACCAGATTAACATATTTAAATGAGCCATTAGGCTCATTCAAATATGTCTGCACCTGATTCTCTCGAGGCACGGGAACTAACGCCCGCACCCGGGAGGCCTCACATTGGGGCCATTTAGCACTGGTCCACACAAACGTGTACCAAGCATAATGGCACCTAGGGGGGTCTCCCAGTCATTGGAGTCCCCCGGGTGGTCAGGCACTGGGCATAGCGGCAGCCTGGCACTCCAGCTGGCACCTGGGCACTTTGGTACTGCCATCTGGAGGAGAAGAGATGTCATACGTTCCACGTTTTGGATAGAGAGATATTTGTCACTAATCCACAGGATATTTTTAAACACAGCAAAAGTCAGAATATTATTTGGCCTTTTTTCATTAGAAACCGTGATTCTCCTGTGCAGGAGACCCAGAATCGGAAATGTAGGATTAAATTCCAAGCCTCTCTCAAAAATCCTCTCCAGTTCCCTGACCACACTTGACCACTGGAATTAAATCTTGACACAGACCCACAGACCAGTCATTTTCAAACCCAGGTTTGTGACCTGCGGGAGGGCCGCGGGGCAGGTACGGGAGGGTCGCGGGGTTGAGAAGCAGTTGTCGGGAGCATCATGGGGCAGGTGTCGAAAAGGTCGCGGGGCAGGTGTCAAAAAGGTCGCGGGGCAGGTGTCGAAAGGGTCGCGGGGCAGGTGTCGGGAGGGTCACGGGCAGGTGTCTGGGGGGTCGTGGGCCGGTGTCGGGAGGGTCGGGGGGTCGCGTGGCAGGTGTCGGGAGGGTCGCAGAGCAGGTGTCGGGAGGGTCACGGGCAGGTGTCATGAGGGTCGTGGGGTCATGGGGCAGGTGTCGGGAGGGTCGCGGGGTCGCGGGCAGATGTCGGGAGGGTCACGGGCAGCTGTTGTGAGGGTCGTGGGGTCACGGGTCAGGTGTCGGGAGGGTCGCGGGGTAGCGGGGCTGGTGTCGGGAGGGTCGCGGGGCAGGTGTCGGGAGGGTCACGGGTAGGTGTCTGGAGGGTCGCGGGCCGGTGTCGGGAGGGTCGGGGGTCGCGTGGCAGGTGTCGATAGGGTCGCGTGGCAGGTATCTGGAGGTTTGCGAGCAGGTGTCGGGAGGGTCGCGAGCAGGTGTCGGGATGGTTGCGGAGTCGCGGACCGGTGTCGGGAAGGTCTCGGGGTTGCGGGGCAGGTGTCGGGAGGGTCGCAGAGCAGGTGTCGGGAGGGTCACGGGCAGGTGTCATGAGGGTCGTGGGGTCATGGGGCAGGTGTCGGTAGGGTCGCGGGGTCGCGGGCAGATGTCGTGAGGGTCACGGGCAGCTGTTGTGAGGGTCGCGGGGTAGCGGAGCTGGTGTCGGGAGGGTCGCGGGGTAGCGGGGCAGGTGTCGGGAGGGTCGCGTGGCAGGTGTCGAGAGGGTCGCGGGGTCGCGGCGCAGGTGTCGGGAGGTTCGTGGGGCAGGTGTCGGGAGGGTCGCAGGGCAGGTGTCGGGAGGGTCGTGGGGCAGGTGTCGGAGGTTTCGCGGGGCTATGCGTCACAGCGTTTCCAATCATAGGAAGAAGTGTTTAAAGGCGCGACCGGCTTTTAAAAATGCTGCCGTGACCGGATTTCAGAATGCCGGTCATTCTGTGCATGCGTTCTCCCTCAGCAGTGCGCAGGCCCGGAGCTGAGCCGCGATGAATGCCTCCTTCATATGTCAGCTCACTGACCCAGGACCATATATATTTTTAATTTGCTGGAGTCTTTCTGCCTGGAGCAGCAGAGAGCAGGTCACACGCCCCGTACACTGAAGTTATGTCATGTCATGGCGCACAAGACAGATTCCTCCATTTTGCAACTGCCAGCAGTGCTGGTGTAGCTCCAGGGCTCTGGTGAACAACCCATGAAGAAGAAGCTGAAAACAGGGACAAAGCAGCATAAAGATGATTACTTAGGTATGGGTTACTAATTGTACCACTGCAAATCACGATTCAAAGTTCATGTGTGTTATGTGCAGGGCAGCACTGGCAAATTAATGTTTACAACCCTCAAACCTTCAAAGACATTTGAAGGCAAAGCACGGCGGGATTGAGGACAAACCTCTTTATTTTTTCCAACGGATGTAGTAACATTGATTGACAAAGCGAGTGAGATTGTGAGGACCAAGCAGACTCACGTATCACATTAAAGGTAAGTGAAAATGGTGGGTCGTGAAGGTTGGCCGGTGTGGATTGCGAAGGTCAGCCGCCATGGGTTGTAAAGGATGGCCGGCTGGTAAAAACAGATCCCGGGCAAAAAAGTTTAAAGAACACTGGGTGTGATTTTTTTTAAAAGCCCCATTTTTGGTGCGTATAGTGGGGTTTCTCTCAGTGGCTGCATTGCTGAGAACGGCCCCGCTATCAAACCAAACTCTGTCGATTTTCTCTGGCCTCGGTCGGGAACACCTACCAAGGCCACACTTGCTGCCCGATCTCTCGAACCCCCTCAGACACACCACCGCAAGCTTTGGACCGCCTCACTGCCCCAAGTTACCTCTTAGAGGGTCCTCGAGCCCACTTCACCCCACTGTTTAAGGGAAGGGCACCTCTGGGCCTGACCCCTTGCATGGGTCCCCTGGCACCTGGGCACCTTGGCACTGCCAGCCTGACAATGCCACCTGGGTAAATCCAATATATTTTGTAAAGTATGGAACCCCCTACCTTAGTTTCATCGGCTCCACTTTGGCTGACTTGCTTTTGCTCAGCTTTCCATGAGCAAATTCATTTTAGTTCAACTCAGTTGAATCCATTTCAAATTGTTAGTCTGAATGGCTCTACTTTGGGTGTGCGATCTGTATTGTTGTCCTTCTGTATTAATATGATCTTGTCCTATTTTCCCACTCAGTGTGGTATCTTGTTGGATTGATCCGGCATTTAAGCTCGAGGCTCTGGTTCCTCAACTGTTTTGTTTGTATGTTTGCTGGCAATAACTCTTGTTCTGTCTCTACCAGTTTTGCATCAATTTGTTTGTTGCATTTGTTGCATTTATTGTTATAAAAAGTGGGGAAAAACCTAATTAAAAATATATGTTTTAAAAAGTATATGAATGAGTGCAAAATGCAGCATTTTACCAACAATGTTAGCATAACACCTGGGCCTGCCGATGTGAGCAGAATCTCTTGAACTGATAACAGGGCAACTTGTGGACCTTGTTCCACTGACAGGCACTCCCTCCTCTTGGTATTTATATAAGTCAGTACTGAGAATACCAACTCGCACAGGTAGATTGCGGGAAACAGTAAGGGTATTTTTTTTTTTTTTAATAATTTTTATTGAAAAATTTTGAATTTATACAACATCAAACCATACTAAAATACCAACAATAACAATAATGACAACAATCATGAACCTTCGCCCCTCCTCAATGAACAACCCAACATATTAACAACAACTTAAATTAACACAATGTTAAGTTACATAACTGTAGCGAAAAAAAAAATATAGAAACTATAATAAGGAACACTCCCTTGCAACCCCCCCCCCCCCCCCCCCCCCCCAGGTTGCTGCTGCTATTGACCAAGGTACCCATCTTTGAGCCAGGAAGTCCAGAAAAGGCTGCCACCGTTTATAGAACCCTTGTACTGATCCTCTCAGGGCAAATTGGACCCTTTCCAACTTTATAAATCCCGCCATGTCACTGATCCAGGTCTCCACACTTGGGGGCCTCGCATCCTTCCACTGCAGCAAGATCCTCCGCCGGGCTACTAGGGACGCAAAGGCCAGGACACCGGCCTCTTTCGCCTCCTGCACTCCCGGCTCTACCGCAACTCCAAAAATCGCGAGTCCCCACCCTGGTTTGACCCTGGATCCAACCACCCTCGACACCGTCCCCGCCACCCCCTTCCAGAATTCTTCCAGTGCTGGGCATGCCCAGCGTGATTCGCTGGACTCCCCGAACATCTGGTGCACCTGTCCTCCCCACCAAAGAACCTACTCATCCTAGTCCCGGACATGTGGGCCCGGTGCAGCACCTTAAATTGGATGAGACTAAGCCTCGCACATGAAGAGGAAGAGTTGACTCTCTCCAAGGCATCCGTCCAAGTCCCGTCCTCTATCTGCTCCCCAAGTTCCCCCTCCCATTTAGCCTTCAGCTCCTCCACTGACGACTCCTCCACCTCCTGCATTACCTTATAGATGTCAGACACCTTCCCCTCTCCGACCCACACCCTCGAAAGCACTCTGTCCATCGTCCCCCGCGAGGGCAGCAGAGGGAATCCCTCTACCTGTCGCCTAGCAAACGCCTTTACCTGCAAGTATCTGAACATGTTCCCTTGGGGAAGCCCAAATTTATCTTCCAGTTCCCCCAGGCCCGCAAACCGCCAATAAACAGGTCCCTCAATTTACTGATGCCCACCCTTTGCCACCCCCTAAATCCCCCATCCTTGTTCCCCGGGATGAACCGATGATTGCCACCTAGTGGAGCCTCCATCGAGTCCCCTGTTTCCCCCCATGCCGTCTCCACTGTCCCCAGATTCTTAGGGTCGCCGCCACCACCGGGCTTGTGGTAAACCTCTTAGGGGAGAGCGGCAATGGCGCCATTACCGTGGCACCCAGGCTCGTACCTCTACATGATGCCATTTCCATTCTTTTCCACGCCGCCCCTCCCCCCTCCATCACCCATTTACGCACCATTGACACATTGGCCGCCCAATAGTACCCCAAAAGGTTGGGCAGCGCCAGCCCGCCTCTATCCCTCCCTCGCTCCAGGAGAACCCTCTTCACTCTCGGAGTCCCATGTGCCCACACAAAGCTCAAGATACTGCAAGTCACTCTCCTAAAGAAGGCCCTGGGGATGAAGATGGGCAGGCACTGAAAGAGGAACAAGAACCTCGGATGCACCGTCATTTTGACGGACTATACCCTCCCCGCCAATGACAATGGCAGCATGTCCCACCTCTTGAACTCCTCCTCCATCTGATCTACAAGCCTGGTGAAATTATGTTTGTGAAGAGTCCCCCAGTCCCTGGCCACCTGCACCCCCAGGTATCTAAAACTCTCCCCTGCCCGCCTAAGCGGGAGCCTACCAGGTCCATCCTCCTGGTCTCCAGGGTGCACCACAAACACCTCACTCTTGCCTAAATTTAGTTTATAACCTGAAAAGGCCCCAAACTCAGCCAGCAGCTCCATCACCCCCGGCATCCCTCCCACCAGATCCGCCACATACAGTAGCAGGTCATCGGCATACAACGACACCCTATGTTCCTCCCCACCTCGCACTAAACCTCTCCACCTCTCTGAATCCCTCAACGCCATCGCCAGTGGCTCGATTGCCAATGCAAACAACAAGGGGGACAGGGGGCAACCCTGCCTGGTCCCTCGGTGAAGCTGGAAGTACTCCGACCTCCTCCCATTCATGGCCACGCATGCCATCGGGGCCTCATATAGCAGCCTCACCCATCTAATAAACCCTTCACCAAATCCAAACCTCCCCAACACCTCCCATAAGTACCCCCACTCCACTCTATCGAAGGCCTTCTCCGCATCCAGCGCCACCACTATCTCTGTCTCCCCCTCAATCGCCAGCATCATGATGACATTCAACAATCTCCGCACATTCGTGTTCAGCAGCCTTCCCTTCACAAACCCTGTCTGGTCCTCGTGTACAACCTCTGGCACAACCCCTGGCACACAGTCCTCTATCCTGGTGGCCAGGATTTTTGCCAGCACCTTGAACCAGCAGAGGGCAGCAGAGCAGAGCTACTGATCAGCTGTTCTGGGGAAATTTGCATACGTGCAGTGCGGTCAGCCTAAGTTGAAGGTGAACCTGCGAAGAAGACCCAAGGAGTTTGAGTAAAGGCAAGCAACCAGCAGAGGGCAGCAGAGCAGAGCTACTGATCAGCTGTTCTGGGGAAATTTGCATACGTGCAGTGCGGTCAGCCTAAGTTGAAGGTGAACCTGCGAAGAAGACCCAAGGAGTTTGAGTAAAGGCAAGCAACCAGCAGAGGGCAGCAGAGCAGAGCTACTGATCAGCTGTTCTGGGGAAATTTGCATACGTGCAGTGCGGTCAGCCTAAGTTGAAGGTGAACCTGCGAAGAAGACCCAAGGAGTTTGAGTAAAGGCAAGCAACCAGCAGAGGGCAGCAGAGCAGAGCTACTGATCAGCTGTTCTGGGGAAATTTGCATACGTGCAGTGCGGTCAGCCTAAGTTGAAGGTGGTTTGTGGAGGGGCTGTTGGCAAGTGACAGTTAAACCCGAAACACTTTGTGAGTGTTTCCCACCCTACCTCCTCCTCTAACCAACCCCCCCACCCCACAGTGGTTGGGAAGCGGGAGCAGGGGCCTGTCGTGAAGGTGAGTGAGTGCCTTTAAATTTGCTTACCTTTCAGCGGGATCAGGGTTTGAGGTAATATCAGGTAAGCTCTTCCTTTCTTTTTCTTTTTCTTGTTTTTTTTTTAATCTAGAGGGGATGTCAGGGAAGGCAGTACAATGCTCCTCCTGCAGAATGTTTGAGGTGAGGGACGCCGTCAGTGTCCCTGCTGATTTCATCTGTGGGAAGTGCACCCAACTCCAGCTCCTCAAAAACCGTGTTAGGGACCTGGAGCTTGAGCTGGATGAACTTCGGATCATTCGGGAGGCAGAGGGGGTCATAGATAGGAGCTTCAGGGAAGTAGTTACACCAAAGACTGGAGATAGATGGGTAACTGTAAGAGGGACTGGGAAGAAGCAGTCAGTGCAGGGACCCCCTGCGGTCGTTCCCCTGAGTAACAAGTATACCGTTTTGGATACTTGTGGGGGGGACGACTTACCAGGGGTAAGCCATGGGGTACGGGCCTCTGGCACGGAGTCTGTCCCTGTTGCTCAGAAGGGAAGGGGGGAAAGGAGTAGAACATTAGTAATTGGGGACTCAATAGTCAGGGGCACAGATAGGAGATTTTGTGGGAGCGAGAGAGACTCACGTTTGGTATGTTGCCTCCCAGGTGCAAGGGTACGTGATGTCTCGGATCGTGTTTTCCGGGTCCTTAAGGGGGAGGGGGAGCAGCCCCAAGTCGTAGTCCACATTGGCACTAACGACATAGGTAGGAAAGGGGACAAGGATGTCAGGCAGGCCTTTAGGGAGCTAGGATGGAAGCTCAGAGCGAGAACAAACAGAGTTGTTATCTCTGGGTTGTTGCCCGTGCCACGTGATAGTGAGATGAGGAATAGGGAGAGAGAGCAATTAAACACGTGGCTACAGGGATGGTGCAGGCGGGAGGGATTCAGATTTCTGGATAACTGGGGCTCTTTCTGGGGAAGGTGGGACCTCTATAGACAGGATGGTCTACATCTGAACCTGAGGGGCACCAATATCCTGGGGGGGAGATTTGTTAGTACTCTTTGGGGGGGTTTAAACTAATTCAGCAGGGGCATGGGAACCTGGATTGTAGTTTTGGGGTGCGAGAGATTGAGAGTAGAGAGGTCAGGAGCACAGTTTTGACTTCGCAGGAGGGCGGCAGTGTTCAGGTCTGTGGTTTGAAGTGTGTCTATTTCAATGCCAGGAGTATACGAAATAAGGTAGGGGAACTGGCAGCATGGGTTGGTACCTGGGACTTCGATGTTGTGGCCATCTCAGAGACATGGATAGAGCAGGGACAGGAATGGTTGTTGCAGGTTCCGGGGTTTAGGTGCTTTAGTAAGGTCAGAGAAGGGGGCAAAAGAGGGGGAGGTGTGGCGCTGCTAGTCAAGGACAGTATTACGGTGGTAGAAAGGATGCAAGATGGGGACTCTTCTTCCGAGGTAGTATGGGCTGAGGTTAGAAACAGGAAAGGAGAGGTCACCCTGTTGGGAGTTTTCTATAGGCCACCTAATAGTTCTAGAGATGTAGAGGAAAGGATGGCGAAGATGATTCTGGAAAAGAGCGAAAGTAACAGGGTAGTTGTTATGGGAGACTTTAACTTTCCTAATATTGACTGGAAAAGATATAGTTCGAGTACATTGGATGGGTCGTTCTTTGTACAATGTGTGCAGGAGGGTTTTCTGACACAATATGTTGACAGGCCAACAAGAGGTGAGGCCACTTTGGATTTGGTTTTGGGTAATGAACCAGGCCAGGTGTTAGATCTGGAGGTAGGTGAACACTTTGGAGACAGTGACCACAATTCGGTGACCTTTAAGTTAGTGATGGAAAGGGATAAGTATACCCCGCAGGGCAAGAGTTATAGCTGGGGGAAGGGCAATTATGATGCCATTAGACATGACTTAGGATGTGTTGGTTGGAGAAGTAGGCTGCAAGGGTTGGGCACACTGGATATGTGGAGCTTGTTCAAGGAACAGCTATTGCATGTTCTTGATAAGTACGTACCAGTCAGGCAGGGAGGAAGGGGTCGAGCGAGGGAACCGTGGTTTACCAAAGAAGTGGAATCTCTTGTTAAGAGGAAGAAGGAGGCCTATGTGAAGATGAGGCGTGAAGTTTCAGTTGGGACGCTTGATAGTTACAAGGAAGCGAGGAAGGATCTAAAGAGAGAGCTGAGACGAGCAAGGAGGGGACATGAGAAGTCTTTGGCAGGTAGGATCAAGGAAAACCCAAAAGCTTTCTATAGGTATGTCAGGAATAAAAGAATGACTAGGGTAAGAGTAGGGCCAGTCAAGGACAGTGGTGGGAAGTTGTGTGTGGAGGCTGAGGAGATAAGCGAGATACTAAATGAATACTTTTCGTCAGTATTCACTCAAGAAAAAGATAATATTGTGGAGGAGAATGCTGAGACCCAGGCTATTAGAATAGATGGCATTGAGGTGCATAGGGAAGAAGTGTTGGCAATTCTGGACAAGGTGAAAATAGATAAGTCCCCGGGGCCGGATGGGATTTATCCTAGGATTCTCTGGGAAGCCAGGGAAGAGATTGCTGAGCCTTTGGCTTTGATTTTTAGGTCATCATTGGCTACAGGAATAGTTCCAGAGGACTGGAGGATAGCAAATGTGGTCCCTTTGTTCAAGAAGGGGAGTAGAGATAACCCCGGTAACTATAGGCCAGTGAGCCTAACGTCTGTGGTGGGTAAAGTCTTGGAGAGGATTATAAAAGATACGATTTATAATCATCTAGATAGGAATAATATGATTAGGGATAGTCAGCATGGTTTTGTGAAGGGTAGGTCATGCCTCACAAACCTTATCGAGTTCTTTGAGAAGGTGACTGAACAGGTAGACGAGGGTAGAGCAGTTGATGTGGTGTATATGGATTTCAGTAAAGCGTTTGATAAGGTTCCCCACGGTCGGCTATTGCAGAAAATACGGAGGCTGGGGATTGAGGGTGATTTAGAGATGTGGATCAGAAATTGGCTAGTTGAAAGAAGACAGAGAGTGGTAGTTGATGGGAAATGTTCAGAATGGAGTTCAGTTACGAGTGGCGTACCACAAGGATCTGTTCTGGGGCCGTTGCTGTTTGTCATTTTTATAAATGACCTAGAGGAGGGCGCAGAAGGATGGGTGAGTAAATTTGCAGACGACACTAAAGTCGGTGGAGTTGTAGACAGTGCGGAAGGATGTTGCAGGTTACAGAGGGACATAGATAAGCTGCAGAGCTGGGCTGAGAGGTGGCAAATGGAGTTTAATGTGGAGAAGTGTGAGGTGATTCACTTTGGAAAGAATAACAGGAATGCGGAATATTTGGCTAATGGTAAAATTCTTGGTAGTGTGGATGAGCAGAGGGATCTCGGTGTCCATGTACATAGATCCCTGAAAGTTGCCACCCAGGTTGATAGGGTTGTGAAGAAGGCCTATGGTGTGTTGGCCTTTATTGGTAGAGGGATTGAGTTCCGGAGCCATGAGGTCATGATGCAGCTGTACCAAACTCTGGTACGGCCGCATTTGGAGTATTGCGTACAGTTCTGGTCGCCTCATTATAGGAAGGACGTGGAAGCTTTGGAACGGGTGCAGAGGAGATTTACCAGGATGTTGCCTGGTATGGAGGGAAAATCTTATGAGGAAAGGCTGATGGACTTGAGGTTGTTTTCGTTAGAGAGAAGAAGGTTAAGAGGTGACTTAATAGAGGCATACAAAATGATCAGAGGGTTAGATAGGGTGGACAGCGAGAGCCTTCTCCCGCGGATGGAGGTGGCTAGCACGAGGGGACATAGCCTTAAATTGAGGGGTAATAGATATAGGACAGAGGTCAGAGGTGGGTTTTTTACGCAAAGAGTGGTGAGGCCGTGGAATGCCCTACCTGCAACAGTAGTGAACTCGCCAACATTGAGGGCATTTAAAAATTTATTGGATAAGCATATGGATGATAAGGGCATAGTGTAGGTTAGATGGCCTTTAGTTTTTTTTTCCATGTCGGTGCAACATCGAGGGCCGAAGGGCCTGTACTGCGCTGTATCGTTCTATGTTCTATGTTCTATGTTCTTGGCATCTACGTTGAGGAGAGATATGGACCTGTATGAACCACACTGCTGGGGGTCCTTGTCCCTCTTTAAGATTAACGAGATCAGCACCCGCGACATCGTCGGTGGCAAAGTCCCCCCTTCCCACGCTTCATTAAGTGTCCGCACCAGCAAGGGGCCCACTAGGTCCACAAACGTTTTATAAAATTCCACCGGGAACCCATCCGGCCCCGGTGCCTTCCCTGACTGCATCTGCCCGATCCCCTGTGGTGGTATGATTTGCATAGCTGTCTGCCATTGGTGCAGAACACCGGCTTACCATTGGCCCTGGTCGGTCATGTGCCTCTCGACCGATTGGTTGAGACCAGTCATGTGACGGCTCTCCGATTGGTCGAGAGGCTGAGTTAACCACGCCTCCATACCGAGGTATAAATAGTCAGAATGTCCGGCGGTCGTCCATTTTATTGTAGTCGACCGCAGGGCTAAGTTCTAGCTTATTAAAGCCTAACTTTTGTATAGCAACTCGTCTCTCGTGCAATTGATGGCTCATCAATTTAATAAGCTAGATTTTTGAAGATGGAGTTCCGGATCAAGCCCGAATGCCTCCGCATCAGACCGCAAACTCCGAACTCGGCAGAACTTTTTCAATATTGGCTGGCATGTCTCGAAGGATACCTGGAATCTGCAACCAGCCCCCCCCCCACCATGGCACAGAAGCTTTACATCCTCCACTCCAGCGTGGGCACAGCAGCCTACGCGATAATCAAGGAGGAGAAAGATTACGATGCGGCCATGCTTAAGCTGAATGGACAATTCCTTAAACCAGCCAACAGAGTATTCGCCCGACATCTGCTGGCCACCAGACAACAGCTCCCCGGTGAGTCATTAGACCAATTTTACCAGGCCCTCGCCATCCTGGGGAGGAACTGCTCCTGCCTCCAAGTTTCAGCCACGGAGCACATGGAACTGCTGTTCAGAGACGCTGACGTGGCTGGGATGCAGTCCCCCGCTATCCGCCAGCGGATTCTGGAGAAAGACGACCTCAGCTTAACTGAGGCGCGGACTCTCTCCACCTCCCTGGAGGTCGCCGATCTAAACGCCCGCACCTATGTCCCCAGCCGCGCTGCACCACCCTGGGCCTCCTGGCACGCTTCCCCACCGCCATCCGCCGCTCCCGACCTCCCTCAGGCCTGCGCCGCGGGACACCCCGACAAGTCCACGGGGCCCCGCTGCTACTTTTGCGGGTTCGCGAAACACCCTCGCCCGCACTGCCCAGCCCACTCTGCCCTCTGTAAGAGCTGCGGGAAGAAGGGCCACTTCTCCACTGTCTGCCAGGCCAAAACGGTCGCTGCGGTTCCGCGCAGCGACCAGGGATCCCCCCCTCTGGGCCCTTGCTGGCCCCTCCTGGACGCTGCGCAACACTCTCTCCCCCCGTCCCCGGGCACCTGCGCCCGGCCTGCGCGCCTCTCTCTCTCCTCCGGGCTCTCCCGGTCCCCTCCTGGGCGTCGCGCAACTCTCTCCCCCCTGCCCCCGGGCCCCTGTGCCCGGCCTGCGTGCCTCTCTCTCTCCTCCGGGCCCTCCCGGTCCCCTCCTGGGCGTCGCGCAACTCTCGCCCCCCTGCCCCCGGGCCCCTGCGCCCGGCCTGCGCACTTCTCTCTCTCCTCCGGGCCCTTCCGGGCCCCTCCAGCGCACCGCGCTACTCTGCACTCGCCGCCCCCGGGGCCCCGCGCCTGGCCAGCGCGCCTCTCTGCCCCCGCTCCCAGCCGCTCCGATCGGCCCGCTGGCACCGCTAACCCCGCCACCAGCAATAACGAGGGCCCCACGGGCGCCGCCATCTTGGGGTGCCGACTCACGTGCGGGCCCTGAGCGTCACCATCTTGGGGCGTCGACCCCACGTGCGGGTCCTGGGCGCCACCATCTTGGGGCCCCGACTCCACGTGCGGGTCCTGGGCGCCGCCATCTTGGGGCCCCGACTCCACGTGCGAATCCTGGGCACCACCTTACGGGACTGGCACGCAAGGTTCTTCCAGCATCTACTCGGACAACGACGACGAATACGGATTTTCTCCACGGCTCGCGGCCATTCAGCTCGACCAGTCACGTCCACGCACGCTCGCCAAAACGACAACGCTGATCTACCTCAACGGCCACAAGACGTGCTGCCTGCTGGACTCCGGGAGCTCGGAAAGCTTCGTTCACCCTGCCACGGTAAGACGCTGCGCGCTCCCTGTCCATCCTGTAAAACACAAAATCGGGTTAGCCTCAGGTTCGCACTCCGTCCACATCACCGGGTGCTGCATCGCGGATCTCACGGTCCAAGGAAAGTTTTTTAAAAATTATAAACTCCTTGTCCTCCCTGACCTTTGCGCACCGGCACTCCTAGGACTGGACTTCCAGTGCAACCTACAGAGCTTGACCTTCCAATTCGGCGGCCCTATACCCCCCTCACTGTCTGCAGCCTCGCGTCCCTCGCGAACCCAGCACGGTTCGATTCCCGTACCAGCCTCCCCGGACAGGCGCCGGAATGTGGCGACTAGGGGCTTTTCACAGTATCTTCATTGAAGCCTACTCGTGACAATAAGGGATTTTCATTTTCATTTAATTTCCCTCAAAGTGGACCCCCCCTCCTTGTTTGCTAATCTTACCCCCGATTGCAAACCCGTCGCGACACGGAGCAGACGGTACAGCGCCCAGGACCGGTCCTTCATCAGGTCCGAGGTCCAGAGGTTGCTGACGGAAGGGGTCATCAAGGGCAGCAACAGTCCCTGGCGAGCCCAAGTGCTGGTGGTCCGGACTGGGGAGAAAAACCGGATGGTCATCGACTATCGCCAGACCATCAACCGGTTTACGCAACTGGACGCGTATCCTCTCCCCCGTATTTCCGCCATGGTAAACGATATCGCGAAATACAAGGTCTTCGCCACTGTGGACCTTAAGTCAGCTTACCACCAGCTCCCCCTCCGCGCGAGTGACCGACTGTACACCGCGTTCGAGGCTGATGGGCGCCTCTACCACTTCCTGAGGGTTCCATTTGGTGTCACAAATGGGGTCTCGGTCTTCCAACGGGAGATGGACCGAATGGTCGACAAGTACGGATTACGGGCTACCTTCCCGTATCTTGATAATGTCACCATCTGCGGCCACGATCAGCAGGACCATGACGCCAACCTCCAGAAATTCCTCCAAACCGCAAAACTCCTTAACCTCACATACAATAAGGATAAGTGCGTGTTTAGCACCGACCGTTTAGCCATCCTCGGCTACGTAGTGCGTAAAGGAGTGATAGGCCCCGACCCCGAACGCATGCGCCCCCTGATGGAACTCCCTCTCCCCAATACCCTCAAATCCCTCAAACGCTGCCTGGGTTTCTTCGCTTACTACGCCCAATGGGTTCCCAACTACGCTGACAAGGCCCGTCCCCTCATTCAAACCACGACCTTCCCGCCGTCGACAGAGGCCTGCCAGGCCTTTAGCCGCATCAAAGCGGACATCGCAAAGGCCACGATGCGCGCCATCGACGAGTCCCTCCCCTTCCAGGTCGAGAGCGACGCATCACAAGTAGCTCTGGCGGCCACCCTGAACCAAGCGGGCAGACCCGTGGCCTTCTTCTCCAGAACCCTCCAGGCTTCCGAACTCCGCCACCCCTCTGTGGAAAAGGAAGCCCAGGCCATAGTCGAAGCGGTGCGACATTGGAGGCACTATTTGGCCGGCAGGAGGTTTACCCTCCTCACAGACCAACGGTCAGTAGCCTTCATGTTTGATAATGCACAAAGGGGCAAGATTAAGAATGACAAGATCTTACGGTGGCAGATCGAGTTGTCCACGTACAACTATGAGATCTTGTATCATCCTGGGAAGCTCAATGAGCCTCCTGATGCCCTGTCCCGCGGTACCTGCGCCAGCGCGCAGATAGACCGCCTCCGCTCCCTCCACGCGGACCTCTGCCATCCAGGGGTGACCCGTCTCTACCATTTCATTAAGGCCCGCAACCTGCCTTTCTCCATCGCGGAAGTCAGGACAGTAACCCGTGACTGCCACATCTGCGCAGAGTGCAAACCGCACTTCTACCGCCCCAAGCGCGCACACCTGATCAAAGCATCCCGCCCCTTCGAACGTCTCAGCATTGACTTCAAGGGGCCCCTTCCCTCTAACAACTGCAACATTTACTTCCTGGCGGTAATTGACGAATTCTCCCGCTTCCCCTTCGCCATTCCCTGCCCCGACATGACCACATCGACCGTCATTAAGGCCCTCCTCTCCATCTTCTCCCTGTTCGGCTACCCCGCGTACATACACAGCGATCAGGGGTCCTCCTTTATGAGCGACGAGCTGCGTCAATTCCTGTTCAACAGGGGCATTGCCTCTAGCAGGACGACCAGCTATATCCCTCGGGGTAACGGACAGGTCGAGCGGGAGAATGCTACCATGTGGAAGACCATACTACTGGCCCTCCGGTCCAGAGACCTCCCTATTTCCCGATGGCAAGAGGTTATCCCCGATGCCCTACATTCTATCCGCTCACTCCTCTGTACCGCAACAAATCAGACACCTCATGAACGTCTTCTTGTCTTCCCCAGGAAGTCGTCCTCCGGATCCCCTCTCCCGACGTGGCTGGCCACCCCCGGGCCCATCTTGCTCCGGAAGCATGTGCGGGTGCACAAGTCCGACCCGTTCGTGGAACAAGTGCAGTTACTCCACGCTAACCCGCAGTATGCGTATGTGGAGTACCCCGACGGTCGGCAGGTCACGGTCTCCCTCTGGGACCTGGCACCCGCCGGCGTGCGGCCTTCCCCCCCTTCCCCACAGACCCCCCCCTGTTTTTTTGGTGCTATGTCTTTTCGTCCGACGTCATTTCGTCCAACGACACTTCGTCCACGTCTTTTGGTCCAACGTCTTTTTGTCCGCCCGTCTTTTGGTCCAACGTCACTTCGTCCAATTATCCAATTACAAAAAGTTTAATTTAGTTTTTCAATGTTACTGCTCAAGGATCCTCTCCACCTATTTCGCCTCTTGATGTTGAGTTCTGCATTTGTGCTGCTTGATCTCCAGACATTATTAAGATAAGCTGCAGGATATTCACCCATGTATGCTCCAGCGTGATGAGAGCCATTGTATCTGATGGAATATTTGATCATTTCAGACCTGTAATGTCAGAACCCACTGCCAACCAGAGGTTTTAATCACTCGACGAAAATCGAGAAATAAATCTGCTTCTTTCAGAACTGCACTCATTGTCTAAATCCAATTAGACTCCCACTTATATCTGTGTCTGTCGGAATTGTAGAATATCAAATCATCTTGTCCTCTCCCCATTATTCTCTCTCGGGTACAGTTCTGGAAATCTAACTTTTAGGGAATTTCGGGAATTTACAATTTACATCAATTTTAAGTAATTTCGGGAATTTTATGTAATTAGTAAACTTTTAGATTTTTTAACTGCACTTTTAGATTTTTTAACTTTTTAACTGCATTTTTCAACTTGCATTTTACTTGCATTTTATCAATTACTTGCATTTTAACAATTAAATTCACTTGCTGTATTGTACTTGCATTTTATCAATTAAATGGTTTTATACGGAGTTAATTTGTAATTGGATAATTGGACGAAGTGACGTTGGACCAAAAGACGGGCGGACAAAAAGACGTTGGACCAAAAGACGTGGACGAAGTGTCGTTGGACGAAGTGACGTCGGACGAAAAGACGCGACACGGTTTTTTTTCCCCCCAGCGCCCCACCCAGCTCACCCCTTCCCCATCCATGGCGTCTCCACAGCCAGCTCGGGTGATGGAGACTATTCAAGGACCATCGCTCCCGGACTCCAGGACGTCAGCGGAACCACCACCATCGGCTGAACCGCCGTCACCTACTCCACTGCGGCGGTCTGCCAGAACGTCATGGGCCACGAAAAGACTGATCGAATCAATTTAAATTTCAACAGCTCCATGGACTTTGTTGGGACTTTGTGTAATATTGCTAATTGTCTGGGCCAGTGGGAAGCCAAAAATGTAATAAAAGAAAAGGAGAGAAAATTTGTGTTCTCCCGGCTGCTACTCATATCACCAGTTCTCTCTCCCCCCCCCCCCCCCCAACCCCGGCTCTCATTGATAACCCCCCCCCCCCGGCTTTTTTCTCCGCAAGGGGTGAATATGGTGGTATGATTTGCATAGCTGCCTGCCATTGATGCAGAACACCGGCTTACCATTGGCCCTGGTCGGTCATGTGGCTCTCGACCAATTAGTTGAGACCGGTCATGTGACGGCTCTCCGATTGGTCAAGAGGCTGAGTTAACCACGCCTCCATACCGAGGTATAAATAGTCAGAAAGCCCGGCGGTCGTCCATTTTATTGTAGTCGACCGCAGGGCTAAGTTCTAGCTTATTAAAGCCTAACTTTTGTATAGCAACTCGTCTCTCGTGCGATTGATGGCTCATCATCCCCTTAACTAGCTCCTCCAGCTCAATCGGCGCACCCAACCCCTCCACCTGCTCCTCCTGCACCTTCGGGAAAGAAGGCCCGTCATGGAACCGCTCCATTCCCCTCCTCTCCCCCGTTGGCTCCGACCGGTACAGTTCCCCGTAAAAGTCCTTGAAGACCTCATTCACCTCTACCCCCTTCCGCACCACATTCCCACTCTTAGAACAGAGAACATAGAACAGTACAGCACAGAACAGGCCCTTCGGCCCTCGATGTTGTGCCGAGCAATGATCACCCCACTCAAACCCACGTATCCACCCTATACCCGTAACCCAACAACTCCCCCCTTAACGTTACTATTAGGACACTACGGGCAATTTAGCATGGCCAATCCACCTAACCCGCACATCTTTGGACTGTGGGAGGAAACCGGAGCACCCGGAGGAAACCCACGCACACACGGGGAGGACGTGCAGACTCCGCACAGACAGTGACCCAGCCGGGAATCGAACTTGGGACCCTGGAGCTGTGAAGCATTTATGCTAACCACCATGCTACCGTGCTGCCCTTGTCTCTCACTCCAGCAATTTCCTTAGCCGCATCCCGCTGCGGAGCTGATGAGCCAGCATCCTACTCGCCTTTTCACCATGTTCGTACACTGCCCCTTGTGCCTTCCTCCACTGTGCCTCCGCCTTTCTAGTGGTCAGCAAATCAAATTTAGCCTGCAGGCTGCGCCTCTCCCCCAACAGTCCTTCCTCTGGTGCCTCTGCGTACCTATTGTCTACCTCCAGCATCTTTCCCACCAGTCTATCCCTCTCGCTCCTCTCCCTGTGTGCCCGGATGGATATCAGCTCCCCTCGAATCACTGCCTTCAGGGCTTCCCAGACCACCCCCACCTGAACCTCCCCCCGTATCATTCACCTTGAGGTACCCCTCAATACTTGCCCGGACCCTCCTACACACCTCCTCCTCCGCCAACAACCCCACATCCAACCGCCACAACAGGTGCTGGTCCCGCACCTCCCCCATCTCCAACTCTATCCAATGCGGAGCGTGGTCGGAGATTGCAATGGTCGAATACACGGCCTCCTCCACTCTCGGAATCAGTCCCCTACTCACCACAAAGAAGTCTATCCGAGAGTAGACCCTATGTACGTGGGATAAGAAAGAGTACTCCCGTGCCCTCGGCCTCACAAACCTCCATGGATGCACCCCACCCATCTGGTCCATAAACCCTCTCAGTACCTTGGCTGCCGCCGGCCTCCTACCCGTCCTAGAGCTGGACCAATCCAGTGAAGGATCCAACACCGTATTGAAGTCCATGATCAGACCTCCCGCCTCTAGATCCGGGACCGTCCCAACATATGCCTCATAAAGCCCGCATCATCCCAATTTGGGGCATACACACTAGCAAGTACCACCTTCTCTCCCTGTAGCCTGCCCCTAACCATAACATACCTATCCTCCTTATCCGCCACCACCTCCGATGCCTCAAACGACACATTTTTCCCCACCAGAATCGCCACTCCCCGGTTCTTCACATCCAACCCAGAGTGGAAAACCTGCCCCACCCACCCCTTTCTCAGACGGACCTGGTCCGCCACCTTCAGGTGGGTCTCCTGAAGCATTGCCACATCTGCCTTTAGCCCCCTCAGATGAGCAAGTACCCTCGACCGCTTCACCGGCCCATTCAATCCTCTCGCATTCCAGGTGACCAACCGGATCAGAGGGCGTCCCGCCCCCCTCCCCCGTCGACTAGCCATAGCCCGTTGACTGCCCGCCCCAGGCCAGCACCCCCCGCCCGACCCAGTCCCCACAGCGGCAACACCTCACCTCTGTCCCCCCGGCCCCCACCAGCTCGTTCCTGACCCTGCCAGCAGCAGCCCGGTATTCCCCTTTCCCCCCCTCCCTCCCCCGCCAGGCTAGGAACCCTCCTAGCCGCGAACCGTCCTCCATTGTACTTCCGTGGGTCAGCTAACTTCTGCTGACCCCGGAATCTCCCGCCAATAACCCGACCCCTACCAAAGTGGGATCATCCCCCATCCTATCCCTCCTCCAGGCACCACTCCAGCATGGGGAAGAACCAGTTAAGGCCCCGCCTCCCCCCGTCATCGTCTCCACCCCCCGGCCCCGCAGCGCGGGAAACCAGGGGAAAGCCCGCACTTTCGCACTGCCCCACCACACCCTTCTGACGCAGCTCCCAAATACCAGCCCCGCTCCATACCCCCAACCCGACATAGAATACAACAAACCCCCCAACCCTCCCCGCAAGATACAAAACTCAAACAATGCCCCACAGTAAAAAAAAACAGAACAACACCCCCATAAATAACCATATCAAAATTGCAAAAGTACAGAAAAGAGAACACAGCAACAGCAGAAACCAGCAATAAAGTATTACAACCGACCCCGCAACCCCCAACCCCTAGTTCAAGTCCAGTTTCTCCGTCCGCACGAAGGCCCACGCCTCCTCCGGGGAATCGAAATAATAATGCCGGTCCGAATAAGTTACCCACAGGCGCGCAGGCTGCAACATTCCGAACTTTATCTTCTTGTAAAGCACCTCTTTCGTCCGATTAAACCCGCACCGCCGCTTAGCCACCTCCGCACTCCAATCCTGGTAGATCCGTACTACCCCATTCTCCCAGTTGCTGCTCTTCACCTTCTTGGCCCAGCGCAGCACACACTCCCGATCACTGAACCGGTGGAACCTTACCAGCACCGCATGCGGGGGTTCATTCTCCTTAGGCCTCCTGGCGAGTACCCTGTGGGCTCCCTCCAGCTCCAGGGGCAGATGGAAAGACCCGGCCCCCACTAGCAAGTTCAGCATCGTAGCCACGTAGGTTGTCAGGTCAGACGCCTCCAGCCCCTCCGCAAGGCCCAAGATCCGCAGATTTTTCCACCTCATGCGGTGATCAAGCTCCTCGAAGCGGTCCTGCCATTTCTTGTGGAGTGCCTCGTGCCCCTCCGCCTTACTCACGAGGACCACGGCCTCCTCCTCTCGTTCAGTGGCCTGCGTCTGCAACGCCTTGATGGCAGCACCCTAGGTATTCTGAATCTCCGAGAGCCTTTTGTTCGTTTCCTGCAGAGAGCTCAGTACCTCAGCCTTGAAATCTGCAAAACAGCGCAGGAGAGCAGCTTGTTGCTCCTGGGCCCACTGCTTCCACTCCTCTGGAGCTCCGCTGGCCGCCATCTTGGATTCCTTCCTCCGTTTTTTCTGGGGAGCCGCTGCCGTTTTTTCCCCCTTTCTACTCCGAGTTCGAGTCATGAACTGCGGAGAAAGTCGATCAGCGCACCTTCTCCCACCGGGAGACGTCGAAAAATTTCCGTTTTGGGCTCTAAAAAAAGCTGAAAAGTCCGTTTGAAACGGGAGCTCCCAAATGTGAGGCTTCCTACGTCATCGCCGCCACCGGAAGTCAACAGTAAGGGTATTTCTATAGCACAATCTGAATTAGGTGGATATTCTTGTTCCACAAGCAACCAAAATGTGTCTAGAGGCATCTCTGCAAGCTTCAGCTTCAGTGTACGATCCATCCCGAGCTCTACAAATCCCTTTTGTTCTTCTGATGGCAATGTCTTTGACAATTCAAAAGAAAGTGAACTAAATGGATAACGTACCCAGTCAAAGTTTTCCATACTTCGGGGGAAGTAGCATTCACAATCTTTATTATTGTCACAAGTAGACTTACATTAACATTGCAATGAAGTTACTGTGAAAAGCCCCTAGTCGCCACACTCCAGCGCCTGTTCGGGTACACTGAGGGAGAATTCAGAATGTCCAAATCACCTCACAAGCACGTCTTTCGGGACTTGTGGGAGGAATTCTTCTTTTGCAAAAAATTGCCCAGCCAGACAGCCGGAGAGGAAATCCTTTGTGCCAGAAGTGCTTATGCAGTAGAAAACAATCTTAACTGGACCAACTGCAATGGCATCTGTACTGACGGAGCAGCTTCCAGGATGGGAAAGGACAAAGGATTTGTGAGTAAGATGAAGGAACAGAATCCTGACACCCAGCTCAGCCATCGTATCCTGTATGTGAAGCCCTTGTTACCAAAATAATGAGTTAACTGCAGTATTAGTAGGTCGATTGAGCTGTTCAGGCTGACATTAGCAAATCCTGCTGGGAAAATTATGCTCAACTTCATTGCCACACCTCTTAAAACATTGCAAGAGACAGTAGCGCAATGGTTAGCGCTGTTGCTTCACAGCGCCAGGGACCCAAGTTTGATTCCCAGCTTGGGTCACTGTCTGTGCAGGGTATGCACGTTCTCCCTGTGTCTGCATGAGTTTCCTCCGGGTACTCCTGTTTCCTCCCACAAGTCCCGAAAGATGTGCTTGTTAGGTGTATTAGACATTCTGAAATGTCCCTCAGTGTACCCGAACAGGCGTTGGAATGTGGTGTCTCGGGGATTTTCACAGTAACTTCATTGCAGTGTTAATGTAAGCCTACTTGTGACACTAACAAAGATTATTACTACTTACTTGGTACCATTGTAGTGTTTCAGAGCTTCTCTGTGCAAAATTAGGCATTCTGGAACATGGCAAGAGGCATAAAAATCCAAAGACCAAGTAGCAGCCACTGTACTCACTGCATACGCACCGTGCCTTTTTCACTTGAGATTCTGCTGTTTAATTCACATTTGAATCAGAGTGGGGTTCTTCACTTATTTTCTTCGACAACCTATCCATGGCTGGGTATATTATATACTGTAGTGGCTGGTTTTGCACAGTGGGCTAAACAAATTCCCATACTGGCCTCCCCAAACAGGCGCCGGAATGTGGCGACTAGGAGTTTTTCACAGTAACTTTATTGAAGTCTACTTGTGACAATAAGCGATTATTATATTACCATATGCCAAAGATTCATTCAGGATAAGTATAAGGTATATGTGAATTAACTAGCTAATTGTAGTTGAGCACACCAATCTGTACAATAAATTCCAAATGTGACCAAAACAGATTCCATGGATTTCTTAGCTACCCACTTAAACATCATTAAATCTGAGTCAGCCAATCTCACTGAAACTTTGTCTTTCTCACGGGGCTTTCCAATCTCTGGCTTCCAAGATCTTGCCCTGGGATTCTCTCCAAACGTCACTCCAACTTGTATGGCTACAATGATGGGCAACCTTGCAGGGTTTCAGTCTCGACTTCTGATATTCTGTTCCTCCTGGTTTCCCGAGTAAACTCAAGCATGGACTTACAAGCACAATTTCAGCTCTTTGGCTGTGTCAAGCAAAACGTTACTGCTTCAAAGGGATGCACTTGCCCCAGTTTCCTGCAGCATGATGTTACCAAACTAAGTTACCTTCTTGGATCTCAGGGCTTTTCTTGAGACCTCTTCAACTACTAGGGCTTCTCCTGAGCCCACTTCAATCAAGGTCAACTCCCGCCAGCCCTTTCTCCAATTGGAATCTCTTTCTCTTTTTCTTAATTTCACTGAGATCTCTTTCCATCCACTGACTTCTTCCCATACATGGAACTTCCTTTTGGACCTCTCCCTGTCCACTCTCCTCTGTTTGGGACCTTGTCCTGTCTCTGTTCCTTATCCCTCTCTCTTCCTGATGATGGCGCGTTGCAGTCTGTCACCTGAACTGGGTTTTTGAGCCCTTCTTCAGTTTGCTCTTTTTGTGCAGCTGTATGGGGTCTGTGCTTGATAAGGTTTTATCTGAATTTGCAAGGCAAGCAATTAGCAAGGCGGCAAGCAGAAATTAGTATTAATCTGGCGTGGTAGAGAACCTTTGTGGAGCCAGACTACTGAATCAGTGCAGTTTATGAGCAATAAAGGTACCAATGCACCCACTAAAAATCAGATCCAGAATGAAGAGAAGGCGGTTGCTACCATTATTCAGTGGTCCCAGTGGGACTGCTCTGATGGCGCCGGAGAATGGCGACTCTCTGCGAGCTTTCCCTAACAGATCCACTTTTTACTTAACTTACAATTGTACGGCTAGACGGCAGGTGGAGGGATTCCCTGCGCTCCCCGCGAAGGGGGTGAGTGACAGGGTGCTCTCGGGGGTCTGGGTCGGGGAGGGGAAGATATCCGATATCTACAAGCTTATGCAGGAGAAGGAAGAGGCGTCAGTAGAGGAGCTGAAAACGAAGTGGGAGGGGGAACTGGGGGAACAGATCGAAGACGGGACATGGGCTGATGCCCTGGAGAGGGTAAATTCTTCCTCCTCGTGTGCGCGGCTTAGCCTCATCCAATTCAAGGTGCTGCATAGGGCCCACATGACTGGGACGAGGATGAATAGGTTCTTTGGGGGTGAAGATAGGTGTGCCAGGTGCTCGGGGAGTCCAGCGAACCATGCCCATATGTTCTGGGCATGCCCGGCATTGGAGGAGTTCTGGAAGGGGGTGGCGAGGACGGTGTCAAGGGTGGTGGGATCCAGGGTCAAGCCAGGATGGGGACTCGCGATCTTTGGGGTTGGGGTAGAGCCGGGAGTGCAGGAGGCGAAAGAGGCCGGTGTGCTGGCCTTTGCGTCCCTAGTAGCCCGGCGAAGGATTTTGCTACAGTGGAAGGACGCGAGGCCCCCAAGCGTGGAGACCTGGATCAATGACATGGCGGGCTTTATTAAGCTTGAGAAGGTTAAATTCGCCCTGAGAGGATCGGTGCAAGGGTTCTTTAAACGGTGGCAACCTTTCCTCGACTTTCTGGCTCAACGATAGGGTACTGGGACAGTAGCAGCAGCAACCCGGGGGGGGGGGGGGGGGGGTGGGTGGGTGGGTGGGGGGGGGGGGGGTGGGTGGGTGGGTGGGGGGGGGGGGGGGGTGGGTGGGTGGGTGGGTGGGGGGGGGGGGGGGGTGGGTGGGTGGGTGGGGGGGGGGTGGGTGGGTGGGGGGGGGGGGGGGTGGGTAGGGGGGGGGGGGGTAGGTGGGGGGGGGGGGGGGGGGGGGGTGGGTAGGTGGGGGGGGGGGGGGGGTAGGTGGGGGGGGGGGGGGGGGGGGTGGGTAGGTGGGGGGGGGGGTAGGTGGGGGGGGGGGGGTGTGGGGGGGGGGGGCGTTGATTATGTTAGCTTATTTTATTTAAATTTGATTTATCTAATTTTAATTTATGGTTAAGTTCTCTTGTTTGGGGGGGGGGGTGTGGGGAATGTGATACATGTGATGTTACGGTATTGGGGGGAATTGTGGGTGTTATGGGGCTGTTTAGTTGCATATTACTGCTTTTTGCTATACTTTTTGTTATATTTTCTGCAAAAAAATTCCAATAAAAAAATTTAAAAAAAAAAAAAAAAAAAAAAAAAAAAAAAAAAAAAAAAACAAAAAAAAAAAAAAAAAACTTACAATTGTACTAATCTTTTTCCTATTATGTATTTTCTTTTATTTCCTTTTCTTTTCATGTACTTAATCACCTGTTGAGCTGCTCGCAGAAAAATACTTTTCACTGTACCTTGGTTTACATGACAATAAACAAATCCAATCCAAACAAATCTATTGTGGTGTGAAAAAACACCATTGGTACAAAGACTGTCTTGCCATAAATGCAGAATGTCATTCCTGCAGGAATGCCACAGTGGTCTGCCACAGCAGAAAGCCTCCTACTCCAAACGTTAAAGGCAGACCAATCAGAACAAGCAGTGTCCAGGAAATAAAGATACATAGAACATAGAACATAGAACATAGAACGATACAGCGCAGTACAGGCCCTTCGGCCCTCGATGTTGCACCGACATGGAAAAAAAATCTAAAGGCCATCTAACCTACACTATGCCCTTATCATCCATATGCTTATCCAATAAATTTTTAAATGCCCTCAATGTTGGCGAGTTCACTACTGTTGCAGGTAGGGCATTCCACGGCCTCACCACTCTTTGCGTAAAAAACCCACCTCTGACCTCTGTCCTATATCTATTACCCCTCAATTTAAGGCTATGTCCCCTCGTGCTAGCCACCTCCATCCACGGGAGAAGGCTCTCGCTGTCCACCCTATCTAACCCTCTGATCATTTGTATGCCTCTATTAAGTCACCTCTTAACCTTCTTCTCTCTAACGAAAACAACCTCAAGTCCATCAGCCTTTCCTCATAAGATTTTCCCTCCATACCAGGCAACATCCTGGTAAATCTCCTCTGCACCCGTTCCAAAGCTTCCACGTCCTTCCTATAATGAGGCGACCAGAACTGTACGCAATACTCCAAATGCGGCCGTACTAGAGTTTTGTACAACTGCAACATGACCTCATGGCTCCGGAACTCAATCCCTCTACCAATAAAGGCCAACACACCATAGGCCTTCTTCACAACCCTATCAACCTGGGTGGCAACTTTCAGGGATCTATGTACATGGACACCGAGATCCCTCTGCTCATCCACACTGCCAAGAATTTTACCATTAGCCAAATATTCCACATTTCTGTTATTCTTTCCAAAGTGAATCACCTCACACTTCTCCACATTAAACTCCATTTGCCACCTCTCAGCCCAGCTCTGCAGCTTATCTATGTCCCTCTGTAACCTGCAACATCCTTCCGCACTGTCTACAACTCCACCGACTTTAGTGTCGTCTGCAAATTTACTCACCCATCCTTCTGCGCCCTCCTCTAGGTCATTTACAGAGGAACACAAAGTGCCATTCTTGTGCAAAGCTGCAAAAATTCAAGTGAAAATCCAATTTAAAGTGCAGTCAATGGGCACAAAACAAAACTTAAATTTGACATGGGAGCAGGATTGTCAATTCTTTCTGATATAATACAGTTGCTGAAGTCAACCCAGAATGATTTGAACTAGCCTCCATAGAGGAAGCTCCACACCTAGAACATAGAACATAGAACAGTACAGCACAGAACAGGCCCTTCGGCCCTCAATGTTGTGCCGAGCCATGATCACCCTACTCAAACCCACGTGTCCACCCTATACCCGTAACCCAACAACCCCCCCCTTAACCTTACTTTTATTAGGATACTACGGGCAATTTAGCATGGCCAATCCACCTAACCCACACATCTTTGGACTGTGGGAGGAAACCGGAGCACCCGGAGGAAACCCACGCACACAGGGGGAGGACGTGCAGACTCCACACAGACAGTGACCCAGCCAGGAATCGAACCTGGGACCCTGGAGCTGTGAAGCATTTATGCTAACCACCATGCTACCCTGCTGCCCCATATGAGAGCTTCCACTTGACTATTCTGGTAAGGCTACTAATAACATTGAGCAATCTGGTGCAGGCACTACCTTTCACGAGGGAAAGCAAGAACAGAAACTCTGATAAGTGAGACAAAACTGATTTTCCAAACCCTGATGTCAAGGCTGAAGTGGAAGTGACTGAAACTGCTATATTTGCTACTGATCTCACACACACTTCAAATGTACAAGAGAGTGTAAATTTCTCTGAATCTAGTAGAGGTAGCAGAACAATGACCTAATTCAGCAAAACACCATAACACCAAGGTGACATTCAGCTTTATTCCAGATGTTGCCCAGACTGCTAAAGCTCTCGACATGCCAAGACCTAGCGAAAACAAACTCTCACCGATGTAAAAGTAAAGTGTATGCATGCCAAACAATCACAAGCAGAAAGTCAAAACCCACAGTATTAACAAAAGCACCATCAACTCCATTTGAGAACAATCTTAATTTTATGGTCTGTCCATCAGATTCATTCTTGAATGTGACATTGGGATTGCACGGCACTTCACTCTGGGCATAGGAATAATTGAATATACTTAAGCAATGGTACTTTTCCCAGACAACAAAACTGCTGGATCAGAAGATTGCAGACCCATTACAGCTATATAAACCTTAACGGGAGCTGACCAAGTCTCACTCCTTCTGAACGAGCAACCAGCAGCACAATTTATAAAGGGGGTACAAAAAGACAAAGAGACAGAGAACATCTGTTCATCACATTAAACTGTACACCGGCTCAGGACTTTCTTTCTACTATTTTCAATGCATCCCAGGAAGAATATGGAGAACATACCTCATACATATCCTTTGAGAGCCAGGAACTCAATTGGAGATTGACATGACTGGTGCAATTGACTATGAAGTCTGTGTGGAGTTTACACATTCTCCATGGGTCTGCTTGGGTTCCTCTGGGTGCACTGGTTTCCTCCCAAAATCTAAAGATGTGCAGGTTAGGTGGACTGGCCACACTAAATTTCCCCTTAGTTTCCCAAGATGTGCAGGTTAGGTGGCATTACGGGGATAGGGCGGGGGAGTGGGCTTAGGTACGGTGGTCTTTAGAAAGGTTGCTGCAGGCTTGATGGGCCGAATGGCCTCCTTCTGCACTGTAGGGATTCTCAGATGTGTGGTGAGGGGAGGAGGGGGGGGGGGGGGGGAATACAATGTGTAAATATTTAATGAGTAAATATTTAATGAGTAAATATTTAATGAGTAAATATTTAATGAGTAAATATTTAATGAGTAGTGTGAAAGACTCGGGGTGGTGAAGTATTAAGGGTGAGTAGCCATTATGCTAATAGCTAATATGCATCATCAGTGATGTCAGATCACATGTCACTGGAACTCCGAGAGGAATGAGACTGGAAGGAGCCTCGTGCTGATCTATCCCTGTAGCTGCATATAGTTAATATGTATTTGAAAGTTCCTAGTGACCTTCATTCCAATAGTCTATGTTAAATATCCCCCAAGACCGCTTATGATTATACTTCAAGTCCCACCGCCCAACTTCTTGCCAGTTGCACCACCCATTAACAGTAGGTTAGTGGATGGATGGTGGGACCAGAGCTAATTGCAGAGCTTGTCATCATCCTCCATCCCATGGACCAGACCTGGTGTTACTGCCAACCCAGGGCCCGGACCCCGTATTGCAGCAGGTATGTATCACGGATGCAATAGGGTGGCTGGGGGGGGTGGGGTGCAGTGTCCGTGCCCCTGGCAAGTTCCTCCCCCCCCAGGTTGGTGAACCTGTAGGTGCTCAGAGCCTCCGATGTGCATTGGCCCTGGTGCACATGTCATGTGGCCTCCCATGCCTGCTTGGGCTCCATGTCCTGCCCATTGTCCCCCTCCCCCACATCATCCTCTTTGGAGGACGCTTGGCATTCATTCTCCTCTAGCACATCGCCTCTCTGCTGCGTGATGTTGTGGAGGACGCAGCAGGCCTCCATCATGCGGGTGACCCTTTCAGCATCATACTGGAGGGCTCCTTCAGAACAGTCCGGGCACCTAAATGGCATCTTCAGGAGGCCAAAGCACCGCTCGATCACGCTGCTGGTTTCTGTATGGGCGTAATTGTAGCGGGTCGCCATGTCGGTCTGTGGTCTCCGGATAAGTGTCATTAGCCACGCCCGCAGTGGCTAACCCGTCACCCAGGGGGCGTCTTGAATATGTCAGGAATCGTCGGGTGTGCCAGGATGAAAGCGTCGTGGACACTGCCAGGGGATTGGTTGCAGACATGAATGATGCAAAACTGATGGTCACATATCAGCTGCACGCTCATCGTGTGGAACCCCTTTCGGTTTGTGTTTTTTTCATTGCAATGTTAATGTAAGCCTACTTGTGACACTAACATAGATTATTATAGAGCGGCCTGTCATCTTAAGTGCCCGTAGGGGGACATGAAACCCGTTGATCACCCCCTTGACCCGAGGCATTCCATCAATGGCAGCGCACCCTGCTGCCTGGGAATTCATGGTGGGCTCGGTCCACATTGAAGTGGATGTATTGAGCAGCCTGGATATATAGGGCCTTCATGATGGCACGGATGCACCTGTGCACCAAGGTTTGTGAGATCTGGACAGGTCCCTATTTGGCGCCTGGAAGGACCCTGCGGAGTAAGCATTAAGGGTGACTGTCATCTTGACGGCCTCTGGTTCAGGTGTCCTCCCCCATACCCCCGCGGTGCCAGGTGATGATCTGGCAGATATGTTGCACTGTCTCTCTGTTCAGCCAGAGTCTTCAATGGCATGCCCGGTCTGGCAGGTCCTCGAATGACAGGCGCTGCTGGTACATGTGAGGCCTCATGCGGCACCTCCTCCTTCTCGGCCTGTTGTGCGGCTGCCTTCTGTTCCTCTTGGCTAGGTTCCACTGCTGTGACTTCCTCCTCCTCGAGCAGCTCCAGCTCGTACAGCCGCAGGGCATCCCCCAGGGCTGTGGCGACTAGCAGGAAGCTGATTGAATTCCGATACCCATTGTCTGCAATGGGTGAATGACTGATATGTAAGCATGATGTGTACTCCGTGCCCAACCAGGTCCAACGGGCTACATGGTGGCCCCGGTTGGCACTGCGGGCTCTGCTCCCGCAAGTCCCCACCACCCCCACCTTTGCACCGACCCACCGGTGGCCTCTGATGCCAGGGGCACCATTGGCTGATGCTGCCAGCGGAACACTCTGCTGCCACCATCTGATGCCCCCGAAGGGGCCACTTTGGCCATTGCCCTGGTGGGCCGCCAGGGGGTCGCTGCCAGGTGGAGGGGGGTATGGCGGAGGGTGGGGTGCGGGGGCAGGGGTACCTATCCGGCCAGTGTCACTCTGCAGAACCAGGGGCCAAGGTGATGGTCACTGAAGTGCGTGGCAAGGTGGCTGCCTTGCAGACCGCTTCACTGGTGGCCTGTGACTGGACACCGCCCCAGTCCCATGGAGGAGCGGTCACCCCGGCCATTTGGCTTGTTCCCCCGTCACCCTCCTCAGCCCTGGCAGGGCCCTCCCAAGCCCTGGCAGGGCCCTCCCCAGCCCTAGCAGCGCCCCCCTCCCCCCACCCCTAGCAGGGCCTCCCCACCCTAGCCAGCCCCCCTTACCCGGGCCCTGATAAGGTCACCCCCACCCCAGCCAGTGTTTGGCCTGGCAGCCCACAATCGCGCCTCTCTGTCATACCTCCTCTTTCTCTCCCTCATCAGCCACAACGCCAATTTCATGATTTTTATAAGCACAAGTGAACCGTGCCATTGGGGACTCAACCCATCAGAGGCGCAGAATCGGGAGGCCCCGGAGAATATCGGGTCAGGCCATCTAATGGCATGCAAACAGCGTTTACTGTACATGTGCTCCAGGCTGCATTGACGCCACTGTCGAGGTGATAGAGAATTGCGATTTGTCATCAAATCAGCACCCGCTGCGATTTTGGCATCGGAACCTAGTCTCCGCCCACTCGCGTTTCGCGATTTCTGCGCCGGCCCGCGGAGAATCCCGCCCTTGATGTCTGACTCAGACTGAGAACTATTGCTGGTTGAAAGCTGACACAAAAACATAAAATGACCATTTTAATTGTGCACACCTTGTTAACGCGAATCCCCTGAAGTGGGCAAAGTTAAACATGTTTGCCAAGGTGGCAGCCATTCCATTCGAATGGCATTTTTACAGCACTTTCTCTGTTCCGTGGGTGCCCTGAACAATAAACTGGAGCAATCAGGATTTTACCGTCTCTGGGATCACTGTTTTATTTTGATGGGCACACGCAAATATTCTTCACTGAAGAAATCCTGAATAAACCCGAGGGGAAACTTGTCCCGCTGTACTCCGTCAACCCCCCCCCCCCCCCCCCGGGTAATTCATACACATCTTCCAGCAAAGTCTTTTAATTTCCATCAGCATTAATTCCCCGGGTTTGCATTACCCTTGGTGAATTCTTTGCGGAAGGCGGAGGTTCATCAAGTTCTGGTTAATTATTAAACCCGAGATGGAACTGTTCACCCGGAAGGCACCTGTTTTCGCCGACCAAGTGGAAAGGACAGGTAGCAGCCCGCGCTCCAGCGAAACCTGTGGAGGGTCCGAATTGGGAGAGGCGGGCACGCGCGCCGGGACGCGCACTTGAGGGCGCGCACCAGCCAAACTGGGCGAAGAACAAGTTTTGTCCCGACTTCAGCAGCAATGCTTCTGTTGGATCAATTTGTTTGTTTACATTTTAAACCAGCCAGGAAGCTGGCGCCAGCGAGGAGCTAACTGACCAGGAGAGGGTAAGTTGAATTTTAGAACTTGTCTTTGGTTATTTTTTTTGTGGGTGCTGTTTCCTCACTTGTCAGGTCGTTATCCTCCCGGGCCGGACTTGACGCTCCATTCAGAAAGTAAAGTCAATCAGCTGAGATGCACATTATTCTTCGAATGGTTCAAAGGAGCAGACGTTCTATATTTTAATGATCTGGTATTTTGTAGTGTATCACATGATGTAGTTTTCTTGTGTGCCTTTTCCTTACAAGCACTCATGGATGGGAAAGCAGGTGAGCGCACCTGTAAATTAGGGTGCAGTGCCATCGGTGTGCACACACCAACCTCACCGTGCCTCGGTTTTAACGGCAAGTGGGCAAGGCAGCAAATGGTTGCCCAACAGAATCCCTTAAGCTGGCAATTGAGGGCCCCATCCACTTCTGCTTTGATTTAATGGGTGGTGGGAGAGGCTGGTGCTCAATATACAGGATGTGGAGATGCCGGCGTTGGACTGGGGTGAGCACAGTAAGAAGTCTTACAACACCAGGTTAAAGTCCAACAGGTTTGTTTCAAACACGAGCTTTCGGAGCACGGCTCCTTCTTCAGGTGAATGGAAAGGCTTGTTCCAGAAATGTTTATATAGACACAGTCAGAGATGCCCCGGAATGCGAGCACCTGCAGGCAATCAAATCATCAAAGATGCAGAGAGAGAGGTAACTCCAGGTTAAAGAGGTGTGAATTGTCCCAAGCCAGTTCAGTCGGTAGGCCTCTGCAAGTCCAGGCTTGTTGGTGGGGGCCGAATGTAATGCGACATGAATCCCAGATCCCGGTTGAGTCCACATTCATGCGTGCGGAACTTAGCTATAAGTTTTTGCTCAGCAATTTTGCGTTGTCGCGTCTCCTGAAGGCTTCCTTGTAGAATGCTGACCCGGAGATCAGAGGCTGAATGTCCTTGACTGCTGAAGTGTTCCCCAACTGGAAGGGAACAGTCCTGCCTGTTGATAGTCGCACGATGCCCGTTTATTCGTTGTCGCAGTGTCTGCATGGTCTCGCCAATGTACCACGCTTCGGGACATCCTTTCCTGCAGCGTATGAGGTAGACTACATTGGTCGAGTCGCACGAGTATGCGCCGCGTACCTGGTGGGTGGTGTTTCCACGTGTAATGGTGGTGTCCATGTCGATGATCTGGCATGTCTTGCAGAGATTACCCTGGCAGGGTTTTGTGGTGTTGTGGTTGCTGTTCTGAAGGCTGGGTAATTTGCTGCAAACAATGGTTTGTTTGAGGTTGCGCGGTTGTTTGAAGGCCAGTAGTGGGGGTGTGGGGATGACCTTGGCAAGATGTCCATCCTCGCTGATGATGTGTTGGAGGCTGCGAAGAAGATGTCGTAGTTTCTCCGCCCAGGAAAGTACTGGACGACGAAGGGTACCCTTCGTCGTCCAGTACTTTCCTGGGGCGGAGAAACTACGACATCTTCTTCGCAGCCTCCAACACATCATCAGCGAGGATGGACATCTTGCCAAGGTCATCCCCACACCCCCACTACTGGCCTTCAAACAACCGCGCAACCTCAAACAAACCATTGTTTGCAGCAAATTACCCAGCCTTCAGAACAGCAACCACAACACCACAAAACCCTGCCAGGGTAATCTCTGCAAGACATGCCAGATCATCGACATGGACACCACCATTACACGTGGAAACACCACCCACCAGGTACGCGGCGCATACTCGTGCGACTCGACCAATGTAGTCTACCTCATACGCTGCAGGAAAGGATGTCCCGAAGCATGGTACATTGGCGAGACCATGCAGACACTGCGACAACGAATAAACGGGCATCGTGCGACTATCAACAGGCAGGACTGTTCCCTTCCAGTTGGGGAACACTTCAGCAGTCAAGGACATTCAGCCTCTGATCTCCGGGTCAGCATTCTACAAGGAAGCCTTCAGGAGACGCGACAACGCAAAATTGCTGAGCAAAAACTTATAGCTAAGTTCCGCACGCATGAATGTGGACTCAACCGGGATCTGGGATTCATGTCGCATTACATTCGGCCCCCACCAACAAGCCTGGACTTGCAGAGGCCTACCGACTGAACTGGCTTGGGACAATTCACACCTCTTTAACCTGGAGTTACCTCTCTCTCTGCATCTTTGATGATTTGATTGCCTGCAGGTGCTCGCATTCCGGGGCATCTCTGACTGTGTCTATATAAACATTTCTGGAACAAGCCTTTCCATTCACCTGAAGAAGGAGCCGTGCTCCGAAAGCTCGTGTTTGAAACAAACCTGTTGGACTTTAACCTGGTGTTGTAAGACTTCTTACTGTGCTCAATATACAGGTTTAACCTTACAGGCCTGTTAAAGAGGAGGTGGGGTGCCTCTGGCTGGGTCCCCGGTGTCAATCAGTGACCCCACCCCACCATTTTGCCTCCCCATATCCACCTTCCCTGTTGAACATGCCTCTTCCCCCATCCCCCCAGCACCCACCTGGACCTAAAGAGATCCTGATATATCGGAATGTCTAGGCCATTGTTGAGTGCCACCACCTTGGCCACCATTCATGCCAGTGTGCAGACAACGGAAATTTACCTCCTACAAATGAAAGGATCAGCAGCCGAAAAATGTAAATGAGGCGAGCTGGTTAAGTGGAGGTTGGCTCGCCTCCGACATTGTTGGGTAAACTCCAATTGTTCCAACTAAGAATGTTTGGGACAGTGGAATGAGTGTGCTGAATGAAGGCTCCGTGTGCGTGGGGAAGTGCTTACATGAGGTTGTGAAATGCCCTACCACAAACGTTTCTCCCTCCAGAATCACTCATGATTCAGTTGACCTGCTTGGGTGGGGTGGGGGTGGGTGGGTGGGGGTGGGTGGGGGTGGGTGGGGTGGGGGTGGGTGGGGTGGGGGTGGGGGTGGGTGGGGGGTGGGGGTGGGTGGGGTGGGGGTGGGGGTGGGTGGGGTGGGGGGTGGGTGGGTGGGGGGGGGGGGGTGGGTGGGTGGGGGGGGGGTGGTTGGGGGGGAGACCAGAGGCCTGGAGGTCCCTAGCTTACTTTGGCTACCCCCCCCCCCCCCCCTTGTGGGCCAGCTGCTCCCTCTGTCGTGATGGAGTACAAGGTTGAAGGGGTCACGGAATGAGGTGATTTAGAGGGAGCGAACAACCTCTGAATGTCCCGGGTGGATAACCCAGGGGTGTCTAGTTACTGCTCTTCCTCCCTTTGGGTGTCCAAGACCCCAGCCTGACTCCTTAAGGGAAAGGGACACCTGGAGGGACATCAACATGCCTTGTTCCCCTCTCTCATTGCACTGCCATAGATGAGTGCACTGCCATAGGTGAGTTCATGCAATATCGATGGAGTGTAGGTCATTTTGCACCTCTGGCAGAAATTAGTAGTTCTGCTGGACCAGGTCTCCATGGCTTTTACTATCCTCCTTGCGAAGATCTCAATGTGCACGCATGTGGGCACCACTTCATTAGAGAGCAGATGGATGGACTCCTCCGACTTGCGTGCTACTCTGTTGAGTGTTTCCAACAGCTTTGCCTGATGTTACCCTGCCTCTTGCTGACTCTCCACCATGGGTTGGAGGGCCAATTCCAGATGCTTGTCTTTGGCCTTGGACCTCGCAGATTCGTCTTCCCCAGCAGTCTTCTGAGAGCCAGGTAGCTCAGCTAAACCTGCCTCCTCCTGCTTCAGACATGGGTTGATGTGATGACCACCAGCTTGGAGGACACCCACGCGTGTCCTTGCCGCAGTGTGGCGCAGCTTAAGTTGGGGTTGTGCTGAGCTTATGACCTATTGTTGCGAAATTACTTGTGAAACCAGATACTGTGCCCGGGGAGGTCAAATATAGTCCAGAGAGGCTGAGAAACAGTAGGGAACCAGGAGAATTATGCCTATTGCAGAAGGCTGAATAAGACCCTAACTTGCTACAGTGGGTGATAAAACCAAAAAGGATCAGCAAAATAGGACAGACTGAGAACTATCTGAAGACCAGGAGAGAAACTTTGAGATACACGGAGTCATTAGTTATATAATAATAATCTTTATTATTGTCACAAGTAGGTTTACATTAACACTGCAATGAAGTTACTGAGAAAATCCCCTAGTCGCCACACACCAGAGCCTGTTTGGATATGCTGAGGGAGAATTCAGATTCACCTAACAAGCCGGTCATTCATGACTTGTGGGGGGAAACCAGACCACCCGGAGGAAGCCCATGCAGACATGGGGAGAACGTGCAGACTCCGCACAGACAGTGACCCAAGCCGGGAATCGAACCTGGGACCCTGGTGCTCTGAAACAACAGTGCTAACCACTGTGCTACCATGCTGCCCAATGAGGCCAAAACCAGGTCAGTAGAGTTTAGAGATCAAGGAATGGCCTATGGAATTGGAAAAGAATGAAGCGCCTGAGCCAGAGATCTACTTCTTTCAGGATTTAAATAGGTCAGAGAAAATTCCCAAACCAGCAAACAGACAGTGAGGAAGACAGCTCACCCAGTTTAAAAACAAAATTATTCTGCCACGGGATGTGGGTTTCTTGCGCACTTCTACTTGCTCTTGAACTGAGTGGCTTGCAGAGGCAACATTTCAGAGGCAACTTTAGAGTAAACCACATTAATATGGGTCTGGAGTCACATGGAAGCCAGACCAGCAGAATTTATTCCTTAAATTACATTAATTCACCAGATTCACCAGAATGGGGTCCTTTTGGGAAGTGGTGGTATGCAAATTATTCTGACTGCTTTGCTGTGAGGTCCTCAGAGTTCTTAAGCCCGTTGTGGCTACTTCCACAATCCATAAATCTGTTATTTAGATTCTCGTCCACTGGGGATCGATGGCTGGGATTCATCGATATCGTGGGTTTTTACAATTGACAAAAGCTTCATGGTAATTATTACTGAGACGGACTTTGTAATTCCAGATTTTATTAATTGAATTTAAATTCTACTAGCTGCTGTGGTGGGATTTGAACACATGTCCTCAGAGCATTCGCCTGGGCCCGTGGAGTATTTGTCCAGTGATATTACCACTATGCCACCCATTTCCCAATCTCAGCCAAAAATCCACAGGGCAGTGCAGCAATCCATCTCCAATGTTACAGAAATGGGAAGCTAATACCCCCAAAAATATGCCACACCTCTGACAGCCACAAGCGATGTACAAGTGCAGCTAACACAGAATTAACCACAGAGCCATCAAATAATCAGGTTCACAGAAAACTGATAAGATGGAAGGTGAGAATCCAGACCCCTCACAGTTCCAAAAGCACCCGAAAACATTGCACCATCATCTGAGAAATATGGGCCAGGAATCTCCGAGACGGCGCCAGGCCGGAGAATCGCTGGCGGGCGCGAGAATCCCGCCACGCCGCTCCGACGCTGGGCCGCCGATTCTCTGGTGACCGGAGAATCGGGGCGCGCGGTTGCTGCGGCGCCAGTCAGGGGCAGTTGAAAGCGGCCCCGATGGCGAATCTCCGTGTTCAACGGGCCAAGTGCCCACCGAGTCTCACTGGCATGGTTTACATGTGGTCCTACCCGGCGGGATCTCAGAGTTCTAGCTGTGGGGGCTGTCCTGGAGGGGAGGGGGAGGGAGGGGGAGGGGGAGGGGGAGGGGAAGGGGGGGGGAGGGGAAGGGGAGGGGGAGGGGAAGGGGAGGGGGAGGGGGGAGGGGGGGAGACCTGACTCCGAGGGTGGAGGGGACCTCCATGGTGGCCGGGCGCGCTCATTCCGGGGGGGAGGGGCTATGTTCCTCTACGCCGGGCCCCTGTTGGGCTCCACCATGTTGCCCGGGGGCTGGCATGGAGATGGCAACCACCCGCACGTGCCGGCGCAGAGTGGGCCATGGCGCACGAGTGGACCCGCGTCAACTGTGTAGGGCCGGCTTTCGGTGCCAGAGCAGCACACAGCACTCCGGCACCGTTCTAGCCCCCGAAGAAGAGGAGGATTACTGGGCCGGGAGGCCCGTTGATGCCGGCATCGCTCGCGCCTGTTTTGACGCTGGCGTCAACACTTGGCTGCGATATCGGTGAATCCCGGCCATCGATCCCCAGTGGACGAGAATCTAAATAACAGATTTATGGATTGTGGAAGTAGCCACAATGGGGTTAAGAACTCTGAGGACCTCACAGCAAAGCAGTCAGAATAATTTGCATACCACCACTTCCCAAAAGGAGCCCATTCTGGTGAATCTTGACTTCACCCTCGGAGCTAGCTGGAATTCTGAATTTTCCCCAACTGTTGAGAATTATGGGCGAGATTCTCTGATCTACCCGCGGCATGTTTCCTGGCGCTGGAGGGGAAGTGGCCAGCAGCAGGATCATCTGATCTGCTCCACGCGGGCAAGCCGCGGCAGAGGTGCGCCGTTGGCGGGACCAGAAGATGCCGCCACCATGAAAAGCTGGAAGATCTTGCCCTGCATGTCTCGTAAAGTCACTTTTCTCAAAACCTTGTATACTGATACTAATAGACAGTCACCAGATAAAATTTAACTCAGATTTTTAAGAAAAGAAGAATGCAATAGATAGAAGGCACTATAACTCTGTTGAATTGCTGTGAAGTGGAGCATGTATGTATACATTTTTCCTTTGCTTCAGAAGGAAACCACTTTTTAAAACAAAAGTCATAGGATTTGATTTTCTCCACGGGAAGGTGCTGTGTCTTGCTCAATATCAGCATGAAAATATTACAAATTTTGAAATGGACACAGCCGCTTTTAAGATGGTAGACAACACATTGTGATTTGACAATATCAGCTCCAGACAGACCGGAACTCAAGCAAATGTCTGAATTAAAATACGGACAGTCACAGCCATTTGTGAAATTCACAGACCTCTCTGTTAAGGATGAACTGTGAACAAATTACCGCACATCAGTCAACACGGCTTTCTACTTCACCATAGCTATTCTGAAAGGATAACTTAAATTGAATGGGATCATTTGGTTACAAAACCATGGCTGGCTTAAAAGCTCTGAAAGTGTGAAAGGCTAAAACACAAGAGGAACTTTGAATTCATAATTGGTCACATGATTAAGGCAGTCCTGTTTGATACCTGCTCTTCTGGAAAATAGCAGCAAAAGCTATTCAGATCAGAAATGCCACAAGAGATACCATCTGAAAACTGATCCGAAAAGCCGTTGAACCTGCTACAAATATATTATGTTGCCAAGATAAAACTGATTCACCTTGAATGTGGGGAAGGGGTTCTCCCCCAACTGGTTCCTTCTCAAATTCACCAGAGCGCCAACCTCAATTCAACTACAAGAAATCTTGCAGTTTGCTGAGAATTCTCAGCTTTGCAAGCCTTCCACTCAATTCACCCAAGAAACTACAATCAAACTACGAAAGAGATTGGAATAATACCAGATATTGTTTCTTTCTTCATCGTATCTAACCTTTGTGTGTATGATGCTGTGTGTTGAGACATTGTGCTTTAACCTCTGGAACAATTGTGTGAAAATAAATAACCCTCTTTGTTTTTAAATTCACAAAAGCTTGTTGCTGAAAATGATTTAAATTGGGTCAAGCTACCCTGAGGTTCAAACACACTAACCACACACATATAAAATACTTTCACCCATGGACAATAAAAAAATACATAAACTGTCCGTGATAGTGGTGCTAAATTCTATTGTGAAGACTGTGAAAGTAGTGTAAACTAAATTTTTTTCAATGGCTTTATTAGTCAATGTATTTTTATCTAATAGTTTTGTGAAACCAGAACTTTGATCTCTGTCCAATCACGTTTTTTGCTGCGCGATTATGTTGCTCAGAATTGCAGGGTACATGATATTTAATTCCACGGCATTTGTGAAATTAAACATTTTGTTTATTTTTTAAAGTTGAATTCAAAGAATGTCAGCTGTGATTCAATTGATAGCACTCTCACCCAAACTTCAGAGGTTCTCGGTCCCATTCCAGGACTTGAACAAGAAATCAAGGCTGACACTCCAGTATCTGCATGAGGGTGTGCTGTACTGTTGGAGGTGCTGTCTTTCAGATGAGGTGTTTCCCCCTAGGTTGGTTGTAAAAGATCCCATGACACAGTTTGAAGATGAGTAGGGGAATTATCCCTGTAGTTCTGCCAATATTTGGCCCTTAATTAACATTGTGCTGAATGTATGAAATTGGTGTACATATTTTGTTATATGTATCTGGTGGAGTAGTGGTTAAAAGCCTGGGTTAGTGCATGTATGTGACAGCAATATATATACATAAAAGTCAGTCAGAATGTGTAATTAAGAAATCGTAAAAGTAAGATCATAATTCACTCCACCGCTGTGTATTGTTTACCTGAATAAGCTAATAGAATTTTGGTCTAGAAAGACGGTTCTCTGAGGAGTAGATAATTAGAGACATGTTTAGCCTTCAGAAGATGCTCATAACCTAGTTAGTGAGATAAAGATGATGTAGCTAATGGGAGGAGCCAGGTCTGTTCCAGGTTTCCAGGAGTGGGCCAGTCAGAAAGAGTCCGCAGGCTGTTTCCTGTGGGGTCTGTCTGTCTGTCTGTCTGTATCCCTCTCCCCTCTCCCCCTCTCCTTCTTCCTCTCTTCCCCCCCCCCCCCCCAAGGCATCGCTGCACATCAAGTATTCCTTTGTTTGATAAGTGGATTTTGCTCTGAGATGGGATTTGCTTAATTGGAGATAAAGAAGATAGCAGTTAGGAGTTGAAGTGTTTCATTTTATTGTTGAGCATTGTTTAACTGATAATTGTAAGCCATTTCTTTTAAGTTAAAGTTAATTTATACTGTGTTGATAAAGTTTGTTAATATACCATATCCCTATTTTGTGTGTGGCGTCACTCCTGGAGACAAGCATCCTTGCCTCACAACTTTACAAATTGAAAAAATATTGGGGTTTCTGTCTGGTATTCTAGCAAATGTTGGGATCGTCATGACATTACAAAAAAAACTCAGAATATTTGGGAGTTTCTTGCCCACAAATTGGCTGCTGTGTTTTCTTAAATTACAACCGTGATTTCACTTCAAATGTACTGCATTGGCTGTAAAACTCTGAGATGTCGAGTGAACATAAAAGGGATGATATAAATGTAAAGGTTTTTCATTTCACAAAATGGAAAATGCAATTCCACAATTAATAATTTGTCCCAAAGATGATTAAATATTAGTCCTGATGCAAAACATTTTTAGTCATTTGATAAATTAGGAAGTCGTGTAGTTTTAATTTTTAATCAAATGATGGGTTTCCCTTCTCAACGTTGAGGAAATATTCGACTTTTTCGTGGTACTTTTCAACTGGTTAAATTCATGCTCTCAACTCCACAGAATGAATATTTACTAATGCATAGAACGCATAGTCATCTGCTTTGTCATTATCAGTTTAATTAGACATTTGAATCGTTTAAAAGGTTCATAATGCTTATTACAATAGGGTGTGAATAATTTATTAGTGAGATCAACATCCATCCTCCTGGGACACCTGTTACCTTAGTGATGGTTCAGAGAAATATGGGTGAACAATTGAAGTAAGTGAATTCATTAGATTGCTGTCATTAAGATTAAATGAAATTCACAAAGACTATATATGTTACTTTACATTCATGGTTAGATTTTAAAGTAATTTTGTCATTATAGATCATGGTACCTAGTCCTGATATTATGCCATGAACTGTGGTGTTCTGTACACAAGCTGCTGTTGATTAAGCCAAAGGTACAGATGTTTGAATGAAGGTTAAATTGAGTCAATCTTTTAATTAAAAAGCTAAATTGAATGTGTAATTTTTTTTGTCAAACCTTGATGCGTTTCATGGGTTTGAGGGATGCAGGATTGCAGCACCAGTTATAGCTGCTAGCATCTTCCTCATACTTCTGAAGCAAACAACATTGTTAGGTAGAATTTTATGAAGCTATCTTCAGTATTACTAGATTGGGGAAAGCATGAGCTCAGTGCAACTGGAATATTTTTATAGTTCAGCTGTTTTAAGTAAACTTGCGGACAAAATCATTCCTGTTAAATTCTGTTGAAAAGATGGACGATAAAATAAGATATCTTGTTTTAAACCTGTGAAAAGTTTTGTCTAAAATTATCACAGGAAAAATATGAACATTTTCTGTTGCCAAACACCTTCCTGGAAATCCTTGCTGAATTTTGGCTTTCAGAGCCTGTCATATTCCCAGAGCATTAAGTGTTGCTGTTGTTATTCCTACAGACATGCTTCCCTCCTGCTGAGAATGTGCATGATGGTAATTACGATTAAGAACATAGGGCAGAATTATCTCATTTTGAGACTAAGCGCTGTGGCGGGGGCGGGAATATAGTGTTTTCTGTTGCGGAGGCAGCAGGAAAATGCCAAATCTTCTGGCTCTGACCTAATTAATTATGCACCTGGGTGTTTTGTGCCATATTCCGTGGAAGGGCAGGCCTTGGCAGGGCAGGCCTGGATAGCATGTAGTCTGCCATCCTCTCCAGGTGTCATTTTGAAAAGACGCCCAACATCACTGACCCACTATTGATGAAAGAAAGTGGACGTCCTGAAAATTAAGATGATTTCTGGCCGCATTCTGAGGCTGGAAGATGGAACTCTTCCAGGACACCAAAATCTGGAAGTTCCACCTGCAGATACTTTTCTGACCCACTACTGTAGTGTTCTAGGGTTGCGGTTGGCCTCCATCCTGAACTCTGGAGGCAGTCCCAGGCATTGTTCAGGTAAATCACAACATGTCTTTCATGTCGGCTGTCCCATTAACGGGATTCAAATGAGTTTCACACTGGCCACCCTATTAACGTGATGCAAATGAGTTTCACGCCGGTGGCTGGTAGATTTCCTGACCTGCCGTGGCGGACACCAGTGGATGATCCTGCTGTAAATTCATGCTGGCGTAAAACTAATTTCTGGACTTCCCACCAAATTCCCCCTGCACACCCACCATCAAACCCGCTGGCAGTGGCCTGGGAGAATTCTGCTCCCAAGCACACAAGAAAAACGAGCAGGAGTAGGCCATTCAGCTCGTCGAGGTGTTCCATCTTTCAATAAGGTCTGATCATAGCCTTGACTCCACTTTTCTGTCTCCTGCCTCCCTCTCTCCACACCCCTCCGCCAGTCAAAAATCTGTGTAACTCAGCCTTGAATATATTCAACCACCCAGCCTCCACTGCACTCCGGGGTAAAGCATTCCCCCACAAGGGGAAACATCCTCTCAGCATTTAACCTGTCAAGCCCCCTCTGAATATGATCTGTTTCAGTAAGATCATCTCTAATTCCTCTAGACTCCATCAGCACAACCTGCTCAACCTTTCCTCCTAAGACAACACCTCGCAAACGTGTTTCAATTTGATTTGCATCGTTTCTGAACAAAAATAAAGTAGATGATGGTGTGTTTTTGAGTGATTCAGGCTGGAACATGTATGGCTATTCTTCACCCAGATCTGGTTAGACCACGTTTAACAATGTATTGTGCCTTACTTGCCTCTGCCAAAACTACCTATGACTGTATGTTCATCATGGAGAACAAAAATAACCAGTTTAGGCTTTTCATTCATAACCATTTTCTTAAGTCCCTGTTCCTTCCCCATCCACCCTCACATCCAAGTGCAAGGAATTAATGGATTTCTGTGATACTAAGATTGGATCATTGTGTTCAGGTGCATGCGCTGCTTCATCCACCTTGCATCCCTCTCTGTAGTTTTTCTTTCATCTCCTCTCATGGTCTCTTCAAGGTTCAATGGCCATGACAGCCATCTTGACCCTTTTCCTGTTAAATTGCTGTATCATCCAATTTCCTTCCTGGCCCCCATCTGTATTTTATTGTAACTTCACCTCCAGTGCTGTTCCTTCGAGTGTCAAAACAGTTGTCATCTTTTCCCTCTTTACCGTGGCCCTTCTGTATTTGAAAACAACAGCCTCATCTCCTTTCCATTCCAAATTGAATATATTGTGACCTCTCAAATTCTCCCCTGCCATTTTTCCTGCAACTCTGTGTTTAAATCTGTCCAATAGATGCATGTACCTCCCAAAGCACTGACCTGGCACCAATCAAAGTCACAAATTATGTCCTGTGTGTCTGTGACCCTGATTCATTTCCCCACCCAACCTCTCTGCAGCCTTTGACACTGTGGAATTTTAATATAGGCACAATTCTGGGTGTGACTTTTACTTTCACTGATTACAACAGGAGGTATATTGGTTCCGTGATAATGTCCTTATCTCTGGTCCAAAGCTCTGGGTTCATGTCCCCTGCCAGGACATGTGGGCTACGGAAGAACAGTTCAATTGGCTGATAATCAGCTCGAGAATCTTTCCACCACCATGCCACTATTCCCTGAAGGGGGGAAAAAATGTGTGAAGATATTATTTTTTAAAAAACTGATTACACCCACAGTAGAAACTCTAACCCGGAATATTTTTTCCTTTAAAATCAAATTAAGAGAACTAGTAGCATCTTTTTTTATTATCAATATTGATCTCCAAATATTTAGTGTGAAAATGGGAGGAAATTATTGGACCCCACAACAACAAGGGCAATTTCAGGGAAAATTGGCTCAAGCTAGTTTTGATTTTGAACATCTCTAAAACTGAAGAAGATAACAAAAGGATGCTTTTCAGTAGAGTCCAGCTGAATGACAGCTCACAATGAATTAGGTTGATGGAGACCATTTTTATGGAGTTCACAATCAGACTCTCACTTAACCTCTAATAGTTATTTATTAAATTAAAATTGAAGATGATGTTTATTGTGCCTTCAACCACTTGCCTCCAGGATGGTGAGATAATAAAAATTATTTATGTACATTATGCATATCGATAATGCACAGGGGAACAGTTGTGATTCTGCATTTAGTGAATAGTGCCCTTGGTGCGTGACCTGAGTCGATCTTTGATGGATAACACCAGTCCTCGGGCAGCTATTAGTCTGGTAACCATAGGTGCACTGCTGTCTGTATTCGACATTTAATAGAAATGACAGATTGATGCAGTGTATAGACCTCAAAGCAGGACCTTTAAACGAAGAAACAAATTGCATTCTTTTGCTCCTTTTCCTGATAAATCAAGGGCAGATATCTAAATATATTTCATCGATGACATGAATGAAGTATATATAGCCAGAAACATGCATAGATGTGGTTATGGATTCAACATGCATCCATAATCCAATTTGATTGGTAAGAAAATAAAGGACTTATTTTCCCTTCCATTTCAGGAGCTGTTTTTGCCAATTCAACATCTGAAAATATTCCACAAATTTATCGGTGAAAATGAGTATAAAAGTATTTTAAGGATCCATAATAATATTCCCTCAACAGTCAGATTTTTTTGAAAGAAGTATTTTACTCTGGTTGGATTGTTCCACCAACATCTCTGTAGAGACATCAAACCTGTTTCAGCTGATCGTGGGGTGAACTTGCCAAATTATCAATTAAATTTGAACTTTGAGTGTGGAAGGTAGTGTACATTTTTAAGATGTATCACAGTGTGTTAAGCCAGAGGACTTGTAAAGATTTGGTTGAAATGATAACGTTGACTGTGCACAGATGGATTGAAAAAATTAGTGGGGGAGACTTGTTTGCTATTGCACCCATTTCCTGAGATAGAAAATAAGCCTGGGAGGGGAGTTAATTTGTATACTGAATCTATGCTGGACGTGAATGAGTTACCAATTCGTAACCAGCAAATTCAAAATGTTCAGGGTGCCAACCTAAAATAGGCATTGCACCCCAGGAATATTCCAATCATAGAATTATAGAATTAACAGTACAGAAGGAGGCCATTCAGCCCATCGAGTCTGCAACAGCTCTTACAAATAGCATCCCACTTAAGTCCACACCTCTACCCTATCTCTGTAACCCAACCTAACCTTTTTGGACACTAAGGGCAATTTAGCATGGCCAATCCACCTAACCTGCACATCTTTGGACTGTGGGAGGAAACCGGAGCACCCGGCGGAAACCCACGCAGACACTGGGAGAACGTGCAGGCTCCCTGAAACAAGGCCCTGAAACCTGTTTTACTACCATACTCCCAAATCAGCATCAACTGGGCCTTTGGGAGTTTTGTTCAGTTTTTCTTTTGGTCCCTAGTGGCCTAGCTCGTGATCCTTTAAAAGGGCTGCTGTGTCAGCTAATGAAAAGGTAAGTAATGTAACTTATTTTTGCGCTGATGTGAGGAGTGTACCCCCTGTCTAGGCTGCACAACAGAACTGCATCTAGCTGGCAGGAAGTGCTTTCATTCTTCCTGCTTTCTTTCTCTCCCCCAGAATTTATCTGGTGACCAAGCTTGAAGCTCTTTTCTGAATCTCCAAATGCCAAGCTGCATCAGGATGCACAACTGGTGCCTGCAACTCACATGTGTTTTGTAGAAATGATTCCAGTAGCATAATTGGCAGCAAGCCTCACACTGTTGTATTCAGCATGTTTTACATGTGTGACAACAGTTTTGTGTCAGTCTCCTAGTATTAATATAATTTCTTGGTCACTATTTTGCCTCTCTAACACATCTCAGATAAGTTAGCTACTTTGTACAGTTCTGTAACTTGTTTGTTGGCTGTGAATAACTGTGGTACAAGATGATTCATTAGTCAAAATTAGAGTTTTAAATATTTTTGTTTTGTTTTCACCTTATCCTCATGGGATGTGAGTTGCCTGAATTTGGAATCTGTTCATGGAATAATAAGCAGGTTCACGGGGTTCATTCCTGGGATGAAGGGCTGCCTTATGAGGAAAGCTTGAGCAGGGTGGCCTGTCCTCATTGGAGTTTAGAAGAATAAGAGGTGATCTCATTGAAACATAGAAGATTCTAAGGGAGCTTGACATGATAAATGTTGAGAGGATATTTCCCCTTTTGGGGGAAATCTAGAACTAGGAGACACAGTTCAAAGCTGAGGTGAGAGGAAATTGATTCTGAGGGTCGTTAGGGTCTTTAGAATTCACTGTCCAGCAGAGCAATGGAGGCTAGGTCATTGAATATATTCCAAGCTAAACTGGAAAGATTTTTGATCTACAAGGGTCATGGGGGGCAGGCAGGAAGGTGGAGTTACGGCCACAATCAGATCAGCCATGATTATTAAATGGCAGAGCAGGTTGAAGGGGCCAAATTACCTACTCCTAGATCTTGATAGGTTTTTCTGAAGTCTGTGCAGTTTTTCTGAAGTTTGTGGTGTGATGTGTTTACAAGTCTTTTAATAACATTGTGCTTTTTTGCTGTTAATTCTGACATTACAAATGAACATTTTATTTGTTTTATTCTACAAAGGACCTACATTAATCTCAAACAGCCTGTCTGATCAATTATCTTATTGCTGTTTGAAGTACCTTATTTTATACAAATTAAAGTGCCCTGTTTCCTGACATTACAACAGTGATTGCACCTCAGAAGTAATTAATTGCTCATGAAGCACTTTGGGACAACCTGTGAATGTGAAAGGTGCTATAGAAATATAACTTTTTTTCTTTTTTCTGTAGTACCCCTTTCAAATTGGGGAGCAAAGCTGAGCAAATGTAACATTTTTGGAAAAAGGGACATTGAACGGGGCTTGTTAAGATGGTTAAGATTCTGGAAACAAATAGAATAATAAAAGTGGGAAATGAATCTTATTTATGACAAAATGATTAGAGGACATATGTACAAAACTGGACAGGCCACTCAAAGCTATGGCCACCACTGCAGACCTCACCTGACTCACTGAAGCATCTTCACCACTTGCAAGGCACAAGTCAAGACTATGATGCAATGCTCTCCCTTTGCCTGGAGGGATACAGCTGCAACATTGCTCAAGACGCTTGGCACCATCCACCCTTTCCACTGTATAATATCTATAGGTGACTTATTTGGCAACATCACCCAAACCCGTGAATTCTTCACCGAGAAAGACAAGAGCAGCAGGTGCGTGGGAACATTATCTGTTTCTAACTTTGAGGTATATACCTCTTCCTTCATCATTGCCAGGTCAAAATCCTGGAACTTCCTACCTAAAGGCCCCGTGGAAATACAGGGAATACATCACACAAACTACAGTGGAGCAGGACCATCACTTTCTCAGAGCAACTAGGGCGGACAATAATATCCAACCTTGCCACATTCCTGCTCCGATTCTGAAAATGAATAAAGTAACTAACTAACCAAAAATGACAATGAAGATTATAAAAGTTCCCCATCTAGTCGAAGGTACTTCCAGCAATAGCAGCCTTGGTTTGACTGAGCTGATGTCTTAACGTTGATTGGGTAAGATGCTGTCTTCCTAATCCATTGGGCAGTGCAGATTGTTTTTGAACCCTGACCTTGCCAACTGGGATTTTGTTGGATGTTAACCTTGCAGTATTGTATCCAGTTGGACAAAGCCTGACCGATTGACTCACTTTAGAATAGGCTTTCCTTTTCCATTCCTTACAAATCCTTTAGCAAGTCTATCTTTTCCCTATTTTCAAGTTACTTGTCTACTGTTACTTAAATGTAGATATCAGGAACAAAACTTAAGATATGATATTAGCACTCAATTTCATCATGGGCATGTTTCATTGAAATGGTCTAAACTGCCATGGTATGTTTAACCCAACTTGAAAAAGCAGTGTTTAGAGGGAGCTCAACTTTGTTAAAGTTAATCAACTCATTCTTTCAAGCCTGCAACTCTCTTTCCTCACTTGTAAATTCCACTGTGTGCTCCTCAAGACCCTGACTTAACAGTTTCTAATCTCCTGGATCATCCCATTACTGTTGGTAAACTCCAGAACTGTCTTCCATGCTATAAAATCTCAGCACTTTCACTGGGCACCAAAATATTGTTATGGACCAGGCTTTAGGAATATCCAAACTATATCATGGAGTTCACCTGACCTACAACTGTTTATTAATTTTGGTTGTGAGGAGCAGAATGGCCTGTCTTTCAGGTGTTATTCAGCAGAGGCACCTTTAACCAAAAACAAAGTTTATTCTAAGAATTTAGTTAACATTTTTATAAACACAAACATAAATACCCCACACAGCTACAGTACTCTATGTATAACCCTTAATAAATTTCCCCCTTAAGCTGTTCCAATTTAATAGCATCCCATAAACCAGAAAACCCTTTTCAAGGGTGTGCCCCAGCACACAGCACTTGTGACCTGGTATTGACACTCGTATTCCTTTTCAAAACAGCAGGTTTGAATTACTTCCAGAAAACAATTATTTATTTTCAAGTTATCAAGTAATCTGGAAAGAGCTTTAATACTGAAGGTAGTGAAACACTCCAAGATACTTGTCTGTCTGAATACAGCAGCCAAATGTGAAAACAAAAGCAAAAAAACTCAAGAGCCACCAAAACAAGCCCAAACCAAAACAAAAGTAAAACTCAGAGCCACAGCCTAGCTCCACCCACACAATGACATCACTGAAGCCCTGTTATAAGACAAAAACATTTCTTAAAGGGACACTCCCATGACAATATATATTTTCTGTAGACTTTCGGCAATTTCCCTGAGGGCTATTTTTTGGCCTTCATGGGGCCTTTGAGGGTAAAGCAGATGTAAATATTTAAGTTAGAGACTGAACTGCTCTAAAAGCAGGAATTTGCAAACTTGCTGTACGCCTCTATTAAATGATGTGAAAGAAATGAGAAACTTGGTACTGGGCAGGTGGCCAGGAATCCAGAACAATTAAACCATTTTCCTTCATTTGCATCCCTCCCACCTGTCATTCTCCACTGACTCATATTAAAGCAAACTCAAGGCCTAAATGTCAGACTTGTCTGGATCCACGTGTCTCCTCAGATGGAATTCTCCCATCTGGCCTGTGGCAGGCGGGAGCGGAGAATCTGGCTTGAACAGAAAAGACAGAAGCCCGTAAAATCATGTTGTAATTCTCCCATGTGCTTTACAGTCAGTGAAGTACTTCTGAAGACTAGTTACTGTAGTAACACGTTAAACACGGCAACAACCAATTTATGTGGCGCAAAGTCCCTAAACTGCGATGAAATTAGTATCATTTGTTTCATTGACTGAAGCATAAATGTTGGCCAGCATAGCTGGAGAATCAGCTACACTTAATGCAGTGTGATGATTTATTGCCACCTGAGAGGGAAAAAGAACTTTGGTTTAACAACTGAAAAATACTTCCAGATGTGTAGAACTCCCTCATTACTGTACAGAAGTGTCAGCCTAGATTAAGGTGATCAGGACTCTAGAGTGGGTTCAAAAGAACCCAGATTCTTTTGATTCTGAGGTGAGAGTGTTGCAACATATATTGGATCCAGTGATGGGGAATGTACCTGAACAGATGAGGAAAGTAAAAATAAGGGAACATCTGGGCAATAATGACCATGATGTGCACTTTAAATCAGTGATTTCAACCTTTTTTATGGCATGGCACAGCTTTATGCGACACAAAATTTCAAGGCACTTCTCCTATTTTCTCGAACTGAACTATCCTCTCGCAAAAGCCTTTTATCTCTAAATCCTCTAGAGAACATGACAAGCCACCATTTAAAACAATTTTCATTAGTTTAAGAAGTTTACAATGAAAGCCTTATTGCAATTTGCATGTCAAGTACAATACTGGAGCCCGTTTCTCCTATTCTTAACTTCATTGGTTCCTGTTTCTTTCTTCTGTCTTCTTCCCTTACTCGGAACTTTGTTCTTTTTTACTTCATGCTCCCTTGTCTCCTGTATTTTTTTCAACCTCTCCCTGTGTCCCTTGCTTCTCCCAGGTTTCTGTGCCGTTTTTGTGTTTATACGATTGCGCTCGGAGCCTTTATCTTCAACTCCGTGGTCGGCATCTCCATTTCCCAAAGAACCTGGGACCTCCATCTTGGATTTCTCTGATATTTTCATGACACCACTATTTTCTTGACAATGGCAGATTGGGTATCCCAGCATGAATTTTCATCCCGCTAATTGGGTACAGATGAAGGCATGACCAGAATCATCTTCCCAAGCCCGATTCTCTGCAACAACAGCTGGGAAACATGCTGGTCAAGAACATGTCTGGAACAATGTGGCACGCAGAAGTTGGGACTTCACCTGAAGAATGCCTGGGACTGCTGTGGGATTCGGGATAGAGGGTGCCAATAAGCCTGAACTGTGGAATACCACAGCAGTGGGTGGGGGGGGAGCATCTTTCAGGTGAATCATCCAGTTTTGGTGTCATTGAGGAATTCCATATTCCAACCTCATTGCTGTAGATGCATTTTCTTTTTCAGGTGGGCTATCTTCTTTCTTCAATAGTGGGTCTGTGATTTTGGGCAACCTTTGAATATGGCATCCAGATATGATGGTAGGACATGCACCATCCAGCTTGCCTTCAATGAAATAAGGCGCTGAGGCATATTTAATTAGGTCAGGGCTGAAAGATAGGGTGTGGTTTCCCGTCAGCCTCCGCAGAGGGAAACACTCCCCGTTTCTACCCCCGCACCCAACGCAAGCCGTGGTGCCTGATGAGAGAATTCCGGCCAATGTTTGTAGAAAGGGAAAGGGCGTGTATTGCAGCGGCGGAGAGAGTCCACCTTTGGCCGCTGTCAGAGGGGTTTCCCATTGTCCATACCATCCGTTGGCGGCGAGAAAATCCCATCCACTCTATTAAAAAAAAACTACAAGAATTCTGATCGTTAAATCATTGGTACTGAAACACTGTGTGGCACAGTGGTGCAGTGGTTGGCACTGCTGCCCCACAGCGCCAGGGAACCGGGTTTGATTCCTGCCTTGGGTGACTGTCTATGTGGGGTTTGCACTTTCTCCCTGTGCCTGCGTGTGTTTCTTGCGGGTGCTCCTGTTTCCTCCCACAGTGCAAAGATGTGCAGGTTAAGTGGATTGGCCATGATGAAAATCGCCCCTTAGTGGGGTTATGAGGCAGAGTGGGGGGTTGGGCCCATTAGAGTGCTCTTTCAGAGGGCCGATGTAAACCTGATGGGCTGAATGGCTGTCTTCTGCACGATAGGAATTCTATTCTATGAAGCAATACCTCTTGATAATATCCTATTAGCCAGAGAACGAGGTGTCGTCACATAAATAGTGTCGTCAAGATGAACGTTTGGTTGCTGATGAGTTTGGTTGCCATATCAACTAGAAAATCACAAGCTTGAACAAGAATTACTAGCATTCGAAGTACAGAATTAAATGATCCAGATTTATCCTATTTATCTTGTGTTTCAACACAAAACTGGATTTTACATTAGGAGTTGTGGATTGGAGATAATTGAAAAGAGGAATCGAAAGATTGATCATGCTTTTACTGGTTGTAGAATTATGACCCATCTCCTGTACTTCTGCTCTCACCCCTCCCAGAACCAGGATAGGCTCCCCCCTTGACCTCACTTTTCACTCCACCAGCCTCCGCATTCAAAGAATCAACCTCTGCCAGTTCTGCCGACTCCAGCATGATGTCACCACCAAACACATCTTCCCCTCACTCCCCGTCAGCATTCCGCAGGGACTGTTCCCTCTGGGATACCCTAGTCCATTCTTCCATCACCCCAACGCATCACCCTCTTTCCATGCATTCGCAGAAGGTATAACATGTGCCCTTTACATCTTCCTTGCTCACCACCCAAGGGCCTAAACACTCCTTTCAGATGAGGCATTGCTTCATGTGAACCCCCTTCAGTCTGGTCCATTGCATTCGCTGCTCCCAATGTGGTCAACATTTGAGAGACTCAATGCAGACTGGGTGACCGCTTTTCAGAGCACCTTTAGTCCATCCGCAAGTAGGACTCAGACCTTCCTGTCGCTTGCTATTTCAACTCACTGTTCTGCTATCATGTCCACATGTCTGTCTTTGGCCTGCTGCAATGTTCCAGTGAAGGCCAACACAAACTGGAGGAACAGCACCTCATCTTCTGATTAAGCATGTTATAGCCTTCTGGAATTAACATTGAGTTCAACATTGTCCAACTGTGAACACTCTCCTCCACTTTCATCCCACTTTTATTTCTATCAGTTCATTTTAATTTCTCCAATCGATCCATTTTCCCTCGCCATTGCCCCCCTCCCCCACCTCTCTCCACTCCACTTGGGCCATCTGGTCTCTGTTCCTAGTTCTCCTTTGCCACACTGCTTACCTTTTGTGGTGAATTATATACCTAGTAATTCACACTGTGTTGTATTACATGTATTGTGACCTTGTGGGCTCTGTATACGAGCCGTTGCGCGGCTCTGCCCATAGGGGGAGATGAGGAGTTTGTACTGGGCTCCACCCTTGGCTCCGCCCATGGCTCCTCCCACTAACCGGAAGTATGAAGCACTGCAGTCGTAAGCCTGCTCTCATTTCATCTCGTCGCAGGCAGGCTCAGTTGTAAGCCTATTAAAATCACTGTTCACTTCCAATCATGTGTCTTGTGAATTGATGGTACTATCAATTTAATAGTCTTGGAAAACTTGAAGAAATCTACTATGGAATCAGCCCTCAAACCTGACCGACTAGAACTCGACCCGCAGGCTGCAGAGGCGAAAGAAATCTTTCTACACTGGATCAGATGTTTCAAGGCCTACCTGGCTGAATCAAGCACTTCGGAAACTATGGAGGAGAAGAAACTCAGCCTACTGCACGCAAGGGTGAGCCATCGTATCTCTACTCAACTTAACTGTACTACCTCATATACGGAGGCTCTGGCCATGCTTGACCGAATGTACGTGCGGCCCATCAATGAGGTCTACGCACGCCACATTTTTACGACCCGCCGCCAGTGCCCCACGGAATCGCTGGAAGACTTTCTGCGTGATTTTAAAAACCCTAGTTCGGAACTGCAATTATCAGGCTGTAACAGCCGCCCAACATATGGAACTCGCTGTCCATGATGTTTACGTGGCAGGGCACAGGTCCAACTATGTGCGCCAGCGATTGCTTGAGAAAGGGGCCCAGAACTTGGAGGACACTGTAGAGTTAGCTACAACCATGGAGGTCTCGTTCCGCAGCCTCACCTCGCTCCCCGCGGACCAAGCGACCCCATCATGGGCCCCCGACCAGCGACTGCCCCAGGCCTGCGCCGCGCGGCCACCCACCCACTATGCAGCACCAGTGTGCCATTTTTGTGGGCAGCCCCAACACCCACGGCGGCACTGTCCGGCCCGCAACGCGACCTGCAGCAGCTGCGTTCGCAAGGGACACTATGCCCGAGTCTGCCTAGCGAAGAAATCTCCTACTCCAAACTCTCCCGCAGCCCAGAGCACTTGCTTCCCAAACTCACAGGCCCGCAGGCCCCGTAATGCTACAGCCTGTATGCCGACTCCGCCCCCACCCAACATGTGCGACTCATGGGGGCCGCCATCTTGGCAACCCTCCTCCCCGCGGCCGGCCACGTGCGACTCATTGGGGCCGCCATCTTGGATGCCATCTTCCTCGCCGCTCGCCACGTGCGATCCATGGGGGCGGCCATCTTGGGCTCCATCCTCTTCAACATCTGAAACTCGTCTCGAAGACTATGACCTCAACGGACAGTCATCACGGGGCCACTCCAGCATAGCTGATCGAGCCAACGACTACCCGCAACTCAGCGCGGTCACGTTGGACCAGTCGCGTCAGAAACACCTCCGGAACACTATGATGACTGTTAAAATCAACGGGTACAGGACACCGTGCCTCTTCGAATCCGGGAGCACCGAGAGCTTCGTACACCCAGAACTGGTAAGACGCTGTTCGCTCTCTATCTTCCCTGCACGGCAAACTATCTCCCTCGCCTCGGGCTCCCACTCTGTTCACCTCCAAGGGAGCACCGTCCCGACCGTAACGATTCAGGGCGCCAGCTACTCGAACTTCCAGCTGTGCGTACTCCCCGAACTCTGCGCCCCACTCTTACTGGGACTCGACTTCCAGTGCAACCTCAAAAGCCTCACACTCCGCTTCGGTGGACCCCTACCTCCACTCACTATCTGCAGTCTAGCGACGCTAAAAACCGACCCCCCCCCTCCACTCTTCGCTAATCTCACTCCGGACTGCAAACCCGTAGCCACTCGCAGCAGGTGGTATAGCCTGCAGGACAGGGTGTTTATCAGAACCGAGGTCCAGAGGCTCCTACGTGAGGGGGTCTTAGAGGCCAGTAACAGCCCCTGGAGAGCTCAGGTGGTGGTCGTCAAGACGGGGGGAAAATTCCTAATGGTAGTGGACTATAGCCAAACTATTAACCGGTTCCGTTCCTCGATGCGTACCCCCTCCCCAGGATTGCAGACATGGTGAATCAGATCGCCTAGTACCGCATCTTCTCCACGATGGATCTGAAATCTGCATACCACCAGCTCCCAATCTGCCCGGAGGACTGCCACTACACGGCATTCGAGGTAGATGGCCGCCTCTTCCATTTCCTCCGGGTTCCCTTTGGCGTCATGAATGGGGTCTCGGTGTTCCAACGAGTAATGGACCGAATGGTGGACCCGTACGGGCTGTGGGCCACGTTTCCGTACTTGGATAACGTCACCATCTGCGGCCATTATCAGCAGGACCAGGGCGCTAACCTCCACCGATTTCTCCAAACTGCCCAGAAACTTAATCTCACGTATAACACGGAGAAATGCATTTTCCGCACGACCAGGCTAGCCATCCTCGGCTATGTCATGGAAAACGGAGTCCTGGGCCCCGACCCAGACCGTATGTGCCCCCTCTTACAGCTCCCTCTCCCTCATTGTCCCAGGGCCCTCAAACGGTGCCTGGGATTATTCTCATATTATGCCCAGTGGGTCCCTCAGTATGCGGACAAAGCCCGCCCACTATTTAAGGCCACACTCTTTCCTCTGTCAGCTGAGGCGCGCCAGGCCTTCACCTGCATCAAGGAGGGCATTGCCAAAGCAGCCATGCGGGCAGTGGATGAATCCGTCCCCTTCCAGGTGGAGAGCGACCCCTCAGAGGTCGCTCTCGCAGCCACTCTGAATCAGGCAGGGAGACCAGTCGCCTTTTTCTCCTGAACCCTCTCCGCTTCGGAACTTCGACACTCCTCGGTCGAAAAAGAAGCACATGCCATCGTGGAAGCTATACGACACTGGAGGCACTACCTCGCAGGCAGGAGGTTCACCCTCATCACCGACCAAAGATCGGTTGCCTTCATGTTTGACAACTCGCAAAGGGGCAAAATTAAAAATGCTAAAATCCTGTGGTGGAGGATCGAACTCTCCACCTACAATTATGATATTATGTATCGACCGGGGAAGCTCAACGAGCCCCCAGATGCCCTGTCCTGCGGCACGTGCTCCAGCGCGCAAGACGACCACCTGAAAGCTATCCGCAGTGACCTCTGCCACCTGAGGGTCACCCTGCTCGCCCACTACGTCAAAGCCCGAAATCTGCCTTTCTCCACTGAGGACGTAAAAGCCATCACCAGGGATTGCCCGATCTGCGCGGAGTGCAAACCGCACTTCTATAGACCAGACAAGGCCCACCTGGTAAAGGCATCCCGGCCCTTTGAACGCCTGAGCATCGATTTCAAAGGGCCACTCCCCTTGACAAATCGAAATGTGTACTTTCTGAACGTCATCGAGGAGTTCTCCTGCTTCCCGTTTGCCATCCCGTGCCCCGATATAAATCATAGAATTTACAGTGCAGAAGGAGGTCATTCGGCCCATCGAGTCTGCACCGGCTCTTGGAAAGAGCACCCTATCCAAGGTCAACACCTCCACCCTATCCCCATAATCCAGTAACCCCACCCAACACTAAGGGCAATTTTGGACACTAAGGGCAATTTATCATGGCCAATCCACCTAACCTGCACATTTTTGGACTGTGGGAGTGTGAATGCGTCTCTAATTCACTTGTCTCTCAGTCCGGAAGAAACGGTCTCGAACACGTTCGTACTTTAGAATATTCTTTATTGCGATCGGGGCAGCCCTCTAGTTATTCCACAGGTCCACCTCGGAGAGTGCCAAAGTTTTGCTCGAAACATCCTTTTTTTATATGTTTTTTAAGGGGCTGTCTCTTACATTCACTTGAGCTCGCCCCCATTACAAAGCATAAATTTGTTATTAATTCGTTATTGCAATAGTTCCAGTACATAATTATACAGGCTTTAAAGTTATCTATTGGCACATGAGTATGTAGCAGTCTTAGCTTAATTAGCAGGTGCTAGTTATACTTGCAAGCGGCTCCCACATTTCATACCCTGTCACCTGTCCTTGTTTATCAAAGCTATTCAACTCCCTTATTTCAGCAAGTTCGTTCTCCTTCAATAACAAGCTTTTACACTTGAAATTTTCCACTAACATATCCCATATTCATTCTGGCTTGTTCTAGCTATTAACCCTTGCTTCACATTCTCAGGAGGAAACCGGAGCACCCAGAGGAAACCCACGCACAAATGGGGAGGATGTGCAGACTCCGCACAGACAATGACCCAAGCCGGAATCGAACCTGGGACCCTGAATCCAATTCCATCACCACTACCGCCGAGGTACCCCTCGCACTACACCCCACCCAACCCTCAGCGCCCTGCGCCCCCGCACCTATAGGTTCACTGCCCGTGCTCCGCGCCCCCGCATCTATAGGTTTCCTGCACTCCCCATCGCACCAGTCGGGTACGAAGCTCGGACCGAATCACCCCCGGAGTCCACCATCGTACCCTCGCCGACCGCCCCCACCCAGCCACCCGAAGAGGCTGCAACCCCGGTGCTCCGCCGATCCCAAAGGACAACTCGGCCGCCGGACCGGCTCAATTTGTAGACCCATCACCCCCGCCGGACTTGATTTTTTTTACAGGGAGTGAATGTGGTGAATTACATACCTAATAATTCACACTGTGTTGTATTACATGTATTGTGTCCTCGTGGGCTCTGTACACGAGCCGTTGCGCGGCTCTGCCCATAGGGGGAGATGAGGACTTTGTACTGGGCTCCACCCTTGGCTCCGCCCATGGCTCCTCCCACTAACCGGAAGTATAAAGCACTAAAGTCGTAAGCCTGCTCTCAGTTCATCTCGTTGCAGGCAGGCTCAGTTGTAAGACTATTAAAACCACTGTTCACTTCCAATCACGTGTTTTGTGAATTGATGGTCACATCACCTTTGTTCTGTTACTAACACAGTCTGATCTCTTTATGTGCCGCTATCAACACCTTAGCCTTGATTGCTGCAGTTACATTCCCTTTGCCTTCCTGTCCACGGCATCTTTGTCAATGTCCACTTATCGCTGGCCCTCTATTCTGCCCCACTTCTCCACACCACCCTCTACAACAAATCTGATCCCATTTCCAGTTCTCTCTTTGAAGAGTCATCCAGACTCGAAATGTTAGCTCCCTTCTCGCTCCACACATGCTGTCAGGCCTGCTGAGATTTGTCCAGTATTTTCTGATTTTGTTGTAAAATTATGCTTGTCCTTTAGAAGTAGTCTGAACAATTTTGTGTTTTCACTGAGCAAATCCCAAAACCGGGCATGTAGAAATTAATCTGAACCATATTTGACCAGTTATTTCTATCGTCTGATCTTTCGTGCAAGTTAGCTGAATTATCAACCTGGCAAAAGAGCGGCTGCAAATTGTCTTGTAATTCCTCAGCAAAATAACCCTCACTGAAACACAACTGCTATGATGTAATGTGCTAAATTTTGAACAAAGCAACAAGAATACTAACCATAAGTCTGATTAGAATATAGAACAGAAAGGAGTTTGTGCAAATTTGAAGCATCAGGTTAAGTAATGGTGCAGTGAAAACAGAAAATGCTGGAAATGCTCAGCAGGTTAACTTTTCATGTGGGTGACCTGTCGCCTGATTCCTTCAGACTTCCAGCATCTGCATATTTTGCTTTTGTATTCATGGTGTCATATTTTTTTCAGTGAAGTTCCCAAAATACACTGAGAGAAATTTGATTGTTTTTACAAATTTGTAATTTTTGTCATAATCTTTGGTTGCCATGGCTGGAATTTGGTCACAGAGGGATTTGATTAGTCTGTCAGAGGGTCCTGTACTCTGTTGAAGTTGCCCCCCATGATCAGTTGGTGAGTGTTAATGTCGGGGATTTCCACCATGGTCTTTTTTATAAAGTCTGTGTCGTCCCAGTTAGGAGCGTACACATATACCAGAATTACTGGTGCCCCGTCCAGGATCGCTGACCAAGACATACCGTTCCCCTTGGTCCGTAACCGCCATTGTGGCTGTAAACCTCGTCCTCTTCAGAATCAGTATGGCTACTCCCCAAGCCCTCATCTCGTAGCAAGAATTGTAGGCTTGTCCCACATAGCCTTTCTTACCCACAGTCGGTCCTTCTCCCTCAGGTGTGTCTCCTGCAGGAAGACTGTCAGCTTTCAGACTACTTGTGCGCAACGCCTCTGGATCTTTTCACTGGGCCGTCAAGTCACCTAAAGTTCCAGGTGATAATCTTGTTGGTAGGTTTCTGTCTCCCCACCCCCCACCCCACCCCACCCACCCCTGCACTCCGGGCTTTCCCTTTGTTCGGAGGCCATCCAAATTGGCCACGGTCAATGTTCTCACCATGAGGTCAGGCCCCTGCGCTCCGGGAGGTTTCCCTTTGTCGAGGCGGCACCCAACATGGCCACCAACTATGTGTACACCACCTGGGTACTCTGAGGTCTCCCTTTTCCCAGGGACCCACCAAAGCGGCAGCTTTCTGTGCTATCTTGTTTCCTCAGCCTGTTCCCTACCTGCCGAAGCCAATCCGAGCACCAACTCTTTTTTTTCCCGTCCTGTTCCCCACGTGTTCCTTTTCCCCCTCCCCATTCCCGACCCCTTTGCGTTTCCCCTACCTGTCTTTCCCTCCCCCTAGTCCCACCCTACCAGGTGGTCCCTCCCTACCGGGAGGTGCGCCGCAGCCCCTTTTGCTGTCTGTCTTCCCATGCCTACTATCCCTGCTAGTGTGGTGGCTCCCCTCCCGGGGCTGGTTTAGCCCCTAGCTTCTGCCCGCTAACTGTCCGCTTTTCCTGCCTGTACACTCACCTGCATTTCCCTGGCCTCGCTCTCTCCTGTGACCCGGTCTTTTTGACCAGAACGAGGCAGTACAGTCCCACGCAAACATGATAACTGTCCAATGAGTCTCTATTTCTTTATTGATCTCCCTCTGATCCGCCTTCATTACTGCCTTGCCTGTCCCTTGCCCAGGCCGTTGATCTGCACAAACTTGTTTGCCTTTGCCGGGGTACTGAAATAGTGCTCGTTGTTCTGGTACATGACCCAGAACCTGGTTGGGAACAGCATACCAAATCGCACCCCGTTTTTGTATAGGGCCAACTCAGCCCTGCGTTTTGCCAGATCTTCCCCAATATCTTGGTAAATTCGGATTTTATGCCCTTCCCATGTTCTCGCTCTAATTTGTCTTGCCAACCGCAGGATGCTCTCCTGGTCCGGGTATCAGTGTAGCTCCGCGATGATCGCTCTTGGCTGCTCCTCTGCCTTTGGTTTTGACCTGTGTGCTCTGTCGAGTTCTGGGGGGTTTGGGGAAGCTGTCTCTCCAGACTAGGATGCCCAACATTTGTAAAACGTAGCCTATCGGGTCTCTGCCCTCAATACCTTCTGGCAGGCCCATTGTCCGAATATCCTGTCATTGGGACCTGTTCTCCTGGTCCTCGACATTCCCCATTAAGTTCCCTTGGGTCGCCACCAACCTTTTAACTTCTGCTTCCAGGGTGACAATCCTGTCGCTCTGATCCGTCTAGGCTCACTCCAGGCCATGGATCGTCCTCCTGCGCCTCCACTTTCTTCCCCAACCTGTCGATTGTCTTGTGCATGGTAACCATTGCCTCTGTCTCCACCACCTGGATTTCGATCCTGATCGCCTCTTTCATGGTGATAAGTTCCTTCATGAGGAAGGTCTTCCATCCGGCTCCAGGAGGTGGGGGGAGAGGCTGATGATCGGGTCATTGGTCTACCTCTCTCCTGGCTGGCCGGGGCACCTTCGCCTTGTGGGTTTGCCGGCTCGTCCGCCTTCTGCTTGTGGCCATTTCTGCCACTTCTACCGACCCTTTGACCTCTCAAGCTCCTATTTGCTGGCATTTTTTTCTGGTTGTTTTCTGTGTTGAGGTTAATTTGCCTTCATATTCTTGGGCAAAATTCACCTAAAACTGCCTATATGGTTCTGGTTGGGAGGAGAGCCATCTGATGTGCGTCTGCTCAGCACATCACCGTCACCGGAATCATCTCCCAATTTGAGACTAAGTGCAGTGGTGGGGGCGGAAACGTGGAGTGTTTACTGCCACGGTGGCCAGCAGGAAAACACACCAGATCCTCCTGGCCCGACCAAATTAATTATGTACCCGGGTGTTTCATGCCATATTCATGGCAGGGCAGATCTGGATGGCATGTAATCCACCGCTGTGACCCGGTGCCATTTGAAAAGGAACCCAGAACCCATTGACCCACTATTGATGAAAGAAGGTGGACCTCCTGAAAATGAAGATTGATCCCTGGGAGCACTTTGAGGCTGGAAGATGGACCCCTCCTCCAGGGCACTGATCTGGAAGTTCCATCTTCAGATGCACCCCCAACCCACTGCTATGGTGTTCCAGGGTTGCGGGCTGCCTCCATCCTGAACTCTGGGGTAGACCCAGGTATTGTTCTGACAGTTCGCCACTTTGTATGAATGTGTTTCACGCTGGAGTGCTTTCCTGCCGATAGAACACAGAACATAGAACAGTACAGCACAGAACAGGCCCTTCGGCCCTCGATGTTGTGCCAAGCCATGATCACCCCACTCAAAACCACGTAACCACCCTATACCCGTAACCCAATAACCCCCCCTTAACCTTACTTTTTTTTAGAACACTACGGGCAATTTATCATGGCCAATCCACCTAACCCGCACATCTTTGGACTGTGGGAGGAAACCGGAGCACCCGGAGGAAACCCACGCACACACGGGGAGGAAGTGCAGACTCCGCACAGACAGTGACCCAGCCGGGAATCGAACCTGGGACCCTGGAGCTGTGAAGCATTTATGCTAACCACCATGCTACCGTGCTGCCCACTATGTGACGGAGAATCTGGCATGAGGTTTCAGGCCTTAATTAACAGGATGCAAATGAAATTCCCACCATCCTCTGACAGGCTTTCCGATCGGATTGAAACTGATTTCTGACTGCCCGCCTCCTGCCATATTCTCCTACCGTGTCTGCCATCAAACACCAGAGGGGGTAGGAGAATTCTGCCAGATAGTTATACCATTGACAATAAAGGCAGATATGTTGAAAATACAAACATCTTGAAAAATCTCCATTCACATGTTTCATACTCTTCCAATTAACTGGAGGCTAATAATACCTGTTTATGAATGAAATATTGTGGATCTCTATCCTTTTCTCAGCTTATCTGTTGCTGAAACCCTCATTTATGTCCTTGGTAGTTCTACACTTGAGTATTCCAATGCTTTCCAAATGTCTCCCATCTTGCATCCTCTGTAAATTGCGATCATCCAACTCTGCTGCCCACATCCTAACTTGCAACAAGTCCTGTCCACCCATCATCCCTGTTCTTGTTGTCAACCTAGGTTGGCTGCCTGTCTGGCTTTTAACTCTCCTTCTTGCTTTAAAATGTCTCCATGCTTAACTCTGTAATCTCTTCCAGCCCAACAGCCCTTTGAGATCTCTGTGCTTTTGAATTCTAGCCGTTTGCCCATATCCCACTTTTCGTCATTCTACCATTGGCGACCATGTCTTCTCCCTGGGTCCTGAACTCCTATCCCTAAACCTTTATACCTCTCCTTTCCCCATCTCTCTCCCACTCTTAAGACCTATCTCTCTGACCAAGTATTTGACTACTTATTCTAATATATCCTTATGTGGCTTGGTGTCAAAATGTAGTTTGATACTGCACTGTGACGTTAATGCAAGTTGTTATTGAAACAGTGATGTGCAGAATGGATTTACAGTCACTTGGGAGAAAGATTTTCGTAAATCAGTGAGTTCACCTTGTTATGATTGGCCTATTAGTTCTTATTTTTCATGATATCACATTCAGGATGCATAATATTAGAGCACCGAGAAAATTGATTAAAAATGGTAGGGTTTCTTCTAAACTTAGCTAATTGGATTTTAAATGTTCTTGAAGTTTTCCCTCTTAAAACAATTTATTACAGTTGAACTAATTTTATGATTTATATGCAATCTTACTTGCTATTTTCTGAATACTAAGTATGGTTTCATTGTAAATAAATAAATGGTCCATTTATTTTGTACACAACACTTTTACCTCGGTACACGTGACAATAAACAAATCCAATCCAACTGTCAACATCTTGTAAGAAATAGATTTGAAGGCATAATTTGCTGATTAACAAAATGTTAAATGTAATTTTTTTTGCCCCAAAGGGTGTCATTTTATGTCAAGATTTCACTCGAAATGGTCCCTGGAACGTTTATAATGGGAAAACCACCCAGAAACATTTGAGTTACATTTGTTAATGGGCCAATCAAATCACTTGATGCTTTAGTCTGGCATTTTTCTCAGCTGAAACTTCAAACTTCATAATATAAAATCTATCAATGTATGAGAAATGCAAAGAAAATTACATCTTTCACAATAACATGACTACATTTACTCATTGACTGAATTGTATCTTGCACCTTTGAATGTTTTTCAAGCAAATAAAATGACTTCAACAATTTGGTCTGCCTCAAAGCTAGTTTCCAACAGGATGTTTCTATCTCGAGTCAGTTCAATGTTTCAACCACAGTGTGCATTTTGAGCATGTTCAGTTTGCAGTTTCCCAGTGTGCAGTCTGTGGCAGCACGATGTGTTGCCTTCATATCCTGTGAGAATTGAAGAGCTATTTGCTTTTTCCCCCAAAGACTTTTGTACAAAATGGAAATTGAATTCTTGAAGATTTATTTTTGGCCAGCCGCTGCTTTCTGTTGTGAACGCAGAACAGACAGCCCCCTGTAAAGCAACACCTCAATTTCTAATCAAAGGGATTAGAAATTATCAAGAATATATTTTTTCCTTGGTCATTTGGCATTTCAAGCTAAATTTTCCTGGTCCATTGAAACAAGCTGGGAGGCAGGACGATGGGAGAAGGCGTGGGGGAAGGTGCTCAATATCTTCCTGTCATGACATATTAAAAGCGATGAGAACTATAGCAGTGTGGTAAACACTCACAATCTCCCAGTAAACAACCCTCCTTATTGGTCACCTCATGGACCATAAAGTGGCCCCCTTGGAAACAATGACTGACTCCCAGCCCAACGTGCCCCCGCTGTAAAAACACACCCACTCCCTTGTCGCCGGGGCCTGCCCTTCCCAGCTTTCCCATCATAACTCACATGCTCACAATGTGGAAAACTCTGAGGTTATGCACTTTGGAAGGAGGAATTTAGGCACAGACTATTTTCTAAATGTGGAAATGCGTGGAAATCAGAAGCACAAAGGGACTTAGGAGTCCCTGTTCACGATTCTCTTCAGGTTAACATGTAGGCTTATTCGGCTGTTAGGAAGGCAATGCAATGTTAGCATTCATGTCAAGAGGGCTAGAATACAAGACCAGGGATGGACCTCTGAGGCTGCAAAAGGCTCTGGTCAAACCCCATTTGGAATATAATGAGCAGTTTTGGGCCCCGTATCTGAGGAAAGATGTGCTGGCCTTGGAAAGGGTCCAGAGGAGATTCACAAGAATGATCCCTGGAATGAACAGCTTGTCGGATGAGCTACGGTTGAGGACTCTGGGTCTGTACTCGTTGAAGTTTAGAAGGATGGGGGGGGGGGGATCCTATTGAAACTTACAGGATACTGCAAGGCCTGGATAGAGTGGACGTGGAGAGGATGTTTCTACTTGTAGGAAAAACTAGAACCAGAGGACACAATCTTAGACGAAAGGGATGATCCTTTAAAACAGAGATGAGGAGGAATTTCTTCAGCCAGAGGGTGGTGAATCTGTGGAACTCTTTGCACAGAAGGCTGTGGAGGCCAAATCACTGAGTGTCTTGAAGACAGAGATAGATAGCTTCTTGATTAATAAAGGGATCAGGGGTTATGAGAAAAAGGCAGGAGAATGGGGATGAGAAAAATATCAGCCCACTGAATTGGGATCGGCACTCACTTTCAGTCCTGGTGGTGGGACTTCAGTATCCACTGGAAAACCCAGCCCTTCATTTCTGCTGAAAATTCACTGATCTTTCAGTTTGAATCGTAGCATTTTTATGTCTTAAGGATTTAATTTTTAATTTGAGAAATTGAAACTATTTCTTTGTCATCTAATATTGGCATGTGGGAAATGCACAATCATCGTGAACCACAGGTTTTTTTTCTGTTGTATTGATGTAGCTAGATGCTTTGACATCAGGGGGCTTATCAAGTAGTAGAATATCTTATTTAAAGAGTCCTGCTGGAGTGCTGCTGTCTTGCTGCTTTCAACGTTTGCGTGCTTGTAGAGTGCTGAATTCCGCTAGCAACATATGGCGCAAACAGGCAGGAAGAACACCTCCAAATTGCTATTTAAAGGATAATTATAGGTTTGTCACTGCTTTGTATTTTCAGGTTGATGGTTAATTTCTGTTTCTTGGTGTGTTTTATCCCTCATTAAAGTTCTCTTTGTCTAAACAGAGCAAGACTTTTGCTGGTATTGTTGTTGGCTATTTCAGAGATAGTTTGACTATAGCCAAGGCTGACCTGGAGGGTGGCCGTTAGGGATGGAGGACAGGGAAATGTAGCAAGTAAGGAGGTGGAGCAGCCACCAGCAGAGCGAGGAGCAGGAGAGCACAACACAGACTTGGTATGGAGGGGGGACATCTCTAATATTAACTTTACTGACTAGCAATGTTGTGCACCAAGGAGGCTGCCGCAGGTCCACATCACCTGCTGCATTTGCAGTTCAAACCATCTACTAAGGCATCAACAGCGCGGCGGGGGGAGGTGTGGGCTGGGGAAGCTGTGGGGTGGGGCTGGGAAGGGGGGACTGGGGCAGGCTTGGGTGGGGCGGGGGGAGGGGCTGTGCCTGAATTTACTGTATTGTTATTGGGCGGCGAATGTGGAAAAGGTGACGAGTTGGGTTGGAAGGGAGGAGTCCCGCTGGGTTAGGATGGAGGAGGATCTGTATAGGGGGCCGGGGTTGAGGGCGCTGGTAACGAGGCCGCTCATGATGGCTCTGGGCAAGTACTCGGGGAGTCCAGTGGTGGTGACAACACTGGAGATTTGGAGGCAGTTGAGGCAGCGCTTCAAGTTGGGGGCTGGGTGTAGCCACTGTAGCCACCTAAAATGGACACTGAACTAAACAAAATGGAGAATCGCTAAGACTGCAGGGAAAAAGCAGTTTAGCCAAGGCAGCAGTCTGCAAAGACTCATTAGCATTTTGCAAGCAGCAAAACTAGTTTCTGGCCAGGTGGAAGATCTCAAACCAAAGGTGATAATAGCAAAACGCTTTACATACTAATGAGGCAGTCCAGATCTAGGCACACACAATGGCAACATTTGGGTTTGAATAAGATACTTTAAGTGGATGTCCAGACAGAGCGGCACCAGAAGTATCCACTATAGAAACCGCCCCCACCATCAAGAAAGACCCTCACATTGGAGGAATTCAAAAGATATCGATTGGGAGTGATCCAATCGATACCTGAAGGTAAAGCCCGCCCAGAAAAGGCAAGGACATTGGGGACCCCTATAAAAGATAGACCCCCACCCATGGTCCTGTCTGTTGTTTCGTGCTCCGGCTTTGACCAAGAACTCCAACCTGTATCCTGACTCCAGCCGTTGAGCACCAGCCGCCGAACCGTAAGTGCCAACATGACGCTCGCTACGCGAACCAGGCCCTCTAAACCCCCAGTGACCAGCACGCTCTCTGAAGGTTGCAGACCAAGACCGGAACGAAGGCCTCGCTCCCTGACCTTGCCTGTTCCTGTTTAGTTAAGTATTCTGATTGCTTAGTTTAGTCATAGCTTAGTCCCTTAGCGTGTGCATGCGTATTTATTATAATTGTATAATAAATATTGATCGTTTGGAACTTACTAATCAGTGTATCGTTTTATTACTTTGAACCTGACCTTGGAATATTTGTGAGGTGTCTATACGGCATCTTGCGACTCCTGAGCTGAAAATACATACATAGAGCCTAGTAGTGTTAAGCACACGACCTTTAAACGGAGGCGTATTAATACACTCCAATAAACGCGTATTACACCCATAGTAAAACGTGCAACATGGGTCAGGGGAGATGTTGATCAGGGGGAATCACAGGTCCGAGCCAGGGGGGCTGGATGGGATGTTTCAGAGATGGGAGGAGAGGGGGATCAGGATATTAAAAGACCTGTTCCCGGGGGGACGTTTTGTGAGGTTGGCAGAGTTGGATGAGAAATATGGACTGGGGGCAGGGGGAAGGGTTTAGGTACCTGCAGCTCCAAGACTTTGCAAAGAAGGGGGTTCCCAGCTTCCCGATAGCCCCGAACCTCTCGTTCTTGGAAGAGGCATCTGCGTAAGGGGGATTGGAGAAGGGGGTGGTGACGGTAATTTATGAGAAGATTCTGGAGGAGGATGGGGCGTATATGAAATGAAAGTATAAGGCCAAGTGGGAAGAACAGTTGGGGGAGGTTATGGAAGATAGTCTGTGTGTGAGGTGCCCTGGAGGGTGAATGCCTCAACCTCCTGTGCGAGGTTGGAGCTGACACAGCTGAGGATCGTTTATAGGGCACACCTCACGAGGACGAGGATGAGCTGAGGAGTGAGCGAGTAGAGGGTGTTGTGGGAGGAGCCCCTAAAACCATATACATATGTTTTGGTCTGTTGCGAAGCTGGAGAGGTATTGGAGGGAGGTCTTTCGTATCATTTTGGGGGGTACTGCATATGTACTTGGAACCGGGTCCCTTTGAGACCACGAGCTGCAGGCGAGTGCGGTGCAGATGTTTTAGCCTTCACCTTGCTGATCGCCTTTAGGCGGGTCCTGTCAGGGTGAAGGTCAGCTTCTCCACCCTGTGCCTCAGCTTGGCGGGGGGGGGGGGACCTACTTGAATTTCTGACTCTTGAGAAGGTGAAATTTGAGCTGACGGGGTTGAGGAAAGGATTCTACAATTCATGGGGATTGTTTATTATGCAATTTCGGGAACTTGTTACCAGTGAACATTAGGTGGGGGGTTACTTTTTCACTGTTTTGTTAACCTGGAATGCACAAATTGATGTATTGGATTGTGTATTGAGGAGTGTGATGTCTCTGGGGGATTGTTATCGTGTTTTTCATTTGTTTTTCTTTTGTTAGAACATAGAACATAGAACAGTACAGCACAGAACAGGCCCTTCGGCCCTCGATGTTGTGCCGAGCAATGATCACCCTACTCAAACCCACGTATCCACCCTATACCCGTAACCCAACAACTCCCCCCCCTTAACCTTACTTTCATTAGGACACTACGGGCAATTTAGCATGGCCAATCCACCTAACCCGCACATCTTTGGACTGTGGGAGGAAACCGGAGCACCCGGAGGAAACCCACGCACACAGGGGGAAGACGTGCAGACTCCACACAGACAGTGACCCAGCCGGGAATCGAACCTGGGACCCTGGAGCTGTGAAGCATTTATGCTAACCACCATGCTACCCTGCTGCCCCTAAGAATATAAATAGCAGAGGATGGCTTCGATCCATCGACCTCTGGGTTATGGGCCCAGCACGCTTCCGCTGTGCCACTCTGCTCCTTAAAGCCGCTGTGTTGTTTATTTGATGAAAATGTGGAGAATAACAAGATTTTAAAAAATAAGAAACCTGCACACAAAGCATCACCAGAAATATGATCAAGCAATCAGAATGCTAAAAACATGCTTGCGCTGACTGGACAGTTCCAGAGGAACTCTGTAGTACACCCCAGATTTGCCATTGTCTGCTCTATTCTCCACAATTTTAACATTGTTAGTGGCCAGTCTTCACCATCACCACTGCTGGAAGAGGAGGGATAGTGCCAACCGTGCTACTGGCTGCCAGAGCTGTTGGAAACGAACACATTAAGGAGAGGTTAACCAAAATCGGACATCCCATCCCAACAATCCCTTAATCCTACCACTGCTCTAGGCCACCATTTGATTGCCTTCTCTCGGCATTGATTTATGGGTCTTATGTCCCTGGAAAGGTAACCACCAATGCCTAATCCAGAAGAAAAAACTATTTATCAAAACAATGTTTTCACAGGCACTTAATGCCTGTCTGCTTGTTTCTCTATACTCGTCCAAAATGCTTACTCAATGAGTCCATATTTTGAGGCGGAACACTGCTAAGCTTCCATTAGAGGAACTTCAAGATGTTCAAAGAGCATTTTCTGCCGAGAAGGTGCTGTCGATTGCAGCATCTTGGCCTGGGCCGGAGTAATTTGGACCGATTTGTAGGAAAATAAAAAGGTGCACTTTAAAATCATGTCTACTGTAAGCCGAGGTGGAGATGGTTCACAGCTTCAAATTCTTGTGTGTGCACATCACCAAAAATCTGTCCTAGTCCACCCACGTCGAGCTACGACCAAGAAAGCACAACAGCGTCTATACGTCCTCAGGAAACTAAGGAAATTTGGCATGTCCATACTGCCTCTTACCAACTTTTACAGATGCACCATAGAAAGCATCCTATCTGGCTGCATCACAGCCTGGTATGGCAACTGCTCGGCCCAGGACCGCAAGAAACTTCAGAGAGTTGTGAACACAGCCCAGTCCATCACACAACCTGCCTCCCATCCATTGACTCCATCTACACCTCCCCCTGCCTGGGTAAAGTGGGCAGCATAATCAAAGACCCCTCCCACCCGGCTTACTCTTCTAACTTCTTCCATCGGGCAGGAGATACAAAAGTCTGAGAACACGTGTGAACAGACTCAAAAACAGCTTCTTCCCCGCTGTTACCAGACTCCTAAACCACCCTCTTATGGACTGACCTGATTAATACTACACCCCTGTATGCTTCACCGATGCCGGTGTCTATGTATTTACATTGTGGACCTTGTGTTACCCTATTAGGTATTTTCTTTTAATTTTCTTTTCATGTACTATATGATCTGTTTGAGCTGCTCGCAGAAAAATACTTTTCACTGTACCTCGGTACACATGACAATAAACAAATCCAATCCAATCCAACCTCGGTGCATTATTTGAAATTTGAAATGCCTCAGTGCATCTTCATTACAAATGAGGAATAATACTCATGAGGGCTGTACAAAATGAGGGCTGTATAAAAAGGGTGTCTCAACCTAGAAGAGTCAAGTTTTATTCGTGTCACATTAATCTCCAATTTTAATGAGACAAAGCTGTTGAAATTTGTGTTTTACACAAACAATATGAACACCTACAACATTTTTTTAAAAATCCAACCCTAAACAGAGCTCAGTCGCAGTTCAGACAAAGATGCATGTATTTTAAGATGTTGCTGGTGCAAACACCTTTTTTTTAATAAACAATTTTAATGACATATTTTTCGGCATTGTAAACAGTCGAATTACAGAACGAGAAAACAAAAGGGCTGTACAATAAACAAAGTACATAGTGAAATTTCCATAGCCCGCCCCACCCAGATCTGCCAAAAAGACCCCCTCTGCTACATTCCCCTGACACCCCCCCCCCCCCCCCCCCCCCCCACCGTCGATTAATTCTCCGCAAAGAAGTCAATGAAAGGGTTCGCCCGGAGGTGGCAACCACACAGCGACCCTCTCAAGGCGAACTTGATTTTCTCTCGGCCCAGGAAACTCGCCATGTCTGACAGCCAGGCTTCTGACTTTGGGGGCTTTGAGTCCCTCCAAGCTAGAAGCATCCGTCTCCAGGCTACCAGGGAAGCAAAGGCCAAGACGTCGGCCTCTTTCTCCCCCTGGACTTCTGGGGCCACTGAAACCCCAAGAATCACCAGCTCTGGACTCATTGCCACCCTCGTGTTCAATACTCTAGACATGATGTCCTCGAACACCTGCCAGTATCTCCTAAGTTTTGGACACACCCAAAACATGTGGACATGGTCTGCTGGTCCTCTCAGGCACTTTACACACCTGTCCTCTACGCCGAAGAACTTGCTCATCCGGGACACTGTCATGTGGGCCCGGTGGATGACCTTAAATTGAATCGGGCCAAGCCTGGCACATGTTGCAGTCCCATTAACCCTGCTCAGTGTGTCCGCCCACAGGCCTTCCTCAATCTCCCCTCCCAACTCCTCCTCCCGTTTATGCCTCAGCTCCTCAGTCTGCGTCTCCTCCGCCCCCATGAGCTCCTTGTAAATATCCAAGACACTTCCCTCCCCCATCCATTCTCCAGACACGACCCTATCTTGGATTCCCCCTTAGTGGCAAGAGTGGAAAAGATGGCATTTGCTCACGCTAAAAGTCTCGCACCTGAATATACCAGAATTCATCCCCCTCATCAACCCAAACTTGTCCTCCATCAACCTCAAGCTAGGGAAGCTCCCTTCCAAAAACAAATCTCCCATCCGTTCAATCCCCGCCCTCCGCCATACCCAGAACCCCCCGTCCGACCTCCCTGGGGCAAACCGATGGTTGTCGCATATCGGTGACCAAACCGATGCTCCCGTTGCTCCCACGTGCCTCCTCCACTGTCCCCAGATCCGAAGGGCCGGCATCTCTACAGGACTGCTGGAGAAGCGCGCCGGCGGGAACGGCAGAGGCATCGTCACCAACGCCCCCAGACTGGTACCCCTACATGAGACTGCCTCCACCCGCTCCCAAGTCAACTTCTCCGCCCCCCCCCTCCCCTCCCCCACCACACGCTTCCTTATTATGGCTATGTTAGCCGCCCAACAATAGTTGCTGAAATTCGGAAGTGCAAGCCCCCCTTCACCCCAGTTCCGCTCGAGCATCACCCTCTTCACTCGTGGAGACCTGCCCGCCCATACAAAGCCCAAAATGATCTTGCTTACCCTCTTAAAAAAGAAACGTGGAATGAAAATGGGGAGACACTGGAACATGAATAAGAACCTCGGGAGGACCGTCATTTTAACTGTCTGTACTCTCTCAGCTAACGATAGCGGGAGCGCATCCCACCTCCGGAACTCCCCTCGCATTTGATCTACTAGCCGGGACAGGTTCAGCTTGTGCAGTCGACCCCAATCCCGCGCCACTTGTATTCCCAGGTACCTGAAACTGTCCCCAACTAGCCGGAATGGCAGCTCCCTCAGGCGGTCCCCTTGGCCCGGCTCCTGAACAACAAACATTTCACTTTTTGTCATATTCAGTTTGTACCCCGAAAACCGGCCAAATTCCCCCAGGGTCGCCATGATTCTGTCCATCCTCGCCATTGGGTCCGAAATGTACATAAGCAGGTCATTTGTATACAATGAAACTCTATGTCCCCCCCCCGGAACCAGCCCCTTCCAACCCCCTGAAGCCCTCAGAGCAATTGCCAGCGGCTCTATAGCTAGCGCAAACAGCAGTGGGGAGAGGGGGCACCCCTGTCTCGTCCCGCGGTGCAGTCTAAAATAGTTGGAAGTCGTCCTGTTTGTCCTCACACTCGCCTCCGGGGCCTGATATAGCAGCCTGACCTAGTCGATGAAACCCACCCCAAATCCAAACCGTCCCAGCACCTCCCATAAGTACTCCCACTCTACCCAGTCAAACGCCTTCTCCGCGTCCATTGCCACCACTACCTCCACCTCCTTTCCCTCTGGGGGCATCATGGTCACATTGAGCAATCTTCTTATATTCGCTACCAGTTGCCTACCCTTAACGAACCCTGTTTGATTCTCCCTAATAATACTCGGCACACAATCCTCAATCCTAGTGGCCAAAAGCTTTGCCAGCAGTTTAGCACGTTAAGAAGGGAGATTGGCCTATAAGACCCACACGACTCTGGGTTCTTGTCCCGGGTTTTAAAATCAAGGAGATGGTAGCCTGCAACATCGTCTGGGGCAGAACCCCTCTGTCCCTTGCCTCATTAAAAACCTTGACCAGCAGCGGCCCCAATATCCCGGAGAACTTTTTATAAAATTCTACCGGGTACCCATCCGGCCCCGGGGCTTTACCTGACGGCATGGCCTTTAAGCCCTCTAATATCGCCTCAGCTCCGATTGGGGCGCCCAGCCCTTCTACTAGCTCCCTACCCACTTTTGGGAATGTCAGGCCATCTAAGAAGCGTCTCATCCTGTCCGGCCCCACGGGGGGCTCCAAGCTATAGAGTCTGCTATAAAAGTCCTTGAAAGCCCTGTTCACACCCGCCGCATCCTGTACCAAGTTACCGCCTCCATCGACCACTTTACCTATTGCCCTAGCTGCCTCCCTCTTTCTGAGCTGCTGAGCCAGCATCCTGCTGGCTTTCTCTCCATGTTCATATATCGCACCCCTCACCTTTTTGAGCTGCTCCACTGCCTTACCCGTGGACACCACCCCAAACTCCGCCTGCAGCCTCCTCCATTCCCTCAAGAACTCCGCACTCGGGGTCCTCGCATACCTCCTTTCAATCTGCAGGATCTCTGCTAACAGTCGGTCCGTTTCTGCCCTGCCCTGTGAGCCCGGATTGAAATCAGCTCCCCTCTCACCACTGCCTTGAGCGCCTCCCACACCACCGTTGCTGAGACTTCCCCTGTATCGTTGACCTTCAGATGGTTCTGTATACACTTCCTCACCCCCTCGCACACCCCTCCATCTGCCACATCCAGCCGCCACTGCGGGTGCTGGAAGCTCTCTTCACTCACCTGTAGCTCGACCCACTGCGGGGCATGATTGGAAATGGTGATTGCCGAATACTGCGCGTCCACCACCCCTGTCAGTAGATCCCTACTCAGTATTAAAAAATTGATCCGGGAGTAGACCCTATGGACGTGCGAGTAAAATGAGAACTCCTTCCCTGCCCGTTTTTGAGCATGACCGGTCCAGGCCTGGATCAATAACTGTATTGAAGTCCCCTCCCATAACCAGCTTGTGGCAATCCAGGTCAGGTATCTACCCCAGTACCCTCTTTATGAAATCCGCATCATCCCAGTTTGGCACATATATGTTGACCAGGACCACCTTCCTCCCTTCCAGCTTACCGCTAACCACAACGTAGCGACCTCCCCTGTCCGAAACAATACTCCCCACCTCAAACTGCACCCGCTTGTTCAGCAGAATCGCGACACCCCTGGTCTTAGTATCTAGCCCTGAGTGGAATGCCTGACTAACCCAGTTCTTCCTCAACCTAATCTGGTCCGCTACCTTCAGGTGCGTCTCCTGCAACATTATCACGTCCGCCTTTAGAGCCCTAAAATGCGCAAACACCTTTTAATCCAGATGCTGGTGTGACAGCCAAATACAAGTAAAAGCATAACAATGCAAGCGCCTTATTAATTATTTTTATTCCATTGTTAAACAAAACAGATCGGCTGTGTTACTATTTTGCTAAAATAAAAGCAAATTAGTGCAGATGCTAGAATCTGAAACCAAAGAGAAAATGCTGGAAAATCTCAGCAGGTCTGGCAGCATCTGTAGGGAGAGAAGAGTTAGCGTTTTGAGTCCAGATGACCCTTTGTCAAAGCTAAAAGACTTAGAAAGTGGGAAATATTTATACTGTGGAGTGAGAGAATGAAAGATGAGTCATAGCCACAGAAACCAAGGGGACAGAGTGCTAATGGTCAGAGAAACCAAAGGGAAAGAGTGCTAATGGCAGTCCCCAGAGAGAACAAAAGGTATGAAAGGCCAAACAGCAGAGAAACTAACATCAGAGGGTAAACTGTGACAGAAGTAGTTGTGGGGTGGAGAAGGGGAAGCAAAGGGGAGAAAAGGTAGGGGAATAAGATAGGGGGGATTAAGTTAGATAAAGTTAGACAAGAAGTAAATATGATGTGGAGATGCCGGCGTTGGACTGGGGTGAGCACAGTAAGAAGTCTTACAACACCAGGTTAAAGTCCAACATGTTTGTTTCAAACATTAGCTTTCAGAGCACTGCTCCTTCCTCAGGTGAATGAAGAAATAAATAAATGGTAAAAGACAATAGAACATAGAACATACAGTGCAGAACATACAGTGCAGAAGGAGGCCATTCGGCCCATCGAGTCTGCACCGACCCACTTAAGCCCTCACTTCCACCCTATCCTCATAACCCAATAACCTCATCTAACCATTTTTGGACACTAAGGGCAATTTTATCATGTCCAATCCATCTAACCTGCCGTCTTTGGACTGTGGGAGGAAACCGGAGCACCCTGAGGAAACCCACGCAGACACGGGGAGAACTTGCAGACTCCGCACAGTGACCAAGCGGGGACGCGAACCTGGGACCCTGGCGCTGTGAAGCCACAGTGCTAGCCACTTGTACTACTGTGCTGCCCAAGACAGTTAAAATGAAATGGAATGAAAACAAAGGGGTCGATGTGGGGTCGAGCTAATCATCCGTTGTTGAATTCAGTGTCGAGCGGACCGGAAGGCTGTAGCATGCCTAACCGGACAATGCGATGGTGTTCCTCCAGTTTGCATTGAGCTTCACTGGAACAGGTAGTGTGCCTAACTGGAAGATGAGATGTTGTTCCTCCAGTTTGAGTTGAGCTTCACTGGAACATTGCAGCAGGCCAAGGACAGGCATGGGAGCAGGGTCTTTTGTTAAAATGGCAAGCAACGGGAAGGTCAGGGTCCTGAATGCGCACAGACCAAAGGTGCTCCGCAAAGCGATCACCCAGTCTGCGTTTGGTCTCTCCGATATAGAGGAGACCACATTGGGAGCAGTGAATGCAGTAGACTAAATTGGCAGAGATGCAAGTGAAACGGTGCTTAACCTGGAATGAGTGTTTAGGGCCTGGGATGTTAAGCATGGAAGAGGTAAAGGGGCAGGTCTTACACCTTTTGCGATTGCCTGGGTGTCATGGATTGACACCCCTCTCCTGCACCCGTAGCTTCTGGGACTCCTTCAATGGGCTGTGGACATACTGGAGTATCGCTGCCATCTCCCTCTGAATGTCACAGCTGCTCTCTAACGACTGCACAGCTCTGAGTAAACCTGTTTTGGAGGCTCAGCATCTGATTGGGATCCAGCTGGGTCATGAGATCCAGCAGACCTCCGACTGGACATTCCTGCCTCCACTTGATGTGCATCTACACCTGCAGAATGCTCACCAGATTGTGCCCCAGAAGCTTGACCACTACTGTTGCCCACCAAGGTGTGAGTCTGCGCTGGTGGAGGGTGGGGATGACAGCAGTGCCACGATAACAGTGGCATCCTCCTGAGCTCTCCTCAGAGGTGTTCTCTTGTGGGGAGGAGGGGGGGCTTCAGCCCAGATGGGCCGGCGCTGTAGATCCTGTGGGAGAATGGACATGTGGTCAGTTGGAGGGATGGTCAGTCTCTATGGCATTACCAACTCACATTTGGCAGGTTATCTGGGTCGGGTAGGTTTATCCTTGCCCATGCAGTGGTCACTGCTCGGTGCTCTGCCGCCACTGTGACATCCAGGGCCCATTCCTCATTGAGGGTAATGTCCAGTATGCTGCCGCCTATCTGGACCCCCTCCCATCGGTTGTGGGCCAAATTCCCCTGCGGGGACCAAGAGGGGGCATTGTTAGCCATACATGTGTTTAATCGCGGGTTGGGGGAGATGCTTGGGGGTGATGGCTTTGGGAGATGGTCCTTATGTGGGGGGTGAGAGAATAGGGGGCAAGGGGGAGAGTATGTGGGGGCGGAGGCAGTGGGTTGGTGGAAACACACCCAAACGGCCTGGTGGAGGTCGTTGACCTTCTTGCAGCACTGTGTGCCGGTCCTGCTCCCAATTTAACTGCTGCTGCCACTTCCTCCCAGGCAGCACTGACTATCCTGCGGCTGACCCTTCGAGACCCTTGGTGGGGACAGGGCATCATCTGACCTCTACTGCTTCCAGTAGTCTGCTCAGATCGGCATTGATGAATTGTGGGCTGGCTGTCTCAGTGGCATGGCTCCGAGCTGAGTTGGGTTGGCTGTGCAGGATTGTTTTAATTGCTGCTTTCCCTTGTTAGTGGCGAGCATGGTCCAGGCGAGCCGTTGGGATCATGATTTGCGATGAGAAGCCTGTGGGACCTCGTTAAGTGGTGATGGCCTCCCTGGGCTGAGCGTCGGGAGCTCGTGGCAGGTCCCGCTCGGGACCACACTTAGAAATTATTTGGTTAAATTGTGGCCCTTGGCTGTGCAATTTGGCTCCATCGCCATATTTACCACACAATAGGTGCTGTTTTGCCTCCAATTGGCATCTGTAGCAGGCATGCAGACTTGTGCTGCTTGCAATGGTTGTTATTTTGGTGAGGGCGTTAGTATGCTATTAGGGAACATCTGCAAGAAGTGTGCAGAGTAGGCAGGTTGTGACATCATGCACTGTGTCATGCTGATTTGATGCCTGCCAATTTGGAATTTAACACTCCGGCTAATACCATTTCTTAACCTCACACTGTTAACATGCATTCAGCAGCAGGGAGGTCACTGGGCCTCCCAATCCACCAGTCCTGTTTAAAGGGATCAATTGCTTTCTTTTTAAAAAATGCACTTCCGGGATGTGAGCATCGCTGGTTAGGCCAGCATTTATTGCCCATCTCTAGTTGCCTTTCAGAAGGTGGTGGTGAGCTGCCTTCTTGAACCGCTGCAGTCCTTGAGGTGCAGGTACACCCACTGTGCTTTTTTTGAGGGAGTTCCAGGATGTTGCCCCAGCGACAGTGAAAGAACAGTGATATATTTCCAAGTCAAGGTGGTGAGTTACTTGGAGGGGAACCCCCAGGTGGTGGGGTTCCCAGGTATCTGTTGCTCGTGTCCTTCAGATGGTAGTGGTTGACCAGGCTCCAATGACTGTGGCCCCTTCCCCCACCACACTCTCCGTTCACTAGCCAACCTTCATTTGCTACTGCGGTGACCCCTGCCAGACCCCACGTGCCCAAAACCCACCTCACTCAAACCAAGAGACTAAAACGAATCCCCCCCCCCCCATTTAAGAGTCAGAAACTAAACCCTACTCCAAATAGAAAACCCTCAATAAGAAAAACAAACCTATCCCCACCAACCAAGTCCAAACACCAACTCTCATCTCAGTCCTAGTCCTTCAGCATTAACAAATGCCTCCGCTGCCTCCACCGTCTCAAAATAAAAGTCCTTCGCGTTGTGAATCACTCTTAGCTTCGCTGGGTAGACTACTCCAAATCTCAATCCACTGCCATACACTGCCGCCTTCACCCGTCCAAAGGCCGCCCACCTTCTCGTGAACTCTGCCATAAGATCTTGGTATATTTGTATGGTTATCCACAGCAGTCCTTCTTCCACCCCCTTCAACTTCTCTCCTTGCTCCAGCACTTCGACCGTCGTCTTCATCACTGCCACCTTACCGGGACAATCGCCTCCTCCAACCACTCTTTATGCGAGACGTCATCTCCCTCCGAAGTACCTCCAAATGCTTGGCAAACAGCCTTTAAAACTCCACTGATATCACCTCGGTAAGAATTTCGACCATGAGGGGAGCGCCACCACCTGACAATCCAGCTCCCGTCATCTTTCTTCACTGCAGACTCACAGTATCCACTCGCCGGTGGACTTTTGCCTGTCCTCTTCTTTTCAGTATCTTTCTTCTGGGACTTCGACATTCCCCAACCTCCTTATGACTTCCCACATCAATTCATCCAAAAACTCCCCCTGAGATTGGACATAAATGTCCAAAAACCAGAGACTGTAGCAGAAGCTACCTAATGTACGACCTCCACCTACATGTTGCCACCGGAAAGCACGTTGTCGGAAGGTTGTGTAGTGTACTCTTGGGGCTGTATCCTCAGGAACTGAGGTGGTAGTCATCTTGGTAATGTTGCTGTAGAAATGGCTTCTGGTATTCTGCCCATCCAGTGATTATTGAGTCATGAGAAGTAATGACTGCTGTTTGCTTGCAACATTCTGGAGCCTTTGTGAGTTTTGTGCATCTTGTAAATCATGCACACTGTTCCCACTGCGCATTAGTGGTGCAGGGAGTGAATGTTTAAGGTGGTGAATTGGATGCCAATCATGCAGGATATTTAGTCCTGAGCACTTTTTTTCTGTATTCCAACAGTACCCCCCCCCCCCCCCCCCCCCCCCCCCCCCCCCCCCCCAATCCCTGCCTCCTGATCCTGATATTTGCCTGCATTCTGGCTGTGACTTATAATCTGTGGATGGCTTGCGGTCCCATACGTGGCCACCACTCCTGGTGGCGCTACTGGCACTGCAGCCCTTTGGAGTGGGAGGTCCTATTGAGTTAAAAGTCCAACCGTAGCCAATTAATGCTCCTCGGAGTGTCAGCTGGCTGTGGATGTGATGATATGTGAACTATCATCTGTGCATATAAGATAATAATCAAACTGTATATAAACATTAGTGCCTGCATGTATAGATTGCAATTCTAGCTTCTGACCACATGTGGCGTGGCGACAAGAGAACGTTACTGGAACACAGACACGTTTTTTTTAATAAATATTTTTTATTGGATTTTTGAACAAAGTATATTTGCCGGTATGCACACAGGATATGATATATATATATATATATCTAAAAGTAGGCATCTGTTTGTGCCGGAGAGACAATTCCGGAGGGCAATCCTGGAATGGGTCTGATGCCGGTGTTGCCCCTTGTTTCTCCCGGATGGATTTCGCTGCCGCTGTCTTCTCGTGCACACTACCGCTTCAGTCGGCCCTCTGTATTCCGCCTGTATTCTCCTTTTTCTTTGTTCCTGTGGATGTCAAGTTAGTTAACGTTTCCACCTACCTCCATGGCTCTCCTCTATTGTTGCCTGTCTCTTCCCTCCTCCCCGCCCATCCCCCTCCCCTGTGGTTCGCCTTTCCTTCCTCTTAGATTGAGCTGCCCCCACCCCCCTCCCGGTCTATCTCTCCCTCTCATGCTTTGGCTGCTTTCCCCTGGTTCTTGGCTACCTGGCTATTCTTCTCTTTGTTTGTTAGCCACAAACAAATCCTGGAACAATTGGGTGAATGGCTCCCACGTTCTGTGGAAGCCATCATCTGACCCTCGGATAGCGAATTTGATTTTCTCCATTTGGAGAGATTCTGAGAGGTCAGAAAGCCAGTCTGAAGCTTTGGGTGATGCTGCTGACTGCCAGCTGAACAATATTCTACGGCAGGCAATCAGGGAGGCAAATGCAAGGGCGTCTGCCCTCCTCCCCAGAAATAGATCTGGCTGGTCTGAAACCCCGAAGACCACCACTATCGGGCATGGCTCCACCCTCACCCCCACCACTTTGTACATTGCCTCGAAGAAGGCAGTCCAGTACTCCACAAGCCTGGGGCAAGACCAGAACACGTGGGCGTGGTTGGCCGGGCCTCCTTGGCACCGTTTACATCTATCCTCCACCTCCGGGAAGAACCTACTCATCTGAGTTCTTGTTAAGTGGGCTCTATGTACCACTTTTAGTTGCGTCAGGCTGAGGCTTGCGCACATGGAGGTGGAGTTGACCCTATGCAGTGCTTCGCTTCAGAGTCCCCACCCTATTTCGATCCCCAGGTGGTCCTCCCATTTCATTCTTGTTGCGTCCAGTACGGTGCCGGCCCCTTCTACCAGTCGGTCATACATGTCGCTACAGTTTCCTCTCTCTAATATGCTTGGGTCCAGTTACTCTTCCAGTAATGTCTGTCGTGGCAGTTGTGGGTAAGTCTTTGTCTCCTTTCATAGGAAGTTTTTGAGTTGCAGGTACCTTAGCTCGTTCCCCTTGACTAACTGGAATTTATCTGTCAGTGTTGCGACCCTGCCATCGGTGTATAGGCTCCTGACTGTCATTGTCTCCCCATCCTGTCGCCACCTTTTGAAGGTGGCTTCAGTCAGTGCTGGTGTGAACCTATGGCTGTTGCAGATGGGAGCTTTGTCCGACATTTTGGTCAGGCCAAATTGCTGCCGTAGCTGGTTCCAGGACTGGAGGGTGGCTATCACCACCTGGCTGCTGGAGTGTTTTTTGGGTGGGGATGGGGGTGCCGTTGTGGCGAGGGCCCGGAGGGAGGTCCCCTTACAGGAGGCCTCTTCGGTGAGCACCCACTCGGCTTCTGGCTCCTTGATCCATCTCCTTATTCGCTCGGCCGTTGCTGCCCAGTGGTAGAATTGCGTAGTTCATCATAATTATATTTTAGCCATAGTATCCAACTGTAATCATAGTAGACATCATAGAAACCCTTCAGTGTTTTAGTTAGTTAATAAACAGTTTTGTTCATTTACAAAGCCGTATGTTCTCTGATTACTTCAACTACAAAGACATCGGCATCCGTGCGTATAGAGAAGATTACATCGGGGATGCAGTGGGGAAGCAGACATCAATGGAGATGTATTCTCCACTGGCAATCCAGTTGCCACCCATAACATTCTACCCTTAATCATGTTGGAAGTTTACTTTGCTTCCAACGGTTTCTCAGCCCTAATTACAGAACAGTATACAAATAGGTCACAGCAGGTTTAATTCACATCCGAGACAATAATTTTTTTTTTGTTTTCCAGGAAATTGTTTTATGACTTCGTCCACTGTACCAACATGATTGGCCTTGAGACATTGGAAGATCCGACAGATATCTGGGAAATAATAGAGACAATTGGAAAAGGAACCTATGGAAAAGTCTATAAAGTTTCCAACAAGAAGGATAACAGCCAAGCTGCTGTCAAAGTGCTGGATCCTATCAGTGTTAGTACTTCGAATTTTCTGTTTATAACTTGGATCTCCTTTCGGGTATTGAGATAAATTTCTTTTGAGTAGTATCTTATAAACATTCCCTCATCCTTCTGTATTTGCCTGTAGCCTTTGACATGGTTGAACACACCTTTGTCCTCCAATGCCTCTCCACAGACATTCAGCTGGACATCGTCCATTTGCTTCCATTCTTTTTTATCTAAATATAGCCATGATTTTTCTTTTTAGCAATGGCTTCTCTTCCTGCTCCTGTACTAGTACCTCTGATGTTCTCCAAGGATCTATCCTTTCCACTCTCTTATTTCTCAGCTCGATGCTGCCCCTCGGTGACATCATCCAAAAACAGTCAGTTTTCACATGTGCGCTAAAGACACCTTCACCAGCACTTTTCACAACTCCTCCCACTGTTTCTAAATTATCAGATTGCTTTTATCTGACATCTAGTACCAGATAAGCAGAGATGTCCTCGAATCGAGAGTTTGGGAAGACTGAATCCATTGTTTTCAATTCCCACTCATAGAACATACAGTGCAGGAGGAGGCCACTCGGCCCATCGAGCCTGCACTGACCCACTTAAGCCCTCACTTTCACCCTATCCCAGTAACCCAATTACCCCTCCTAACCTTTTTGGACACTAAGGGCAATTTATTATGTCCAATCCACTTAACCTGCACGTCTTTGGACTGTGGGAGGAAACCGGAACACCCGGAGGAAACCCACGCAGACACAGGAGAATGTGCAGACTCCGCACAGACAGTGACCCAGCAGGGAATCGAACCTGGGACCCTGGCGCTTTGAAGCCACAGTGCTAACCACTATGCTACCGTGCTGCCACTCAGAGTCCAAGCTACTGGCGCCATCTCCCTCCCTGGCAACAGTCTGAGATTCAGCCAGTCTGCTCGCAACCTTGTGTCACATTTAATTCTGAGATGATCTTTCATCCTCAAACCTGCGTCATCACTTAAGACCCCTTATTTCGACTTCTGTAAGATTGATTTCATTTGCTCCTGTCTCAGCTCATCTGCTGGTGAAACCCACATTCATTACCTCTGGACTCGATTACTCCAGCACCCTCCTGGCTGGATTCCCACATTCCATCCACTGTGAACTTGAAGACATTCAAAACTCTACTACCCTTATCTTAACTTGCAACAAATTCCCTTCCCCTGTCATCCTTCTGAATGTCACCCCTGCTGATCTGCATTTTCTCCTCATCAAGCAATGTCTTTATTTTAAAATTCTCATGCTTGTTTTTAAATCTCTTCATGGCCAAGCCCCTCCCTTTCTCTGCAATCCCCTCCAACCTTGCTACCCACGCCTAATGTGAAAATCAGCCCATTGGGTTTCAGCTGTATGTGGCGACATCATGGCAATTGCATATCGATGATATACGAAAACATCCACTTAGTACAGATGGGTGCTTCCTGCATTCATGTGAACCAAAAGTAGGCATGGTGCACAATATGTGATCATATTCAGCATGGCTTATTTCAATCCTGTTTTCAAATTGTTAGAATCCACTTTATGCACTTTATCTATTATTATCAATCAACATATCAAGTCTACTGTAAAAGGGCAATAAGAAATGCAGGATTCAGTGGACCCGGGTTAAGGGTCTGCTGAATGGCATGTTTAGTTGGGGTGCATCTCACTGGCTGCAGCGTTGAGAATCACTCTGCTATCCAACAACACTTTGCCTCTTTTTGGCCTTGAGGAATTTCTCCCTGCCGAGACCGCACTTAGAAACATAGAAAATAGGTGCAGGAAGGGCCCATTCAGCCCTTTGAGCCTGCACCACTAGTATTCAATATGATCATGGCTGATCATGTAAATTCAGTTTTCCACTCCCGCTTTCTCTCCATGATCCCTTTGGCCACAGGGGCCACGTCCAACTCCCTCTTGAATATATCCAATGAACTGGCCCCAACAGCTTTCTGTGGTAGATAATTCCACAAGTTCAAAACTCTCTGAGAGAAGAGGTTCTTCTTCATCTCAGTCCTGAATGGCTTACCTCTTACTCTTAGGCTGTGACCCCTAGTTCTGGACATCCCCAACATCAGGAACTTTCTGCCCGCATCTAGTCTGTCCAGTCCCATCAGGATTTTAATTGTTTCTATGAGATCCCCTCACATTCTTCTTTCGGGCTGGTTTAGCTGAGTGAGCTAGACAGCTGGTTTGTGATGCAGAACAAGGGGAGCAGCGCGGGTTCAAGTTCCATACCAGCTTACGCGAACAGGCGCCGGAATGTGGCGACTAGGGGCTTTTCATAGTAACTTCATACTTGTGACAATAAAAGGTTATTATTAGAAACTCTGGTGAGTACAAGCCCAGTCGATCCAGTCTTTCTTCATATGTCAGTCCTGCCATCCCGGGAATTAGTCTGGTGAACCTTCGCTGGACACCCTCAATAGAAAGAATGTCCTCCCCTCAAACTAGGAGACCAAAACTCCACACAATACTCAAGTTGTGGCCTCACCAAGGCCCTGTATAACTGCAGCAATACATTCCTATTCCTATAGTCAAATTCTCTCGCAATAAAAGCCCACATGTCATTACCTTTCTTCACTGCCTGCTGTATCTGCATGGTGAACTTCAGCGCCTGTTCCACCATGACACCCAAGTCTCGTTGCACTTCCCCTTTTCCTAAACTGCCACCATTCAGATAATAATCTGCCTTCCTGTTTTTGCCACCAAAGTGGATAACCTCACATTTACCCATATTATATTGCATTTGCCAAGTATTTGCCCACTCAGCCAGCCTGCCCAAGTCGCCCTGTAGCCTCTTTGCATCCTCCTCAGAGCACACACTGCCACCAAGCTTTGTGTCAACTGCAAATTTGAGGATATTGCATGCAATTCCTTTGTCCAAATCATTAATGTGCATTGTGAACAGCTGGGGTCTCAGCATTGAACCCTGCGGTACCCCACTAGTCACTGCCTGCCACTCTGAAAAGGACCAGTTTATTCTCATTCTCTGCTTCCTGTCTGCCAACCAGTTCTCTATCCATGTCAATACATAACCCCCAATACCATGAGCTTTAATTTTGCTAATTAATCTCTTCTCAAAAGCCTTTTGAAAGTCCAGATGCACAACAATCGCTGGTTCACCCATGTCCACTCTGCTGGTCACATCCTCAAAAAATTCCAGATTTGTCAAACATGATATCGCTTTAGTGAATCCATGCTCACTTGGACTGATCCTGTCCCCACTTTCCAGATGCTCAGATATTTCATCCTTAATAATTGACTCCAGCATTTTCCCCACCACCGATGACCGGGTAACAGGTTTATAATTCCCCGTTTTCTCTCCCGCCTTTTTTAAAAAGTGGGGTTACATGAGGTGCCCTCCAATCCAATGGAACTCTCCCAGAGTCTATAGAATGCTGCAAAATGATCACCAATGCATCCGCTATTTTTAGGAACACTTCCTTAAGTACTCTGGGATGTAGAGCATCAGGCTCTGGGGACTTAGTGGGTTTTAATCCCATCAATTTCCCCAATACAATTTCTTGACTAATAAGGATTTCTTTCAGTTCCACCTTCGTGCTAGTGTTGCTGTTATTATGCAGTCCCCTGGTATTTCCGGAAGGTTATTTGTGTCCTCCTTAATGAAGACAGGTCTAAAGTATTTTTCCAACTGGTCTGCCATCTCTTTGTTGTCCATTATGAATTCATCTGATTTTAAATGCAAGGGAACTACATTTATCTTCAGTTTTTGCGGTCAGTTTTGTGTTCTCTGCAAGTTTACTCTCGGATTCTATTTTCTCTTTCCGTATTAACCCTTTGTCCTCCTCTGCTGAATTGTAAATTTCTCCCAGTCCTCAAGCTTGCTGCTTTTTTTGGCCAATTTATATGCCTCCTCTTTAGTTTTAACACTATCTCTGATTTCCTTGTTAGCTATGGTTGAGCTACCTTCCCTGTCTTATTCCTGTGCCAGACAGGGATATATAATTGTTGAAGTTCATCCATGTGTTCTTTAAATGTCTACCATTGCCTGCCCACCTCAATGCCAGATTGGCAGTGCCAGGGTACCACCATGCCCTGTGCCCAACCACCAATGACCTGGGAGACCCCCCGATTGCCATTATGCCTGGTCCACGTTTGTGTGGACCGGTACTAAACGGCGTCCTGGTGAGCTCCCCCAGACACGACTGGTGAGTCCCAGGTGCCGGGTGAATCCAGTATCCGGGTATTTAAATATTCAGATCTGAGCATGCCCAGTCCAATTTGGGGCTCGTGCGCGTTTCACCCGGATCCGCGGCGGGCGCAACAGGGTCGCTGAATTACGCCTGTGTTTTCTCTCCTGTGTCAAAGAAAGTTTAAAGTAGTAGTCAATCCCAAAACTGAACATATGCCATGAGCCTACTGTTATTTCTAATACTCCAAATGTTTCGTGCAATAGGGATTTCATCCAGTTTACTGCCTAATTTGTTTCTGTGTATTCATTTGTTTCTACCATTTCCTCAGGTTGTTGATGAAGAAATTGAAGCAGAGTATAGCATCCTGCAATCACTGTCAAATCATCCAAATGTTGTTCAATTCCATGGAATGTTTTACAAAGCGGACTTGAAAGCTGGTGGTCACCTCTGGTTAGTTCTAGAGGTAAGGAACCTATTAATTCAGCATTATTTTCATATATGGCTATTTATTTTAAAAAGCAACAAAGAAACTTGTAATGATATAAGATTAAAAATCACTGTTGGTGATATTGGCCAGATTAAATTTAATCAGTTAGTAATGGACAGAGAAATGTCACAATCGTTGAACATTTCCCAACTAATATTGGCAACAATTTTCATTATTAGTTAAAGGAGCAGTATATGTTGAAAAGACCTAAGATATTGTTTTTTTCCCTCTGTCAGCAGTATCACGGTTGATAATCCATACAATTCTTTTGACGAATAATTACAAAATGTTATACAAGTTAAATAATATAACAAATAACATAATATAGTGTTCCACACAGGAACAGGAATGGGCTGTTTAATCCTTTGAGTAGATGTGGCATTCAATAAGATCATGCCTGAACTGTAACCAACTCCATGTACCCACTTTTACTACTATCTCTCAAGGGGGAAGGGGGGGTTCTTGTCTATGTAACTCCTCCAGCTGTTATAAAAATTCCATGTACCCCCTTTAACACAATCATAAATGCTTGTACATGGATTCAAAAATCAAATATTGCATATCTGTGAATATTTCATCTTTAGCAATTAAAGGATGGTTTGCATGTCCGTGGATATTTCATCTTTGGTAATTAAAGGATGGTTTTAACGAATTATTGTGTATGAGTTATGCACTGCGATTGAGGCACACCCCCACCTTCATTTACAATAAATCAATTCAAGCAGCTGCCTTCATATTTCTGTAATTTTTCAAATATATTGCAGTTTTATGTTTTTTATTCACACCTCCACTTCATCTTTGTTTTACAGTCCTTACAATTAAACTTGATGAAGGCAGTTTTCTCTGTGGGTTTTGTTGTTTTGAAGCTGATTAAAGGTTTAGACATTAAAGATTTATCCCTAGCTGGTATTTACTCTTATGTATTTGATTTCTCCTGTTCTTTGAAATTTATCTCTGCTCTGGTGCACCTTAAACAAAAGAGAGAATATATTATGTAATCTAAGAATGTGCTAATATTTGCAGGTTTTGCATGTAACAAAAAGACATAAAATAGGAATGGGCGTAATAGCCAGCCTTGCTCACATCTAATAATCAAAACATCTGAAAAATATCCGCGCCGCGACCTGAATAGTGAGAAAACCATGATACCTCAGACTCAAATGGACAGGCATATCATCAGATAGCTCACATGGATGAACACAACCCAGATACCTTAGTTGGGTGACTCGTGGTTACAGCACAGGAGGCCAATCAGCCAGTTGTGTTTGCGCCAGCTCTCTGGAAGAGCAACTCGCCACGTCTTCTCTGTACCCCTGATACTTTGTTTACTTTAAATAATTATCCAATTCTCTTTGGAAGGCCTTGACCAAATGTGTCTCCACAACGCTCTCTCAGGCAGAGAACTGCCATGTACTGTGTGGTGAGAGGGTTGGGATCTCAATCAAATGTCCTCTTGACCTTAGCTTTTCCGAAGAGAAAAGGTTCAGTTTCTCCAGTCTATCCATGCAGCTGAAGTTCCTCATCCCTGGAACCATTCTTGTGAATCTTTCCTGCACCCTCTCCATTGCCTTTGCATTCAACCTCGAGTGTGGTGAGCAGAAATTGACATACTGCTCCAGTTTAGACTAGACCAATGTTTTATACAGGTTTATAACTTCCTTGCCCTTGTACTCGATACCCTCATTTATAAAACCGAGGGCCCCAAATTCTTTATCAACAGCTTTCTCAACAGGCCTGCCACCTTCAATGATTTGTGCACATATACCACTGGGTCCCTCTGCTCTTCTACCCCTTCAGAATTGTACCCTTTTTTTTTTGCCTCTCCCCACTTCTCCGAATTAGATTTCACCAGCTGGTTATGTGCCAATTCCACCAACCTGTCGATGTCACCTTGAGATTTATCATTGTTCTCATGGTTCCCAATGTTTGCAAGTTTGTGTCATCCACAGATTTTGAAGTTGTGCCCTGCTCACCCAAGTCTAAGTAGTTACTATGGGTGCGAATCTCCAGCCACATTGGGCTTGAGTGCAGTGCTGCCGGAGAATGCCGGGAAAACCCTCAAGCGAGCCTCCCGACAGCCTCCGCATCTCGCGGGATTCTCCGACACCCTGCGAGATGTCGGAGTTGGAACCCCAAAATGGCCTCAAATGGGTGTGACCGAATGATGCTCGCTGAAGTAGGTCGTAAACCTACATACGACCTACATGCGTGGGATCCAATGGCCTCCTTCAATTAACTGGCCTCCCCAGCGAGGCTGCAACTGTGCGCTGATCAGTGCTGGTCCACACAAACGTGGCCCAGGCTGAACGGCACCCGAGGGGGGGTCTCCCCGGCCATCGGAAACCTCAGGGTGCTCAGGTGGTCAGGGTGCAAGGTGACTCCCTGGCCCTGCCCCGGAACGTGGGCACCTTGGCACTGCCACCCACTGCCTGTGTGCCAGAATGGCAGTGCAAGGGTGCCTGAGTGCCGGGGTGGCTCTGCCAAGGGCCAGGGGGCGAGGGGGGCCTTGCCCATAAAATGAGTGTGGAAGGGGGGATTTGAAAGGTGGCAGAGTGCAGGGCAGGTAAGTAGGGGCCTGCGGGAAGTTGGGGAGTGATGAGTGGTGGTCCTGGAAGGGAGGCGGTGCTGTAAGGGGGCTTGGGGGGGGGGGGGCTGAAGAGGGGGGACCCCCAGGATCTCCATAATGGGGTGTCCTCACTTGGGGGGGGGGGGGTGTGTGTGGTGTAGTGTCCATGTGTGTGGGGGAGTGACATTTCCCATTGGTAGGGAGGTGTGGGGGACCCACAAACTCACCTAGAGATCAGGTCACCCTTTTAAAATGGCGGCCCGATCTCTGAGTTCAGCTCCCTAGTGCTAAAAAAAATTCTTAGTGTTGGCCTAAACCGGTAAGAAACACCCTAGGGCCCATAAAGTGACTAAGTGTCACTGAATAGCGGTGGGGAACTCACCGGCAGAGCCAACTGGAAACTCCCTGAAAAACCCACCTCAAATTAACTAGAAATTTTTGGGGTGAATTGGGCCCTATAAATCAAGAAAATCAGTTGTCTTAGCACCAACCCCTGGGGCACTGCAGTATATGTTTTCTTGAAGTCCAAAAAAAACAGTTCTCACCCGACTCTGTTTGCTGTAACTCAGCTCACTTCAAATTCATTTGTTCCACAACTTCATATTTTTGTCACAAACCTGCCATGTGGCACTCTACCAAATCTCATTTGGGCGTCCAGGTACATCACACTAACCAAGTGACCCTCATATACCCCCTCTATTGCCTCATCAAAAACTGAAGCATGTTAGGTAAACATGATTTTGCTGTTAACAAATTAATGCTAGCTTTTCTTAATTAACCCACAATTGCTGAGTGACTCTTTTTATGGAGCCATTGAATCAATATGCAATAGAGGCCATTTAACCCATTGAATTTATGCTGACTCGCCACGGAGCAACCAGCCAGTCCTATTTTCCTCCCAATCCTCATAGCTCCACATATTTATTTCTTTCAAATGCCCATCCACTGAAGTTGACTCTCCCTCAATTAATTATTTTAGCTCTAGATTGTTCCTTGTCCTTTTCCACAGCAACCTAAATCTTATGGTACTATGATCACTATCCCCTAAATGCTGCCTTACTGGCACTTAATCCACCTGACTCGCAAGGACCAGACCCAGCAGTACCTCCTGCCTTGTTGGACCGGAAATAAAGGACTGGATTTTTGGAAGGCTCCACGGACCTTTAAAAGTGGTGTGCAGAACCCAGATACAGAAGTCTCACCCCCATTTCCGACAGATCCTGTTTTCACCGGCAGAGTGAAGAGAGTGACGCATGATTAACATCATGAAATGCAAACTTAGCACGTACATGTGAACTTAGCTTTGTGATTGAGCTCAGATGCACTTCATTTTTGTTGTTGCAAGGGCCTTAACCTGCATTGTGGAGGTCCCAAATTCAACACTCTTGGACGGTGGGATAAGGTCTGTTTAAATGTCATGTCTGAAGCTTTTAAAATTTGCTTCTCTTTAAACATGGGGATAAAAATCCCATGCTCTTTAAACATAGGGGAGAAAAAGCTGAAACTGTCAGTGAGAGTTTTGAAAAACCCTCTGCTGAACTACAGGTCATCTGGTGTAGGTTAGAAAAAAAATTACCATCTGCTCATGCGGTCTCAATAGGGGTAATTATCACTCCCCCCAAGGACTATTATTATGACTGCATGGCTTAGTTTCAAAAGTTACTATTATCTCAGTAAGGCGTTCTCAGTTCACAGTATGATTGACAGTTTAAAGAGGCTATTAAAAGGGATTATAACTTATCTTTATAAAGGATTAAACACTTGACATTTAAAAGTTTTGAATCGGTTTCTTGAATGGGACTTTTTTTACGAACAAGGATTTATGAGTGGGAGCTGTATTAGATTGTTGGAAGTTTATCTTTTTCATCTTCACATGGCTCCTGAGGTCTTCCCATGATGGATCCTGGATGAGTAGCTATGGAGGTGGCATGGGTTTGTATGAATGATCATGGTTTTGAGGGCTGGAAGGCCTATCAACATCGAAAAAAACCTGGGACGAAGTGAATCTTCCAACCAGCCTGCCCATGTGCCCCTGTGGCGGCCCATGATTGGTTTCTGTGGTCAGTGGGCCTGACTTTATCCTGCCTGAGCTCCCTCGACCAATCACCAGGGGTGAAATTATCCGACCCCCGCAGGGTCGGAGAATCGCCCGGGGCCGGCGAAAATCCCGCCCCCGCCGTGGCCAGAATTCTCAGTCACCCGGGAATTGGCGGGGCTGCTGCGATTCTCCGGCCCGTGATGGGCCGAAGTCCCGCCGCTGAGAGGCCAATCCCGCCGCCGTGGTTTCAACCACCTCTGGTGGCGGCGGGATTGGCGGCCCAAGCGGGCCCCCGGGGTCCTGGGGAGGGGGCGCGGGGCGATCGGACCCAGGGGGACCCCGCGATCGGGGTCCACCGATCGGCCGGCGGGCCAGTGCCGTGGGGGCACTCTTTTTCTTCCGCCGCTGCCACGGCCTCCACCATGGCGGAGGCGGAAGAGAAACCCCCTACCGCGCATGCGCCGGTGGTGATGTCAGCGGCAGCTGACGCACCGGCGCATGCACGAACCGGCGAAGGCCTTTCGGCCAGCCCCGATGCCGGGCGTCAAAGGCTGTTGGCGCCGGCTTTGGCGCCAGTCGGCGTGGCGCCAACCACTCCGACGCGAGCCTAGCCCCCAAAGGTGCGGTGAATTCCGCACCTTTGGGAAGGCCCGACGCCGGAGTGGTTGGCGCCACTCCGCTACGCCGGGACCCGTCGCCCCGCTGGGTAGGGGAGAATCCCGGCCCTGGTCTGACAGGGCCCTTTAGCAGATCTGGCAAGTCTGGAAATTGCCGTACTTGAGCTACCAGCTTCATTTGCAAGAATCTGGCTTACAGTGATCTAGAAAATTCTCTTGAACATTCTAACTCTTTCCCCCTCTCTGCTTCAAGCTATTACTATCCCAGTCAAAATGTGGCTAATTCTCCATATAGAACATAGAACATAGAACAGTACAGCACAGCACAGCACAGTACAGTACTGGCCACAGTACAGCACAGAACCATCTCACAAGAAGGGGCAAGCCATTTAAGATTGAGATGAGGAGAAATTTTTTCACTGAGGGTGGTGAGTCTTTGGAATTCTCTTCTCCAGAGTGCTGTGAAATATCAATCATTGAGTCTGTTGAAGACAGAGATCGATAGATTTCTAGATACTAATGACATGAAGGGATATGGGGATAATGTAGAAAAATGGCATTGAGGCAGATGATCAGCCTTTATCCCTGTGTTCCTATGAAATACACTTGGCCTTGAATCTCCATTTAAACTTGGTTGAGAAAACAAAACCACTATCACTACATGTTCCGTGCAGCTGATATTTCAGATAGCAAGAGCAGATAAATAGAATTTATCCCCTCTACGTTCTCTTTAAACAATTAGACATTCAAGCCTGCATCTGAATTTATATGCGTAATGTGCTGACTTTCATATCTGTCCTGGGAGTTTATTTTGTGTTCTCAATTAGTCTCAACTTCGGAGAGTATTGCAGGCATACTTTGAATATATATGTGGCTCTGTTAACATATATTAACATCCACAGATCTGTAATCTAAATACAAATTTCAAGTTTATGTAAATATGATGTTCTTGGTAGTCCTATATCACTTGCTATTCAAATTTTGATATCTTAAGAGCTCCAGGGCCCTTGCAATCAACACGCGAGGTCAATTTTAATAAGCTTGGGAATCCTCTGATACAATAAATTCATTTGTATTTGCTTGATGTTCAAGAAATGTAACCTTGGTGTAGGGTCTTCAAAAGAAAATTGGGTTATTTTCCCCAGTACTTGGTTGAAAACATTCGAATCAGGAATAATTTGAATATGAATAGCCCATTCATAGTGATATCACAATTCTTAAACTTTCTGGCATAGTCATCGATCAAAGTACTGACTTGATAGAATCTGTAATCTCGCATTTAGTTGCTGGCTGCCTATTTAATTAATCATTGCAAAAATGCTGGTTATAGTAATTTTAGGAGAGTAGGGTACAATTGAGTGTTTTGCTATAACACAATTGCCATTTTCATATTTGCCCAATTTTCTGGGCTGTCACTTCTGAGGATGTATCAGATGTCAAGGCCCCAATTTCTACTGAATCCACAGTGGGAATGGAGAGCTGAGTAGTCAAGATGGCAAAAAAACAATTTGTCACCCAATTCGATGTGAAACGTGCTAACTGCTAATTTAGCTCGGGAGCTAACACGGATGAGAAACGTACCAAACAGAAAGAGGCGGAGGAGGTCTGATTGGGGGGGGGGGAGAAGAATTAAAATCAGACTCCAATTACATCATTAAGACCCCAGTACAATTTTACCTGGTCAAGTCTGAATTTCCATTCAGTCACAAACTTGCTGAATAAATCCTAGCTGGATTGGGTTCACAAATTGACTAACATGACTGAACTCTGAATTTAATGGGGCATATATCTGCGGACATTTAGAACAGTATGATTTGTGTGCTATTTTGAATCGTGCATCTCTTAAGGCAATTCTGAGCTTACTCTTTGCTACTTACTTACCTTTGTAACCACTTGCAGTCTATCACAGCTGCTGCTTTTGCTTAACTTCTTTGAATGGGCAAGGCAGGGCAGCACGGTAGCACAAGTGGATAGCACTGTGGCTTCACAGCGCCAGGGTCCCAGATTCGATTCCCCGCTGGGTCACTGTCTGTGCGGAGTTTGCACGTTCTCCCTGTGTCTGCGTGGGTTTCTTCTGGGTGCTCCGGTTTCCTCCCACAGTCCAAAGACGTGCAGGTTAGGTGGATTGGCCGTGATAAATTGCCCTTAGTGACCAAAAAGATTAGGAGGGGTAATTGGGTTACGGGGATAGGGTGGAAGTGAGGGCTTAAGTGGGTCAGTGCAGGCTCGATGAGCCAAATGGCCTCCTTCTGCACTGTAGGATCTATGTTCAGTCGGAGGAAGAGAAGCTGCAGCCTCAACAACTAGAACAAGCATCTGGTAGACCTGTCAGAAGGCAGCAGGTAAGGGGAATGTCCATAGAAAACATAACTCTGCCCAAAGCGTCAATAAACCATGTTAATTTCTTGGATAATTCGAAGCAGCAGTGTTTGAGTTGGCTGCACTTCACCAAGCAGGCTGCAGCTAACCGATCTGGTATGTTGCAACAAGACCAGCTGTTGGACCAGGAAGCTTTGTTTTAGCCAGTAGCTGTCAAAGTCACCTCCACCCTTAACCTTAACATCACAGGTATTTTCAAGCTTCTAGAGACAACATCATCAATATGTCCCAGTCCACGGTGCACAGCTGCGCCAAACACCACTGGTGCCATCCTTACTACGGGAAACCAGTACATTACTTTCCCAGTGGACAAAAACAGCTAGAATGAAAGAACTCTGGTATCGTAACAGTGAATGGCTTCCTTCATAATAGACTGCCCCCATTTTCTGGTGCCCTGATAGCTACGTGAGTTAAAATGCCCTGGACGAGGGGGTCACATGATGTGAGTACGGGAGCAATAGTGTTTTTGCAAGCTCCAGCTCTGCTCATTTTTTATTGTATCCTGGTGCACATTTGATTTGCTGACTGTTGGATTCCATGAATTGCGCTATATCTCTGGAGAATCCTGATTGGTGTTTTGGGATAAAGAACAGAGATAAATTGTAAAAATCCTGCTTTGTTCATGGTCAGTGTGGGCTGGTGTGGGCCTCAGCTAGCCGTGGCGTAGTTCTGCTGAGCGGGCTCTCCCTTCGTCGATGCTAAGACCGCCATTGAAAATGTTGTCTTAGTTGAAGATTGCTCTTTGGTGCAGGTTGTTAGAGCTCACTTTGCCAAATTGTACCTTTAAGAGAACGGTGGAGGCACATGAGAGAGTTCCTGCACTTGAAAGAGCACTTTCCCTGGTGAGGGCCCGCCTTTGTGTCATCAAGCGCCTACTGCATGGCGTGTCATTTATCCTGATGGGTTTGGGACTTTGGGACCGGGCAAGATGTGTTTGTGTGCACAGTCCCTGGCAAGAGGTGGGAGATGAGTTACTGTTTTGAGCTATTAGAACAAGAGGATGTAATAATGGTGCAAGCTGAGGTGCGATTAGTTAATTGTGGTTGGGTTGTTGAGGAGAGGGATTGCGCTTGGTATCCTTTCTGTGATGGCGGTCATTCTGAGTCAGTTAGAGTGCCTCACCGAGGGAGGCGGGAGGGAGGCGGGGGGGCTCCTTTCATTCTTTTCGTCTCTCTTGAGGGTGCTATTTCTAATCATGGTGCACTCTGTTGGTCGGGTTAGTTTCCCTGGTTGTACTGGAGAAGAGTGAATTGGCGCTCTCTCCCATAACACCCAATTGTTGGGTGTCTTGACGGTTCTTCTTCTCAGGTTGTGGTCCCCTGGCTGGGGCTGGAGTGATTATCCTTTTCCTCTTAATATGAATGGGGACAGTACATTTTCCCTGCTGGGACGGGAGAGGTTTGGATTTGGATGGGGTGCAGGTTTTGGGTTGTGCTGGAGGTCCTGATTATATAGTTTCCTGTGTGTAAGGATGTGCTGCTCTCGGCCAGGTCCAATGATATGGCCAGTATCCTGTTGTCCCTGGGTACTTGGGATGTTCCTTCTGGAGGATGCTTATCAGGGGCATCGTAGGAGGTTCAGTTTTGCTTCTCAGGTGCATGGGGGTTTGGGGATGAGTCTGGGGATTATGCTTAGTGGATATCCTGTTGTCCCCCTGGTGGGGTGAGATACCGTTTTGGTTGTTTGAGCGACATGTTATCTTCATTTGTGGCATGTGTCATGGAAATATGGAGCCTAGGTTGGGCCCTGATCCCTTATCCTTTGGGTTAGTTCTGGTATTTCCAGCTTTTCCTTTTTCTTCCTTTCTTGAGAGACTCTGAAGGTCTGATAACAATCCAAACTTGTTGCTGCCGATTCTCTCTGGAACTATATGGAACTCCCCTTAATTTGGGGTTTTTGATTATTTTCTTTGCCTTTGTAAAGGCGGGTATGAAGAATCCATGCTTCATTCCTATATGGGTGCAGATGGGTCTGGTATCTGACAGGAAGAGGCTGTGGTGAGTTGTTGATGTCTTTGGTACTACGAGAGTTGAGGGAGATGTACGTTAGTGTACACCCGAACATGGCGTGGAATATTTATCCTGATTTCACGTAGTAATTGTGGACTGACGTGGCGTGGGAAGGTGTGCACCGTTTTACCTTGTTTCTCATGGCCTCATTCTGTTTCTCCTTCGGTCTCTGTTGGGCTGTACAAGTACTACTTATGTCTAATGATTGTATCGGGCCAGTTGTGATGTTATCCTGTCTCTCTCTCTCTACTCATGTATGTTGAGCTGTTTTTTTGTTCCTTGCTTATGGCGCTGTATTATTTTGTAATTGTTATGTTCTTCTCCAAAATGTAAAACCTGAATGTACTTTAAACAACACACCCTGGACCATTTTCTGGTTGGGTTTTGAATTTCTCCCACTATCCACTTGCTGAAAACTCACCGTAATAAAATTAGAGCCTGTGTATTTTACATTTATCAGAATTACAGTGACATTTATTTGATGACCAACATTTCTGGAGCAAAATGCATTAAGAACTGTATTGCCATCAGAATGTTCTTCAACAAAAAGTGCAATAGTCTGAAGTGTGTTGTTTCTTCCCCCCTCTCTTGAAAACTAGCTGTCGGAAGGTACTCCTGAGTTTGAGGGTAACCAACGGTTATATTCTGTCACTGAAAAAAGATGCTCCCCTTCTGCTGGAAATGAGACAAGTGAAAGCTGTCAGATATATTTAGGAGAATCAGTTTTGAGTATCCATAGTTTTAATTAGGTTCTTGCATCCTATTTTTGGCTGGTTTTAATTTTCTCATGATGTGCATGTGTAAAGAATGAACATGATTTGTTCATCATACCGAGTATTGCACTGTAATTGCATTATCGTATTTTGGAAATGCTAAGCAAAGAACAATAAAAACATAGAGTATGATGAAGTGCTGATTTAATTGAAAATATGGTTGCATAAACTTAAAAATTGTTCCTATATTTAATGTGTGTCAGTTTATTAGTAAACATTCATTGTAAGAAACTATTTCTGTCCAAATCTGATTTATTGGCAAGACATGCCAAGAATATTGAAATATGCTTGTTGTCTATTTTCCACTGTCTACTGGCAGCAGTATTGATGACATGTAAGATTGAAAGGGCTATAATCTCTGTCCATCACTCATGGAATTGGTTTACTTGAGAAATTATGACTCGCTCAAAAGAAATAATGAAGGAAGAGAAATATAGTCAATATATATATTGTCTAATTGCATTGTTTAAAAAAAGTCACTGCATGAAACTTGAAATGTGAAGTCATGTTATGCAATTATTTTATTATTGATGCATTAGAGTATATAGAGGTCTGGATTTGACACTCTCTATTGACAGGTTTGAAGATGGGAAGGGTGTTTATAAAGTCCAGCATTTGCCCTACCTCTCCCCTATCCCTGACCTGTATGAAATTTTATTGGGGGTGGTCGAGGCACCAAATCTCATAATGGCCACTTATGGCCTCTTAAGGTGTGGGGGGGGGGGGGGGGGGGGGGTCCATGTGAGAAATCCAGCAGCTCTACCTGCAAGGGCTGGGCAAGGCGGGGATCCCAAGTGCCCATCAGAGGCTGCCCCCACTCTGCAAACCCCCCCCCCATAAATATCACCCCCATCCATTCCAACCTCAAACTGGTCTCCCACCTGTCTCATCCCACTCCTTGCGAGGGCCTGCCAGCCTAACTATCTTAGTGTATCTTAGTGGGGTGCGGTACGTTTCAGCGCCGCCGTTTCAGCGCCAGGACTTTTCAGCGCCAGGACATTTCAGCGCCAGAAAAAAAAAATTCTCCAATGTTGTCATATAGTTATGACAGAATTTATTTTGGCACTAAGCAATTTACAAATCTGTAAGTTCATAAAATGAAATAAAACTCAAGTGTTAACAAAATGTTTTTATTGTAAAAGATCCACTTATAAAGATCCAAAAACAGTACATTAAAACAATTTACAAATCTGTAAGTTCATAAAATCAATCATTAAAACGAAATTTCATTGGACATTCATTGGATATTCATTGGAAAAAACGCATTTAGTTTGTTAAATTGTGCCCTATTGAACGAAGGTAGTCAATTTCATTCCTGCTGCCATATTCGGAAACAATTTTCAATATCCTCTCATCAGCTTTTCTATATTTAAGTAATTTTAATTGAGGTTCATTGCCAGCTAAAAGTTTCTCGAAGTGCTCGTCTCTTCCCTTTTGAACATGCTTAAGGACATCAATGAACTTCCAGATAGTTGGGTGTGACATTAACAGTTCACTTTTCAATCTCCTGTTGGCTGCCTCAGCATAGTTATTTGTACTGTCATCCCCATCTAATGTTCTTTGATACATATTCCACATCTCGGTAGGAAATAAAGGACTTCGTCTGCCTGCTCCTCGGCGATTAGGACGGCCGATATAATTGTCTTCGAAATAGTTTAAAACCGGAATTAACTCCTCCGGTAAATTACCTGCTAAAGAATCCACGTGACTGTCAAGGTCGTCAACTGGCACAAAACATAGGGCAGTTATCATTTTCGAATGTAATGCAAAATCGGAATTGCTCTTATATAAACGCATGAGACCAAAACCACTTATCTGCCTAAGTATATTTTGAGACAGATGAAAAAGGCAGACTCTTACTTCTATATTGGGGAAGGAGTCTTTCATGGCGGTAAAAGCAGCGCGTTCAAAATCACAATTGATAATGGCAGGTCCTGCGTTTGTAATCATATCTTTTACCATCGCAAACAACATCATATACGTTGCATACTGTTTGTTTTGTAAAAGCGCGTACAATACAGGGTGAACTCCGTTATTTTTCCTAACCATGATGATATAAACTTGATAAAATAGGTGTGGTGCTACCGCAAATGTTCCGTCAGCATACCAAGTCGTGGAAGTTGCCATGTGTTCTAACCAACTCTCTCTCCCAAATATAATAATCCGTTCGTTGTTCGTACCACTATCCTTTAAACAGAAATTTTCCTCGGTTTCTGGGGTGGGTTTATACATCATGTATTCATGAGGTAACTGAAGCTCTTGAATCGATCTTGGATTATCGGGGACCTGATTAACTTCGTCTCGTTTTCTACGAATAATTTTTCGCATTGCCTGCATGTTTGGTAACTGTGCCATACCTGCCACGGACATTTTTTCAATGCACTTGTTGATAATCGTACTTGGAGGCTCACAAGTCTTTTCAGCCCGGTCTCTCGCATCAGTTATGACCTTTTCCACTTCGATAGCAACTGCAGATGGGGGATGAGTATGTTCGTTGATCTTTTCGATCACCTCTCTTTCTAACGTGTGAATGCGGGCCTTGCACCTACCATCCTCATGGCATCGCCAAAACTTAACTTGCTTTTGTTTCTTGCTTTCTTTGTCGAAACGATATATAAAACCTTCATGACAGAACTTCTCTCTGCCTCGCTTGCTTTTCACTGATTCAGCCATGGGTTTAAAGATATGGAACTTACTAAATTTACCAAAAGAAATTTACCAAATAACTACGTAAGTATAAAAACTTGTTAACAAAACTCTAACATTATCTAAACAGTAATCATAATAAAACTCCAACAAAATCTAAAGACAGTTAGAACGATGAAACGACCAAATAACTAAGTGTAAAAGCTGGTATACCTGTGTCATACCTGTGACCATACTCAAGAATGATTTCTGAATGAATGAGCGCTGAAATATTTGGCGCTGAAATATTTGGTGCTGAAACGTCCTGGCGCTGAAACGTCAGCGCTGAAACGTCGGCGCTGAACTGTCCCATTCCCATCTTAGTGTATCCCAGTAGTGGCCACTGTTGCCTTCAGGTGCTGTTGGTTATCCGATTGTCTGCAGCTCTCTGAGGCAGGACTTGCTGTTGAGAGAAGTGGAAATCTTGCTTCCAGCCTATTCATACCATGAAAATGAAATGGTGCAGCTATTCTTTCCGTGTGTGGGCTCCCCACTGTGTCACCTTTTTAGTTGGGTGTGGACATCACAGTGGCCCATTAAACACAGCCCCCAAAACGGTTTGGGTTGATCTTCCTTGGCATTGTTTCAAAGTATCACATAAAAAAAAAACCAACGCAATGCAGAGTGAAAAATAAGTGCTCATATATTGCTTCTGTACCTGAATTTATCTAATGCTTTTTGTGACATCACCTAAATTTAATCTAATTGAATGCTGGGCGTTGCATCTTATTTTATACAGCAGAGCTGAGTGCCATCCACCTTCAGGGGTAAACACTTGGTGCTGCTAATTGCAAAAATGCAGTCAGCCCTAAAGAACAGATTGGTATTATCAAGATAGATGAATTAATAAAATTGGTTCAAGACCTTTTATACTTAGAAACCAAAGTTGAAGATTATTTCAAGGTATACAAGGGGAAATAGCCACAAGCTGGCTCTTCCTAATATTGAGTTGGCAGAGGTTAGAATTCACTCCAGACTGAATGCCAGATAAACAGTTAAAGAACACAGTGTACAGACAGATGTGGGAGGAGGGGTTAATTCATTAATTTCTCCTCTCGACACCTCTTCATAAGCAGAAAGGTATTTTTGATTTGCTTACCCCTCTATAAGCAGTGGCGTATTTCCCAACCCCGTAATTTTGGTGTAATCCAATTTTCTTTTAGTAACCACACAGCAAACCTGAGATAGGATGAACTCAAAGGGTTGGTTTAATTGCACATACTCAAACACAGGAAGAAGATAGCAACATTTGCACTCATACAGTAAAAGGGGGACAGCGAAAAGAAAGATTTATAGTGCAGAGGCCAGAGAAAAGGCATTTACATGGCCCCAGAGCCAATTTACAATGAGGTATTCCGTCATGGAAGTTGGCAGGTTGAAAACCCATGTGGTTTAATTCACTTTTCCGGTGGCGTTCACTTCACACGATAGATAGACATGCAGAGATGAATTAGTCTTGTCGGCAATGGTACAGAAGGTCCAGCTGAAACAGTGCAGATGGGGCCAGGTCAATCTGGGAAGAGCCCCTTTTCTGTGATGCTGCTAGTTGGATGGTAAAATGGCAGAGTCTGATTTTGCAGTGCAGCAAAGCAATACAACTGGTTCCACAGCTAGAGGTCCATATCACATAACTCCCACCTCTCCTCATTGTTTTTGACCAGGAATGTGTATCCTTGGTCTGGGTTCCTGTGATGGTTAAATGTCTCAAACATTAAGAATTGAAGGAAGAATTGTGTGTCCCTTTGTCCTTGCAGACGAGTAGACTCCAGTTGGCCAGCCTTGATTCTACAATGCAGATGGCTGTTGTACCGTTCCCTTTAAAATTGGTTTCTGCAGCACGGGGTTGTTAGCTTCTCTTTAGAGATAATGAGGTACACGTTTCTATAATACTGCCAGATTTGCCCCTTTTATTGCAGTCCGATACAGCTTAGTCATTTTAAAAAAGGTCTTTAGTACATGTGACAATAAATCAAATCAAATTGAACTTGACACCAAAGTACAGTGTAAAGCATTTTTCCGCAGCCAAAAAAGAATAATTGACAGAGTACATTGACAAATGGTACATCGACAAACAGTGACTGGTTACAGTGCGGAACAAAGGGCCAAACAAAGCAAATACATGAACAAGAACAGCATAGGGCATCGTGAATAGTGTTCTGCAGGGAACAGATCAGTCCGAGGGGGAGTCGTTGAGGAATCTTGTAGCTGTGGGGAAGAAGCTGTTCCTATGTCTGGATGTGCGGGTCTTCAGACTTCTGTACCTTTTGCCTGATGGAAGGGTCTGGAAGAAGGCAATGCCTGGGTGGGAGGGGTCTCTTCTAATGCTGTCTGCCTTCCTGAGGCAGTGGGAGATGTATGCAGAATCAATATGAGGGTGGCAAGCTTGTGTGATGTGTTGGGCTGAGTTCACCACAGTCTGCATTCTTGGGCCGAACAGTTGCCATACCAGGCCGTGATGCAGCCGGATAGGATGCTCTCTATCGCACATCTGTAGAAGTTTGAGAGAGTCGATGCAGACATGTCTTTAGCTTCTGCAGGAAGTAGAGACTTTTTTTTTTAACAGTACAGCACAGAACAGGCCCTTCGGCCCTCAATGTTGGGCCGAGCAATGATCACCCTACTTAAACCCACGTAACCCGTATACCCGTAACCCAACAATCCCCCCATTAACCTTACACTACGGGCAATTTAGCATGGCCAATCCACCTAACCCACACATCTTTGGACTGTGGGAGGAAACCGGAGCACCCGGAGGAAACCCACGCACACACGGGGAGGACGTGCAGACTTCACACAGACAGTGACCCAGCCAGGAATCGAACCTGGGACCCTGGAGCTGTGAAGCATTGATGCTAACCACCATGCTACCATGAGGCCCCAAGACCTTGTTGGGCTTTCTTGACTGTTGCATCAACGCGAGTGGATCAGGACAGACTGTTGGTGATGGTTACCTCCAAGAACTTAAAGCCATCTCCACTTAGGAGCCATTATTGCACACGGGTGTAAGTGTCGTGCTACGCTTCCTGAAGTCGATGATCAGTTCCTTGGTCTTTCCGACATTTAGAGAGAGGTTTTTTCGGTACACATGCAACCAAGTGATCTATATGCCTTCTGTCGTCTGATTTGCCGTTGTTTGAGATACAACCCACCACAGTCGTATCATCTGAAAACTTGTAGATTGAGTTGAAGTTAAATCTTGCCACATAGTCTAGTGTGAATAGGGAGTACAGTAGAAGATTGAGCACACATCCTTGCGGGGCCTCAGTGTTGAGGACTATTGTGGAGGAGGTGCTGTTGCCTATCCTGACAGATTGCTGTCTGTTGGTGAGGAAGTCCAGGTTCCAACTGCGCAGGGAGGGGTCAAGTCCAAGATTGCAGAGTTTAGTTATCAATCTTCTCAGGATAATGGTGTTGAATGCGGAACTGTAGTCTATGAACAGCAGTCTCATGCAGGTATCCTTCTTGTTGAGATGTTCGAGTGTTGATTGTAGAGCCAGGGAGATATCATCTGCTGTGGACCGGTTGCGGTGATAGGCAAACTGCAGTGGATTGAGACTGTCTGGGAGGCTGGCATTGATCCGTCTCATGACTAGCCGCTCAAAGCATTTCATGATAATAGACGTCATGGCCACCAGTCAGTGGTCGTTGAGGCAGGCTACCTTGTTCTTTTTTGGCACTGGTGTTATGGTCGTCTTCATGAAGGAGGTGGAGACCTCGGAGCGGAGGAGTGAGGTGTTGATGATGTCTGCGAATACACTCACCAGCTGGTCTGCACAGGCTCTCAGTGCTCGCACAGGGACTACGTTATGGCCCGTTGCTTTCCGTGGGTTCACTTTCAATAAAACAGCTCTTACCTCTGAGACTGTAATAGTGGGTATGGATGTGTCCAGGGCTTTTGGGGCGGGTGGCACTGATGTATTGGCTGACTGTTTAAAGTGGGCATCGGAGAGGGGTGCTCCAGCCCCAAATTTTCCGCCTGGCCTTGCTTTATAGCCTGTGATCTTGTGTAAGCCCTGCAGTAGACGTCGTGGGTTTGTGTCGTTGGCCTGGGACTATAGTTTGATGCGGTATTGTCTTTTTGCATCCCTTTTCCATACGTTGTACCTGGATTTCACATAAAGGTCAGGGTCGCCAGATTTGAACGCCTCCATCCAGAACTTCAGCAGGGAGTGAACTCTTTGGTTGAGCCAGGGTTTCCGATTGGGAACACTCGCATTGTCTTCTTCGGTTCACAGTCCTCGACACACTTACTGATGAAGTCTGTGTACTCGTCCAGGTTAGCTGCCATGGCCTTGAATGTTCCATCCCAGGCAACATCCTAGTGAACCGCCTCTTCACCCCCTCCAGTGCAATCATATCCTTCCTGTAATATGGTGACCAGAATTGCAGACAGTATTCCAACTGTGACATCATCAAAGTTGTATACAACTCCAACATGACCTCCCTGCTTTTGTAATCTATGCCTCGATTGATAAAGGCAAGTGTCCCATATACCTTTTTCACTGATCTATTAGCCTGCCCCTCTGCCTCCAGAGATCTATGGGCAAACATGCAAAGGTGCCTTTGTTCCTCAGAATCTCCCAGTGTATCGCCTCATACTTCTCGGGGTTAAATTCGATCTGTCATAATTCTGCCCATTTGACCATCCTGTCTATATTTTCTTGTAACTCAAGGCACTCAACCTCACTACATATTAACCATTGGCCAATCTTTGTGTTACCCACAAACTTACTGATCCTACCCACACACACTCATCTATGTTGTTCATATTAGTTGCAGCTTGGCAGTGATGGGGTAGTGCCTCTTGGCCATGGAAGTGGAGCAAGGCCATTGTTCCTGAAGTGATGAGCTAATCTACTTATACCTGGTATCATAGAATCACTACACTGTAGAAGGAGGATATTCGGCCTATCAAGTCTGCACTGACTCTCCGAAAGACCACCCTACTGGGTCCAAGATCCATCCTGTTCCTGTAACCTAACCTATTAGACACAAAGGGATAATTTAGCATGGACAATCTACCTAACCTCCACCATTTTGGATTGTGGGAGGAAACCTGAGCACCCAGAGGAAACTGACGCAGACACAAGGAGAATGTGCAAACTCCACAAGACAGTCACCCAAGGCTGGAGTTGAACCAGGGTCTCTGGCGCTCTGAGCCAGTAATGCTAACCACTGTGCCACCGTGCCACCTGTAATGTAACCAGATTTCTCCCCACTCCTCGGCAATCTGTTTATTGATGCTGCCGGGACAGGGGCCGGGGCACTGGAGCTGGTGGTTCTTCCCCAGCACCTCCGCTCCCATTTGGAACACGTGTTGGTTAAGATCCTGCTGGAAACCATCTTGGTCCTGATGTGTCTGGTGACGATAAAGGTGATTACATGGTTACCGTCAGTAACTTCACCACTTTCCTTCTGAGTGCATATGTAGAAAGGCAGGTACAAGCTATTTTCTACCCACTTTGCCTTTCCGCGTTTTATGATGACTCGCTGCTGTGCTTAGCCAAGTTCGCTGACTGGTTACATGCAGCTCCAATTGATCCCTATCATAGATGTTCAGGAAAGCTGCACAGACATCTCTCAACATTTGGATATCACCTGTTCAAAGAAACTGAAGTTAGTCAGACTGCATTCACTTCTATACTTCAACATTTTACTGTCTGTTGAAAGGTGAAGGCCGCTTCATTTTGAGGGGCTGTTATTTTCTTTTCAATTTAAAATTATTCTTACCTGAGAATGCATAGTGGTGTCATGTGTGACCCAGCAGACCCAGCTTAAAGCAGGGCATTATCCTTCAGTGAAATTCAAACCCCACCTATCCCATTGTAACCCACAAAAAGTCTCATCCAATTGGACTCCTGTAGCGCTAACAATTGCACACAAAGACTCAAGACATGTACAATCGAGGCTTTATTGCTGTGTGATGCTATTCCTCCAGCGGCGGCTGTAGAATAGGATCTCAGTGACTCACACGCATATTTATACACAAGCTCCCTGTGGGCGGAGCTAGCCAGCAGGGGCTTACCGGAGGAACCTGTATTACAGGTACAGCCATACATCCCCCTACTTCATGTACACATATCTACAGTGGTTATATCACCACATTCACCCCCTGTAAAAAAAAATGAGTCCAGCGGGGGTGACATGTAACTATAATACAAAGGATGATATATTTACAAAAGGGTTCAAACAAAGAAAACCAAGAGTCCATCCGGTTAGCAGGTTACAGGTTGAGCCGAATCGGCTGTCGAACGTTCCGCTGTGATCGGCGTAGCTGTGGTGGCGACGTCGGCCCAGGCGGTGATGGCAACGATGGTGCAGGTGCTGCCGGTGTTGGTGCTGGCTGCTGGCGGGATGACTCCGAGAGCGAGCCAAAATCTTCCGTGTCCTCCAGTGTGGGCAGGGGGACGAGGGAAGGGCCTGGTGGGGACGAATACGGAGGCACTGGGGAAAAGGAGGGTGGCGCGGGGGGGAAAGGGGCATGGGCATGGGATCGACACCTGAGCGAGCCAGGTCCCGGAGCGAGACTGTGTCCTGGCGGCCGTCGGGGAACTCCACGTAGGCATACTGGGGGTTGGCGTGGAGCAGGCATACTTTGTCCACCAGGGGTTCCGCCTTGTGGTGCCGGACATGCCTACGGAGAAGGACTGGGCCCGGAGTCGTGAGCCAAGTCGGGAGCGACACCCCGGATGTAGACTTCCTAGGGAAGGCAAAAACACGTTCATGGGGTGTACTGTTAGTTGCGGTGCACAGTAGTGACCGGATGGAATGGAGCGCGTCAGGGAGGACCTGCTGCCAGCGAGCGGCTGGGAGGTTCCTGGACCGTAGGGCCAGCTGGACGGCCCTCCATACCGTGCCGTTCTCCCTTTCTACCTGCCCGTTTCCCCGGGGGTTGCAGCTGGTCGTCCTGCTGGCGGCGATACCCCTGCTGAGCAGGAGCTGACGCAGCTCATCACTCATGAACGAGGATCCCCTGTCACTGTGGATGTAGTCGGGGAAACCGAACAGGGCGAAAATGGAATCCAGGGCCTTGATGACGGTGGCAGACGTCATATCCGGGCATGGGATGGCGAAGGGGAACCTAGAAAATTCATCGACCACACTAAGGATGTAGGTGTTGCGGTCGGTGGAGGAGAGGGGCCCTTTGAAATCCACGCTGAGGCTTTCAAAGGGGCGGGACGCTTTCACCAGGCGCTCTCGATCTGGCTGGTAGAAGTGCGGCTTGCACTCGGCACAGACCTGGCAGTCTCTGGTGACTGTCCGTACTTCCTCGACGGAGTAGGGCAGATTGCGGGCTTTGATCAGATGGTACAAGCGAGTGACCCCCGGATGGCAAAGGCTCTCGTGCAAGGCACGGAGCTGGTTCACTTGTGCGCTGGCACATGTACCTCGGGAGAGGGTGTCTGGGGGCTCGTTGAGCTTGCCGGGGCGATACAAGATCTCGTAGTTGAAGGTGGAGAGCTCGATTCTCCACCGCAAGATTTTGTCATTCTTGATCTTGCCCCACTGCGTGTTGTTGAACATGAAGGCTACAGACCGTTGGTCAGTGAGGAGAGTGAATCTCCTGCCGGCCAGGTAATGCCTCCAGTGCCGCACCGCTTCACTGATTGCCTGGGCCTCCTTTTCAACAGAGGAATGTCGAATTTCGGAGGCGTGGAGGGTGCGTGAAAAGAATGCCACGGGTCTGCCTGCCTGATTCAGCGTGACGGCAAGGGCGACATCTGAAGCGTCACTTTCTACTTGAAAAGGCAGTGTTTCGACTACTGCGTGCATCCCGGCCTTGGCTATGTGAGATCGAATGCGGGCGAAGGCCTGTTGTGCCTCGGCCGTGAGGGGAAAATGTGTGGACTGGATAAGTGGGCGGGCCTTGTCCGTGTATTGTGGGACCCACTGGGCGTAATAAGAAAAGAACCCCAGGCAGCGTTTGAGGGCCTTGGGGCAGTGGGGGAGTGGACGCTCCATGAGGGGGCGCAAGCGGTCGGGGTCGGGCCCCAGTAGTCCGTTTTGGACTACGTAGCCGAGGATGGCTAAGCAGTCTGTGCGGAACACGCACTTCTCCTTGTTGTACGTGAGATTAAGGAGAGATGCGGTGTGGAGGAATTTAGAAAGGTTGGCGTCATGGTCCTGCTGGTCATGGCCGCAGATGGTGACATTGTCGAGGCACGGGAAGGTGGCCTGCAGTCCATACCGGTCAACCATTCGGTCCATTTCTCGTTGAAATACCGAGACTCCATTTGTGACGCCGAAGGGAACCCTAAGAAATTGGTACAGACGACCGTCTGCCTCGAAGGCAGTGTAGGGACGGTCCGATTTACGGATGGGGAGCTGGTGGTAGGCGGATTTCAGGTCAATAGTAGAGAAGACCCGGTACTGTGCAATCTGATTGACCATATCAGATATGCGGGGGAGAGGGTACGCGTTGAGCTGCGAGTACCGGTTGATGGTCTGGCTGTAGTCCACGACCATCCTGTGCTTCTCCCCGGTCTTAATCACTGCCACCTGGGCTCTCCAAAGACTGTTGCTGGCCTCGATGATACCCTCCCGAAGCAGCCGCTGGACTTCGGACCTGATGAAGGCCTTGTCCTGGGTGCTGTACCGTCTGCTCCTGGTGGCGACGGGCTTGCAATCTGCGGTCAGATTGGCAAAGAGGGAGGGAGGCTCGGCCTTGAGGGTTGCGAGGCCGCAAACGGTGAGAGGAGGTAGGAGTCCGCCGAATTTGAGGGTGAGGCTCTGGAGATTGCATTGGAATTCCAGGCCTAGTAAGAGTGACGCGCAGAGGTTGGGGAGAATGTACAGGCGGAAACGGTTGAATTCCACACCCTGTACAGTAAGTTTAACCAGGCAGGAGCCCCGGATCGGGACAGAGTGGGAACCGGAGGCGAGAGAGATCTGCCGGTTGGTGGGATGGACTGCAAGGGAATAGCACCCTACCGTGTCCGGGTGGACAAAGCTCTCGGTGCTCCCGGAGTCGATGAGGCAGGAGGTCACGTGGCCGTTGACCAGCAACGTTGTGGAAGAGGGTGCCAGGTTGCGAGGACGCGACTGGTCAAGCGTAACGGAGGCGAGTAGCGGGCAATCGGCAGTCGAGTCTGATGAGTCTGACGAGTAGCGGTAGCGACCCGTGTCCCATGGCCCCGTCCCGGGGGACGACAAAATGGCGGCGTCTGGAGTACCTGTGTGGGAGAAGATGGCGGCGGACAAGATGGCGGCGCCCATGGAACGCACGTTGTGGGGTCGGGACAAGATGGCGGCGCCCATGGAACGCACATGGTGGTGGTGGATGAAGATGGCCGTGCCCATGGAGCGCACGTGGCGGGGGCGGCGAAAGATGGCAGCGCCCACTGATCGCAAGTGGGGTCGGGGGAAGCAGGCGGCAGGGCCCATTGTGCAATCGGCTGAGGCGAGGGGGGAATGGGGGCACGATAGCGGCAACCGTCCGGGACTGACACACCGCTGCAAAGTGGCCTTTCTTACCACAAGCTTTGCAGGTCGCGGTGCGGGCCGGGCATCGTTGGCAGGGGTGCTTCTGCTGACCGCAGAAGTAACAGCGGGGACCCCCAGGGAGGGCGGTGCGGCGAGCAGCGCAGGCATAGTGCGCGGGGGGCGGCTGCTGGGGGGGCCGTTTGCGGGGTCCACGAGGGGTAGGACGGGTGGGCCGAGTGGCTAGTGGAGTAAGATTGCGCACTACGGGAGGCGGCCGTCATTGAAAGCGCCAGAGTCTTTGTGGCCGCGAGGTTGAGGGCGGCCCCTTCCAGCAGTCGTTGCCGGATGTGGTCCGATGCAATGCCTGTAACAAAGGCATCGCGCATGAGTAAATCAGAGTGTTCTGTGGCTGTGAGGGCCCGGCAGTCCCAGTCTCGTACCAGAGGTATAAGGGCCCTCCAGAAGTCCTCAATCGACTCACCCGGCTGCTGGACGCGAGCAGAGAGTAGATGTTTCGTAAACAGGGTGTTCGTCGACTGTGCATAGTTCTCCTTGAGCAGTTCCATAGCTCTGGCGTAGTCAGGCGCATCTCGAATTAGCAGAAAGACACTGGAGACAAGTCTTGAGTACAGGAGTTGACTTTTATGAGCCTCTGTCGGGGGAGGGACCGCTGAAGAGATGTAGGCCTCGAAGACTGCAAGCCAGTGAACAAAGTCTTTCCTGGCGTGAGGCGACTGCGGATCCAGCTGCAGACGGTCAGGCTTGATCCTGATGTCCATGGTGTAAGGAAAATCACACAGCAATAAATTGTGGTGCTAACAATTGTACACAAAGACTCGAGACATGTACAATCGAGGCTTTATTGCTGTGTGATGGTATTCCTCCGGTGGCAGCTGTAGAATAGGATCTTGGTGACTCACACGCATATTTATACACAAGCTCCCTGTGGGCGGAGCTAGCTGGCAGGGGCTTACCGGAGGAACCTGTATTACAGGTACAGCCATACATCCCCCTACTGCAAGTACACATATCTACAGTGGTTATATCACCACAACTCCTCCTGACTTTGTGATTAAAGATTTAAACGTGATTGGGCAGCACTGCATCAGATCCAGCCGTGGCTCAGAAGTACGAACGATGTCACTGATTTGCTTAAAACAACATTTAAAAAACTCCCAGAATGCTTTCTTTGGCCACTGGAAGTTTAATGTTGATTCCAGTAAATTCACAGAAATTCCAGGAGAGTTATTGAAATAAACAGAAAAGGGGAGTCCGAAGAGTTAATTAGAAAGACTTTTATTCAGCATCATGGGCAGTATTTACACAAGACCTGGTTACACATCTCCGGGTCCTCACTCCTTTCTGTCAGCTGCTGCAGCAGCTGACCTGTTATACTGGTGCTGGTTAACTCACAGTCCAATCAGCACTAGGGAACAATCATCCCAGGCTGGATCAGCCCCATGCAGGTTATAACACCCCGCCCCTCGTCTGAAACTCATTCAAAAATGACCGAGGAGAGGAGGGGAAAGAAAAAATAATTGAGGACAGAGGACAAAAAACCGCAATGGTCAGACGACAACAACGATAAAAAAAAGTGTTTTGGGCCAAGCAAGGCACCGCAAAAACGGGGGAACTGGACGGACCAGTGTACACCCCACCAAATATCACGTCCATCCCAACACCCTGAACAACCACAGAAAGAGCGAAGCCCAAGGACGGTGCACACCAAAGGGTCTGACCCATCAAGGCCTTGCTAGCACAATGTAACTTTCATCCACAAGGGGATGGGGGAGGGCGTGGTATTATCAGACAACTCCCAATACTACACCCCATACACCCCCAAAAACACTCACCTCAGCATGCAAAGTAAAAGGAGAATTCACCGCGCCCAGCAAACGCTCAGAGAGCTGTCACACTCTGTATTTACACAGCACCGATTTATTCAGGCCCATCACAAAAGAAAACACAAGGTCCATGCACCCCAACAGTGTCTGCAGGCACAAAACTTGCAGCATGCTGCAAACATCACCACTCATGTAAAATATCACTGTGGTCTATCTCACAGACCTAACCATAGTGAAACTGTCTATCTCACAGACCTAACCAGCGTGAAACTGTCTATCTCACAGACCTAACCATAGTGAAACTGTCTATCTCACAGACCTAACCATAGTGAAACTGTCTATCTCACAGACCTAACCATAGTGAAACTGTCTATCTCACAGACCTAACCATAGTGAAACTGTCTATCTCACAGACCTAACCATAGTGAAACTGTCTATCTCACAGACCTAACCAGCGTGAAACTGTCTATCTCACAGACCTAACCATAGTGAAACTGTCTATCTCACTGACCTAACCATAGTGAAACTGTCTATCTCACAGACCTAACCATAGTGAAACTGTCTATCTCACAGACCTAACCATAGTGAAACTGTCTATCTCACAGACCTAACCAGCGTGAAACTGTCTATCTCACAGACCTAACCATAGTGAAACTGTCTATCTCACAGACCTAACCAGCGTGAAACTGTCTATCTCACAGACCTAACCATAGTGAAACTGTCTATCTCACAGACCTAACCATAGTGAAACTGTCTATCTCACAGACCTAACCATAGTGAAACTGTCTATCTCACAGACCTAACCAGCGTGAAACTGTCTATCTCACAGACCTAACCATAGTGAAACTGTCTATCTCACAGACCTAACCAGCGTGAAACTGTCTATCTCACAGACCTAACCATAGTGAAACTGTCTATCTCACTGACCTAACCATAGTGAAACTGTCTATCTCACAGACCTAACCATAGTGAAACTGTCTATCTCACTGACCTAACCATAGTGAAACTGTCTATCTCACTGACCTAACCATAGTGAAACTGTCTATCTCACAGACCTAACCAGCGTGAAACTGTCTATCTCACAGACCTAACCATAGTGAAACTGTCTATCTCACAGACCTAACCATAGTGAAACTGTCTATCTCACTGACCTAACCATAGTGAAACTGTCTATCTCACAGACCTAACCATAGTGAAACTGTCTACCTCACAGACCTAACCAGCGTGAAACTGTCTATCTCACAGACCTAACCACCGTGAAACTGTCTATCTCACAGACCTAACCATAGTGAAACTGTCTATCTCACAGACCTAACCATAGTGAAACTGTCTATCTCACAGACCTAACCATAGTGAAACTGTCTATCTCACAGACCTAACCAGCGTGAAACTGTCTATCTCACAGACCTAACCATAGTGAAACTGTCTATCTCACAGACCTAACCATAGTGAAACTGTCTATCTCACTGACCTAACCATAGTGAAACTGTCTATCTCACAGACCTAACCAGCGTGAAACTGTCTATCTCACTGACCTAACCATAGTGAAACTGTCTATCTCACAGACCTAACCATAGTGAAACTGTCTATCTCACAGACCTAACCATAGTGAAACTGTCTATCTCACAGACCTAACCATAGTGAAACTGTCTATCTCACAGACCTAACCATAGTGAAACTGTCTATCTCACAGACCTAACCATAGTGAAACTGTCTATCTCACAGACCTAACCATAGTGAAACTGTCTATCTCACAGACCTAACCATAGTGAAACTGTCTATCTCACAGACCTAACCATAGTGAAACTGTCTATCTCACAGACCTAACCATAGTGAAACTGTCTTTCAAAATCAATGCTGAACTCACAAACCCAAACAACAGTCCAAAAGGGAGGTGGACAACTCCAATAAGGACTCCTCAGTAAACCATTCTGGCCACAGCGAGCGGCATTGCAAAAGGACCGCCAATGGAAACAGACGAAAAAGCTTTGCAACTGTCACCAGAAGTTGTCCTGATGACGTTGCTTCCAGTACGATTGGATACATCAGACCCCGGAACTCTCCCATCATACGCACTCCACAAGCCGGCATCAACCCCCAGCCCAGCGCTCACTTGCCGTTTCAATATAGGTTCCAAAAAAAAAAGGGCCTTGAAGCAACAAAAAGTCCGTACCTCAGTCCACACTTTAAAAAAAAAAATCCAGGGAAGGTAGCCAGCAGCTCTAATTCATCCACGTCGTCGATGAAGTAAACGACAAAGGGGAGTCCGAAGAATTCGTAAGAAAGACGTCTATTCAGCATTACAGCAATATTTACACTGGACCCGGTTACACACCTCAGGTTCCTCACTCCTTTCTGTCAGCTGCTACAGCAGCTGACCTGTTAGACTAGTGCTGGTTAACTCATAGTCCAATCAGCACGAGGGAACAATCATCCCCGGCTGGATGAGCCCCATGCGGATCATAATAGTTACTAAACTTTGGCAGCACACCACTGGGATGACACGATGAAGTGGCCATTTAGCCATCTCAATGCAGTATTTACTCATCACTGACCATAGGGTTTGAGCATGCATCCACTGGGCACTTCACTGTGGACATCAGTGACAGCTACCTCTTTATTCATTCTGGCCTTCCAATTTGCAATTCTAAGTTCCACTCCCTTTCCAGATGAAACATCTCATTAAATCTCTTCCTGCACTTGATCCTGGCTCTTGCATTGACCGCTCACCTGCTAATGATGGCTGTCTGCTACCTGCATCCTTTTCCTCTTTCATAGGCTTACTGGTCACCTTCTGTCTGCAAGTAACAGGAGGTCTCTTTTTTTTCTTCTTTAATTGCCTACAGTAGCACCCCCAAGGAGGCGTTGTTGAATCATGAAGTGAACTTTCCTCATGATACAGCCATTCCTCAGTTTCCACACTGCAGGAGATCTCCTTTTTGCTTGTGTCTTTTGCTGTCTGACTGCCTCTAAAAATGGTGCCTATGTGCAAGCGACTGGCATTATGGCCCCTTTGTCACTGATAATTGCCAGGCCTCCCTGCCTGATGGTCCTTAATTGACTTTTGTTTGTAAAATCATCGAGGAAGTTCCACCTCCGGCCTTAGTATGTCCTGACACCCATTCACCTAACAATGGGTCATCTGCCCAATTGGTAAAAGTCAGGCTAGTGGCTCTAAAACAACAAAACATGACTTCTGTGGTATATGAAGGAGTTTTATTATTTAAAGAATGATTGTATGGAACAGATAATCAATTTTTCTTCAAATGTTTGTTCTCCTTTGATGATGACCGAGACAGAAAACAAGTGCTTTGCTCCAAATTCGTATTGTAGCCAGCTGGGAGAGTTTCTTCTATGATTGTATTTTTTTTCTTTGTGGGGAGCACCGTGCTTCCAACAGTGCTACATGTGACATTGGAACTCAGTGGTATGGAAGGCCAAGTCTATGCCTTGCTAATCAGTGGTTCCATGTCTCAGCATATTAATGAGCTACGCTGCCCCAATATATCATTTTGAATAATGCAGTTTAAGAAAATCTGAGTTGCTAGATTCTGTATGGTTATGTAGCAATACTACCTTGTTGTAATATTGCCAAATGTAATAGAATCATTTGAAAATCTATATTTTGCTGTGCCAGCTTTTAAAAAATCATCCTTAGTGCCACAAGTAGGCTGACATTGCAATTAAGTTACTGTGAAAAGTCCCAAGTCGCCACATTCTGGTGCCTATTCAGGTACACAGAGGAAGGATTCAGAATGTCCAATTCACCTAACAGCACGTCTTTCTGGACTTGCGGGAGGAAACCGGAGCACCCGGAGGATATCATGAAATACCATTTTTGTTATATAATGAAAAGAAAAATTGAAACACCGTACATAACTAAACATTCTCTATCCAGAATAAAGAATTAATTTAATTTTGCTGTATGTAACTAAGTTATACTGTACTCTATTACAAAAGTTCTGTTCGGGATGTTATCTTCATTAAAATGAAGTTAACTTGGTGGGCCATGATTTTCCGGCTACCATGTAAATTAATTTTTGCATTTTATGCAATTTTCCCAGCATTTTTTGCTGTTTAATATTCACTTTCCTGCAGTGAGCTAGAATGAAAATTTACAGAATGAAATGCCTTTGCTAACTAATAGAAATGATTCTGACTCTTTCGCAGCTGTGCAATGGAGGTTCTGTCACTGAACTCATCACAAATCTACTGAAGCGCGGTGAAAGCATGGATGAAGCACTAATCTCATACATTTTGAATGGGGCACTTTTGGTAAGAACTAAATGACAACAGAGCGTATCTGTTCCCTGTTACGTACGTTTTCTTTCTATGGACTTGTGGCTGGAATATAGTGCAGCAGTGTTACTGAGCATTTCATTAATGCATGTCCAGATTGACTTAATGAAGGTTTTTCATAAAGAATAATTGTTTCCGGACAATTCCACTTGAACTTTTCTACATTTTCTGTAGGGTCTTCAGCATTTGCACAACAACAAAATTATTCACCGTGATGTCAAGGGCAACAACATTCTCCTGACAACAGAAGGAGGAATCAAGCTGGTTGACTTTGGTAATGTCGATTTCCCATTTATTTTCTCTGAAGTTGGCATTTTAGCCATAGGCTGCAATTTATTGCCTGCTTAGACAGTGTGAGCTTTTCTGTGGTGCCACAGGCAAAGTATATTTTACTTTACTTGTGTCAGAGGATTGAATTTAACAGATGGGGTACCCAAGGAACTGTTACCAAATAATCTGTCTGCTCAAGAATGTTGGATGAACTGTCTGTTCTGAAAATAAAATGATGAATAAAACACCTCTCACACACGCCACCAAAAGTGTTCTATTTACTTGACTGTGTTGGCAAGCTTCATGGTACAATCACAGCAAACTGTCATGGCAGCTTTTGTTATTTTGCATCATGGTGCTTGATATTTTAGTAGCTCAGAGGGAATGATAGTTCTTTGTTAAATGACTGACTAGCCTAAGGCAATACTAGTCCCTCTGTGCAGAAGGTAAAATGGAGACGGCACCAAATATAAGTGTTCCATTTAATTGCTGTGCTCCTGAAGCTAAATTGTTCCAAGTGGGAAAATATAGAACAAAAATACCTTGGAGAATTAGTAATAACTGCATTTTACTAATTTGAGGTAACGAACACACAAGGCTGTTCACCTCTACATGTCCTCTTCCTGTAAGGCTGATTTTTCTCCATGACAACCATCGCCACTGCAGTTCGATGTACCGCTTGTGTGGTATGTTAGTCTGTGTCAGTCTCTTTTTTTTTTAACCTGGTGAAATATTTTACTATCAAGAGAGTTATCGAGAGCTGCTGGAACTCTCACAAATGGTTGGTAGGTTTAAATATCTGCTTGTGGTGGAATTGCAAACTAGCAATAAGCATTAAAGTGAGTATTTTAACCACTTTGCTGCTGATCTTTTACAGAATATGTTTATTTTTGAATCAAAATATTAATTTTTACATTTTTGTTAAATAGGTGTCTCAGCTAAGATTACAAATGCTAGATTACGTCGAAACACTTCTGTGGGTACTCCCTTTTGGATGGCACCTGAGGTGGGTTGGGTTTTAACTTGCTACTTGCATCCGCTTCTGAACTTTGTGGTATAAATTGTGCTAAGAAAGGAAACATGAATAGGTTAGAGACGGCATTGGCAAACTGTAATATTGATTTCTGTTTACATTATGTCAAGATATACTACAACAACAACAACCTTAAAAGAGCACTATATAGGAGCATGTGATTTAATAATTGGTGCGTTTTTTTTCCCTGAGGCAGAATGACCAATTAATGTTAATTCCAGGTTGATTTATGCTGTTCCCGTTGAGCGACTGGCCAGTTAATTTGAGACAGCTCAAATGTTCCCAAATGTTCTTATATTGAAACAATGGGCTGGCTTTCACGCTTGGCATGTACACCAAGCCGGCAGGCCCCGGCAAGCAGATGAAGAATCTGCTCCCGGGCAAGATTCCGGTCTCAATTCGATTTCATGTGGCCTGCTCAGCGAGAACGATGTCTGCTGGTTGGCCTGAATGTCCGGGCTGTGGTGGGAATGAGTCCTGGGTTATCCCCAGGACTTTAGTAAGTTTAATTATACTGCCATTGGAAAAACAGATGGGTCCTGTAACATGGAAACTAATTTGAAGTCAATGCTGCAGCTTTTCAGCTATGAACTGATCCTGACTAAAACCTTCACTGACTCAATGTGGTGAGAAGCTCTGAAATATGCCGGAAGCATCTGTAGATACCTACACAGTATCTGCCGCTGATGCAGCTAAGCTTCGTGGCTGCAGTGAAGAAGCTGTGGATGGGGGATGGAAGGAAAGAGTTGGGCAAGGGGTTCCCTTCATTAACTTACATTAGTGAAGAAAGAAAAAATAAAGAATAAGCATTTCTCTAGCACCTTTCATGATTTCAGGATGTCCAAGAGTGCCTCACCACTTTTTGAAACGTGGGCGTTGCTATAATGTGGAACATTTGCCACTTTGCGCACAGCAAGCTCCCATAGACAGCAATGTTGGATCTTATACATCCATCTGAGAGGGTAGACATGGTCTCAGATTAACAGCTCATCTGAGCACTGGTACTACAGACAGTGCAGCACTCTCTCGGGACTGAGCGTCCATGTGTACAACTCTCTGGAGTGGGACTTGAACCCATCACTTACTGAGCTGCAGAGAGCAGAATGCTACAACGTGGTATACACCCATGCCATTAAGGCTGCATCTGGTCCACCTGCTATTGCAGCAGCTCTGGACTGCCAGGCTGAGGTGGCACAACAAGGGCAAGTGGCAGTGGTGGGTGGCGAAGTGAGGGAGGTGGGAGCTGTGGGTTGAAAACAAAGTGTGGCTGTTCCTTTTTATTGGGGGGGGGTCCTTATTATAAAACTGTTTTTAATTTATGCTGGGATCTAGTCCGATGATAAACCTGCAGTATCTGTATGCTGAGTCATAATGAAGGCCACGGTCATGGTGAGTCTGATGGTCAGAGATATCATATCCTCAGCTCAACTCCACCCATCCCCAGCCTCCCCATATAATTACAGTGGCAAATGCCAAATGGCCATGGCTTTCAAGGCCAATATCTTCAGGAATCATCAATGTTCCCCATCGTTAGTACAGACTGATTAATTTTGTAAGAGCTTGAGCATAGATTTGTTGATGAATCAGGAAAGTTAGCAATCAAAAGGAAATTGGTGGCACTCTGAAATATGAGCAGCAAAATCACAAATAAAATGAATGTACTTGTGTTCCGGAGGCCTCCGATGACAAATTGATAAAAATGACACGCTCGCCAGCCCTTTTTGCCCGTGTGACAAGTGCAAAATGGCACGGATAATCTAAAACCAGGCCAAGTATTTTTGACAGTGTGTTTTTTTCATCTGCCAATTGACAGTGATATCCATCCTCAGAGATGGGAATTTATGGCATAGCGGGACCACCGACCCCAGGGAAGATAGGATTTGTGATGGGGAGGTGGGCAATGCCGTCAGCGCCTTGGGGCTCACCCCACATACCGGCGATGAGTGCCGGAAGAAGATGCACAACCTTACGAGGGCAGGCAGGGTGAGTACACAGTGACGTGACGCTGGCACCACCCCCGCAAACCACCCACACATGCGAAAGGCAACCCCACCCCCAGGGGGACGGCGCAACCCCTATCTAACCCACATGGGCTGCACCCACCCATGCCAGGCGCTTTGGCCGGGTGCCCCGTGCTGCCATGCCATCATTCACCCAACATCTGCGATGTCTGCGTCGGACCACCAAACACAGGATAAGATTGCCCACAACCACAGGGAGCGGGAGAGAACCAGAGGAGGTCGACCCCTACTGCACCCGCTCACCGTCCATGAGCAGAGGGCATTGGATCTCGCAGGCGGAGCCGAGGACCGGGAGGTTGCCGGCTGTCAGGTTGGAGGCGAACCAGCAAGTGAGACTCTCCCGGGACCAACCGCCAGTGGCCCCGCCCCGTCTGGCGTTGCTGGCCCACAGCCAGTGCCAGGCGCGGTGGCCTCCAGGGACGCAGTCAATGGTGGGGAGGCCAGAAGCCATGGAAGCCCGTCCACTGACACGGAGACCCAAGAGGCACAGACACAGAGGAAGGACACCCAGGACACCGAAAGCCAGGACACGGACACCCAGGACCCAGATGCACACGACACCAAGGACACTGACTCACAGAGGACTGACACCCAGGACACTGACACACGGAGCACGCAAATCCAGAGAACTGACACACACAGGATGGCAACCCAGAGGACTGACTGACCGGACAGTGACACGCAGACGGGGGCGAATCAGGGCCCATCGGGCCAGAGGTCGACACAGGAGATCCCGGACTTTGGCTCAGGCGACGATCTTGACTTCTTGGCACTGCTGTCACCCACACCATCCACCATCGCAGAGACTATCACCGTGGTTGAGCACTTTAGTGATAAGACTTCTGGGACACTGACGCACCACACAGCCTTACCGGTACAGCAGGTGGAGGTAGGAGTAGCCGAGGGACCGGACGGTTGGAGGGCAGCCCTGCCCAAGCAACCAGCTGCCGCCCAGACAGTTCCCGGGTTTCTGGACTTACCAGACCTACCCATAGACCCAATGCATTTGGACACCAAGGGACTAGACAACGGGATGACGGCAGGCTTCCAGTAGCTGCAGACGCAGGTGAAGGAGTCCATCTGTGTCCAGGAGCAGGGAATGGTGCCGGTCATGGCTGCCACCCAGGCCGACACCGCACGGGTAGCGTCTATGGTGGAGGCAATGGGGGCAATGGTGTCTGCCATGGGTCTGGCTATGCGTGGCGTGGGGCTTCATGTGCATGCGTCATCTGTGGCCCAGGACAGGGCTGCTCTCTCACAGGCAGCCATGTGCCAGAGCCAGCTGGACATTGCCGCCGCGCTCCGCAGACTGGCCGAGTCTCAGCAGGCCTTGGCCGAGTCTCAGCAGGCCATCGCTCAGAGCATTGGCGACATTACCCAGGTGCTGGATGATGTCGCACAGGCCCAGAGGGAGCTGGCGCAGTCCCAGATGGGGATGGCCCACTCCCTGAGCACCATCGCTGTTGACGTAAGGACCCTGGTCGATACCAAGCAGGCCTCCAGGACTGGCAGCGCCAGGTGTCAGTGGTGCCTTGGGGCTTGTGTCCGCTCACACCCCCGTCCCATAGAGAGGTCCGGGGGTCACTGGGTACCCCGAGGGTGGAGGAGGGGCTGGGGCCTGTGCCGGTGACCCCTGCAGGGGAGGTCTCGGAACACCGCAACACCTCGGACTCCCCCCATTCCGTCCTTGGTGCATCTAGTGGGCAGCGGGCAGAACAGGGAGGCACCACGCCAACCAGGACTCCCGAGGAGCAGCCTGGCCCATCCAGGCTGGGCCGACCCAGGAAGCGAGCGCCAACGGGGAGCCATGTCGCAGGGCTCTCGGCAGTCCGCCACCACTCCTGCTGTACCGTCTGGGGAGGCACAGAGACGTAGTAGTAGGGCCCGTAAGGCCAGGAGGTTAGACACCTAGTACGTTGGCACGGGTGCAGGGCACAACTTAGTTACAGGGACTAGGGCACGTGTATGTAACCTTTCTAATTAAACTCACTGTTACACCAATGCAAGCTGCATCTGTGCTATGTGCGATGCCTGCGGGATCGGGTAGGGGACTGAGTGCCGGGTTGGTCGAGGGGTTGGCGAACCTGAGCCCCGGTGGGTGTAGAGTGCGCCACACCCCCGCCCCCGGACGTCCACGCCACTCCGCCCCCAGCAATTCGACAGGGCCATGGGATGGATGGTCCAGCACACAGACAGGGACCACCCAGGTGGAGGGTGTAAATGTGACCATGAGTCAGACATTGTCTAATGATTTTGAGCTCACAGCTCATCGCAGAGCGGGTTGTCATCATCCTCCATGGCATCAACCACACCCGCTTCCACAAGTAACAGTGTGAGCCGAGCCCGTTGTGCCGCAGGTGGATGTGTAATGGAGGGGTGTGGTGCATGAGGTCATGTGGGTGCTAAGGGTGGTGGGTGGCGTGGGAGGTGCGTCTCATGGGTGTTGTCAGAGGTGGGGGTGCGGGATGTTGAGGTGGTGCCGTACAGTGGGGTCAGTGCCCATGCTCGGCGAACCCCTACCACCTAGTTGGTGAAATGTGCGGCGATCAACGCCTCCCGTAATCGCTGGCCAAGCCGGTGGCGTCGTGCAGCCTCCCCTCCATATCCAGCCCCCGTGTCCCGTCGATTTCCCCCCCCCCACCATCCTCCTCATCTGGAGAGCCGTGCCTTTCCCTGGGCTCCCGCTCGGCCTCCTCCTCTAACTCCTCCTCTTCCTCCAGCACATCACCCCTCTGCTGGGCAATATTGTGCAGGACGCAGCAGACCACAACGATGCGGCCGATCCGCTCCGACGGGTACTGGGGGTCCCCTCCAGAGCGGTCCAGGCACCTGAAGTGCATCTTCAGCAGCCCAAAGCACCTCTCGCCCACACCACTGGTTGCTGCGTGGGCCTCATTGTCGCGATTCTCCGTGTCGGTCTTTGGCCTCCGTATAGGCGCTATCTGCCATGACCGCAATGGGTAACCCTTGTCGCCCAGCAACCAGCCCCGCAGTCGGGGGTCGCGTCCTTCGAACATGGGCGGGGATGAACGATTGTGCCAGGCTAAACGTGTCATGTACATTATCCGGGTAACAGGTGCAGACGTGCAGGTTCTTCATGGAGTAGATTCCCTTCCTGTTCATGAACACGTCCCTGTTATCCGCTGATGGGCACATGGCGACGTGCACCCCATCGATTGTCTCTAGACCATGGGTATCCTGGCCATGGCTGCGAATCCTGCTGCCCGGGCATTCTGGTGAGTCCGGTCCACAGGGAACTGGATGTAGCGGGCCGCGATGTTGCACATGGCGTTAGTCACTGCACAGATGCACCGGTGTACCGATGTCTGGGAGATGCCAGACAGGTCCCCACTCGGCGACTGGAGCGACCCCGTGGCATTAAAGTTCAGGGCCACCGTAACCTTGATAGCCACTGGGATAGCATGTCCTCCCCCAGTTCCACGCAGTGCCAGGTGTGCCATCAGGTGGCAGATATGGGCGACGGTCTCTCGGCTCATCCGCAGTCTCCTCCTGCATGCCCTGTCCAGCAGGTTCTCGAAGGACATGCGGCGCTGGTAGACATGTGGCCTCATCAGGAGGCTCCGGCGCCTGGACACCTCCGCCTCCACCTCCTCCTCCTCCTCGCCATCCATTTCAATATCCTTATCCTGTGAAATGGCCTCGTCGTTGTCCTCCTCCTCCTTCGCCTGTCAGGCGGGTGGCCCTACAGCCTGAGCGGGTGCCACCTGGCCCTCTGCAGCCTATCCCTCTGCTGTGACCGCCGTTGCCGCCGCCTTTCTGAGCCGCCTGCGCCGACGCTGGCACAGGGCAGCGGCCCCCGCCACGGCGGCCAACATCGCTGGCTGGTGCCCAAACATTATGATCTGCAGAGGGTGGAGAGGCGGGGGGTAGACAACAGGTTTAACCATGGCGCATGGCCCCCTCCACAACCATATGCTATGGGCTGCATGGCTGCCCTGGTTGGCTGGTTGCGCCACCACGCTTGCGCCACACACACACACTCTCTGTGCCCCGACTTCTGTTGCCCATCCTTCATGATAGCGCCACCGATGGATGGCAGTGCCCTCACTGGGGGATGCCCTGGGTGCGGCCCTGCACCTACCCGACGGTGGGTGCCGCCGGCCGGGGGCTCGCGCTCAGCCACACCCAAGGTCGGTGCCCATCAGCCTAGCCGCGGTCATGACGACAGTGGCTTAGGCACCGCCTGCCATGACGGGCCATTCCCGGCCGGCGGGGCTGTCCTCCCCACGATCTTCCCCCCCCCCGAACCTGGAGTCCCTCCCCCCATCATCCCCTCGCCCCCCCCAGCCATGACCGTGCCCGTCCCGCCACCTGTAGGTCCTCCCACACCGACCCCATAACCTCCTGCCTCTGGATTGTGAGCCAGCATGACTGCCTCGCGATTTTTAGAAGCAGGTTAGAACGGCACCGGCTGGAGTCATGCCATCGGGACTTCGGCCCATGTGGGCTGCAGAATCGCCGGAGCCACGGAGAATCGCTAAACGGACCCCCTCTGTCAATTCTCCGGGCTGCTCGTCGCCGATCACGACCACGCCGCTTTCGCTTGTTGGGAGAACTGCGAAACGGCGTCAGACCGGCATCGCACGAAACACCGTCGGGAACGGGAACGGGAATTCTCTGAACCGGCACGGGCTGAGAGAATCCCGCCCAAAATTTCTTTACTCAGCAGGCACCTCCAGTGTTTGGGATGGGGGCCATCAGTCACCCTGGACTATTACAGTGTGTGGAGGGAGCATCTATCAGGTGGATCTTTCAGCTCCAGCATCATTGAGAAGGTCTATCTACCAGCGTCCAACTGTCCCTGGAGATCCATCTTCTTTCTTCAGGAGGTCCACCTTCTATCTTCAGGAGGTCCACCTTCTTTCTTCCGGAGGTCCATCTTCTTTCTTCCGAAGGTCCACCTTCTTTCTTCCGGAGGTCCATCTTCTTTCTTCAGGAGATCCATCTTCTTTCTTCAGGAGATCCATCTTCTTTCTTCAGGAGATCCATCTTCTTTCTTCAGGAGGGTCCATCTTTCTTCAATGGTGGGTCAGTGATGTTCGGTACCATACTGAAATGGCACCCAGATATGACAGTGGGACGCACGCAATCTGGCCTGTCCTGCCATCGAATATGCCACTAAACCCCTGGATGCATAATTAATTAGGTCAGAGCCAGAGGATATAGCGTTGCCTTCCCGTTAGCTGCCACAGCGAGAAACACTTCCATCATCCCCACCACAGGACTTAGTCCCAGATGTGAGAATTCCACCCATTGAGTTTATTCAAAATGGAGATCGATAGATTTCTAGGTATGAAAGATAGCAAAGGATATGGGGATATTGTGGGAGATTGGTGCTGAGATAGAATTGAATGGCAGAGCAGGCTTGAGGGACCAAATGGTCTACTCCTCCTATTTCTTATGTTCCTTGATTCTTTGTGTGCCAGCTTCTGAGGGGCAGCAGGGTAGCATGGTGGTTAGCATAAATGCTTCACAGCTCCAGGGTCCCAGGTTCGATTCCCGGCTGGGTCACTGTCTGTGTGGAGTCTGCACGTCCTCCCCCTGTGTGCGTGGGTTTCCTCCGGGTGCTCCGGTTTCCTCCTACAGTCCAAAGATGTGCGGGTTAGGTGGATTGGCCATGCTAAATTGCCCGTAGTGTCCTAATAAAAGTAAGGTTAAGGGGGGGTTGTTGGGTTATGGGTATAGGGTGGATACGTGGGTTTGAGTAGGGTGATCATGGCTCGGCACAACATTGAGGGCCGAAGGGCTTGTTCTGTGCTGTACTGTTCTATGTTCTATGTTCTCCTGCAAGCAAAGCTCCATGAGCAGCTCCAATGACTGTAGCAATGAACCCAATGCCCACTGGCTTGGATAATGCTGCCTGCTGTTATGCACTGACCATTAAATCACCTTTGGAAAGTGCACAATCCTTTCATGACCTCAATTGCAGTGGAACCAATGGATTTATGGCCCTCCCAAACAGCATGATTCCTGTAACCATCAAAAGTAACACAGGCAAAATCTGCCACCATCAGCCCCTCCTCAACAAATCCACTCATTATCCCTCTGACATTGCAAACTACCACCCCAGTTCCAGTATTTCTTCACTTTGCAAATGTCGCTGTGTGTGTTACTCCTAAATCCATGCTCACCTTTCCCATAACTCCATGTTTGAACCTGTCCAGTAAGATTTTCGCCACATCACAGCACTGAAATAACCTTAATCAAAGTCACAAGTAATATCCTCTGTGACTGTGATGTTTTAGCAGTCTTGCAACTTCTCAACCTATCTGTGGCCTTTGATTTGGTTGACTACATTATCCTCCTCTAAATCCTTTCCTTCATTGTTTAGCTGAGTGGTACGGCCTTTGCCTGGTTCCACTCCTACTTAGCCAGTTGTCACCAGCGAATTTCCTGCACTGACTTTTCTATCCAACTTGCCACCATTACCTCCGGAGAACCTCCCGCTTGGATCTACACTTGGTCTCCTCCTGTTTCTCATCTGTATGCTATACCTCTTGGTAACATTGTCCGAAGACGTGGCCAGGTTCCACATGTATGTGTCTGACACAACCCCTTCACTGTCTCTGTGTGATCAGACTGACATCTGGTCCTAATTAAACTCTGGGAGAACCAAAGCGTTCTCTCTGGCCCTGCAAAGACTTTGTTCTCTGGGTTGACCATTCTATAGATTGATCCATTACAACTTCAAATCGCTTTGCTGATCATTGTGCAGCAGCATCATTCCATTTAATGTATATTACAGCACCGATTTGAACCAGAGGCCTCTGGCGAAAATAACAGTTGACCCCCAAGGATGTCATCAGAGCCCGATCTGCACATGTAAAGAAATACCTTGCTGATATCTGGGATGAGAGTTTATCCAATCTGCTCAGCAGGGCAGGTTCAGATTGGAACTTGTGGGAAGTAGGGTGGGTTCCTGGCGGGTAAATGCCAGGAGCAATTTTAACTGCCTTCCAGGTGGATTGGTTCAAAGCTTTCTTTTCCTCCTTTGATTATTTAGCAGGTATCCACACTGAACTGCATCAGCTACATACTAGCTCAGTTACACAAAGTAGCAAAATCCTATGGAATCAGGTTGTTTCCTCACCTCCCTCCCTTCATAGAACATAGAACAGTACAGCACAGAACAGGCCCTGTGCCGAGCCATGATCACCCTACTCAAACCCACGTATCCACCCTATACCCGTAACCCAACAACCCCCCACCCCTTAACCTTACTTTTTAGGACACTACGGGCAATTTAGCATGGCCAATCCACCTAACCCGCACATCTTTGGACTGTGGGAGGAAACCGGAGTACCCGGAGGAAACCCACGCACACACGGGGAGGACGTGCAGACTCCGCACAGACAGTGACCCAGCCGGGAATCGTCACTTTCTTGCCTACTTTCTAATTTAGTATCACCTGCAGACTTTGACACTTTGCTGAAGGACTCGTGACTAAATAATTAATAAACTTTAAAAATGCCATGGAATTACATGATTGAAAACTGGATACCCACATTAGGCTGCTCTTTTTCTTGTTTTTAAGCCAATTTTCTAATCAACGCGACACATGAACCCCTACTTTGTCTCTTTACTTTAGTCATTAATTACTAATGTGGATTCTTTTGAAAAGCATTCTGAAATCCCAATCTTGGTTGTGTTCACCATGAAGTGTTTCTATAAACAAAGTGCAGCATTAAACTGTTTATTATCTCTCATAATGCATCTTTAATTTTGTAATCAGAAATGATTTAATACACATAGCAATTGAATTTCTTGTAAAGGTGCCATCTGTTTTGTATTACACAAAATAGACGAACAAAAATATAGCATATTGTTAATATAGTAATTGCTTGCAGTCATTGCATTTCAAAATTAATTAATTATGCTGAGTTCCTTCGCAACATAATCGATAGCCTTCCTGACTTGTGATTGAGAGAGCATTTAAGCTGACATAAGAACATAAGAAATAGGAGGAGGAGTATGCCAATGCGGCCCCTTGAGTTTGCCCACTTGTCAATAAGAGCATGGCTGATCTAATCTTGGCCTGAACTCCACTTTCCTGTCTGTTTGCTATAATCCTACATTCCTTATAGTTCAAGAATCTGTCTATCCCAACCTCGAACCTATCCAATGATTCAGCCTCCACTACTCTCTGGGGTAGAGATTTCCAAACATTCGGAACCCTCCGAAAGAAGAAATTTCTCATCACATCAGTTTTAAATGGGAGGCCCCTTATTCTGAAACTGTACCCCTAGTTCTTGATTTCTCCACAAGCGGTAATTGCCTCTCAACATCTATCTTGTCAAGCCCCTCAGAGTCTTATGTTTCAATATGATCACCTCTCATTCTTCTAAACTCTAATGTGTATAGACCCAGACTGTTTAATCTTTCCTCATAAGACAACCTATTCATCCCAGGAATCAATCCAGTGAACCTTCTTTGTACTGCCTTAAATGCAAGTACCGACATTCCTCCATCCATGCTAATTTATTATGCATAAAACCCCGAGCTCTTATCGAATGCTGGAAATTCAAATATGCTACATCAAACGGTTCCCCTTTATCCATTTTGCTCATTATATCCTCGACTAAATTTGTCAAACTTGATTTCCCTTTCACACAATCAAGAAGTGTCAAGGTGAATTTCTAAATGCCCTTAATATTTCCTTAATATTGGATTCCAGCGTTTTTACAATGACAGAGGGAGGTGGTGGTATAGTGGTATTGTCGCTGAACAGGCAATCCAGTCACCCAGGAAAATGATCTGGGGACCCGGGTGTCAAACCCACTACGGAGGTGATGGAATTTAAACTCCATAAAATATCTGGAATTAAGTCTAATGATGACCATGAAACCATTGTCAATTGTTGTAAAATCCCATCTGGTTCACTAATGTCCTTTAGGGAAGGAAATCTGCCATCCTTACCTGGTCTGGCCTACATGTGACTTCAGACTCACAGTAATGTGGTTGACTCTTAAAGCTCTCTGAAATGCCCTAGCAAGCCACTCAGTTGTAATCAACCGCTACTATAACACGAAAGAGGAATGAACCCGGACAGACCACCTGGCATCAAACCAGCACTGGAAACGACGACGGCCCTGTCAATCCTGCAGAGTGCTCCTTGCTAACATCTGGGGGCTTGTGCCAAAGTTGGGAGATCTGTCTCACAGACTAGTTCAACAGCAGCCTGACATAGTCATACTCACAGAATCATATCTTTCAGACAATGTCCCAGACACCACTACCATCATTCCTGGGTATGTCCCGTCTCACCAGCAGAACAGACCCAGCAGGAGTGGTGGCACAGTGGTATACAGTCGGGAGGAAGTTGCCCTGGGAGTCCTCAACATCGACTCCATGAAATGAAAAATGAAAATCGCTTATTGTCACGAGTAGGCTTCAATGAAGTTACTGTGAAAAGCCCCTAGTCGCCTGTTCGGGGAGGCTGTTACGGGAATCGAACCATGCTGCTGGCCTGCCTTGGTCTGTTTTCAAAGCCAGCGATTTAGCCCAGTGTGCTAAACAGCCCCTCGAAGTCTGATGACTTCAGGTTAAACATGGGGACTTCAGGTTAAACACAAGGGGATCAGGGTTTATGGGGAGAAGGCAGGAGAATGGGGATGAGAAAATACCAGCCATGATTGAATGGCGGAGCAGGCCCGATGGGCCGAGTGGCTTAATTCTGCTCCTATGTCTTATGGTCTTATGGGCAAGGAAACCTCTTGTTGATTACCACGTTCCGGCCACCATCAGCTGATGAATCAGTACTCCTCCATGTTAAACATTACTTGGAGGAAGCACTGAGGGTGGCAAGGGCACAGACTATGCTCTGGACGGGGGACTTCAATGTCCGTCACCAAGAGTAGCTCAGGAGGACTTCCGCTGGCAGCCATGGAGTGAGTGGATGCACACAGGGCAGCTCTGGCTCGAACGCGTAGAACTCAGCTATTTTAACCTGAAAACATTTGATGGGAAAGTGCAGTTGAAGGTGTGAAGGAGAGGCTTTCCCCCAGGACTGTCATGTCTGCTGGTGACCAGTCCCCACAGAAGAAGGTCAAAGACCTGGCCAAGAAACTTGAAGAGACCTATGGTGCAGCAGCAATTGGAAAGATGGCAGAGGGGGAAGGGTTGGCTCAGGTTGGAAAATCCCAGATGGAGCAGTTGATGGCTTTTATTGGAGAGGAGTTTCGCCAATAAGAAAGGAAATGCAGGAGGACCGATCAAAGGCCATCAAAGGGGTGGTTGCACCCCTGAATGGGTCAAGAAGTGTTTGGAGGCGCAGGGATCGCAGATCCGGGAGATGGAGAGGATGATGTCGGACCACTGTGATCGGGTGGTGGCATTGGAGGTGGAGGTGGGGCTCCTGGGGGATGTTTGCAAGTCGCTAAGAGCAAAGGTGGAAGAGCAGGAGAACAGGTCTCGAAGGCAGAAGCTCTGTTTCTGGCTGAAGGAGTGGAAGGCACAAGTGCCACGAGGACGTCTTGAGGTAAAGTTACACAGGATCAGAGGTGAGGTGGCAAGATGGATACAGAACTAGCTCGGTCACAGAAGGCAAAGGGTATCAGAAGAAAGGTGTTTTTCTGAATGGAAGGTTGTGACTCGTGGTGTTCCACAGGTATCGGTGCTGGGGCCTCTGTTGTTTGTAGTGCACATAAACGATTTAGAGGAAATGTAGCTGGTCTGATTTGTACTTTCGCTGATGACACCAAGGTTGGTGGAGTGGCAGATAGTGTTGAGGACTGTCAGAGGATACAGCAAGGCATAGATGGGTTGGAGACTTGAGCAGAGAAATGGCAAATGGAGTTTAATCCGGATAACTGTGAGGTAATGCATTTTGGTATGTCTAAGATAGAGGGGAAATATACCGTAAATGGCAAAACTCTTAGGAATATAGACGGTCAGAGAGATCTGGATGTGCAGGTTCACAGATCTTTGAAGGTGGCAACACAAATGGGCAAGGTATTCAAGCGTACGGAATGCTTGCCTTCATTGGACAGGGCATAGAGTATAAAAACTGGCAAGTCATGCTACAGTTGTATAGAACCTTGGAAAGGCCGTTCTTGGAATATTGCGCACAATTCTGGTTGCCACACCACCAGAAGGATGTGGAGACTTTGGAGCAGGTGCAGAGGAGGTTTACCAGGATGTTGCCTGTTTTGGAGGGTGTTAACTATGTGGAGAAGCTGAATACACTTGGACTGTCTTCATTAGAAAGATGGAGGTTGAGGGGTGACCTGATGGAGGTCTACAAGATTTATGAGGGGCATGGATGGAGTGGATGGGCAGGCACTCTTTCCCAGGGTGGAGGGGCTAGTCACCAGGGGGTATAGTCGCAAAAAGTTGGTTTACAGGTGCAACAGGTGATTAAGAAGGCGAATGTAGTTTTGTCCTTCATTGCTGGAGGAATGGAGTTTAAGACTAGGAAGGTTATGCTGCAACTGTATAAGGTGTTAGTGAGGCCACACCTTGAGTATTGTGTTCAGTTTTGGTTTTACCTGAGAAAGGACATACTGGTGCTGGAGCGTATGTCGAGGAGATTTACTTGGTTAATCCCAGAGTTGAGGGGGTTGGATTACGAGGAGAGGTTGAGTAGACTGGGACTGTACTCGTTGGAATTTAGAAGGATGCGGGAGGATCTTGTAGAAACATAAAATTATGAAGGGAATAGATATGATAGATACGGGGAGGCTGTTTCCACTGGCGGGTGAAAGCAGAACTAGGGGGCATGGCCTCAAAATAAGGGGAAGTAGATTTAGGACTGAGTTTAGGAGGGACTTCTTCACCCAAAGGGTTGTGAATCTATGGAATTCCCTGCCCAGTGAAGCAGTCGAGGCTCCTTCATTAAATGGTTTCAAATCAAAGATAGATAGTTTTTTGAAGAATAAAGGAATAAAGGGTAATGGTGTTTGGGCGGGAAAGTGGAGCTGAATCCACAAAAGATCAGCCATTAAATGGCTGAGCAAGCTTGAAGGGCCAGATGGCTTACTCCTGCTCCTAGTTCTTGTGAGATGTGCGAGGCAAGTTTTTTATGCAGAGAATGGTGAGTGCCTGGAACACGTTGCCAGGGAAGGTTGTGGAAGCAGACACATTAACGGTGTTCAAAAGGCATCTTGACAAACATTTGGAAAGGATGTGTATAAAGGGATACGGTACAGGAAGTGCTGAGGATTTTGGCAAAGGTTGGTATCGTGGATGGTACAGGCTTGGAGGGCCAAAGGGTCTGTTCCTATGCTGTATTGTTTTTTGATCTTTGATGCTGGTGGGGCTGGTGGCGGAGGGGGTGTTGGATAAGGCCCCTGAAGTGGGCAGAGCACGCAGATCTCTAAGACAGAAGCCAAATGCGGGGGAGCCGCCGTGGGCGGTGATCGTAAGGCTCCACAAATGTATAGAGAAGGAAGAAACAGAACTATGAATGGGAGGGGAACAAGGTCCAAATATACCAGGCCATTAGAGTGGAACTGGCAAAAAGGCGTGTGGGTTTCAACAGGGCCAAGGTGGCGCTCTATCCAGGGCAGATTAGGTTCGGGTGCTGTACCCGGCAAAATTGTGGGTGACTTTTGAAGGTCGGGAGTATTATTTTGAAACCCCAAAGGAGGCCAATGACTTTATTAAAGAGTATAAACTGGGGGAAACTGAAGTTTGGGAGACGGAGGTGTTGGCACAGCAGAGTTCAGAGGACGCGGGTAGTGTAGGGCCGGAGGGTGGGGAGCTTTTCTTCTCAGGTGGAGGGTTTTCGTTGGGCAGACTATTTGATAATAGGTACTTGGGGATTCAGGTGATGGGAGAGTGGGTGGCGCTACATAAGTGGAACTTAACAAAGTTGGTGGAGGAGATAAGAGAGAACTTTAAGAGGTGGCACTGGTACACACTGGCAGGGAGTGTTCAAGTGGTGAAAATGAATGTCCTGCCATGGTTCTTACTTATATTTCAGATGCTCCCGATTTTTATTCCAAAGACTTTTTTTTTAGACATTGGATACAGTCATTTTGGAGTTTTTACAGGCGGGGAGGTGCCTAAGGTGATGCGGGCCCTGCTGCAGAGGCAGAAAGGGGGGGTTGGCGTTATCGAACTTGCTGCACTACTATTGGGCAGCAAATGTGGAGAAAGTGGGAAGGAGTGGGATTAGAATGGGTTAGGATGGAGGAAGAGTGGGGCAGCATGGCGGCACTCAGGAGACATACTGAGAGCCCAGTGGTGCAGGCCACAATAAAGGTGTGGAACCAGCTGAGGAGACATTTTAGGATGTTGGTATTAGCGTCGTTCTGTGAGAACCATGGGTTTAAGCTGGGGGGACGGATGGCATGTGCAGAAAGTGGAGAGAGGTGGGGCTGGTTAGGGCGAGGGATTTGTATCTGAAAGAGAGGTTTGCAAGCATAGAGGAGATGAGGGAGAGAGTAGAGCTCCTGAAGGGAAGTGAATTTAGGTATTTACAAGTAAGGGACTCTGCATGGAAGGTGAGAAAAGGGTTTCCCAGGCTACCAAAATATGCTCTTTTGGAATGGTTACTGATTCCGGATGTGGAAGGGTAGGGTAGGATTGGAGACATAATATGGGTGGCTGGGAGAGCAGGGGGTGCGCAGGTGGTGAGGATCGAGGAGGAGTTGGGAGAGGATAGGTTGAGGTGTATGGAGTGAGGCACTGCATCGGGTGAATTTGACCTCCTTGTGTGCGAGGATGAGTTTGATGCAGTTTAAAGTGGTGCATATGACTCGGGTGAGGATAAGTGGGTTCTTATAGACAGTGGCAGACGAGTGCGAGAAGTGTGGATGGGGACCAGCAAATCACATACATATGTTCTAAGGTTGAGAAGTTAGAGAGATTTTGGGCAGGAGTGTTCGGGACGCTAACAAAGATTGTCGGGTAGTGGTGTGACCGGATCCTATGGTGGCGATTTTGGGATATCAGAAAAGCCGGAGATGGTGGAGGAGAGCAAGGCCGACGCCGTGGCTTTTGACTCTGATTGTCTGGCGAAGAATTTTACTGGAATGGCGGTCAACAACACCACTGGAGGGTGGGGGCCTGGCTAGGGGATCTGTACGACTTCTTCCAGTTGGAGAAAATTAAGTTTGAACTGAGGGGTTCAGCGGAGGACTTTGAGGCAGGGTGGGGACTGTTCGTGGCCATGTTTGAGGAGCTGTTCGTTGCTGGGCGGGGCACAAAGTGAAAAAGGGAAAAAGTTTATACAGAATGTAAAACTGTGAGTTGGGGAGAGTGTTCCTGGATTATGTATGTTATGTACTTTTCGAATAAGTTTGGAATAAAATGCATTTTAAAAAAAGAGTGGCTCGATAGTACCACCACTGGCCGAGCTGGCCGGGTCCTTGAGGACATAGCTGCTAGACTGGGACTGCAGCAGATGGTGAGCCAACCAACAAGAGGAAAAAAACATACTTGACCTAATCCTTACAATTTGCTTGCTGCAGGTGTATCTGTCCATGACCGTATCGGTAGAAGTGACCACCGCACAGTCCTTGTGGAGACAAAGTCTTCAGATTGAACATACCCTCCATCGTGTTGTGTGGCACTACTTCTAAATGGGACTTCGAACAAATCTAGCAACTCAAGGCTGGGCATCCATGATGCGCTGTGGGTCATCATCAGCAGCAGAAATGTATTTCAACCACAATCTGCAACCTACCCCGGCATATCCCCCACTCTATCATTACCGCCAAGGCAGTGGATCAACCCTGCTTCAATGAAGAGTTCCGAAAAATGATGTATAAACCTGGTGAAGCTATAACACAGGACTACTTCTGTGCCAAACAGCATAAGTAGTAAGTAATAGACAGAGCTAAGCCATTGCACAACAAACGCATCAGATCTATGCTCTGCAGTCCTGCCATATCCAGACTTGAATGGTGGTGGACAATCGAACAACTCACTGGAGGAGGTGGCTCCACAAATATCCCACCCCCAATGATGGAGGAGCCCAGCACATCAGTGCAAAAGACAAGGCTGAGGCATTCGCACCAATCTTCAGCCAGAAGTCCCAAGTGGATGATCCATCTCCAAGAGCTTTGACAAAGGGTCATCTGGACTCAAAACATTAGCTCTTTTCTCTCCCTACAGATGCTGCCAGATCTGCTGAGATATTCCAGCATTTTCTCTTTGGTGGATTATCCATCTCGGTCTCCTCTGGATGGCCCCAGCATCACAGATGTCAGTCTTCAGCCAATACGATTCATCCGCATGATATCAAGAAACAGCTGAAGACACTGGATACTGCAAAGGCTTTGAGCCCTGACCATATCCTGGCAATAGTGCAGAAGACTTGTGCTCCAGAGCTGGCCGTGCCTCTAGCCAAGCTGTTCTAGTACAGCTACAACACTGGCATCTACTCGGCAATGTGGAAAATTGCCTTGTCAATTACCACCCCATCAATTAACACCCTTAAGTACCGTCCTATCAGTCTGCTCTCCATCATCAGCAAACTGATGGAAGGGGTCATCAACAGTGCTATCAAGCAGCACTTACTGAGCAATAACCTCACAGACGCTTAGTTTTGATTCCGCCAGGGTCACTGAGCTCCTGACCTCATTACAGCCTTGTTTCATACATGGACAAAAGAGCTGAATGCCAGAGGTGAGGTGAGAGTGACTGCCTTTGACATCAAGGCAGCATTTTACTGAGCATTGCATCAAAGAGTCCTAGCTAAACTGGAGTCAATTGGAATCAGGGGGAAAACTCGCCATTGGTTGGAGTCATACCTGGCACAAAGGAAGATGGTTTTGGTGGTTGGATGTCAATCATCTCTGCTCCAGGACATCACTTTCAGGAGTTCCTCAGGGTCATATCCTAGGCCCAACCGTCTTCAGCTGCTTCATCAATGACCTCCCTTCCATCATAAGGTCAGAAGTGGGGATGTTTGCGGATGACTACTGTTTGCGGATGACTACACAATGTTCAGCACCATTCGCGATTCCTGAAATAATGAAGCAGTCCGTGTCCAAATGCAGCAAGACCTGGGCGATATCCAGGCTGGTGCTAACAACTGGCTAGTTACATTCACACCACACAAGTGCCAGGCAATGACCATTGCCTGCAAGAGAGGATCTAACTACTGCCCCTTGACATTCAATGGTATTACCATTGCTGAATCCCCCACAATCAACATCCTAGGAGTTACCATTGATCAGAAACTGAACTGGACTAGCCATATTAATACTGTGGCTACCAGGGCAGGTAAAAAGGCGAGGAAACCTACGGCGAGCAACTCACCTCCTGACTCCCCAAAGCCTGTCCACCATCTACAAGGCACAAGTCAGGTGTATAATGGAATACTCTCCACTTGCCTGGATGAGCGCAGTTCCAACAACTCTCAAGAAGCTCGAACCATCCAGGACAAAGCAGCCCGCTTGATTGCTCCCCATTCCACAAACATTCAAAAACCCCACCACCGACAAACAGTGGCAGCCGTGTGTACCATCTACAAGATGCACTGCAGGAACTCGCCAAGGTTCCTTAGACATTCCTATCATCTCGAAGATATCTTGGAACCCCACTCCAAGTCATTTACCACCCTGACTTGGAAATATATCGCTGTTCCTTCGCTGTCACTGGGACAAAATCCCTCCCGAACAGCACAGTGGGTGAACCTACACCTGAAGGACTGCAGCAGTTCAAGAAGGCAACTCACCACCACCTTCTTAAGGGCAACTAGGGGTGGGCAATAAGTGCTGGCCGAACCAGTGACACCCACATACTGTAAATGAACCAAAGAAAAACATGTTAGACTAACTGACCTATAGGGTGGGATTTTCTGCGCAACCTGCTGCATGTTTTGCGTGGCAGAGACAGCCCACCATTGGCCAGTAGTGGAATCTTCTGGTCCCGTAGTTTTCCCGTTAAATGCACCCTTCACTGCCAGGAAACCCACGATGGGGGTGCGCCATTAATGGGATCGGAAGATCCCGGCGGCGTGGACGATCGGAAAGTTCCAGCCATACTTTCCTGCTTTCTTTCTTCTTGATTAGAAGTTACATTTTTAATTTTCCAAGCCACTTGGACCTTTCCAGAATCTGGGGAATTTTGGAAGATTGCAACCACCTTATCCACCGTCTTTGGAGACACTTCTTTTTAAAGACACAACATTTCAGGCCATCTGGTCCAGGGGACCTGCCAGCCTTTAGTCAAATTAGTTTCATAGTCCTTTTCTCTCGTGATGGTGATCCTTTAAGTTCTCTTCCTTTGCCCCCTGATCATTGGGATGCCTTAAGGCAGGTAAAAAATATTTGTTCAAAGTTTCTGCCGTTTCCTTTTTCCCATGATCAGTTTCCCAGTTTCATTCTTTACAAATCCAGTAAACGAATAGAATGAAGAGAACTCAAAAAAGGAGCAGAACGAGCAAAAAAACAGTAACCCAGAAAGGAATGCGCAGACTGGAAAGTAGAACTGGCAAAGGTTTCCCAAATAAGCTGAATAAGACCACAGAGAGATTTGAAGATAATGAAAACAATTTAAATTGTTTTTTCTGGGGCAAGGAGCCCAGAAGAAGTGGTTGATGGGTGTGTGGGATTTTGCTTAGAAAACGGATCAAAATTTGCAAAAGAGAAGGTTGCAAGAAGAGCATGTGATAAAATTAGTTTTGAGATGTAGATAGTGCGAATGACGGTTTCAACAGCAGTAGGAATATAGTACAGTGTAAGTGCACAGTGTTCCAGAGATGAGGACAGCTTAGAGTTTAAAACTTTTGTTTAATTAAATAGAAGGCTATATCTGAGCAGCTTTCTTTCAGCCTGTGTGGCACTCCAGGAGGTTGATACTAGTGAAAATGAGAGTTGTGTCTGCGTGAGTTATCTCCGGGTGCCCCAGTTTCCTCCCACAGTCCAAAGGTGTGCAGGTTAGGTGAATTGGCCATGCTGAATTGTCCCTTAGTATCCAAAAGTGCAGATGGGGTTACTGGGTTACGGGGATAAGGTGGGGATGAGGGCCTGGGTAGAGTGCACTTTCCAAGGGTCAGGGCAGGCTCGATGGGCCGAATGGCCTCCTTCTGCACTGTAGGGATTCTATGATTCTTCTGCAGCCAGAGGGGGCTTTTGAAGTTAAACAGCATCATATTATTATTATTGTTATTATTATTATATATTCCATTGCCCCAGAATCACCACTGTCCTGGCAGAACAAGCAATTGCTTTAACAACTCCTCTTTCATTTTATCATAGCTTATCCCTTCCCCCACTCAACCTAATTCAAAATATCAACTTCAAAAATACATTAAACAAGCAACTTTAAAACAACTAACAGAACCACATCACAGAAGGTTAACTCTGCAGGCACTAGACATGGACTCATAAAATTACACGGGCACTAACACACAGGCAGCACTTATTCAAACACAATTTCGCCTTTTCAACTCAGCTGCCAGCAGCTCTGAATGAATTGATAAGTCTGCAATATACCTTTTAACCTTACATTCAATAAAACCAATCATTTCCCTGAATCAGACATTTTATTTCAAATATGCATTCAGAATGCAGTCATTCACTTTTCCAAATTGTTAATTTAGCTTTCACAAACTCAAAAGCCATATCTCCCCAATCTATATCTCTGACATCTTTATGCGTCTCTCGATCCCCAAAAGCACACATCATACCCCTTTGGACTGAGAGTGGAGACTCTAACCTTTCTCTTTCTCTGACATTTTCCTTTATTATGAGTCTCTATGCTGATTTGAGTAGTCTGGTGGACAGCCAATATTGATTCTGGTCAGGACTTTATTTGGTCGTTCCTGTTTTCGGCCTATGTCTCTTTCCCTCTGTCAGCCTGTTCCCACCACCACAGCATTTTCTGATTGACAGCTGCTGGTGCTTAAACAATGCTAAGTGCTTTCTGCTGTTAGAAATGAGGAAGTGCATTTCTGAAGTGTCTAGCAGCTGTCAATCAGAACAAGGCTGTTTATAGACATTCTGGTTAGGATCAAGCAGATACATTCAAGCGTGAAGGGAAATTTAAACAAACAAACCTCCAGCCTGCTGTGTTTAGACCATTAGCTTTATTAAAAAAAGGATAAAGGTACAGCACCGTAAGATTGAGTGAATGCTAAGCATTTCAACAGATCTGGAGATTTCAATGCTTTTCAAGTGTTTTCAACTTTCTAGAAAGGCTCTGATACTTCAGAAAGCAGCAGTTTTAAATGCATTGGGCTGAGGGAGTAGATGTGAGGAAAGGGAAAGTCTTCCTGGCTTACATCTTCAATAAATTGTCTGATCTGCTCATCAGCTGTCATGGTGTGGAGATGCCGGCGTTGGACTGGGGTGAGCACAGTAAGAAGTCTTACAACACCTGGTTAAAGTCCAACTGGTTTGTTTCAAAAACTAGCTTTCGGAGCGCTGCTCCTTCACCTGAGGAAGGAGCAGCGCTCCGAAAGCTAGTGTTTTAAACAAACCTATTGGACTTTAACCTGGTGTTGTAAGACTTCTTACTGTGCATCAGCTGTCAGGCAGAGAAGTTCATAGTCAAAAGGCCATTTCAAAGTTGAAACCGGTCAGACAAGGGTGATGATTTTGAACTTTTTAGAAAGGCTCTGATACTTCAAAAAGCAGCAGTTTTAAATGCATAGGGCTCAGGGATTAGATGTGAGGAAAGGAAAGTCTTCCTGGCTTGCATCTTCAAAAAATTGTCTGATCTGCTCATCAGCTGTCAGGCAGAGAAGTTCATAGTCAGAAGGCGATTTCAAAGTTGAAACCAGTCAGATAAGGGTGATGATTTTGAACCTTCGGCTACCTGAGATCGTCTTCAGCCCGGAGTCATCTTCAGGTTTCCCAGGACCCACGGCGTGAACCCACCAGGCCCCCAGGATCCTTGGGGGACCCTCCCCCTGTAGCCTGCTGCAGCAGAGGGGGCCCATGAGCAATGGGCGGCATGGTAGGACAGTGGTTCACAGCGCCAGGGCCCGGGTTTGGATTCACTGTCTGTGCGGTGTCTGCACGTTCTCCCCGTGTCTGAGTGGGTTTCCTCCGTGTGTTCCAGTTTCCTCCCACAAATCCCAAAAGACGTGATTGTTAGGTGAATTGAACATTCTGAATTCTCCCTCAGTGTACCCGACCAGACGCTGTAATGTGGCGACTCGGGGATTTTCACAGTAACTTCATTGCAGCGATAAAGTAAGCCTGCTTGTGACACTAATAAAGATTATTCTAATAATTCTTATTAGGTTAATCTCCTTGACCCACCCTCCGGGTCCATCACGCTAATTATGCGCTTAAAGCCTGCTCGGTGAACGTTCCACCAGGTGGGTCGGAGGATAAGGGTTGGGATGTGGAATTTGGACTTCTACCCTGTTAATCGCATTCAAATGAATGCAGATCAGCTGTTTGCATGTTCCTGCCGGTGCGGAGCGGGATGCCCGCATTGGCTGGTGGGGTGGGACTGGGCACAGGTCTGCTGCCTGGCACTGATCCCATTTTGGGCCGATTTGAGATTCTCTGTCCGATCAGGATTCTTGACCTTAGTGGTGGGGATAGATTAATTCCACCTATTATCAATATATGCAAATTAATTCTGACATTTTCGTTTGTGTACTCGTGGACAACTTTTAGCAGGAATTTCTGATTAACGTAGTAAACTTTAGTAAAGTACGTAACAGTGATGGAATGAAGGGAAAGAAACCCAGAGGACTTTTAAAAATGTTGTTAAAGTCACTTACTTTAACCATGAATTGATTAGCTTTGCATTTTACATTCTTTGGTAACTAAATTAACTCACTGCATGGTGAAAACCTGAATATCAGTGTTCAAAATCTGACAGTTATATTGTCTTGCACATGAGCAGCTCTCCTAAATCAGCTTGGAGTAATGTATCAGATAAACAGAGTCTAACTTTGCCAATAAGATTCTAGTTTCACTCAATTTGAGTTATATTGGATGCAAAATGAATTTCCATTTGATCATGCTATTAACGAACTTAAACCTTCGGGTCTGAGATAGGAAGGCATCTATTTTGTTTCGGTATCCTATTGCAGTTCTGTCTTTTAACCTATGTGCATGACTGCACCATCACAGGAAGATAGTTGACTCTAACTATATATATATATATATATATATAGGATCCTTCTTGAAGTATTCAGTGAAAGTTTGATTGGTTAATAAATCTTTAGAATCTTAAGATAAACTTTAACATTAACTGAAACCAAGTGGGACGATTTTGAGCCCCCCCCTCGCCGTCCGTGAGAAACTGGGCGAGGGCTTGAAATCTGGAGCAAATCGAAAAGGGATTCTCGCCGGTATGATTGACTTTTGAAATCTCTCTTCACCTCCCCCTCGCCCCATTCCCCCTGTAGAGTAGTAAGAATCCCGCCACGGAAGCCAGGGAGCCTCATTTTAATGTGTTAGCGTGTCATTAGCGAGCACTCCAGACAGAACCTATTTCTCCCCCCCCCCCCCCCCCCACCTCTTCATGGAATCTTGACCTGGCGTGACTCCCCGAAGCTGGCCAGGTGTGTGGCAGTCGGAGAGATCCCTCCAGATGTGCACAAGTAAGTAAAGCCCCTGGTGGTGGTTGGGCGGGGGGGGTGGGGGGGGGGGGGGGGAGGAGGATAGTGCACCTGACAGTACCAAGGTGGCAGTGCCAACCTGAGCCAAGGGCACTGCCAGGGCCTGGTGGGAAATTCCTTTGGGCAGACTTTCATATATGTGAGGTGGATCTGAAAGCAAATGGCGAGGACTGTCTGAACCAGATTGATGGGAAGTCTCCTCATAGATTCAGGCTCGATGTCAGATTTCTTTGTGGAGCCAGATCTCATCTCTTACTTCAGGGACAGCACGGTAGCACAGTGGTTAGCACTGTTGCTTCACAGCTCCAGGGTCCTAGGTTTGAATTCCGGCTTGGGTCACCTTCTGTCCGGAGTCTGCACGTTCTACCCGTGTTTGCGTGGGCTTCCTCCGGGTGCTCCAGTTTCCTCCCACAGTCCAAAGATGTGCAGATTAGGTAGATTGTCCATGCTAAATTGCCCTTAGTGTCCAAAAAGATTGAGTGTGGTTACTGGATTGCGGGGATAGGGGAGAGGTGTGGGCTTGTGTAGGGTGCTCTTTCCAAGGGCCTGTGCAGACCCCAAGGGCCGAATGGCCTCCTTCTGCACTGTAAATTCTATGCGAATGCAGGCACTAGTATTTCCTGCATGTCTGGGGTGACCTGGTAAGTGGGCGCTGTGGCTGAACCGCACCCAGGCCAATGCCAGAGGTCTCGGGAAGAGCGGACATTTGGGGAGGGGGTGGAGTGTCAGCCGGAGATCTCTATCGGGTGGTGGGGGTGGGTGCGGGATCTGCGGCGATCACTGTTAGGGTGGCGAATGCTGAAACCTCCGAGATGCAGCCTGGGGGCCGCTTGGCTGCAGCATGGTCGGCCAAGTGTCCCCACTTTGCCAGAGAGACGGCATTAACCACCGCCCACGAGCTATAGATTCAATGAGAAATTCTAATGATTCTCACCATTCTTTTGTAACGGGACTGACACTTTTATCACTTTTTGGTAAGATTTCGCCCAAGATTTCCAAATTTTGGTGATTCCAGTATCTTATAAAATGTGAGCTCAAGGAAGGACATGGACAGGTTAATAGCATTTCTGTTGTTCTTCACCTGTTGTAATTCTTCTTCAGCTTTTTACTTTTGACCTCTTCTCTAAAGGTGTGAAGCATGCTGATTAACTCAAATTTTCTCTTCACTTTGTATCAAAAGCTACCATTAAATCCCCTCCACCCCGATAGGGATCCTGGAATTTCCAGTAGCGTGATGATCAGATGTGCAAGAAGCAAAGCAGCCATGAAAGTGAGCTGCCCTTTTACAGCCTCTGAAACGTCTGGTGGGGTCAGTGCTGGAAAGTACCAGTGGACGTGATTCAAGTATATTGCTGCTGCTACCACAGCCTGCAGATTTTTCACTCTCTTGTATTTTGTGATTAGTTCTTGGAAGTGTATTTTTCTGTATGTCTCTAGCAGAATTTGCATTCCACCAATGGTATGTTTGCAGGCGGGGAGAAGGTCTTCAATTCCTCAGATGGCCTCCCCACTGGGCTCTCGCCCATCCTGACATTTTGTCGTTGACGGTGGGACAGGCAATGCTGTGGCCAGCCCCAATGCTTTGCCCCAATTAAGGCCTTTGAGTGGCATATTAACGACCACATAAGGGTTATTTCTCATCCGGCCACAATTTTTCAGCTGGCGGGTTCAGGGGCAGGGGAAAAAACCTGGAAAGTGACCCTGCTAAGGCCTCAGGAAGGAAGGGACTGGGTGGGGGAGGAGGCACTGCCACCCCTTTATGAGATCCTTTAACCATTGGCACATCACACTCCATTCCCCTCCCAACCAGGTGCTCTCTCCATCAAGTTCACCCCCTCCCTTCCCTGCCCTGAGACCTCCACACTGCTGTGTCCCAGTGCTGTCCATTGGAACTCCTGGTGCTGCTGGGGCTAGAGAGATGCTCACCAATCAGATTGGCTGGCAGCCCCCTGAGATGGACTTCCTCCTGAGTGAGGGTTGAAGTCCCATCTCCAGCTAATTAATGTTCCTCAGAGCGGTAAATGGCTGCAGGGCAGCCAGTATTGGTGGGGATATGTTCCTCACTGACTCTTTGGGGTTTGGGATAGGAAGCTTCACAATACTAAAAATCCTGGCCACTGCCTTTAAAAAAAACTTTACAAAATGCCTGTATAAAACTTTTAAATGTTTTTCTTTAGTTTTTCAAATAAATTTGGGAAACAACCATATTGCCTTTTGTTAGAGATTGAGAAACAAGCACTGTCTCATTTGGCTAACTAAAATGTCAGTGATGCCTTCTGGGAAATTGTGCACACTGCACATGCTCAGGGTGCAGGACCTTTCTTCAGTTATTTGAGTCACCTCTCTGCATAAATATATTTGATTCAGTCCACGATTCAGTTTGGAGAGGTAGAAGCTTAAAAATAAAAATTAAGTCTAATAAAAATATTAAATACACACAAAAGAATTTGAACCATGTGAACAATTGTGAAATATATTTAGATTTAGAACAGTACAGCACAGAACAGGCCCTTCGGCCCTCGATGTTGTGCCGAGCAATGATCACCCTACTCAAACTCACGTATCCACCCTATACCCGTAACCCAACAACTCCCCCTTAACCTTACTTTTTAGGACACTACGGGCAATTTAGCATGGCCAATCCACCTAACCCGCACATCTTTGGACTGTGGGAGGAAACCGGAGCACCCGGAGGAAACCCACGCACACACGGGGAGGACGTGCAGACTCCGCACAGACAGTGACCCAGCCGGGAACCGAACCTGGGACCCTGGAGCTGTGAAGCATTGATGCTAACCACTATGCTACCGTGCTGCCCTATTGTGAAATATATTTGTGAAATATATTGTTTTTTGGATTTCATTTTTTAAAAATTGGGCACCGGAATTTCAGTTAGACAAAAAGTGAAAAACAATTGCATCTCTGGAGACTGCACAGAACACTCGACTCTGGACAAACAGCAAGCTGATAACTTTGTGACACCTTGCAATCCCTTTGCAAATCTGCATGTTCTAAAGGACAGAACGATATTTAAGTAGAACTTCTCACTTCCAAAATGTGACATCAAAAGCCTTTATTTTGTGAAATTTGATGCTAAACTTCAAATGATATAAATGTATTGTAAGCATGTAAATATGACGCAAACACTGAGAATCATAGCATCATTTCCATTTATCAGAAAAATTATTTGTTTTCCCAATGCTTGGTATGGGGGAAAATTACTTTGAATTGTGTAAAAACTTTCAGAGAAGCAGATATGTGTTTGTAGCATTAATTTTGAGCAAGCAAGTTGAATAATCGATTGTATTTATTTTAGCAATAGTGAGTGTTTCAGATATATAGTGGAGTCCCTCCTGTTGCATCAATGGATTGCACTTTCTGGTCCCATCTGCGGCAGGAATCATCACGGATGGAGTGGAAAATTTGATGGGAACGGCCAACGGTCCCTTGACTTTGGGTGGGAATTTCCGGTACTGGCTTGTGTCATCAGTAATGGCAATTTGATTTTGTTGCACTTGTGCAGAGGGATAAATCATTGGTGTTTTGTGAATACTGCATATGAAAAATAAATGTGGATTTCCCATGTGCTATAATAATTTTATATATTCCGAAGGAAGATAATTGCACTCCTGCCAACAAAATTCCAAATTGGGAAGTCGTCTCTGATGAATTGATTGTTCAAAATATCTAAGCACTTTATATAGAAATTTGATATTCTGCGAAATATGTGGATTGAGTCTGCTTGATATGGATGTGAGCATATGCATGACGTTCTTTAAAAGATACCTTTGAGTATAAATAATGGCGATGAATATACTGGAGTTTTACTTCAGAAGATGTTTTAATTGTATAATTTTATAATGTTGAGAACAATGCTATGTGGCTTCTAGCAACAATTATTATATGCTGTAAGCATTGGAGTTGTGTAATGAGTTTGACGGAGTGAATACTAATCATCAGTTTTTATATTTTGTGTATGTGGTACCTGCCAGCACAATAATTAATGCTGTGCTCCTAGGTAAATTGCAATGACCTATGTCATAGAGCTGCAATATAAATTTGACGTTGCTTCCTTCAAATAATTGATGAAGACAAAATTCTAGCATGTGCGAATCTAACTATCAAATTACAAATAAACTTGTGAAATTTAATGTATTATTAATTAACAGGTCATTGCTTGTGAACAGCAGTTGGACTACTCGTACGATAGCCGATGTGATGTATGGTCATTAGGTATCACAGCAATTGAACTTGGTGATGGTGAGCCACCATTGTCTGATCTGCATCCTGTGAAAGCGCTGTTTATGATTCCAAGGTATGTCACTAGATGGCTCTCTTGGCTTACTTCTATGTTATAATTACTATTACAATTCTATGCCTAAAGTATGAAAAATTTTACCAATTATGAAGTCAGGAGAAGGTTTTCAATGCAAAGAATTATATAATATGTAGGTCTGGGAAATCTTTGGGACAAAATATGCAAATGAGGACGTCTTCCATATGTCGAGTCTTTAGCTAGTTTAGATAAATAAGATATTGACAATGAATTGCACATTAACTCTTCAGTGACTGAATATTGGGTGTAACTGGTAGAATCCACGCACACACTTCCTATTTAGGGGATCTGAGTTTAAATTCTTCACAGTGATTATAGTGTTTGGGATTTCTCGCATGTACAAATTTCAGAAGCTCTCAAGCAGCCCCTTAAAATAGTAGTTTGCATTCGTGTTGTGGTACGATTCTGAGAGGAAGAAAAGCCTCATGATCAATTCCACCATTGATGCAAGCCTTTGATTCTGGCGAGGTTGTCAGTCAGTGGTCCAGCCTTTAGCTAGTCCAGCTTTTGTCTGGTCCAGGTGACAATCTGATGGAAGGAAGAGAGGAAGAATTAATGAGCCAAAAAATTAATACAAAAAAGAGAGTTTACCAAAATGAAAGGGAAAGTTCATGATGATATGAGTCTAATTCATTAACTGGGTATGAATGATGGCCATATTCACAAATTGATATGATGATGTTGTGTATTAAAATAAAATACTTGGAGATCACAAAATTACGCCGCTTATGTTGAAAATATATTGCTCTCAATTTTCTAAGCAATCTAGTCAATTCATTTGACGAAAATAGTTATTTTTCTAAATAACAAAAGAAAGTGTATTCTTATATCAATGAGAGAAACAAATCTCTGTAGAAAGTCATTCTAGACTTCAAAAGCAATGGCAACTTGTATTTATATATTTCATTTAATGCAGTAAAATATCCCAAGACTCTTAAGCATCTTAATTCATTTTTGGTTCATTTTTGGCATTCAAATTCTTTTTTTATGTTCATTATCATCTTTAAATGTAAACAGCCACTTGTTTACAAGCTTATTCTGTATTCCATCTGTGATGCCCACAGACATCCATTCTCAGAATGGCAAATGAAGAAATAATCAAAATAGGGATGTGGATCTTACACATTTCACCCAGCATCTGATTTTTTATTAAATTACATTATTTGTTCAGAAATATTACAGACAAAATGGCAAAGTTGAAGTGTGGTTTAGTAAAGGATTAGAATGAGTTATTTCCAGAACTACAAATTAGTTTATTTTGCTTAGTTATTTATTTCACTGAGTTTTCACTGTACTTATAGTATGATGCGATAAACAATTCAGCAACTAAGTGGTAACTAATTTTCCATCCCTTTTTAAGGGGACAGATGATCGATAAAGCACGAAAAACTGGCTGCCAAGGATTTTCTTGCCCGAGTCCAAATCATTGCATAGCAGAAATAACTTATTCTTCATTGCCGATTTCCTCCCTATAGCTATTTACTGCTGATGAGAATTTAAAAGCCGTAATAATACAAGCCTTGACCTTTTTATCTCCATCATCATCCAGTTATTATCGCAGACCCTTTTGGTTACAATTTGCATTTCTGATTAGCTCCTATTCATATTTAAATTAGGGTGGTAAAATCTCTGCAACACAATGTTATCTCTATCCACCGACCCAGAACCTAGAAATGAACATGACATGGTGTGAGAAAATTGATATTCAGTAGTACTTTATCTTGCTTCTTCTACATTTGTGTAAAACAGGGCATGAGAATTATAGTAGAGACGAGAATGCAGTTATTGACAAATTCTGTCAAACAGTTGAAATTCCAAATTACTACAAAAAAACTGTTCTATTTTGAACTGTTTCAAAAGATAACAGAGCATCACGTGAAAGAAACCGATTTCAAATGGATGTGCATCTGTATCTCGTTACGTATTTTGCTCAAATATTGTTTTGGCTAAATTGGAGGATTGTTGAAGTGTTGATACAGGTATTGAAAACATTTTCATTTAATCCTCTTAGAATCAAGAGAATTATTAAAAGAAATAATAAATTTCAGTTTGCAAACAGGAGCTAGATACCCATATTGGGCCAGGCATTAATGTTTTGTTTCTCCATGTGGCACAATGTCTCCCTTATTAAAATGGATTCTTGGACGCTACTCATAAATCTCCTGAATAGGGCCCTCCAATACCTGCAGATGGAGATAAATCATACTGAGAAAACACTGAACCATGAAATGATTCTGTTAACATGTCATCTGTCTGGAATATATTTTCAGATCTCCAACAGAAGGGGCTGAATTATGAAAGGATGGTGGTCTGGCATAGTTGGTGATTTGGGATTTAATACCTTGAACTTTTCCCCATCTGTTACAATGCTAGATTTTCTTATTTTGATATAAAATATGGCAGCTAAGAGAGGTTCATAGCATTATGTTGAAAAATATTCTGATGTGGAATTGTTTAGAGCTTTTACATGTATATTAGATAGAAATTCTTACGTGTTTTCACCACACTTGATCCTAGAAATGTACACTATTCTGAAATTGTGCATTAATATCACCAAGTCATGCTTCAAAAAAATCCATACTAAGCAAGAGATGCTGCATTTTTAAAATGTGATGTGTATTAGACATCTGTGAAACTCTACTTGCACATTTAGTATTGAAAATGCTGCATTGTTTATTACATTTTCTGGACCAGCTGATTTAGTCAAAGTATTGACCCATTTTTGTTGGTCTTAACGTAGAAATTATAGATTGCGGTATTAATTGTATGTCCTTTGTTTGCTATTTTAATCCATTTATTTTAAATGGGTTAAAGCTGCTGTTAAAATTACAGACAAAGAAAAATCACACAAATGTAAGCATTCATTTGTTATTTTTCAATTCTTTCGAAACTCTCAATACTTGAGATTTATAGTATAAGAAAAGTATTAGAACAGTTTCGCTTCATGTGTAATTTTGAGTTTAAAATCACTTTCATGGTTACATTTTCAATGGACTTTATTGTAATAAATATTCATACTACTTAGATTTAATGTAAATAGGCTTCTGCTGCTTATTTTTGTTTGAAAAAGCAGTATTAAAATTGGAGCAGTAGTTGTCTGACAAACTCATGATAGCGACACTGCAAGGTTAATGAATTGATATATGTTGTGCAGTTTTAGATTAATCAGCTGGAATAATATTATACCACTGCACTCTTTATAATTTGCCTCTTGCAACCATGAAAGAAACATGGTTACAAGGTGACCAATATTGTGAAATTAATTCCAGGATACAGAACATTTTTTAAAAACTGGCAGAATGGAAAAGGTGGGGGAGTAGGTCTGATAGTAAAGGATGACATTGGGACAGGAGCAAAAAAGCATTTTATCTCAAAAGAAAGGAAGATGAAGTAGCATGGGTGGTGAATGGGAATAACAAGGGCCAGAAAATGCTGTTGGGAATAATTTCTAGGCTGTCCAAACAGGAGATACATTGGACAAAGCATTAAGCAAGAATTAATCAGAGCCTGAAACAAAGACAATGTAATAATTATGGGGAATTTAATCTTCATATAGGGTGGACAAATCTAATTGGCAAAGATACTCTGTCAGATGAGTTTGTAAAATGTTCTTGCAATAGTTTGCTTAAACAAGTCATCTGGAAACAGTTCGGGCTACGGTTTTAAGAAAAAAATAAATCATAGAATGGTTACAGAATAGGAGTCCATTCGGCCCATCATGTGCCTCTGGTTCTCTGCAAATCAGCTATTCCCACCTTTTCCCCAGAGCTCTTCAAATTTTTCTCTCCTCTGATGATTATCCAGTTTCCTTTTGAAAGCCATGATTGAATCTGCCTCCATCACACTCTGAGGCAGACCATTCCCAATACTAACAACCTGCTATATAAAAAAACATTTTCTCATGTTGTCTTTGGTCCTTTTGACATTCACATTTAATTGGTACCCTTTAGTTCTGGATCCTTTCTCCAATGGGAACAATTGCTTCCTGAAGATTCATCATTACTTCCTTGCTTTTGTACTCAAGACCTCTATTTATAAAGCCCAGGATTCCTCAACCAGCCTAGTCTCTTTTAAAGATCTGTACATGTATTCCCCATTCCCAATACTAACAACCTGCTATATAAAAAAACATTTCCTCATGTTGTCTTTGGTCCTTTTGCCATTCACATTTAATTGGTACCCTTTAGTTCTGGATCCTTTCTCCAATGGGAACAATTGCTTCCTGAAGATTCATCATTACTTCCTTGCTTTTGTACTCAAGACCTCTATTTATAAAGCCCAGGATTCCTCAACCAGCCTAGTCTCTTTTAAAGATCTGTACATGTATTCCCCGTTCGAAATATATCATTGACTTTATATTACCCCTCGATTTGCCTACCAAAATGAAATCTATCACGATCCTCTATCACTATCGATATCTATCGCAACTTACAATATTTCAATATTTTATGTTATCCGTAAATTTTAAGTTTTACTCGACAGTCTAGGCCATTAATATAGCTCAGGAAAAGCAGTGGCTGTAATGCTTACCCCAATATATACCATTGTCCGGTCCAAAATACAACCATTCACCAGTACTCTCTGTTTCCTGTTACTCAGCTATCCATACTGCCACTGTCCTTATTTCATGGGTTTCAACTTTGCTGATAACCTTGTGAGGTGGCACTTAATCAAATGATTTTTGGAGATCCATATAAACTACAATAACCACAAGCACCTCATCAGAAACACAAATTAGTTAATCATCTTAGCAAATGCCGGCTGGCTTTCCTTACTAAATCTACATCTGTCTGAGTATTTATTGATTGTACCCTGGATTATCGTTTCTAAAATTTTTCCCAACATTGAGGTTAATCTGACTGACCTATGGTTGCTGGGCGTATCGTTGCACCTTTTTTTTCCAGAACATTTGTAATTCTTCAGTCCTCTGGTACGACCATTGTATCTAAGGAGGATTGGAAGATTATGACCATCATTTCCATGGTTTCTACATTTACCCCCCTCAGTATCTTGGGGCACATTTCATCTGGTCCTCCTCACTATCTTACTCCAATCAAGCTCACAGGAGGAGAGGGCAATGCGCACATCAGGTGCAGAGTTCAGCTGGTTCCTTTGTGAGAACGGAAAATCCAACTTGGCATATGTAGGTCGTTGTGAAGGGAAAAGCAACCAAATGCTTGTTTTACTCAGCGTTGGATGCTCCTCGGAGACACTACTCCAAGTTTTATATTTGTTCGCTGGTGGGGTGGTCTCTGATTCACCCACCCCACCATGACTTCGGGCCTTCAGTAATCCGGGCACCATATTTAAAGGCTGCCCTGTATAGAGCTTAGACTCTCAAAGTGATCAAATGGACTGGAACGTCGTGGCTTCTAATGAAGGGAACATGCTACCCCCAAACTCAGTGATGCCTCTCTTGGCGCCTGCTGGATGCATTGGAGTCCTGTCATGAAGTCTGCTTCCTCTGCTCCAGGTGAAGAGCCTCTTACAAGCATGGAAGGCAGTGGTAGTGGTGGTGAGTGCCAACGTCGTGCAAAAGAGGGCAGCCATCCAGTGCAGGAAGGGAATGAATGATGGCTTCCATTCTTCCAGGGGTAAGTTTCCCCTCTGATTGCTCTCAGCTCACACACTCACAAATCCATCACACATCTACAGGGATCGTGCTCACTGCCAGCTCAAAGGGCATCACCATTCATTCTCTTACACATACCTTCACCTCCTCTGAGGATCATATCCGCATCTGGTCCAGAGCACAATTCACCACCTATACATGCCAGGCATTGTTCACACCTGGCATGGCAGGTATGCTGCTCACATTCTTTCCTCCTGTTGTCATGCAAGACAAATTGGCTCATTAGAAGAGGGAGAGGTCTCAAACCAGTGGTGGATTGCCCAACCTGAGGTTTTGGATCAGACTGTGTGCTGTGACCTCAAACCTACTTCGGGCCGCCACTTGCTGTGACGGGTCATCAAGTAGTGTGTCATCAGATTAAACTTGCGAGGCGTCTTCGGGTCGCGAGTCAACGGGTTGGCTTGTGGGTGGCCTCTGAGGCTTCCCAGATGTGCCTGTGAAAGAAAGGAGTCATCCGACTGGCCGATGAAGGTGTGGACCCTTACTGTGTTATCTGGGAGGTCAGCAGCGCTCAACCATTTGAGGATCCTGCACTACAACATCCATCAGACAAATGTAATGTGAATTATGTCTCCTATTCCATTGTCCTCTGCCATGCACTAATGATCTCTCCTTTCTTTCTCAGGCACATCTGGGAAGCATCAGAGGCCATCCACAAGCCAACCCCTTGACTCGCGACCCGAAGACACCTTGCAAGATTAATCTGATGACACACTACTTGATGACCCGTCACAGCACTCACCCTCGACCTGCACAGACACATGCACCTTGGTAGCACCTACTTCTAGAGTAGGCTTGAGGTCACAACACTGTTGAGCACAGCACACAGTCTGATCCACAGCAGGCGCAGGCAAAGACATTCCAGGCAGGCACTCAAGAGGACAGCTGCAGGCCAGGATTCTGCTGAGTCTGAGTCAGATGACAGGCCTCTTTATACTGGGCTCTGCCTTTGTTACTGGAGCTGCAAAGAGAAGCTCAGGAACATCGAGAAGCGAGAACGTCTGCACTCTACAGATTGCAAGGCACAATTGAAGAGCCCATATGGCTTCAGTTGAGATGATCGTGCCGACATGTCATCGCATCGAGGTCAACACTGGTAGGATGATGGCTGCTGTGGAGACCTTGGACCTTGGTCCTGGACCACTGCATGAGCTGCACTCCATCGCTGAGGCATGAGTTAGGTTAGGAAAGTCAAGAAAGTGTTGCTGCACAATGTGGGCACAGATGTAAATGACTTGAAAATAATGTTCACCAGTGTAAATACACTCATAATCATGTCTACTTATCTATGGCTCCTTTTTATGATGCAATGTGTTCATGCCAATCAGAAGTGAAACCTTAGTCAGTGCACAAAATGAAATGTACATTGGGTAACCCTCTGACTACAATAAGTGTCCTGTCCCAAAGTCAATGCCCATACTGTGATGCCTGCACGTTCAGGTGGATTCTGTTCACTGCAAGAATATCATGCCCTAGCGTTGTTGGGTCACATGCTATTATGCGTGCTCTGAAGCACCTTTGAGATGGAGCTAGCCTCATAGCCTGCAATATTACACCTATAACTGAGCTTCCAGGACCTCATCTCTCGCCTCCTAATCAGTGGAGATGTTCATCTCCTCCATCTTCAGAACCTCTTCCCTTCACATCATCAGGTTGTGCAACCAGTAATGAGCCACAGTGTTGCGTGGCAACTTTTGGAGATGTACCGGATTGCTCCACCAGATCTGCTGAGACACCGGAACCTCAATTCCCTCATTGGTGTGCTCCTCCAAAGTCCGGGTTGCATCATGAGCTTTATTATACCATCTCGCAGTTGGAATCTCAGATGGCGGCATGGGTGTCATCAGCCATGTCCTCTGTGGATAGGCCTTGTCACTGTAGGAGTTATGGACACTCCCTGGGGATTGTGTGTAGATCTACATGATCTGTTTGTTATGGTCACAGATTAGCTGAACATTGAGCAAGTGGAAGCCCTTGAGGTTCACATATTGGACTACTTGTTGCCATGGAGATCTTGGAGCTATGTGATTGCAGTCAGCAATCTGTGGAAAATCGCAAATTTCAGCAAATCCTAGCCTTCTTGCTTCCTGGCTTGCCTGATCTCAGTCAAAGTCGGCAAAGTTATGTGCCTTGGTGAAGATGGCATCCATGATCTCATGGATACATTTCTGAGTGAAGGCTTGACCGATTCCACACAGTGGAGCCCTGGGAGAAGCCACTGCCGTAGAAATTGAGTATGGCGGTCACTGTCAATGCCACTGACAGTGGACGCCCTCTGAGTGGCCGAGACGCCAAATCCTGCAGCCGGTGGCACATGTGAACGACCATCGCAGTCTTAGGTGACATTGGTTCTCACTCATCCGCAGGAGGACAGGTGCTGTCTTATATACCCTGGGTCTAGAAAGGTGCCTACAAACACCAGCTCTCTGTGGATCTCCCGTCCTGTGATTTTGAGGGTTGTACTTCCGCCTTTGCTGAGTCAGGTGCTTCTGTTACATTCTTCTTTTATCCTGCCTATAAACCATGAGGCAGACAGCAAGATCACCAGGCTCCATGTTCCTGATGGTCTCCTCACTGCAAAATCTAATAGACAGTCGTGACGGTCAGCATATGTCTCCAAAGTACCTCTGTTGGTCAAGTGTCCTGCTCCAGCTGCATTTCAAGGTTCCTTCACGCATGCCGGAGAACCCTGGCCACCACTTTGATAGCCAATGTTTAGTTACATTTATGGCTGACCAAAGCCTCACACACCTCTGCCCCACACCATGGGCTGTAACGTCTGAGCTCCCCAGCATTGGATTTGGAGCATACCCTAAAGATGCAGTGGGGAATCCCTCTCAAAACATTGTCGGGAATGGTCTGGGAAACTGTGCTCGGAATCATCTGAAAATGCAATTCACATTGCTAACTTCAGTTGTTCTGCCGGAGTTACACCAATCGCTACTCAGGAAAAGTTGGAAGAATTAAAACCCCTTTGAACTTCTCCGTAACTATTGTAAAGACCCAGACCGAGCACCCCACGGAACTCACCACTATTTCTGACCCCTACCTCCGAACTTCCACACCCAGACCTCAGACACCTGTCGCACAATGCTCCGACTTCCACACACACTCTGGCTCCCCATAACTCACAACCCCACTATCTTACCCCCCCCCCCCCCTTTAAACGTAGCTGCTTTATGGCAGCTATTGCAGTAAAAAAGGATGTGTGGCCTCCTTGAATCTGCTGGAGTTGGACCGCGCAGATGAATCTTTCAATCTAGACCCAAGCATCTCTGGCCTTTGGAAGTTTCAGTGCAGTTTCCAAGAGGTGAGTGTTCATTAAAATTTTCAAATCCCTGCAGGCCATCGCTTTCAAATGCTAGTCGAAGTTTATGACTCCACATGGCGGAGTGGTGACAGCCTCAGCCACTCGACTGTGCTCTCAGCTCGGGTGCAGGTACTATCCTGACCTGCGCTCCAAGGCTGCACGGTTAGGCTAGACCATGAGGGTTATTGCTCAAAGCCTGAATAACTACAATGCAAAGGGTTCTGAGTGCCTTCTTCAGTGACTTTTCCATGCCCACCTCACACGAGGCGATCCTCCAACTTGCCCAGTTGTTCTGCAGTCCCTAAAACCCAAGTCCCAGTCTCTGCCAGAGGGGTTACAAGGTGAAGCACAATAAATGGGACTGTCAGCAATCCCCACTCCGGGAACTGGAGCCCTTGTCCCAAGGCTCCCCGGTCTGGAGTCCTTGCCATGGCACCGCACTGAAAGCTAGCTGGGAAGAAGTGCTTTGGAGGCTTGCCTGTGACCCACCCCCGATAATCTGTGGCACCACTTGCTATGGGGAATTCTGTCCAGCACTGGCTAACTTGTCTGCACTTATCTCAGAGTTTCCCTCAGAAGTTCAGTAAGAAGTCTTACAACACCAGGTTAAAGTCCAACAGGTTTGTTTCAAACACGAGCTTTCGGAGCACCGCTCCTTCCTCAGGTGACTGGAGAGGTATGTTCCAGAAACGTTTGTATAGACAAAGTCAGAGATGCCAGACAATGCTTGGAATGCGAGCATTTGCGGGAAATCAAATCATTACAGATCCAGAGATAGGGGTAACCCCAGGTTAAAGAGGTGTGAATTGTCTCAAGCCAGGACAGTTGGTAGGATTTTGCAAGTCCAGGCCAGATGGTGGGGGGTGAATGTAATGCGACATGAATCCAAGATCCCGGTTGAGGCCGCACTCATGCAAAGTCACACTGACATGGGATTTAAATTTGACGTGGGGGCATGAAACCGACATCTGGCCCATTAACGAGATGCTAATTTATGAAATTTAAATTCGCAATGTTTGAGGGCAGGAAACGCGGCCCGACGTTGATGGGGGGAGGAGACGATTGCGTGCTGGATTTATGTCATCAGAAAATGGTCCAACCTAACCTCGTGAGATTTCCCGATCTTGCCACCGAACATGCCCGTCACCATTGGGCAAGGAAAATCAGAGCCAATGCTTTATGTTTTATCTGAGTCTAATTTAAATCACTAGCATTGAGAATGCATGAGGCAAATGTAATTGGTCTGTCCTCACCATTATCCAAGATGTGGAGATGCCGGCATTGGACTGGGGTGTGCGTAGTAAGAAGTCTTACAACACCAGGTTGTTTGGCAGTGTTCCACATCTGGTCTGCTGCGCCCTGAGTGCAAGTTGAGAATATGGCCTCTATCTTGGTTTCCAGGTTGCGGGTCTGCTGTAGTGCTGGTGTACAAGGTGGTTGAGGAGTGTGAGAGAGGAGCGACGGCAGAGTTTCTCAGTGTAGTTGTGTTGTAGGTCGACTTGAGTGGGTTTGTGATCTGTAGCCCTTTCGGGATCTTGTCTGCTTTCTTGCATCTCTAGAAACTTAATGTCAGTGTCTATATGCACGATCTTCTTGGAGATCCTCTCCACTTTGAGCCGGCAGTTTGCGGTGTCGATGGTAGCTACTACCATTATCCAACACAGGAGAGATCACAGCACCGACTCAGTGTGGAGAGAGATCACATGCTAGCTGAACCTCTTTGTCTACATTTCAATATACAGGCAATGTACCATCTACCAATTTACTTTTACAGAACTGGAATACTGTTTCCTGTTGCCTTGTTCATTTCCATGGAACACACTTCCTCAAAAGCTCATTCAATAACATTACCAAATTTGGTATGAATTTACAGTAACAACTCACTAAACCCCAAACCGATCTGAGCTCAGACAAGTTCAAAGGGTGTGCACATTTCTTATGCTTGAAGCTTACTTTTGGTCGGGTGTAAACCATCTTTTTCTGTCTTGTGACCCTTGACTGTTTTGAAACATTTCACATTTATGTGCCTTTGCCGGAACTTCATATTTTTGAAATGGAGCCACAGCAATTAAAGACCAGTCAGTTTAACATCAGTGGTTGGCAAGCTTTTAGAAACAATTATTTGAGATGGAATTGGTAGTCACATGGAAATGTGGGTTGATTAGGAAAAGCCAACATTGATTCCTAAAGGGGAAATCATGTTTAATTAACCTGCTAGAGTTTTTTGAGGAGGGAACAGAAAAGGTTGATGAGGGTAATGCTGTTGATGTGATGCACAAGGGCTTTCAAAAGGCATTCATGACACACAACAGACTTGAGAAACGTTATAGCTCATGGAGCACAGTAGCAATGTGGATATAGGAATCAGAGAGTAATGGTCAATAGATACTTTTCGGGCTAGGGGGAGGTTTGGAGTAGTGTTCCCCAGGGATCGTCATTGAGACCCTTGCTGTTCCAGATATATATGTTTGGCAAAGTATGGGTTGATTACATTCTAGTGTTATGGGCCAGGGATTAGAGAACCCCAAAGTGTATCATCGAGTTCACCTGACCCACAACTTTTAATAGATTGTGGTATGGTGAGCACACGGCCCACTCTACAGGTGTGGTACAGCAGAAATGGAAAAGTATTTTTTAAAAGCAAAACAATGTTTATTCTATGAACTTAAGTTAACCTTTTTAAAACATACAGTGAACATCTTAGCAACCATCAATTCAAATGCAGCCCCCAAAGAATACAACACTAAGTAATGAATACGCTGTCCTTTTAGCACCCAGAAGACTTACAAAAAACATAACCTTTAACAGAAGCACGTTAAGCTAAAGTCACTACTGAGAACATTTATAATTCTGAGTTCACCAAATGATCAAGAGACAGTCTTTTCATGGCAGAGAGATCAACAGTACGCCTGCTCTGTCTGGCTTCAGTTCCAACACTGAAAACAAAACTAAAACACACCCTGCAGCAAACAGCCTAAAACTAAAGTAAAAAATTGACAGACCGCCCAGCTCCACCCACTCTATGACATCACTGCAGTAGTAAACACCCATTTCTTAAAGGTACTCTCACTACAGATATTTATATACACACCCATTTATAAACATCCATTTCTTAAAGGTACTCTCACATGACACTAGTATCTGGTTTACACTCCATCCAGTTCTACTTGGTCTAAAATGCCCTGCACATTTCCACCGGCTGACCTTGTGCTTTGGTTTGTATGGGACTTAACCAACCCTTCATCGAGCTGGTGCTGTTCAACAACCGTATGCAGCGACTGCAGTTTCTCTCGCTAGTTTTCTCTGTTTACATTCTTTTGACATAGAGTCATAGAGGTTTACAGCATGGAAACAGGCCCTTCGGCCCAACTTGTTCATGCTGCCCAGTTTTTACCACTAAGTTAGTCCCAATTGCTCGCATTTGGCTCATACCCCTCTATACCCACCCAGCTTTCCCATACAACTGTCTAAATGCTTTGTAAAAGACAAAATTGTACCTGCCTCTGGCAGCTCATTCCAGACACTCTTCTCTGTGTGAAAAAATTGCCCCTCTGGACTCCCTCCTTACCTTAAACCAATGCCCTTTAGTTTTAGACTTTGGGAAAAGATGTCGACTACCTATCCTACCTATGCCCCTCATTATTTTACAGACCTTTGTAAGATCACTCCTAAGCCTCCTATGCTCCAGGGAAAAAAATCCCAGTCTATCCAGCCTCTCCTTATAACTCAAACCATCAAATCCGGTAGCATCTTAGTAAATCTTTTCTGCACTCTTTCTAGATTAATAATATATTTTCTATAATAGAGTGACCAGAACTGTACACTGTATTCCAGGTGTGGCCTGACTAATGTCTTGTACAACTTCAACAAGATGTCCTAACTCCTGTATTCAGTGTTCTGACCAAGCATGCCGAATGCCTTCTTCACCACCCTGTCCACCTGTGACTCCACTTTCAAGAAGCTATGAACCTGTACTCCTAGATCTCTTTGTTCTGTAACTCTCCCCAACATCCTACCATTAACTGAGTAGGTCCTTCCCCGATTTGATCTGCCAAAATGCATCACCACATTTATCCGAATTAAACTCCATCTGCCATTCAATGGCCCACTGGCCCAATTGATCAAGATCCCCTTGCAATCCTAGATAACCTTCCTCACTGTCCACTATGCCACCACTCTTGGTGTCATCTGCAACCTTAATAACCATGCCTCCAAAATTCTCATCTAAACCATTAATATAAATAACAAATAATAGTGGACCCAGACCTGATCCCTGAGGCACACCACTGGTCACAGGCCTCCAGTTTGCAAAATGACCCTCTAAAACCACCTTCTGTGGTCGAGTCAATTTTGTATCCAATTGGAATTTTGTATCCAATTGGCCATCTCACCGTGGATCCCATGAGATTTAACCTTATGCAACAACCTAGCCATGCGGCCTTGTCAAAGGCCTTGCTAAAGTCCATGTAGACAACCTCGATTGCACTGCCCTCATACACCTTCTTGGTTACCCCTTCAAAAAACTCAATCAAATTCGTGAGATATGATTTTCAACTCACAAAGCTATGCTGACTATCCCATATCAGTCCTTGCCTCTCTAAATGCCTGCAGAACCTGTCACTCAGAATATCCGCGAACAACTTACCCACCGCAGACGTTAGGCTCACCGGTCTGTTGTTCCCAGGCTTTTCCCTGCGGCCCTTCTTGAACAAAGGCACAATATTTGCTACCCTCCAATCTTCAGGAACCTCACCTCTGGCTGTCAACGATTCAAATATCCCTATGAGTGGAGCCTAATTTCCTCCCTAGCCTCCCACAATGTCCTGGGATACATTTCATCAGGTCCTGGGGATTTATCTACCATGATGCGCTTTAAGACTTCCAGCACCTCTTTCTCTGTAGTATGTACACTCCTCGGCATCACTATTTATTTCCCAAAGTTTCCTAACAGCCATGCCTTTCTCAACAGTAAATACCGATTAGAAGCACGGTGGTGCAGTAGTTAGCACTGCTGCCTCGCGGCGCTGAGGACCCGGGTTCGATCCCTGCCCGGGTCACTGTCCATGTGGAGTTTGCACATTCTCCCCATGTCTGCATGGTTTCACCCCTGCAATCCAAAGATGTGCAGGTTAGCTGGATTGGCCACTCTAAATTACCTCTTAATTGGAAAAAAGAATTGGATACTTTAAATTTAAGAAAAAGGAAATAAAAGAAAATACTTAATAGGGCAATATAGGATATACAATGTAACTACATAACACCAGCATCGGGTGAAGCATACAGGGGTGTAGTGTTAATGAGGTCAGCCCATAAGAGGGTCATTTAGGAGTCTGGTAACAGCAGGGAAGAAGCTGTTTTTGAGTCTATTCGTGCATGTTCTCAGACTTTTGTATCTCCTGTCCGATGGAAGACGTTGAAAGAGTGAGTAAGCTAGGTGGGAGGGGTCTTTCATTATGCTGCCCGCTTTCCCCAGGCAGTGGGAGGAGTAGATGGAGTTAATGGATGGGATGCAGGTTCATGTGATGGACTGGGCTGTGTTCACGAGTCTGAAGTTTCTTGCGGATTTGAGCCGAGCAGTTGCCATACCAGGCTGTGATGCAGCCAGATAGGATGCTTTCTATGGTGCATCTGTAAAAGTTGGTAAGAGTTAATGTGAACATGCCAAATTTCCTTAGTTTTCTGAGGAATTTCATACACTTCGGGGGCCTGCTTCCATTAAAAACTTTGCTCTTTTCCTTCCCCCACTTTCTGCTCACCAGCTGGATCTACAAGGATGTTATTAACAGTGAAAAACATCCCTACACGAAAAGACTCCTGCTCATGAACAATACTTTTCACTGTAGCTCAGTACACGTGGCAATAAATCTAAATCCAAATCATGATTATACTCTCCCAGTCACCCAAAATACTTCTTGATGCAGCAATCTTTTAAGGTCAGTCCACCCATGTGCACAGCCGACATCTTCTCCAAGGCTGAATATTTAAGCCTAGTCAGCAAAACAAAACCTCACGGTTCCTCTGCTGATTTGCTGGAAGCTGTTCCAACCAGATTGATTCAGCCACGGAAATCCACAATCCCACCTTATTGTCAGACTATGATATCTTTGCAGGGCAAAAAGAGACTGTAATCCACAGGAAAGTCGAGAACCCAACTGAACTGATCGGTTCTCGTTTTCGTTTTTGCATACATAGAGAAATGGTGACATATCCTGTTATATCCTGGTTCCTGATGGCCCTCTGATCCTTACCCAAAGCTCCTGGCAGATTATCTCGCTGCCTTCTTCCAGTTGTTCTGACCCATACATCTGAGATGTGAAGAAAGGAACTGTCCTGCCACAGTCCATCTCCATGGCTTGTTCCCAGACATAAACTAAGTATCTTTAACTTTTTAACCTGCCCATTGTGGTGAATTATACTGCATTGTAATTCACACTGTATTGCATTGCATTGTATTTTGTCCTTGTGGGCTCTGTATGTGAGCCGTTGCGCGGCTCTGCCCATAGGGGGAGATGAGGAGCTTGTACAGGGCTCCACCCTTGGCTCCGTCCATGGCCCCTCCCACTACCGGAAGTATAAAGTGCTGCAGCCGTAAGCCTGCTCTCAGTTCCTCTGGTCGCAGGCAGGCTCAGTTGTAAGACTATTAAAACCACAGTTTACTTCCAATCGTGTCTCTAGTGAATTGATGGTCACATCAATTTAATAGTCTTGGAAAACCTGAAGAAAACTACTATGGAATCAGCCCTCAAACCTGATCGAATAGAACTCGACCCACAGGCTGCAGAGGCGAAGGAAATCTTCCTACACTGGCTTCGATGTTTCAAGGCCTACCTGGCTGAATCAAGCACATCCGAGACTACAGAGGAGCAGAAACTCAGCCTACTGCACCACGGGTGAGCCATCTTATCTCTACGCAACTCAATTGTACCACCTCATATACTGAAGCCCTGGCTATGCTCGACCGACTGTACGTGTGGCCGATTAACGAGGTCTACGCGCGGCACGTTTTCACGACCCGCCGCCAGCGCCCTGCAGAGTCGCTAGAAGACTTTCTGCATGATTTAAAAGCCCTTGCTCGGGACTGTAATTTTCAGGCTGTAACAGCCTCCCAGCATATGGAACTTGCTGTACGTGATGTATACGTTGCAGGGCTCAGGTCCAACTATGTGCGCCAGCGATTGCTTGAAAAAGGGGCCCAGAACTTGGAGGACACTGTAGAGTTAGCTACGACTATGGAGGTCGCGTTCCGCAGTTTGAACTCATTCCCCGCGGACCAAGTGACCCCATCGTGGACCCCCGACCAGCGACTGCCCCAGGCCTGCGCCGCGCGGCCACCCACCCACTATGCAGCACCAGCGTGCCATTTCTGTGGCCAGCCCCAACACCCACGGCAGCACTGCCTGGCCCACAATGCGACCTGCAGCAGCTGCGGTCGCAAAGGACACTATGCCCGAGTATGCCTGGCAAAATCGAAAACTCCAAACTCCCCCGCAGTCCAGAGCACTCGCCTCCCAAACTCACAGGCCTGCAGGCCCCGTAATGCTGCAGCGTGTCTGCCGACTCCACCTCCACCCGACATGTGCGACTCATGGGATGCCAACTTGGCAACCCTCCTCCACGCGGCTGGCCACGTGCGAGTCATGGGGGCCGCCATCTTGGACACCATCTTCCTCGCCGGCCGCCACGTGCCATGCACGGGGGCGGCCATCTTGGATGCCATCTTCCACAGCACCCGCCACATGCAATCAACGGGGGCCGCCATCTTGGCCATCACCCGAACCGAACCTCGACGACTACGACCTCAGCGGACAGTCATCACGAGGCCACTCCAGCACTGCTGACGAGCCGCCGACTACCCGCAACTCAACACAGTCACGTTGGACCAGTCGCGTCCGAAGCACCTCCAGAGCTCGATGATGTCTGTTAAAATCAATGGGTACAGGACACCGTGCCTCTTTGACTCCGGGAGCACCGAGAGCTTCGTACATCCTGACCTGGTAAGATGCTGTTCGCTCCCTATCTTCCCTGCACTGCAAACTATCTCCCTCGCCTCGGGCTCACACTCAGTCCACATACAAGGGCGCATCGTCGCGACCCTAACGATTCAGGGCGCCAGCTACTCTAATTTCCAGCTGTACGTACTCCCCGACCTCTGCGCCCCACTCTTACTTGGACTCGACTTCCAATGTAATCTCAAGAACCTCACACTCCGCTTCGGCGGACCCCTACCTCCACTCACTATCTGCAGTTTAGTGACACTAAAAATCGACGCCCCTCCACTCTTCGCTAATCTCACTTCGAACTGCAAACCCGTAGCCACTTGCAGCAGGCGGTATAGCCTGCAGGACAGGGTATTTATTAGAACCGAAGTCCAGTGGCTCCTACGTGAGGGAGTCATAGAGGCCAGTAACAGCCCCTGGAGAGCTCAGGTGGTGGTCATCAAGACCGGGGAAAAGTTCCGAATGGTGGTTGATTATAGCCAAACCATTAATCGGTTCACGCTCCTCGATGCGTACCCCCTCCCCAGAAGGGGCAGCACGGTAGCATGGTGGTTAGCATAAATGCTTCACAGCCCCAGGGTCCCAGATTCGGTTTCCGGCTGTGTCACTGTCTGTGCGGAGTCTGCACGTCCTCCCCGTGTGTGCGTGGGTTTCCTCCGGGCACTCCGGTTTCCTCCCACAGTCCAAAGATGTGCGGGTTAGGTGGATTGGCCATGATAAATTGCCCGGAGTGTCCTTAAAAGTAAGGTTAAGGGGGGAGGGTTGTTGGGTTATGGGTATAGGCTGGATACGTGGGTTTGAGTAGGGTGATCATTGCTCGGCACAACATTGAGGGCCGAAGGGCCTGTTCTGTGCTGTACTGTTCTATGTTCTATGGAATTGCAGACATGGTTAATCAGATCGGCCAGTACTGGATATTCTCCACGGTGGATCTGAAGGCTGCTTATCACCAGCTATAATCCGCCCGGAGGACCGCCACTACATAGTGTTCGAGGCAGATGGCCTCCTCTTCCATTTCCTCCGGGTCCCCTTTGGCGTCACGAATGGGGTCTCGGTGTTCCAACGAACAATGGACCGAATGGTGGACCAGTACGGGCTGCGGGCCATGTTTCCGTACTTTGACAATGTCACCATCTGCGGCCATGATCAGCAGGACCACGACGCCAACCTCCACCGATTTCTCCAAACCGCCCAGAAACTCAATCTCACTTATAATATGGAGAAATGCGTTTTCCGCACGACCAGACTAGCCATCCTCGGCTATGTCGTGGAAAACGGAGTCCTGGGCCATGACCCAGACCGTATGTGCCCCCTCTTACAGCTCCCTCTCCCTCATTGTCCCAGGGCCCTCAAGAGGTGCCTGGGATTCTTCTCTTATTACGCCCAGTGGGTCCCCCAGTATGCGGACAAAGCCCGCCCACTATTTAAGATCACACTCTTCCCACTGTCAGCTGAGGCCCGCCAGGCCTTCAACTGCATCAAGGAGGACATCGCCAAAGCCGCCATGCGGGCGGTGGATGAATCCGTTCCCTTTCAAGTGGAGAGCGATGCCTCAGAGGTCGCTCTCTCCGCCACTCTGAATCAGGCAGGGAGACCATTCGCCTTCTTCTCCCGAACCCTCTCCGCTTTGGAACTTCGACACTCCTCGGTCGAAAAAGAAGCACATGCCATCGTGGAAGCTATACGACACTGGAGGCACTACCTCGCAGGTAGGAGATTTACCCTCATCACCGACCAAAGATCGGTTGCCTTCATGTTTGACAACTCGCAAAGGGGCAAAATTAAAAATGATAAAATCTTGCGGTGGAGGATCGAACTCTCTACCTATAATTGCGATATCATATATCGACCGGGGAAGCTCAACGAGCCCCCAGATGCCCTGTCCCGCGGCACGTGGGCCAGTGCGCAAGGCGACCGTCTGAAGGCTATCCACAATGACCTCTGCCACCCGGGGGTCACCCGGCTCACCCACTACGTCAAAGCCTGAAATCTGCCTTTCTCCACCGAGGAGGTCAAAGCTATCACCAGGGATTGCCCGATCTGCGCGGAGTGCAAACTGCACTTCTATAGACCAGACAGGGCCCACCTGGTAAAGGCATCACAGCCCTTTGAACGCCTGAGCATCGATTTCAAAGGGCCACTCGCCTCGACCAATTGAAATGTGTACTTTCTGAACGTCATCGATGAGTTCTCCTGCTTCCCCTTTGCCATCCCGTGCCCCGATATGACCTCCCACACAGTCATCAGAGCTCTGCACAGTATCTTCACCCTGTTCGGGTTTCCCAGCAACGTACACAGCGACAGGGGTTCGTCCTTCATAAGCGACGTACCTGCTCGACAAGGGCATCGCCTCGAGCAGGACTACCAGCTACAACCCCAGGGGTAACGGGCAGGTGGAGAGGGAGAACGCGACGGTCTGGAAGACCGTCCTACTGACCCTGCGGTCCAGGAATCGCCCGACCTCCCATTGGCAGGAGGCCCTCCCCGACGCGATCCATGCTATTAGGTCCCTCCTATGCACCGCCACCAACCAGACCCCTCACGAGCAACTATTTGTTTTCTCTAGGGGCTTCGCTCTCATCCTGGTTGAGGACACCGGGCCCGGTTCTCCTCCGGAAGTACGTCCGGACACACAAAACAGACCCGCTAGTAGAGAGAGTGCTACTACTTCATTCGAACCCCCAATACGCCTTAACTGAATACCCCGAGGGCCGTCAGGACACCGTTTCCCTCCGGGACCTGGCACCTGCAGGATCCACCACTACTACCACCACCACCGCCGAGATACCACTCACACTACACCCCACCCAACCCCCCATGCCCTGCGCCCCCGCGCCTATAAGTTCCCTGCCCACGCTCGGCGCCCCCGCGCCTGTAGGTTTCCTGCCCCCCCCCCCCCCCGGTTGCCCGTCGCACCGGTCAGGTATGAAGCTCGGGCCGAAACACCCCCGGAGTCCACACCCATACCCACACCGATCGTCACCACCCAGCTACCCGAACAGGCTGCAACCCCGGTGCTCCGCTGATCCCAAAGGACGACTCGGCCACAGGACCGGCTCAACTTGTAGACCCGTCACCTCCGCCGGACTTGATTTTCTTTACAGGGGGTGAATGTGGTGAATTATACTGCATTGTAATTCACACTGTATTGCATTGCATTGTATTATTTCCTTGTGGGCTCTGTATGTGAGCCGTTGCGCGGCTCTGCCCATAGGGGGAGATGAGGAGCTTGTACAGGGCTCCACCCGTGGCTCCGCCCATGGCCCCTCTCACTACCGGAAGTATAAAGTGCTGCAGCCGTAAGCCTGCTCTCAATTCCTCTGGACGCAGGCAGGCTCAGTTGTAAGACTATTAAAACCACAGTTTACTTCCAATCATGTCTCTGGTCAATTGATGGTCACATCACCCGTGGACCTGAAAATTATATGGATACTTTGAAACCTTCCTTTGTTTACCAGGTTCCTTTGAACTTGCTCTGATCTGGGAGAACCACATGAATAATTTAAGCACCATAGTTTACACCGTCAAACCTTTTCTTGAGATGCCTATAGACAGCATATCTCTTCAAGAGATATTCAGAGGCCTTTGTAATCCTTGGTGTGAATACCCTTTACCATTATCCCAGCAACACAATAAAACTTTGATCTGCAACTCCAGGCCTAGTTGGTAAACTTTCCAGATCAAGCTGTCTTGCATTCATCCTACCTTTAAAAATTACAATTTCCAAACTCAAGAAAATCCTATAATATACACATTATTTTTTAAAAATAAGTTTAGTGTACCCAATTAATTTTTTCCAATTAATAGGCAATTTAGCATGGCCAATCCACCTAGCCTGCACATCTTTGGTTTGTGGGGGCGAAACCCACGCAAACGGGGAGAATGTGAAAACTCCACACGGACAGTGACCCAGAGCCGGAATCGAACCTGGGACCTCGGAGCCGTGAGGCAACAGGGCTAACCACTGTGCCACCGTGCTGCCCTAATATACACATTAATAGCAATACAGTGACAAATTTGACTTTTTACAGGTTATATTCCCACTGTTGTCCATAATCTTGGTCATGGCTTTGACTTAAAATAGGTTGCTTCTGGTACATCTGAAAGGTTCAGGCAGTAGGGGAAGATCATTGCCACTATTCTGAGTACAAATTAGTTTGACTGAAGACCACATGGTTGCAGCTGCGGCGGATCCATTATGTAGGATCCTTGCTAATTTTGTTAACACTTTAGCTGTAGAAAATTAAAACAAGTATATATAAAATTATACGAGATGTTGTCCGTTATATGACATAAACAGTACTCCGCGCACTCCTTTCAAACAAACAATGTCCAGTTGATCTCCTGGGGCATTCCACACATAAGCAGTAATCAGGTCAAATTTGATTGAAATGCGCAGCAGTATTTGGGCCCAGGCAGATGTAAAAATACTGGCTGAAAAATTAGGATAATTTGTGTCTACAGTGCCCTTGCATCTCCAAAGTGTTGTACCTGCACGCTTGTAGGACGAAGCATGCCAGCCGCCGCATTGGTCTGGGAATTTGCAAGCACATAATGAGCTGGAGGTATGTAAAGCAGTAACATCCATCACAAATCATGCAGATTGTGATGGCAGGCAACATGCAGATTTGATGCCAGTGGTGCCATTTTGGACCACTATGTTCCAACTAAGGCCCTCCCATAAGTTCATCTGGATAGGCATATGAACAGACGGGGTATAGAAGGATACAGGCTGTTGGTCTAGATAGGAGACGTGATTGGCGCAGGCTTGGAGGACCGAAGGGCCTGTTCCTGTGCTGTATTGTTCTTTGTTCATGAATCTGCATGCACATTCAGCAGCGGGAAGAACCCCCAGCCCCAGTACTATTTAAGGAGGTTATCAATTATTTACAAGCTAGTAGCTGGTTGTTTTCTCGGATTTATTCTGTGTTTGACACTATAGAATTGTAGAATTCCTACAGTTCAGAAGGAGGCTATTCGGCCCATGAAGTCTGCATCAACCTTCTGAAAGGGCAGCACGGTAGCCTTGTGGATAGCACAATTGCTTCACAGCTCCAGGGTCCCAGGTTCGATTCCAGCTTGGGTCACTGTGTGGAGTCTGCACATCCATCCCGTCTGTGCGTGGGTTTCCTCCGGGTGCTCCGGTTTCCCCCCACAGTCCAAAGATGTGCAAGTTAGGTGGATTGGCCATGATAAATTGCCCTTGGTGTCCAAAATTGCCCTTAGTGTTGGGTGGGGTTACTGGGTTATGGGGATAAGGTGGAGGTGTTGACCTTGGGTAGGGTGCTCTTTCCAAGAGCTGGTGCAGACTCGATGGGCCGAATGGCCTCCTTCTGCACTGCAAATACTATGATATCTATGAAAGCGCACCCTAACCAGACTCAAATCCTATCACTGCAACCCATCTAACCTGCACATCATTGGGCTGCAGGAGGAAACTGGAGCATCCGGAGGAAACCCACGCAGACGGGGAGAACGTGCAAACGCCCCACAAACAGTGACTCAAGCCGGAAATTGAACCCGGGCCCCTGGCGCTGTGAAACAGCAGTGCTAACCATTGAGCCACCCTGCCGCTCTCCTATAATTTCTAGAAACTTTCTATAATTGTTTGGAGTAGTCTACAAGGAGTGTTGTGGCTGGTGCTGAAGTAGTTTTCATTGACTTCAAGACTTCTGCTCCCAGACATGGGTTCATTCGTGGCCATTCCCCTTGGAGTATTACGTGATATGGAGAGTCAACAGAGACCATGCAGGACAAGCTACGAGAATAGGAAAAGAAGGGTTCTCAGCGGGAGGCCATATCTGTCATCATATGTATATTGACTGGGATGTAAAGGGTTAACAAATTAATGATAATGATTCAAACCACTAGAGGGAACCACAGGACAGTCATGTATATCATGCGACTAGGGGATTCTGGGATTAGTAGATGAATAGGAGTTAAGAGTTCGGAGCGATCTGGAAGAGTGTCGGGCATAGAGAGCAGTTGTATACTTGAGAGTTCTGTAAGTTAGAGATAGCAGTTTTATACACTAACCTTCTACTTTAGGAATGAAGAGCTGGCCCATTGTGTCAGCATGCTCTTGCCCCACCAAACTTATTTCCTCTTATCCTGAATCCATCCTCACTCCTCTGGTCCATTCCCTCCCCACCTACATCCGGGATTCCACTGATGCACTGCGTCATATTGACAGCTTCCAGTTCGCGGGCCCTAACTTCATTCTATTGTTGCTCGTTATGCTTTCCCTTAATTTGCTCTGTTTTAATTACCTTTGCTCAAGAGTCACCACCACAAGGTTCAAAGCTGAATACTGATCAATGACTCGATACAGCAGTTAGTAAGTTTTAAATCAATACACATTTATTTACACACACAGTCAATTATTACTCATGCATAAACTCTACCCACTAAACTACAACTACTACTAAAAGCCTATACTTAGCTTCGTGTGGCCCACTCAGTCAGAGGAACAATGGCCGTTTTCCGATTCTGATACTGCTGGCTTTGAACTGGTATAGAATAGTAGCTAGGAGCACCTATCTCGTAACGTGCGTTGACCTTAGACTTACTTGGCTGGTGCTTGGCGGGCCTCTCGTCGCTGAGAGCCAAATGCCAAGTTCTTCCAAGTGTTCTTCCAAGAGCTTCTAAGAGAGTGAACTGACCTGGGGGATTCTGTTTTATAGCCCCCAGGGGTTTCGCGCCCTTCTGGGCGGACCCCGGACTTGGTCCCAATTAATTGGACCATGTCCCAATCCTTCGTATTGATTTTCTCCAATAAGGGGGTTGTTCCCTGATCGTTGGGCGGGCCCTATGTAACCGTTGGCCTGCCTTTGTTTTAGCTTCCACTGGCACCGGGAAGTCTGTCCTGGCACCGATTGTTTCAATGTTTCTTTTTGTCCCCGGAGATAGGTCATTACTAAGCTAATGGCTAGTAGTTTCAGTTCTGTCTGGGTTCTGCAAGTCCTAATACACAGGGAACCTTGCACCTGCTTGTTTTTCTAGTGCTGTCCATTTTTCCCTGCACTCTTTGCGAGTATCCATTTTGGAATCGGGACGTGGCCACCCCAGGTGGCTACACTATTCACCATGGATGTGCAATCTCTCTATGCCTCCATCCCACATCATGATGGCCTGAGAGCCCTTCGCTTCTTTCTCGAAAAGAGGCCCGGACAATTCCCATCCACCACCACTCTCCTCCGCCTGGCTGAACTTGTTCTATCTCTCAACAACTTCTCCTTTAACTCATCTCACTTTCTCCAAATCAAAGGTGTAGCAATGGGTACCCGCATGGGTCCTAGCTACATTTGCCTTTTTATGGGGTATGTGGAACATTCCTTGTTCCAGGCCTATCCGGGCCCCCTCCCACAACTCCTTTACCGATACATTGATGACTATTTTGGTGCAGCGTCATGCTCTCGCCTGGACCTGGAAAAATTCATCAACTTTGCTTCCAGTTTCCACCCCTCCATCACATTCACCTGGTCCATCTCAGACACTTCCCTTCCCTACCTTGATCTTTCTGTCTCCATTTCTGGTAATAGACTATCCACTAATATCTACTACAGGCCCACTGACTCCCACAGCTATCTGGACAACAGCTCTTCGCACCCGACACCCTGTAAGGACTCCATCCCTTTCTCTCAACTCCTTCGCCTCCGTCGCATTTATTCCGATGATGCCGCTTACCAAAATGGTGCTTTGAAAATGTGTTCTTAGCTTTGACAAAGAGTCATCGGATTCGAAACGTGAGTTCTTTTCTCTCCCTACAGATGCTGCCAGACTTGCTGAGATTTTCCCGCACTTACTCTTTCGTTTCTACTTTAGGAATGTGAACGAATCTTCGTTAGTAGTGTAAGAAATTCATAGTTTTGTTCGTTAACAAAGCTTTGTGTTTTTTATTCAAAACTACGCATCCGAGCCATCCAGGTAAAGCAGAATAGAGAATACAACAATATCCACTTAGGAGTATTCAGGGTGAAATTTTCCTACCTGAACTTTGGTGGGGAATAATGTGTGAGATATCTGCACTTGAGTAAGGACATTGAAATTGCCTAAAGAGAAAGAAGCACTTTCTCTGCCTCTGTGCCTGGGTGGGGAGTGCTGGGGAGAAAAAAGTGAAGGTCTGTGCTGGGGGTGGCACAGTGGTTAGCACTATTGCCTCACATTGCTAGGGCCCTAGGTTCAATTTCAGCTTGGGTCACTGTCTGTGTGGATGTTGTACGTTCTGGATTGGCCATGCTAAATTGTCCCTTAGTGTCCAGGGATGTGCAGGTTAGATTATGGGGTTATGGGAATAGGGGGAAGTGGGCCAAGGTTGAGTGCTCAATGCCCTCTTTCTGCACTGCAGGGATTCTACAATGAGGTGGAAGACAGCAGAGATTAAATTACAAAGGATGTGCAGTGTTAGCAGGAAAGAATCCTGGAAGCAGCACTCCATACTGGGGTCTGCTTCAAAAGTCAGGTGGTTTAGTGATTATGCCAGGGGCAAACAAGCTGCTGGGCACAGCATGGGCGCGATTCTCCGAAATGGAGACTAACTGTTTGCGTCGTCGTGAACACCGTCGTGTGTCACGACGGTGCGAAACGGGTGCGGGGACTACCGATTCTGGCCCCCACAGGGGGACTTATTCAGCGCGCCGGCCCCGACGCAACATGGGCATGGGGGTTCAGGAGCTGGCCTTGCAACAAAGTAGGCCCGGAGGGGGGGTGGAGAGGCCGGCCCGCCGATCGGTGGGCCCCGATCGCAGGCCAGATCCCATCAGAGGAAAGAAAGAGCGCTTGGTGAAAGAGCGCTTTTCCCCGTCCCACAGGCCCCCCCCCCCCCCCCCCCCCGACCCTTCGCGCAGAGTTCCCGCCGGCTGAGAGTAGGGGTGAACGGCGCCGGTGGGACTCTGCCGTTTCCGTGCGGCCGCTTGCCCCATCCAGGCCGAAGAATTGCTGGCCGGCCGCAGATAGTGGCCCGCGACCGGTGAAAATGCCGCTGATTCTCCACACCTTGGAGAATCGCCCGCCGGCGTCAGGGCGGTGTTGCGCGATTGCGGCGATTCTCCGGCCCGGGAGAATCGCGCCCCATGTGTTTCGTCTCTGAACAACGGCAAATTATCAATATTTATGCATTTTAAACAGTTATTCAGTCCACTTCGCATGGACACGAGCCAATTGTACAGATTATAGATTACGTATAGATCCAATTAAATGAGTTATTAGATATGATGGGACTGCATGATCAACTCATGGACAAGTAGAAGTTTCTTGAAGATGTTGTCCAGATCTTTAGCAACTGTCCCTTGGTCTTAACAATAGCTCGCAAGCTTAAAACCTCCTCATCTTGACTTTGTTAGCTGGTTCCCTTGTTCGGAGACAACTGCCTGTCGTAATGTCATCTGGGTGCTAAATGAGTCATTGTGTGTGTCTGTGTAAACTGACCTGCTGCATGAATGTCGCCAAGTAAATCCCATGATGTCTCCGCAACTTGTTACCCTCCGTTTTGGCTAGGATTTATACATTCTTAGTGTAATAGCAAACAATGTGTATTTAATATAAATATAACATATAATGCAGGTGCCTCTGCCCTGGGAACTCACCCCAACAGGTGGGATTCTCTGCCCTCCCCGTGGCATGTTTCTCGGTGGCGGGAGCCAGCCTGCCGTTGGCCGCTGGTGGCATCTTCTGGTCCTGCTGCTATCAATGGGATTTCCCATTCATTCCACCTCACGCTGGCAGGAAGCCCATGCAGGGGTGTGCTGTCGGCAGGGCCAGAAGATCCCACTGGCGTGAATAGTTGGAAGATCTCGCCCGATGGCACAAGGTAATGGTAATGGGACAAGGACAGAATAAAAGAAAGCTCTCTGATAGATTGGAAGGGAGAAGGGTTTAAATGACATTAGGAATGATGGTACCGGACAAAAAGAGATGAATCATATTCATTTACATCACAGAAGAAGGACATTTGGCCCATCAAGTCTCTGTTGGCTCCCCAGATTGAGCAATTCAGTCAATTCCACTCCACTCCTCCATCCCCAAAGCTCTGCAAGATAATTTCCTTCAAGTGGGATCTAATTTCCTTTTGAGATCATTGTCTGTTTCCGCTTCTACTACTCTCATGGACAGCAACAAATATTGTAAAATAAAATCCCTGTGATTTAAAAAAAAATGTATTTACTTTAGCAGAGAGGACATTGCCTGTTTCTATATAGTTACTGCAAAATTATGATAATGGGACAGCTAAGAAATAAACGCTGTGACTGAAGAAGGCGTAAATGGGAAAATGCAGAACCATTAGCAACAGCTGCCATTCAATAATAGAGAACAGATATGAAATTGTTGACTCAATGTTGAATTCAAAGGTTGTTAAAAGCTTAATGAAAAGATGAAGACCTGTTCCTCAACCTTATGTATAACTTCATTGGAACTCTCTACTAAGGCCAATGACATGGGACTGAAGCAGATAGTTAAAACAGCCAGCTCGGAGTCTTGCTTTTGAACTGAATGGAGGTGTTTTGCAAAGCAGTCATCCAATCTGCATTTAGTCTCCCCACTGTGGAGGTGACTGCATCGTGGGCAGAAAATACAGAATACAAAATTGAAAGAAATACAAATAGATTACTCTTTTCTCTGGTGGGCCTGTTTGAGACTTTAAATAGTGAGAAGAGAGGAGATGAAAGTGCAGCATGTCCTGCACTTGCATGGGAAGGTGCCGCGGGTGTGGTGAATGTAATTCACACTGTATTGTATTGTATTGTATTATGTCCTTGGGGGCTCTGTGAGCCTTTGCGCGGCTCTGCCCATAGGGGGAGATGAGGAGCTTGTACAGGGCTCCACCCTTGGCCCCTCCCACTACCAGAAGTATAAAGTGCTGCAGCCGTGTGAGCCTGCCCTCAGTTCTTCTGGTCGCAGGCAGGCTCAGTTGTAAGACTATTAAAACCACAGTTTACTTCCAATCGTGTTCCGAGTAAATTGATGGTCTCATCAATTTAATAGTCTTAGAAAACTTCAAGACAACTACTATGGAATCAGCCCTCAAACCTGATCGAATAGAACTCGACCCGCAGGCTGCAGAGGTGAAGGAAATCTTCCTGCACTGGCTTCGGTGTTTCAAGGCCTACCTGGCTGAATCAAGCACATCCGAGATTACAGAGGAGCAGAAACTCAACCTACTGCACCACGGGTGAGCCATCGCATCTCTAGCCAACTCAATTGTACCACCTCATATACTGAGGCCGTTGCTATGCTCGACCGACTGTACGTGTGGCCGATAAACGAGGTCTACGTGCGGCACATTTTCACTACCCGCTGCCAGCGCCCCGCAGAGTCGCTAGAGGACTTCCTGCGCGACTTAAAAGCCCTTGCTTGGGACTGCAACTTTCAGGCTGTTACGGCCTCCCAGCATATGGAACTCACTGTCCGTGATGTATACGTTGCGGGGCTCAGGTCTAACTATGTGCGGCAGCGACTACTTGAGAAAGGGGACCAGAACTTGGAGGACACGGTAGAGCTAGCAACTACTATGGAGGTCACGTTCCGCAGTCTAAACTCATTCCCAGCGGACCAAGCGACCCCATCGTGGACCCCCGACCAGCGACTGCCCCAGGCCTGCGCCGCGCGGCCACCCACTCACTATGGAGCGCCAGCGTGCCATTTTTGTGGCCAGCCCCAACACCCACGGCAGCACTGCTGGCCCGCAACATGACCTGCAGCAGTTGCGGTCGCATAGGACACTATGCTAGAGTATGCCTGGCAAAATCGAAACTCTCTAACTCTAACTCCCCCGCAGTCCAAAGCACTCGCCCCCCCATCTTGGCAATCATCCTCCACCCGGCCGGCCACATGCGAATCATGGGGGCCGCCATATTGGACGCCATCTTCCTCGCCGCCCGCCATGTGCGATCCACGGGGGTGGTCTTCTTGGACGCCAGCTTCTTCATCACCCGCCACGTGCGATCAATCTTGGCCATCAACCGAAGTTCACCTCGACGACTACAACCTCAGCGGACAGTCATCACGGGGCCACTCCAGCACTTCTGATCGAGCCGCCGACTACCCGCAACTCAACGCAGTCACGTTGGACCAGTCGCGTCCGAAGCACCTCCAGAGCTCGATGATGACCGTTAAAATCAACGGGTACAGGACACCGTGCCTCTTCGACTCCGGGAGCACCGAGAGCTTCATACATCCTGACCTGGTAAGACGCTGTTCGCTCTCTATCTTCCCTGCACGGCAAACTATCTCCCTCGCCTCGGGGCTCGCACTCGGTCCACATACAAGGGCGCACCGTCGCGACCCTAACAATTCAGGGCGCCAGCTACTCTAATTTCCAGCTGTACGTACTCCCCGAACTCTGCGCCCCACTCTTACCCGGGCTCGATTTCCAATGTAATCTCAAGAGCCTCACACTCCGCTTTGGCGGACCCCTACCTCCACTCACTATCTGCAGTTTAGCGACTCTAACAATCGACCCCCCTCCACTCTTCGCTAATCTAACAGCTAACTGTAAACCAGTAGCCACTCGCAGAAGGCGGTACAGCCTGCAGGATGGAGTATTCATCAGAGCCGAAGTCCAGCGGCTCCAAATTGAGGGAGTCATAGAGGCCAGTAACAGCCCCTGGAGAGCTCAGGTGGTGGTCGTCAAGACCGGGGAAATGTTCCGGATGGTGGTTGATTATAGCCAAACCATTAACCGGTTCACGCACCTCGAATTGGAATCAGCCCTCAAACCTGATAGACTAGAACTCGACCTGCAGGCTGCAGAGGCGAAGGAAATCTTCCTGCACTGGCTTGCAGCCTCTCCCACCCGGGGGTCACCCGGCTTTCCCACTACGTCAAAGCCTGAAATCTGCCTTTCTCCACTGAGGAGGTAAAAGCCATCACTAGGGATTGCCCGATCTGCGCGGAGTGCAAACCGCACTTCTATAGACCAGACAAGGCCCACCTGGTAAAGGCAGAATTGCAGACATGGTCAACCAGATCGCCTAGTACCGCATATTCTCCACGGTGGATCTGAAGTCTGCTTACCACCAGCTCCTAATCTGCCTGGAGGACCGCCACTACACGGCGTTCGAGGCAGATGACCGCCTCTTCCATTTCCTCCGGGTCCCCTTTGGCGTCACGAATGGGGTCTCGAACAATGGACCGAATGGTGGACCAGTACTGGTTGGCTGCAGGCCACATTTCCGTATTTGGACAATGTCACCATCTGCGGCCATGATCAGCAGGACCACAACGCCAACCTCCACCGATTTCTCCAAACCGCCCAGAAACTCAATCTCACCTACAATAAGGAGAAATGCATTTTCCGCACTACCAGACTAGTCATCCTCGGCTATGTCGTGGAAAACGGCCCTCAATCGGTGCCTGGGATTCTTCTGTTCTTACGCCCAGTGGGTCCCCCAGCATGCGGACAAAGCCCGCCGGCTATTTAAGACCACACTTTTCCCACTGTCAGCTGAGGCCCGCCAGGCCTTCGACTGCATCAAGGAGGACATCGCCAAAGCCACCATGTGGCGGTGGATGAATCCGTCCCCTTTCAGGTGGAGAGCGACGCCTCAGAGGTCGCTCTCGCCGCCACTCTGAATCAGGCAGGGAGACCATTTCCTTCTTCTCCCGAACCCTCTCCGCTTCGGAACTTCGACACTCCTCAGTCGAAAAGGAAGCTCAAGCCATTGAGGAAGCGTACGGCACTAGAGGCACTACCTCGCAGGTAGGAGGTTTACCCTCATCACCGACCAAAGATCGGTTGCCATCATGTTCGACAACTCGCAAAGGGGCAAAATTAAAAATGATAAAATCTTGAGGTGGAGGATCGAACTCTCCACCTATAATTACGACATCATAATCGACCGGGAGAGCTCAACGAGCCCCCAGATGCCGGCTGCACATGCGCCAGCGCGCAAGACGACCGCCTGAAGGCTATCCACAACAACCTCTGCCACCCGGGGGTCACCCGGCTCGCCCACTACGTCAAAGCCTGAAATCTGCCTTTCTCCACCGAGGAGGTAAAAGCCATCACCAGGGATTGCCCGATCTGCGCAGAGTGCAAACCGCACTTCGATAGACCAGACAAGGCCCACCTGGTAAAGGCATCCCGGCCCTTTGAATGCCTGAGCATCGATTTCAAAGAGCCACTCCCCTCGACCAATTGAATGTGTACTTTCTGAACGTCATCGACAAATTCTCCCGCTTCCCCTTTGCTATTCCATGCCCCGATATGACCTCCCACACAGTCATCAGAGCCCTGCACAGTGTCTTCACCCTGTTTGGTTTCCCTAGCTACGTACACAGCGACAGGGGTTCGTCCTTTATGAGCGACGAGCTGCGTCAGTACCTGCTCGACAAAGGCATCGCCTCGAGCACGACTACCAGCTACAACCCCAGGGGGAACGGGCAGGTGGAGAGGGAGAACGCAACGGTCTGGAAGACCGTCCTACTGACCCTCCGGTCCAGGAATCTCCCGACCTCCCACCAGCAGGAGGTCCTCCCCGATGCGCTCCATGCAATTAGGTCCCTCCTATGCACCGCCACCAACCAGATCCCTCACAAACGATTATTTGTTTTCCCTAGGGGCACTACCACAGGGGCTTTGCTCCCATCCTGGTTGAGGACACTGGGCCCGGTTCTCCTCCGGAAGCACGTCCGGGCACACAAAACGGACTCACTAGTAGAGAGGGTGCTACTGCTTCACTCGAACCCCCACTACGCCTTCATTGAATACCCCGACGGCCGTCAGGACACTGTTTCCCTCCAGGACATAGCGCCTGCAGGATACACCACTACCACCACCACCGCTGAGATACCCCTCACACTACACCCCACCCAACCCCCCACGCCCTGCACCCCCGCGCCAATAGGTTTCCGCCCCGCGCCCCCGCGCCTATAGGTTTTCTGTGCCGCCCGTCGCACCGGTCATGAATGAAGCTCAGACCGAAACACCCCCGGAGTCCACTCTCATACCCACACCGGCTGTCACCACCCAGCCACCCGAAGAGGCTGCAACCCCGGTGCTTCGCCGATCCCAAGGAACGACTCGGCCACCGGCCCGGCTCAACCTGTAGACCCGTCACCCCCGCCGGATGTGATTTTTTTTTTTTGTGGGCTCTGTCTGTGAGCTGTTGCATGGCTCTGCCCATAGGGGGAGATGAGGTGCTTGTACAGGGCTTCACCCGTGGCTCCGCCCATGGTTCTGCCCACTACCGGAAGTATAAAGTGCTGCAGCCGTGTGAGCCTGCCCTCAGTTCTTCTGGTCGCAGGCAGGCTCAGTTGTAAGACTATTAAAACCACAGTTTACTTCCAATCGTGTTCCGAGTGAATTGATGGCCTCATCAGTGGGAAGGAGAGAGGGGGTGTAGGTGTTGACATATTGTGTTGTGAAGGGAGCGCTCCCTTCGGAATGCTGAAAGATGTATTTGTAGTGGTCGCATCAATGTGAAGGTGGAAGAAATGGCAAAGGATGATGCGATGATGGCAGAGGAAGCTGTTTTGATGATGGTGTCTGAGTGAAGACTGTTGGCAAGATACAAGATGGATTCTCAGCTGTTCCTTGAATAATGTCATGGAACCTCTTCTAACTCGGCTGCAGTTCGCATTTTTGGAATGAAATTGAGTCCATGATGAAAGATACATTTGGCTGATACAGTGCTAAGAAGCTTACTCTTGAAGAGAGGAATTTTGACTCTTTCATTGCAATGAGAGGGAATTCGCTACAAGTTTCTCAAATTTATGAGGGTTTTGTTCAGGAGAATAACTATTTTATTAGTTAGTAGCTGATAACTAGAGGGCATACATTTTCTGACCAAAATACTGAATGGAGAGTTCAGGAAAATGATTTTTTTTAACCTTGAGTCGTATTAGAACATGAAATGCCTTACCAGAAAAATGAGGCAGAGAATGTATATTCACTTTTAAAAAGAACTGGATAAATATTTGAAAAAGGAAGACATTTCAAGGGTGAGGAAAATTGAATGATATGTTAATCTGTTTTTTGATGTTTGAGAGATGAACATTGACTAGTGTACCGGAAAAACACCATGCTGTTCAAATAGTACCAGGGAGTATGTCATGTTCAGCTGAATGTTCAGATGAGATCTTGGCCTGTGTTATGCTTTTAAGTTCTCGAGTGGCACTTAAACCCCAGGGCTTCTGACTCAGGACCTGGAATTCTACTAATTCATAGTATCATAGTATGAAACCGTTTTGAAGGAAGCCATTCAAACCTTCGTGCCTGTGCTTGTGAATTATATATAAACCATATTATATCACTTTGCGTAATAATTAGCACTTCAAGTTACTGTGGCAATAGCCTTGTTTCATCTCTGCTGGCTTCACAGTGACATAAGATACAGCTATTCAATTGGTTCCACATCACTGCTCTTTTCCCACAGACCAATATTTGTTTCCCCTTCAAGTATTTATCCAGTTCTCTTTTGAAAGTTACTATTGAATCTGCTTCCACCATCCCTTCGACAGAATATTCCAGGTCTTAACAAATCAGTGCTAAAAACAATTCTGCATGTTACCTCTATCCTTTTTCCAATCATCTTAAATTTGTGCCCTCTTGTTAGAAATCTTTCTGCCATTGGAAACAGGGGCGGAATTCTCCGACCCCCCGCAGGGTCGGGGAATCGGCCGGGCCCGGCGTAAATTCTGCTCCCGCCGTGGCCGGAATTCTCCGCCACCCGGGAATTGGCGGGAGTGGGAACCACGCCCCGCCGATCGGCGTGCCCCCCGCGGCGATCGGTGTGCCCCCTGCGGCGATTCTCCGGCCCGTGATGGGCCGAAGTCCCGCCGTTGACAGGCCTCTCCCGCCGACGTGGTTTAAACCACCTCTGTGCCGGCGGGATTGGCGGCGCGAGCGGGCCCCCGGGGTCCTGGAGGGGGGCGCGGGGCGATCGGACCCCGGGGGGTGCCCCCACGGTGGCCTGGCTCGCGATCGGGACCCACCGATCGGTGGGCGGGCCAGTGCCATGGGAGCACTCTTTTTCTTCCACCTCCGCGGACCGGCGAAGGCCTTTCAGCCAGCCCAGACGCCGGGCGGCGTACCGCCAAAGGCCGTTGGCGCCAGTTTTGGCGCCATCGGTGGAGCAGGAGTCACTCCGGCGTGGGCCTAGCCCCTAAAGGTACGGAGAATTCCGCACCTTTGGGGAGGCCCGACGCCGGAGTGGTTGGCGCCACTCCGCTACGCTGGGACCCCCCACACCGCCCGGTAGGGGAGAATTTTGCCCCAGTTTCTCCTTTTTTACTCTAACAACATCGGTCATGATTTTGAACATCTTAATGAAATCTCCACTTAACTTCCTTTGCTTTCTGGAGAACAACCCCAGCTTGTCCAGTCTCTCCACATAACTGAAATCTTTAATCTCTGTCATAATTCTAATCAATCTGTTCTGCATCTACTCTAAGGCGTTGACATACTCCCCAATGTGGATTGAACACAATACAGCAGTTTGTGGCCTGCACCAGTGTTTTATGAAGGTTTAACTTAACCTTTACTTTGTACTCTATACATCTACTAATAAACTGAAGGATCCCATTTTCTTTTTTTCATAGACATCTCAACTTGACCACTTTCAAAAATATATGTACTTACACCCTAGGTCTCTCAGTTTCGTATCATGTTTAAAATGGTACCATTTGTTTTTTATTGCCTGTCCTCGGTTTTCCGATAAAATGTATCATTTCACACTTCACTGTGTTAAATTTAATCTGCCACATGTAACCAGCCTGTCTGTTTTTCAGAAGTCTGTTACTATCTTCCATATTGTTTATTACTTTTCTGAGTTTCATATTTCTGCAAACTTTGAAATTTATCTCTGTTTACTCAAGTCCAGGTCATTAATGCAAATCAAGAAGAGTAGCCACCCCAATAGATCTGGACTACATAACTTTTCTACTTTTGGGTACTGTCTACTTTTAAGTATCTCTTTGTTATTATCCTATCCAGTATCGCTACTACCTTTTCCTTTCCTACTATATCGGCAACTTCCTCTTCTCCTACCATAACTATACCATCCACCTCAAAAAGGTTTTTTTTTTGGTCTCTAATCATTTAACTTTGCCTTTTATCAACTCTATTACTGTTTACATGTTTACTTTTTAAAAAATATTTTTTAAGGCATTTATACAAACAACAAACACAACAAATAAGAGCAGAAGCAAAACTACAACACAATAGATAATCAACACCCACACAGACCCTGTCCTTCCCCTCCTCCCATCCTGCCTTCACATTTTAACTCGTTTATTCCCCCCCCCCCCCCCCCCCCCCACCTCCTCCCCTCTGCTGGCACATAAATCTTCCTTAAAGAACAGTAAGAAGTCTTACAACACCAGGTTAAAGTCCAACAGGTTTGTTTCAAACAATAGCTTTCGGAGCACTGCTCCTTCCTCAGGTGAATGAGGAAGGGGCAATGCTCCGAAAGCTAATGTTTGAAACAAACCTGTTGGACTTTAGCCTGGCATTGTAAGACTTCTTACTGAGCTCACCCCAGTCCAACGCCGGCATCTCCACATCATGGCCTCCTTAAAGAAGTCAATGAACAGTTTCCACCTCCGGGCGAACCAATCAGACGACCCTCTCAAGACGACCTTAATATTTTCCAACCTCAGGATTCCCGCCAGGTCATTCACCTACACCCCCGCTTTCGGCGGCTGCGAGTCCCTCCAAATAAGCAAAATCCATTTCTGGGCAATCGGGGAGGCAAAGGCCAACACATCGGCCTCCCTCGTCTTCTGGGTCTTCTCACACCCCAGTATCATTACCTCTGGGCTCGGGGCCACCCCAGCACCTCGGACATTACGACTGAAAACCCCAACCAGAACCCCTTCAGTTTCGGACATGCCCAAAACATGTGGCCATGGTTCACAGGCCTCCATGTGCACCGTCCACACCTATCCTCGACTCCCTCAAAGGACTTTGCCACCGTCATATGTGCCATGCAAACTACTTTAAACGCTGAGCCTTATGCGGTTTCTGTAGTGTAGTGGTTATCACATTCGCCTAACATGCGAAAGGTCTCCGGTTCGAAACCGGGCAGAAACATAAGTTCTTTTCATTTTGTGTGAGGAATGTTTGCACAAACTGCGTTTGTTCCCCGATCTCGCATCTTCGAGGAATATGAGACTTTGTCTCACATAAGACCTTAAAATTCATTCAAAGGGGCTAGTTTAGCTCACTCGGCTAAATCGCTGGCTTTTAAAGCAGACCAAGCAGGCCAGCAGCACGGTTCGATTCCCGTACCAGCCTCCCCGGACAGGCGCCGGAATGTGGCGACTAAGGGCTTTTCACAGTAACTTCATTGAAGCCTACTCGTGACAATAAGCGATTTTCATTTCATTACACACGACGAGGACGCAGTTACCCTCCACAGGGCCTCTTACATTGTCCTGGCCTTCACCTCTTCCTCCCTAGCTCCTCCTCCCACTTCCGTTTAATATCTCCTATCGGGGCTCCTTCCCAATTTATCAGCTCCTTTTAAACCTGGACACCTCCCCCTCCCCCACCCCCTCCCTTGACAGCACCTATGCTGCAGCCCCAAGGGCGGCAACCCGGGAAAGGACAGTTCGTGCCTCCACACAAAATCCTGAACATGTAAGTATCTAAACCCAATCACACTAGACAGCTCATATTTTTTCTCCAGATCCTCTAACCGCTAAATCCCCGCCTGCCGCCACCCCCGAAATCTCACGTCCAGCACCCCCCCCCCCAAACCCGGTGCAAACCTATGGTTGTTACAAATCGGTGCCCACAGCGAGGTACCCTCCCGTCTCAAGTCCTCGGCCTCCCAATCCTCCTCGTGTCCATGCCCCCACATGCTCCAGAAACCCCTTCAGCTCCTTAGCCACCACCGATACCTTGCCCGATCTTGGGCTCAATCGGTCCAAACTTGGCTCAATGATTGTATTAAAATCCGCCCCCATGATCAACCTGTGCGAGTCCAGGTCTGGCTTCATCCCCAGCACCCATCTCATAAACTCCACATCATCCCAGATTGGGGCGTAAACAGTCACCCAAACTACCGGCAACTCCTCCAGCTTCCCACTAACCATCACGAAATACCCCCCGAATCTGCCACAATGTTCCCCATCTCGAACGCCCACCTAGGTCTACTCTTCTGCCCTATCCCTGCAACCCCACCTAACCTTTGGACACTGAGGGGCAATTTAACATAACCAATCCACCTAACCTGCACATGTTTTGGACTGTGGGAGGAAACCCATGCAGACATGGGACTCCCCAAATATTTCCCTGGGACAAACTCCGCACAGTCACCCAAGGCAGGAATTGAACCCAAGTCCAGGCACTATGAGGCAGCAATGCTAACCACCGTGCCGCCTCCAAAATTTAGTGCTTCCATTTAAATTGTTTGAGCATTTGGTTCCAGCACGACACTTAAACTCTTAACGCTTTACAAATGCATTTATTCCAAACCAGCTGCAGGAAACAGCTGCGATTTTTGAAAATATATATTTCATAGCACTGTGGTGCTCAAATAAATGGAGGGGAATAGGGTATCTCTTTATGCTTATGATCTGTTGTTGGATATCTCCAAACCGGGCTTTTTATTGGGAGATATAATGCGACTGTTTAGGATATTTCTCAGGATATGTTAAATTTGGAAAAGAGTGCGTGTTTTGTGGTGTCTTCTCCAGGGACGGATGGATATTTGGGGAAGTTGCCATTTCGGGTGGCAACTACCGACTTTCAGTATTTGGCAGTGCAGGTGGCTGGGGACTGGGCCCAGCTCCATAAGTTGAATTTTACGTGCCTGGTGAGTAGGGTCAAGGTGGACCTATTGAAATGGGACAGCCTTCCACTAACTTTGGCAGGCCGGGTGCAGGTGGTTCAGATTAATATTTTGCTCCTGTTTTTATTTTGGTGTCTTACGGCCAAGAACGCTTTTTATGAGGCTGTAACGGTTGATTTCGTCATTTGTACAGGCAGGTAAAGTATCAAGGATTAGGAGAACGGTGCTTCAGAGAGGGCAGGGGGCCTAGCCCTTCCAAACCTGTTATATTATTATTGGGCGGAGAATGCGAAGGAGGTGCGGGGCTGGAGCAGGGAGCTGGAGGCTTTGTGGGTGAGGATGGAGGCAGGCTCTTGTAAGGGGTTGGGGTTGCTGGTGCTGGCAATGTCGCCTCTCCCGTATGCCCCATGGAAATATTCAGGGAGTCCAGTGGTTGTGGTCACATTGAAAATATGGAGGCAATTTCGGTAGCACTTTACGTGAGGGGCGGAGTCAAAGTTGATGCTGATCCGAGGGAACCACAGGTTTGAGCCGGCAAGGTTGGATGCTAGGTTTCAGGGATGGGAGGAGCGAGGGGTGATGGTTTCTGAAAGGGCAGTTTGCGAGTTTGGTGGAGTTGGGGAAAAGTTGGGAACTTGTGAGGGGAGATTTTCAGGTATATGCAGGTGTGAGATTTCACAAAAAGGTCTTTCCAACTTTTCTGGTGGCACCACCCTCCTTGTTGTTGGAGCAGGAGCTTTGGTGATGGGGCTGGAGTCCGGGGGGGGAGGTCACCTCGGTGATCAATGAGAGGATTTTGGAGGAGGATATGGCATCTCTGGAGGAGGGGATTCAGGCCAAGTGCGAGGAGGAGCTGGGGTTGGTGCTGGAGGAGGGGTTGTGGTTTTCTTGACTGGCGCAGCACGCTTGAGTTGCTGTTTGTAAGCTGGAAGTTGGAGTACCGACTTGTGGTCGCATTTGCTGAAGTGTGGTTGGGGAATGCAGCGATAGGCGCCTTTGAAACTCGTGTAGCAGTGGTCCAGGGTGTCTGCATACCTGATGGGGCAGGAGATATGTTGATGGAATTTGGGTAGTACCTTCCTGAGGTTGTCCTGGTTGAAGTCTCCAGTCATGATTGTCAGGGCTTCAGGGCGATTTTTTTGTTTGGCCATTGATGGTGGAGTGTCCGCGGTTTTGCACATGGATTTGAAGCCCACTCCCCTGGGGGCAAATTGGGGGTGTTGGACTTGCTGGAACTGCAGACGGGACGGGGCAGAGGACCCCCAATAGCCTTCACCTCAATGATCGCTCGCAGGCGGGTCCTGTTGGAGTGGAGGTCAGTGCCTCAACCCTGTGCCTCGGTGTGGTTGGGGGATATAATGGAGTATTTGTATCTGGAAAAGGTGATAGTGGGGTGAATATAAATATTTTAAAAAAGAAAATCTATATTTAGCTATGTAGCTTGCTTCACGACTGGAATATTTTCCTTCTTGAAGCCATCAATTTGTCAGTCGACAATGTTCAATCAACCAGTTCCTAATGTAGTGACATTTTGTTACGACAAGCAAGATTTCATTATAAAAACATTGGACTATATCAGGGATCTCCTTAAGCAAATTAGATGCAGTGGTCCAGTGTTTCCTGTTTACAAGTGCACATCTCCATGTCATTTTAAATTTCTGAAAATCTTCATTGACAAATAGACTAATACCTGCATGATTTCTACAAGGTTTAAATGTCTGTGCAGTATAAATTGTTCACTATTAAGGCAAGGAAAAAAGGAAACTCCATTGACCCCCACTTTTCCCTAACATGCTACATCTTTCCTATGGGAATACTGTGAAATATGTTGTAACTAAGTGTAACTCCATGTCACCAATTTTCTTTTTAGAAAATATTTTATTGAGGCATTTATAATTTTAACATTTTAACATTCCAAACACCAGAGCGGTCCAACACACGCAAAAGCCCCACAACAACATACCCAACCTCCCCCCGCCCTAACTCCTAGCTACCCATATATTAGATTCCCGCCCTTATTCTTCTCCTCCATGCCTCCCCTTCCTCCATCCTCCACCCCTCATCTTCAACCCCCCCCCCCCCCCGCACCTGCTGATGATCAGTTTTCCTTAAAGAAGTCAATGAACGGCTGCCACCTCCAAGCGGACCCCTGGAATGAACCCCTTAAGGCCGACATAATCTTCTCTAGCCTAAGAAACCCTGCCATGTCACTGACCCGCACCCCTGACTTTGGAGACTTTGACTCCCTCCATCCCAGCAAAATCTGTCCCACCAGGGAGACGAAGGCCAAACCATCCCCCCCCCCCCCCCCCCCCCCCCCCCGGGCTCCCGGATCTTCCAAAACTCCAAATATTGGCACCTCTGGACTAGGAATCACCCTCCCTTCCAGGACTTCTGACATGACTTCTGAGAATCCCTGCCAAAATCCCTTCAGCTTCGGACAAGCCCAAAACATATGTACATGACTCGCCGGACTTACCCCGCACCGCCCATATCTGTACTCCACCTCCTCAAAAGACCTACTCATCCAGGCCACAGTCATATGAGCCCTATGTACCGCCTTGAACTGGATCAGGCTGAGCCTGGCACATGACGAGGATGCATTGACTCTCCTCAGGGCATTCTCCCATAGCCCGACTTCCAACTCCCCTCCTAACTCTTCCTCCTACTTCCTCTTCACCTCCCCGATGGGACCTCTTCCCACTGTTGCTATATTTAACTGGTTATAAATATGGCTGTCAATATGGTCGCCTTCCTTAATCCTAATTATGTTTGCTCTAGAGTCGCCAGGTATCTTTCGATACCGCCACAAGGTTCAACCCCGAATACTGATCAAAGAACCAATGCACCAGTTAGTTAGTTCAAAGTCAATACTATTTATTTACACACACAGTAATATCTACTCGTGCACAAAATACCACAAACTAAACTATCTCTAACGCTAACGCCTATACTTAACTTCGGGTGCCCACTCAGTCAGAGGAACAATGGCCGTTCAGATCTGAGGTCGTTGGGGGGTTCGAAGTGGTACAGGCGAACAGCTAAGGTCGTCCGTCTGATAGCGAGCGTTGACCTTGGGCTTACTTGCTTCTGGTGCAGCTGGTGGACGGGTCTCTCCGCTTCGAGAACCGAGTCCAAGAAAGCGATTCTCTCTCGGGGGCTTCTTCTTATACCCGAAGGGGCTTCGCGCACTTTTGGGCGGGCCTTGAACTTGGCCCCAATTAATTGGGCCGTATCTTGATCACTCGTATTGAACTTGACCAATAAAGGGGTGGGTGCCCTGATGGCTGGGTGTGTCCGAGGTGGCCGTTGGCCTTGCTTTGTTTGTGTCTTTCTGTCGCTGGGATGTCTGCTATAGTATTGGTTACTTGAATGTTATTCCTTTGTTCCCGGAGATGGGCCATCAATATGTTAATTGACCTACAGTTTCAATCTCGTCTGGGAGTTGCCTTCTCAATACGCATTTAGGCTCTGTGCCTGCTTGCTTTCTTAACATTGTCCATATTTCCCTACAGTCATTGCGATCATCCATTTTGTATTCTGGAAGTGGCCATCCCAGATGGCTACTCCCATAGCCCGACTTCCAACTCCCCTCCCAACTCTTCCTCCCACTTCCTCTTCACCTCCCCGATGGGACCTCTTCCCACACCATCAGTTCCTTTTATATTTCCGAGACCCTCCCCTCCCAACTCCTGTTTTAGACATCACTTTATCCTGTAGTCCCCTTAGAGGGAGGCGAGGGAAGCTTGGAACTTTCAGATTTTTATTGCATTAAAATTTTACCAGCTGCCATGGTGGGATTTGAACCCAGGTCCCTAGAACAAACTCTTGACCTCTGGATTACTAGTCCGGTGACAATACCATTACGTCACCTCCTCCCTTGCCACTTCTCGTCCTGTAAGCCTGAATGTTGCTGAGGTTTGTTGCATGCGGGCATGGACTGCTTCAATATCTAAGGAGTTGTGAATGGTATTGAATGCTGTGATCTTCAATAAAGATCCCCACTTCTGACCTTCTGATGGCGGGCAGGTCATGGATGAAGCAGCTGAGTATGATTGGGTCTTGGACACTACCCTCGCAAGTTCTGCAGTGATGTCCTGGGACTGAGCTGATTGACCTCCAACAACCAAAACCATCTTCCTTTGAGCACAGGTACAATACCATTCAGTCCTGCAGTGAGATGACTGGCCTCAAAAAATGAGGCCATCGATTACATCATCGATGAAGATGGACATCTTGCCACGGTCATCCCCACACCCCCACTACTTGCCTTCAAACAGCCGCTCAACCTCAAACAAACCATTGTTTGCAGCAAACTACCCAGCCTTCAGAACAGCGACCACAACACCGCACAACCCTGCCGTGGCAATCTCTGCAAGACATGCCAGATCATCGACATGGGTACCACCATTACACATGAGAACACCACGTGCAACTCGGCCAACTTTGTCTACCTCATACGCTGCAGGAAAGGATGTCCCGAAGCCTGACACATTGGTGGAACAACGGATGAACGGACATCGCGCGACTATCGCCAGGCAGGAATGTTCCCTTCCAGTCGGGGAACACTTCAGCAGTCAAGGGCATTCAGCCTATGTTCTCTGGGTAAGCGATTTCCAAGGTGGCCTTCAGGACGCGCGCCAATGCAGAATCGCTGAGCAGAAACTTATAGCGAGGTTCTGCAAACATGAGTACGGCCTCAACCGGGACCTGGGATTCATGTCGCATTACATTCATCCCCCACCATCTGGCCTGGGCTTGCGAAATCCTACCAACTGTCTTGGCTTGAGACAATTCACACCTCTTTAACCTGGGGTTACCTCGCTCTCTCGATCTGTAAAGACTTAATTACCTGCAAATGCTCGCATTCAAAGTATCGTCTTGCATCTTTGAATTTGTCTATACAGATGTTTCTGGAACATACCTCTTCATTCACCTGAGGAAGGAGCAGTGCTCCGAAAGCTGGTGATTTGAAACAAACCTGTTGGACTTTAACCGGGTGTTGTAAGACTTCTTACTGTCCTCACCCCAATCCAACGGCGGCATCTCCACATCAAGGCTACCATTGACACCGCAAACCGCCGGCTCAAAGTGGAGAAAATCTCCAAGAATATCGCGCATATAGACACTGACATTACGTTTCTACAAAGATTCAAGAAAGCAGACAAGATCCCGAAAGGGCTACAGATCACAAACCCACTCAAGTCGACCTACAACACAGACAACACAGACAACGCTGAGAGACTCTGCTGTCGCGCTTCTCTCACACTCCTCAACTACCTCGTACACCAGCTCTACAGCAGACGCCACAACCTGGAAACCAAGATAGAGTCCATATTCTCAACTTGCGCTCAGGATGCAGCAGACCAGCTGCGGAACACCTCCAAACAGATGAGACAGTGATACTATGCCACCTATATGCACATCAAAAATAGGAAGCTTGAGAAATTCAGCATCACCACCAGCAGTAAATAGCCTCCCGCGGTACCACAGAAGAAAGCAATACAGGGAAATCTATTGTCAACTTGTCAGATTGCACCCTTCAACTAGACAAAATCGAAGTCCTCAGCAGAGTGCTCAATTTCTGCACCACAACCAAAATGGAGCCCATCAGCCTCGCGGCAGACACGGAGGAATTCATCAGGTGAATGAGGCGTCTGGAGTTCTTCCACAGACCACAAGAGGCCGACAGGGAGCCCAATGAGACAACCAATGAACCGGACCAGCAGACCGAGAGATCTGCGGTGCGGCAACCGAAGAGGAAAGAGTCGAATTGGACCCCACCGGAAGACCGCTGCCCTAGACTCGACATGTATGCTCAATCTGTCTGGAGTCGCATCAATGCCAGATTCATCAGTCGCATTCACAAGACAGCCCCGAATGTCACCCAAGCACAACGCAACGCCATCCGCGCTCTCAAGACCAACCGCAACATCGTCATCAAACCAGCAGACAAAGGAGGGGCCACTGCCATACTGAACAGAACAGATCACTGCAAAGAAGTGTACCGACAACTCAACAACCAGGAACACTACAGACAGTTACCCGCAGATCCGAGCAAGGAACACACCCGCCAACTCAACAGACTGATCAAGATCGTGGATCCAGATCTTTAGAGCACCCTATGTGCTCTCATCCCACGTACTCCCCGCATTGGGGATCTCTATTGCCTCCCGAAAATACACAAGGCCATTACACCAGGCCGTCCTATCGTATCAGGCAATGGGACCCTGTGTGAGAACCTCTCTGGCATCTTGAAACCCATCGTACAAGGAACACCCAGCTTCTGTCACGACATGACGGACTTCTTACAGAAACTCACCGCCCATGGACCAGTTGAACCAGGAACATTCCTCGTCACAATGGACATCTCGGCACTCTACACCAACATCTCCCATGACAATAGCATGGCTGAAACAGCCTCAGTACTCAACATCGACAACTGCCAATCTCCAGACCCAATTCTGCAACGCATCCGCTTCATTCTGGAGCACAATGTCTTCACGTTCGACCAGTTCTTCATCCAGATGCATGGAACAGTCACGCGGACCAAATTCGCACCTCAATATGCCAACATCTTCATGTACAAGTTTGAACAAGACCTCCTCACCGCACAGGACCTTCAACCGACGTTATACACCAGATACATCAATGACATTTTTTTCCTTTGGATCGACGGCGAAGAATCACTGAAACAACTACATGATGACATCAATAAGTTCTATCCCACCATCAGACTCACCATGGACTACTCTCCAAAATCGGTTGCATTCTTGGACACACTCATTTCCATCAAGGACGGTCACCTCAGCACTTTGTTTTCCTGCAAGCCCACGGATAACCTCACGATGCTCCACTTCTCCAGCTTCCACCCTAAACACATAAAAGAAGCCATCCCCTATGGACAAGCCCTCCGTATACGCAGGATCTGCTCAGACTAGGAGGAGCGTAACAGACATCTACAGACGCTGAAAGATGCCCTTGTACGAACGGGATATGTTGCTCGACTCATCGATCGACAGTTCCACCGCACAACAGCAAAGAACCGCACTGACCTCCTCAGAAGACAAACACGGGTCACAACCGAGAGTACCTTTCGTCGTCCAGTACTTCCCCAGAGCGGAGAAACAATTACATCTTCTTTGCAGCCTTCAACACGGCATCGGTGAAGGTGAACATCATGCCAAGGTCATCCCCACACCCCCACTACTTGCCTTCAAACAACCGCGCAACCTCAAACAAACCATTGTTTGCAGCAAACGACCCAGCTTTCAGAACAGCGACCACAACACCTCTTTAACCTGCGGTTACCCCTCTCTCTGGATTTGTAAAGACTTAATTACCTGCAAATGCTCGCATTCAAAGCATTGTCTGGCATCTTTGACTTTGTGTATATATATATGTTTCTGGAACATACCTCTTCATTCACCTGAGGAAGGAGCAGTGCTCCGAAAGCTAGTGATTTGAAACAAACATGTTGGACTTTAACCTGGTGTTGTAAGACTTCTTACTGTGCACACCCCAGTCCAACGCCGGCATCTCCACATCAAAAATGACAGTCATTGGCTGGGGTTCTCCGACCCGGCGCCGGGTCGGAGAATCCTCGGGGGGGGGGGGGGGGGGGGCGAATCCCGCCCCGCCACCCCGCCACCCCAACGCCATCAGCCCTATTCTTCGGCGCTGTTTTTCGGGGGCCGGTGGGATTCCCACCACGCTGGTCGGGGGCCGTTGACAGCGGCACCCCCGGCAATTGTTTGGGCCCAGATGGGCTGAGTGGCCGTAAAGTATCACCCAGTCCCGCCGGCGTGAATCTCTCACCTCACACACGGCGGGACCTGGCAAGTAAGTGTGCTGGGGTGGTCCGTGGGGGGGGGGGGGATGTTGGCGCGTGGGGGTTCCAACCCCAAGGGTGCCCCCCACGGTGGCCTGGCCCGTGATCGGGGCCTACCAATCTGCGGACTGGCTGGTTCCGTGGGGGGCCTTCTATCCTCCGTGCCAGGCCCCTGTAGAGCTCTGCTGTATTGCCCGGGGGCCGGTGACGAGAAGGGAACCCCTGTGCATGCGCGGAAATACGCCGGCCGGTCTGCGCATGCGCGGAAATATGCCGGCCGGTCTGTGCATGCGCGAACTCGCGCCGGCCCTTTGGCGTCGGCTGGAGCAGCGCCAACCACTCTGGCGTCAATCTAGCCCCCGAGAAATGAGAGAATTCTTCACTTTCGGGGACTGTTGACACCGGCGTTGTGGGCACCAGTTTTCCCGTCGGCGTGGGGACGTAGCCCCATTTTCAGAGAATCCCTCCCATTGCCTTCGAGGTAAGTAAGACTCCAACCAATGGACATCTTTTCTCCTGATTTTCATTGATTTCAATCTTGCTGAGGTTCCTTAATGCAATATTCAGGAACTTTCACCTCGCCTCTTGAGTTTGGATGAAGGCAGTAATGAGGCAAAGTGCCAAAATGAGGCAAAGTGTCACTTGATAGCACGGTGGTTTAAAAAAATTCTTAAATGGTATGTAAACAGCGCTGGCATTTCCTGCATTTGTCTGTTCTAAATTGCCTTTGAGAAGATAGTGCTGTTTGGAAGGGAGTTGTAGGTTTTTGAGCTGGCAACTGTGATGATATGCTGATATATTTCCAAATCAGGATGCTGTGTGGCTTGGAGGTGAACTTGAATGTGCTGGTGTTCTCATACTTGTGCTCTTGTCCTTCTGGATGGTAAAAGTCATGGGTTGGAAGGTACTGTCAAAAAAGGCTGAGCAAATTGCTGCAGTTCATCTTGTATATGCGTACAAACGACAGCTGCTGTATCCTAGTGGTGAAGGGAGTGAATGGACAGGGAAGGACAGAGAGTACAACAAAAATTGTACATTGCCGAATAAAGTCAATACAGAGAATGGAAGTAAAAAAATGAAATAAAAAGTTCTTTATCTGAATAAAATGGGTGAAATATTGGCAGAAATAGAGATAAATGAGTTATCTCCAATCTCTATAATAGAGACATTATTACAAGGTGTTTAAGGTTCAGAAATATCTATTCCAGGTTAACTAATATTTTGGAAAGACCGACAGAATATTTAAGGAGGAGGATAATGAAGGATGACACCACGACATTAGTGAGAAAGGATCTGGCCTTAAAAGATCATGAAGTAGAATCAGTATGTGTGAAAATTAGGAAAAGCAAGAGTCAGAAAGCACTCGTCGGAGTAGTTTATTGGCTCCCTAACAGTGGTTAGATCTGAGAATTGCTGAAAAGGACACGTGTGGTCGAAGCTTTTAATTTTGCACTTATCAGCACAATTCACAAGAATACCAAATTTACAAGGAATAACAACTTATATGTTTTAAAAATTCATTCACGGGATGTGATCATTGCTGGTTTGACCAACACGTATTGCTCATCCCTAGTTTCCCTTCAGAAAGTGGTGGGGAGTTGCTTTCTTGAACCTCTGCCCTGAGATGTAGGTACACTCACAGTGCTGTTAGGGAGGGCCTTCCAGGATTTTGACCCAGCGACAGTAAAGGACTGGCGATATATTTCCAACTCGGGCTGATGAGTGACTTGGAGAGGAACCTCCAGGTGGTGGGGTTCCCAGGTTTCTGCTGCTCTTGTCCTTCTAGCTGGTAGTGGTTGCGGGTTTGGAAGGTGCTGCTTAAGGAACCTTGGTGAGTTACTGTAGTGCATCTTGGAGATGTTACACATGACTACCACTGTTCATTGGTGTTGGAGGGTTTGAATGTTTGTGGAAGGGGTAGTGATCAAACAGGCTGCTTTGTCCTGGCTGGTGTTGAGCTTCTTGAGTGTTGTTGGAGCTGCACTCATCCAGGCAAGCGAAGAGTATTCCATTGCACTCCTGACTTGTGCCTTGTGGATAGTGGTAAGACTTTGGGGGTCAGGATGTGAGTTACCCAGTGTAGGAATCATAGCCTTTGACCTGCTCTGGTGGCCAATGTATTAATATGGCCAGTCCAGTTCAATTTCTGTTCAATGGTAGCCCCCAGGATGATGATTGTGGGGGATTCAGCGATGCTAATGCCTTTGAATGTCAAGGGGTAATGGTTGGATCCTCTCTTGTAGGAGATGGTCATTGCCCGACACTTGTGTGGCGCAAATGTAACTTGCCACTTGTCAGCACAAGCCTGGATATTGCCACTTGTTGCATTTGGGCATAGAATCCCTGCAGTGCAGAAGGAGGACATTTGGCCCACTGTACACCAATCCATGGGAAGAGCACCCTACCGAGGCCCATGACCCCACCCTATCCTGTTAGCCCAGGGGCATCACGGTAGCATGGTGGTTAGCATAAATGCTTCACAGCTCCAGGGTCCCAAGTTCGATTCCCGGCTGGGTCACTGTCTGTGCGGAGTCTGCACGTCCTCCCCGTGTGTGCGTGGGTGCTCCAGTTTCCTCCCACAGTCCAAAGATGTGCGGGTTAGGTGGATTGGCCATGATAAATTACCCTTAGTGTCCTAAAAAAATATAAGGTTAATGGGGGGGGGGGGTTGTTGGGTTACTAGTAGAGGATGGATACGTTGGCTTGTAGGGTGGTCATTGCTCGGCACAACATCGAGGGCCGAAGGGCCTGTTCTGTGCTGTACTGTTCTATGTTCTAAACCCCACCAACCTTTTGGACACTTAGGGGCAATTTAGCATGCACATCTTTGGACTGTGGGAGAAAACCGGAGCACCCGGAGGAAGCCCATGTAGACACTGGGAGAACGTGCAAACTCCGCAGTCATCCGAGACCGTAATTAACCCGGGTCCCTGGCATTGTAAGGCAGCAGTGCTAGCCACTGTGCCACCCTGATTCATTTTCTGAGGAGTTTCAAACGGCGCTGAATGGGGCAGCACGGTAGCACAGTGGTTAGCACAGCTGCTTCACAGCTCCAGGATCCCAGGTTCGATTCCCGGCTTGGGTCACTGTCTGTGCGAAGTCTGCACGTCTTCCCCGTGTCTGCGTGGGTTTCCTCCGGGTGCTCCGGTTTTCTCCCACAGCCCAAAGATGTGCAGGTTAGGTGGATTGGCCATAATAAATTGCCCTTAGTGTCCAGAGAGGTTGGGTGGGGTTACTGGATTACGGGGATAGGGTGGGTGCGTGGGCTTAAGTGGGGTGCTTCTTCCAAGTGTCGGTGCAGACTCAATGGGCTGAATGGACTCCTTCTACATTGTAAATTCTATGAACATTGTGATGCTATCTGCACACAGCCCCACTCCAAGTTTTGTCCTTTTGATGGAAGGGAGTCACTGATAAAGTAGCTGAAAATGGTTATGCCTCGGATACTACCCTGAAGAACCTCTGCAATGATGCCCTGGAGCTGAGATGATTGACCTCCAACCACCAGAACCATCTTACTTTGTGCCAGGTATGATGCCAATCAACGGAGAGTTTCCCCCGCCGATTCCCATTGACTCCAATGTTGCTTCATGAGAAGAGAATGCCAATTAGTTGACAAGTGGATTCTGATTGGTAGAGGTGTTGCCATGGAGAATGTACCCATTCACTGATGACTGACAGTTGACTACCAATCTTTGTTTAAATTCAAACCGGTTAGGTTGGATTCTGATTGGACAAGGCATTGCCCTAGGGAATGACCCAGAGAATGGCTGTTGCCTACTTTGTTTGTTGAAGCAGGCACAATGTGTATGCAAGTACATGGGGGGGGGCGATACTCCAAAATGGAGACCAAGTGTTTGCGCCGTTGTGAACGCCGTCGCGTTTCATGATGGCGCGAAACGGGCGCGGGGACAACCGATTCTGTCCCCCACAGGGGGCCAGCACGGTTCACGCTGCTCAAGACTCCGTTCCCGGCGCCGAATGGGTGCTGCGCGAACCCGTGCATGTGCAGTTGGGTGCGCCAACCTGCGCATTCGCGGGGGACTTCTTCAGCGCGCCGGCCCCTATGTAACATGGCGTGGGGGTTCAGGGGCCGGCCACTCAACAAAGTTGGCCCGGAGGGGGAGAGAGGCTGGCCCGCCGATCAGACCCCCCCCCCCGGTGAAGGAGTGCATTTCCCCGCTCCACAGGCTGCCCCCCCGACCCTTTGCACAGAGTTCCCGCCGACAGCGACCAGGGGTGAACGGCGGCAGCGGGACTCTGCCGTTTCCGCGCAGCCGCTCCGTCCATCCGGGCTGGACAAACGGCGGCCCTGCCTATTCCAGCGGCCCGTGGCTGGCGACGCGTCAAACGCGCCGGCCAAATGGCGCCGATTCTCCGCACCTCGGAGAATCGTGTGCCGGTGTCGGGGCGGCTTGCGGTGATTCTCCGGCCCGGCACGGGGCTCAAGAATCGCGACCATGTTCTTTCTGTCGACAAAGAACAGGGCTCAGTTTATTAATATATGTAGCTTCCAGCACACACAAGTGTACAACACCGTGAGACTGACTGATAATCTGAAATTGGTTGTCAATGTAAATTATTTTTAAAGTATGTTAATTATTACATTGAAACTTACAAAATGCTGATGGGGCTTGATAGTGCAGGTGCTGAGAGATTGTTTTTGTCAGTTGATGAGTCCAAAACATTGCGGCACAATCTCAGGGTAAGGGGCCAATTAGTTAGCACTGAGATGAGGAGAAATTGCTTAAAGGGGTGTGGATTTTTGCATATCTCTACCCCAGATGATTGTGGACGCTCCTCGTTGAGTACATTTAAGGCTGGGATATACTAGCTTTTGTCTGTCAGGAATTAAGGGAAATGGGGAGTGGGAAGGAAAATGGAATTGAAGCCCAAGTTGAGTCATGGCTGTATTAAATGGCAGAACAGGTTGGATGAGCCATATGGTCTATGCCTGCTCCTATTGTGTTCTTGTGAGATACCAAGGATTGGCGACACAGGAGACTGGGACATCACCTGTAAGCTATGACTTGGTGAGTATGACTCTCTCAGGCTGTTGTTTGACTTGTCTTTGGGGCATCTCTCCCAATTTTTGCACAAGTCTCTCAATGTTAACGAGGAGGACTTTGCAGGTTCAGATGTAGGCCAGACTAGATAACAAAGTCAGCTTTGCTTCTCTGAAAGGCAGTCTGGTAGTTTTATGTACATCATTACTGAAACTAGCTGTTTATTCCAGATTTGTTAATTAATTTAAAGGACATTAATCCTAAAGGACATAGCTGCTGGACTGGGACTGCAGCAGGTGGTGAGGAAACCAACAAGAGGGAAAAACATACTTGACCTCATCCTCATCAACCTACCTGCTGCAGATGCACCTGTCCATGACAGTATCAGTACAATCATGGAATCACTAAAGTGCAGAAGGAGGCCATTCGGCCCATCAGGTTTGCACAGACCCTTTGAAAGAGCACCCTACCTAGGCCCACAACCCATCCTATCCCTGTAACCCAGTAACCCCACCTAACCTTTTTGGACACTGAGGGCAATTTAGTATGGCCAATCCACCTAACCTGCACATCCTTGGACTGTGGGAGGAAACCGGAGCACCCGGAGGAAACTCAGGCAGACACTGGGAGAACGTACAAACTCCACATAGTCACCCAAGGCTGGAATTGAACTTTACCATTAACATCAAACCAGGGGGTCAACCCTGGTTCAATGAAGAGTGCAGGAGAGCATGGCAGGAGCAACATCAGGCAAACCGTAAAATGAGGTGTTGATCTAGTGAAGCTACAACACAGAACTACTTGTGTGACAAACAGCATAAGCAGCAAGTACTAGACAGAGCTAGGCGATTGCACAATGAACGCATCAAGATCTAAGCTTTTCAGACCTGCCACATTCAGCCGTGAATAGTGGTGGACAATTAAACAACTCACTGGAGGAGGAGGCTACACAAATATCCCCATCCTCAATGATGGAGGAGCACAGCACATATGTGCAAAGACAAGGCTGAAGCATGCACAACAATCTTCAGCCGGAAGTGCTGAGTGGATGATCTATATCGGTCTCCTCCAGAGGTCCCCAGCATCACAGATGTCAGTCTTCAGCCAATACAATTCACTCCACGCGATATCAAGAAATGGCTGAAGGCACTGGATACCGCAAAGGCTATGGGCCCTGATAATATTCCGGCAGAATAATATTCTGGAGGACTGGAATATAACGGGGGTTATGCTGCACCTGTACAAAACCCTGGTTAGGCCCCACTTGGAATACTATGAGCAGTTCTGGGCACCACACCTTAGGGAGGATATTTTGACCTTGGAGGGAGTGTAACATAGTCTTACAAAAATGATACCTGGATTGCATGGGTTGAGTTACAAGGAGAGATTGCTCAAATTAGACTGGTTTTCGCTAGATGTAGAAAGTTTTAAAAAAAATTTGAGTGCCCAATTCTTTTTGCTTCAATTAAGGGCTAATTTAGCGTGGACAATCTACCTACCCTGCACCTCTTTAGTTGTGAAGGTGAGACACATGCAGCTGCGGGGAGAATGCGCAAACTCCACATGGACAGTGATCCGGGCCCAGGATTGAACTCGGCGCCGTGAGGCAGCAGTGCTAACCGCTGCGCCACCGTGCCGCCCTAGAATTTAGAAAGTTAAGCGTGATCTGATCGAAGTATTCAAGATGTTAACAGGGAAAGACAGGATAGATAAAGATAAACACTTTCCACTCGTTGGAGAATCTAAAACTAGGGGTATAGTATAAAATTACGGCTAAACCCTTCAGAAGCGATGTTAAGAAGAACTTCTTCACTCAAAGTGTGGTAGAGGTTTGGAACTTTCTCCCAGAAAAAGCAGTTGAAGCCCAGTCAAGAACAAAGAAAAGTACAGCACAGGAACAGGCCCTTCAGCCCTCCAAGCCTGTGCCGATCATGATGCCCTAACCAAACAAAAACCTTCTCCCTTACTCGGTCCGCATCCCTCTTTTTCCTCCCAATTCATGTATCCATCTAGATGCCTCTTAAATGCTGCTAATGTACCTGCTTCCACCACTCACTACATGAAAACCTACCCCGCACATCTCCCTTAAACTTTCCTCCTCTCACTTTGAACCTGTGCCCCTTGTAATTGACACTTCCACTCTTGGAAAAAGCTCTGACTGTCCACCCTGTCTATGCCTCTCATAATTTTGGAGGCCTCTCTCAGGTCTCCCCTCAGCCTCCATCTTTCCAGTGAAAATAATCCTAGTTTATTCAACCTCTCCTCATAGCCAACACCCCCGAGACCAGGCAACATCCTGGTGAACCTTCTTTGCACTATGTCCAAAGGTTCAACGTCCTTATGATAATGTAGTGACTAGAACTGTAAGTAGTACTCCAAATGCGGCCTAACCAAGGTTTCATAAAGCTACAACATGATTTCCCAGCTTTTGTACTCAATGCCCCGACTGATGAATCATGCAAGTATTCCATATGAATCCGTTGTATATTTCAAATCTGAGAGAGATAGATTTTTGTTAATGAAATGAAAAATGAAATGAAAATCGCTTATTGTCACAAGTGCGCTTCAAATGAAGTTACTGTGAAAAGCCCCTAATCGCCACATTCTGGCGCTTGTTCAGGGAGGCTGGTACGGGAAATGAACCCGCGCTGCTTGGCCTGCTTGGTTTGCTTTAAAAGCCAGCTCTTTAGCCCTGTGCTAAACAAGCAAGATATTAAGGGATAGGGCCAAAGGCAGGTATATGGAGTTCGGTCACAGATCAGCCATGATCTGCATTGAATGGCGGGACAGGCCCGAGGAGCTGAATGGCCTCCTCCTGCTCCTATGTTCCTATAATGTCTCATAAATTGCCATGTTCCAAAGCCTCGCTGTATACATCTTATTATGTACTTGAACCGTTCCATCCTAACATTATTACAACTAGGTGAAATTCTTTCTTGCCGATGATATACCTTGAATTCAGTTGTGTAAATGGTTTATCTATTTAAAATCAAATCCACTGCATTTAATTTATGATGAAAGTTCATTTGTACAATTTGAGCTTACGTTGGAATGAATACAATATATGATAAATAAAGGTATAAAAGGCTTGAGTTGTTTGTGAAAAATGTGGAATTGTATACAACATGGCTGAAAATTCTGATCATTTAGAAGATATTATGTACCCAAGCCCTGTGTGTTCCTGCTGAGATGTGATTTGAAACTAAAGATGCAAAAAAGAACGATGACTCATCAAATTCTACGTTGGATAATTAAAACAAACAGCTAGTGACCTCAAACCACTGGTCTGTGAAACTATGTAAGCTACCACAGCGGGCATTTGAGATAAAGCTGAACACTTCACTCTACTCTCTTAAATGTTCTTTTCCCACATCTGTTGCATACTAAAATGTACCTTTTCAATTATTTATGCAAAATTCACTTAGTTGAAATAATGAGAGGGTCATGAGTATTGCATTTACAATAACATGGTGGATAAGCACTGTAGATGTTTTGCAACTACTTTTGAATCAGTTTTAGACTAATGCAGGGGTCAGTGTGGTAAAATGCTGTGGCTGCTGAAGTAAAGAGAACTATCTCCTTACATTTTTGAGATAGAAAAGGTGCTAGAGAGGATATCCGCCGAGTCTGAGGATTGTGGTTTTAAATCTCAGTTCAAGGGTTGAATATATAACCTAATCTAACACTGGAGGACGCTTCAGTGCAACACTGAGTGGCGGCTCTATTACTGGAGATGTCACCTATCAAAAGTAAAATATCAAAATTAGGTCCTGTCTACACTCTCAGCTAAATGCAAAAGATTGTTTTGATTGTTTGAAGTTCTCCAGGTGTGCTGGTCAATATTTACCTCATAGCAAACATACTGCCTATTATTGTGCAGCTGTTTGTGGGACCTTGGCTTTCTCATTTGACTACAGAAGAGTGGTGAGAACATATCAGAAGTATTTCAATGGCTGTAAATGCTTCAGGAGATCCTGAGGATCTGAGAGGCTGCAGAAATGTGGAAGGGACAAAATGATTTACTGATGATTTAAGCCATACACAATTCTTAAACAACTGCAACATACATAGAAGATAGGAGCAGTAGGAGGCCTTTTGGCCCTTCGAGCCTACTCCGCGATTCATCACGATCATGGCTGATCATCCAACTCAATAGCCTAATCCTGCTTTCTCCCCATAGCCTTTGATCCTATTCACTCCAGGTGCTATATCTAGCCGGCTCTTGAATATATTCAATGATTTAGCATCAACTACTTCCTGTGGTAATGAATTCCACAGGCTGACCACTCTTTGGGTGAAGAAATGTCTCCTTATATCTGTCTGAAATGGTTTACCCTGAATCCTCAGATTGTGACCCCCCCTGGTTCTGGATACACCCATCATTGGTAACATCTTCTCTGCATCTACCCTGTCTAGTCCTGTCAGTATTTTATAAGTCTCTATGAGATCCCCCTTATTCTTCTGAACTCCAGCGAGAACAATCCCAACCTAGTCAATCTCTCCTCATAGCACGGTAGCATGGTGGTTAGCATAAATGCTTCACAGCTCCAGGGTCCCAGGTTCGGTTCCCGGCTGGGTCACTGTCCGTGTGGAGTCTGCACGTCCTCCCCGTGTGTGCGTGGGTTTCCCCCGGGTGCTCCGGTTTCCTCCCACAGTCCAAAGATGTGCGGGTTAGGTGGATTGGCCATGCTAAATTGCCCGTAGTGTCCTTAAAAGTAAGGCTAAGGGTGTGGGGGGTTGTTGGGTTACGGGTATAGGGTGGATACGTGGGTTTGAGTAGGGTGATCATTGCTCGGCACAACATCGAGGGCCCAAGGGCCTGTTCTGTGCTGTACTGTTCTATGTTCTATGTTCTATATGACAGTCCCGCCATCCCTGGAATCAGTCTGGTAAACCTTTGCTGCACTCCCTCGAGTGCAAAAACATCCTTCCTCAGATAAGGAGACCAAAACTGCACACAATAGTCCAGGTGTAGCTTCACCAGGGCCCTGTAGAACTGCAGCAATACATCCCTGCTTCTATACTCAAAACCTCTCGCAATGAAGGCCAACATGTTATTAGCCTTCTTTACCGCCTGCTGTATATGGAACAAATTCATTTTCTTCTTGTGAGGATCAGAATACAATGAATTTGTGTCCCAGATGCTTAGTGACCACCATCATTTCACTACACATAACTTCAGTTGGTGGGTCGTCATTAACTTTGTCAACCGAAGCAGCATAAATTTGGCGGGTTATTGAAATAAGACTGCTTTTTATTTTATTTTGGGTGTTGTGCTGTTTTGCTGACCTTCTTGCAGGCTTATTGTTAGTTTGCTTAAATCAGTTATGTTATTGGCTTTGTGTTTGATCCTTTTTGTTTTGTTTGTGTTACTGATGTTACAGAATGCCCAACAGCAGTTATTGTGACAGTTCCTATGGTTACTGCTGACGTGCTGCCTGGTCCTGAGAGCAAATTCACAGCTGGTTGATTTATTTTAAAAATGTTGTTGGTTAGTTCACAGGAAAATATTTGTGAATTGCTTTATATTTACCAAATGTAATAAATTTGTGAGATAAAAATGTTATCGATCAGAAACATAGTTATAAAATATTAGGAAAATATTTATTTTACAGCAGTACATTGACACCTCTGCATTTAAGTACCCTGTATAATTTGATCTGTGATGAAAACCTGATACCTCTGAGTAGCTTCTCAATTGTACTTTGTACTATTATGAGGTATAATTTGGTTAAATTGACTGTTTATAGTAAGTAGGATGCGCATACTTTCTCACTGTTCAGTATTTTCACAAACGCTGTAACGTCAACACTTCCTTAATGTACACTGAAAATGTAATAATATGTGAGGACCATGAATGTTCCATATGTTTCTGAGAAAAGTTACTAAAGGTCCAGGGTGAGATTCTCCCTTCTGATGGCAGAGTGTTGACACCGTGATAAAAATTGGAGAGTTTAACGACGGCGTCACTGGACCGCTAAGTGTAGCGATCCTCTGCCCTACAGGGGGCCAGCACGGCACAGGAGCGACCCACGCCGCTCCATCTTCCGATACCGGCGCCAAATGGGCGCCGCGGGTCTGCACACGGGCACTGCGACTGGCACGAATGCGCGCATGCGCGGGAGCTTCCTTCTCCGTGCCGGCCCCGGCGCAACATGGCATAGGGCTACAGGGGCCGGCGCGGAGTAAAAGAGGCCCCCACCAAGAGAGGCCAGCCTGCCGATCGGTAGGCCCCGATTACGGGGCCAGGCCAAGGTGCCCCCCCCCCCCCCCCCCCCCCCGTCCCACAGGCCGCCCCCGACAGGATGGACGGTGAGGTCCTGCTGGGTAAGACCAGATTTGAACGCCGCCGGCTGGACTCGGACTTTTTTGGGCAGAGAATCGGCGGGTGCAGCCCCCAACTGGCGCCCGCCGACCGTACCGGCACCAATGGCGTCGTTCTCCCGTGACCGGAGAATCGGCGGACCGGCGCGGGGCAGCGTCGCACGAATTGCGCCCGGACTGGCGATTCTCGAACCGCGTGGGCTGAGACAATCCCGCCACCAATGTCTGTGATTGGAATGTAGTATTGAGCTGGTGATTTTGTTGCTATGTCTGTGCCAGTCACATTACCTAACCACATTATACCACAGAACAAAAGGATCTCATAATTGATCCGAGTGAATAACATGATACTTTGGATTAGAGCATGTTATTAGTGAAAGGAATGTTGACCAATTTTCAGCTACCATAGTAGTTCCCCTTCTCCCCACTTTTCCCCCATGAAAGTTCTAGGCATTTCCAGCCTACTGGCTATCAGTCATCTTTTTCCATACTCTGTTCCCCATGTCTGAGACGGAGTTATATTTTCTCGGAGAGAAAGCATGGCTTTCAAGTAGGCAGTAGGTTTTCCTCAACGTTAAGCTGCTCTTGTATACAGTTCACTGGAGATCAGTTGACCCCCAATGCCGACACTGACCAAGTCTGTCCGCCTTCTTAAAAGTTTCAGTAACATCCTAAACCTAGACATGATGATTCTCCCTCAGCTCTGAAGTGTGAAAAAATCCGTAAGCATTAAAAAGTCCCCTTCTACCCCAGATCTAACTCCCCACTTCAGACCCTGGATACCCATTCTGCCCCTTTCCAGCCTCAGGACCCATGCCTCTACCACACCCTGCAGTCTCCCAATTCCAGGAAGAACGACCCATCCAAACTCATACTCCTACTTTCTATCTCACTGATGCACAGGGTCCCATATATGTCAGCACTAGTATAGTCTGAGGGCATATAAATCCCTCAGTGCATGTATGATGTTTCAGTGCATTGAGAAAAGCTTAGAATTTGCATTGCATCCTGGAGCTGATGTCAGATACCCATGTGGCTGCATGCCAAGTGTTATGTTCACGTACTATGATAAATGAATCAGTGAACGACAGAACACCTCGTTCAAGACTAGTTATTTAATGTGGAATAAACTGTGGGTAGACTAAACTATTGCTAACCAAACTGGAGCTTCTAACCATGCTAATAACAGCTCCTGTAACTGACCAAGACTGGTATTGTCCGGTCCAGTGTCCTGTTCCTCTTGCATGACACCTAGTGGTCGGAGGCTATATACACTTGTCATTTTCACTTGTTATGTACACTGTTATATGCACTGTTACTGTACATCATTACACCAAGATTGTGGTACTCCCCAGTCTTTTAGTGAATTGTTTGAGTGTCCCATGTGAGTGATCCTGCATTATTGGGCACCACATCTAACCTGTGTTCATGGGCAACATAAAGATTTCTAAAAAGAGCACACAACATTAGACCCAAAAATGTAATGTGCAAAATCAATCAGGTTGTGAACTGATGTTGTGAAATGATGCAGCAATAGATAGGGATGCTCTCTTTTATAAGAAAATCAGCTTTATTTTGGAGAAATTGAAAACGTAGCCTGAACTGTATCGTCGGGCCATGCCCAAACTCAGTTTCCTCCCAAAATCCAGTTGTTAATGAGATATTATGCAGGGTGACCAATTTAGGTGCACTTAGTATATAATGGGTCTGCTGGTTGGGCTGGCGCTGAGTGGTGGTGGAAACATATCGGGCGCTGGGTCCAATGGAAGGGGGGAGTGGATTGAACTTGTGAGGAATCAGCTCCATGCAGGGTGCCAGGGATTGTGGGGGAGGTTGAGGGCACTGTGTGACTTAAGAATTAACTTTGTCCAGAAATGGAATCAGCACCAGAAGGTCATAGCAGGCAGGTCAGGTGGGATAAGTGCCTCCCATTTCACAGATGAGTACCTGTCTTTCCTAGTGCTCAGTGCCTGGCCCAACATTCTGATTCCCAGGGACGGCAAGAGAAGGCCACCTCATTTGACAAAGAAGGCCTGGACGGAGGTAGCTGCCGAGGTCAGTGGGCATGGCGTAATATGCGCACCTTGCTTCAATGCGGCAAAACATTCAATGATCTTCTGCTGTCGACAAGGGTAAGTGCAGAGATGGCATGGACCAGTGCGGAGAGGTGTAGTTGGGTGCCCATTCCCCAGTGCGCTCAGGAGTTTGTGTGGGTGTATACCAACTGGCACTGAAGCGTGCCCTGCCAAGGCTGGACTGTCAGCACAAGAGGCCACAGTGCATTGGAGAGGGAGGTGTACCACAGTAAAATGGCCTGCTCAATGCTCGGGGAGGGGGCATGTGGACTGGCCCTCAAGATGATGGAACACTAATCAGGCTTTCTATTGTCCCTGTCAGGAAAAGACAAGTCACAATACTTTTGGGGAGGTGGTGGTATAGTGCTAATGTCACTGGAATAGTAATCCTGAGACCCAGGGTAATGCTCTGGGCACATGGGTTTGAATCCCACCAGGGCAGATGCTGGAATTTGAATTTAATAAAAAAGAATCTGGAATTAAAAGTCTAATGACAATCATGAAACCACTGTTGATTGTTGTAAAAACCCATTTGGTTCACTAATGTCCTTTATGAAAATGAAAAATGAAAATCGCTTATTGTCACGAGTAGGCTTCAATGAAGTTACTGTGAAAAGCCCCTAGTCGCCACATTCTGGCGCCTGTCCAGGGAGGTTGGTACGGGAATCGAACCGTGCTGCTGGCCTGCTTGGTCTGCTTTCAAAGCCAGCGATTTAGCTGAGTGAGCTAAACCAGCCCCTTTAGGGAAGGAAATCCTTTAGGTTAGATTCTTCCCCTTTAGGAAAGGAAATCTGCCATCCTTACCTGGTCTGGCCGACATGTGACTCCAGACTCACAGTAATGTTCCAGTTAAGGGGCAATTTAGCATAGCCAATCCACCTACCTTGCGCATCTTTGGGTTGTGGGAGTGAGACCCACGCAGACACGGGGAAATTGTGCAAACTCCACACGGAGAGTGACCCAGGGCTGGGATTGAACCTGGGTCCTCGTCACTGTGGGGCAGCAGTGCTAACCACTGTGCCACCATTCCGCCTGGGTCTCTGCCTTCCCAATGTTGCCCCTCGCCTGAGGTGTGGTGATCCTCAGGTTAAATCACCACCAGTCAGCTCTCCCCCTCAAAGGGGAAAGCAGCCTATAGTCATTTGGGACTATGGTGACTTTATTTTTTTCTTACTTGCTATGTAGATAATGCCACCCATCCCCATCCGATAATGCCACCCATTTTAAATTCAAATAGGTTGTCCAATTCCACCTTTAGTATTCAAATGTGCGGTTGAACATAGAGACAGGATTAGCAACTGTAAAAGCGTGGCAAGACAATATAGAACCATACTAAATAGCACAAGTGTCTTCTATGTTGTCCATGTAAAAGATAGATAAAAAGAATGCCAAAAATAATCCTCTGCAGAGAAGCGTGACTGAGCCAACGGAAGCAAAGTGGGAAGAAAAAGAGATTTGATGACATGATTCAACGCAATTTCTGCGTCATAGCAATGTGAACAGCTGGGAAAATGTTGTGGTTGATCTCACAAGTTGATGAGCAACAGTGCATGAGCATATAAACTGGGATTAGCACCATTGCATTGAAAACATCAGTCGCAACAGATTTTTTTAACCCCAGACGAGAGAGAATCTAACCTCCCCTTGACATTTAACAGTATACCCTCACTGAATCCCCAATACAACATAATTGACTTGCAATGTTACAGGACCAGCCGCATACATTCTTTATTCTTTGATGGGATGTGGCCATCGCTGACAAGGCCAAAATCTGTTGCCCATCCCTAATTGCCCTTGATAAAAGCAAATTACTGCGGATGCTGGAATCTGAAACGAAAGAGAAAATGCTGGAAAATCTCAGCAGGTCTGGCAGCATCTGTAGGGGGAGGAAAGAGCTAACGTTTTGAGTCTGATGACTCTTTGTCAAAGCTAACAGACAGAGAAAGTGGGAAATATTTATATTGTGGAGTGAGAATGAAAGATGAGTCATAGCTACAGAAACCCAGGGAAACTGGGTGCTAATAGCCACAGAAGCCAAGGAGAAAGAGTGTTAATGGCAGTCCCCAGAGAGGACAAAAGATGTGAAAGGTCAAACAGCAGGGAAACTAACATCAGAGGATGAACTGTAGATGCAGGGTGAGGGGAAGGGGGAAGTAAAGAGGAGAAAGGTGAAGGAAAGGTGGATAAGATTGGGGGGGGTAATTAAATGTATATTAAGAAAGAAACAAATGGTAAAAGACAGTTAAAATGAAATGGGATGAAAACAAATGGGTCGAGGTGGGGTAGAGCTCATCATCTGAAGTTGTTGAATTCGATGTTCAGGCCGGAAGGCTGCAGCGTGCCTAACCGGAAAATGAGATGTTGTTCCTCCAATTTACGTTGAGCTTCACTGGAACATTGCAGCAGGCCAAGAACAGGCATGGGAGCAGGGTCTTTTGTTAAAATTGCAAGCAACAGGAAGGTCAGGGTCCTGAATGCGCACAGACCGAAGATGCTCAGCAAAGCGATCACCCAGTCTGTGTTTGATCTCTCCGATATAGAGGAGACCACATTGGGAGCAGCGAATGCAGTCGACTAAATTGGAAGAGATGCAAGTGAAACGCTGCTTAACCTGGAATGAGTGTTTTGGGCCTGGGATGTTAAGCATGGAAGAGGTAAAAGGGATGGTGGAGGAGTGGACTAGATTGTTTCGGAGGGAACGGTCTCTGCAGAATGCTGACAGAGGGAGTGAAGGGAAGGCAGCACGGTAGTATAGTGGTTAGCGCAATTGCTTCACAGCTCCAGGGTCCCAGGTTCGATTCCTGGCTTGGGTCACTGTCTGTGCGGAGTCTGCACGTTCTCCCCGTGTCTGCGTGGGTTTCCTCCGGGTGCTCCTGTTTCCTCCCACAGTCCAAAGATGTGCAGGTTAGGTGGATTGGCCATGCTAAATTGCCCTTAGTGTCCAAAATTGCCCTTAGTGTTGGGTGGGGTTACTGGGTTATGGGGAGAAGGTGGAGATATGGGCCTGGGTAGGGTGCTCTTTCTAAGAGCCGGTGCAGATTCGATGGGCCAAATGGCCTCCTTCTGTACTGTAAATTCTATGATATTCTGTGTGTTTGGTGGTGGTATCACACTGGAGTGGTCGAAAATGGCAGAGGATTATGCTTTGCATACAGAGGCTGGTTGGATGAAATGTGAGAACAAGGGGGGCTCTATCCTTGTTCTGGGAGGGAGTGGAGGGGCGCGGGAGATGGAGCGCACACTGTTGAGGGCCCTGTCCACACCTGCAGGTGGTAAATCACGGTTGAGGAAGAAGGAACACATTTTTGAAGCACCATTTTGGAAAGTGGCACCATTGGAACAAATGCGACGGAGGCAAAGGAGTTGAGAGAAAGGGATGGAGTCCTTACAGGGTGTAGGGTGCAAAGAGCTGTAGTCCAGATAGCTGTGGGAGTCAGTGGACTTGTAGTCGATATTAGTGGATAGTCTATTGGAGACAGAAAGATCAAGGAAGGGAAGGGAAGTGTCTGAGATGGACCAGGTGAAAGTGAATGAGGGGTGGAAACTGGAAGCGAAGTTGATGAATTTCTCCAGGTCCGGGCAAGAGCAAGACGCGGCACCAAAATAGTCATCAATGTATCGGTAAAGGAGTTGTGGGAGGGGGCTCGGATAGGCCTGGATCTTGGAATGCTCCACATACCCCATAAAAAGGCAAGTGTAGCTAGGACCCATGAGGGTACCCATTGCTACACCTTTAATTTGGATAAAGTGAGATGAGTTAAAGGAAAAGTTGTTGAGAGCTAGAACAAGTTCAGCCAGGCGGAGGAGAGTGGTGGTGGATGGGGATTGCCCTTGAACTGAATGGTTTGTTCAGCCATTTCAGTGGATAGTTAAGAGTCATATGTAGGCCAGACCAGGTAAGGATTGGAGATGTCTTTCCCTAAAGGACATCTATTAACCAGATAGGCTTTTCTAATAATCAATGGTCATTTTTATGGTTGCCATTACTTTATTTTAGCCTATCTTCACATACTTTTTTTTTTCCCCTTTCGAAAATAGTGGGGAAGTGGGGGAAGAATTTCCCAGCTGCTGTGGTCAGAGTTGAACACATGTCCATAGCCTGACCTCTGGATTACTGATCAAGTAATGTTATCATCATGCCGCCGCCATCTCCCATATACTGTACCTTACAAGCGCGGGTCAGAGAGAGGCTTAATTTTCCTGTGGGACGCAGGAATTGAGAGTTGGGACTGAATCCAAGTCGCATTGCCACCTCTGTCTCCAGGCTGCCAGGGAGCAGCACTTTACATCCCCCAGGGCCTTAATTGAGCCCGAGGCAGGTTTGCAGCACATTTTGGTAAACCAGAGACAAAAATGGTGCTAGGTCACCTTTGGAGCAAGCAGGTTAAAAGGCCCACATCCATTCCAGTCCATTCGTAAATAGATCAACCTGGATCTTCAGATCGATATGTGGCAGACATTGAGCTGTAGCCACAGGGCCTCAAATATTTTTAATATTGAAAAGAACTTTTAAAGTCTGTTAAGATTTAAGTTTGACCTTAGAATTGCTAATCTCATCAGATGTCTAAATTGAAAGCAAAAATAATTGAAAGTGCTGAAAAAGTTGCTTGCCTTTTAAACTTTTCCCACCTTCATGGAGTTAGTATAAAAACCTGACAGCTGTTGAACCCCAGCTGCCTTGCGGAAAATCAGAAAATGTTCTGGAGATTGGGGTCTGCTGTGATATAAATTAGCTGGTTATCAAGAGGGGGACTGCTGGGGCTCAGGCCCACTCCCTCTCCCACTCTCAGGAAAGTGGTGGGGGGCGATGACTGAGGCAGGATTTGCAGCTACATCGCTTGATGGTCATTTAGTTTACTGTCCCATCTCCATCCTCGTCAGATCCAGGTGTGGAACAATTCTGGCCTCGGTGTCATGTAGTGACTCTAAGCTGATTCCCCAAGGCACAGGTCAGAAATGTGATCAAATATCTTGGATGAGTGGGCCTCCAGCAAGTCGCTGGTGGCACAGTGACACAGCAGTTAGCACTGCTGCGTCACAGTGCCAGGGACCCAGGTTCAATTCCAGCCTGGGTGACTGGCTATATGAAGTTTACACATTCTCCCCCTGTCTGCGTGGGTTTCCTCTGGGTGCTCCGGTTTCCTCACACAGCCCAAAGATGTGCAGGCTAAGTAAATTGGCCATGCTAAATTACCCCTTGGTGTTCAAAGATGTGTAGGTTAGGTTACAGGGTCAAGGGAATAAGGTGGGGTGGGCGTGGGGGTGAACCTTTCACAGAGTTGGTGCAGACTTGATGGGCCAAATGGTCTCCCTCTACACTGTCGGGATTCGATGAAAAAAAGACACAAGCTCAGCACCATCCAGGACAAAGTAGTCCACTTGCTTGGCACTGCACCCACCAGCTTGAATGTTCACTCCCCCTGCCACAGACACACATTGACAGTAGTGTGTACAATCGACAATGTGCATTGCAGCAACTCTCCAAGGGTACTTTGACAGTTCCTCCCAAACCTGTGACCTCAATGACCCACAATGAAAAGGGCAACAGGTGCATGGGAACACCACTACCTGAAAATTCCCTTCTAAGTTGCGTACCATTTTAATGGAAATATATTGTCATTGGGTCAATGTGCCGAAAATCCCAGCCTATCAGGTATGTGACAATACCTTCACTGCACGAACCGCAGCGGTTCACAAAGGCAGCACAACACCACATTGGCAATAAATGTTGGCCCTGCCAGTGACCCTCACATGCATCAAATTAATATAGAAGGACTCCTTTGTTCTTGTTTTGGCTGTCAAAATGCAGTCCTAAATTTTGATTCCTTTTCAAACATTCTTTGAGTATGCAGGATAAACATCATCATACCAGTAAAATGATGGGCAGGTTCCTGTCAGCATTTGCTTTGATATGTATGAAAAAAGATGTTTGCACCTTTGAGTTCAGGAGTAGAAGTAAGATAAATATGCCTTGTGTGATCGTTTTTTCTGCAGTTGCAGCGTTAACAAACCTTTTCAGTGTTTTTCATGGCAGGTTGATAATTGGCATTATTTGCTTTGATTGCCTGCCAAGTTGTATGGGTGGAATTCTGCAGCTGCCCCACGGCAGATCTTTCTTCTGGCCCCTCCAAAGCTGATGCCGATTTGCATTTCTCGCCCGTGCCGTCATCGGGGTCCCACGGTGGGGACAACTTTGGCAGGTCCGGGCGTTTGTGCAAGCAATTATGGCTGCAACACCCTGTACAGGACACTCAATAAAAAGCATGCATTGGATTGGATTTGTTTATTGTCACGTGTACCAAGGTACAGTGAAAAGTATTTTTCTGTGAGCTGCTCAACGGATCATTAAGTACATGGGAAGAAAAGGGAATAAAACAAAATATATAATGGGACAGCACAAAGTATACAATGAACTACATAAGCACCGGCATCAGATGAAGCATACAGGGGTGTAGTGTTAATGAGGTCAGTTCATAAGAGGGTCATTTAGGAGTCTGGTAACAGTGGGGAAGAAGCTGTTTTTGAGTCTGTTCGTGCGTGTTTTCAGACTTCTGTACCTCCTGCCTGATGGAAGAAGTTGGAAGAATGACTAAGCCGGGTGGGAGGGGTCTTTGATTATGCTGCCCGCTTTCCCCCGGCAGCAGGAGATGTAAATGGAGTCAATGGATGGGAGGCGGGTTTGTGTGATGGACTGGGCTGTGTTCACGACTCTCTGAAGTTTCTTGCGGTCCAGGGCCGAGCAGTTGCCATACCAGGCTGTGATGCAGCCAGATAGGATGCTTTCTATGGTGCATCTGTAAAAGTTGGATAGGGTTAATGTGGACATGTCGAATTTCCTTAGTTTTCTGAGGAGATATAGTCGCTGTTGTGCTTTGTTGGTGGTAGTGCCAACGTGGGTGAACCAGGGCAGAATTTTGGAGCTGTGCACCCCTAGGAATTTAAAACTGCTAACCATCTCCACCTCGGCCCCATTGATGCTGACAGGGGTGTGTACGGTACTTTGCTTTCTGAAGTCAATGACCAGCTCTTTAGTTTTGCTGCCATTGAGGGATAGATTGTTGTCGCTGCACCACTCCACTAGGTTCTCTATCTCCCTCCTGTATTCTGACTCGTCGTTATTCGAGATCCGGCCCACTATGGTCGTATCGTCAGCAAATATTTTTAAAAATAAATTTAGTGTACCCAATTATTTTTTTTTCCAATTAAGGGGCAATCTAGTGTGTTCAATCCACCTATCTTGCACATCTTTGGGTTGTGGGGGCAAAACCCACGCAAACACTGGGAGAATGTGCAAACTCCACACAGACAGTGACCCAGAGCCGGGATCGAACTTGGGACTTCGGCGCCGTGGGGCAGCAGGGCTAACCCACAGCGCCACCCTGCTGCCCTATCGTCAGCAAACTTGCAGATGGAGTGGAACCATATTTTGCCATGCAGTCATGTGTGTACAGGGAGTAGTGTAGGGGGCTAAGTACGCAGTCTTGCAGGGCCTCGGTATCGAGCACTATTGTAGAGGAGGAGGTGTTGTTCATTCTTACTGATTGTGGCCTGTTGGTCAGAAAATCAAGGATCCAGTTGCAGAGTGGGGAGCCAAGTCCTAGGTTTTGGAGCTTTGATATGAGCTTGGCTGGGATTATGGTGTTGAAGGCGGAGATGTAGTCAATAAATAGGAGTCTGATGAAGGAGTCCTTGTTGTCGAGATGCTCTAGGGATGAGTGTAGGCCCAGGGGAATGGCATCTGCTGTGGACCAGTTGCGACGGTATGCGAGTTGCAGTGGATCAAGGTGTTCTTGGAGTATGGAGGTGATGCGCTTCATGATCAACCTCTTGAAGCACTTCATTATGACTGAAGGCAGGACCACCGGATGGTATTCATTGCCTGATTCTTCTTTGGCACCGGTATAATGGTGGTCTTCTTGAAGCAGGTGGGGACCTCAGAGTGGAGATGGGGCAGGTTAAAGATGTCTTCGAATACCTCTGCCAGCTGGTCCACGCAGGCTCTGAGTGCACGACCAGGGATCCCATCAGGGCCCGTCGCCTTCCGAGGATTCACTTTCAGGAAGGCTGATCTGACTTTGGAAGCTGTGATGGTGGGTATGGGTGAGTTATGGGCTGCTGGGGCACTCGACAGCGGATTGTTGGTTACCTGCTCGAACAATAGAATGCATTAAGTTCATCGGGGAGAGGTGTGCTGCTGCCGGAGATACTGCTCGGCTTTACTTTGTAGTCTGTTATGTTGCTTAGTCCTTGCCACAATCACCAAGAGTCTGTGACTTGGTTTGATATTCTCTCTTAGCATCTCGGATGGCTTTGCGGAGGTCGTACCTGGATTTCTTGTATAGGTCAGGGTCGTCTGACTTAAATGCCTCATCTGTCCTTCAGTAGGGAGTCAATCTCGTGATTGAGCCATGGTTTCCAGTTGGGGAATGTATGTACTGCTTTCTTTGGCACGCAGTTGTCCACACATTTGCTGATGAAGTCTGATGGTGGTGGCATACTCATTTAAGTTGGTCGCTGAGTTCTTAAATATGGACCAGTCCACTGTCTATAAGCAGTATTTGATGAAGTCAGTGCAAAATCAGTGGAGAAGGTTGCATCAACATTTTAGGTGGACTTTTATCAGCCTCCTGTCCATGAACCTGGAGGCATGGCGGCTGGTAAAATGGCAGCGGAGAAAAAGGGAGATTGATTTTGAAGCTGATTTTACATTTTCCATGGGGCGCATAGGTTTTGTGGAGCATTAATGCCTCGTCTGCTCAAATGAGGTGAGATCTTAAGTGGTGTGTGTGTTGGCTGGAAGTGGCAGCCATTGAATACAATGACAGTACATTGAGTGTCAGCCAAGCAAGCTGAGGTTCACATGAAAATGAAAATCGCTTATTGTCACAAGTAGGCTTCAAATGAAGTTACTGTGAAAAGCCCCCAATCGCCACATTCCGGCGCCTGTTCGGGGAGGCTGGTATGGGAATTGAACCGTGCTGCTGGCCTGCCTTGGTCTGCTTTCAAAGCCAGCAATTTAGCCCTGTGCTAAACCAGCCCTGTGCTAAATCAGCAAAGATTTGAACATTTGGAGGGATTTCAGAGGAATGAGCCTTTTTAAGAGGGCAGTTGTTGGAAGGGTGTCTCTCAGGTCCACTCCAGTGAGTGCAAGCATCACTGGGGAGTTGAAAGACATTGAGCTATGAAGGCTTCAAGTCTTAATGGACAATCTGCACTCTTCGGTTTGACTCCTCCAGAGGGGCGGTACGATGGTACAATGGTTAGCACTGCTGCCTATGGCGCTGAGGACCCGGGTTCGAATCCCGGCCCTGGTCACTGTCCATATGGAGTTTGCACATTCTCCCTGAGACAGCGTGGGTTTCACCCAAAGATGTGCAGGTTAGGTGGATTGGCCACGCTAAATTGCACCTTAATTTGAAATAAAATGATTGGGTACTCTAAATTTAAAAAAAAAGTTTTGGCGCCTCCAGTGAGGAGCAGATTAGGAGAGAGACAAATTCATGGAGGCAGGTGAGGAGGGCCCATATGGGCAATTATGCAGACTAATGTTCACAGAAGGTGCGATCCAGCTGGAAGGGTTTGTAGATTGAGGCTTAGCATCATAGAGATGGCAGAACACCTGTTTCTCCAAAATCTGTATCTGTCCAGGTGATAATGGATTGTGCTGAATGCTGGAAGAGGAATTGAAACCACTGGGATGTGGCGGCCACCCATTGCCTGTGGCAATGAAGGTGACTTTGGCACTCAACCTTTACAGCTCAGGATCATTCCAGGGATAGCGTGGAGACATCTGTGGGATCTTCCAGTCAGCGTTCCATTGTTACATCAAGATGGTGACAGATGGGATGTATCAAATACATCAAGCACCGCACCTATACGGCCATTCAGGTCAAGAGGACATCCAGTGACGGGGATGTGCCGACCGGACACACGGAAGGTGGCTCTCATTCGCAGAAATCGAACTGAGGCAATTTTCCGCAAAATTGGACTGCCAGTTCCGGAGATAAAAAGCACCCTCTAATTACCCTCTTCTTCAGGTCAAGAGGGATTTCATCTAGCGTAATTGACTTCATATGTGTGCTTAACAAGACTCCCGCAAAGCAGCCAGGTGTTTCATGGACAGGAAAAGATTCTATTTGCTGAAATTGCAAATTGTTTGTGAACATAGTAAAAGGATCCTTCAAGTATGTGCATGATTCCCAGGAATCTGCCCTGACTTGTACATTTTGAGACAGACCCTAGTGCTTTCGGCGTCCAGACTGTCTGATCGCCTTTGTGGATGAATACCGTGCACCAAAGATATCGATGCTTATACAGGCCATGACCATCTGAAAAATAGGTTCAGGTGCCTGGATAGATTGAGGGGAGCTTTGCAATATGCCCCACTATATTGTGGTAGGATGCTGCGCTCTGCATAATTTGGTGCTTAGTAGAGCGTTCTATTGGAGATGGACAACCACATTGACTGTGCCACCTCCTCCTCCTCAGAGACCAGGTGATCTATTAACGTATACATTGCAAGACCTCCAATTTTGCAATCTATTGCTTTGGCATTCAGCAAAAAGAAATCACCTTGTGAGACCCAGGTGCAACCAGGTGAATTTATGTGAACGTTTCTGCATGCTGCTGAGTCGTGTTCTCCTTGTGCCTGCAGCTGGTTTGGAGGCAGCCAACTACCTGCCCAGATCTCATGAATGAGATGGCCGCAGTGGATGCACTCTGGATGTCTGAGCCTGAGAGAGGCCTAACACCTTTGGGGTTGAGTTTTATCGAGGCAGCATGTAGCATTCGAGACACCATCCGCAAGGCCAAGGATCCTCCACAACCACAGGAAGAAGCTTCAGAGACTTGAAGCAGCCGCTCCTCGACCCTTTCAGAGCCCATCTATACTTTCATGCTGACCTGGAGTGATTGAACATCAGGCAACTCGGGAGGATTTAAACTAGTGTAGCCACCTGGGGTGACCACTGCCCAACACAAAATGGAAGATTGCAAGGAATGCAGGGAAAATGGACATGTTGTAAAAGCAAGCAGCTTGCAAAGCACTTTTATATTCAGACTACTGCAGAAACCAGTTCTGACTGCTGCAGAAACCAGACAGCACTGTGAAAATAAACCAGTTAACATACTAATGAGGCGATACCGGGCCATCCCCAGGTACAATGGAAACAAGTTAACACAAATCAATACATTAAATGGAAGGCCCGACTTTTTGGCGCCAAAGGAAGTCCAAAACAATAAGTCCCAAGAACCGCCCAGTGATCGAGGTACTGCCCCGTTATTGGGGAATTCAAATCAATCGATTGGGAAGAGACCCAATCGATTGTGAGTGAATAGAGGGTCCGCCCAGACCCTGAGAGAGGTATAAAACAGAGACCCCGACCCCAGCTCTCTCTCTCTACCAGCCTCTCCTTGACCAGCCAGCCCTCCCAGCAGAACACTGTTGCAGCAGAAGAACCTTGAGGCGGAGAGGCCTGGACAGTAGCCGCCAGCACGTAAGTGTCATACAACGCACGCTACGAGAGTAGACACTCCTGACCCCCTTCAGTCCATAACTACTGGAAGCCTGTGGACCTAGGACAAAGCTAGAGGCTGTTGTTCCCTGATCCGACAGTCCCCTTTCCCGATAAGTATTTGGCCTATTAGTGGTAGGATTAGCCTAGTCTTATAGTTTTATATGCATGATTAGTAGATTACTGTAATATAATAAACATGTCTTGTTTGAACTTACTAACTGGTGTATGGATTTATTGCTTTGAACTTGAAACTTGTGGCGGTATCTTAACGATACCTGGCGACTCCAAAGCTAAGGAACGAAACAGAGCCAAATTGAGTGTTAAGCATACTCACCCAGAATGAGCAACACTAGTTTGGCAGAGGGGTGGGAACCAGAGCATTAGCTTCGATCAGTGTTTTTCAAACTTTTGTTCCGGGGACCCATTTTTACCAACTGGCCAACCTTCGGGACCCAGACCGACTGACCTTCGAGACCCACGCCGGCCGACCTTCGCGATCCACGTCGGCCGACCTTTGCAACCCATGCTGGCCGACCTTCCTGACCCACGCCGGCCGACCTTCGCGACTCACGCTGGCCGACCTTCGCGACCAACGCTGGCCGACATTCGTGATCTACCACCGTTTTCTTTCACCTTGTTTGCTGCTGACAAGATAGAGGAATCTCAATTGTGTCCAAAGCACGTGATGGTGACGTTTGGGGGGCTGTGACCTCCTCTCTGCCTCCCTCAGGCAGGAAGATTACATACAGTTTTTTAAAAAATCTTCTGCGTCTCCGATTGCGCAAATTCGCGGTCTTCAGCCGCAGCAGCCGGCTTTTATATTCAAATTTTATTTATTTTTTGGAAAATGTAACAATGTTGCTGCACGGCACGTTTAATCAGAGACCAAAGCCCATGTCACCGTCAGACTCTTCAGATTCTTCCTGTTTCTTCTGTTCCTTTTTCTCTTCAGCAGCAACAGGGGCAGCGGTGGAAACAACTGCTGCAGCAGCTGGGGCACTGCTACCAGCACCAACGTTGCAGATCAGACTATTGACGTCAATATTAGCCAATGCCTTGGCAAACAGACGAGGCCAAAAAGGCTCAATGGTCACACCAGCTGTTTTAATCAGGGCATTGAGTTTGTCTTTGGTGACAGTGGCCTCGTCGTTGTGCAGGATGAGCGCGCTGTAAAGACAGGCGAGTTCTGAGGTGGAGGCCATGGCGCTGGATCTCTGCGGGTGGGTCCGATGGTGCTAGTCGTCGGGGGGGATACTCGACCTTAGCTTCGTTCAGAAGAACCAGCACTTCTGAACCGGGCAGAGCAAGCAGCAGCTGGCTTTTAACTATGCCGGCTGCGAGCGGCCTTTTTACCATATAAAGAAAATGCGGCCGCACTGCGCATGCGTGTCCGCTCATCGGTGCGCATGCGTAAAACTCTGCGCATGCGCACCGATGAGCGGGCATGCATGTGCAGTGCGGCCACATTTTTTATATATGGTAAAAAGGCCGCTCGCAGTCGGCTGCTGCAGTTGTTGCGTGCGAATCTGTGCATTTGGGAACTCAATGCCCTGATTAAAACAGCTGGTGTGACCATTGAGCCTTTTTGGCCTTGTCTGTTTGCCAAGGCATTGGCTAATATTGACGTCAATAGTCAGATGGCTCTGCGACCCTCCTGACACACGACCACCCACGGGTCACGCCCCCGACTTTGAAGATCATTAGCTTAGAAGGTGTCAAGAAGGGGAGGGGAAATAGGGAACAAAAATAAGAGATGACAAATAGGTGATGAGTGAGAAGGGAGGTGGTCAATGCAGGATTGAGGGTGTTGTACCTAAATGCGCGCAGTATACGGAACAAGGTAAATGAGCTTGTTGCACACATTGAAATTGGCCGGTACGATGTTGTGGGCATCACAGGTACGTGGCTGCAAGGGGATCAGGACTGGGATCTAAATACACAAGGATATGTGTCCTATCAAAAGGACAGGCAGATGGGCAAAGGGGGCTGGATTGCATTGTTAGTAAGGAATGAAGTTAAATCGATAGCAAGGAGCGATGTCGGATCAGAAGGCATAGAATCTCTGGGTAGAGTTGAGGAATCGCAAAAGTAAAAAGACCCTGATGGGCGTTATGTACAGACCCCCAAGCAGTAGTCAGGATGTGGGGCAGAAAATATATCAGGAGTTAGAAATAGCATGTAAAAAAGGCAATAGCACAAAAATCATGGGGGACTTCAATATGTGGGTGGACTGGGAAAATCAGGTTGGTAGTGGATCCCAAGAAAACGAATTTGTGGAATGTCTAAGAGTTGGTTTTTTGGAGCAGCTTGTGACAGAGCCCATTAGGAAACAGGCAATTCTGGATTTGGTGATGTGTAATGAGGCAGACTTGATTAGGGAACTTAAATTGAAGGAACCCTCAGGGAGCAGTGACCACAGTATGATAGAATTTACCCTGCAGTTTGAGAGGGAGAAGCTGCAATCAGATGTAATGGCATTACAATTAAATAAGGAAACTACAAAAGGGATGAACTGGCCAGAGTTGATCGGAAAAGGAGCCGAGCAGGGAAGACAGTGGAACAACAATGACAGGAATTTTGGGGGTTATTCGGGATGCGCAACAGAAATTCATCGCAAGGAGGAGGAAACATGCTAAGGGGAGGACAAGGCATCCATTGTTGACGAGGGAAGTCAAGGACAGCATAAAAGCAATAAGAGAAAGCATACAAAGTGGTGAGGATTAGTGGGAAGCCAGAGGATTGGAAATCATTTAAAAGTGAGCAGAGGATAACTAAAAAAGCAATAAGGGGGGACAAAATGAGTGCACGCTAGCTAGTAATATAAAAGAATATGGGAGGAGAATTTTTCAATATATACAAGGTAAGAGAGAGGCAAAAATAGATCTTGGACCACTGGAAAATATGGCTGGAGAGGTAATAATAGGAAACCAAGAAATGGCAAAGGAACTGAATAGTTATTTTGCATCAGTCTTCACGGTGGAAGACACCAGTGGGTTGTCAGAGCTCCAGGAGAACCGGGGGCAGAGGTGAGTGCAGTGACCATTACTAAGGAGAAGATTCTGGGGAAACTGAAAGGTCTGAAGGTGGATAAGTCACCTGGACCGGATGTACAACACCCCAGAACTCTAAAAGAGATAGCTGAGGAAATTGTGGAGACATTGGTGGTGATCTTTCAGGAATCACTGGAGACAGGAAGGGTCCCAGAGGACTGGAAAGTGACTAATGTAACACCCCTGTTTAAGAAGGGAGGGAGGCAGAAGTTGGGAAATTATAGGCCGGGTGGCCTGACTTTGGTCATTGGTAAGATTTTAGAGTCCATTATTAAAGATGAGATCGCGGAGTATTTGGAAGTGCATGATAAAATAAGACTGAGTCAGCACAGCTTTATCAAAGGGAGTTCGTGTCCGACAAATCTGTTAGAGTTCTTTGAGAAGGTAGTAAGGAAGTTAGACAAAGGAGAACCAGTGGACCTGATTTATTTAGATTTCCAGAAGGTCTTTGACAAGGTGCCGCATAGGAGACTGTTAGAGCCCATGGTGTTAAGCATAAGATCCTGGCATGGATAGAGGATTGGCTGACTGGCAGAAGGCAGAGAGTGGGATAAATGGATCTTTTTCAGGATGGCAGCTGGTGACTACTGGCCTGCCTCAGGGGTCTGTGCTGGGACCACAACTTTTCACAATGTACCTTAATGATCTGGAAGAGGGGACTGAAGGCACTGTTGCTAAGTTTGCAGATGATGCAAAGATCTGTAGAGGGGCGGGTAGCATTGAGGAAGCAGAGGGGCTGCAGAAGGATTTGGACAGGCTAGGAAAGTGGGACATGAAGTGGCAGATGGAATACAATGTGGAAAAGTGTGAGGTTATGCACTTTGGAAGGAGGAATGGAGGCATAGACTATTTTGTAAATGGGGAAATGCTTAGGAAATCAGAAGCAATAGGGGATTGGGAGTCCTTGTTCACGATTCTCTTAAGGTTACCATGCAGGTTCGGTCAGCGGTTAGGGAGGCAAATGCGATGTCAGCATTCATGTCGGAGAGCTAGAATAAAAGAATAGGGATGTACTTCTGAGGCTGCATAAGGCTCTGGTCAGACCCCATTTGGAGCTCTGTGGATGTTGAGTCTGGTGAAGGGTGTGTAGATAGCCTGGGTCACATTGAGATCCAAAAAGACGAGATGTTGGGCGTCTTGAAAAATATTAAGGTAGATAAGTCCCCCGGGCCGAATAGGATCTACCCCAGAATACTGAAGGAGGCAAGAGAGGAAATTGTTGAGGCCTCGACAGAAATCTTTGGATCCTCACTGTCTTCAGGTGATGTCCCGGAGGACTGGAGAATAGCCAATGTTGTTCCTTTGTTTAAGAAGGGTAGCAAGGATAATCCAGGGAACTACAGGCCGGTGATACGTCAGTGGTAGGGAAATTACTGGAGAGAATGATTCGAGACAGGATCTACTCCCATTTGGAAGCAAATGGACATATTAGTGAGAGGCAGCATGGTTTTGTGAAGGGGAGGTCGTGTCTCATTAACTTGATAGAGTTTTTCGAAGAGGTCACAAAGATGATTGATGCAGGTAGGGCATTGGATGTTGTCTATATGGACTTCAGTAAGGCCTTTGACAATGTCCCTCATGGTAGACTGGTACAAAAGGTTAAGTCACATGGGATCAGGGGTGAGCTGGCAAGGTGGATACAGAACTGGCTAGGTCATAGAAGGCAGAGAGTAGCAATGGAAGGGTGCTTTTCTAATTGGAGGGCTATGACTAGTGGTGTTCCGCAGGGATCAGTGCTGGGACCTTTGCTGTTTGTAGTACATATAAATGATTTGGAGGAAAATGTCTGATTAATAAGTCTGTAGATGACACAAAGGTTGGTGGAATTGCGGGTAGCGATGAGGACTGTCAGAGGATACAGCAGGATTTAGATTGTTTGGAGACTTGGGCGGAGAGATGGCAGATGGAGTTTAATCCGGACAAATGTGAGGTGATGCATTTTGGAAAGTCTAATACAGGTAGGGAATATGCAGTGAATGGCAGAACCCTCAAGAATATTGACAGTCAGAGAGATCTAGGTGTACAGGTCCACAGGTCACTGAAAGGGGCAACACAGGTGGAAAAGGTAGTCAAGAAGGCATACGAAATGAAATGAAAATCGCTTATTGTCACAAGTAGGCTTCAAACGAAGTTACTGTGAAAAGCCCCTAGTCGCCACGTTCCGGCGCCTGTTTGGGGAGGCTGGTACGGGAATCAAACCGTGCTGCTGTCCTGCCTTGGTCTGCTTTGAAAGCCAGCCATTTAGCCCGGTGTGCTAATCCAGCCCCTGTTTGCCTTCATTGGCCGGGGCATTGAGTATAGGAATTGGCAAGTCATGTTGCAGCTGTATAGAACCTTAGTTTGTCCACACTTGAGTATAGTGTTCAATTCTGGTCGCCACACTACCAGAAGGATGTGGAGGCTTTAGAGAGGGTGCAGAAGAGATTTACCAGGATGTTGCCTGGTATGGAGGGCAGTAGCTATGAGGAGCAGTTGAATAAACTCGTCTTGTTCTCACTGGACCGACGGAGGTTGAGGGGTGACCTGATAGAGGTCTATAAAATTATGAGGGGCACAGACAGAGCGGATAGTCAGAGGCTGTTCCTCAGGGTAGAGGGGTCAATTAATAGGGGGCATAGGTTTAAGGTGCGAGGGGCAAGGTTTAGAGATGTACGGGGCAAGTCTTTTTACACAGAGGGTAGTGGGTGCCTGGAACCCGCTGCCGGAGGAGGTGGTGGAAGCAGGGACGATAGTGACATTTAAGGGGCATCTTGACAAATACATGAATAGGATGGGAATAGAGGGATATGGACCCAGGAATTGGAGAAGATTTTAGTTTAGACGGGCAGCATGGTCGGCACAGGCTTGGAGGGCCAAAGGGCCTGTTCCTGTGCTGTATTTTTGTTGTTCTTTGTTCTGTGAGCAGTTTTGGGCCCCTTACGTAAGGAAGGATGTGCTGGCCTTGGAAAGGATCCAGAGGAGGTTCACAAGAATGATCCTTGGAATGAAGAACTTGTTGTATGAGGAATGGATGAGGACTCTCGATCTGTACTTGTTGGAGTTTAGAAGGATGAAGGGGAATCTGATTGATGTCCAGCTTTTGGCAATATATGCATGAAGTGCAAGAAGAGGAATCGCTTCCCGAAACACTGTTTCTCAAATAAGAAACCTAATGCAGGGCAATCGATTAACGTGATCGATGACACTAATTTAAGTGACACAATTAAGAGAGAATGCTCAACTGGTGATACACGCTCATCGAAGAGTTCCAGCACCATTGCGTGACCTTCTCAAGGCAGAGTGAGACAGGATGACATAAGGAAATTAGAAGAGCCTACAGATCGGGTCAACTCAATGGTCTGTGTGAAAAAGAAGAATAACAATTTCAGGATTTGTATGGATCCAAAGGATTTGAACGCAATCAATAAAATGGAGCATTATCAAATTCCAAAGAGGGAAGAGTTCACAAGTGAGATGTCTGGTGCAAGAATTTTTTACCAAACTTGATGTATCGAGGAGATTCTGGCAGCTCAAGCTTGATGAAGAAAGTACCAAGTTCTGCATATTCAATACTACTCCTGGCAGATATTGCTTTCTTCGCATGCCCTTTGTCATTATATCTGCGTCTGAGAAAATCCACAGAGCTATGGAAGATATCATTGAGGGCATTGAGGGGATTCAGGTCGATGTAGACAACATTATTGTATGGGGTTCTACCTTCGAGGAACACAATGACAGACTGATCAAGGTCTTACAAAGCATCAGGTGGAATGGACTGAGGCTCTAAGGCCAAATACCAGTTTGGGGTACAGGAGATTACACTACCTTAGTGACAAGCTTTCTGTTTACGGAATAGAGCCAGATGAGATGAAGATTAATGCTAGACTAAACATTCCCCGACCCATGGATAAATAAGGAGACTACGAATAATGGGCATGATCAACTTCATAGAGAAGTTTATTCCCAATCTCTCAGCATGTCTCAGAGACATCCTACAGAACGTGAATGAGCATGAACATGAGTGGCTCCAGATAAAGAAAGCTGTTAGAACCACGCCCATGTTGACATTTTCTAAACCAACAAGGAACACTAAAATATCTATTGATGCATCAAAAGCTGATTTGGGGGAATATTGCTGCAACAAGAAGATGGAATAATAATCTGTGGCATTTGCTTTATGGTCAATGATAGAGTCTGAGTGCATTTATGCACAGATTGAGAAAGGAGCTGGTTTAGCACACTGGGCTAAATTGCTGGCTTTTAAAGCAGACCATGGCAGGCCAGCAGCACAGTTCAATTCCCGTACCAGCCTCCCCGAACAGGCGCCGGAATGTGGCGACTAGGGGCTTTTCACAGTAACTTCATTGAAGCCTACTTGTGACAATAAGCGATTTTCATTTCATTTCATTTCAAAAAGAATGCCTAGGGCTGGTAGTTGGCTTGGAAAAATTGCAGACAAATATATATAAATATGTATATAGCCTCCCCACATTTACCAAGTAGTTGCCAGGGAGACGGATCATTAAAAAGAATCTCAATGAAATGTCGCCACAAATACAACGTCTGATGAAGCTTCAAACATATAGTGGAGCAGATGCATTATCCAGAGCTGCAACAGCACACAATGCACTGGCTCACATAGACATGATCACTGATACACTGTCAGTATCAGATGCAAAGTCGAAACAAATTGGCGAAGAGACAGCAAAAGATGAGGTATTGTAGATGGTAATACAAAACCTTAACAATGGTTGGCCGTAAGGTTCATGCACAAAATACCATGAAATCAGATCTGAGCTAAATGTAATAAATAGGCTACTATTGAGGCAAGAATGAAGTGTGATTCTGCAGTCTCTACGCAGTGATATGCTAAAATGAATTCATAAGCGTCATCTCAGGAATGAGAAGTGCAAATGGCGAGCCAGAGATACTGTGTATTGGCCTGGTATAAACAAGGATATACAAGATATGATGGAGAAATGTGAAACATCTCAGAAGTATCAGCACCGGCAAGAAAAAGAACCAATGAACATAGCTGAAATACTATCGACTCCTTGGCAAAAAGTTGGAATGGGTTAATTCTACCTCAATGGCAAGGAATATCTGATAGTCGTTGACTATTATTCGAATTTTCCAGAAATAGCCCTTCTGTCAAGCTCCTCGGCAAGTTGTGTGCTAATGCATACAAAATCGACGTTTGCAAGATGAGGCATACCTAAAACTGTGGTGAGTGATAATGGTCCATGTTTTAATTGCAAAGAATGGCAAGAGTGTGCAATAAGATTTTAAGCACATTACTTTGAGTCCATTAAACCCACAATCAAATGGTAAAGCGGAGAAGGGAGTACAAATAATAAAGCAGTTATTAAAAAGGGCAATGGACAGAAAAACTGATCCGTATCTAGCTTTACTGAGTTGTAGAACTTCACCTTTAAGCTGCAGTTTGTCACCTTCCAAGCTACTGATGAATCGCAAGCTACATACCACATTGCCATTCCACAATAAGACAAGGCAAAACGAAACGTTAAGACGTAAGCTGGAATCTCAGAAGCAAAAAAAAGAAGGCATACTATGATAGAACAACCAGGATTCTTAAACCTTTGTTACTGAGCGATGTTGTTAGGATTGAGGATCCTGATGGATGGTCTTGAAAAGTTGCTATACTACAAGAGACAGGTCCAAGATCATACACAGCAATGACAGAACAAGGACAGACTTTGAGAAGAAATCATCGGGCACTATTGAAAACAAATGAATCTGCTCAAGAACAGCAAGACTTAGTGAGGTCTTGTTACTTAACAAGTGTTAGTGAAGACTTCTATCAACCTGAACCAACAGAAACATTGGAAGAGCCAGACTTGCGTATACAGGACGACGTTCAAAACAGTGACACAACCTTATCAGATACATTGACAAATGTTCAAAGTAGTATCATAGGTTCGCCAAGCATACCAAGGTTGAGAAGGTCAACAAGGAAGATAAAGAAACAAGAGTAGCTGCATCTGTGATTGGTCAATATCATTTGTGAATTGTGTAAAGTACATTCATAGAATCTTAGAATTTACCATGCAGAAGGAGGCCATTCGGCCCACTGAGTCTACACCGGCCCTTGGAAAGAGCACCCTATTCAAGCCCACACCTCTACCCTATCCCTGTCACCCAGTAACGCCACCTAATCTTTTTTTTTGGACACCAAGGGCAATTTAGCATGGCCAATCCACCTAACCCACACATCTTTGGACTGTGGAAGGAAACCAGAGCACCCGGAGAAAACCCACGCAGACACAGGGAGAACGTGCAGTCTCCGCACAGACAGTGACCCAAGCCAGGAGTCGAACCTGGGACCCTGGAGTTGTGAAGCAACAGTGTGAACCACTGTGCTACCATGTTGCCCCCACTGTGCTACCATGCCACCCTGGTATAGCAACATTGTTACTCATATTATGTGCATTGTTTACAGAAATGATATGTAGTATGTTTTAAAAATCTCAAGGAAAGGGGATGTAATGACATGCAGTAACAGTGTATATAACATGTATATATAACAAGTGTATATGGCCTCCGACCACTAGGTGTCATGCACTGGAACCAGACAGAGCCAGTCTTGGTCAGAGTTACAGGAGCTGTAGCAGCATGGTTAGAAGCTCCACAATTTGGTTAGCAATAGTTTAGTCTACCCATAGTTTATTCAACATGAAATAACTAGTCCTGAACTAGATGTTCTGTCGTACACTGATTCATTTATTATCACAGTACACAAACATAACACAACCCTGTCTGCATCAATGGTGCCGTGGTGGAGCTGGTTGACAGCTTAAAATTGCTAGGTGTGCAAATCACCAACAATCTGCCCTGGTCCACCCACGTCGACGCTACAACCAAGAAAGCAGAGCAGTGCCAATACCTCCTCAGGAAACTAAGGAATTTAAATAAAGACAGATCAACATTTTAGATTATACCATTTGTCAGACTTGTTTTCTTTTTTAGATCCTCGTCCAAGTGCATCCTTCCCAGTATTTTCTGTTTTTTTTTGTCACAAATTTCTTTTTGGAACTTGAGCTTTTCCTTCTTTTGGAAAAATAAATTAATTGAAATATTATGAAGATATCATTTCCCAAGAGGTACCTACTCAAGCAAATGCAAGATAAATTTTAGCACATCTGGTCTGCATTTCCAGGCAATTAGATGCGAACATTACGTCTGAAACTTCAGATGGATTATACGTATTTCTCCAAATAGATGCATAAAAAGATAACTCGCAATGATCATTGATAAACAATGAAACAATGATAGCAGGTTTAATTGAATAGCCGTGACATCTCGTTTTGTTGTTTTGCATCTTAGGAAGTTCAATTTTTCTATTGAATTATATGTAATTTTTAAATATATTTTGCAAAATCCAGGTTTAAATTATTACAAAAAGCAAGTACTGTTTTTTTAAATATTTCATGGCCCCACTCCTCCTTGGAACTTGAAAACCTGATTAATTTATTTTGAGCAAGGGAGGCTTAATAGGTAGAATGTGAAGTGACTCACTGTGTGGAGTTTTGCACATTCCCTGTGTCTGTGTGGGTTTTACTCCATAACCCAAAGATGTGCAGTATTAGGTGGATTGGCCACACTAAATTGCCCCTTAATTGGAAAAAATAATTGGGTATTCTAAATTTATAAAAAATAAGAATGTGCCGTGACGTATTGATGCACCAATGCGTTGTGCTATGAAATGGTAGAATTTGAGCTTCAGCCTGCAAATCCTCATATAGTACCTCATATTCTTGCCGTACTAATTTTAAGTGGCAAAAAAAGTGGGAAGGAGTCTGAAAGATTGATTATTTGTCCATGTTTTAGTGATTAGCGCTGGTTTCATCTGTTCTAATGCTCCGAAAATAAATTAATAAAATGAATCTTCTTCTGATATATGTAATGGTTATTTGCAGATTTTTTGTAATGGAACAGAAGCAGGAGGAAAGGATATCCTGAGGACATAGGCGGCATGTACCTGGCACTTGGTACTACCCCAGAATGTAGACAAAATGATGGCACAAGGAACAAATACTCCAAAAAATGGCACCACTATATAATTTACTAAATGCATTTTATTAAATGATATAGTGATGTACATTTTTTTGGTGCATTTGTTTCTTCTGCTTTGTGAATACCTTTGTGTTGATTGTGCATATACTGTACTACTACTATGTGCTTGCTCGTCGAAGATGCTTGCTTGCATAGCAAACTAGCCAGCTGCCAGGCATACAGAAGGATCTGTATCTGCAATGAACCCTGATGGACCTTATCAGTGTTGATGTGTCCTTTGCCAAAAATGCTGTAGTTTTTGATGACACATAGAGAGCTACAATTGAAAGAGAACTGCTGTTGACATGACAACCAATTGGTTGCTTCTGCACGACATCAGATTATATTGCTGGTAGCCCACTTTCACCTTGTACATTGATTTGCCAGATTGTGAATTCAGAATCCATCCATTATAGTGGCTTGCAACTGTTCTGTTGGTCAAGATTGCATTTTGAAGTTTGTATTATGTCCAGTAGACATTTGCGTTATGCCGCAATATAATGACTGTTTTTATTTCAGAATCTTTGGAAAAGTTCTGAATATAAAATATAGTGAAGGGTGGGGGTGGGAGGGAAAGGGGTTATGGGGAGGCAGAAGATGGGGAATTTTAGGCCGCTTAGTCTGACTTCGGTCATTGGTAAGATTTTAGAGTCCATTGTTAAAGATGAGATTGCACAGTACTTGGAAGTGCATGGTAAAATAGGACTGAGTCAGCACAGCTTCGTCAAGGGGAGGTCATTTTTGACAAATCTGTTAGAGTTCTTTGAAAATGTAACAAGGAAGTCAGACAACGGGAAACCAATAGAAGTGATTTATTTAGACTTCCAGAAGGCCTTTGACAAGGTGCCGCACAGGAGATTGTTAAATAAGTTGAGAGCCCATAGTGTTAAGTGTAAGCCACTGGCATGGATAGAGGATTGGCTGACTGGCAGAAGGCAGAGAGTGGGGATGAAGGGGTCTTTTTCAGGATGGCAGCCGGTGTCTAGTGGTGTGCCTCAGGGTTCGGCCCTGTGACCACTTTTCACAGTATACATTAACAATCTGGATGAAGGAACTAGGGCACTGCAGCTAAGTCTGCAGACGATACAAATATATGTAGAGGGACAGGTAGTATTGAGCGGGGAGGCTGCAGAAGGATGTGGACAGGCTAGGAGAGTGGACAAAGAAGTGGCAGATGGAATACAATGTGGAAAGATGTGAGATATGCACTTTAGAAGGAGGAATGAAGGCATAGACTATTTTGTAAATGGGGAAATGCTTAGGAAATCAAAAGCACAAAGGGACTTGGGAGTCCTTGTTCAAGATTCTCTTAAGGTTAACATGCAGGTTCAGTCGGCAGTTAGGAAGGCAAATGCTATGTTAGCATTCATGTCGAGAGGGCTAGAGTACAAGACCAAGGATGTACTTCTGAGGGTGTCTAAGGCTCCAGTCAGACCCCATTTGGAGTATTGTGAGCTATTTTGGGCCACGTATCTAAGGAAGGATGTGCTGGCCTTGCAAAGGGTCCAGAGGAGGTTCACAAGAATGATCCCTGGAATGAAGAGCTTGTTGTATGAGGAGCAGTTGAGGACTCTGGGTCTGTGGAGTTCAGATGGATGAAGGGTAATTTTATTGAAACGTGCAGGGTACTGCGAGGCCTGGATAGAGTGGACGTGGAGAGGATGTTTCCACTAGCAGGAAAAACTCGAACCAGAGGGCTCAAACTCAGACTAAAGGGACGATCCTTTAAACCAGAAATGAGGAGGACCTTCTTCAGCAGAGGGTGGTGAATCTGTGAAACTCTCTCTTTGCCGCATAAGGCTGTGGAAGCCAAATCACTGCGTGTCATTAAGACCAGGGATAGAGAGGTTTTTGATCAACAAGGGGATCAGGGGTTATGGGGAGAAGGCAAGAGAATGGGGATGAGAAAAATATCCGCCATGATTAAATGAAGGAGCAGACTCGATGGGCCGAGTGCCCTTATTCTGCTCCTATGTCTTAAGGTCTTATGGTCTTCGAGCATTGCATGCTGTTAACAGTTGCTCCTATCTAGTGTTCAATTAATAATAACGAAGATTAATCTATTTCAGTTTGGACCTACTCTCAAATGGGAACACTATTGAGGTAGGCCAACCTATCCAACCAATCAATAATAATATTATTATTATTATTATAGGCCAACCTATCTAACTAATCAACGTGAGTCGGAATGTTTGTGTAAATCATAGAATAACTGAACAATATTTACCTTAATTTTTCCATTATTCGCAAATTTCTTCAGGCCCAGTTCTCTGAGCTTTCCATCCTGAACAGCTGAATCGTAGTTTTCTCAGTGAAGATTTCCACCTTGTCCATCTTACACCTCTGACTATATATCAATTTTACTTGCAACATCTCCCATCATTAAGTGTGTAAAGTAATTTGCATAATCCTGCTGTTTTCTCTTTTAGTACTTGTAGAAGTCTTGTTAATATTTCTCTCTGTGGCAATATTTTTGCATATTTTTATTGCAACATTTTATAATGCAGGTATTTATCATGTGGTGCTACAACACAGTGATCTTTTTTCTGCAATGATGGTCTTTTAACTTGTTTTTTCCCCTCATATTCCAACAAACTCCTCTGCTTGATTAACGTTGTGATAATTGCCTCTTCCGCATACATGGATCCACCCCAACTGAAAATGTCTTTCACATACACTGGTCAGAGCCCTTAAGAACTGCAGCCATTGCTCTCTGAAGTGAGATTTGAGGTACCTCATTAGCTGCTTGAGAAACATTAAAGGTTTATTATTGCAGATGCATTGTAATTGTTGCTTGTTTTTTTGATACCACTATTGCAACTACATTCCTTTTCAAAAAATAAATCCCCATGACTTTGATAGATCACTAATCTCAAGGTGACTGTCTTTCAGGAGTTTGTATTCTCTCCCTGTGTCTGCTTGGATTTCCTCCGGGTGCTCTGGTTTCCCCCCACAGTACAAAGATATGCAGGTTTGGTGGACTGGCCATGATAGAATTGCCACTAAGTGTCCACGGAAGTGCAGAGAAGCAGGGGTTACGGGGATAGGGTGGGGGAGTGGGCCTCGGCTGGGTGCTCTTTCAGAGGGTTGGTGCAGGCTTGATGGACCGAATGGCCTCCTGCTGCACTGCCAGGATGCTGTGGTTCTAAGGATAAAAAACAGGAATTTTATCCCCAAGGTGAGTTCCCATTATAGGCAATGTAAAACAAAGAATACAAGCTTTCACACAAGATGGGAAGAGAAATGGCAGGAAAATGCTCGGTGCTGCTGCTGCACACATAATTGAAGCCTTTGGAAAGATACATCTATTGGCTCAGAACTACATTGGCACATGTCGAGGAACAGATTGGCCAGCTCCCCCACTCAGAGACAGAGAAAAGGAATTGAGTAGAAAATATTGAACTGTTTCATGCTGTGAAATATAAAGTCCTATAAATGTTATAATTAGCAAATGCTGTGGTTAGTTGTCATACACAGCACGCAAATTTCCTTTGCAGCAATTTATTCTGGGGAAATGCGCAAGAATTTTCAGTTTATGCGCTAGTTTGATAGGCTAACACTAACCTACTCAGTGCATGTTTTCGTGAAGTATGGACAGGGGAAAAATACTAAAGATTTTTTGAGAGAACCAGCAGGATTCCTTTGTGGCATGCTTCCGACAATCCCCCCCCCCACAAAAGGGTTTCCTGTTGTTTGCACCCACCCCGTGTCAGTGGGAGGTCACTGTCAGCAGAACTAGAAGATTCTCATAGAAACATATAAAATCCTGACGGGACTGGAGGGGCTAGATGCAGGAAGAATTTTCCTGATGTTGGAGATGTCCAGATCTAGGGGTCACAGCCTAAGAATAAGGGGTAAGCCATTCAGGACTGAGATGAGGAAGAACTTCTTCTCTCAGAGAGTTGTGAACTTGTGGAATTCTCTACCACAGAAAGCTGTTTGGGCCAGTTCGTTGGATATATTCGAGAGGGAGCTGGACAAAGCGGGAGTGGGATACTGAATTTGCATGATCAGCCATGATCATATTGAATGGTGGTGCTGGCTCGAAGGGCCGAATGGCCTACTCCTGCACCTATTTTCTATGTTTCTATTCCGCTGGCGTGAATGGCCAGAAAACTTTGGCTGATGTAATGGTTAATTGTTTATCTGGGAATTGTACGAGGAAGATGCCAGGTTTGAACTTAACTGATCTCATCTGCAGTGCCACATTTGGAAAACCATCTCGGATTCCCTTTCCTGATTTATACACAACTGGAATCTGACTTTGCTCGTTGAATATTGACGACTTAGATGAAGCACAGTTGCCCACACAACAGCACCTAGAGAAAGAGTCAATAATTCTACAATGGGAGGACAAAATGGCAACTATAATAAATAGTCAATTCATTTCCCTAAAAATGTGTCCAATGCTGTAAATAAATCAAAATGAATCAATGCATCCATGAATTTCCGTGCTTTTGCAAAGATGTCAATCATGGATCGACATGTTATAAGTTTACTTAATTAAATCTAAAAGAACAACCATGAAAATGCTACATTCCATTAATTATAGCACATGAATTGTTTTGGGATTCATATTTAAAAAAAGAGTAATAGTTATCTACCAAATGGTTAAAGAAAGGAAAGATCTGTTTCTGTTTTAAAATGCCAAGACCTGTATACTGAAACAGGTGTTTGATGTTTAAGCAAATTATTCACATCATTAGCAACAAGGTGGCAGGATTTTATGATCCAATCTGTTCACTTGAGATCTGCTGAAACAAAAAAAATCTTTTGTGCCCTTGATAAACTCTTTCCTGGATAAAATATCTGTCATATTTTATGATGTGAACAGGAATTAAAATAGGCACATAGAAATGGAGCGTTGAAATAATTTTTTGTCTTTTGCATAAATGCAGTAATTAGTTTCCCATTTAGACCAAATCTACCTATGACGTCATGTTACTTACTGGTCTTGTGCAAGATTGACCCATTTTGTTTTGACCAGCTGTGACATTGGATTCTGATTGGACAGCATACAAATCATTAGTAAAATACCGCATTTTGGGAAACTTGCAAAAGCTATTACTATAGTGACTATTTCAATTGATTGCCATGCCTTTGTGTTTCTTGATGGATGTGGCAGAACTAATGTTTATATATTGAAGGTTAGCTTGACTTTGTAATTCCTTTATCAGTTATTTAGTTTGTTACTTCATTTCTGTTTCAAAAATGAGAAACTGTCAATTTGTTGTAATATACAGTGAGACCTGTAGATTAAGGACACCTAAGGGACTAATTGCATCAGGTGTCCCTCTTTTCAAAATCTGGTTCAGCCAAATACCACAGGATTAACTGCATCTTCTGCATTCTCCTTTCCTTTCTCACTCTCACTTGAAATCATGTCTAATTCTGGGGTCCTGCCAGTGGAATGCGATTTCAGTTTATTTTCTGTTCATTGCTATTCTGGGGTCTTCCACTTCAGGTGGGATGTCGTGATGCTGGAATCTGCTATGTTGGCAACCAGCATTGTTGTGTAAGGTGGTCCAAGAACCTGGAAGACAACCTGGAACCAAATGAAGAAGGCATCCTGACAAACTACAGCATGGAAGACAACCCTGAGCCTCGGGGGTTAATTCTCTCTCCTGGGACCCCTCACTTTAAGGACCTTCCTCCTGTCTTCTCCCTTGGGCTTCTTCCATTTTACTACTGTTCCTGTCTCAGTCCTGTTGCTTCCTCTGTGTTGTTGCTGTTTGTAAAAGTGGGGAATGATGGTGAGCACCTTTTTCTGACTGCCGCGCTCACTCCAAGCACGCCCTCACTCGTAGTACCCCTCGCCCACCCCCACCGATCCGTGGTTCCAAAATACATTTTAACTGAATTTCCAATGGAAATAGAGGGGAGTGGATAAAAAGGACATTCTCAATTTAAAAAAATCCTTTTTGACTATCAACAAATTAAGCAGATGTAGCATAATCATGGGTCTTATCTGTTTGTGGATAGATCATAATTTCAAAGCATTAATAACTGTTGGATTTACCTGAAATAAAGCTTTAAGATTTTAATGCAGTGTATTTGAAAGTCTTTTGGAATTTTTTTAAAAATACCTCAAATTTTCACTGAGGTATAGGGGGTTGGGGAGGTATATTCTTGGATAGTAACTCCTGAGGCATGATGGGAAATCCTCATGTGCAGATTTGCATGAATTGCATGTGGGAAATTGTGCAACCTACGAGTGCACTGCTGGAGAAGCAAAGGATCCCGCCGACAGAGATACCAGCACAAACTTTTTGTGTTAAATCTTACTTTTGACATGAACTTTGGTGACTGAAAAATTGTGATTACAAAATGTTGACATACATTTTTCTATTGCAAATACTTTCATAAACAGTGTTGCAGCAATATTGAACAGCCGTTTTAGACAGGAGTTCCTCAGGGCAGTTCCCTCAGCCCAACCATCTTTAGCTGCTTCATCAGTGATCTTCCCGTCATCATAAGGTCAGAAATATGGATGTTTGCTGATAATTGCACAAGGCTTACCACCATTTGCGACTCAGATACTGGAGCAGTCTATGTCCAAATGCAGCAAGGGCAATATCCATGCTTGGGCTGACAAGTTGCAAGTAACATTTGGGCCACACAAATGCCAAGCAATGAGCCAAGAAGGGAGAATTTAACCATCACCCTTGACATTTAATGGCATTATTATTATTGTTGAATCCTGCACTATCGACATCCTGGAGGTTACCATTGACCAGGAACTGAACTGAAGTAGCCTTATAAATACTGTTGCTTGGAGTTTGCACATTCTTCCCATGTTTGCGTGGGTTTCGCACCCACAACCCAAAGATGTGCATGGTAGGTGGTTGGTCACGCTAAATTGCTCCTTAATTTGAAAAAATGAAGTGGGTACTCTCAATTTAGAAAAAAATAAATAAATACTCTGGCTGCAAGAGCAGATCAGAGGCTAGGAATCCTGTGGTGAGTAACTCGCCTCCAGAATCTGCAAAGCCTTTTCACAATCTCCAAGGTACAAGTCAGGAATCTGGTGGAATACTCTCCCCTTGCCTGACCATAGATCATAGAATTTACAGTGCAGAAGGAGGCCATTTGGCCAATGGAGTCTGCACTGGCCCTTGGAAAGAGCACCCCATTTAAACCCGCACCTCCACCTCCACCCGCAACCCAGTCACCCCACCTAAGCTCTTTTGAACACTAAGGACAATTTAGCATGGCCAATTCACCTAACCGGCACATCTTTGGACTGTGGGAGGAATCCAGAGCACCCGGAGGAAACCCACTCCGACAGGGGGAGAACGTGCAGACTCCACACAGACATTGACCAAGCCGGGAATCGAACCAGGGACCCTGGAGCTGTGAAGCAACAGTGCTAACCACTGTGCTACCATGCTGCCTGGATGCGTGCAACTAACACTCAAAAAACTCAACTCTATCCAAGGCAAAGCAGTCTGTTTAATTGGCAAGTTGCAGGAACTCGCCAAAACACCTGAGACAGCATCTTACAAATCCATGATTTTTACCGTGTAGAAGAACAAGGATAGTAGACAGTTGGATGTCCCCTCCAAGCCATTCACCAGCCTGACTTGGAAATAGATCGCCTTTCCTTCCCTGCTGCTGAGTAACAACAAAACTACACTTCTACCTATTGGTGATCCAGTGCTGAGGAGCCCCCGATTTAGCTGATCTCTCCAGGAGATGTTGGCACCCTCCATCGGCTATTTTTCTTTCTGGAAGGAGTGGTGGGACATGGGAACATGGTGGATGGGGATTTCTTGTAACCCCGCACGAGACCCATGGGAATGACCTGATCGACCTTCCCGTGGGGCTAGTGGAATAAGAGTTCCCCCCCTGAGGGGTGGAGACCCAACATGGGCTTCTTATAATCCCCGAGATAAAAGCTGTCCCAGAAGGGAGCCGGCATCTTCGGCTGGCCCGGGCTGAGACTAGGGGTGCTATTTGCCGCTGTATTCTATAAGTATGAAATAAGCTACTTTAACTTACCTTTGAGGACCTTCTCATTGATTACAATATTGGTGATGAGGACAAAACAGAACTATAGGTGGCGCTGCTGGATACCTAGACCATGGCTGCAACTCACCACAGATGAGCAAGGTTAATGCTGGTTCAAAAATGCTGCTCTTCAAGAGACTCCACGCTTTTGACGCGAGTATAGACGACTGGGCTCAGTACGCTGAGCATAGACACAACTTTTTCAGGGTGAACACTGTTACTGTGGAGGACCGCCAGATGATCCTCCCGACCGCCTGTGAGGGCCCTCACGTTTAATGTCATAGAGAGCTTAACCTACCTAGATAGGGTGGACAGTGAGAGTCTTTTTCCTCAGATGGTGATAACCAACACAAGGGGACATAGCTTTAAATTGAGGGGTGGTAGATATAGGACAGATGTCAGAGGCAGTTTCTTTACTCAGAGAGCAGAGTAGTAGGGGTGTGGAACGCCCTGCCTGCAACAGTAGTAGACTCGCAAAATTTAAGGACAGTTAAGTGGTCACTGGATAGACATATGGATGAAAATGGAATAGTGTAGGTCAGATAGGCTTCAGATGGTTTCACGGGTCGGTGCAACATCGAGGGCCGAAGGGCCCGTACTGCGCTGTAATGTTCTATGTTCTACCCCAGACTCCAAGACATTTGACGAATTGGTGGGGCTCGTGGCGGAGCACTATGACCCCAAACTGTCGGTCATTGCCCAAAAATACCGGACAATATGGCTGAGAGAACCATGAGAGTATGTTACTGAGTTTCTGGAACACTTTGCGCAAGCTGCCTGAGCACTGCGATTATGGACCATCCCTGCCGGAAATGCAAAGGGACAACCTTGTGTGCAGAGTTAATATCATGGTGACCAGTGGAAATAATAATAATACTCGCTTATTGTCACAAGTAGGCTTCAATGAAGTTACTGTGAAAATCCACATTCCGGCACCTGTTTGGGGAGGCCGGTATGGGAATTGAACCTGTGCTGCTGGCATTGTTCTGCATTACAAGCCAGCTGTTTAGCCCACAGCTGACAAAGGTGGAGGATAAGCTCAACCCACTGTAAATCCTGGGAATCATTTGGCTGGTACAATTTGCAGGGTGAGCAGCGCCTATACTCCAGGTGCTGAAACCGGCTAAAACCATCCACCTGTGTGGGGATTGCAAGCTAACAGTGAACAAAGCCTCTTGTTTGGACGGATTCCCAATGCCACAAATGAAGGACCTCTGAGCAAAGCTGGCTAAAGGACACACTTTTTCTAAACTGAACATGAGTCACGCATACAGCCAATTGGAGTTAGACACTGCTTCCAGAAGATTTGTGACCATTAATACCCATAGGGGCCCATATGAATACACAATGTTGCCATTCGGGGTATCGTCGCATTGTGCTATTTTTCAGAGAATCATGGAGAGCATCCTCCAAGGGTCTGCAGATGGAGGCTTACTTCGATGATGTCCTGATCACTGGAGCCAGCGAAAAGGAGCACCTGAGCAACTTAGAGGAAATCCTCTGCTGATTTTCTGAGGCAGGCATCTGCTTTAAGAGGAGAAAATGCATTTTTCACACAAAAGTGGTCATTTACATAAGGACTTTGTCAACCGGGACGGCTTGCACCCAATGGAGGAGAAGGTGCAGGCAATCAAACAAACCCCCATGCCTGAGAACGTTAGCAAATTGCGGCCATTCTTAGATCTTGGAAATTATTTTGGGAAGTTTATCCCTAACCTTGCACCGCTGCATGTGTTATTGAAAAAGCACCAGGGTTTGGTGTGGAGAGCACCGCAAGCAGATGCGTTTACCAAGGTGAAGTAACAACTGTCGTCATTGAGCTTGTTGACCCACTACAACCCGTCATGGCCGCTTTTGGTTCCTTGTGATGCTCCCTCATACGGAATTGGGGCGGTTTAATCCCACCATATGGACAAAGGAATGGTGAGGCCGATAGCCTACGCATCATGGACTTTGGCTAAAGCGAAGCACAATGACACTCAGATTGAGAAAGAAGGGCTGGCCGTCATTTTCACCGTGAAGAAATTCAACCAATATGTTTATGGACATCGTTTCAAGATCGTGACGGTCCACAAACCATTGCTCGGGTTGTTTAAAGAGGACAAGATAATTCCACCAACAGCATTTGGCCGGAAACAGCATAGGGGGCCCCCCTGTTTTCAACGTACGAGTAGGTGTTTGAGTATTGCCCGGCACGCAGATCACAAAAGCGGAGCCTTTGAGCCAACTCCCGTTGCTGACACCACCCATCCACCCACCCAAATTGCCACCAATGTCAGATGAGTTCATATCGGCCTTAAATTTTATGTATACCTTGCCAGTCACTACCATACAAATCTGCGACTGGACTCAGAAGGACTTGGTCTTGGCGAAGCTACGCCATGTCGCCTTACAGGGGGTCGGCATGGGAAACTGCCTCTGGAATTGTGGGTTTTTGAGGCCATGCAGCAAGAGCTCAGCATGAAGGACTTCCTGTTGGCAGCTCCCGTTGTAATTCCAAGCCAGGGCAGATCGGCCATACTCCCAGACCCGGGCACCTGGAGGTGTCGAAGATGAAAATGCTTGCCAGGAGCTGTGTGTGGTGGCCAGGTTTGGATGGTGCCATCAAATGGTTGGCCCAGCAATGCTAGGAACATCAGAAGCTCCTACCAGTTGCGCCCCTCCACCCGTGGAGAATGGCCAGGCGACCTTGTTTGCGCTTGCTTGCGGACCTTCCCAGACCCTTTCAAGGATGGATGCTTTTGCTGACAGTGGACGCCCATTCCAAATGGTTAGATGTCCATCAAATGCCATCCACCACTTTGAAAGCTACCATCCAGAAACTATGCTTTTCATTCAGTTCTGATGGCATCCCGGAGGTATTGTTCATGGGCAATGGTACGCCATTTACTAGCAAGGAGTTTGCGCACTTCACAAAGTCAAACGGGGTGAATCACGGGGTGACCGCCCATACCCCTGCCCCATACAGTCTGCCTAAACAAGTGGTGCAGATGTTCAAGAAGGATGTGAGGGAACAGGCATGGGATGGGCAAGACTATTGTTCAGCTACCGTACCACACCACATGTTATGACCGGGATGGCACCAGTGGAACTGCTGATGGGCTAGAAGCTGAGAAGCCGTCTCAGCCTAACGTTCCCCGATATTAGTGAAGTGGAATGGAGACAATATCTCCATTGGCAGTACCAAAGCAAATGGCCGAAGGATAGAAGTTGTCGACCGGGGGACATGATGTATATCCGGAACTTCGGAGATGGTGCCCGGTGGATACTCGGGACTGTGGCGGAACAAATGGGACTGTTATCTTACATGGTAAAAGCACAGGAGTGGACGGTGAGAAAACATGTGGACCACCTCCGGAGCAGGATGCTAATGTTGATACCGACCTCACTGGGTGAGCTGTCTTTTGGTCCAGCTTGCCTGGCACAAGGGGGCCTAGAGGCAACACCCCCTAGGGGCCCTGAAACTGAGATGCGCGAGGTGGAGGACTCAGAGTCTGACGTTGAGGCTCAGACATCCATGGTTTCAGCCGACAGTCTCGCCAGGGCATGTTTGCCGTTGGCGCCCCCACCAGACAATGGGCACGAAACGACATTCCCCAACAGGCTACATGACCCCCAACCCAGCCCTGCAACAGGCGGAAGCACAACAGTGGACGAGGAGGAGAAGACGGCCTCCTGCACCCTCTTTGGCAGAGGGGCTTGTGGTCTCTGGGACGGAGCGGTTGTTATAATACCCCGAGAAAGGTCTGATCGATCTACCCATGGGCCTTGTGGAATACGAACTCTCCCGGTGAGGGGTGGAGGGACTGGGAGTGCTATTTTCCACTGTATTTCCTTACTATGAGTAGGAAATAAACTACTTTAACTTATCTTTTCGGGACTCCTCGTTGATTAATAGGATACCTGTGTTAAAGTTCAGCAGTTGAAGGAGCCGATGTAGCCATTTTATGTCTGTAAAAATTTAGCTCACTGCAATGTCAGAAGCTACTGCTTTTGGAGGTTCCTGAACCAACAAATTTACTGACTCTTCAGCTTAGCTGTTATTGTTTTTTATCTGGCAAAGAATATCCAGCTTTTAGCCCTGAAAGAAGGAGGCCCACAAAATGCATGACCTAGACTTGTGGAGAAAGGTGACCTTAGCAATGTGTATGCCATTTTTAGCAATCTCTGTTGAAGCCAATCTAATAGAAAAAAAATCACATCTTGTAACAAAGCACTCTAATGGACACATTTCCTAGTTGACACCTCTTTGACGGCATTCTGTTAAACACCATCTGCAACATTACCTACGTGCAGGAAGTAACATAAAAATCATTCAAGCGCTTTCACTGTCCTTTAATCTCAGCTTATTATATAGGAACACTCAATGGCGACTGCTTAATTGCCAGTACGTGTTCTCACTTCTTTTAAGGAGTACATTCACAAAATATGTTTTTTTAAAAATAATTTTTATTGGAATTTTTTACAGAAAATATAAAAATATAACAACAAGTATCACAAAATATGTTTTGATAGCATTCAAAGTGTTTACACTCTCTTGACTTTCTTCTTAAAGGGGAAATAACTCACCACCAAAGACAAATAAATAATACCTCAGTCATCCAAGGATCGTGCAGTATATCATCATGCAGATTCCTCATAATGTTTTGCCAGTGTAAGAAAGTAGGAGGCTAATATTGATGTGGCATTCCATAGTAGGTGTCCGTAAAAGACAGGTGATCTTGGGCACTACCACGCTTATCACATATGTTGTTCCAGTGCAAAGATTTGTCTATGGCCGAGGGTTGAAGACTGGCACATTCCAAGGTTCAGGACCACATGCTGGGGGAATGCACTAAAGCTTGGGGCAGCCTCCACAAAGACAGAATGGGGAAAGGCCACACTCTAAAACCTGTCTGTCCTAGTAGACCGGAGGGCTGGTAACTGTGTCGAACCCGTCGGGGTGTATGTTTGACATTGAATGTATATAGTAATTATCACATATATGGTAATTATTTTGAGGCACCCCGGAGTGCAACACGCCATCTGCAGGAAGTTAAACATTTATTGCACTTTCCGTAATGTCCAATTTGAATGTTTTGGAATGCACATTTAGAAATTTTATAAATTAGGTATATTTTTGGGAAAACATTGTTGTAAATGGAATGGTTTTACCTTGAATTAATGATACTTAAAATGGTTTGGGCAAAAATGGGGAAGGAATGTTTCTGTGAAGGAATCCAAGATATTTTCCACTGGCTGGATTATATGCTGAGGGTGGGCTAATTCACCCACTGTAAATTTCGGAAATGGCCAGCTCAACCCGCTTAAATGTTTTGGACGACAACTCCTTAATTAGTCTCAGGCAGGACTTCTGTCCATCTCCAGGAGCAAGTGCTGTCTCTCAGAGCTGTCAGCCATGTGGAGGCAGCAGCTCAGCACCTTACCGGGATTGGTGGCCACTGTCAGTATTGCAGGAGGCTCGGGCAAAAGAACCATGGATTCCCCCAAATCCAGGTGAGTCCTGATCTCAGTGGGCATAGGTTGATAGGCCCGCACAACGATGTTGAGGGGGCATGTTAGGTGAAAATTGAGAGGCAAAAGTGAAGGAGGTACCTCTCCACCTTTACTCAGCAGCAGCCTGCAAGATTAAACCTGTCTATTGAGCACAAGCCCCTCCTGGAGCCTGTTAAATTGGAGCAGCAGTGGGACGAGGCATTGATTAGACATTAATTTCCCATTTAGGAACCTCAATGGGGCCATGAGTGGCCAGGCTCCGACACCTCCTCTGCCACCTTTAAAATCCCACTGGGAGCAGGGACAGATGGGCTGGCAGCGAACACGCTGCTGAAGGCACGGCACATTAATTTATGGATCCATATTCCTGTTTTCCTGCTCCGGCGAGAGTCCAACACAGAGCCTATGGTATCTGATGCCATGTCTAATTCATTCAACAAAAATCCTGGAAATGTGCAGTACCTTAGGAGCAAGAAGTAAAGTTAACGTTCCAGGCTGATGACTTTTCATCATTTTTGTGAATTCTGATGAAAGGTCATTGACCTGAAGCATAAACTCTGTTTTTGTCTCCACAAAGCACGAGGAAGTGCCACCAGTTATGCCTTTGCAAGACCCTGCAAATCCAATGGCAGGACAGGTGATCCAAAAGCAGTGCCCTCTTCCAGACCAACTCAAGGTACTAATCTGTCAAAACCAGCTCTGTTGGCGGGACATGTCATTCATATGCTTGACACCAGACTCCTGAAATAATTGCTCAGCTTGGAACTTAGTTGTGGCAGGAGATTCCCAGGATAATGGAAATGCTTTACGGGTGGCCTCAAAGCATCCCTGAAGAGGTCAAACATTCCTACTGACTGATGGATGACTCTGGAAAATGCTTCTGCAGGAGGCGCGTAAAGAATTTCTACACTACACTGGATGCGAGTCGGGGACATTAGACCTGGGGCGTGATTCTCCGTGAATCGGCATGATGGTCCGAAACTGGCGTCAGAAACGTTGCAAATTCTCCGGCCCCGAATGGGCTAGTAGCGGCGTGACGCCATTCACGACGGTGTCACCCATCACGGACGCGCGCGGCGTCACTGCACAAAAGACGCCCCACCCCCGGAGACCCGGCAAAATGGCAGCCCACCATGCAGCGCCAGGTGAGACCCCCCACTGCCTTCCCCTATCCCCCCTTCCCCCATCCCCCCTTCACCCATAACCCCTTCCCCATATCCTCCCTTACCCTATATCCTCCCTTCCCCTATATCCTCCCTTCCCCATATCCCCTCTTCCCCATATCCCCCTCCCACTATATCCCACCTTCCCCTTCTATCCCCCCATATCCCCTTCCCCCATAGTACCCCTTCCCCCATATCCCCCCTACCCCCATACCCCCCTTATCCCCCCTTATTCTCCCCTTATTCCCCCTTCCCCATATCCCCCTTCCCCCATGTCCCCCTTCCCCCCCATGTCCCCCCTTCCCTCCCATGTCCCATATCCCCACATGTCTCCCCTTCCCCCATATCCCCCCATGACTCCCCTTCCCCCACATCCCCCCTTCGCCCATATTCCTCCTTCCCCCATATCCCCCCATCCCCCATATCCCCCCTTCCCCCATATCCCCCCTTCCTCCATAACTCCCCTCCCCCTATATCCCCCCTTCCCCCATATCCCAATGGCGAAGGGGAGATATGGGGGAGGGGGATATGGGGCAGAGGCGACATGGGGGGGAAATGGGGACATGGGGGGAAGGATAGGAGGGAAGGAAGGATAGGGGGAAGGAAGGATAGGGGGGAAGGAAGGATAGGGGGAAGGAAGGATGGGGGAAGGAAGGATTAGGGGGAAGGAAGGAGAGGGGGAAGGAAGGATAGGGGGAGGGAAGGAAGGATTGGGGGGAGGGATAGTAGGGGGGAGGGATAGTGGGTGGGGGAGATATGGGGGGGTTTTGGAGGACAGGCCCAGCCCATCAGGTGGCCATCGTCCCCAGGACGTTCCGGAGCGGCCACGAGCTAGGGAAAGACCCGGAGCACCAGGCGGACGCCGCCCACATCTAGTGCGAGTGCGGCGACGCGGGCGGGCCACAGCAACAGGCCCCTGTCACAGCCACGGCAACAGGCCCCGTCGCAGCCACAGCAACAGGCCCCCGTCACAGCCACAGCAACAGGCCCCTGTCACAGCCACAGCAACAGGCCCCTGTCACAGCCACAGCAACAGGCCCCTGTCACAGCCACAGCAACAGGCCCTTGTCACAGCCACAGCAACAGGCCCCTGTCACAGCAACAGGCCCCTGTCACAGCCACAGCAACAGGCCCCCGTCGCAGCCACAGCAACAGGCCCCTGTCACAGCCACAGCAACAGGCCTCCGGCACAGCCACAGCAACAGGCCCCCGTCGCAGCCACAGCAACAGGCCCCCGTCGCAGCCACAACAACAGGCCCCCGTAGCAGCCACAGCAACAGGCCCCCGTCACAGCCACAGCAACAGGCCTCCGTCGCAGCCACAGCAACAGGCCCCCGTCGCAGCCACAACAACAGGCCCCCGTAGCAGCCAGCCCAGGACACTGACGCCCAGGACACTGACGCCCAGGACACTGACACACAGGACCCTAACACACAGGACCCTAACACACAGGACACCGACGCAGACAAAACCCACACACAGGGGACGGATGGACAGGAATCACCACTCCAGGGGACCCCGGACTTCGGGTCGGATGAGGAGCACGCCATCACGCCACTGCTATCACCTACACCCATCACCATCGCTGACGCACTCACCTCGGTTGGGCACTTTAGCGATTATGCATCTGGGACACTAGCTGGTGCGCACAACACAGCCGTCCCAGTACAGCAGGTGGAGGCAGGAGCAGCCTAGGGGCCGGTCGGTTGGAGGGCAACACGACACAGGCAACCATCTGCCGCCCAGATGGATCCCGGGTTCCTGGAGTTACCACACCCACCCATAGACCCGATGCAGGCACAGACCAAGGGACGATCAAAGGGGGTGACGGCCGGCTTGCCACCGGAGGAGGAGTCCACCCGCCTGCAGGAGCAGGTAATAGTGCCGGTTAGGAATCACAGGAGTCCACCTCCAGTACCGCTGTACCGTCTGGGGAACCACCTAGACGTAGTCATAGGGCCTGTAAGGCCAAAAATTCAACACTGAGTAAGTTGGCACGGGTGCAGGGCACAGATTAGTTCTGGGGCTAGGGCACGTGTATGAACTGTTTGTTATTAAAATCACTTTCACACCTACAGAAGCTGCCTTTATGCTCTGTCCGAAGCGTGCGGGGGTGTGGTGTGAGGTAAGCACCAGTGGGTGTGTGGGGGATGATAGAACGTCAGCCTGAGGTGAATGTGCCCCCCCTCCCCCCGGGTCACCCTCGCCATCCCCCTGGGCAGACGATGCGACCATGTGCTGCAGTGTCATGGCCGCATGCAGGGCCGGACCGGGTGGAGGGAGGTATTGTGGCCATGGGTCAGACATTGTCCAACGATGAAGATCCAGAGCTCATCGCAGAGCGGGTTGTCATCATCCTCCATGGCCTGCAATAGACACGCTTCCACCGGCGACCGCATGAGCTGCAGGTGGATGTGCAATGGAGGGGTGGTGTACATGCGGGTGGGGTTCGGGTGGTTGGTGTTGGGTGGGTGGGGTTCGGGTGGTTGGTGTTGGGTGGGTGGGGTTCGGGTGGTTGGTGTTGGGTGAGGGTGGTTGGTGTTGGGTGGGTGGGGTTCGGGTGGTTGGTGTTGGGTGAGGGTGGTAGGCTGGTACTGTAGTGCGCAGTCTGTGCCCATACTCAGCGATTCCCACGCCCCCCCCAGTCCGTGAACTATCAGCCTGTCCCGTGCCCGCTAGCCCAGCCGGTAACGGTGGGCAGCCTCCAGTCCATGTCCAGCCAGTTTGTCCTGACCATTGCCCCCATCCTCCTCATCTGGGGATGTCTGCGCCTCATCTTGCTGCTCCTCCCCTTCCCCCTCCTCTGCCTGCAGCACGTCGCCCCTGTGCTGGGCTATGTTGTGCAGGACGCAGCAGACCACAACGATACGGCCGACCCTATCTGACGTGTAGTGGATGGCCCCTCCAGAGCAGGCCAGGCACCTAAAGTGCATCTTTAGCAGCCCAAAGCACCTTTCTATCACACCCCTGGTCGATGCATGGGCAACGTTGTAGCTGTTCTCCATGTCAGTCTGTGGCCTCCGTATAGGCGTCATCAGCCATGACCGCAACGGGTAACCCCTGTCGCCCAGCAACCAGCCCTTCAGCCGGAGGGGGGCGTCCCTCAAACATGGTGGGGATGAAAGATTGCTCCAATACGAATGAGTCATGTACACTGCCCGGGGACTGGCGCAGACCGCTGCCTCTCCCTTCCGCCTGCCCCTCCCCCACCAGCCCCTCCCCCACCAGCCCCTCCTTCCCCCCACCCCTCCCTATCCAGCCCCTCCTCCCCCGCCCTCCCCCACCAGCCCCTCCCCCACCAGTCCCTCCCCCACCAGCCCCTCCTTCCCCCGTCCCTCCCACCCCCTGCCCCTCCCCCTCCAGCCCCTCCTTCCCCTGCCCCTCCCACCCCCAGCCCCTCCCCACCCAGCCCCTCCCCCACCAGCCCCTCCTTCCCCCCGTCCCTCCCCCATCAGCCCCTCCCCCTGCCCCTCCCCCACCAGCCCCTCCCCCCCCGCCCTCCTCCCGGGACGCACACTCCAACGGCTCCTGCTACCCCCCCTCCCCCCCACCACCTGCAGCCGTGCCGCCACATCTCCGGCAGCCGCCCCACGCTGACCCCTACCTCCGCGCTGGCCGGCGTCAACCATCACGACTGGTTGACGCAGTTAAATAGGTGGTTTGATTTACGCCGGCGTGACCCGTGGTCATGTCGGCGGGACTTCGGCGCATCTGGCCCGGAGAATTGGGGCAGCCCCGGGGCACGTTGCGTCGCACTGTTCCTCGACATTCTCTGAGGCGCGCGGCACGAATCACGACAACGGGATTTTTGCGGGGCCGGAGAATATCGCGGGGCAGCCAGGCGGGATTTACGCCGCCCACCCGGTGATTCTCCGACCTGCCGGGGGCTTGGAGAATCCCGCCCCTGGTCAGAGGGCCATTTGGGTGGGGGTGGTTGGGCTCGGAGGGTGTTCACGTCGATGGAGATGGTGGGGAATACAGTGGAGAGTGAGGTTCTCAGTTAGGGGTGGTGTGGGGAGTGTCTCTTGTGGGGCTCAGTATGGATCTTTTGAATAGTTGCACTGATGTTATAAATGCTTTTTTTCCTTCTAATGTTTTCAGTGTAATATGTGTAAAATTGAGAGAACCATCCAAAGTTAATGATTTACGCCACTTAGTCAGATCATTCCTAGAGCAGCGGTATTGTCCCAGGGAAGTTAACCCTTCTGGAAAATTGCCAGGTAAACCCTTACCTGGGATGCTCTGAGAGGGATTCCCCAAGGTATCTTTGGCGGCTACACCCCAAATCTGATGAGTCAGGAAGTTATAAGCCATTATCTATTGTTTTTGGGAACTTTCAGTGCACAAACAAGATGCAACGTCTCCTCCATACAACAGTAATAGACTTAAAAAATGCTTCATTGGCTGCAAAATGCTTTGGGAATGGACACTTGTGAAGCAGATATGATGATCAGCTATAGCTTCAGAGTCAACATTGCAAGAGTCTCGCTTTTAAAAAAAATTCCAGGTTTTATTGAATATAAATTCCGCATGCTGTTGTGGGATTTGAACACCTGTCCCCAGAAGATTATCCTCGGCCTGTGGATTACTTGTCCAGTGACATTACCATTACTCCACCCATGAGATCACCCAGGTTATGCATTCTTTTCAAATATTGTTGTGATAATAATTTACGTTGGATTTTGCCTTAATGTCAAGTGGCATTGAAATTTATTTGGGTGTTTTATCAGACACATTGATCATATTTAACATTTCTGACATGATAACCAAGGTCATTGTTAAAATATTTGAAGAGTTTTGCAAAATGTTACAAAATATTTTGAACTTTTTCAGGTTTCGATTAATACATTTCTACATCACACTATTTATCAAAAATGTAGAGTTGTTTCCTTCAGCATGGCGGTCTGTAAAATTGGCGACTACATTTCCTGCAGTAGAACAACGCCTACTTAAAAATACTTGATTGGCTGTAAAACTCTTTAGGATATGCTGAAGTCAGGAAAGGTGTTAGATAATTTCAAATTTTTCTTGCCTTCCTTGTATTATGCTTTTGATGCCCTTGTTTCTCACCACCACCACCCATCATCCCATTGTGTCTGCGTCAGCCAAAATAGAGAAACAAAATAGCCGCTCATTTAAATCCCACTTTCCAGCACCTGGCACACACCAGGTTACAGAACTTCTGATACCAATGCTCTTGATATTTCCTCCAGTGTCTTTCGGGTGCTCCGGTTTCCTCCCACAAGTCCCGAAAGACGTGCTGTTAGGTAATTTGGACATTCTAAATTCTCCCTCTGTGTACCCAAACAGGCGTCAGAATGTGGCGACTAGGGGCTTTTCACAGTAACTTCATTGCGGTGTTAATGTAAGCCTACTTGAGACAATAAACATTATTATTATTGAAGGAAAAATGGTGAATTTTCTTTCCCCAAAATATTTGTTTCAGTTGGGTCACCAATAATTTATAATGGTGAAGGTTAATGAGAGTTTTCACACAATTAAATAGTCATAGGGCTTTACCATTGTGACAATTTGACCATTATAAATGCATGATATGAGAAATTAGGTTAATAGATTTAGATTTTAGATTTTGATTTATTGTCATGTGCACTGAGGTACAGTGAAAAGTATTGTTCTGTGTACAGTCCTCGCAGATTGCTCCTTACATGTAAACATAGAACATATGATAAATACATGAGGATACATAATGAAAATACATAAACATAGAGAGCGGGTGAAGTGTACGGTATGTAATGCTATAACTGTAAAGAAGGTGCATAGAAAGATCAGTTTGGCCCATAAGATCAGTTTAGACCCTGAGAGGGCCATTCAGAATTCTGACAACACCGCGGGGAAGAAGCTGTTTTTGAATCTATTGGTGCATGTTCTCAAACTTTTGTATCTTCTGCCCGATGGAAGAGGTTGGAAGGGAGAATAGCCCTGGTGGGAGGGGTCATTGATTATGCTGTCCGCTTTCCCAAGGCAGCGGAAGCTGTAGACAGAGTCAAGGGTGGGAAACAGGCTTGCATGATGGACTGGATTGTGTGCACAACTCTCTGCAGTTTCCTACGGTCTTGGGCCCAGCAGTTGCCATACCAAGCTGTGATGCAGCCAGATACGATGCTTTCAATGGTACATATAGAGAAATTGGTAAGAGTCATTGTGGACATGCCAAATTTCCTTAATTTCCTGAGGAAGTATAGACGCTGTTGTGCTTCCTTGGTCGTAGCGTCGATGTGGGTTGACCAGGACAGATTGTTGGTGATATTTACACCTAGGAATTTGAAGCTGTCAACCATCTCCACCTCAGCACCATTGATGTAGACAGGGGTGTGCACTAAACTTTGCTTCCTGAAGTCAATGACTTTAGTTTTGCTGACATTGAGGTAGAAATTGTTGTCATTGCACCATGCCACTAAGTTCTCTATCTCCCTCCTGTAATCTGACTCACTGTTGTTTTGAGATCTGACCCACTACGGTCGTGTCATCAGCAAACTTGTAGATGGAGTTGGAGCCATGTGTGTATAGGGAATATGGTAGGGGGCAAAGTACGCAGCCTTGTGGGGCCCAGGTATCGAGGACCATCGTAGAGGAGGTGTCGTTGTTTATCCTTACTGATTGCTGTCTGTGGGTCAGGAAGCCGAGGATCCAATTGCAGAGGGAGGAGCCGAGTCCTAGGTTTTGGAGTCTTTACTGAATATTTATTGAAAGTGTTTTATATGCAAGACTTTTCATAAGAGCAAGTTCCACAAGACAACTTTTCAAGTGGAAGGAGGCTCATGCGGAGCACAAACCTGTTTGGTTGAATGACCTGTTCTGTGTTGCAATTTCCATGTAGATATCACACAAATTTCTTTGTCCTGTTGAACAACTATGATGCAACAAAGGCAGTCATTTGGAATGTGAATCTCTCTAGGGAGCATAACATTATCCTCGAGGAGCCTCATGTTCAGTATTTGTGGCCCTTCACAGTTCAAAGGACCCATGAGCATTGATTGGAATATACTAAGATGTATATTCTCTTTCATGGTTTGACATTCACAGGCATGCAATTTAAGGGCTTCTGATTTATTTGCGACATTCAGAACCCAGCCGTTTTTGGTGTCAAGAAGAAACCGTTGCAGAGTCACAGCACTAATTGTTCATGCTGAACATGAGGATCTTTAAGAGGTTGGTGTGGCTGGTGCAGTGTGCTGAAAGCAAATGTTGAATGCACAGTCACAATTTGAACTCTTGGGTGAGGGCTGCTGAAAAATATTACGTGAAGGTTGGGCATGAAATCCCATGCTCGAGTTGCAGAGAAGCTTTGCATCCTCTGCATTGACTCCATATACACAACTAATAGAAACACCTGTTTTAATGGGGTATGGTTAGTGACTATGTTGTCATCAGTTGCAATGTTCTTGTTCCTCTTAATGGCTATTCTCAGCTTAGTAGTTATTGTGCTATTTACCCATTCTGTTCAAAGAATTCCAGTTCACCAGTGAGGATTTCAAATTCTCTAATAGCAAAACAAGTGACTATCGTTCTTTGGCAAGACGTGCATTCGTTGGGGTTATGGTGGCACCATATAATTTGCCTGCCAATGGAGAATTCAAACCAAACTCATTCTCTCTGGTAAAGTCAGTAATTGGATACTTGAACCAACCAAGTCCATATTACCCGAGGGCACTGTGAGTGATTAATTTACTAATTAAAACCAAAGGGGCAGGAAAACTGTTCACTGGGATAGTACGCTCCAAATTACACTGTGTGCCAGGAATGTCATTAAGTAAGGTGGATTTAGATGCATATGTTGCAGGAAGATACTCCACAAGGTTGTACGGTTTTAGCTTGGTAAACTCTAGTAGTGCCTCATGCATACTTGGGTATCCTGAAGACATGCTTTTGCTTGTCTCCTAAAGTCTTTGGACTTGCTCTTTGGGGGTTATATCACATAGGGTCAAAAGAAATGGGAGCAGTAGTAGGCCATTTGGCCCCTCAAGCCTGTTCCACCATTAAGTAGGATCATGGCTGATCTTGTGGCTTTCCTGTCTGCATGAATAACCCTTGAGCTCCCTTGTATATCAGAATTCAGTCTAACTTAGCCTTGAATATATATTCAATGACTCAGCCTCCACAGCTCTCTGGGGAGGAGCATTGCAAAGACCAATAGTCCTCTGAGAGAGGAAATTCCTCCTCATCTCTGTGTTAAATGAGAGATCTATTATTTTGAAACTATGCCACCTCGTTCTAGATTCCTCCATGAGGGGAGTCACCTTCTCAGCATCTACCATGTCAAATATTTTCTGATTCAATGAAATCGCCTCTTATCCTTCTCAACCTCAATGAGTTGTTTGCAGAGAACGGGTCGCTGTATATGAATATATGTCACTTCGAGCAAATATAAATGAGGCATATCGTGAGCTTGATTTATTCTCTTAAATTGGTTGTTAGTGTAGCTATTAGTAAACTCAGGATTGTCAATAAGTATTACCCAATCACAGCATTGATAACTGGTTGGGCACTTGAAAGAAATATATCTGCAGGACAATGGGGACAGAGCATGAGAGTGTGACTGACTGGATTGTTCTATAGAAAGCCAGAATAGACTCAATGGGCTGAATAGACTCCTCTAATGCTGTAAATGACGCTGTGACTCTGACTTTTCTCAGTTGATGTTGAGTGAAAATTGCATAGTTAGAAATATACAGTTCTATACTCCAAACAAGGCCAACAGTTAAATATCGATGAATAAATAAATCTAATCTTGGAAATCATTTGTTATTAATTTGAACCTCATGTTGTTTTTGCTTTTCAGAAACCCGCCACCTACATTGTTAAACCCGGAAAAATGGTGCACAGAATTTAACCACTTCATTTCACAGTGAGTAAGGTTTCCTGTCAATTTACTTAATAGATGTCCAGGATCTAACTCTCCTGTCAAAGATGTATGTCTGTGGTATTACTTTTTGATATAATAGACAGCTGATCCAATATCATCCCATTTATACCATTGCTGAAAGTTAGTTACCCTCAAAATCTATTAAATCAATGAAAAACTGTATCATGTAAATCTTTCTGCAGGACTTATTGCTCAGTTCAGCCATAAATGATAGTTTTAGTAATGCAAAAGACACATTGTGATGTAGTACTTGGACTCTGCTGCTGCAACCACACTGAAATTTACAAAATTGAATAAACAGCCTTGAACGCATTGCATGAAAATGCCTCGGAAGACTTGCCGTGGAAATGTAATGTGTGCTAGTTGTCGAGTTGTGTACTGTTTGCTGGTCCTATGAACATTTCAACAGAATTGGTTTAACAACTGGCAAGTGTTGTGTGTATAGGTATTGCAGTCAAACCTGTGAATGTTACCCCGATTGTGTTCCTATATTTGCTGAGGCATTTAGGAGAGAACTAGGACAAGAATTTAAAATCGCTGGCCTGAATTTTTTTTTTCTAGCTGTAGCGACACAGTGACCGGGATTTTGTCAGACCAACGGGGGTCCTGCCCACCAGGTGGTGAACTGCTGAATCAGTTCACCTTCAGACACTACTTGAGTGGCCACAGTTGGCCAATCCGAGACCAGCAGCTCCTGGAGCTGTCTGCAGGAATGGTGGCAGCTTGTGGCAATGCCACCACCAGAGGTCCAGGGTAATCGTGGGACCCAAGACCAAAGGTGAGTGAAGGCAAGGGCCCTCAGAGTGACTTTCAGCATCCCCTTCCCCTGCCGATCAGGCATCCCGGGAGGCCATTTGACAAACTCGACAATCTTTCCGAAGGTGCAGGAAAGCTATCTGGCCCCCATTCAGTCCCTGAGCCACCACTAAATTATGGTGAGCTTGGTGCATTAATGAGCCTATTTGACATCCAGCTACTGGCGACCAGAAATCCTGTGTCAGCCCCCTTCCATCCTCTGACTTAATCGAGGGAGGTTTTGCCACCACTGGGAGAGTGATCTGTCCCTCCATTGAGTGGCCTGACCACCATGTTTACTGCCATGATTGACTGCATTAAACCCAGCCCCTAGAGTTTTATTACTGCTGTAATAAACAGTAGGAAAAACCCGTGAGAGAGAAAATTTAAAAAAAGAATAGCAGATTCAGATGATCGCAAAGTTTACATATTCAGGGTGTGCTAATTTGCCTTCCGATATTTTAAATAATAAATTAAACTGTTCACAGGGCTGCATTTTAAAATTCTCTTTCACTCTGATTACAAAAAGTGATCCTCCAGAATTTTGCCAAGTATGCAGATAGCTGTGGTAAACCACTGTTAATACGTTATATGTACTGTGGTAAACTTACTGTACTACATGTATTGTGGTAAACCACTGCCTGATGGCTCCGCCTCCCCTCAGGCTCGGAATAAAGGTGGCTGACCTCCGGCGCTGCCCCAGTTCTGGATCAGGGGCCAGGAGGTTTTCTGTTTTGTTTATTAAAGCCACAGTTTCGTTCACGACTCGTCTTGTGTTAATTGATGGCACATCAAATTAATAAACTAAACTTTTAAGATGAATTTATCTCTCAAACCTGATCGCCTGGAGCTGGACCCACAAGCAGCCGACGCCACTGCAACATTCGAGCACTGGCTAAGCTGCTTCAAAGCTTACCTCGGATCCTCCACCGACGACGTCACCGACGTCCAAAAGCTTCAAATACTCAACGCATGGGTGAGCCCGCAGGTTTTCCTTCTTATCAGAGACACCCCCTCGTATACGGAGGCGATAATGCTGCTGAAGGGACAGTACGTAAAGGCAGTAAATGAGGTGTACGCCCGACAATGCCCCGGAGAATCACAAGCCGAATTCCTGTGTGCCCTGTGGGTACTCGGCCGGAACTGTGCTTGCCAGGCGGTATCAGCTGTCCAACACATGGAGCTGCTGATCAGGGATGCCTATGTCGCGGGCATTAAATCCAATTACATCCGCCAGTGCTTGCTCGAAGGGGGTACACTCGGCCTCCCAGAGACAGTGCAACTCTCAAACACACTGGAAGTGGCTTTCCAGAACATGGAGGCCGACACCTCCGACCACGCGGTACTCTCGTGGACGTCGTGGGCGCCCCCATCACCCGACTCGAGTGCGGCGCAAGCCTGTGCTGCGCAGCAGCCCGCCAATGCTGGAAGCCTGAAATGCTACTTTTGTGGCCAGGGTAAGCACCCCAGACAACGCTGCCCTGCACGGATCGCGATTTGTAACGGGTGTGGGAGGAAGGCCACTTCACCAAAATCTGCCAGGCCCGACCTGGCCCTAAAGTTCTTAGGCCTGGCAGCGCTGCCTGCTGCCTGTCGGGACCGTCCCCATCTGCCGCGGCATCCACCATGTGCAACTCGTGGGTGCCGCCATCTTCGCTGCCACTCGCCATGTGCAACCCATGGGGGCCGTATCTTCGCCACCACCTTTGATGCCACCCGCGACCCATGGGGGCCGCCATCTTGGAACCACTCCGCCGCCTCCCGGGACCCCTGCTCACCCGGTCGTACGCTGTCCACCGCTACCTCCGGCCGGCCCACCAACCACCTTCCGAAGCTCGCCTCCATCACACTCGACCAGTCTCGACCTCATCATCTCACGAAATCCATGATGACTGTCCGGATCAACGGGCACGAGAAGGCCTGCCTCTTCGACTCCGGGTGCACAGACAGTTTTATCCACCCAGATACGGTAAGGCGCTGCTCCCTCCCAATTTTACCCGCGACCCAGAAAATCTCCTTGGCTTCCGGATCGCATTCTGTAGAAATCCAGGGGTACTGTGTCGCGACCCTTCCGGTCGGTACAAGGCGCAGAGTGCACTAACTTGAAGCTCTACGTCCTTCCCCGTCTCTTCACTGCCCTATTACTGGAGCTCGACTTTAAGGGCCACCTCCAAAGCCTCACCGTCTGTAGCCTCGTGACCCTTAAGGTCGCCCCACGCTTGCTCTTCGCTAACCTCACCCCGGAGTGTAAGCACGTCACCACTAGGAGCAGACAATACAGTGCCCGGGCCAGGTCCTTTATCAGCTCCGAGATCCAGCAACTCCTACGAGAGGGGATGATTGAGGCTAGTACCAGCCCCTGGAGAGCCTAAGTGGTGGTCGTCAAGACTGGGGAAAAGCACCGGATGGTCATCGACTACAGTCAGACAATCAACCGGTACACGCAGCTCGATGCGTACTCCCTCCCCTGCATATCTGACATGGTCAATCAGATTGCGCAGTATCGAGTCTTCGCCACAGTTGACTTGATGTCCGTGTACCACCAGCTCCCTATCCGCCCGGAGGACCGCCAATAGACTGCCTTAGAGGCAGATGGCTGCCTCTACCACTTCCTCAGGGTTCCCTTCAGCATCACCAATGGGGTCTTGGTCTTCCAACGAGAAATGGACCGAATGCTTGACCAGTACGGGCTGCGGGCCACGTTCCCATACCTAGATAATGACACTATTTACAGCCATGACCAACAGGACCATGACGCAAACCTCGGGCATTTCCTCCACACCGCTAAGCTCCTTAACCTCACATACAATAAGGAGAAATGTGTTTTCCGCACAACCCGCACCTTCGAGCGCCTGAGCATTGACTTCAAAGGGTCCCTCCCCTCCACTGACCATAACGTGTACTTCCTCAACGTTGTTGACGAGTACTCACGATTCCCCATGCCCTGGCATGATGATCATGCTCTGCCACCGTCATCAAGGCCCTACACAGTCTCTTCACCTTGTTCGGTTTTCCCACCGACATCCATAGCGATCGGGGTTCCTCCTTCATGAGTGACGAGTTGTGTCAGTTCCTGCTTAGCAAGGGCATCGCCTCAAGCAGGACGACCAGCTACAACCCCCGGGGAAATGGACAGGTGGAGAGGGAGAACGCGATGGTCTGGAAGGCCGTCCTTCTGGCCCTACGGTCTAGAAGTCTCCCAGTCTCCTGCTGGCAGGAGGTCCTTCCCGGTACGCTCCACTCCATCCGGTCGCTCCTGTGCACTGCCACCAATGAGACCCCTCACGAACGTATGTTTGCCTTCCCTGGGAAGTCCACCTCAGGGGTCTCGCTCCTGTCCTGGCTGACAGTCCCGGGGCCCGTCCTCCTCCGGAAGCATGCGAGGAGGCATAAATTGGATCCCCTTGTCGAGAAGGTCCTGCTCCTCCATGCCAATCCACAATATGCCTACATGGCACATCAGGATGGGCGGCAGGACACAGTCTCCTTCCGGGATTTAGCACCCACAGGCCCACCCGCGACCATCACCACCACCCCGCCCCTACACTCTCTTCCCCCCCCCCCCCACCGCGAAGAAGAAGACAACCCTCTCCCGGACGCACAGGTCTCGACACCAGTGCACACACCACAGCCGGAACTGAGGTGATCACGGCAGAAGGTAGACCCGACCTTTAAGTCCACTTCACCCCCGCTGGACTCTTTTTTTCAACAGGGGGTGAATGTGGTAAACCACTGTTAATCTATTATATGTATTGTGGTAAACTGTTACTGTACTACATGTATTGTGGTAAACCATTGCCTGATGGCTCCGCCTCCCCTCGGGCACGGTATAAAGGTGGCTGACCTCCGGCCCTGCCCCAGTTCGAGATCAGTGGCCAGGAGGCTTTCTGTTTAGTTGATTAAAGCCACAGTTTCCTTCACTACACGTCTTGTGTTAATTGATGGTACATCAGTAGCTTAAAAAAATTGTAACCTATAGTGATGCATTCTATCACTGGAACAAAATCGCTGAACCACTTATGACAACGAGACCTTCCTAATTAGATTTTAGAATTGTAACTGTAGAAAATAAGTTAAGTTATGTCGGAGTTTTTAATAACATAGGAAACAGATTTTTTTCCCACCGGTTTTCTTCCTTCTGCAACTGAATAGTGGTGAATTTTTTGCTGGATTGCAGTTCCTTAGTGCATAGAACATAGAACAGTACAGCAAAATACAGGCCCTTCAGCCCACAATGTTGTGCTGACCATTTAACCTAATCTAAGATGAACCTAACCTACACCCCTTAAATGTACTGCTGTCCATGTGCCTGTCTAAGAGTTGCTTAAATGTCCGTAATGACTCTGACTCCACCACCTCTGCTGCCAGTGCATTCCACGCACCCACTATTCTCTGTGTAAAGAACCTACCTCTGACATCTCCCCTATACCTTCCTCCAATCACCTTAGAATTATGTCCCCTCGTGGCAGCCATTTTCACCCTGGGGAAAAGTCTCTGGCTATCTACTCTATCCATGCCTCTCATCACCTTGTACACCTCTATCAAGTCACCTCTTTGCCTTCTTCGCTCCAGTGAGAAAAGCCCTAGCTCCCTCAACCTTTCTTCATGAGACATGCCCTCCAGTCCAGGCAGCAACCTGGTAAATCTAATCTGCATCCTCTCCAAAGCATCCACATCCTTCCTATAATGAGGCGACCAGAACTGGACACAATATTCCAAGTGTGGTTAACTAGGGTTTTATAAAGCTGCAGCAAAACCTCGCGCTCTTAAACTCAATCCCCCTGAAAGCCAACACACCATACGCCATCTTAACACTATCAACCTGGGTGGCAACTTTGAGGGATCAATGTACGTGGACCCCAAGATCCCTCTGTTCCTCCACACTTCCAAGAATCCTGCCTTTAACCCTGCATTCAGCATTCAAATTTGACCTTCCAAAATGAATCACTTCACATTTATCAAGATTGATCTCCACCTGCCACTTCTCAGCCCAGCTCTGCATCCTTTTCAATGTCCTATTGTACCGGCAACAACCCTCAACACTACCTACAGCTCCCTCAACCTACGTGTCATCGGCAAACTTACTAACCCACCCTTCCACTTCCTCATCCAAGTCATTTATAAAAACCACAAAGAGCAGAGGTCCCAGAACAGATCCTTGCGGGACACCACTGGTCACCTACATCCAGGCGGAATACTTTCCATCCACTACCACTCGCTGTCTTCTTTCAGCCAACCAATTCTGTATCCAGACAGCCAAGTTTCCCTGTATCCCATACCCCCTAACTTACTGAATGAGCCTACCATGGGGAACCTTATCAAATGCCTTACTGAAATCTATATGCACTACATCCACTGCCCGACCTTCATCAATGTGTTTCGTCACATCCTCAAATAATTTAATGAGGCTTGTGAGGCATGACCTGCCCCTCACAAAGCCATGCTGACTATCTTTAATCAAACTATGTTTTTATAATTAATCATAAATCCTATCTCTCAGAATCCTTTCCAATATTTTGCTCACCACAGACATAAGACTGATGGGTTTGTAATTCCCAGGGATATCCCTATTCCCTTTCTTGAACAGGGTAACAACATTCGCCTCCCTCCAAGCATCCGGTACTACTCCAGTGGAGAGTGAGGACGCAAAGATCATCCCCAACGGTGCAGCAATCTTGTCCCTCGCTTCCCGTAGTAACCTTGGATATATCCCGTCAGGCCCAGGGGACTTATCTGTCCTGATGCTTTTCAAAATTTCCAGCACATCCTCCTTAATATCAACCTGTTTGAGTCTATTAACCTTGTTCACACTGTTCTCATGAACAACAAGGTCCCTCTCTCTAGCGAATACTGAAGCAAAATATTCATTTCGGGCCTCCCCCATCTCCTGAGTCTCTAGGCACAAGTTCCCTCCACTATCCCTGATCGACCCTACTCTCACTCTGTTCATCATCTTATTTCTCACATAAGTGTAGAACGCCTTGGGGTTTTCCCAAATCCTTCCTGCCAGGGCTTTTTCATGCCCCCTTCTAGCTCTCCTCAGTCCATTTTTGAGCTCCTTACTGGCTACCTTGTAACTCTAGAGCCAAGTCAGATCCTTGCTTCCCCAACCTTATGTAAGCTTTCTTCCTCTTGACTAGAAGCTCCACTTCTCTTGTCATCCAAGGCTCTTTCACCTTACTATCCCTTCCTCGTCTCAGTGGGACAAAACTATCCAGCACTCGCAGCAAGTGCTTCTTAAACAACCCCCACATTACGGTTGTGCATTTCCCCAAGAACAATTGTTCCCACTTTATGCTCCTCAGCTCCTGTCTAATAGCAGTATAAATTCCCCTCCCCCAATTAAATACCTTCCCATACTGTGTGTTCCTATCCCTCTCCATGACTATGGTAAAGGTCAAGGAGTTGTGGTCACTATGACCGAAATGCTCTCCCACCGAGACATCTGACACCTGGCCTGGTTCGTTGCTGAGCACCAAGTCCAATATGGCCTCCCCCCTAGTCGGCCTATACACATATTGAGTCAGGAATCCTTCCTGTACACACCTGACAAGATCTGCTCCATCCAAGCCATTTGCACTAAGGAGGTTCCAGTCAATATTAAGGAAGTTGAAGTCACCCATGACAACAACTCTGGTACTTCTGCACTTTTCCAAGATCTGCAGCCCAATCTGTTCCTCCATCACTCTGCTGCTATTGGAGGGTCTATAGAAAACTCTCAGTAAAATGACTGCTCCTTTCTTGTTTCTGACTTCCACCCATACTGATTCAGTAGACAAACCCTCCTTAACTGCCTCGTTTTTGCAGCTGTGGTGCACTCCCTAATTAACAGTGTCACTCCCCCTCCTCTTTTACCTCCTTTCCTATTCTTCTGAAAACATCTAAACCCTGGAACATCTAACAACCATTCCTGCCCCTGTGAAATCCATGTCTCCGTAATAGCCACAACATCATAGTTCCAAGTACTGATCCGTGCTCTAAGTTCATCTCCCTTATTCCTTTTTTAAAAAAATTTAGATTACCCAATTATTTTTTCCAATTAAGGGGCAATTTAGCATGGCCAATCCACCTACTCTACACATTTTTGGATTGTGGGGGCGAAACCCACGCAAACACGGGGAGAATATGCAAACTCCACACGGACAGTGACCCAGAGCCGGGATCGAACCTGGGACCTCAGCGCCGTGAGGCGGTTGTGCTAACCACTAGGCCACCGTGCTGCCCGCTGATCTCCCTTATTCCTGACACTCATTGCATTGAAACAGACACACTTTAACCCATTCCACTGTGTGCAACTTTGCCCTATTAACTGTCTATCCTTCCTCACAGACTTGCTGCATACTATTTATGCCTGTTCAACAGCTACCCTATCCTCTGATCCATAGCTCTGGTTCCCATCCCCCTGCCAAACTAATTTAAACCCTCCCGAAGACCTCTAGCAAACCTCCCACACAGGATATTGGTGCCCCTTCAGTTTAGGTGCAATCCGTCCTTCGTGTACAGGTCCCACCTTCCCCAGAAGATATACCAATGATCCACATATCTGAAGCCTTCTTTCCTGCACCAGCCCTGTAGCCACGTGTTCAGCTGCACTAGCTCTCTGTTCCTTGCCTCACTTGCACGTGGCACCGCTAGCAATCCTGAGGTCACTACTCTGTTCGTTCTGCTCTTTAGCTTGCAACCTAACTCCCTAAAATCACTTTTTAGAACCTCAACCCTTTTCTTAGCTGGTGCCTAGGTGCACCACGACTTCTGGTTGCTCCCCCTCCCCCTTAAAAATCCTGTAGACTCGATCAGAGACATCCCTGACTCTGGCACTCGGGAGGCAACATACATTCCTGGAGTCTCGTTTGCGACCACAGAATCTCCTATCCATTCCCCTCACCATTGATCTCCTATCACGATTGCTTTTCTATTCTCCCCCTTCCCTTCTGCGCCACAGAGCCAGGCTCAGTGCCAGAGACCTGGCTACTAGGGCCTTCCCTGGGTAGGTCATCCCCCCTCCCTCCCCAACAGCATCCAAAACGGTATACCTGTTTTGAAGGGGAACATCCACGAGTGATCCCTGCACTGTCTGCCTGTTCGTTTTCCTTCCCCTAACTGTAACCCAGCTACTCGTCCTGTACCGTGGGTGTGGCTACCTCCCTGTAACTCTTCTCTATGACCCCCTCTGCCTCCCGGATGATCCGAAGTTCATCCAGCTCCAGCTCCAGTTTCCTAACGCGGTCTCTGAGGAGCTGGAGTTGGGTGCACTTCCCGCAGGTATAGTCAGCGGGGATACTGGTGGTATCCCTCACCACCCACATCCTACAGGAGGAGCATGCAACTTCCCTAGCCTCCATCCCCTCTGATCTGAATTCACAAAGAGATTTGAAAAGGAAAAAAAACTTAAACACCCGTTAGGCCCTTTAAAAAAAAATATATACTGTTGCTACTCTCCCAAGTGAACCCTCTAAAATGAGTGATTTTGCAAAATGATACAATGATAGCGTGCTGCCCCCAAAAAACAAAACAAAAACGCAAAAAATAAAATTTATTAAAAATTAAAAAACTCAAAAACAAACAACTTTTTCTTTACAGAATGTAGCTGCCCTGTGAACCGGCTGGAACTCTTCCCTCCGGCTCTGCTCCCAGTCAGCTGCACTCTCTGTAAACGCCCGGCTCCCTTCACACTCTTTGAGGAAGTGTAGGAAACTAAATGAAAGGAGCACCTATCTCCCTCGTCACCTATCTCCCTCAGTCACCAAAGTCTCACTATAGCATTCAGATGCACCGAAATTCAGCACTCAGTGCAAACAAAGTCAGCACTGTAAGCTGGCTCACATTTACACAGTCTGACTCTAGCCTCTGAAAAACTGGTTTGGCACAGGGCTAAATAGCTGGCTTTTAAAGCAGGCCAAGCAGCGTGGGTTCAATTCCCCTACCAGCCTCCCCGAACAGGCGCCAGAATGTGGCGACTAGGGGCTCGTCACAGTAACTTCATTTGAAGCCTACTTGTGACAATAAACAATTTTCATTTCATTTCATTTCACTGGCCTAATCCATTTAACTCATTCACAAGCTCCAGCTGCAAGTAGCTTCAAGTAGAACCTCTGTTTAAAGCTGATTAAAAACTCACTTCTGAACTCAAACAGCAACTTTTAAGTTAATTAACTAGATAAAAGAAAGACTAGACTTTAGATAAAAATTAACTCTTAATATCCCTCAGTCACCAAACTCTCCCTATAGCACGCAAATGCACCCAAATTCAGCACTCAGTGCAGCACTCGAATGCATGCAAATTCTTCACTCAGTGCAAAAAAGTCGACTACAGTATAATGTATGAACCCTCATGGTAAATGACTGCAGGCTATTTGGCTATAGGAGGGAGCCAACCTTGCAAAGCCCGATCCTGTAATCAGCTGACAATTGTGTGCATACAATTCTGGAAGGGTTTCAGGATACCTCGGCACTTATGGCCAGTTTCCTCTTCCTAATCAAGGGTTGCTCATGCTAACTGTAGCCCCATCCACTGCCCTCATTGGGATCGGCCAACTCAGCACACACTGGTGTTTAAATCAATGCTGCCTTGATCTGGATAACTCACAATCTCACTGATCCATTTCAAGCGTCCTCAGTTGCTCTTCTTTAATTATGTTTTTAGTTAGTTCCAGCTGTATTATCTTTTTTCTACAAAACAAACTGCACTTTGTTCTGGAAGGAAAGCAGGCTTTTTCCCTGGTTATTCGATTTTGGAATAGATTAGATTCATTGACCCCACAAAGTCAAAGCAGTCTTGATAGATGATCTCCCTAAAATTTTAGTACTTTGAGGTAGTATTGTTTTCTTGAGTGGCTTCATCAGAAGATTGTCGAGTTCCTTGAGACAAAAGCAGAAATATATTACGTATAAACGGCAAATAGGAAGTGAAACGTTCAAGGCAGAATTTAATCCAGGCAATGGGGGCCTCCTCTACTGGCTTGACAGCTAGCGACAGCCCCTCGTTTCCTCTTTTGGGGAAGGCTCACCATCTTAATTTCCAGTCAGGCACTTAAGTGACCATTGTGAGCTTTCCTAAGGATCAAGGACCCAGGGGACAGAAATCTCCTCCAGCAAGGCCCCTCTGACCCGACACTCCCATCCGATGCTGGGAATCCCGATCAGGCAATTTTTAGGCTCCCTGTGATGCAACCCAGTGCTTGTTGAGCAACAACGGCAGAATGAGGCCCCGAAGTGGGCATTAATTGCCCATTTAAGGACCTTAATTGGTGGTGGGATGGGAAGGCCATCCATAAACTTTCCTGTGCCGGATTTAATTAGGCCAAAGATGGAAAGGTGGCAGGTTCCCCACGCGACACTCTCCCATCTGATTAAATGCATCCCCGTCTCCAAACTCACCTTGGGTAGAGGACATTAAATACTATCGTCAGAGTATGATGGTTGAACCATCTTCCTCTATAGAGGGTGCTTTGATCCTGATGCATATTGCAGTATTGGTTTTCCCTGTGTCATGTTGGGAATACCTACGTGTCCAACTAGGAAATATTATTCATAACATTATCTTTTTCAAAATAAATTTAAGAGTACCCAACACTTTTTTTCCAATTAAGGGGCAATTTAGCATGGCCAATCCATCTATGCTGCACATCTTTGGGTAGTGGGACGAGACCCACGCAGACATGGGGAGAATGTTAGTAACAAGTGGTTAGGACTGTTGCTTCACAGCGCCTGGGAACCAGGTTCGAATCCGGCTTCGGTCACTGTGCGGAGTGTGCACGTTCTCCCCATGTCTGCGTGGGTTTCCGCCGGGTGCTCCGGTTTCCTCCCATAAGTCCCAAAAGACGTGCTATTAGGTGAATTGGACATTCTGAATTCTCCATGAGTGTACCCGAACAGGCGCCAGAGTATGGCGCCTTGGGGATTTTCACAGGAGCTTCATTACAGTCTTAATGTAAGTCTACTTGTGGGCGGCACAATAGCGCAGTGGTTAGCACTGCTGCCTCATGGCACGAAGGACCGGGTTTGATCCTGGCCCTAGGTCACTGTCCATGTGGAGTTTGCAGATTCTCCCCGTGTCTGCATGGGCCTCACCACCACAAGCCAAAGATGTGCAGGGTAGGTGGATTGGCCATGCTAAATTACCACTTCATTGGAAAAAAAAGAATTGGGTACTCTAAATTTATTTTTAAAAATGTATGCCTACTTGTGACACTAATAAAGATTATTGATTATTACATTATCTAACTTCAGTGGATATGTTTAGCTTTTCAAACAGATAAAGAAGATGATCTCTAAAATTTGACAATTTTCTGCCAAATCATCTGTAATTTTGAGTTGTCCCTTGCTCGCAATAATCCAGAAAACCAAGAATTAAAATGAAACCTCTTTACCAAAAGAGTGGCAAGAATGTAGAACTTGCTGCTGCGGATTTGGTTGAAGCAAATAGCATAGAAGCGTTCAAGGGGAAGCTCAAAAATCATATGAGGGAGGAAGAAATAGATGGTTCTAATTGTAGATTTAGATGGAGAAAGATAAGAGGGGGCTTGAGACAAAGACTAGTTGTGTCAAATAGCCTGTTGCTGCACCATAAATCTTCTATAAAAACTGTTTAGTGTTTAATTTTTCAGAATGAACAGCATCAAACTCCACATTTGAGGCCTTTATCCTATTTCTAATAATTCATGGGCTGGATTCTCCGATTTGGAGACTATGTCCTGACGCGGCGTGGTAATGGTGCCGTTTTAGGACTGAACAATCGGCACAAAACTTCCACCGATCCTCTGTCTGGTAGGGGGCTAGCAGGCATGCAGCATGGAGCACCCAGCTCTACTTTCCGATATGGCCGGAGAATTGCCGGGTCTGTGGCCATCCTAAATTACCCTTAGCTTAGGTGGGGTTACTGGGTTACGGGGATGGGGTGGAGGTGTGGGCTTAAGTGGGGTGCTCTTTCCAAGAGCCTGGTGCAGACTTGATGGGCTGAATGGCCTCCTTCTGCATTGTAAATTCTATGATCTCTACGATCTATAATCTCAATGAATGGTTAACTTAATCGTTTATATGTATGAAAAGAGGCTTTATTGAGCACGGTAGCACGGTTAGCACTGTGGCTTCACAGCGCCAGGGTCCCAGGTTCGATTCTCGGCTGGGTCACTGTGCGGAATCTGCACATTCTCCCTGTGCCTGCGTTGGTTTCCTCCGGGTGCTCCGAGTTTCCTCCCACTAGTCCCAAAAGACATGCTGTTAGGTAATTTGGACATTCTGAATTCTCCCTCTGTGTACCCAAACAGGAGCTGGAATGTAACAACTGGGGGCTTTCCACAGTAACTTCATTACAATGTAACCCTACTTGTGACAATAAACTAACAATTAACTATTAAGTATCTAAGATGGCATCCTACAGTGAGCTTGCCTCATGGCAGACTCACATGACATCAGAAAGCCAGATTGGACATGAGGTACAGTTGCTTTCAAAACCCAAATACCCCTTTCGTTTTGCAAACCAGTGCTCAGTGAGAAAAAAATCACTATAGTTGGCTACTGGAGAGATATCAGCAGAAGAGTTTGATGAAGAACTATATATGATACAACAGGTTATTCCATCAAGTTTATAAGTGAAGGGTGGTTTGTGATTGGTACTCTTCCTCTGCAACGATCATTGGATCAAGAGAGCAAGAAATGCCAGACAGACATTGGTGCAACATGAAACATCATGGGCGGGTATCTCCAATGATGGGGCTGTGTCCTGACTCCAGCGCGAAAGTTCAGAGTGATTCTCCTACCTGAAGGGGGCTAGCAGGGCCCCAGAGTACTCCATGCAGCTCTGCCTTCCAATACGGGGCCCTGCACTTCCAGCCGGAGGTCCGCGCATACGCACGGCGGTGGCCTTCGGCGGCTGCCCCAAGCGACATGGCGGAATCACAACATGGAGCGTCCCCGAAAATATAGCCCCCCCTGAGATCGCGTGTGCCTTCAGATCAGTGGCCCCCAATCGCTAGCCTGGCCGTCCCTGAGCCCCCCCCCCCCCCCCCCCCCCCCCTGGTGAAGGATGCTGAGTCCGCAGTCTCCACCGACTGTTCCAGATAGGCAAAATGTGGTTAGAACCACACCGTCGGGGCTCGGCCAGTTGTAGTCGGTGAATTGCGAGGTGGGGGCCTCTGTCAATGGTCCTGCTAGCCCCCTTCAGATCGGAGAATCACTCTGGACTTTCTCGCTGGAGTGGGGACATAGCCACATTATTCGAGAATCCCGCCCATAATGTTTCATATTGCACCAATGTCTAACTGGCATTTCTTGCTCTCTTGATCCAATGATCGTTGCAGAGGGAGAGTACCAAACACAATAGCCATGAGACTGCATGCGCGATTTGCGGCAATACTCCAGGGACCAGAGAATTGCAGGAACGGCGTGGCACCGGTTTTCGGTGTCAATGCCCATTCTCCGCCCCCACGCCGATTGCGATTTCTTTGCAGAGGCTCGGAGAATTCCGCCCCATGATCTTCACAGACCTGTGCGGAGTGGCACAACACAGCGATCTGAAAATTACACCCTTGAAAGTGAGGTTGAGGTTATATGATGGGATAATACTGATACTGAGAGGAAAAATTAGTCTGAGAGCCCAATGCACAGATAAGAGGAAAGATCGAGTGTTCCAGGTCGTAGAAGTGATGCAGAAGCCACTCATTGCATCTGGAGCAAGTCTAAAGCTTGGGCTGCTGACCTTTAACTTGCCAACCGAAAAAGTGGCAACAAAAGACCCCACAGAGAGGTGACAGAAAGAAAGCAGAGAGCGGAAACCAAAAACTCCAGAGCGAGGGAGACAGAAGAACCCAGAAGTGAGGAAAGCGATACTCAATTAAGCCATAGGATGGTTGCCAACCACTGTACAATGAAATACTTGAGCGGAAGGTAAATGAAGCAGCTCTACAGGATAATGTTCATATCGGAGCTGAATTGGAAGGTTTGAAGAACAAAACTCAAGCTGAGTATAGACCTGTGAAACTACAGGATTAACTGAAGTCAATCAGGGTACAAACCTTCAGTGCTCTCAACAGGAATGAGCCCACATGAAATGTGGGAGGCGCATTGAAACATTGTCACCTCAATTGTACGCAGTAGAAGTGAACAACCAAATATACCTACGCAGAGGCAGGTATATCAAAATCTAGCAAAGCTGTTCCTTCACAGCAATCAGCTAGTCAGAAAGAAGGAACCTCAGCAGCTGTACAGAGTATGTAACTGCCGTTCCTGAGATCCATGGTTGCCAACAACGGCAATGGGACAATTACAGTTACCACAGCAACAAGTGCTATGGGAATGACACTCTGGACAAGGAATATCATCCAGACGAACTACCAATGTCAATGCACATGCATAGCATTAAGAGAGCTGCACAATTTACAAACTGTGTGTGCAAAGCATGGACAGAGACTGAGTAGCAGAACAACCAGTTTTTAATGCATGAGAACAGTGGTAACTTTTGTAGCTCGCAGTCACACAGGATTGTGCATGAAAATGTATTTTGTTCGGTATGAAAAGGGGGAAGTTTGGGTTTTGAAATGCAACAATACTACTTGTCTGATCTGGATTGCCACATCGATGTGACTCCGCCATGCAGCAAGCTCACTATAAGCTGCCATTTTCGATCAGTTCAATAAAGCCTCTTACTGATGAAGCACTGCTGTCCTTAAACATGAAACAGGTTAGGTTGCAGACCTCTACCCCAAGTGTGTTATTAAACTTCAGCTGACAAAATAAACAAAGCAATCCTAGTATTGAAGGAAGTATGAATATATGCTAAATGCCTATGACTGCTGGTTGCCAGCGATGTCCGATACAAGTAGCTCCTGGTGATGAGACTTAATTCCTGTTCCTGTTCTTTCTATCTTTCCTTCAGTCCTTTCATTCTTCCTTATTTCTGCTCTTCTTTTTTTCTCCTTTCCTGATGTTGCAAATGAGGACTGTAGAGTTGCCAGTTATTGCACTTCTTTTGAAGACCGACTTTAGAACCTGTACATGGGTGTGTGATTTTTTTTTCTCAGACAACCGTTCATGGGCTCATGTTGTCTTGGGCTTTGCTGCGTAGGAGGCCCATGCTCAGCACCCCCCTACTTTTCCAGCTCCTTCATGCTGTGTGGATCACCTGGTACCATAGCCTCGTGCACACCATCTAACCTTTCCCCAGGTGAAAGTCTATGATCCAATGCATGGGAGTGAAAAAAAACAAGTGATGAAGGTGTGTTGGCAGAGTGTCATTTGTCCAAGAGTCATAGGTGGCTTTTCACATTAACCTCTTATTGCTCTTCATCATTCTCACATTTAACTAATAATCAAAGAGGAAGAAGTTATACCACTCCTGCTTGTCTTCATCCCATCCCTCATCTCTACTTGTTGATTTCTGTGGCGGATCTTTAGGAATGCAAGATAGCAGCTAAGATTGGAATTGCATTCACTCATCAAATTGAAGGAAAAAGGAATTAGATTGTCTTTGCTGTGTCTTGATTCCTGGGAGTTCTGCGTAAATAATTATAGGTACGCATCCAGTGATTTTCTTCCACTGTGGCAGTGTCGGCGTAACAGACTAACATCCACATTCCGCCGACATTATGTGATGGCACTGTGGCTATTTCCATGGGCAGCTTGTTCCACTGTGGAAATGTTCTAGGAAAGAAAGATTATTGATATGCTTTCTTGGAACCAAATAGTCTTTGTAGTTTGTGTGGCTGGTTACCTGTGCTTTGTCATTGCTGGGAGACACTGGGTTTCTGTTTCTGTCATATCCCATCAGTCCATTCCACACTTTAGAAAACATGGCCAGTCAACAACTCTTCTCGCTCTTTTGATGTCGTGATTTCCATTCCAAACCTTTGATCAAGGATGTGACACTGGTATATTTCCCACACAGAACTGTTTTTAGATTGTTTTGATCTTATTTATATCTCTTGCCTTATAAGAATCCCACACAAACTTGCATGCTCTAAGATTGAACAAACAGATATTTGGTAAGCTGTAAACTCTGATGTTTTTGTTGCAGTACCAAAAATGATTCCTCAGAAATCCAAGAACCCTGTTTGCTTTTGATGTAATCTGCTGATTGTGGAAACCCGATTGAAGATTGTTTCTAAGATGATCTGGTGCCAATGTATGCTCCTTATCTCACTATCTACCATGGCAGAGCAGAGTCTCTTCCTACCAATTGCAAGGCCTTCTCCTTGGGGCTCCTTGACGCCAAGGATATATTTTCCAATGCGCCAGAATCAACTGTGACAAATTGAATGAATTGGGTGAAGGACAATTGAGGACTACTTGACATGAGAATATTTTTTTGTTGTTCCCACAAGCAGATCTTACAGTCAGTGTGCTCTCTGCTCTGTGTCCTTGAGGAGATTTTGAGAACCTTGCTGGTGAAATTGTGAACTCTTTTGTTCCTTTTTATGCTTTTCCCCCTTTTCCAGCTGAACAGTAGATCGTCCAGTAACAACCTTATTGAAAAGTAGAGGAGCCATAGTGAACTCGGTGATCTAAATATCGCCCTATTTTTAAAAAATAAATTTAGAGTACCCAATTCATTTTTTCCAATTCAGGGGCAATTTAGCATGGTCAATCGACCAAGCCTGCACATCTTTGGGCTGTGGGGGCGAAACCCATGCAAACATGGGGAGAATGTGCACACTCCACATGGACAGTGACCCAGAGCCAGGATCGAACCTGGTACCTCGGCGCTGTGAGACAGCAGTGCTACTCACTGCGCCACCGTGCTGCCATATTGTCCTATTTTTAACTGCCCCTATTTTTAACTGCTGTATCCCCAACCTGTTTCTGTAATCTCCAGCCAGACTTGTTTTTTAAAGGTTTGTCATGTCCATAAGACATGAAAGAGGTCATAAACTGTTTAAAGCAAACTTTATTTTTGTGCCTATTTAAAAAATAGATTTTGCTGAATGAATAGATGACTGTCACAGTGCACATAATTTGCAGTTTCTGAAAACATCCAACAGCAGTTACAGGACAGAAGTTAAACTCTCACCCTTGTGGAATCTCACATCTCTCATTGTGAGGGACCATTAGATTACACAACACCAGGGACCAGCAGATAACATATCCCAGCCTGGACTATAACAAAGGGAGAGCCATCAAAACTGGTGTACCTGCAGAGGCCCTAATAGCCAGCCATCATCTATCTCCTAAGGTGGACAATGAATTTTGACCAGAGACACAGAAAATGCTTGAAATGGGCAACATCACATGACCTAGCTTCTGGTTCTTGTAAAGATATTATTTTATTTCTAGACTCGCAACTTAGTCTACTATTTAACCTCCAGCCTGAAAACACGAAGCAGTACTACAATGATCAAATCTAAGCCCCTTCAAAACCTGGTTTTATGCGAGATTCCTGCCTGCTGAACGGACCAAGTCTCTGTATGCTGGAATATCACATTGCTGCGTCATCAACCTTAAAGGAATTCTGCAACACCTGCTTCTTGGTGATCTAACTGATAATAATAATTATAATAATTGCTCATTGTCACAAGTAGGCTTTAATGAAGTTACTGTGAAAAGCCCCGATGCGCCACATTCCGGTGCCTGTTCAGGGAGGCCAGTTCAGGGATTGAACCCGCGCTGCTGGCATTGTTCTGCATTACAAGCCAGCTGTTTAGCCCACTGTGCTAAACCTGCCCTTTAAACTTCCACCTAAACTTCTACCTGGCTGTACTTACAGCCTTTGTGAAGGAACCATCACCAAACTTTAACTTCTGGACTCTGGCAATCACGAGAACTAATATTAATCCTGAAGAGAGTTTGATTCGAGTCACTTTAAAATTGATGTCACAAACATCAGCGGTGGCACGGAGGCATAGTGGTTGGCACTGCTGCCTCACAGCACCAGGGACCCATGTTCAAGTCCGGCCTTGGGTGACTGTGTGGAGTTTGCACATTCTCCCCACGTCTGCGTGGGTTTCCTCCTGAGTGCTCGATTTCCTCCCATGGTCCAAAGATGTGCAGGTTAGGTGTATTGGCCATGCTGAATTGTCCTCAGTGTCCAAAAATGTGTAGGTTAGATGGGGTTGTGGGGATGAGGCAGGGGAGTGGGCTGAGGTATGGGGCTCTGTTGGAGGGTCAGTGCAGGCTCAATGGACTGAATGGCCTCCTTCTGAACTGTCGGATGAAACCATTTATGTGAAACAGAGGGATTATGGAAACATGACATAGCCTACTCCAAAAACTACGCACCCCTGCTTTTGGTCAGATGGCGAGAAAATAAAGGAGTTTAGTTTTCCTCTCTACGTGTCTATAATAGGCTACAATCTAATTTCGAAGGATTCCCATTTTAATACAACAACAGTAGCAGCAACAACAACTTATGCCTTTAACGTAATGCAATGTCCCAAGCTGCTTCACCAAGCCAGGTAAGGAGACATTAGAACAAAAGACAAAGCTTGGAAAGTCAAAGACAAAGTCTTGAAGGAACATCTGAAAGGAGGGGAGACAGAGTGGCTTTTGGTCGGGAGTTCCAGAACTGAGGGTCCAGACAACTGAAGACATTTTTTTTTTTATAAATGTTTTTATTCAGTTTTCATATTTTATATTGAACAAACTACAAATTGTTAGGAGAGAAAAAAAAAAAAACAAACACGCAAAAATTAACATACATATCTACAGGTAAGCATCTCCGCAGCAGTAACTGCGCCCCCCCCCCCCCCCCCCCCCCCCCTCAACATGTTTATTTAGTTTGGTTTTGGGCCTTAGCTAGCCATCGTACCCCCGTACCGAACCTGTAGCCCCCCCCCCCTCCCGCTACCTTCCCCCGACTATTCTTCCTCTTGTACATTGGCCACAAATAGGTCCCAGAACAGTTGCATGAATGGCTCCCACGTTCTGTGGAAGCCGTCGTCCGACCCTCGGATGGCAAATTTGATTTTCTCCATTTGGAGAGATTCCGAGAGGTCGGACAGCCAGTCCGCAGCTCTGGGCGGTGCTGCTGACCGCCAGCCAAACAGGATTCTACGGCGGGCGATCAGGGAGGCAAAGGCAAGGGCGTCCGCCCTCCTCCCCAGGAATAGATCTGGCTGTTCTGAAACCCCGAAGACCGCCACTATCGGGCATGGCTCCACCCTCACTCCCACCACTTTGGACATAACCTCGAAGAAGGCTGTCCAGTACTCCACGAGTCTGGGGCAAGACCAGAACATGTGGGCGTGGTTGACCGGGCATCTCTGGCACCGCTCACATCTGTCTTCCACCTCCGGGAAGAACCTACTCATACGGGTTCTTGTTAAGTGGGCTCTATGTACCACTTTTAGTTGCGTCAGGCTGAGCCTTGCGCACGTGGAGGTGGAGTTGACCCTATGCAGTGCTTCGCTCCAGAGTCCCCACCCTATCTCCATCCCCAGGTCGTCCTCCCATTTCCTTCTTGTTGCGTCCAGTACGGTGTCGTCCCTATCTACCAGTCGGTCATACATGTCACTACAGTTCCCTTTCTCTAGGATACTTGCGTCCAGTAGGTCTTCCAGTAGTGTCTGTCGTGGCGGTTGTGGGTACGTCCTTGTCTCCTTTCGTAGGAAGTTTTTGAGCTGCAGGTACCGTAGCTCGTTCCCCCCAGCTAGCTGAAATTTCTCTGTCAGTTCATCCAGTGTCGCGATCCTGTCGTCCGTGTATAGGTCCCTGACTGTCAGTGTCCCCCCGTCCTGCCTCCACCTTTTGAAGGTGGCGTCAGTCAGTGCTGGTGTGAACCTATGGTTGTTGCAGATGGGAGCCCTGTTCGACATTTTGGTCAGGCCAAGTTGCTGCCGCAGTTGGTTCCAGGATTGGAGGGTGGCTGTCACCACTGGGCTGCTGGAGTGTTTTTTGGGTGGGGATGGGAGTGCTGCCGTGGCGAGGGCCCGGAGGGAGGTTCCCATGCAGGAGGCCTCCTCCGCACGCACCCACTCAGCTTCTGGCTCCTGGATCCATCCCCTTACTCGCTCGGCTGTTGCTGCCCAGTGGTAGAATTGTAGATTCGGGAGGGCTAGCCCTCCCCTGGTTTTTGTTTTTTGTAAGACCTTCTTTGGGATCCTAGCATTTTTACCCCCCCATACGAACGCCATGATGAGTTTGTCCAGCGCTTTGAAAAAGGCCTTGGGGATGTAGATCGGAATGGATCTAAACAGGAAGAGGAACCTGGGCAGTACGTTCATTTTGATCGTCTGAACTCTCCCCGCGAGGGAGAGCGGGAGTGTGTTCCATCTTTGCAGGTCCTTTTTAACTTCCTCCGTCAGGCTGGTGAGGTTCCATTTGTGGATCCCTTTCCAGTCATGGGCTATTTGGATCCCCAGGTAGCGGAATTTATGTCGGGCTTGATTGAACGGCAGCCCCTTTAGTGCTGCCCCCCCCCCCCCCCCCCCCCCCCCCCCCCTTGCGGGTGTACTGGGAAGATCTCACTTTTGCTCATGTTGAGTTTGTAGCCCGAGAAGGCTCCAAACTCTTTCAGGAGCGCGATGATTCCGTCCATGCTGCTTTGTGGGTCCGAGATATAGAGGAGCAGATCATCCGCATAGAGTGAGACTCTGTGCTCTCTACCTCCCCTTCGGATCCCCCTCCAATTTTTTGCTGCCCTGAGCGCGATTGCTAGCGGTTCAATTGCTAGTGCGAACAGCAGCGGGGACAGTGGGCATCCTTGTCTGGTGCCCCTGTGCAGCTGGAAGTATTGGGAGTTGGTATTGTTGGTCTGTACACTCGCCATGGGAGCGTTGTACAGGAGCTTTACCCAAGCGGTGAACCCTGTTCCAAGCGCGAACCGCTCCAGTACCTCTATGAGGTATTTCCACTCGACTCTGTCGAAGGCCTTTTCTGCGTCCAGGGAGACGATCACCTCTTGTGTTCTCTCCCCGGAGGGGGTCATTATCACGTTCAGCAGGCGCCTGATGTTCGCGGTAAGCTGTCTACCTTTGACAAAGCCCGTCTGGTCCTCTGTGACCACCTCAGGTACACAGTCTTCTAGCCTCTTGGCTAAGATTTTGGCCAGTATTTTGGCGTCTGCATTCAGCAGAGATATGGGTCTGTATGACCCACATTCCGTTGGGTCTTTGTCTTTCTTAGGTATCAGCGAGATTGAGGCCTGTGCTAACGTGGGTGGCAACGTGCCCCTAGCTAGCGAGTCTGTGAACATCTCCCGCAGGTGCGGGGCCAGCGCTGTCGCAAATTTTTTGTAGAAGTCCGCCGGGAATCCGTCCGGTCCCGGCGCCTTCCCCACCTGCATGGAGCTAATGCTCTCCATGATCTCTCCCAGTGCTAGTGGTGCTTCCAGATCCCGTTTTCTGCCCTCTCCCACAACTGGTATGTCCAGTCCGTCAAGAAACCGGTTCATCCCAGCCTTCCCCGTTGGGGGCTCTGAGGTGTACAGCTCTTGGTAGAAGGCCTTGAAGGTTTTGTTAATCCTCTCTGGTTCTGTTTCCAACGTGCCTCTGGTATCTCTGATTTGCGCAATTTCTCTGCTGGCTGCCTGCTTTCTCAGCTGGTGGGCCAACAGGCGGCTGGCTTTGTCTCCGTGCTCGTATAGGGCCCCGCGTGCCTGGCGGAGTTGGTGTACTGCTTTCCTGGTGGAGAGCAGGTCAAAGTTCCTTTGTAATTCTTTCCTCTCCGCCAGGAGTTCTACGGTCGGGGCCTCGGAGTATTTATGGTCTACCTCCAGTATGGAGTCGACCAGCTTCTGCCTAGCCACCCTTTCCTCCCTATCTCTTTGCGCTTTGTAGGCTATGATTTCCCCTCTTAGTACGGCCTTAAGCGCTTCCCAGAACGTGGAGGGTGAGACCTCCCCGTTTTGGTTGATCTCAGTGTACTCCGCTATGGCCTGCGCTATCCTTTCACTGAAGGCCTTGTCAGCTAGTAAGGCACCGTCCAACCTCCATTTGGGGCGCTGGGCCCTTCCCGTCTCTAGCCGCACATCCATGTAGTGTGGGGCGTGGTCTGATATCACAATTGCGGAGTATTCCACCTTGTCTATCTCTGGAAGCACCGTTTTCCCCACCACAAAGAAGTCAATTCTGGTGTACACGTTGTGTACTGGGGAGAAGAAAGAGAATTATTTCTCCCCCAGGTGGGCGAATCTCCAGGGGTCTACTGCTCCCATCTGCTCCATATAGTGACTGAGTTCCCTTGCCATGTTTGAGGTTTTCCCCGTTCTGGGGTTTGATCTGTCCGTCGTTGGGTCCTGTACACAGTTGAAGTCCCCCCCCATGATTAGTCGGTGCGTCGCTATGTCCGGGATTTCTGCCATGGTCTTTTGGATGAAGCTCGTGTCGTCCCAGTTGGGCGCGTACACGTTAACTAGAACTACCGGCGCCCCATCCAGGGCCCCGCTGACCATGACATACCGTCCCCCTGGGTCCGTAACCGTCTTTGTCGCCCTAAACATTGTCCTCTTGCCAATCAGGATCGCCACCCCCCTGGCCCTTGCCCCATAACAGGAATGATAGGTTTGTCCCACCCAGCCCTTTCTTACCCGCAGTTGGTCCTGCTCCCTCAAGTGCGTCTCTTGGAGGAAGACTATGTCGGCCCTCATGTTTCTAAGGTGGGTGAGGACTCTAGATCTCTTCACTGGGCCGTTAAGTCCCCTTACGTTCCAGGTGACTATTCTGGTGGGGGGCTTCTGCCCCCTTGCTCCTGTGGGGTTAACCATATTTGTCCGGTGGACGCGCCCCTGCCCTCTGGGGTTTCCCTTTGTTAGGGGGCCGTCCAGGATGTCCACTATCACTGCTCTCCCCATGCGGTCGGGTCCCTGCGCTCCGGGGTTCCCCCTTGTCCCGGGGACACCCGCCATGGCCGTCCACTGTGTGTCCGCCACGCGGGTAGTCCCCTGCACTCCGGGGGGCCCCTTCACCCACAGACCGTACTGGGTGGGTGCTTGCAGCAGTTCCCTGTTTCGAGCCCTTGTCTGTGGCACTTTGTGGCCCTATTCCCTTTCTGGCCTCTTTTGTCCCTTCGTCCCTGCATTTCCCCTCCCTGGTCTCTCGCCCCCCGAGTGCCCCCCCCCCCCCCCGCTCTATCCCTTTCGGGGATACCCCTGTATACCCCTCCATTGCCCCTCTCTCCCCCATTCCTGTCCCCATTTGCTCTCCCACCTTTGATGGGTGATCCCCCTCCTCCCCTGCCTGGCGCCTTCCCCCCTGTTGGGGGTGCTCTGCGGCCCTGCTCTGTTGCGCGCCCCCTTCGCTAGCTTTCCTGCTAGCACGGTGGCTCCCCTCTCGGAGGTTGCTGTCCCGCTTCCCCTCTCCCCTCTCCAGTACTCCCGTTCCATCGTGCCGGGGCCTGGCCTCCCACCTGGAGCGGGCCCTTGGGCATTGGGTTGTTTTTCGTTCTGGGTGTTCCTGCCAGGGGGGAGGGGGCTGGCTTTGCCTCGCCCCTCCCCACCCCCCCGTCGGCATGACGTATCTCCTTGCCATGGGCCCCTCGTCCCTACTTCCCATGGCGTTTTTCCAGCCCGTGCTCCTCGACGAATCTATTCGCCTCGGCAGGGGCTGTAAAGAAATATTCCTTGTGTTGGTATGTGACCCAAAGTTTTGCTGGGTACAGCATACCAAAACGTACTTTGTTCTTATAGAGAGCTGCTTTCGCTCTGTTGAACTCCGCCCGTCTCTTAGCTATGTCCGCTCCAAAATCCTCGTAGATTCGGATGGCGTGCCCGTCCCAATTGCAGGCTCTATTCTCCTTGGCCCAGCGCAGGATTGTCTCCCTATCCCGGTACCGGTGCAGTCTGGCTATAACTGCTCTCGGTTTTTCCCCTTCCTTGGGCTTCGGGCGCAGTGACCGATGAGCTCTGTCCATTTCCGGTGGGGTGGGAAAAGTTTCCCGCCCCACTAAGGAGCCCAGCATCGCAGCCACGAATGTTGTGGGATTTCTACCCTCTATCCCCTCTGGCAGGCCCACTATCTTAATATTTTGCCTTCTCGAGCTGATCTCCTGGTCGTCTACCCTGCCCTTCAGGCTCCCCTGTGTTGCACTCAGTTTCGCCATTTCCCTCTCCAGGGACATGACCCGGTCGCTCACGTCAGTCGCTGCCTTCTCCAGCTCTTTAATGGTTGCCCCTTGGGCTTCCAGTATCTTCCCTTGGGCATCCACTTTCTCCTCCATTCTGGTCAGAGCCTGCTGCACCCCTGACATGGCCCTGGTCACTGCTGCCTGTGCTGCGGCCTCTGTGTCTGCTTTTAACTCTGCCTTGATTGCCTGCAGCTGCTCCCTCACCACCTCGGCAAAGGCTTCCTTCCAATTCAAGCCCCCCTCTAACCCCAGGGGAGAGGTTGCCCGCCCGTCCAGCTCTTTTGGATGCGGCGATACATTCTTCCCGCTGCTTCGCGTGTTGACTCGTTCGCCCACGCTGGTTTGCCCTTTGCCCCGTCTACTTCCGGTGCCCCCTTTCTCTTGGGTCCCTTCTGGCATTTTTTTCTCCCCCTTCCCCTTCATCGTTTCTTCTCTCCTTGTTCTTCTTTTCCCCCTTTTCCGCACCCTATTTTAATTTTATTTATTATTATATATATATATATATATATATATATATATATAAAAATATATATATATTTTTTTTTTAAATGAAAAATTTATTTCCCCCCTTCTTTCCTTTACCCCTTTATTTTACCCCTTTTCTCTTTACCAGTTTTCTTTTGGGTTTTTTAAAAAAAAAAAAGAACAGAAATATAAGTCTCTTTTTTTCTTTTGTTTTCTCTCCCCACTCGCCCAGGAGAGAGAGAGAGAGAGAGTCCCTTTGTCCTTGCCACGTGGTGGTCACTGCAGTTGGGGGGGGGGGGGGGGGGGGCGAGTGGGCCGGTGGTCGCTGCGGGGGGGGGGGGGGGGGGGGTGTCCCCGCTGCTGGTTGGGGGGGGGGGTGTCCCCGCTGTTGGTTGGGGGGGGGGGGTGTCCCCGCTGCTGGTTGGGGGGGGGGGTGTCCCCGCTGCTGGTTGGGGGGGGGGGTGGTGTCCCCGCTGCTGGTTGGGGGGGGGGGTGGTGTCCCCGCTGCTGGTTGGGGGGGGGGGGGGTGGTGTCCCCGCTGCTGGTTGGGGGGGGGGGTGGTGTCCCCGCTGCTGGTTGGGGGGGGGGTGGTGTCCCCGCTGCTGGTTGGGGGGGGGGGTGGTGCCCCCGCTGCTGGTTGGGGGGGGGTGGTGTCCCCGCTGCTGGTTGGGGGGGGGGGGTGGTGTCCCCGCTGCTGGTTGGGGGGGGGTCCCGCTGCTGGTTGGGGGGGGCCCGCTGCTGGTTGGGGGGGGGTCCCCGCTGCTGGTTGGGGGGGGGGGAGTGGTGTCCCCGCTGCTGGTTGGGGAGGGGGTGGTGTCCCCGCTGCTGGTTGGGGGGGGGGTGGTGTCCCCGCTGCTGGTTGGGGGGGGGGGGTGGTGTCCCCGCTGCTGGTTGGGGGGGGTGGTGTCCCCGCTGCTGGTTGGGGGGGGGGGGTGGTGCCCCCGCTGCTGGTTGGGGGGGGGGGGTGGTGTCCCCGCTGCTGGTTGGGGGGGGTCCCGCTGCTGGTTGGGGGGGGGGGCCCGCTGCTGGTTGGGGGGGGGGGTCCCCGCTGCTGGTTGGGGGGGGGGGGTCCCCGCTGCTGGTTGGGGAGGGGGTCCCCGCTGCTGGTTGGGGGGGGGGGGTCCCCGCTGCTGGTTTGGGGGGGGGGGGAGAAAAGAGGGCCCGCCGCTGCCGCACCGTTCCCGGCCCGCGTGGGGGGTGGGGGGGGGAGGGGTTGGACCTGCCGCTGCTGGGCCTCCCTGTCGCCGCTGCTCCTCCCTGTCGCCGTTGCTCCTCGCCTCCGCCTTCCGCCTCTCCGCCGCCGCCTTCCGCCGCCGCCCGCTCCTCCTCCGCTGCCGCCCGCTCCTCCTCCGCTTCTCCTCCGCTGCCGCCCGCTCCTCCTCCGCTGCCGCCCGCTCCTCCGCCGTTGCCGCCCGCTCCTCCTCCGCCGTCCGGCCTGTCGGGGGGGGGGGTTCCTTCCTGGCGCTTGCGGGAGCCCCTCTCCCTGCGACCTCCTCGCTCGCCGCCCGGAAGTCGAATCGACAACTGAAGACATGATGAAGGGATTAAAGTCAGGGATGGACAAGAGACCATAATTAGAAGATTGCAGAGATCTCGGAGAATGCCGGGTTGCAGGAGGATAATGGGGAGCAGCAAGGTCATGGAGGGGTTTCTAAACGTAGGAACAGGAGGAGGCCATTCAGCCCCTTGAGTCTGATCTGCCGCCATTCAGTGAGATCATTGCTTATCTGTAGCCTAACATGCCTTTGGCCCATATCCCTTAATATCTTTGCTTAACAAAAAATTATCTATCTCAGATTTATAATAATAATAATCACTTTTATGTGATAATCATTTTAATCAACTGCCATATGTGGAAGAGAGTTTATGACTGAGAATGTTAAAATCAAGGCTCTTCCAGACTGGGAGCCAATGCAGCCTCATGATTACAGGAGTGATGGATGAAAGAGGCATTGACAATGCTGTTTTTGATGAGCTAAGGTGGAAGATGGGAGGCTGGCCAGGAGAGTATTGGAATAGAAGGAGACGAAATTTGATAGCACGCAAAAATGGACATGGGAGTTGTGATGCATGATTAACCCATGCATGCTCCTTGTGATGCAGGGAACACACAAACTTCATCATTTAAAATGTAGCAGCGTGCAGCCCAGTGCTAAACATGCTGTTACGTGGCTTCGTACCTCACTCGAGCCAAGTTCCTGCTGGCCCTCACAATTTAAAACCACCCTACATTCTGCTGGGGCAGTTACTAGAAGTGGCCAGGTAAGAGTCTGACTTGTAAGAAGAGTGACTAATGGCACAACAGGGGAGAAAGCACACTCCATAGTTCTCCGATCCTGCACTGGAAGACTTGCTGCAGGAGGTAGACGGGAGGAGTGATGTCCTTTTCCCACAGAGGACCACGGAGACCATCTGGACAGACATAGCTAAATCGGTGGGATCAAATGTTGTTCATTTCAGTGTTGCCTCGAGGACATGGATTCAGTGTTGCAATAAGTCCATTGACCTCATGAGTGATCAAAGTGAACAAAGTGAGCCATTTGTGGGATTCTCCGTTGGTTGATGCCAAAATCGCGAAACACAATTGGTCGGAGAATAGGTTCCGATGGCAAAATCGCAGCGGGCTCCGATTTGTTCCAGATCGCAATTCTCCGTCACCTCGACAGCGGGGTCGATGCGGTCTGGAATGCACATACAGTAGGCACCGTTTGCATATATTAGCGGGCCTGACCCAGTATTCGCCAGGGCCTCAATTCTCCGATGGGCCGAGTTCCCCATTGCGTGGTTCACATGTCCTTTTAAAGCCAGCATTGTGGCTGATGAAGAGGGGGGGGGGAGGTAGGACACAGAGAGGTACAACTGTGGGCTGGTGGGCCACTGGCCAGGCCAACGGAGGTGGGTGGTGGTGATGAGGGAACAGGCCGAGTGGCCAGGGTGACCCCCCCCCACGGGACTGGGGCGGTGTCCAGTCATGGACTTTCAAAGCCGTGGCCTGGTAGGCACCCATCTTGCTGCGCACCGCACAGACCACTCACTTTGGCTTCTGGTTCTGCAGTGTGACAACAGCCGAATGGGTAGCTCCACACCCCACCCTCCGCCATATTCCCACCCCCCAACCCGGCTGCCACACGACGGTGGCCCACCCAGGACAACACCCACAGTAGCCGCTCTGGGGACAACGGCAAGGGCTGCGGAGCGTACTGCTGGCAAGGGCAGTGCCAGCCAACAGTACCTCTGGCACCAAAGATTGTGCCAGGGTCAAAAGTCCCCATGGTGCCGGCCACCATCGGGGCTGGGGCGGGGGGGGGGGGGATGGACATGCGCGGGCTGAGTCCGCATTGCCAATCGGGGCCATCATGTAGTCCGTTGGACCTGGTTGGGCACGGGGGGGTACACACCATGCCTTTCATGCCCCTGCAGACAATGGTGGGCAGCACGGTAGCACAAGTGGAGAGCACTGTGGCTTCACAGCTCCAGGGTCCCAGGTTCGATTCCCCGCTGGGTCACTGTCTGTGTGGAGTCTGCATGTTCTCCCCGTGTCTGCGTGCCGTTGTAGACTTTGGCTGAACAGAGAACAGTGCGACACATCTGCCAGAACACGGCACACCTGGCATCATGGAGGTATGGGGGAGGACACCCGCTCCTCTAGTGGGCGTCAAGGTGACGGTTGCCATTAACCTTTACACCACAGGGTCCTTCCAGGCACCAAGAGGGGACATGTCCGGGAGCTCACAGACCTTGGTGCACGGAGGCCTTCTATGCCCAGGTGGCTGAATACATCCATTTCAATGTGGACCTAGTCAACCAGGATGCCCGGCAGCGGGGTACGCTGCCATGCCAGGTCCAGGGGGTGATCGATGGCCAGGGGCACAGACACCACATTCTATCCACACACACTCCTTCCCCCCCCCACCCCAAAACCGGGCCACCACCTTGCCTGCAACCCCCTCCGTGATACGCACCTGTTGCACTACGGGGTGGGGGCCCTAGGTTGGCAGTATACCTGGTCTTGTCCATGGGATGGAGGATAATGGCAACACGCTCTGCGATGAGCTCTGGTGCTCTGCATCATTTGACAACGCCCGACTCCTGCCCACGGTAGCACTTTCCACCGTCCACCTGAATGATCCCTGCATGCAAGCAGGCCATTCCATCACACAATCCCATCGAATTCCTGAGGTGACAGTGGTGGGGACAGTCAGGGGGTGGGGAGCCCAGGCCATCCACACCGTCTACCCGTTCTCTCCCCCCACCCCCCTCCCGCTGTCTGACCAGCCCACCCCTCACACCCATCTGACAGAGCCCCTCACACCCATGTGATAGAGCACCTTGCCTATCCTCTGCTTCTATCCCTGTAACCCCACCTAACCTTTCTGGGCAATATTAGCATGGTCAATTCATTTAAACTGCACATCTTTGGAATGTGGGGAGAAATCCACGCAGACACGAGAGAAAGTGCAAACTGCACAAACACAGTCACCTGAGGTCTGAATCAAACCCAGGTCCCTGCCACTGTGAAGCAGCAACCCTGCCCTGGTCCTTGGCCAGCGCCCGCACAGAATGCCCCAGGCATTGGACATGCTGATCCATAGCCAAAAGCGTCACCCCCAATGCCTCCATCGCAGACGCCACCCATGTGGCACGCAAGGTCGGCACCAGCCCCTGCTCCTGCCCGCGGTTGTACTCCTCCAACTGCACCTATAGGTGGTGAATGCTTGCGGACATCTCCTAATGTCGTACCTAGCTCTGCTACTGCATCTCCACAATCGATAGGACTGTCCATTCCAGATCTCTGAAACCCGTCTGGAAGGCAGCTAGTCCCTGGGGTTGACCTGCCCTCCGACTGTACACTACCTCAGTTCCTACCTCCATCTGCTGTACCGGGTCAACTTGTGTGGTGCGCACCAGATAGTGCCCCAGGAGCCTCTTCAGTAAAGTGCCCAATCGAGGTGAGTGTTTTCGGGGATGGTGGAGGGTGTTGGAGACAGCTGTGATGGGAAATCAGTGTCATCCCCGAGCTCCAGCTCCGTGGTGTCCTGCGTCTCGGGTGGAGGGCCGGCATCCAAGCTGTTCTCAGCTTCACTGTTCGGCTCACGCGGTGGGGCTCTGGCTGTGGAATTGGCTGCGGACGCGGGACACCAAATGGGCCTCCCCCATCTGCGGCAGGTTCTATAAGATACAAGACAAGACGCATGTTGCGGGCAGACGGGGGTTTATGTGTGTGTTTGTGTGTGTGTGGAGGGAGACTGCGTGTGGTGGAGGTGGTGGGGGGAGAGGGTGGTGTTGTGCGGGGTGAGGGTGGTGGTGTTGCGGGGGGGGGGGTCGTTGACACACGTGTCACAGGGAACTGCAACTCAGCAGGGTCTCACTTCATCGCCCGTGGCCAAACTCCACCACGGCGACCTCCCTTTCTTCCAGAGTCCACGTCCAGAGCCCTCTGCTCAGCCATGGTGAGGAGCCGCAAGCACGGCTTATCTTCCCTCCTATCTTCTCCTGCTCCCGCCGGTTGTAAGCGACCTGAGGTTGGGGGGGGGGGGGATTTGGCCTGCCCTTCAGGGGGGAGGAAGGGTTACAGGTGCGTGGAACAGGGGTTGGTGCCAGGGCCACAGTGTTGCCACTCACCCTAGCCGCGGCCGCGCGTCTTGTTGGCTGGGGTAGTGTGGGTGGGGAGTAAAGTGTGTATGTGCAACTGCAGCTTTTCAGCTTCCTGAGTGTCAATCGCGAAACCGGTGAATACCACACCATTTCTCATTGGAATCGATTGTGTTCTACTTGGCGCCAGTGCCCCTTGACAGGAGCAGAATCAGTCCAGGTGCGGCACCAGTTTTGCTGTTGTGGAAGTCCACGAATTCTGCGCCGGCGTCAACACTTTGTCTCAGAAACAGAGAATCCAGCCCCATATCCTTAAAACTGAATCACTGGCCTCATACATTTTTCAGTGCAGCACAGCTCCATCATTCACTTGTTAACAATCTCTCAATCATGATGAATGCTTGACATTCGTCACGTCATTCTCACACACTTAGCACTGCTTCAAGCCTCGCAAATCTCACAGTTTGCACACATCACCAGCTGTTCCTTCATGGCAGTCACACAAGCATTTCGCATCACACATACAGATACACTTTCTTGCAAGGTCACCCGTAATCGAGACACAAAATCTAACGGCGGGGACATGTACGGCTGCATGTCCTGACCTCCATGGAAGGAGATAGTGTGCACCATAATTGGAGCTATTATGACTGATGCTGATGACTGTGTATATTTATATATATATATATATGCGCACACACCAACATGCACCAACATACACCAACATGCACACACATGGATTCTTCTGCCGCAGGAGCGCCCGGGTGAGACGCAGACAATGGAGAAGTCCGTTGACGTCAGGCGAGATTCTCCAGTCGGCAGGCATGGGACGGAGAATCCCGCCCTCATGCCCGCACTCATATACCGGGATTGTGTTCTATAGAGGATGACGTAGAGTTGGCTCCTGCCTGATTGAGATGTTGGACGTAAGTGGTCCGTAGCTGGGCAACGGGCAAGGACAGCACTTGTATCAGCTTGCCACTACAGAAAACAGGCTCTCAGAGAAAGCACAAGGGCAATTAGTTAACTTTGTATGGAATATTGAATGGTTTGGAATGTTTCCTGTTTCCTTTGTGATATCTTTTATTTTAACATTATGGCCAAGAGGACACTGTGATCATCAATAAAAGGGAGAAGGTGGTTGGTGAATTGTGGTTTCTGTCACTGATGCTGCAGTCAGATGAGGCGATCACAGACTGCCTTGCCCGACGGGATGTAATTGAAAAGCAGAATACTGCAGATGCTGGAAACCTTGCACACCTGCTTTTGTGTCTGTTTCTTTTTTTTTTTTGCACCATCATCATTCCCTCCAGCCCTGGAAACAAAGGTTTCTGCCATTCTGTCTCTTATCTTTTCTATTCCATCACCAAATTCCCTTTTACCCTTGTCCCACTCACCCCTTGCTCAAAACCAATTTCAGCTCTAACTTTTCCCAGAGTTGATGAAAGGACCTGAAACATTGGGTGAAATTCTCCCACTAAATGACTACGGGTGTGATTTCATGGCCATGTTGTGCTTGAGTGAGAGCGCGACAAGGCCGTTAGATTGTGGGAGAGGCCAAAATCAGCAACGCCCCCGGCTGCCGATTGGTTTGCAATCTAACCGACCGGCTGCCATTGGAAAAATCAGGATCCTACCGTAGAATGGTGAGAAATGAATACATAGATACATAGAACATACAGTGCAGAAAGAGGCCATTCGGGCCATCGAGTCTGCACCAACCCACTTAAGCCCTCACTTCCACCCTATCCCCGTAACCCCATAACCCCTCCTAATCTTTTTTTGTCACTAAGAGCAATTTAGCATGGCCAATCCACCTAACCTGCACGTCTTTCGACTGTGGGAGGAAACCGGAGCACCCGGAGGAAACCCACGCAGACACGGGGTGAACGTGCAGACTCCACATAGTGGGCAGTGACCCAGCGGGGAATCGAACCTGGGACCCTGGCGCTGTGAAGCCACAGTGCTGGCCACTAACCAACAATCACCACTTAAGATCAATCTCCATACAATTAGTGGGAGTGAGTCCCTATCTAATGGCCTCCTGTGATCTAACCGCCTCCCCAACATGTGGTCACGCTGGCTCCAATTAGTCATCCTCTTTAAAAAAAGTGAAGCCTGCGGAAGGGCTGCTGCGAGGTCCAAGGAAGTGATTAGCCATCTTCGCACACAGGTAATGAACCCGAGGGCATTGGGGTTGGTGCCCCGGTGCTTTGTGGGTGGGCGAGGGGGGGGTGTGTTGGAGGTGCCCCTTGGTTGTGGTGGGACAGGGAGGGACCAAGAGGAAGAGGCCTGACGCAGGTCCAAGGTGTACAGGTATTGCTGGTCTTTTGAACAGGTGACGAACAGCACATGCCGCAGGAGACTCCCCCTCAACAAGGAGATGGTGCAGCACCTTGTTGACTTGGCACTACATGGAGGAGGAGGATACTCGCACCTGGTGGCCGTCAAGGTCACCATAGCTCTGAACCTTTATGCCTCAGTATCATTCTAGGGCTCAAGCTGGGACTTGTGCAGCATCTCACAAGCTACGGCCCACAGGTGCATCAAGTCACGGGTGCCTGATTGCTCAGGCAACGAAATATATAAACTTTGACATGAACCAGGCCCAACAAGATATCTGGGCAGCAGGATTCTCCGCCATTGCCGGTATGACCCAGATCCAGGGGCTGATAGACTGCACGCATGTCGCCTTGTACTTACCTGGCCAACAGGGAGTGTCTTACATGAACAGGAAGGGTTCCACTCCCTAAACATACAGCTCATGCACGTGGGTGCACAGTTCCCAGGGAGTGTGCACGACAGCTAAATTCTGGGGCAGTCGGACATCCCTGACCTCTTTGAGGACCACCCTAGGATGGCCGGTTAACTCTTGGGGGATAAGGGGTACCCACTGAGGATCTGGCTAATGATGCCAGTAGGGAGGCCGGTGACAGACGGGGAGACCCCATACAACAAGGTCCATGTGGCCACTGATGTTGTCATTGAGCGGTGCATCGGACTCCTCAACCTTCCACAACCTGGCAGAGCAGTGGGACGAGGTTGGAGTTTGAGGAGGAACATGTGGCCATCTCCGAGGAGGAGGACGATGAGGCGCCGGAAGAGAAGGGTGTGGAGGATGAACCAGCCGGCGGATGGAGGATAGGCAGCAGTGAGGTTTCCCCCCCCCCCCCCCCCCTCAGCCATCCTGTTCCACACTCCCAGGGGGGCCTCCAGGGTGATGGGACTGTGTCTGCACTGTCAGCGGGTCACTGTCAAGGGCAGGGGAGGGGGGGTGATGATAACGCACTGAGAGCTGAGCACTGCACATGGTGTGCCTGGGTAGGGGGGTGTGGTGGCAGCCACTGGGACACATGCAGGACCTCCATGTCTGCGGAATTGGGGAAGGGGATTGGTGCTCGCCCCACATTGTGGATGAAAGTGCCAGAGACGTCAGTAACCCCACCCAACGCTAAGGGCAATTTTGGATAACTAAGGGCAATTTATCATGGCCAATCCACCTAACCTGCACATCTTTAGACCGAGGGAGGAAACCGGAGCACCCGGAGGAAACCCATGCACACACGGGGAGGACGTGCAGACTCCGCACAGACAGTGACCCAAGCCGGAATCGAACCTGGGACTCTGGAGCTGTGAAGCAATTGTGCTATCTACAATGCTACCATGCTGCCCCATTCCTATTCCATTGACAACCCTTCCCCTCCCACCCCTTCCCCGCCCCCATCTCACCCTCCCCGCTTACTTGCTATCCCCTTTTGCCCTCCCCAATGCCTTCTCAGTGATCTCAACCTGCTTTGCCTTCCGTGTTCCACTGCTGTTCCCAGGCGTGTCCCCAGGATGTACATCAGAGATGGAGGCAGCCTGCTGCTAACCGTGTCCAGTGGCCTTTGATGCCCCGGTGGGCACCTTCAGGCACCCTTGGAGCTGGAGGGCCTCGGCCCACTTTGCTGGCTGCCATTGTCAGGACCCCCGGAGGACAAGGCATCTCATCTCATCTCGACCGCTTCCAGCAGTCTGGGTCGTCGGCATCTCCAAATCGTGGGGCTGGACTCCTCGGTGGCATGGCTGCAATCTGTGTGGGGTTTGCTCTTCAGAATTGGTTTAAGTGCTGCTCTCCCGTGTTAGCGGGGGGCTGGTGAATGTAGTCCCGGTGGGACAGTCATTTCCGGCATGAAGCCTGTGGGGTCTTGTTAAGTGGACCAATTAACATTTGATACAATTGATGGCCTCACTGGGCCGAGCGTTGGGAAGCCCGTAGCAGTTCCCACTCACTTCGAAATGTTTTCTTTAAGGGCGTGATTCTCCGTCCATGTTGCACTCAAGGGAGAGCACAACAAGGCCGGAGAAATACCGGGAGGGTCCACCAGCGAGCTACCCGACAGGCTCCATGCCACATAAGATTCACCAGAGTCTATTCGGAACCCCGTCCCAAATGGGTGGGACTGAATGATGCTAACGGAAATAGGTCATAAACCTACTTGCGACCTACCTGGGTGGGATCCACCGGCCTCCTTCGATTCATTGGCCTCCCCGGGGAGGCTGCAGCTGGTTGTCGATCAGTGCTGGTCCACACAAATGTGGACCAGGCGGAACGGCACCTGGGAGGGGGGAGCGGGGGGGGGGGGGGGGGGGTCTTCCAGACCATCGGAGACCCCTGGGTGATCAGGGTTGTTGTGTTCCGTGTTCTTTGTCTAGCAAGGAATCTACAGAATTGCTGGTGACTTATCCAAAATAGGATTTATTAATATGCACGATTTTTCCATTAGCTGCCACCATATTGTAAGGTTCTATCCAATCAAGCTTTCCAACGTTTACGTGTGGGTCATATGTTCCACTACATCACTGTATGGGTAGTACTATATACTCAGTTCCATGTTAACCATTTAATAATCTTTATTGTCACAAGTAGCCTTACATTAACACTGCAATTAAGTTACGGTGAAAATCCCCTAGTCGCCACATTCCGGCGCCTGTTCGGGTACACAGAGGGAGAATTCAGAATGTCCAATTCACCTCACAAGCATGGCCGGGATTATGCCGCAATCGGCGGGGCAGGCAACTCCAGCACCTTCAGGAGCTAGGCTGGCCCCAGAGTGGTTTGTGCCGCGCTGGCCGGCGGGAAGGGGCTTGGCGCCACGCCAACCAGCGGCGAAGGACCTCTGCCGCCAGCATGAGTTTGCACATGCGCGGGAGCACCAGCGTGTGCTGGCGTCATCCCAGCGCATGCGCAGGGAGGTCATCTCCGCATCGGCCATGGCGGAGGAATAGAGTGCTCCCATGGCACAGGCCCGCCCGCGGATTGGTGGGCCCTGATCGCGGGCCAGGTCACCACGGGGGCATCTCCCGGGGCCAGATCCCCCTGTGCGCCCCCCCCCCCCCCCCCCCGAGGACTCCGGATGCCGCGCACTCCGCCAGGTCCCACCGGTAAGGACCTACTCTAATTTACGCCGCCGGGACCGGGAAAAAAATGGGCGGCCACACAGCCCTTCGCGGGCCGGAGAATTGCCGGGGGGGGGGGGGGGGGGGAGCATTGCCAGCGGCCGCCAACTGGCGCGGCGCAATTCCTGTCCCCGCCAAATCCCTGGCGCCGGAGAATTCGGCAGCCGGCGGGGGCGGGATTCACGCCCGACCCGGCGGGGGGTTGGAGAATTCCGCCCCATGTCTTTCGGGACCTGTGGGAGGAAACCGGCGCACCCAGAGGAAACCCATGCAGACACAGGGAGAACGTGCAGACTCCGCACAGACAGTGACCCTAGCCTGGAATTGAACTTGGGACCCTGGCGCTGTGAAGTAAACCACTGTGCTACTGTGTAGCCCAGCCCTTATACTACAGGAACCTCCTGAGTGGAGACCTCTAACACACTGTTTCCCGCGGGGTGAGGTTAAGGTGGGAGAATTGCTTCCTGGAGACTTTTGTTTAGATATGGCCGCTTGCTCAGTGACATCCTCCCCCTGCTTAAAGCAACTTGTCCCCCTCTATAGCCTATTGTACCCGTGTCTCGGAGCAAGTGGTCTGAACAGAATCCTTTTGAAGTAAGGTAATTGATGCGACCATCAATTCACTCGAGACAAGAGTAGAAGTAAACTGTGGCTTTAATCAATTTAGAACAGTGCCTGCCTGCGACTGATCAAATACTGAGAACAGGTCGACTGCTCTTTATACCTCCCTTCAAGGGGAGGAGCCATGGTCGGAGCCCATACATGCCCCAACATGTTCCCCTATGGATAATGCCATACAATGGTCCATAGGAGAAGCCCACAAGGGCACCAGCACAGTACAGATACAATTACAAGGGCAACAGCACAGATACAAATACAATGGTGGATTATTGGCATCATACATTCACCACATTCACCCCCTGTTAAAAAAATGAAGTCCGGCGGGGGTGATGGGTTCATACGTTCAGCCAGTCTGGCGCACGGATTGTGCGCTGTGATCACCGAAGCTCTGGCGTTGTTGCTGGCCCGGGTGTCGAACTCGTCCGTGCTGGCATCGGTAGTGAGGGCGCCGGTGCGGGTACAGACATGGACTCTGGGAGTGTCTCTTCTGGAGCTTTTTTCCTGTGGATCGGTGAAGGGGGGATGGTGGGTGGGAGGGAGTGCGGGAGACATATAGGGGCGGGGGCGCTGGTCATGGTAGGTTGGGCGGGATATGGTGGAGGGTGGTGGTGGAACCGGCGGGCACCAGGTCCCGGAGGAAGACCGTATCCTGTCGGCCATCGGGGTGTTCGATATAAGTGTACTGGCGGTTGGAGTGTAGGAGCTGGATCCTCTCGACCAGAGGATCGGACTTATGGCTCCTGACGTGCTTTCTGAGTAGGACTGGCCCCGGTGTCTTCAGCCAGGACGGAAGTGAGGCCCCTTAGGTGGATCTTCTAGGGAAAACAAATAGGCGGTCATGAGTGGTCTTGTTTGTGGCCGTGCAAAGTAGGGACCTAATAGAGTGGAGTGCATCGGGGAGGACCTCCTGCCAGTGAGAAATTGGGAGATTCCTGGACTGCAGGGTCAGTAGGACGATCTTCTAGACCATCGCGTTCTCCCTCTCCACCTGCCCGTTTCCCCTGGGGTTATAACTGGTAGTCCTGCTCGAGGCGATGCCCTTACTGAGCAGGTACTGACGCAGTTCGTTGCTCATGAACGACGAGCCCCGGTCACTGTGAACATAATGGGGGTAACCAAACAGGGTGAAGACACTATGTAGGGCTTTAATTACGGTGGATGTGGTCATGTCGGGGCAAGGGATTGCAAAGGGGAAGCGGGAGAACTCATCAGTACTATTGAGGAAATATGTATTGCGGTTATTGGAGGGGAAGGGTCCTTTGAAATCGGTACTGAGGCGCTCAAAGGGCCAGGATGTCTTTACCAGGTGGGCCTTATCTGGTCGATAGAAGTGCGGTTTACACTCCGCACAGATCTGGCAGTCCCTGGTCATGGCTCTGACCTCCTTGGTGGAGTAGGGCAGGTTGCGGGCCTTGATACAGTGGATAAGCAAGGTGATCCCCGGGTGGCAGAGGTCATCGTGGATAGCCCATAGTCGGTCATCTTGCGTGCTGGCGCACGTGCCGCGGGACAGGGCATCTGGGGGCACGTTGGGCTTCCCAGGACGATATGCTGTTGCTCGTTCAGGGCGAGTGTGCTTTACACCCAACTGGCTCTGTTTTATTCCTTAGCTCTGGAGTTGCCAGGTATCTTTATGATACCGCCACGAGGTTCAAGTTCAAGTTCAGATCAATGAATCAATACACCAGTTAGTAAGTTCAAACAAGATACGTTTATTATTACACAGTTATTTACTACTCATGCATATAATACTAAGACTAAACTATTCCTACCACTGCTAGGCCAATACTTATCTGGAATAAGGGAACTGCCGGATCAGGGAACAATGGCCACTTGCTCTGTCCTGGATCCGCAGGCTTCCAGTTGGTGTGGACTAAAGGGGTCAGGAGTGTCTATTCTCGTAGCGGGCGTTGTATGACGCTTACTTATCGGTGTAGCAATTGGCCTGGCCTCTCCTTCTCACGTTCAAGTTAGGGAGCTGCTGCAAAGGTGTTCTACTGGGAGGACCAGCTAAGAGAGCGAGCTGGACTTGGGACCTGACTTTTATAGGTTCCAGGGGCTTCGCGCCCTTTTGGGCGGACCCAATCCTACTGTCCATCGATTGGATCTCATCCCAATCAATTGGTATGAATCCCCCAATACTGAGGCTGTCCCCTGATCGCGGGGCGGTTCTTCCTAACTGGTTTGGTTCCTTTTGTTTCAGACCCCGTTGGCGCCGGGAAGTCTGATCTGCCATAGAATGTCCTGATTGTAGCTAATCGTTGTATCCATTATTCCCGGGGATCGCTTCATTAATATGTAAACTGCTGGCTTCGTTGTTGTCTGCTTTCTTTGCAGCCAGAATACATATGAACTTCTGCAAACTGCTTGTCTCTTTATAATTGTCCATTTTTCCCTGTAACTTTTGCGTTCTTCCATTTTGTGTGGGGAAGTGGCCAACCCAGGTGGCTCCAATACTATATCGTAATTATAGGTGGAGAGCTCGATCCTCCACCTCAAGATCTTATCGTTCTTGATTTTTCCTTGCTGCGTATTGTCGAACATGAAGGCTACCGATCATTGGTCGGTGACTAGGGTAAACCTCCTACCAGCGAGGTAGTGCCTCCAGTGCCGTACGACTTCCATGATGGCTTGGGCCTCCTTCTCGACTGATGAGTGCTGAATTTCAGAGGTGGTGAGGGTGCGCGAAGAAAACGCTACAGGTCTGCCTGCTTGATTGAGGGTAGCAGCGAGAGCGACCTCTGATGCGTCGCTCTCCACCTGGAAGGGGACGGACTCGTCCACCGTGCACATCGCGGCTTTGGCGATGTCCGCCTTGATGCAGCTGAAGGCCTGGCGGGCTCAGTTGCCAGTGGGAAGATGGTGGCCTTGATTAGTGGGCGGGCTTTGTCCACATAGTTGGGGACCCACTGGGCATAATATGAAAAGAACCTGAGGCACCACTTCAGGGCCTTGGGGCAGTGGGGGAGGGAAAGTTGCAGGAGGGGGCGCATACGGTCAGGGTCGGGTTCTAGAACCCCGTTTTCCATGACATAGCCGAGGATGGCTAGTCTGGTTGTGCGGAAAACGTATTTCTCCTTGTTGTACGTAAGGATAAGGGTTTGGGCAGTTTGGAGAAATCAGTGGAGGTTGGAGTCGTGGTCCTGCTGATCATGGCCGCAGATGGTGACATTATCCAAGTACGGAAATGTGGCCCCGCAGTCCGTACTGGTCCACTATTCGGTCCATTGTTCTTTGGAACACCGAAACCCCATTCATGATGCCAAAGGGGACCCGGAGGAAGTGGAAAAGTGGCCGTCTGTCTCAAAAGCCGTGTAGTGGCGGTCCTCCGGGCAGATTGGGAGCTGGTGGTATGCAGACTTCAGATCCACCTGGTAGAGAACACCTTGTAGTGTGCGATCTGGTTAACCATGTCTGCGATTCGAGTTGCGTGTATCGGTTTATGGTTTGGCTGTAATCTACAACCATCCGGTTCTTTTCACCGTTCCTGACGACCACCACCTGAGCTCTCCAGGGGCTATTGCTGGCCTCGATGACTCCCTCCCGCAAGAGTCGCTGGACCTCGGAACTGATAAAAGTCCTGTCCTGTATGCTATACCACCTGCTTCTGGTAGCGACTGGTTTTCAGTCAGCGGTGAGGTTTGCGAAGAGTGGGGGAGGGTCGACTTTTAGGGTCGCAAGGCTGCATATGGTCAGTGGGGGTAGGGGCCCCCCGAACCTCAGGGTGAGGCACCTGAGGTTGCATTGGAAATCTAGTCCCAGAGGTCTGGGAGCACATATAATATAAAATTGGTGTACTTGGCGCCCTGTATTGCTAGGGTTGCGGTAGTGCACCCTCGGATTTGCACCGAGTGCGACCCAGAGGCGAGGGAGATGGTTTGGTGCGCCGGGAAAATTGTGAGCGAGCAGTGTCTTACCATGTCCGGGTGAATGAAGCTCTCTGTGCTCCCGGAAACGAAAAGGCAAGGCGTCCCGTGCCCGTTTACCCGGATGGTCATCATAGAGCTCCGGAGGTGCTTGGGTCGCGACTGGTCCAGGGTGACCGCGCTGAGTTGCAGGTAGCCGGCGTGGTCAGAGGTGCTGGGGCGGCTCCGCGATGGCTGCCCTTGTTGATCGAGCGTGGCGGGCGGTGAGGAAGATAGCGTCCAAGATGGCAGCCCCCATGAGTCGCACGTGGCCGACCGTGTGGGGGAGGACGGCCAAGATGGCGGCCCCCGTGAGTCGCACGTGCTGTGAGGGCTGGAAGATGGCTGCCCCCACGGATAGCACAAGGCTGATGACGAGTCTGCAGGGGGTGGAGTCGGCAGACACGCTGCCACACTGCGGGGTCTGCGGGCCTGTGAGTCTGAGGATTGGGTCTGTGAGTTAGAGTTCTTGAACCTGGCCAGGCAAACTTTGGCGAAATGTCCTTTTTTCCCGCAGCTGCTACAGTTTGCGTTACGGGCCAGGCAGTGCTGCCGGGGCTGTTGGGACTGGCCACAGAAATAGCAGGGTAGCCCCCCATGATGGGCGCGCGGCCGCGCGGCACAAGCCTGGGGTAGTCTTTGGTCGGGGGTCCACGAGGGGTTCGAGTGGTCAGCCGGGAACGCGTCAAGGCTCTGGAACGCTACTTCCAGAGAGGAGGCTAACTTTACCGTCTGATCCAGGCCCAGGCCCCCCTTTTCGAGTAGGTGCTGTCTCACGTAGTTGGACCGGACACCCGCCACGTCAATGTCTCGGACGGCGAGTTCCATATGTTGAGTGGCTGTATTGGCCTGGTAGTTGCAGCTGCGTGCGAGGACTTTGAGGTCATGTAGGTAGTCTTCTAGCGATTCCCCGGATGCTGGCGGCGAGTGGTGACGATGTGTCGTGCATAGACCTCGTTCATGAGCCGTCCATAGAGGCGTTCGAGTATCGCGAGGGCGTCTGCGTAGGAGGAGGCCTCGTCAAGTTGAACAGAGATTCGAAGGCTCACCCGTGCATGGAGGAGGCTCAGCTTCTGTTTGTTGGTGATGGAAGGCATGCAGAAGGCTGCAAGATAGGCCTTGAAGCAGCGGAGCCAGTGCGAAAAAATTTATTTTGCCTCCGCAGCCTGCGGATCGAGTTCGAGTCGGTCAGGTTTGAGGGCCGATTCCATAGTTGCGTTTAAGTTGATTAAATTGATGCGGCCATCAATTCACTCGAGACAAGAGTAGAAGTAAACTATGGCTTTAATCAATTTAGAACAGTGCCTGTCTGTGACTGATCCAATACTGAGAACCGGTTACAGGTTGACTGATCTTCATACCTCCCTTCAAGGGGAGGAGCCATGGGCAGAGCACATACATGCCCCCCTATGGATAATGCCATACAATGGCCCATCGGAGAAGCCCACAAGGGCAACAGTATAGCACTGATACAAACACAAGGGCAACAGCACAGATACAAATACAATGGTGGATTATTGGCATCATACATTCACCATAATAACAAAACCATTGAAGAGGGTTTCAGCAGTAGATGAGCTGAAGCCGAGGTGGGCAATATTACGGAGCTGGCAGTTGGCAATCTTGGTGAGGGAACAGATAGGCGAATGGAAGCTAATCTGGGGTCAAACACGATGCACAGTCTGGAAATCTATACAGGCTTTGTGCTGGAGATCCTCCAATGAATATGTAAATAAGTTCAAAGCGTTGATGGAAACAGCTCCTGGCACATTGGCACATATTCGGAGCTCCTCATCGTGTTTAATTTTGAGAATGGTACGTTTGTTTGAAACCAATAATTTCCTATTCTGATCAAAACTCAAATGCTGTCTGAGTTGACGTAATATGTGTTGCTAATACTTCTGTTCTGTAACTGCCTAGTCTGTACTCACCTTTTGCCTATTCATAGCTGAATATTCTTTTCCTAAGTATTAAAGTAAGGCTTTCCAATGCAGCCATCTGATTTACTAATAACAAAATGGCAGTTTACATCATTAAGGCAGAGCGACACAAACAATGTTATCAGCAACTACAAGCTGTCTGCAGATTTTCAAGCCACGTCCCACAGAACCATATGTAGGTGTCTGTTCTTGTTCACGGGTAATAAATGCCTTATCCTCAGCTTCCAATTATGGCAGCAAATAGCTGCTCAGTGTGACAAAATGGGAATGGTGTTTAGATGCCTAGTTGCTAGATGGCAGCAAATGGCTGCAACCTATGGTTAATGTAGTGACACTAATGAATTCTGAGAATTAATTTTCAGCTAAGAAAGCCTGATGAAGGCTGCCAGAATGTCAAACAAGATAAGAGATTGACTGTCACTGGGGTTTGAGTTTATTTGTTTTCTGCTGGTGGGTGATTGTTCCTGACCCCCTCAAATTGGGAGGTGGTGGTGTGAGCTGCATCGCAAGCTGTCTGGCTGATGTTGCATATTAACAAAACAAATTAATAATTACATACTACATAATTGAAATCCAAAACTACATTTTATTAAAGTAGAACCCATAAACTTAATTTTGCCACAGCAAAAATATTTTTCAAGAAATTAAATTAGAATGAAATAATAAAAATAATTTGATGTCATTCCCGGAATCCGAAACGTCACTGGCAATTTTGCATAGTTAGGTAGCAAATGAAAATCCTTACTTTTTACATACTTAACCATTTTATGTAAAATATATTGGTACAGATCAGGTCTTTATTATTAAATATTATTTCTCAATAATGTCTTTTAAACATTGGTCCTGGCAGTCAGTAGTTGGAGGCTGTAAATTAAATTGATTGGGAGAATAGGTAAAATGATTAATTTCACTGCTTGGATGAACTTATTGATAGGTGTTATCAAATGCATTGGAAAGGGGGATGAGATAAGTCACCATTTTTCAGCTTGACTATGGCGAGCTGCAGAGTACAATAATGAGCACAAACGGCACCCAGCAAATCCTGCTTACATCACTGCCAGGAAAATGCAGAAATAAATGTGTGAGATAGTGGCAACCAACACACAAACTGTAACTGGAGAGCACATTGAAGAGGGTGTGGAATATCCTTGGAGGCATTAGAGCGATTGTGAAACTGGGGTAAACAAAGGAGCAGCCAATGATACTAGCTGCTTATCACTTGCCAGTACAATCGTAGTTCAAGAAATTATATTTTATCTCTCATTTAATGGTAGGTGAAGCTTATTTAACTTTATAAATCAGATCTGTTTCCATGTATAAGCATGCTTATTATGTCTGTTTAATTTTCCATCATTTTCTGAAATGTGTGATATAATAATTGTGTCAGCAATAAAGATTGTAGCCTGCATGGACATTTTAAATTCAGATTCTAGTTTGTGAAAGAGATTTAAAATGTTTATGAAAAAACAGTGGATGATGGCTTTTTACCTTAAACAGTGATTGAATGAGATCTAAAAACAGTGCTAAATCAACTATCCACTTTTTAATTTATTTTCATTTAGGTGAAAATGACATACTATCAAGTTAAGCAACATTAATGTCCCAAACTATTGATCCAAGTTGAAATCTGTAAACTAATAAAATTATTTTGATTTTTGATTTTTTTAGCGTCTTTCATTCTTCATAAATGTTGGCTTTTGGATACAATTTCTATCCATTTTAATTCCTCACAGAACTTTACTAAACTGATAAAAATGGACATTGATTTTTCCTTCCTGAAATTCTTACACAATTTTGAAATTGTTTGTTTGGGTTTATTGGCTAATTAAAAAAAAAACATTTCACTATTAAATACCAAGATTAGATAACACCATAGCATTTGTATCATATCTTCTCAGTTTGTGGTAAACGTTTAAAAAATGTGATTATTTCTCTACAGTATTTAAATGACCATGTCCAGTATTTTTATTTGTCACTTTTCCTACTTTCTCCAGATGTCTGATTAAGGACTTTGAAAAACGCCCATCAGTTGCGTCCTTACTGAAACACCCATTTATTAAGCAGGCTTGTGGGAAGGAGGTGACCCTACAACAGCAATTAGCTGGTCTGATCAAAGCACAACAGCAGGAGTGTTCAGCAAAAACAAGGTATGACACAATAATATCAATAAAATAGTTTTAACTGAGATATTTTGGAATTTAAAACTAATAGTAACTGCAAATGCGACAAAAGTGAGCAATTACATTTCATAATGCAGGTGATACAGGTGTATTGCTAAAATAGTTTGTAGGACTGTGATGTAATTATAGCAGAATATAGTCCAAATCTGTCATAGAAATATTACTTACAAATGACTAAATGTGCATATTTATGTAATGTTTGCAACACTTCTATGTCAGTTAGTACAGAAAGTTTTTGTTTACAGGTTGTTTGCAATACTTGGATGTGACCAGAGAGTGGCAGGATGCAGCTGTTGTTTGTGAAGGGCTATTTAATAAAATAAGTTTAAAACACAGTGGCTAATTCAGCTCCGCAACACCTGTAATTTCAATGCTCCTAGTGTGGCCTTTAACTGGACCCCATTTTGTCCAGGCCATGATCACAACTGTTGAGTGTTGCTGGATTTATCTGTAGTAGGCAGATAATGGCATCAGTCAACAATTAAAGCTGATTTAACTGTAGAGGTGTCATTTTTAACCTTGCTGTTTTTGATAACACCCTCTCTTAACCAAGCAAAACTGAACGTGTATTCAGCAGCAAGAAGGGTCCCATGTAGTGCAATTTAAAGGGATAATCTACTACTTTCAGGTTGGCTGTTAATTAATTTCTACCAGCTCTGTTTGAGTTTTTTGAAGTGCTGTGAGTTTCCTCTCCCTCAAGATGTTGGTGACCTTGGGCTGCCATACATGGATTTATGGTTATCCCAGGCAATTTGCAGCAGTCGTTTACCAGTGCCTTCTGCAGCTTCTAGCTGAATCGGAAACTCTCCTGCTCTCACTGGTTGCCATAGGTACAATAGAAGGATTTGTAGGCTGATAATCAACCTGTTTGGCCACATTATGAATGCGTCTTCTATGGCCATGGAGCTTCTAGCCCAAAGGTAGCGATGCTACGAAAGCATACAAACCCTCATGAGTTCTCTACTTCTGTTTAAAGTTGATGAAGTTGATAGGTTGTTGTGCTGTTGTGGTGCTGCACGTGGATGAGGTCTTGAAAGAAAAACAAGAAACTTGCATTTATATGGCACCTTTCATGACCGCTGGATCTCCCAAAGCATTTTGTAGCTAACAACGCATTTTGAAGTCTATTAGTGTTGTATAGAGGAAACAGGGTATCCAGTTTGTGTGCTGAAAGTTGCAAGAAACAACAATGAGATAATGATCCATAAGTCCCTGGTATCCTAGTGCCAGACTTGGGGGGTACCCGAAAGATGTGCTGGGGAATCCCTCTCGGAAGTTCCCAGCTAAGGGTTTAGCTGGCAATTTTCCAGAAGGACTTAACTTTCCTCAGTCAATTGTGCTGCTCTGGAAGCCATCTGACAAAGCAAGTTAAATCAGTAACATCGGATATTTCTGCCAGTTGTACACTCATAATTACTGTGAAAGAGTTAGAAGGAAAATAAGCTATTCTATCTTCAGAGTAATTATTTTATAGACCCAAACCGAGTCCCACACAGGACAACCCCACACCCCTTCACAACTACGTTTCCCAGCCCCAAGTTATTCCCCACCCCTCCACCATGGTATAGGATTCCCCACACCCCCCGCGGCGACTTGACCTCCCGATCCGACCAGGTCTGACCCCACACTGACATACTTGTCCACCCGCACCCACTCCCGTTGTCTGACTCCCCCCCCCCCCCCCCCCCGCCCCGATTTCCAAACCCCTGCACTTCCCTGATGTCCGAAGCCCTCCATTCCGCCAGTCTCTTACTTTCCTCCCCAAAGTTCAACTCCACCTCTCCGATGTCTGACACCGGACTCCACTGTCCGACTACCACTCGGATGTCTGAACAACCAACCGGCTGATGTACAAAATCTCTAGCCCCCTGACGTCCGATTCCCCCACCTCCAATGTCCGACTCCACCCCCCCGATGTCTGACTCCACCCGCCTAATAATGTCCAGCTCTCTCATGATCCCTTGATATCCGACTACCCCAGATGTTTAACTCTCTTCCCCCCCACCACTGATGTCTAACTACCCCACTGATGCCCAACTACCCCCACCGTGTCTAAACCCCCTACCTGCCCATGTCCGAATTCCATACCCCAACATCTCATTCACTTACCGTAGAAACTTACCATCTCCCATTCAATGGGACCTTTAAACTCACCTGCTTTACGTCATCTAGTGCCGTAAAATGGAAAAGTGTCCTCCTTCGCTCTGTTCCTTTTACACTCGCCACTGGACCTGTGGACATGCTTCAGTCTCACCCGGCCTGAGTCTGGAAGGTTAGGCGAGGCAGTCACTTTAGAATTTAAGTGCAGGTAAATTTGTATGGAGTGGCAATCCACTCCCAGGAAGTTGCGGGCCAATTAAGTGTTCTTTTGTCAGATTTTGCTTTAAACTGCTCCTGTGAAACACCTAGGGATGTTTTATTACCTTAGATGCTATATAAATAAGAATTGATTTTGCGTACTTTGGAAAAACAGATGGCCAGAATTGGGTTTTAGATAATTAAGTGGAGGTCGGTTGATAAAAAACACAATAAATTTCTTTTGACATCAACAAATAATGTTTCTACCGCTGGCACATTTGTGAACATCCTAATGAACAGATGATTATCATGTTACACATAAACAGAGACACAATTATTGTTCAAAGTTACTCTGTTCTGGAACTTTATGCATTTATTGCTTAATTTGTGCAATTTTTGATGAAGATTAAATGATTAATTACAGGATTTCATGATTTACTTAAATAAAGCAAACAATCTTTCAAATACCTCAGTTTGTCAGTGTAGTCCGTGAAATTATGTGCACATTTAATTAAAAGGGACACTCATTCTTTTCTTTTGTGAAATGTTACAAATCTATTCACTGGATATTATTTTTAACTTTGCTTTAAGCAGGCAAAAAAACCCCAGACAAAGACACATGAGAGCCTCAGAGGGAAGCAGTCAGAAGATGACTGATGACTTGGTCACCCTTGAAACCTTAGATGAGGTATGGTTTTCAAAAATGTTTCTTAGTGTTTAGTAAGCTTTATTAGAGCTTCGTATTTCAATGGTAAGTCGGAATTTAGTGAACAATTCCGCAGAAAAGAATGCAGAAAACAAAATACTGCAGATGCTGGAAATTTGAAATTAAAAGCATAAAATACAGGAATAATTCAACAAGTCAGACAGCATAATTGACCTAAAAAGTTATCTCTTCCTCTCTCTCACTCCATATATCTGACCTGCTGAATATACTAGCATTTAATTTTTTTGCTATTGGAAATGAACACAGCTTGGATTGAGCTCTGGTTTCAGGAGTAGTATATTTTTAGACAGCTCTCCCGTGACTCTCTCATGACATTGCTCAGTAGTATGTCAGTGGTAGTAAGGCCACAATTTTGGTTGTTATAGTTAGTTACAAAATGCTAAAACCAATGAGGGGAAGCTGTAAATGTTTGCAAATTGCTTTCTTCCTCTTTTATCTCAGTGTGATGGAGATCTTGTGGCTCAACTTATGGTCCTCATGCCTTTGAACTGTAAGGGTTCAAGTCCCACTTTAGGACTTGATAGGAATGGAAAGAGAGCTCACAACATGGTTCAACAGGTTGTCATTCAGCTGGAAAACCTTTCTGGCATCCAACACCATCCTTCCATGGGAGAAGTGAGTGTGAAGATGTGCAAAGCAAACAATTTAAATATTACATTTTGGGGGTGGATTCTCTATTGTCCACGTTGGTATCGGGATTCCCAATCAGGTGGAGAATGGCGGGTTGCATGGAAAAAGAGGATTGCCACAAAGCACCAGACCCGTTGTAATGCTCTGCTGCCCCGCCACCCCACCACTGGTCTCAACGAACTGAGGGTCTCTCACTGGTTAGCACTGCTGCCTCACAGCACCAGGGACCCAGGTACGATTCTGATCTTGGGTGACTGCCTGTGTGGAGTTTGCACAGACTCCTCGTGTCTGCCTAGGTTTCCTCTCACAGTCCAAAGATGTGCAGGTGGGGTTACAGGGATAGAGGGTGTTAGGAAGGGTGCCCTTTCAAAGGGCTGGGGTAGACTTGATGGGCCAAATAGCCGTCTTCTGCAGGGTAGGAGGTCAATGATCAACCCCATGTGAGCGGCACCGGTTTGCATGTATTTAAATCTGATTAACGGCTGGAAGGCCGGATCCTCCACCCCCCATTTTGCTCCAGCCCTCACAGCCAGGAGTCATGTGGGCATGATTTGGTGCAAGTACTTACAAACAGGGCTCCGGTGCCAAAGCCGTTGAGGGCGGGGGGTGTGGGGGTAAAGTGATAAGAAAACTTTTGAAACATATCGGGCTTGCTGGGTAGTGTATGCCTGGACCTCAGGGAGTCGTGGGAATGACTTGGTGGCAGGTGCGTGGACTCTTGGTGTTCCCCTCACAATCGGGGTGCCCTGGCCGAGACCCCCATTACTATATAAATTAATTTAAACCCACCCTCTAACTGCAAATTAGAGGCTCCTGGCTGTTTAGACTGCTGGCTGCATCCTGAAAATGCTCTGCGGACTTCTGGTCATGTGGCAGCCCACAACCCTCTCTGACACACTGCTCCTCTCAGAGTATGAGCCTCACCAGTGACAGGAGAGCATAAGGCTCGCTCAGTGAAGAACCCACAGTAGATCCCACTGGGAGAAACAGGACAGGGCCATAGAGCCTATCACTAACACTGGTTGCGGCATCCACCGGTACCCCTATTGGTAGGGAGGGGTGGTGAGGCTAGAGGCTCCCCACATCACAGGCCAGTTACTGATGAGGATAGGGATGCAGTGCGGACCACATCATCTCAGAGGGGTAGGTGGATGGTGAATGCACGGTGGACATGTTGAAGGTGGCACAGCAGTACATCCTTCATAACATCACGCAGCAGTGGGGCGACATGATGGAGGCGGACGACGAACGGCAGGCTTCACCTGACGAGGAGGATGAGAATGATTTCCAGGAAGACCCGGGCACGGAACAGGAGCTGGTACGTCAGGCCACGCAATGTGTGATCCAAGGCTGCCGCAAATGGGACATCCTCATCACCTCCCAATTTGCCAACAAGGGGGCCAGGCCACCAGCAGCTCCTTCTTTCATCCCTTTCCCCTCCTGTCTCCCCCTCCCCCTTCAACGCCTCTCCCAGTCCTTCCAGCCTACCCCCCCAACAAGCCTTCCATTCCTTCCCACTTCCACAGCTCCCCCTCAGGGGCTCACCACAGCGTGTTGGTCCTGGGTTGACAGTACCAGCGGGTCTTGCCCGTGGGATGGAGGATAATTACGACTCATGTGAGATGAGGTCTGCTGCGCCTAATAGTCTGACAAAGTCTAACACCTGTCTTTGAGATAACAAACCACTGTCCACTCGGGTGATCCCTGCATGCGAGCGGGCAATTACTTATTTCTTTCTCAGGGGGCCCAAATATGTTTTTTTGTGGAGGGAGTGGGCGGTGGGTTGCTTATGGTAGATGGTGGACGGTTAGGGCTTACTCACTGGGGATACTATCGTACATGATGGGTTTGCGCTGCTGCCCCCCCCCCCCCCCCCCCCATACCCTGCCACTTCTGGGTGAGGGTGCAAACATGTGGGATGTTCATGTGTCATGGGCCACCGAACAACACCCAGCCCATCCTTTACACCATGAGACAGAGGTTAGAGGCTGATTGGACTGGTAATGCAGAAGTGTTTAATGGTGAGTACTACTATCTACTCTCTACTACACCCATGCCAACGTAAGTGCCATCTATCTTTCTAGTAATTTGTGCCCGTCCGCTTCTTCTATGTGTTACCCCAGCAGCACAACAGAAGTAGAGGATGCCTTCTGCTTGACTCACCCTCTGCTCCAGGATGCCCTTGGAGTTTGTCCTTTGGAGACTGTGGACCCTCCCACCAGCGAACCTCACCGTGGCCCCCATCCCAGCAGTATCCGTCCCCTCACTGGATCCACGAAGGGGTGACGAAGGAGAGGACAACACGTTCCCAGAGTTGCAGGTGACCACACCACCACCAGGACTGAGGCAATCGCAGCGAAGGGTCAAAGCCCCCTACAGACTCAATCTGTAAAGTTGTTCTTCACCCCTGCAGGACTTTTTTTTAAACAGGGGGTGAACGTGGTAAACACCACTGGTAACACACTACATGTATTACGGTACTGCCACTGTATTACATGTACCGCAGTAAATCCCAGCCTGCTGGCTCCTCCCAGCAGGCGGCGTATAAAAGTGTACGCTCTCCTGCGATGCTCCTATTCTGGTTCCAGCTGCAGGAGGCACAACATATTGTGCATTAAAGCCTCGATTGTTTCACCATTCTCGTCTCGTGGTAATTGACAGTACATCAAAGCTGACACGCAGTCACCTGGAGGCCTGTCTTTGTCTAAACTATGGTCGCGAAGCACTCAGCCATGGGACGCTGAGACTAAGACATGTTCCTGAGCGACTGTGCCATGTCCCTCAGTGTCTGGTTATGATCTCTTAGCGTCTGGTCAATGCTCTCGATGCCCTCAGCCATGATCCTTTGTGAATGGATCAAGGTCTGGAGAGCCGCAGTAATGTCCAACTGTGCCCTGGACAATGTCCACCTGTCCTACACTTCAGCCATGCACATGACAGTCTGCCCCAAGCCTTGGAGGGCCTGACACATGGCCCTGATGTCTTGCCCCAGATCTTCCACTGTGAACACCACCTCCTCCCAGCAGGCGGCGTATAAAAGTGTGTGCTCTCCTGCTCTGCTTCCATTCTGGTTCCAGCTACAGGAGGCACAACATCTTGTGCAATAAAGCCTCGATTGTTTCACCATTCTCGTCTTGTGGTAATTGACAGTACATCAATTTATTGCACAAGATTTTAAAAGATGGATGCCTGCAGCAGAGCCCCCATGCAGCCAGCGCCACGTCCACCTTCGACCACTGGCTAGCCTGCTTCGAAGGCTACCTCAGAGCAGCCACTGAAGAACTCTCAGAAGCTCCAAGTCCTCTACTCACGGGTGAGCCCTGAAATGTTTCCCCTCATCTGGGATGCGCCCACCTACACAGAAGCAATGACGCTACTAAAGGGACATTACGTTAAGACGGTGAATCAAGTGTACGCCTGGTCACGAGACGGCAACTCCCGGGGGAGACTCTGGACGATTTCTTGCGGGCTCTACAGATTCTCGGTAGAAACTGTGACTGTCAGGCAGTTTCGGCAGTCCAACACACCGAACTATTAATCAGAGACGCTTACGTCACAGGCACGAAGTCCACGTACTTTGGCCAGTGACTATTGGAAGGGGGTACACTCGATCTTGCAGAGACTAGGCAGCTTGTGAATTCACTAGAAGTGGCCTCCCCTAATCTGGAGTCCTAAACCCCCAACTGCGTGGCACCCTCGTGGGCATCATGGGCCCCACCAGCTGCCGACTCGACCTCATCGCAAGCCTGCGCCGTGCGGCAGCCAGTCAACTCCAGGGGGCCCAAGTGTTATTTTTGTGGCCAGAACAAACATCCCAGGCAGCACTGCCCGGCGTGGAGTGCGACCTGCAACGGGTGCGGGAAGAAGGGGCACTTTGTTTCCGTCTGCCAGGCCCGGTCGGTCGCCGCTGTTTCCAGGCCCGGCATTTATACACCCCCCACGTGCAATCCAGGGGCTCCGCCATCTTCTCCACCACAAGCCAAGTGCGGCCTGTGGACGGCGCCATCTTTGATGCCACCCGCCATGGGCGCCACCATCTTTGGTGCCATTTTGGACCGCTCCTCAGGACCCCTGCTCGTCTGGCCGTTCGCTGCCTACTGATACCTCCGCCACCGCTGAGCAGCCCAGGACCTCCCAACATCTTATGCAGCTCGCCTCCATCATCCTGGATCAGCTTCGGCCCTCCAACCTCGCGACCATTATGACGACGGTGAAGATCAACGGGCACGAGGCGACCTGCCTCTTTGACTCCAGGAGCACAGAGAGTTTCATCCACCCTGCTACGGTAAGGCGCTGCTCCCTCCCGGTACTCCCCATAACCCTGAAAATCTCCCTGGCCTCCGGATCCCATTCCGTTGAAATCCGGGGTTACTGTGTCGCGAACCTCACCGTTCAGGGCGTAGAGTTCAGCAACTTCAGGCCCCTCTACCTCCTCCCCCACCTTTGCTCTGCCCTGTTGCTAGGCCTTGATTTTCAATGCCATCTCCAAAGACTTACTTTGAAATTCGGAGGACACCTGCCCCCCCCGCCTCACCGTCTGCGGCCTCACGACCCTGAAGGTCGATCCACCTTCACTGTTTGCGAACCTCACCCTAGACTACAAACCCGTCGCCACTAGGAGCAGACGTTACAGTGCCCAGGACAGGACCTTCATCAGGTCGGAGGTCCAACGGCTTCTGCGGGAGGGGATCATTGAGGCCAGCAACAGCCCCTGGAGAGCTCAAGTAGTGGTAATGAAGACTGGGGAGAAACACAGGATGGTCATTGACTACAGTCAGACAATCAACTGGTACACACAGCTCGACGCGTACCCCCTCCCAAGCATATCTGACATGGCCAATCAGATTGTGCAATATCTAGTCTTCTCCACAGTTGACTTGCAGTCCGCAACCACCACCTCCCCATCCGCCTGGAGGACCGCCAATACACTGCATTTGAAGCAGATGGCCGCCTCTATCACTTCCTTCCAGTTCCCTTCGGCGTCACCAATGGGGTCTCGTTCTTCCAGCGAGAGATGGACCGAATGGTTGCGGGCTGCGGGCCACCTTCCCGTACCTAGATAACGTCACCATCTGCGGCCACGATCAGCAGGACTATGACGCAAACCTCCAAAAATTCGTCCATACTGCCAAACTCCTGAACCTCACCTACAATAAGGAGAAATGTGTGATCCGCACCAATCGCTTAGCCATCCTTGGCTACGTAGTGGAAAATGGAGCCCTTGGTTCTGACCCCGACCGCATGCGCCCCCTCCTAGAACTCCCTCTCCCCCACTGCCCCAAGGCCCTGAAACGATGCCTGGGTTTTTCTGGTATTACGCCCAGTGGGACCCGAATTATGCGGACAAGGCCCGCCCACTCATCAAGTCCACAGTTTTCCCCCTGACGGCTGAGGCCTGCCAGGCCTTCAACCACATCAAGGCGGACATCGCCAAGGCCATGATGCACGCGGTCGAAGAGACCCTCCCCTTTCAGGTGGAGAACAAAGCATCAGACATCGCTCTGGCCACCACCCTCAACCAGGCGGGCAGACCCGTGGCTTTCTTTTCCTGCACTCTCCATGCCTCCGAAATTCGGCACTCCTCTGTCAAAAAGGAAGCCGAAACCATTGTGGAAGCTGTGCGACATTGGAGACATTACCTGATCGGCAGGAGATTCACTCTCCTCACTGATCAACGGTCGGTTTCCTTTATGTTTAACAATACGCAGCGGGGTAAGATCAAAAATGACAAGATCTTGAGGTGGAGGATCAATCTCTCCACCTATAACTATGAGATCTTGTATCGCCCGGGGAAGCTCAATGAGTCCCCTGATGCCCTATCCCGCGGTACATGTGCCAGCGCACTAGAAGACCGGCTCTGGGCTCTCCACTATCACCTCAGCTACCCGGTTCTTCCATTTTGTCAAGGCCCGCAACCTGCCCTACTCCATTGAGGAGGTCAGGACCGTAACCAGAGACTGCCAAGTCTGCGCAGAGTGCAAGCCACACTTCTACTGGCCAGATAGAGCGCACCTGGTGAAGGCCTCCCGCCCCTTTGAGCGCCTCGGCATGGACTTCAAAGGGCCCCACCCCTCCACCGACCGCAATGTGTACTTCTTCAACATAATCGACGAGTATTCCCGGTTCCCCTTCACCATCCCATGCCCTGACATGACTATGCCACAGTCATTAAAGCCCTGCACAGCATCTTCACTCTGTTTGGTTTCCCCACCTACATCCACAGTGATCGGGGATCCTCTTTCATGAATGATGAGCTGCGTCAGTTCATGCTCAGCAAGGGCATCGCCTCCAGCAGGATGACCAGCTACAAGCCCCAGGGAAACGGGCAGGTGGAGAGGGAGAACGGGACGGTCTGGAAGGCCGTCCTGCTGGCCCTTCAGTCTAGGAGTTTCCTGGTCTCCCGCTGGCAAGAGGTCCTCCCTGATGCTCTCCACTCCATCTTGTCGCTCCTCTGCACCGCCACTAATGAGACCCCTCTTGAATGTGTGTTTGCCTTTCCCAGGAAGTCCCCAGGGTCTCGCTCCCAACATGGCTGACAATTCCTGGACCCGTCGTCCTCCGGAAGCATGTGCGGAGCCATAAATCGGATCCCTTGGTCAAGAAAGTCCACCTCCTCCATGCAAACCCGCAGTACGCCTACGTGGCACACCCCAACGGACGCCAGGACACAGTCTCCCTCCGGGACCTGGCACCCGCTGGGTCCGCACCCACGACCCCTGACCTGACACCGTTCCTCCCCCCCCCCCCCCGGTTGCCTCATTCACCCCTGCACCACCCACCCTCCCTCCAGCGAACCTCACCACAGCACCCCCCCAGCAGGATCCGTCCTCCCACTGGATCCACTAAGGGGTGACGAAGATGTGAACAACACACTCCCGGAGTCGCAGGTGACCACGTCGGCGCCCACATCACCACCTGGACTGAGGTGACAGCAGCGGAGAGTCAAAGCCCCCGACAGACGTAATCTGTAATGTTTTTGTCACCCCCACCGGACTCTTTTTAAACAGGGGGTGAATGTGGTAAACACCACAAGTGATATATTGTATGTATTACGGCACTGCCCGTGTATTACAAGTACTACGGTAAATCCCTGCCTGCTTCTCCTCCCAGCAGGCAGCGTATAAAAGTGTATGCTCTCCTGCGCTGCTCCTATTCTGGTTCCAGCTACAGGAGGGACAACATCTTGTGCAATAAAGCCTCGATTGTTTCACCATTCTTGTCTTGTGGTAATTGACGGTACATCACCTGGGCAGCAAGCACTGTCGGCACCATCTCCTCCTAAAGGTGACTGGACTGCTCCGCTGTACTTGCAGGTGCTGGAAAGTTGCTGTCACCCCCTCCTGTTGATTCTGACTCTGTTTTTTGCATCTGCACCAGTAATGGGATCATCTTTTCCAGAAGCACAACATCTCTCGGGGTGTCAGCTACTCTGGGATCAGCCAGCCCACTGACCGTCTGTTCCCTCGAGGGTCCCTGCCTCCACCTGATCTGCTGCTCCATGTGTGTGGTGCTCACCAGAGGGTGACCCAGGAGCCTGATTGCCAGCATTACCAACCAAGATGGTAGTCTGTATGATGGTGGATGGCGCAGGTGAAAACAATGCTCAGATGTCAGTGTCTTCCCCGGAGTCATTCTCTGGGATGTTCTGAATGAGGGGCAGCGACCCTGGATGGCCCGGCCTCGTATGATGGGGATCCTGCAAGACAAAAGACATGGGGCGAGATCTTGGGATGGACTGGCCTGTGGGAGAGGGGTGACTCACTTGCTGGAGCAACATCTGCGTTGCTTTGGACTCTCACTTGGTTGCCACATACAGAATTCCATTCCACCCACTGGCCTCCCTCGCAAGTTGCACGGTCCTTTCCATTGGATGGGGGGGGGTGGACTCAAATATCTGGGATGCCCGCTCCCGGTGATTATGGCCTGCTTTATCCTTTGGGACACAAAGGACAAAGAGAGATGCTGGGGCCGGGGGGGGGGGGGGGGGGGGGGGGGGGGGGGTTGCAGCTGGTGGCATGTATGTGCAATATATGTGTTGGGGGCTTGTGCAGGTTGGGTTGTAAGAGACATCATAGAGTCCCTACAGTGAAGAAGGACGCCATTCGGCCCAACGTGTTTGCACCGATCCTCTGAAAGAGCAACTCACTTATGCCCTTACCCCAACCCTATCCCTGTAACCCCACCTAAGAGCACTTTTTAGCGTAGCCAATTCACCTAACCTGCACATCTTTGGACTGTGGGAGGAAACCGGAGCACCCGGAGGAAACCCACGCAGACATGGGGACATGGAAACTCCACACAGACAGTTACCAAGGTTGGAATCGAACTCGGGCCTCTGACGCTGTGAGGCAGCAGTGCGAGGGGATTTTCACAGTAACCTCATTGCAGTGTTAATGTATTAACCACTGTGCTGCTCATTACAGGCAGGTGGGGTGTTATTGGTCTCTGGAGGATTGGGGGCAGATGTGAAGAGTCAGGGAAGGGAGTGATGCCAGGGGCACATAGGTGGTTACTCACCTGTGCTGATCAAAGTAGGTTGTTCATCTTCTTACGTGTGCCGGCCTCTTGATGAGGCTGTCAGCACTCACAGCCGCTGCCACTTGATCCCAGGCTTTGCTCAGTATATAGAGGGCTTGAGTTGCCCCCCACTCTGGGGAAGAAGGAGTCCCTCCCGTCCACGATGGCATCCAGCCTGTGTTCAATGTCAGCATCCAGGTATCTTGATGCTGGCCTTCATGCAGCCATCTTCTTGCCTGTAATGACAGTATGTGCTGAGTGGCCCACTTGATAGCTGCATCAGCTTGTCAGGCTCTGAACACGAATCCCAACCCCAGCGACTTAGACGTCTGCCAGGCTAGGACTCGGCTGCATGTGGGCTGCATGCTGGCCCATTTGCATGACATGAATCGCTCCTGGCCAGTGCTCTGAGTGACAGCATGCAGTTACTGAAATTCTCCACCGGCGGCGCACTTAGTCTCCAGAATGGAGAAACCAGGCCCTGATGTACACCATCTTGAATGTGATGGTCATTTTGAAGAAATCTTCTGTTTTGCCAGTAGTAGAACTTGTGGGTAAGTTTATTAATTTCTTTGACGTTTGGATATGATGATTACATTTTTAGCTTCTATATTAGAATGATACTCAAGAGTTATTGAAAACGCAAGATAACTTCTAAAAGCATTCACAAAAATTGTCTGAATGGTATTGATGTGTAGTGTTTAATGTGTTTTCACAGCAACATTTCTGGTGTTTGCTGTGTACACTTTCTGGGAGATTTTGCACCTTGCTGGTTCTTCCTTAAAACTTCCCTGCATACTTAATAATAGTTAAAGAAAGTCATCATTTCTTTCTTTTGTGAATTTGATAATGGAGTAACCCAAGTTTTCAGGTGCGATAATTTACAAATGTTAAAATGCGAAAAAGGCTACATGATGATGGTGATGATGTGTTGTTCAATCAAGGAATGAGAGAGAAAGTAAAACTTTACCTTGGGAAAAGTACTTTGTACTACTCACCACTGACATTTTTTCCAGCGATGTGAAGGAAAACAATTTCACATATTTACCATCTGACTTTCTATGTTAAGCAAATGTCTTGCTCCAGCGTGGGGAGGGATTTACGTTCAAATGTGTTCAGTGCTCACAAAAATGATCATCAATCATTTGATATTGAGGTTTAATGATGAGTATGTTTTTCATTCAGTTAGCAGCGCTCATTGCCATCTTTGAAATCAAATGTGATCAGAAGTGGTGAAAGGTATCAAAAGCAATAATTAGACCGTACTCCTCCAAAACACTCATTCATGCCTTCCCATCCTCAATCAACCCCCATTCACTCAATCAAACCCCATTCACTTATGCCCTTCTCCTTTTCCACTCTGCTCCTTGATTTTCCCGCCTTGCCTGGATGTGGGATAGTCCTTCCACTAACTTGGGCCCACCGCCAGACCCTGGCTGGACCACCTCCCCAGCGCACTGCCGGCTCAGGCCTACTACCAGCCACTTGAACCGGGATTGTGCCTGGACCTGCCCCTCACCTGCTGCCAAGTTGGAACAAACGTTAATGGTTTGTCACCAAGTCCGGATGCTGATTTAATCAGAAGCACAAAGGAACTTGGAAGTCCTGGTTCAAGATTCTCTTAAGGTTAACCTGCAGATTCAGTCGGCAGTTAGGAAGGCAAATACAATGGTAGTTTTCATGTTGAGAGGGCTAGAATACAAGGCCAGGGATGTACTTCTCAGTCTGTATAAAACTCTGGTCAGACCCCATTTGGAGTATTGTGAGCAGTTTTGGGCACCATGTCGAAGGAAGGATGTTCTGGCCTTGGAAAACGTCCAGAGGAGGTTCACAAGAATAATCCCTGGAATGAAGAACTTGTTATATGAGGAGCGGTTGAGGACTCTGGGTCTGTGCTCGTTGGAGTTTAGAAAGATAAGCGGGGTCTTTTTGAAACTTAGAGGATACTGTGAGGCCTGGATAGAGTGGACATAGAGAGGATGTTTCCACTTGTAGGAAAATTAGAACCCAAGGCCACAGCCTCAGACTAAAGGGACGATCCTGTAAGACAGAGATAAGAAGGAATTTCTTCAGCCAGAGGGTGGTGAATCTGTGGAATTCTTCATCCTCTTCCTCCATGTCCTCTAACTTCACAAAGCTGCCCCTTACGAACAGGCCCCTGAATTGCTCAAACCCTGCCCGCCTCCACCCTTTTGATTCTCATTTTCAATTTTGTATGGTCTCCTTGATGTCGCACTTGGTTAATTTTTTTAAAAATGTTTTTATTAAGGATTTTTCATATTATACAGAACAAAAATAAGCGTGAACGCACATCACAAACAAAAATATATATTCATCGGTCGTCTTCCATTATTTACAGCAGTTGTCTTTCATTATTTACAACGGTAACAGCTTCTTGTTTTACGTCCTCTGGTAGGCGTTTAGTTCTAGCTGGGTTCCCTGCCTCCCTCTCCCCCTTTTCTTCCTGACCCCTGCCCATCTGATCGTCTTCCCTCATCTGTTCTTATGTGCCGTTCCTGTTTGATTGGCATGACGCTGTGTATTATGTTATTTGCTGGGCATGTTGAGCTCCAGGCCTCTTTATCTCCCCCCTCTCCCCCCCTCTTCTGTTTGTGTTTATTACTATACCGTGGCTTCCCTCTCCCTTCCTCTGGCCTATTGGATGTTGGTTACAAACAGTTCTTGGAACAACTGGGTGAATGGCCCCCATGTTTTGTGGAAGCCCTCTTCCGTCAAACGTTCTCCACCTCGAGAAATTCCGACCAGGTCGGCCAGCCGCTCTGCAGCTTTGGGTGGTGCTGCTGATCATCAGCCGAGCAGGAATCTGGCGATTAGGGAGGCCAGGGTGTCAGCCCTGCTCCCCATGAAGAGATCTGGCTGTTCTGATACCACTCTTGGGCATGGCTCCACCCTCATCACCACCACCTTGAACATAATAATCTTTAATAATGTCACAAGTACGTTTACATTAACACTGCAATGAAGTTGCTGTGAAACTCCCTTAGTCGCCACATTCCGGCGCGTGTCCGGGTACGCTGAGGGAGAATTCAGAATATCCAATACACCTAACAAGTACGTCTTTCGAGACTGGTGGGAGGAAACCGGAGCACCCAGAGGAAACCCACACAGACACAAGGAGACGTGCAAACTCCACACAGACAGTGACCCAAGCCGGGGATCGAACACGGGTCCCTGGCGATGTGAAGCAACAGTTCTAACCACTGTGCTACCCTGCCACCCAAAGAAGCTGTCCAGAACCCAGCAAATCTGGGGCAAGACCAGAACATGTGGCCATGTCTGGCACCATTCGCATTCGTCCTCCATCTCCAGGAGCTCATTCTCTGTGCTCTGTATGCCATTTTCAGCTGCATTAGGCTTAGCCTTGTGCATGTGGAGGTGGAGTTAACCCTGTGCAGTGCTTCGCTCCAGAATCCCCACCCTATTTCTTCCTCTTCCTCTCACTTTTCCCTTGCCTTGTCTAGTGGTGTATCTGCCCTTCCTATTAGTCTCCCATACAGACTGCCACAGTTCCCCCTTCCTAGGATGTCCGTATCCAGTAAGTCCTCAAACAGTGATTGTTGTGGCGGTCTCTTAGTAAGACGTTTTTGACCTGCATGTATCTTAGCTCATTTCACCCATCAGCTGGAACTTCTCTGTTCATTCCTCAAGTGTTGTCAGTCTGTTGTCTGTATAGAAGTTCCTAACTGTCAACGTCCCCCCATCCTGTCTGCACTGTTTAAGGTGGCATCCATTATGGCTGGCACGAACCTGTGGTTGTTGCAGATGGAGGCTTTAACGGATGTTTATGTTAATCCGAAGTACTGCCGCAGTTAGTTCCATGACCAGAGTGTTGCAATCACCACTGGGCTCATGGATTGTTTATTCGGTGGGGATGGGAGCGCAGCCGTGACCAGGGCCCGGAGGGAGGTCCATTCGCACGCACCTGGCTTCTGGCTCCTTTATCTCCCTTTACCCTTTCCGCAGTTGCCGCCCAGTGTTAATGTTGCAGGTTTAGGAGGGCTAGGCCCCAATGGTTCTCGTTCTCTGCAGTAACTTTTTTGGGTTCCTAGGGTTTCCCCCCTCTCACACAAATGCCATGATCAGTTTTTCTAATGCGTTGAACAAGGTCGTAGAGATGTAGATCAGTTTATGAACAGGAAGAGCAACCTGGGCAGTACGTTCATCTTGATCACCTGCGCTCTCCCTGCCAGGGAGAATGGGAGTATGTCCCATCTCTGCAGGTCCTTTTTTACTTCATCCACCAGACTGATCAGGTTCCATTTGTGGATTGGTGTCCAGTCATAGGCGATTTGAATCCCCAGGTAGCGGAATTTGTGTCTGGCTTCTTTAAATGGTATTCCTCCCAACGCTACCTCTCCCCCTTGCGAGTTCACCAGGAAGATCTCACTTTTGCCCGAGAAGGCTCCAAACTCTTTCAGGAGCGCCATGATTCCTCCAGGCTGCTTTGTGGGTCGAAAATGTGGAGGAGCAGGTCATTCGCATAGAGCGAGACTCTGTGCTCTCTGTATTCTCTCTGATCCCCTTCCAATTCTTCGCCGCCCTGAACACGATCGCTAGTGCTTCGATTGCTAGGGCGAACAGCAGCAGGGACAAGGGGCATTCCCTACCTTGTGCCTCTGTGTAGCTGGAAGTACTTAGAGCTGGTGGTATTCGTCTGTGCGCTCTCTGTGGGAGCACTGCACAGGGGTTTAACTCTGGTGATGAACCCTGCTCCAAGCCCAAACCGCTCCAGTACCTCTTTGAGTTACTTCCATTCGACACTGTCAAAGGCCTTTTCTGCGTCCAGGTAGACGATCTCCTCTGGTTTTCTCTCCATGGATGGGGTCATTATCACGTTCAGCAGGCGCCTGATGTTCGATGGTAGCTGTCTACCCTTGACAAAGCCTGTTGGGTCTTCTGCCACCACCTCTGGTACGCAGTTCTCCAGCTAGTATCCTTTTTTTAAAACGTATTTTATTACAAATTTGGATCAAAGCAGGTTACAGCAAGTAAACACCCCGGGAAACATACTTCTGAACAATCAACGATACGGTCTGTACAGATTTTTCCCCTTTTTCACACCCCCCTCTCCCCATCATCCACCTCCCCACCCCCCTGCGACAAATAGCTCCTCAAACACGGTCACAAGCATACCCCACCTTTTCTCAAACTCTCCCGTTGAGCCCCTTAACTTATACTTTATCTTCTCTAACCGCAGGAAGTCGTACAGGCCAACCAACCATGCTGCTATCCCCGGTGGCGATGCTGACCGCCACTCCCAACAAAATTCGCCGCCGTACAATCAGAGAGGCAAAGGCCACGACATCGGCCTTCCTCCTCTCCATGAGCTCCGGCTTCTCTGAAACCCCAAATATCGCCACCAAAGGGTCCAGATCTACCTCCTCCTCCACTATCCTGGCTAAGACTGTGAACACTCCCGCCCAGAATCTTCCCAATTCTTCGCAACCCCAAAACATGTGCGCATGATTCGCTGGCCCCCGCCCACACCTCTCACACTCATCTGCTTCCCCCTGAAAGACCCACTCATTATCGCCCGAGTCACATGCACCCTGTGCACCACCTTAAACTGTATCAGGCTCATCCTTGCAGAAGAGGAGGTCCTGTTTACCCTTCGCTGTTCCTCATTCCTCACTCCATACTCCCCAATTGATCTCCATTCCCAATTCCGCTTCCCATTTCTCCTTGATCTTCACCATCTGCTCACCTCCCTGCTCCCCCAGCCACTTGTATATATTCTCCAATTTTTCCCTCCCCTTCCACATCTGGAAGCAGCAGTCGCTCCAGCAGGGTGTATCCCGGCAACCTCGGGAACCCCTCCAGACCTTTCGTGCAAAGTCCCTAACCTGCAGATACCTGCACTCATTACCCCTTGGCAGCTCTACCCTCTCCCTCAGCTCCACCAGACTGGCGAACCCTTCCCTCAAATACAAGTCCCTCACCTTGACCAGCCCCACTTCCCTCCACCTCCTGTATACACTATGCACCCCCCCCAGCTCAAACTCATGATTCTCCCACAGCGGCGTTAGCACCGACCTCCCTTCCACCCTAAAATGCCTCCTCAGCCGATTCCATATCTTCACCGTGGACTGCACCACTGGGCTCCCTGAATACCTACTCAGAACCGTTGGCAATGTTGCCGTCACCATAGCCCTCAAACTAGACCCCTTACAAGATTCCTCCTCCATCCTAATCCACTCTATCCCTTCTCCTTCCCACCACTGCCACACCTTGTCCATATTCATTTTTTTTTAAACAAACAATTTTATTTAGGTATTTTAGGCATATAGAAAAAGTGACATTGTACGGTACAAAAAAAATAAGTCAAGACACAAATTACAAATTAAATATAGTGCAAACCACGACTCTGTTCACGCACGCACCTGCCTCAATATCCCCCTACTCTACTCTACTCTACCCTTGCCCCCCATGCTCCCCCCACCCCTGCTGACGCTTAGTCCTCTGCGAAGAAGTCAATAAATGGCTGCCACCTTCGGGCGAACCCTAGTAGCGAACCTCTCAAGGCGAACTTGACTTTCTCTAGGCCAAGAAAGCTCACCATGTCCGATAGCCATACCTCAGCCCTCGGGGGCTTTGGGTCCCTCCATGCTAACAGTATTCGTCGCCGGGCTACCAGGGAAGCAAAGGCCAGAACGTCGGCCTCTCTCTCTTCCTGGACTCCCGGGTCCTCCAAAACCCCAAAGATTGCCTCCTCCGGGCTCATTACCACCCCAGTTTTCAATATCCGGGACATGACATCTGCGAATCCCTGCCAATACCCCCTGAGTTTAGGGCATGACCAGAACACGTGTACATGGTTAGCCGGCCCTCCGGTGCATCGAGCACGCTTGTCCTCCAGCCCGAAGAATCTACTCATCCGGGCCACCGCCATTTGGGCCTGGTGCACGACCTTAAACTGGATCAGGCTGAACCTGGCGCATGTTGCGGTTGTGTTTACTCTGCTCAGGGCTTCTGCCCAAATACCGTCCTCCAGCTCCCCCCTCCACTTAAGCTTCAGGTCCTTGGTCTGCGTATCCTCAGCTCCCATTAGTTCCTTGTAGTCTGAAACTCTACCCTCTCCCACCTCTCCCCTGGAAACTACCCTGTCCTGCCTCCCCTTCGGTGGGAGACGTGGGGCGCGATTCTCCGCTCCCCACGTGGCCTGGGAGAATCGCGGGACGGCCCCCTGACATTTTTCACGCCCCCCTAGCGCCCCCCTAGCGCCCCCCGTGATTCTCCCCCCCCCCCCACTCAGAAAAATCGCCGCTCGCCGTTTTTATCACGGCGGACAGCGATTCTCCGAGCCCGATGGACCGAGCGGCCGGCCCTTCACGCCCGTTTCAACACGGCAACCACACCTGGTCGCTGCATTCGTGAAACGGGCGCCAGATTCCCATTTGGGGCATCTCAGGGCTCGATTAGGACGGGAGCACCATGACTGTGCTTGGGCGGGGACTGGCCCGTGATCGGTGCCCACCGGTCGTCGGGCCAGCGTCCAAAACGGACGCACTCTTTCCTCTCCGCCGCCCGGCAAGATCAAGCTGCCACGTCTTGCTGGGCGGCTGAGGAAAATGATGGCCACTGCGCATGCGCGGGTTCATGCCGTCTGCGCGATGAAGTCATCCGCGCATGCGCGGGTTGGAACCGGTAACCCGCGCATGCACAGATGACTTCACATTCTCGGTGTGACGAGGTCGCTGCCGAGAAAGACGGAGGCCCGCTCCTCGCCCCCCGGGTGGGAGTGAATTAGGTGCGGGGAGCGAATTCGGCCCCCTGCGGAGAATTCTGCCCGTGGGAAGGACGGCACCAGTCTGCGTACAGAATCCCTCACCTGCAAGTATCTAAAGTCGTTCCCTCTCGCCAGCCCAAACTTCTCCCCCAGCGCCCTCATGCTCGGAAAGTTCCCTTCCAGGAACAGATCCCCCATCCTCACAATCCCCACCCTCCTCCACAGTCGATACCCCCGTCCATGTTCCCCGGGGCAAATCGGTGGTTGCCGCAGATTGGGGTCCACACCGATGCTCTTACCTCCCCTACATGCCTCCTCCACTGGTCCCAGATCCAAAGAGCCGCCACCACTATCGGGCTGGTGGAGCACCGTAACCAGGGCTGCTAAGCTAGTGCCCCTGCATGAAGCAGCCCTCCATCCGCTCCCAAACCGACCGCGCAACCTCCATCCATTTCCTTATCATCGCTATGTTGGCCGCCCAGTAATAGTTGCTGAAGTTCGGCAGCGCCAGCCGCCCTTCCCCTCTGCTCCTTTCAAGCATCACCCTCTTCACCCGCGGGGACTTCCTTGCCCATACAAATTCCAGAATAATTTTATTCAGCCTCTTAAAGAAGGACTGCGGGATAAAGATGGGGAGACACTGAAAAACAAACAAGAACCGCGGGAGAATCATCATCTTAACAGTCTGCACCCTCCCCGCCAGTGACAGCGGGAGCGCATCCCACCTCTGGACCTCCTCCCTCACTCGTTCCACAAGTCGGGACAGGTTGAGCTTATGCAACCTGCCCCAGTTCCATGCCACCTGAATCCCCAAATATCGGAAACTCTCCCCCACTAACCTGAACGGCAACCCCTTCAGCCTACTCTCCTGCCCCCTCGCCTGAATTACAAACAACTCGCTCTTAGCCATGTTCAGTTTGTATCCGGAGAATCGGCCAAATTCCCTCAGGGTTGCCATAATACCGTCCATCCCCACCATTGGGTCCGATACATATAACAGCAGATCATCTGCGTATAGCGAGACTCTATGTTCCACTCCCCCTCCGGACCATCTCTTTCCAGCCCCTAGAAGCTCTCAGTGCAATTGCCAGCGGCTCTATGGCCAGCGCAAACAGCAGTGGGGAGAGAGGGCAGCCCTGTCTTGTCCCACGGTGCAGTCTAAAGAAGTCCGATGTCGTCCTGTTCATCCTTACACTCGCCTCCGGGGCCTGATACAAAAGCCTAATCCAGTCGATGAACCCCACCCCGAACCCGAACCGTCCTAATACCTTCCACAGATAATCCCACTCGACCCGGTCAAAGGCCTTTTCAGCATCCATCGCTGCCACTATCTCTCCTTCCCTACTCTCCGGGGGCATCATAATCACGTTGAGTAGCGTTCTTATGTTGGCCACCAGCTGCCTCCCCTTTACAAACCCGGTTTGGTCCTCCGCAATTACATCCGGTACATGATGTGTTGGGCAGGCTGGGTCGATGTGGAATGCACTTGATGCAGTCCCGTCAGGAGGCCCAGGCATTCCTTCTCAATCTGAGCGTACCATTGCTCAGTGGGCTCTGGAGGCATACGGAACTGGAGCCCAGGATGAGGAGTCATCCCGTTGGAGGAGCACCGCCCCAATACTTTCCTGGCTCGGGTCAGTGGATATTTTGGTCTCCTTGGGTCGAAGAACGCCAGAAATGGGGCTGTGGTGAGTTTTGCCCTCAGCTCACGCCATTCTTTCTCATGAGCGGGCAGCCACTGGAATTCCGTCGACTTTTTGACGAAATGGCGGAGGGCTGTGGTGTGGGACGCCATGTTAGGAATAAACTTCCCGAGGAAGTTGACCATCCCTAAAAAACGGAGGACTGCCTTCTTCTCCTCTGGTGTCTTCATGGCATTGATCGCCGAAACCTTGTCAGCATCTGGCCGCACGTCTTGCTGCGAGATGTGGTCACCAAGGAATTTGATGTCTGATTGACCGAACGAGCACTTGGCCCTGTTGAGCTGGAGACCATGCTCATGGATTCTGTGGAATACCTGCTTGAGGCGATCTATGTATTCTTGAGGAGTTGTGGACCAGATTATGACATCGTCAACATACACTCGCACCCCCTCGATACCCTCCATCATCTGTTCCATGATGCGGTGAAATACCTCTGAAGCAGAGATGATGCCAAAAGGCATCCGGTTGTAGCAGTAGCGACCGAATGGGGTATTGAATGTGCACAGCTTGCGACTGGAAGCGTCCAGCTGTATTTGCCTAACCCCTTGGACGCGTCCAGCTTCGTAAAGAATTTGGCATGAGCCATCTCGCTGGTCAAATCTTCTCGTTTTGGTATCGGGTAATGCTCCCTCATGATGTTGCGGTTTAGATCCTGGGGGTCGATGCAGATTCGAAGCTCCCCTGATGGCTTCTTGCCACAGACCATGGAGCTGACCCAGTCCGTGGGTTCTGTGACCTTTGATATGATGCCCTGGTCCTGGAGGTCCTGTAATTGCTGCTTGAGGCGGTCCTTGAGGGGTGCCGGCACCCGACGTGTTGCGTGAATTACAGGGGTGACGTTTGGTTTGAGCAGGATTTTGTATCGGTATGGGAGCTTGCCCATTCCGTCGAACACGCTGTGGTACTGTGTGATGATGTCATCAATTTCAGCCTGGAAGTTTTCATCAGGTGAGGCTGTCGCCTGTGGGGATGACATGGTGTGGACTCGCTGAACCAGGTTCAGGAGCTTGCAGGCCCGAGCACAGAGCAGGGATGCTCTGTCAGGTCCTACGATCTCAAACCGCAGCGTCGCTTTAATTGACTTGTTGGGCACTCCGAGTTGGGCACTAGTAACTGAACTCCAGGATGAACATTTGCCATCAACCACCACCCTCTGTCTTCTTTCAGCGAGCCAATTACTGATCCAAACCGCTAAATAACCTTCAATCCCATACTTCCGTATTTTCTGCAATAGCCTACCGTGGGAACTTTATCAAACGCCTTACTGAAATCCATATACACCACATCAACCGCTTTACCCTCATCCACCTGTTTGGTCACCTTCTCAAAAAACTCAATAAGGTTTGCGAGGCATGACCTACCCTTCACAAAACCGTGTTGAGTATCGCTAATTAACTTGTTCTTTTCAAGATGATTATAAACCCTATCTCTTATAACCTTTTCCAACATTTTACCCACAACCGAAGTAAGGCTCACAGGTCTATAATTACCAGGGTTGTCTCTACTCCCCTTCTTGAACAAGGGGACAACATTTGCAATCCTCCAGTCTCCCGGCACTATTCCTGTCGACAAAGACGACATAAAGATAAAGGACAAAGGCTCTGCAATCTCCTCCCTTGCTTCCCAGAGAATCCTAGGATAAATCCCATCTGGCCCAGGGGACTTACCTATTTTTACACTTTCCAAAATTGCTAACACCTCCTCCTTGTGAACCTCAATCCCATCTAGCCTGGTCGACTGTACCTGAGTATTCTCCTCGACAACATTGTCTTTCTCCAGTGTAAACACTGACGAAAAATACCCATTTAATGCTTCCCCTATCTCCTCTGATTCCACACACAACTTTCCACTACTATCCTTGATTGGCCCTAATCTTACTCTAGTCATTCTTTTGTTCCTGATATACCTATAGAAAGCCTTAGGGTTTTCATTGATCCTATCCGCCAATGACTTTTCGTGTCCTCTCCTCACTCTTCTTAACTCTCCCTTTAGGTCCTTCCTGGCTAACTTGTAACTCTCAAGTGCCCTAACTGAGCCTTCATGTCTCATCCTAACATAAGCCTTCTTCTTTCTCTTGACAAGTGCTTCAACTTCCTTAGTAAACCACGGTTCCTTTGCTCGACAACTTCCTCCCTGCCTGACAGGTACATACTTATCAAGGACACGCAGTAGCTGTTCCTTGAAAAAGCTCCACATTTCGATTGTACCCATCCCCTGCAGTTTCCTTCTCCATCCTATACATCCTAAATCTTGCCGAATAGCATCATAATTTCCTTTCCCCCAGCTATAATTCTTGCCTTGCGGTATATACCTATCCCTGCCCATCGCTAAAGTAAACATAACCGAATTGTGATCACTATCACCAAAGTGCTCACCTACATCTAAATCTAACACCTGGTCGGGTTCATTACCCAGTACCAAATCCAATATGGCATCGCCCCTTGTTGGCCTGTCTACATACTGTGTCAGAAAACCCTCCTGCACACACTGCACAAAAACTGACCCATCTATAGTACTCGAACTATAGTATTTCTAGTCAATATTTGGAAAGTTAAAGTCCCCCATAACAACTACCCTGTTACTCTCGCTCCTGTCGAGAATCATCTTTGCTATCCTTTCCTCTACATCTCTGGAACTATTCGGAGGTCTATAGACAACTCCCAACAGGGTGACCTCTCCTCTCCTGTTCCTAACCTCGGCCCATACTACCTCAGTAGACGAGTCCTCAAACGTCCTTTCTGCTGCCGTAATACTTTCCTTGATTAACAGTGCCACACCCCCCTCTCTTTTTCTATCTTCTCTGTTCTTACAGAAACATCTAAATCCTGGAACCTGCAACAACCATTCCTGTCCCTGCTCTACCCATGTCTCCGAAATTGCCACAACATCGAGATCCCAGGTACCAACCCATGCTGCAAGCTCACCCCCCTTATTCCGGATGCTCCTGGCGTTGAAGTAGACACACTTCAAACCAGCATCTTGCTTGCCGGTGCCCTCTTTTTCAACTTTTAACCCTATCCCTGACCTCACTACTCTCAACATCCTGTACACTGGGACTACAATTTAGGTAGAGCACTAGCAAATCTTCCCCCCAGGATATTGCACAGTAATATCCTACTAGCTCTGGAAGCATCGATTTCTTCACTGCAAAGAAGTCAATCCATGTATACACATTTATAAATGTGAAGTGATTCATTTTGGGATGTTGAATTTGAATGCTGAATACAGGATTAAAGGCAGGATTCTTGGAAGTGTGGCGGAACAGAGGAATCTTGGGGTCCATGTACATAGATCCCTCAAAGTTGCCACCTAGGTTGTTAAGAAGGCATATGGTGTGTTGGCTTTCATTAACAGGGGGATTGAGTTTAAGAGCCACAAGGTTTTGCTGTAGCTTTATAAAACTCTAGTTATACCACACTTGGAATATTGTGTCCAGTTCTGGTCGCCTCATTATAGGAAGGATGTGGATGCTTTGGAGAGGATGCAGATTAGATTTACCAGGATGCTGCCTGGACTGGAGGGCATGTCTTATGAAGAAAGGAGGAGGGAGCTAGGGCTTTTCTCACTGGAGCGAAGAAGGCAGAGAGGTGACTTGATAGAGGTGTACAAGGTGATGAGAGCCATGGTTAGAGTGGATAGTCAGAGACTTTTCCCCAGGGTGGAAATGGCTGTCACAAGCGGACATAATTTTAAGGTGATTGGAGGAAGGTAGAGGGGAGATGTCAGGGGTCGGTTCTTTACACGGAGAGTAGTGGGTGTGTGGAATGTACTGCCAGCGGGGGTGATGGAGTCAGAATCATTAGGGACATTTAAGCGACTCTTGGACAGGCACATGGACAGCAGTAAATTGAAGGGATGTAGGTTGTTCTGAGATTAGGATAAATATTCGGCACAACATTGTGGGCTGAAGGGCCTGTACTGTGCTGTACTGTTCTATGTTCTGTTATGTACCTGGGGAAAGAAGGAGAACTCCTTCTCTCCTGGGTGGGTGAACCATCATGGGTCCATAGCCCCCAACTGCTGTATGAATAAGCCGAGTTCTTTCCCCAGGTTTGAGATCTTCACTGTTTTGGGATTCGACCTGTCTGTCCATGGGTCCTGTACACAGATAAAGTTCCCCCCCCACCCCATGATTAGTCGGTGTTGGGGATTTCCATTCGGCCCATCAAGTCTGCACCAGCTCTTGGAAAGAGCACCCCACTTAAGCCCACACCTTCACCCTATTCCGTAACCCAGTAACCCCACCTAACCTTTTTTGGATACTAAGGGCAATTTTATCATGGCTAATACACCTAACCTGCGCACCTTTGGACTGTGGGAGGAAACTGGAGCACCCGGAGGAAACCCACGCAGGCATGAGGAGAATGTGCAGACTCCACACAGACAGTGACTCAAGCTGGGAATCAAACCTGGGACCCTGGAGCTGTGAAGCAACTGTGCTAACCATTGTGCTACCGTGCTGCCCGCTGATCTCACCTCAATTTTGGAATTCAGCTCTTTTTGTCCACATTCTGGAACTGTGTAGCCCTGGTGGAACCCTAACTGAGCATCAGTGAATAGTTATTGCTGAGTAAGTGTTGCTTGATAGTAGTTGATGACTGAGAGTAGACTGATCGGGGTAATTGGCCATATTGGATGTTTCCTGATTTTTGAAGACAGGACATATCCAGATAGTTTTCCACATTGGATAAAAACAAATTACTGCGGATGCTGGAATTTGAAACCAAAAGAGAAAATGCTGGAAAATCTCAGCAGGTCTGGCAGCATCTGCAGGGAGAGAAAAGAGCTAACGTGTCGAGCCCAAATGACACTTTGTCAAAGATGCTGCCAGACCTGCTGAGATTTTCCAGCATTTTCTCTTTTGGTAATTTTCCACATGGTTAGCTGATTGCCAGTACTGTCACTTGACTAGAGGCACAGCTGTTTCTGGAGCACAAGTCTTTATTATTATAGCCGGGATGTTGTCAGTGCCCATATTCTTTGCTGTATCTAGTGCATTCAACCATTTAACATCATCAGGAGTGAATCAAATTGGCTGAAGACTGACATCTGACAACTGCGCCACTAGAGGAGGCCAAGATTAATCAACCACTCAGCACTCCTCACTGAAGATGTATGCAAATGTTCCAGCCTTTTCTTTTATACTGACTTGTTGGGCTCCACCAGCATTGGGGATTGGCATGTTTGTGGAGTCTTGTCCTTCGGTTAGTTGTTTAATTGTTATCCTCCATTCACGATCGGATGTGGCAGCACTGCAAAGCTTTCATCTGATCGGTTGGTTGTGGAATTGCTTTGCCCTGTCTATAGCATGCTGCTACAGTTAACTGAACACAGCAGGGACAGCGGGAGGGGTATTAACATTAGCCCAGCAGCATTGGGTTAGAGAAAGAAAAATCATGCACATCATTCATTTCTTATCACTGTCTCGCAACCTCTGCTGGATGTTTCAATGTGTGAATGCCAGGTGTGTTTTCGTTGTTATTCCGTGTGCAATTGAATATCCTGCTGATGCTGTGTGAAAGCTCACATGAATAATAGGCAACTTGATGAGACATATCCCTGCAGGTTTACCCAGCAAGAAATCAATGCCTTGAGAGGAGATGAGGAAAATTAGTGAGGAAAGAAATGAACATTTGATCATACTTTTTTTTAAAGTGTGGCATTTTTGGAATTACTGGTAAGATTCAGACTGGTTGAAAGAAAGCAAATGTTGTATGAATTGACATAACCTTGGACGTACATGCTTGATATTTGCTGACATCATTTCATATTTTAAGAAGTTCCCTCAGCTATTTAATTGAAAAGCCCTTCTCCTGTAGTTGACAAATTGACAGTCTGAATTAGGTGGATAAAGTACTGAGCAAACATAGATTTTGCCATTTCAATACGTTATGGCATTAGGCCAACCTTGTGAATATAGCTTTATGTGTCCTGTCTGCTCAGGAGCCGGGCTACATAGTTGATGTTGTTAAAGAAGTATTAAAAAAGTGCCTATGAAAAAAGTGCCTTGTTGCAGGAAATTAATTTAATTTCACAAGCATTTCTTAAACAGAGAAAGCAGGTTGTAGGTAACGCAAAAACAAAATAGCCCAAATCTTCTGATCAGGGTCAGGGGCACAGAGTTGGGAAATTCACCGGTGGTGGGGTTCTCTAGGAGTTGGGCTGGGTGACCCTGGAACGAATGGTGGGGATGCTGGGTAAGGAGGCAAGCTGGGCTCAATCCACCAGCAGTATATCAAAATTTGAGAAAAAAAAATAAAACAGCCCTCACTCCTCACCCTCATACCACTTCATGCCATCAGCCCCTATGGCCCTCATGCTCTCCATGCCAATTGTTATGGGCCAGGGTTTAGAGAACACCAAAGTGTGTCATGGAGTTCCCCTAACCCACAACTTTTAATAGTGGTTATGGGGAGCACAAGGGCCTACTTTACAGGTGTGATGCAACAGTGATCTAAAGTACTTTCATAACAAAACCATGTTTATTTATGAATCCAGTTAACACTTTATAATCCCACAGTAAACATCTGAACAACTATCAACACCAATAATACCCAAAGATACAATATTCTCAAAGTAACCCTTCATAACTTTCCTAACAATATCCATAAGACCAAAAGACCCTTTTTACAGAAAGACAGCAGGTTTAAATTCTCTACAGAAACAGATATTACTTTGAAATCCTCAAATGATCTGGAGACAGTCTTTAGATTGTAGAGATAGATCAATGCACCTTCTTACTGCGACTGCAGCTGCTTCAACTCTGAAAATGAAACTAAAACAGACAGACACACACCAGCCTTTTAGCTCAAAGCGAAAGTAAAAGCAGAATCACAGCTCAATTCCACCCACACACTGACATCACTGCAGCTATTTGATAAACACCCATTTATTAAAGGTACATCCACTACAGCTATTTGATAAACATCCATTTCTTAAAGGTACTCTCACATGAAACAATCTATGCCCCTCTGCCCATCACCCCTCACACCCTCCATGCCAACATATGCCATTCTGCCCACCCCCTGCCCCCATCACCTCCATGCACCAACCTATGTACCTCTACCACAACCCCCCCCCCCTTGACCTCCCCATACGCTGAGTGTCTGCCTATGCTCCACACTCCCATGGCCCTTCATAGCCCCTTGCCAAGTTAGTGACAACCCAGACCTCCCACCCACCACCATTTGCCCTTACATTTACCATGCCAGCTCACCCAGCATCCACCATGGGCAGACCTCAGCACCCACGCTGATATTAAATAAAACTAAGCTCCAAGTGTCTATTAAAAACTTCTCCATTTATGAGACTAAATATGTGGTGGCTGGCAGTTCTGGTGGCACCTGTTCCACTGGCCAGAATGGCAGCATCCCGTGTCAGATTCTGCATTTGGAGCCTCGTTAATTATGCACAGGCTTGTTCTCCTCTGAGTCACCTGGTGTTCTGGCTGCCATCAGCTGGTGGGTTTGAAGATCCTGGTGCCATAGTTAATACCAATCCAGCACACTCATCACTCTCTCCTGCCCATCTGTCTTCACTGCAGGATTGCAGCAACCCAGAGGGAAAAGGCTAGCAGCCCCAAGATGCACCCCAAGTATATCCTTTTGACCCCTTGTTTGTTAGCTTTTCATGCAGCCTTGTCAGGATCTATCTTATCTCTGCCTTCCATTATTCATCATCTTCATCTAACCCCTTGTTCCTCTGCCTGCCAATGTGAGTCCTTGCTCTTCCCTTGCCCTGCTTTCTCAACCCTCCTTCCACATTGCACCCCTTGCCTTTGTCAGGGACCTTGACATGCTCCCCCACCCACCTCGCATTCCACCTCTGATCAACTGTCACATATTTGATGCAGTGTCTGTATGAGTCCTGCAGCACAGTGCTGTCCAAATAGACACTGGTGTGTAGCACCAGGGGGAAAGAGACCCCTGTACTTCCAGTCCCAGCTGCAGCACTGATCTGACTCGTTGACAAAGGAGGGTCCATGGGTCCAGTAGCATGGTGCTGTCCATGAAGACCAGCTCGACATAGAGATAGAGGACAGGAACTGGTCTGCCTGGCAGAGTGGTGAACAGCACATCAGGAGCGAAGCAGCACTGTGACAAAAGGGCTTTGTTGCACTTACCTCAAACTCTTGCCAACTGAGGATTGCCTTTTGGATGCCATCTTTTCCAATTGGGGTTCAGACTAACATAATTTCTTGCTGCCGTGATGCAAGATCGGAAGCCCGCCACTGGCCAGCTGTTTTATGAGCATTCATAAGATGCAAATTAAAGCAAATTGCATTCACGGTACTAGCCAGTGGGGAGACCGACCCGCCATTCACCACCATTAGGAGAATTGCAATGCAATTTTACATTGATGGGTTTCTGACTTGTGTCTCCCATTAGATTCTCCACTCTCACCTGCCAGAGGCGGGATGGGAGAAATGGGAGAATTCCACCCAATGTTTTTTTTAAAAAAACGCTCTCCTTCATGAAAATCCATTGGCTACATTTACAATCTTCCAACTAAGTTATACTTTATAACAATTAACATTTCATTCAATTACATAAAACCTTATAAAAACAAGCGGAATTCACAAACACACATTAAACAATTCATAACGACTTAGATTTGTCAATCAAACTGGAAGGCGTCCAATTATGATACTGTACAGGTGTGAAATCAGTCATCCAGCACCCATGCAATAATGGAAACCCTCAGGCTTTTTTCAACAGGCAGTTAAACATATCTTTTTAACATTTCAAGCAGTCTTTTTCAAAAAGTTAAGGAACAGGAGTTGTAAATGTTTTCACTGTTTGACAGTTTACAGTTTATCTGGACACTTTTGACAGTTGCTTTTGGCAGTTCCAATACACTTCACAGTTGTGATCAGTTTATGAACTCTTTATGCACATTTATGCCTAATTTTCGCAATCTCAGGGGGCACCTGACCCGTTCCAAAGGACACCAGGGCTGGGTTCTCCGCCCCAGCGCCGGGTCGGAGAATCGTCAGGAGGGCATGAGAATCGCACCACGCCTCCTTTACGCCAGCTCGCCGATTCTCCGGCGCCGATTTCCGGGCTCCCGTGGGATCGCCGTTGCGATGGTCAGGGGCCATTGAACCCCCCCCCCCCCAGCGATTCTCCGCCGAGTTCGGCTGAGTCCCGCCGGCGTGGGTTACGTATGGTCCCACCCGATGGGACCTCGGAGTTCCATCTGCAGGGGTCGTCCTGGTGGGGGGGGCGGGGGGATCCAACCCCGGGGGGGGGGTCACGGTGGCCTGGCCCCAGCCTACCGATCGGCGGGCGGGCTAGTTCCGTGGGGGCCTATGTTCCTCCGCGCCGGCACCCTGTAGGGCTCTGCCATTTTGCCCGGGGGCTCGCACTGAGATGGGAACCCATGTGCGCATGCGTGAAATCGCGACGGTTGTGGCGTGCATGCGTGTAATCACACCGATCGTGGCGCGCATGCGCAGACTCACACTGGCCGTGGTGTGCCGGCTCTTGCAGCCAGAGCTGCGGACACCACTCTGGCACCATACTTGTCCCCCAGGAAGGGGTGGATAGCTGCTAGTTGAGGCCCGTTGACACCAAAGCGGCTCACGCCACTTTTCATGCCGGCGTCAGAACTTGGCCGCAGAATTGGAAAATCCCGGTCCAGATCTCTCCCAAAGGTGTCCACGGCCATACCCAAAAAATGCTACCTTAACTCCCCAAAAGTGTACCCTGGTTATCTGAATGAATTCACAACGTTCAGATCTGCTGCCATCAGGTCTAATCTGCACAGGCTTCAGATCGCTCTGACACGAGTGGAGGTAGATCCCAATTTCTCTGGACAGCTGCCTCTGTGCAAAACGTGTGTGCAAATCCCACCCGGGCCCATTCATGTTCCTGTGGAGAGGCTCTCCACCATTGCAAAAATCCAGGCCTTTGCGTTTGGAGGCTGAAGAGGGAAGATCTATGGGGTAGATCAGGTCAATGACGTGGTGGGTGACAATGTTTTGTGATGGGTTGTAAAATTGTTGCAGATATTTTAATTTCTTTAGGTAAACATGGGTATACAAGGTTGTTGCAGATAACAGATGGAAAAGGAAGCAAAGGAGATGACAGATTTTGGAATATCAGGGAAGGGATTCTCTGATCCTGAGGCTAAGTGTTGACCCCCCCCCCCCCCCCCCCCCCCCCCCCCTGATGCTAGTCCTGTCGAAGAGGTTATCCCGGAGCTGATGGAGACGATAGGGTGTGGCTGGCACATTCAGAGGGAGGTGTCAGCAACACTCCAGCAGATCCATAGCCGCTTGGAGGAGTCCCAGAATCTATGGGCGCAGGAGTTGTCGCTGGCATTGCGTGGCACTGAGGGCAACACTTCTAGGGTGGTAACTGCAGTGGAGAGCCTGGTGCATGATGTCGGCACCATTAGTGAAGGTATCCAGGGCGTCACACAGTCTGTGACAGCCATGGTTGAGGGTCTCTACAGAATGTTAGCGTCCTGGGGGATGTCACCCAGTACCAGGCTGACCTTGATGAGGTTCTGCGGGACATGTCCCTCTCTCAGATGGGAATGGCCAAGGTGGTGCGGAGCTTCTCCCAGTCGCAGATGGGAATTGCTGAGACGCTGCAGAGCATGGTCCAGTCACTGAGGGAAATCGCGGAGGGCGTCGATATGATGGTGTGGACCATGGGGAACTGCCTGGACAGGCAGAGCCAGATAATGCATGGGCAGCCTGAACTCGAACCCCAGGGCCCTATGGGCACCGACCGGGAGGAGGGGGCGCTGGATGCCAATCCGGACCTCTCCCATGGAGTGGTGATGTAACTCAGCTACCCTGAGTTACACTCCTCTGATGACCGGACCCTCCGGCCTCAGAGCCCCCAGAGGATGCCTGCCAGAGGCATCGAAGGCAATGGGACAAGGTAAGCAGCTGGCTGCCCCCATCTCAGATGTGCACCTTGGGGACATTCCTAAACGTAGCGGTAGAGTTAGGAGGGCAAAGCACATCGAGGATCACTGATGGCACCGGGAGAGGGAGGAAGCAATGGGGGTAGGGAGATGGCTGGGGGTGGGGAGAAGGCAGCACTATTGGGAGAATGAGGAATTGTTACACACAATAAAAACCCTTGTGCACAACCGGTATAAGAACTAGGAGCAGGAGTAGGCCATCTGGCCCCTCGAGCCTGCTCCGCCATTCAATTAGATCATGGCTGATCTTTTGTGGACTCAGCTCCACTTTCCGGCCCGAACACCATAACCCTTAATCCCTTTATTCTTCAAAAAACTATCTATCTTTACCTTATAAACATGTAATGAAGGAGCCTCAACTGCTTCACTGGGCAAGGAATTCCATAGATTCACAACCCTTTGGGTGAAGAAGTTCCTCCTAAACTCAGTCCTAAATCTACTTCCCCTTATTTTGAGGCTATGCCCCGTAGTTCTGCTGTCACCTGCCAGTGGAAACAACCTGCCCGCATCTATCCTATCTATTCCCTTCATAATTTTAAATGTTTCTATAAGATCCCCCCTCATCCTTCTAAATTCCAACGAGTACAGTCCCAGTCTACTCAACCTCTCTTCATAATCCCACCCCTTCAGCTCTGGGATTAACCTAGTGAATCTCCTCTGCACACCCTCCAGCGCCAGTACGTCCTTTCTCAAGTAAGGAGACCAAAACTGAACACAATACTCCAGGTGTGGCCGCACTAACACCTTATACAATTGCAACATAACCTCCCTAGTCTTAAACTCCATCCCTCTAGCAATGAAGGACAAAATTCCATTTGCCTTCTTAATCACCTGTTGCACTTGTAAACCAACCTTCTGTGACTCATGCACTAGCACACCCAAGTCTCTCTGAACAGCGGCATGCTTTAATATTTTATCGTTTAAATAATAATCCCGTTTGCTGTTATTCCTACCAAAATGGATAACCTCACATTTGTCAACATTGTATTCCATCTGCCAGACCCGAGCCCATTCACTTAACCTATCCAAATCCCTCTGCAGACTTCCAGTATCCTCTGCACTTTTCGCTTTACCACTCATCTTAGTGTCATCTGCAAACTTGGACACATTGCCCTTGGTCCCCAACTCCAAATCATCAATGTAAATTGTGAACAATTGTGGGCCCAACACGGATCCCTGAGGGACACCACTAGCTACTGATTGCCAACCAGAGAAACACCCATTTATCCCAACTCTTTGCTTTCTATTAATTAACTAATCCTCTATCCATGCTACTACTTTACCCTTAATGCCATGCATCTTTATCTTATGCAGCAACCTTTTGTGTGGCACCTTGTCAAAGGCTTTCTGGAAATCCAGATATACCACATCCATCGGCTCCCCGTTATCTACTGCACTGGTAATGTCCTCAAAAAATTCCACTAAATTAGTTAGGCATGACCTGCCTTTAACGAACCCATGCTGCGTCTGCCCAATGGGACAATTTCTATCCAGATGCCTCGCAATTTCTTCCTTGATGATAGATTCCAGCATCTTCCCTATTACCGAAGTTAAACTCACTGGCCTATAATTTCCTGCTTTCTGCCTACCTCCTTTTTTAAACAGTGGCGTCACGTTTGCTAATTTCCAATCCACCGGGACCACCCCAGAGTCTAGTGAATTTCGGTAAATTATCACTAGTGCATCTGCAATTTCCCTAGCCATCTCTTTTAGCACTCTGGGATTCATTCCATCAGGGCCAGGAGACTTGTCTATCTTTAGCCCCATTAGCTTGCCCATCACTCCCTCCTTAGTGATAACAATCCTCTCAAGGTCCTCACCTGTCATAGCCTCATTTCTATCAGTCGCTGGCATGTTATTTGTGTCTTCCACTGTGAAGACCGACCCAAAAAACCTGTTCAGTTCCTCAGCCATTTCCTCATTTCCCATTATTAAAACTCCCTTCTCATCCTCTAAAGGACCAATATTTACCTTAGCCACTCTTTTTTGTCTTATATATTTGTAAAAACTTTTACTGTCTGTTTTTATATTCTGAGCAAGTTTACTCTCATACTCTATCTTACTCTTCTTTATAGCTTTTTTAGTAGCTTTCTGTTGCCCCCTAAAGATTTCCCAGTCCTCTAATCTCCCAGCAATCTTTGCCACTTTATATGCTTTTTCCTTCAATTTGATACTCTCCCTTATTTCCTTAGATATCCACGGTCGATTTTCCCTCTTTCTTCCGTCCTTCCTTTTTGTTGGTATAAACCTTTGCTGAGCACTGTGAAAAATCGCTTGGAAGGTTCTCCACTGTTCCTCAACTGTTCCACCATAAAGTCTTAGCTCCCAGTCTACCTTAGCTAGTTCTTCTCTCATCCCCTTGTAATCTCCTTTGTTTAAACACAAAACACTAGTATTTGATTTTACTTTCTCACCCTCCATTTGTATTTTAAATTCCACCATATTGTGACCGCTCCTTCCGAGAGGATCCCTAACTATGAGATCATGAATCAATCCTGTCTCATTACACAGGACAAGATCTAGGACCGCTTGTTCCCTCGTAGGTTCCATTACATACTGTTCTAGGAAACTATCGCGGATACATTCTATAAACTCCTCCTCACGGTTGCCTTGACCGACCTGGTTAAACCAATCGACATGTAGATTAAAATCCCCCATGATAACTGCTGTACCATTTCTACATGCATCAGTTATTTCTTTGTTTATTGCCTGCCCCACCATCTCGTTACTATTTGGTGGCCGATAGACTACTCCTATCAGTGACTTTTTCGCCTTACTATTCCTGATTTCCACCCAAATGGATTATCCTCCATAGCACCGATGTCATCCCTTACTATTGCCCGGATGTCATCCTTAAATAACAGAGCAACACCACCTCCCTTACCATCCACTCTGTCCTTCTGAATAGTTTGATACCCTCGGATATTTAACTCCCAGTCGTGACCATCCTTTAACCATGTTTCAGTAATGGCCACTAAATTATAGTCATTTACGATGATTTGTGCCACCAACTCATTTACTTTATTCCGAATACTACGAGCATTCAGGTAAAGTACACTTATGTTGGTTTTTTTACCTCTGTTTTGAATCTTAACATCTCCAGTTTTATTCCTTTTGTTATTACTGGGCCTATTTACTGTGCTCCCCTCAGTCACTGTACCTTGTACTGTCGCCCTTATGGATTTCTGACTATGTCTTCTCTGCCTTGCACTTTTCCCCTTACTTCCTTTTGTTTCTGTCCCTGTTTTACTACCTTCCAACTTCCAGCATTGGTTCCCATCCCCCTGCCACATTAGTTTAAACCCTCCCCAACAGCTCTAGAAAACACCCCCCCTAGGACATCGGTTCCAGTCCTGCCCAAGTGCAGACCGTCCGGTTTGTACTGGTCCCACCTCCCCCAGAACCGGTCCCAATGCCCCAGGAATTTGAATCCCTCCCTCTTGCACCATCTCTCGAGCCACGCATTCATCCTATCTATCCTGACATTCCTACTCTGACTAGCTCGTGGCACTGGTAGCAATCCTGAGATTACTACCTTTGAGGTCCTACTTTTTAGTTTAACTCCTAACTCCCTGAATTCCGCTTGTAGGACCTCATCCCGTTTTTTACCTATATCGTTGGTGCCTATGTGCACCACGACAGCTGGCTGTTCACCCTCCCCCCCAGAATGTCCTGCAGCCGCTCCGAGACATCCTTGACCCTTGCACCAGGGAGGCAACATACCATCCTGGAGTCTCGATTGCGTCCACAGAACCGCCTGTCTATTCCCCTTACGATCGAGTCCCCTATCACTATAGCCCTGCCATTTTTCTTCCTGCCCTGCTGTGCAGCAGAGCCAGCCACGGTGCCATGAACATGGCTGCTGCTGCCTTCCCCTGGTGAGCCATCTCCCTCAACAGTATCCAAAGCGGTATATCTGTTTTGCAGGGAGATGACCGCAGGGGACACCTGCACTGCCTTCCTACTCTTGCTCTTTCTTTTGGTCACCCATTTTCTATCTCCCTCAGTAACCTTCACCTGCGGTGTGACCAACTCGCTAAACGTGCTATCCACGACCTCCTCAGCATCGCGGATGCTCCAAAGTGAGTCCATCCGCAGCTCCAGAGCCGTCAAGCGGTCTAACAAGAGCTGCAACTGAACACACTTCTTGCACGTGAAGGAGCCAGGGACAGTGGACGTGTCCCTGAGCTCCCACATCGCACACGAGGAGCATGACACGGGTCTGGGATCTCCTGCCATGTCTTAAACCCTTGGTAAACTTAAACAACTAGAATTTCAAAATAAAAATAAATAAATTAGACAATGAAAAGAAAAAGAGAGACTACTTACCAGTCACTTACCAGGGTTAAAAAGCACCTCTGTCACCTTCTTCTGCAATGCGGACTGAACTCCGTACCCTTGGCCCATCTCATCAGGCACCTCCCCCTCCCCGTGGCACTCACCCATCCTCCGGTCGTGGACATGTCCCTGGAGCAGGGTCCCATCCCCTGGGTGTTCAGATGTTGGCTACAGCTGTGTGACTGGTGTTGTTTCCTGCAGGGGGCTGGTTTAGCTCACTCAGCTAAATCGCTGGCTTTTAAAGCAGACCAAGCAGGCCAGCAGCACGGTTCGATTCCCGTACCAGCCTCCCCGGACAGGCGCCGGAATGTGGCGACTAGGGGCTTTTCACAGTAACTTCATTGAAGCCTACTCGTGACAATAAGCGATTTTCATTTCATTTTTCATTTCAGTGTTCAAGCACAGTGCCCATGCATCATGGTGTGATTGTGATGCTGGGCAATGCCTCCCACATGGCTGGCCGACCCCTGGAGAGCCACTTGGGTTATGTGAAGTGCTGACTTAACCATGGTTGCTAATTCCCTATTAGCGATGACCTTCAGCCGCATGGCCAGAGGCCTCGGCAGTCGGTTGGGATTATGGGTAGTCGGTGCGGCAAACAGGTAGGGACAAGGGTTGCCCCCGGGGTGGGTACACATGATCCAGGGGTTGGCATCGTGGTACCGTGAGGGGTTGCACCCCCCCCACCCTCCCATGGCAGCCCACCCCTGCGGAAGGTCCACCATCCCCAGCCAAGTGTCCCCCACCCTCCGCGAGCACTGGGGTGGCAATGGCAAGCCCAATGCCCCCCCCGGAATATTTGCCTGTGAGCAAAGATGGACACTCACTTCCCCACAGATGCCCTTCCGCCAGGTTTACGTTAACCAAAAGGAGTACTAATTAGGGCAGCACGGTGGCACAGAGGGTTAGCCCTGCTGCCTCACGGTGCTGAGTTCCAGGTTCGATTCCGGCTCTGGGTCACTGTCTGTGTGGAGTTTGCACATTCTCCCCGTATTTGCGTGGGTCAAACCGGCACAACCCAAGATATGCAGACTAGGTGGATTGGCCACGCTAAATTGCCCCTTAATTGGAAAAAATGAATTGTGTACTCTAAATTTATTTTAAAAAAGGAGTACTAACCGGCACCAGCATGACCACTTCCTGGGGAGAACCCTGAATGATGGGAGTCCATCGGATATGGGGTGGCTCTTGTTAGGGGCTGCTTTAGCACAGGGCTAAATCGCTGGCTTTGAAAGCAGACCAAGGCAGGCCAGCAGCACGGTTCAATTCCCGTACCAGCCTCCCCGAACAGGCGCCGGAATGTGGCGACTAGGGGCTTTTCACAATAACTTCATTTGAAGCCTACTCGTGACAATAGTGATTTTCATTTCATTTTTCATTTAATTGTACCGAAATGGGGCTTACGTGGTGGTAATTGGTTTCTCGCTGCGCTACGGCGAGATCCTGATTTCCCCCAAGGGAGCGGGTTGTTTGCATTGCAAATTGTTTGGTGCCTGGCGCGGTTCTCATTTTTAGCCTCTCCCGCTATTCACCGGTCTAATTTTGCAAGAAAGAGTGTAACGAGGTAGGGGAATCGCGCCCATTGTATTTTCTGTAATTGCTGAAAATTTGTGCTTCATGTGTCTTTTCAATTGTAAATGAATAGTTTGGTTTGTATAATTCATGAAATCTATAGAAATCTGTTATAAATGTGGCTGTGTTTGCTTCCTGTTTTCTCCAACTAATATTACTTCTGACATTTAATCACCTATTTTTTTCTGTTCTAGCACTGTCCACATTATTCATGTGCATGTACGTTTCATATCCCTTCCCTCTCTATTCCTTTTCAAATGCTACTCACCTGTAATAGCTCATAGCTTGACATAACACTACATCGAGAGTATGCACACTGCAGGGCCTGATTAATAGATAAGAATACCTTCAAGAACAGAAAGAGTTAGGTCCATTCATGGACACAGCTAAGAGAAAGATAGTTTTATAAAAATCCAAAATTTCCAATAGTTGCGTATTCTAATTCTACTTCCTCTTGATCCTTAATTAACAAAATATTAGATAATATTTATAACTGTTCTAATTCTGTCATAACTATTCTGTGGAATATACAGTTCATTTGTCTATCTAGCACAGCTGAGGAACAATATCTTTATCAAAAGCATATTGTAAAATTTCATAATTTATCATATTTCTCTCTCTCAGGAAACCATCATAAACTGTCTACAGAAAAGATACTCTGAGTTACAGATATACACCTACGTTGGGGACATTTTAATTGCTTTAAACCCTTTCCAGGACCTACCTATTTACACACCAGAGGTAAGTCAGAATTTCTAACGTGTTGTCTGAGAACATGAGAACCATAAAGAGTGATTTTGGTTTTTCAGCCAAAACTGTGTGGTTACCATACGAACTTTCCCTCACTCTTCACATCATGGCAATTTTGGAATATATATGCAAATTTGGGTCCGACAGAACCCCAAAGCAATTTTCAATTGTAAATCCATGGGGTAATGCACAAGTGCTGCCCATTGCGCCAACAATTCTTCAAATTCTCACCATGACACACTGAGCTTATCCTGTGTGTAGCTGAGCTACACAATCAGGAAACTCCCAGATACCACTCCCAATCTCTGCTTTGGGCTGTGTTGCTACTACTGTCACATACTTCTCTGGCACCGAAGGTTGATCTTGCCGACTTGGGCATGGTGTTACAGCATACACTATAACCTTGAAGATAAAATTATTCTCGATAAGAAGAAGCTCTATGCACCTAAACTGTCAAAAAGCTAGATACAGCATTTTATTACATCCCACAGAAATTAGATTAGATTTAAATTTATTGCCACATGTACCGAGGTACAGTGAAAAGTATTGTTCTGCGAACAGTTCAGGCAGATCGTTCGACTATGAAAAACATAGGACATACACTAAATACACAATGTAAATACATAGACATAGGTATCAGGTGAAGCATATGGAGTATAGTGCTGCAACAATAGAGAAGATGTATGGAGAAATCAGTTCAATCCATATGAGGGCCATTCAGGAATCTGGTAAGAGCGGGGAAGAAGTTGTTTTTGAATCTGATGTTGCGTGTTCTCAGACTTTTGTTCTGCATCACACACATACAACGAATTAAGTTTAACTATAGTCACTGTGAAAGCAAATAATGCACATATGATTAATGAATGCCTCATAGAAATAGAATGGATTTCATATAGGAACATAAGAACAAAAGTAGTTCATTCAGCCCCTCGAGCTATCTGGACATTCAGTGAGATCATGGCTGATCTGTGGCCTAACTTAACATACCTGCCTTTGGCCCATATCCCTTAATATCTTTGCTTGACAAAAATCTATCTATCTCAGATTTAAAATTAACAACTGATCTAGATTCAACTACGAAAGGGAAAATGCTGGAAAATCTCAGCAAGTCTGGCAGCATCTGTAGGGAGAGAAAAGAGCTAACGTTGCGAGTCCGATGACTCTTTGTCAAAGCTTTAGCTCTTTTCTCTCCCTACAGATGCTGCCAGACTTGCTGAGATTTTCCAGCATTTTCCCTTTCGTTTCAGATTCCAGCATTCGCAGTAATTTGCTTTTATTAGATTCAACTACTGTCTGTGGGAGAGTTCTGAACCTCTACCACTCTTTGAGTGAAGAAGGTCCTCCTAACATCTCTTTCGAACGGTCTCAAACTAATTTTTAGATTAGGCCCCCTAGTTTTAGAATAATCCCCAATGAGTGGAAAGAGTTTATCTTTATCTACCCTGTCTTTCCCTGTTAATATCTTGAATACTTCGATCAGATCACCCCGTAATCTTCTAAATTCTAGCGAAAACTGGTAATTTGAGTAATCTCTCCTCCTAACTCAACCCGCGCAATCCAGGTATCATTTTTGTAAACCTACATTTCACTTCCTCCAAGGCCAAAATATCCTTCCTAAGGTGTGGCTCCCAGAACTGCTCACAGTATTCCAAGTGGGGTCTACCGGGGTTTTGTGTAGCTGCAGCATAACCCCCAGTGTATTTATACTCCAATCCTCTAGATATAAAGGCTAGCGTTTCATTAGCCTTTTTGATTATTTTCATCACTTCCTGGAATTTTAAGGACCTATGCATGTGAACGAACCCCCAAGTCTCTTTGGACATCCACTAACCTAACCTCTTTCCATTTAGAAAGTACTCTGCTCTATCCTTTTTTGGTCCAAAATGGCCAACCTTACATTGCTTGCATTAAATTCCACCTGCCACAATTTTACCCATTCACTGAGTCGGTCAATGTGTCCTTGCAATGTTATACTGTCATCTTGGCTGTGTACAATGCCACCTAACCTTGTATCGTCCACAAATTTGGATATATGACTTTCTCTGCCATCATCCAAGTCATTATTGAGTAGTGTGAATAATTAATACCCTAACACAGATCCCTGTGGCACACCACTAGTCACTTCCTGCCAGTTAGAGTAATTACCTATTTTCTCCATATAAATGACATCCATAGATGTTCCCTAGTCCACGACCTTACACACCTCTTAAAAAATTTCAATAAGATTAGTCAGGCATGACCTCCGCTTCACAAATCCATGCTGGCTGTCCCGAATATACCAAATTCTTTCAAGGTGTCAGTTACCCCATCCCTGATTATAGACCCCGGCAATTTCCTCACCTCCAATGTAAGGCTAACTGGTCTGTAATTACCTGGTTTATGACTTTCACCCTTCTGAAAAAGTGGATTCACGAGCAATTTTCAAACCCAGAGGGACTATTCCTAAATCTGGAGAACTCTGGAAGATTATAGTTTGGGCATCTACAATGTGCTCACCTTACTTCCTTTGACACCCTCGGATGGAAACGGTAAAGTCCTGGGGATTTGTCACTCTTTAGTTCCATTAATTTCCTAGTTAGTGATGCTGTACTTGCGTCAATTGTATTCAGTCCCTGTCCTCTATTGACTATTTTTGTTTTGGGACTTATGGCAAAATATCATCCTTTTCTACTGTAAATACTGAGGCAAAGTAATTATTAACATTTCTGTTATTTCCTCATTATCACTGAAAATATATCAATTTTTCAGCTATTAATGGGCCTACATTGCTCTTCCCACCCACTTTCCCTTTATATAACTATAAAATGTCTTCGTATTGCTTTTGATGTCCCTTGCAAGTTTTCTTTCATAATCCCTTTTCGTAGCTCTTATAAGCTGCTTTGTGATCCTTTGCTGGTCATTGTACCTATCCTATTCGTCCGGATCTGTACTATGTCTTTGTAAGCCCTTTCTTTTAGTTTTATGCTGTTCCTGACCTCTTTGTTTTTTGTGAAGCGGAGCCTTTGCCTCCCAGGGTATACACTTGCTCTGTATCTCATTAAATGTTTCTTTAAATATTCTCCACTGATCTTCAGTCGTTTGACCCTTTAACAGATCTTCCCGTTTACCGTGGACAATGTCTGCTTCATCCTGTTCAAGTCAGCCTTACCCAAGTCTAAAATTCTCATGTCTGTAACATGCTTTTCACTTTCAAATTCTATACTGAATTCAATCATATTGTGATCGCTATTTGATAAATATTCACGCCATTAAACTACTAATTAAATTGGGCTTATTACTCATAACTAAATCTAATATTGCACATATGTGTTGCATAATATGTCACATGAACTGTAATAATCTTTGTGCGATACTTTTTCTGATGATTTGATATTGTGCAATATTTTCCTGCAGTTTTCTAAGCTTTATCATGGTGTGAAGCGTTGTTCAAATCCTCCACACATTTTTGCCACTGCGGATGCTGCATATCAAGGAATGGTAACTTTTAGCAAAGATCAGGTGAGAGTCAACATGAGAAAAGTTTACAAGTAAGCAATATTGTTCGAAGACTGAACACATATTTATGTAGAACATGTAAAACATGAACCAGGACAGGAGTTTTCCTTTGAGATTCAGGACCCTGGTGTAAGGATAAGTGTGGGTCAGAAGCATGCACTGTGTGAGGGACCATTACCTGCCAGCGATTTTCTTCGATTATACCATTTAATGGTCAGAAGGCAATCTTACCGTCCAATTAAGGATAATTTGGAGGACCAATACGAGTCTTTCTAGTATTGAAGAAGTAGCAGGATGTCTTTTCAGATAAGTGAGAGAGAAGGTGTTCCAAGATAGAGGAAGCTTTCTCTAACCTTTTAAAAATGCAGTCATTAGCCACGGGTGCAACTGTAGGAGATGGGGCCCGAGAATAAGCGAAGAGCCAGGGGGCGCAGCAACATGCGGGCAACTCGCACTGGGGCCAACAACAGGAAGGCAGAACACCCATATGGGGCCCACGGCCATGGAAGGGAGGGAAATAAGTAGTTGTCAACATGTACAGTGATGCGTGTTTGTTTTTATGATCACTTATTATACTTTAGTCTATATTTGTCATGTAACATTAGTCTTTCCTTAGTTGCCTTCCCAAACACTGTGTTCGGCTATGAAACCTGTAAACTAATCGTACAAACTGAAATATGTAACATAAAAGTTGTGAAAACCGATAAAAACATTTTGTTTTCAAAAGCTGTCAGCAGAAGGGGCACCTCAGCATAGGGTGATCTGCACTGAAGGTGGGGAATGCCTATAAGCCTGCCTGGAATTCCGACACCCCCGCCTGCTGACAGGTAGCCAATTCCAGGCAGCTATGGTGTTCTCCACTGCCTCATGAGGCCTGGAGGCCAACTGAAAAATTCTAGTCCGCCTCCATCTCTAGGCTTTAATTGATCTTCAATTTCAAAAAGAAATGGAATTGGTTACCTATCGATTATGTACCCCAGGTACGGAATGGAATTGTTATGCTGACCGACGGTGAAAATCACCCTGCCTGCCCAACTCTGTTCTCATCAGGGCCCAAGAAGTCTGCCCCGTAAATTAATTATGCAATTTTGACTCAGGAGAAAAAAATGACAATTATTTTGCAGTTGTATTAGTGCACCATGTTATGTTCCTTGTATTGTTCTCCGAGATAGCCAAAGTCATAGTGTTGACAAAGAACATAAAGTTATATGTTTAAATCAAAACTAGTTTATTTTACACTACTTAAATTGGTTTGCACACTCTACTGAGTAACAGTTAACAAAATAATAGTATTCAATCTATGATACAGTAATTAATTATCTCTCTGATATATAACCTACACTCAAACTCAACTTCACACTATCCTTCGACACCAACTTCTCCAACAGCTTCTCCCAGAATGCCTAGAGATGCAGCCTTTTATAAGACTACTCAGTGCCATCTAGTCTTGATATACATGAACATAATTTTATTAACCCTTTACTCTCCTTAGATTATACATATCATTACACACCACTTGTTGGTTAACTATGGAGTAGGTCATGCCCAAACCATTGAGCACTCACAGCTGAAGGTTTTGTTAGTCAGAAGCAAGTTAACCTACCCCCAACATTGAGAAAATATTTTTCCTTATTCTTCTTAATGAAAAAGATTTCAAATCCTTCCACAACCCCTAGATGCTGGCTCCAATTCTTGCTCAAACGCATTACCAGCTGCCAATCCATTTTCAGCCAATGTCCCTGCACTTGCTGTGGCTATCCCACAAATGCTAAACAGGCCTTGTATCTTGTCTCCTTTAATAATAACCACTCCAATTGATTGTATTTTGGTCAGTGTAACTACTCCCCTCTTTCTCTGCCTCTATATCACTCCTTCACCATGTCATGACCCCATCTCATCAGAAATCTTTTTCCTTGCCTCCTCCTGACTTCTCGATCCCCGTAACCTTTCCCTCATCAACAGACTCCCCTTCCTTGCTGCTATTTGCATCATCCTCTCCTTTCTCCTCACTGCGTTCTTCTTCCTCATTCTTTCGGCTGGTTTGTCCTGAAATACTCACATTGGCCTGGACTATCCATGTAGAAGGCCAGGGGAAATCAGCTAGTTTTCCTTATTATTTTAGTTCAATTAAATTTTAGTGGTGAAACACCTGACAGAGCTACAACCTAAAATGTCAGACTGATAATTTTGCAGCTGTATTCCAGCTCAGCTGCTGCCTGAGTTGTCTATCCTCAGCAGCATTCTGTACAGTGGTAGCTTGAAAAGCCTCATATGTATACCTTACACTCCATCAGACTCAAAAGACAAACTGGAGAGAGATGGAGACTGATTTGGATAGATAATCAACTCCCAGGCTGGTTGGTTGGTTTATTTATTTAAAGAGTTAAAGGCTCAAAAGGAATAAAAGTTAATCAAATGCACATTTAATTTATTTTGACAATGAAGCTTTTTTTTATGGGCTTGCTAATGGGAATGCGATTATTGGATTATCTGAGAACACATGTGACTAAGTTTTTGGATACGTGGGTTTGAGTAGGGTGATCATGGCTCGGCATAACATTGAGGGCCGAAGGGCCTGTTCTGTGCTGTACTGTTCTATGTTCTATGTTCTAAGGTAGAGGGGACAGTCAAAGTCCTGGGCGTCACCTTTCAGTCACCTATTTTTAAACTCCTGGGCTATGTTGGGGTAGTTGACTGGCCTTGCTGATGGCATGCCTTAGTTGGGCTTTCAAAATGGTGGGCGGCACGGTAGCTCAGTGGGTTGCACTGTTGCTTCACACTGTTGCGCCAGGGTCCTGGGCCACTGTCTATTTGGTGTCTGCACGTTCTCCCTTTGCGTGGGTTTCCTCTGGGTGCTCCAATTTCCTCCCACTAGACCCGAAAGACGGGCTGTTAGGTAATTTGGACATTCTGAATTCTCTCTCTGTGTACCCAAACAGGCGCCAGAGTGTGGCGACTAGGGGCTTTCACAGTAACTTTATTGCAGTGTTTATGTAAACCTACTTGTGACAATAAAGATTATTATACATTATTAGAATTATTCAATTTTTTTTAACTTTGATTATTCTCCCCAATTTTTATGAATGGAAATACCATTTTGTAAAAGTAGCAACATAGTCATTGGATGTTTATAGTGAAAAAGGCACATTCACAGAGACCAACTTGTATCTGCTGTGTTATGGGTATGCATGAGACACTTTGGCAGTGCCACAGATCTGAGAGAGATTCGGCATGAATAGACATTAAGGTGGAAACATTTATTTACATGGCGTTGATTCTAGCACTGCTATCAGATTGTGTTGATTTATCAGAGTAGGTAGAGCCCTCTGCTTCCGCAGTCTGAATGGTGTTCTTTAATAATATCAGTGAAGCACAGCATACAGGCTGCGGAGGTATCAGTCTGTAGCAGTGTCTGCCCCCCTGGGAATTGAAGTAAGTCTGCGTAGCAATGCTATGCAAACCAATATCACCCTCCAAGTATTCAGCAGATTGGCGGGAACTCTTTCTATCTTGCATTTTTGGTCTATTTTCCATTTTTGGTCTATTTTTAAATGAGTACATTTGAGTAATCTTACTGTTTCAGATCATTTGAAGCATGTTATCATCTTCTAGATTTGCTCTCTGATATTTAGGATAGTGTACACAGCATTGAAACTGGTGCTACTTCCTGCCAAGCATGAGCAGCCATTCCCTCGGAGAGATGCACTGGAGTAAAAATGGACCAACCCTCCCCAATCCCTCCATATTGTCAGCCAAAAATATGGGACTGAATTTTTAACTACCGATGCAAGGAGGTGGATGGGCTTCGAATTTCTTGCCGCCAGTCTGAGTGCTGGTTTTCCAGCTCCATCGGGTAGCCATTTAACCTTGTGAAGGGCCTGTTTAGTAAAGTCTCTTGTCAGGGGGAAGGCCCTGGAGACGATCTTCTAGCTTGCCTGAGTTTAGCTGCAGCCACGGGCCATCCTGTGGAAGGGTTCCTCCCTCCCTCCACAATGGTGGTTAGCGGTAAAGCCTTTGTATTTTATTCTTGAAAAAGTTGGAGTGAGCACCCAATTTTGGCCAATTAATGGCGAAAGGGTGTCATGACATTCTGCTGCCACTTCTAAGCTAGAGGATCACTTATCGAGAGGCCACCCTCTGATCTCAGTTGAATGGGAAGCCCACCGCCTGCCATTAATTGGCCAATTCGAGGAAAGTCACATGTAATTGACAGTTTCTCTCACAGTGCAGGCCTCCGACCCTCATTTGAGCAAGGTGGCAGGGTTCTGACGTCCACAATGAAAATGCATTTTGAGTCTGCTTTAAAGATCTAACAATTCCCCCTTCCCTCTCCTTCACCTATAGTTAGCCGGCCGCATCTCTTTAAATTTCAGCACAACATTGTGTGGCATATTGTGCAGGCAGCTATAAATAATTATGTAGGTGAGTTTACCTCACAAAATTATGGGCTGTCAATTCATCAAGCAGTTGGCTACTTGCATTAGGAATTAGGCAATTAAGTCTAAACTTAGTCCACACTAAAATAAAATGTTTGAAGTAATGTGTTTTGTTGCAATTTCATTGAAAAGATGTTGAGATGATGCTTTCAGAAGTTTTTTTTAAACAAGATAGCATTACATTTGTTTTATTAAAATAACATTGTTCCATCAAAAAACATTTTTGGAGGGGGGGTTAAGATTTCTGTTTTCTTAGTTCCAATTTAACGATAAAAGCTGGGTGGAGCAATGGTTAGCACTGCTGCCTCACAGCGCTGAGAACTCTGGTTCTACCCCGGTCCCGAGTCACTGACCCGAGTGGGGTTTGCATTCACCCCGTGTTTGCGTGGGCCGCACTCCCACAACCCAAGAAGATGTGCAAGCTAGGTGGATTGGCCATGCTAAATTTCCCCTTAATTGGAAAGAAAAGAATTGGGTAACCTAAATTTATTTTAAAAAAGAAAAGAAAAACAATAAATGTTGTTTCTATTTGAGTTAATTGTTTGTGCAGCACTTCAGAAAGAGCATTGTTATAAAGTCGTGTGTTCTATGATTTCAGAATTTCATAAGAGTTGACTATTAACCAGATTGTTTTGGTATTGTTTTCATTTGTTTTGACCATACCAGTGCATTATCATAAGTGGAGAAAGTGGTGCCGGGAAGACGGAGAGCGCACATTTGATTGTTCAACACTTAACCTATTTGGGAAAGGTATGTTTGGTATAGGTTAAAGTCACCATAGTCCCCGAGGACCATAACATGCTCTCGCTTTTTTGAGGGAGAGCTGACTGGTGGTGATTTCACCTGAGGGTCACCACACCTCAGGCAAGAGGCAAGGTTTGAAAAGCCGGGGTCATAGATAACCTCAAACTACGTGAGAATTGAACCTGCGCAGTTGTCATCATTCTACATCACAAACCAGCCATCTATCCAACTGAGATAACTGACCCCATGTTTGGTATAATACCTGTTAATATTAAACCACTTTAACATTTCTGAAATGGATAAAACTGTCCTTTGCCTTTTTTGTGTTTATAATGGTGAAAAATATAGCATACAAGGATCATATGAATTTCTATTTAAATACAGAATTTAAAACTTTGTACCTTTGACATACGTTCTGACCTTTATTTTATTTCCATACATGCTAATTTCTTGCGTCAGTGTTGACTGGCCACTTGGAGCCTGAAGCCTAGTTTCTGATGTTTACCAATGTCCTGTTCCGACATATGTAATGGGCAATTAACCCTGGTCCTGCTGCTTATTAACCTACAGCTAATAAACCTGTTGGTGGCCAAACATTTGCCCACTGTACCAGCCTCCCGAACAGGTGCCAGAATGTGGCGACTAGGGGCTTTTCACAGTAACTTCATTGAAGCCTACTCGTGACAATAAGCGATTTTCATTTAATTTTTCATTTCATTCCAGTAGGTAATCTATCATCTATCCTTGCCACTCTAATCTCTCACTTACACTGTTAACTCTTGTGACTACTTTTCCCCTGCAGTTCTGCATTCTGGTTATTGCTGTTTGAAATTAAAGAAAGAAGGGATCTACAATCATAATCACAAAACTTGTTTTTAATAATATATGTTTGGCTAATGGACAGATGCCTTATATTGCAGGCTAACAATCGCGTTCTGCGAGAGAAGATTCTTCAAGTAAATCCACTTGTGGAAGCCTTTGGAAACGCTTGCACTGCAATCAATGATAATTCCAGTCGATTTGGGAAATATCTAGAAATGAAGTTCACTCCCACAGGGGCTGTAATGGGAGCGAAGATCTCTGAATATTTGTTAGAAAAATCAAGAGTTATTCAACAACCTGCGTATGTAATCTCTAGATTTAAATACATTCTTTCATTTTATCTATCAATTAATATTTTCCTCAACTGTGCATGCAATTCTGATGCATGAAGGACTTTTGTTAATACTGACATTGGTTGTCATAATGGGAAATTTTGTGTTCTGTAGCAGTAACATCCTTCATCTTGATATGCATCATTGCTACTGTTTCTATTGTTATCAAGAAATAATCGTGTAAGAATAATTTCATTTAGTTGCTGACACTAATCTGAAATGTACTCTTTTGTTCTTTCTTAATGTCCAAATATTGCCATTCTGCATGACTTTTTTTTCATTCATTCATGGGAGATGGCATTATCCGCTAGGTGCCAATCAAGCGGGTTGCTTTGTTCTGGATGGTGTCAAGCTTCTTGAGTGCTGTTGGAGCTGCACTCATACAGGCACATGGAGAGTATTCCATTACACTCCTGATTTGTGCCTTGCAGATGGTGGACAGACTTTGGGAAGTCAGGAGGTGAGGTACCTGCTCAGGATTTCTAGCCTCTGTCCTGCTCTTGTAGCTGCAGTATTTATATGGCAAGTCCAGTTCAGTTTCTAGTCAATGGTAACCACCTGGATGTTGATAGTGGAGAATTCAGTGAAAATAATGCCACTGAATGCTAACGGGCGATGGTTAGATTCCCTTTTTGGAGATTGTCATTGTCAGTGTAAGTACGAATGGATAAAGCCATAACATGCTTTATGAATTTGGACACGGAGAACAAGAGTAAAGAAGTAAGGATAAATTTGTACAGAATATTTGTTAGGCCACAATTATAGCACTAATTGCAATTTTGAGATGTCCATTATAAAAAGGAAATGAAAGCTGTACAAAGCATACAATGCAAATTCACAAGTGAATATTATTATGAGGTCCGATTAAGGAGAAAGATTAAAAGAAGTGTCTTTAAGTATTTGTACCGCAGCATACTTTGCCATGAGGAGAAAATGACGTAGAGAGACTATTAATTGTTTTAAGGGGAAACTAGATATAATTGGAAGCAGAGAAAGACACAGAGCTGTCTGAAGTGATTGGGATAGTGGGAATAGATTTAGATTGCATGAACACAAGGGTTTGGACAGATACAATTGGTCTGCTCTTTCTGCAGAATCTGTGGTTTTTACAGTGGTATCCTATAGGGTATGCCTTCCCCTTGACCTTAATTTCTCAGTTTCAAAAGTATAGTCATAAAAATATCTGCTAACATTATTGGTTCAGTAATATGAACTGAAACAGGTTCAGTACTATCAACTAAGACAAAAGGACTCTTATTTATGAGAATTTGAATTCTAAATTATTCTTGAAAATCAATTTTTCTGCTTGTATTTATTAAAATCCAGATTTCAAAAGTTAATTTGAAGAACTGATGGTCTGATTTAATATTAGCAATATTCTTTACTTTCAGAAGCGAGAAAAACTTTCACATTTTTTATTACATCTATGCTGGTCTCTATCATCAGAAAAAACTGACAGAATATAAACTTGCTGAAAATAAACCTCCAAGGTGAGTAATTGTGCAATGCTTTATAACATTGGGATGCCAATTTTATTGAAAATGTGATGTGTCTGGCATTGAGCAATATACTATGTTTACCACTTTCAGATGCTACATTGGTTATGACAGAGCTATTACCTTTGGTAATAGTGTGAATGGAAGAAATAATTGGGGTTATCACATCCTTCAGAAACATCTCAAATCCCTTCACATATAATGAATCACTTTGAAATCCATTGACTGTTGTTATGTGGACAAAGGGCGAAATTCTCCCAAAAATGTCTAAGTGCCATTTCGGTTGGGAAAATTGGGCCAGTACCATTCCCATCATGATCCTCTCATACCCAGTCACTTTTTTGGTGCCACGTGGCATGAAGCCACTGGCAAGGAAGTATACTCGGAGATCGGGGAGCCCTATCATAAGAAAAAAGTTATTGAAACATTTTCATTGACAACAAACTCAAGCAGCCTAATATGCAGCTCATACATAACAGTATCATAATAACAGTATATGTTTTTTAAAAAAGAAACCCACAAACCAACCTTATAACTCCCATAATCCCAACAAAATAATTTACCCCCAACAGTAATAATAACCAACCCCTCCCTTACCCTCCCCACACACCTTCGAATAGCTGATGGTGACTAATTCTTTGAAGTATGAGATGAATGGCTGCCACCTCAGGTTGTGGCACTAAGGGAAATTTAGGACAAGCCGTACAGATGAAATCACATAACTGAAAATATGGAAACAAGTGTGCCCTGACAGTTGAAATTTGGCCATGAATTCCACTCAGCTGGCAAACCGTCCCTCCAAGAACAGATCCCTAAAGCACTCCAAGCCCTTTCTTTATCACGCATCCAAACCTGAAGGCACAAGCAAATGGTTACCGCACAAGGGGGCTAGCAATGACATGGCACTCAGCTTGTAATGCTGCTTCAACTGCCTCCATATCCTTAATGTGGAAATCACCACCAGGTTTGAAGGGAGAACGAAGGCAAAGCCATAACCAAAACTTGAACCCTAACAGGAACTCGCCTCCACCTCCCCATATGGAGTCTGACTCCCCCAGCAACTTCTCAACATTGGCCGCTTAATAATAAAAGAGAAATTTGAGCATCGCCAGGCCCCGAGACTGCCTGTCCCTCTGAAGGTACACCCTACAAGTTCTTGGTGACTTACCCACCAAATAAAAGCAGTCACCAACTTGTTTACCTTGGCAAAAAAGACTTAGTAAGGCAAACATGGAGCCATTGGAACAGAAATAAGAACCATGGCAGAATATTCATCTTAATTTTCTGGACCTTGCCCGCCAGGGACAGCGGAAGGTTATCTCACCTTTTTAAATTGGACCTCAGGCTGCTCACCGAACTTGTAAAGTTTAATTTATGAAGCATGGACCAACCATGGGTCACTCGGATACCTAGATACCAGATGCTACCTCTGGCAAGACGAAAAGGCAGTACATCCAGATTGACTTCCCTCCCTGGGAGGGTTAACTGGAAATTATTCACTCTTCTCAGCACTGTAGCACAGTGGTTAACACAGTTCCAGGATGTGTGGGTCCCAGCTCCAGGGTCCCAGGTTCGATTCCCAGCTTGGGTCACTGACTGTGCGGCATCTGCAGGTTCTCCCTGTGTCTGTGTGGGTTTCCTCCGGGTGCTCGGTTTCCTCCCACAGTCCAAAGATGTGCAGGTTAGGTGGATTGGCTGTGCTAAATTGCCCTTAGTGTCCAAAATGATTAGATGGGGTTAGTGGGTTACGGGGATAGATTGTGTTATGGGCCAGGGTTTAGAGAACTCCAAAGTATATCATGGAGTTCACCTGCCCCACAACTTTTAAAAATAAATTTAAGAGTACCCAATTCATTTTTTTCCAATTAAGGGGCAATTTAGCGTGGCCAATCCACCTAGCCTGCACATCTTTGAGTTGTGGGGGTGAAACCCACGCAAACACAGGGAGAATATGCAAACTCCACACGGACAGTGACCCAGAGCCGGGATCGAACCTGGGACCTCGGCGCTGTGAGGCAACAGGGCTAACCCATTGTGCTGCCCCTGCCCCACAACTTTTAATAGATTTTGTTTATGGGGAGCACCAGGGCCCACTTTACAGGTGTGATGCAATAGAGATCTAAAAGTATTTTAAAACGAAAACAATGTTTATTCTATGAATTCAGTTTACACTTTATAAACACACATTAAACATCTTATCAACTACAAACAGTGATACTTTCCCAAATACAATATTTTATAGGTAACCCTTACCAACTTTCCTAACAACATCCATAAGCCGAAAAACACTTTTTAACAAAGACAGCAGGTTTAAATTCTCTACAGAAACAGATATTACTTTGAAATCATCAATGAGCTGAAGACATTCTTTAGCTTGTAGAGAGAAAGATCAATACACACATCTCCTTGGTTCACATGCAGCTCTCCAATTGAAAGCGAAACTAAACACAGAGTCAAAACCAGCTTTCAGCACAAAACAAAGTAAAAAGCAGAGCAGAGCCCAGCTCCACCCACACACTGACATCATTGCAGTTATTTGATAAACACCCAGTTCTTAAAGGTACACCCACCTGACAGTTGGAAGTGTGAGCTTAAGTGGGGTGCTCTTTCCAAGGGCTGGTGCCAGACTCGATAGGTTGAATGGCCTTCTTCTGCACTGTAAATTCTATGAATATCTATTCTATGAATTCTCCAGGTTCAACTTATAGCCCGAAAAGGAGTCAAAATTCATAATTTTGTCCATAGAAGAAACTGGGACCATAACATATAGAAGCACCCTATGCTCCCCCCTGTCCGCCCCCTCCCCCCGCTTTATCCCCCACCATCAACCCGAAGACCCCAGTACTAGCGCTAAAGGTTCTATCATTTGCATGAACAAGAATGGAGGAATTGGCACCCCTGCCTTGTACCCCTACCCAGTAGAAAACATCCCAAACTCAACGCATTAATGTTGTACGGAGTTTTATACAACAGCTGAACCCATGAGATAGACTTCTGCCCAACTCCAAATATCCCAAACACTCAAAAAAGTATTCGCACACCACCCTGCCGAACGCTTTCTCAGAATCCATAGCTATGATCACCTCTGGTTCAGGGGCTGGAGAAGGGGAGAGGACAAAGTTCAGACCTGTCATTTTTAGCCGATAGCTGTCCCCTTCACAAAATCTATCTGGTCCTCTGTAAGTACCTCCGAGACGCAGCACTCCAATCGCAGCACCAGAACCTCAGATAATAGCTTGGCGCCCACGTTCAAAAGAGAGATGGTGAGGAGCAGACAATGATGAGGAGCACTCTGAATGTAGATCAGCCCCAGCTGCCAATTTTCTCACTTTCTCTTCTCTCCTGCTCCCCACCCCACCCCCCACCCGATCCCCCAACATTGCGGCATCGGGGCTTTGGTGTCCCCACTCACCACCGTACTACCTGGCATCAAATCTCCCAGCCCTCCCCCTTCAAGGATCATTGACATTGGGACCCTTTTAATGGGCCTCCCTACAGGCCCCCCACTTCCCGCTGGCATCAGCACTCCCACAATCGGCGACACCAGCAAGCCTGGTGACTGTAGTTATTGAGCAGCCAAGGGTCAAAGGCTTCGGGTGTTTCTCTAAAAATGATTTATTAATTTTGGTTGTGTTGTGACTCTGGGCAATTGACCTCGCACTATCCCATGTGGTTGCAACAGTACTTGGATGCATATATTGAATATCACACCCCATTGACATTTACAAGCCTCTTGATTGACTGTTGAAGATTATCTCAAAGGAGCACTTCTTTGCCTTTATAGCACTTCATGGTCCATTAACACTGAAGTTCTTCCTTGTTTGAGCAGGTGTCCTGTCTGACCGCATTTTATCCATTGCATGTTTTTTTCTACTCTGAAGTGCTTCCAGTTCTCTGTCTGACAGTAATTTGTTTAGACTGGATCTTTTTCAGCCTCTGATGCCTGAACAGCATGCCTGCCCTGGGGGCATTTGTCAACCATAGAAGCAGCTGGCACCATTCAGAAATTAAAGTGCAAGGGTTCCTCAGTGAGGTTATATAGATATGGAGATAGATATGAAACTCAGGGAGAAAAACTGTGAGGTTTTAGAGCAAATTGTCATAGGGAATGACAAGGTGTGGAGGTGCTATAGACTTATAAGTGGACAAATCTCCAGGTCCAGCTGAATTGTGTCCCATTTGTTGTAGGAGGCAAGGGCGGAGATTTCAGGAGCTTTGAACCAAATTTGTAATTCCTTTCTTGCCACAGAGGAGGTGCCAGAGGATTGGAGAACAGCTAATGTGGTCTCACTATTTAGGAAATTCAGGGAGTTAGGAGTTAAACTAAAAAGTAGGACCTCAAAGGTAGTAATCTCAGGATTGCTACCAGTGCTACGAGCTAGTCAGAGTAGGAATGTCAGGATAGATAGGATGAATACGTGGCTCGAAAGATGGTGCAAGAGGGAGGGATTCAAATTCCTGGTGCATTGGGACCGGTTCTGGGGGAGGTGGGACCAGTACAAACCGGACGGTCTGCAACTGGGCAGGACTGGAACTGATGTCCGAGGGGGGGTGTTTGCTAGAGCTGTTGGGGAGGGTTTAAACTAATGTGGCAGGGGGATGGGAACCGATGCAGGAAGTTGGAAGGTAGTAAAACAGGGACAGAAGCAAAAGGAAGTAAGGGGGAAAGTGCAAGACAGAAAAGACACAGTCAAAAATCAAAAAGGGCGACAGTACAAGGTACAGTGACTGAGGGGAGCTCAGTGAATAGGCCCAGTAGTACTAAAAGGAGTAAAACTGGAGATGTTAAGATTCAAAACAGAGATTAAAAAAACAACATAAGTGTACTTTACCTGAATGCTCGTAGTATTCGGAATAAAGTAAATGGGTTGATGGCGCAAATCATCGTGAATGGCTATGATTTAGTGGCCATTACTGAAACATGGTTAAAGGATGGTCACGACTGGGAGTTAAATATCCGAGGGTATCAAACTATTCGGAAGGACAGAGTGGATGGTAAGGGACGTGGTGTAGCTCTGTTAATTAAGGATGACATCTGGGCAATAGTTAGGGATGATATCGGTGCTATGGAGGATAAGGTTGAATCCATTTGGGTGGAAATCAGGAATAGTAAAGCGAAAAAGTCACTGATAGGAGTAGTCTATCGGCCACCAAATAGTAACCTTATGGTGGGGCAGGCAATAAACAAAGAGATAACTGATGCATGTAGAAATGGTACAGCAGTTATCATGGGGGATTTTAATCTACATGTCGATTGGTTTAACCAGGTCGGTCAAGGCAACCTTGAGGAGGAGTTTATAGAATGTATCCGCGATAGTTTCCTAGAACAGTATGCAATGGAACCTACGAGGGAACAAGCGGTCCTAGATCTTGTCCTGTGTAATGAAACAGGATTGATTCATGATCTCATAGTTAGGGATCCTCTCGGAAGGAGTGATCACAATATGGTGGAATTTAAAATACAGATGGAGGGTGAGAAGATCAAATCAAATACTAGTCTTTTGTGTTTAAACAAAGGAGATTACAATGGGATGAGAGAAAAACTAGCTAAGGTAGACTGGGAGCAAAGACTTTATGGTGGAACAGTTGAGGGACAGTGGAGAACCTTCCAAGCGATTTTTCTCAGTGCTCAGCAAAGGTATATACCCACAAAAAGGAAGGACGGTAGAAAGAGGGAAAATCGACCGTGGATATCTAAGGAAATAAGGGAGAGTATCAAATTGAAGGAAAGAGCATACAAAGTGGCAAAGATTGGTGGGAGACCAGAGGGCTGGGAAATATTTAAGGGGCAACAGAAAGCTACTAAAAAAGCTATAAAGAAGAGTAAGATAGAATATGAGAGTAAACTTGCTCAGAATATAAAAGCAGACAGCAAAAGTTTTTACAAATATATAAAGCAAAAAAGAGTGGCTAAGGTAAATATAGGCCCTTTAGAGGATGAGAAGGGAGTTTTAATAATGGGAGATGAGGAAATGGCTGAGGAACTGAACAGGTTTTTTGGGTCGGTCTTCACAGTGGAAGACACAAATAACATGCCAGTGACTGATAGAAATTAGGTTATGACAGGTGATGACCTTGAGAGGATTGTGATCACTACGGAGGTAGTGATGGGCAAGCTAATGGGGCTAAAGGTAGACAAGTCTCCTGGCCCTGATGGAATGCATCCCAGAGTGCTAAAAGAGATGGCTAGGGAAATTGCAGATGCACTAGTGATGATTTACCAAAATTCACTAGACTCTGGGGTGGTCCCCGTGGATTGGAAATTAGCAAATGTGACACCACTGTTTAAAAAAGGATGTAGGCAGAGAGCAGGAAATTATAAGCCAGTGAGCTTAACGTCGGTAGTAGGGAAGATGCTGGAATCTATCATCAAGGAAGAAATAGCGAGGCATCTGGATAGAAATTGTCCCATTGTGCAGATGCAGCATGGGTTCATAAAGGGCAGGTCGTGCCTAACTAATTTAGTGCAATTTTTTGAGGACATTACCAGTGCAGTGGATAACGGGGAGCCAATAGATGTGGTATATCTGGATTTCCAGAAAGCTTTTGATAAGGTGCCACAAAAAGGCTGCTGCATAAGATAAAGATGCATGGCATTAAGGGTAAAGTAGTAGCATGGATAGAGGATTGGTTAATGAATAGAAAGCAAAGAGTGGGGATAAATGGGTGTTTCTCTGGTTGGCAATCAGTAGCTAGTGGTGTCCCTCAGGGATCTGTGTTGGGGCCACAATTGTTCACAATCAACATAGATGATTTGGAGTTGTGGACCAAGGGCAATGTGTCCAAGTTTGCAGATGACACTAAGATGAGTGGTAAAGCGAAAAGTGCAGAGGATACTGGAAGTCTGCAGAGGGATTTGGATAGGTTAAGTGAATGCGCTCGGGTCTGGCAAATGGAATATAATGTTGACAAATGTGAGGTTATCCATTTCGGTAGGAATAACAGCAAACAGGATTATTATTTAAACAATAAAATATTAAAGCATGCCGCTGTGCAGAGAGACCTGGGTGTGCCAGTGCATGAGTCACAGAAAGTTGGTTTACAGGTGCAACAGGTGATTAAGAAGGAAAATGGAATTTTGTCCTTCATTGCTAGAGGGATGGAGTTTAAGACTAGGGAGGTTATGCTGCAATTGTATAAGGTGTTAGTGCGGCCACACCTGGAGTATTGTGTTCAGTTTTGGTCTCCTTACTTGAGAAAGGACGTACTGGCACTGGAGGGTGTGCAGAGGAGATTCACAAGGTTAATCCCAGAGTTGAAGGTGTTGGATTACGAGGAGAGATTGAGTAGACTGGGACTGTACTCGTTGGAATTTAGAAGGATGAGGGGGGATCTTATAGAAACATTTAAAATTACGAAAGGAATAGATAGGATAGATGCGGGCAGGTTGTTTCCACTGGCGGGTGATAGCAGAACTCGGGGGCATAGCCTCAAAATAGATAGATTTAGGACTGAGTTTAGGAGGACTTCTTCACCCAAAGGGTTGTGAATCTATGGAATTCCTTGCCCAGTGAAGCAGTTGAGGCTCCTTCATTAAATGTTTTTAAGGTAAAGATAGGTAGTTTTTTAAAGAAAAAATGGATTAAGGGTTATGGTGTTCAGGCCGGAAAGTGGAGCTGGGTCCACAAAAGATCAGCCATGATCTCATTGAATGGCGGAGCAGGCTCAAGGGGCCAGGTGGCCTACTCCTGCTCCTAGTTCTTATGTTCTTATGTTCTTATAAAAGGTTGTTGAGATAAGCCAGGGAACTACAGACCAGTGAGTCGCATGTCAGTGGTAGGGAAACTATTGCAGAAAATTCTGAAGGAGAGAATCTATCTCCACTTGGAGAGGCAAGGTTTGATCAGGAATATGAGCCTGGTTTTGTCTGAGGGACGTCATGCCTAATAAATTTGACTCAATTTTTTGAGGATGTGACCGGGTGTGTAGAACAAAGAATAAAGAAAAATTACAGCACAGGGACAGGCCCTTCGGCCCTCCAAGCCTGTGCCGATCCAGATCCTCTATCTAAAACTGTCGCCTAAAAGAACAAAGAAAAAAAGATGAGTTGATGAGTTGATGTACATTATATGGATTTGAGCAAAGCCTTTGACAAGGCCCCACATGAGTGACTTATAAAGGCACATGCACATGGAATACAGGGTAACTTAATAAGGTGCATTCAAAATTGGCTTAGCTGGAGGAGACAGAGGGTGATGATAGACGGCTGATTTAGTGACTGGAAGTCAGTGTCCAGTTGCGTACCGCAGGGATCTGTTCTGGGTCCCCTATCGTTTGTCCTTTATATTATTGTACAAATGACATAGCTGACTATGTGAGGGGTAGGGTCAGTAAGATTGCGGATGACACAAAGATTGGCCGGGTGGTTAACAATGAGGTTGAGTGTCTTGGGTGACAGGAAGATATAGATGGGATGGTCAAATGGGCAGAAAAATGGGTATATGGAATTTAACCCTGAAAAGTATGAGGTGTTGCACTTTGGAAGGAGCAATTTGAAAAGGAAATATTCAATGAATGGCGCCGCACTGGGAAATCCTGAGGAACAAAGAGACCTTGGCATGCTTGTCCATATAACTCTGAAGGCAGAAGGGCAGGTTAATAGGGTGGTGAAAAAGGCATATGGGACACTTGCCTTTATCAATCGAGACATAGATTACAAAAGCAGGGTGGTCATGTTGGAGTTGTATAGAACTTTGGTGAGGCCACAGCTGCCTTGTATGGAACATAACTTAACTTAAGTTAAGTTATGAAGAGAGGTTGGATAATAGACTTGGATTGTTTTCACTGGAGCAGAGAAGACTGAGGAGTGATCTGATCAAGGTGTACAAGATTATGAGTAAGGACATGGTGGACAGGGAACAGCTGTTCCCATTAGTTGAAGGGTCAGTTAATAAGGAGCACATGTTCAAGGTGAGAGGTGGGAGGTTCAGGGGGATTTGAGGAAAAACCTTTTTACCCAGAGGGTGGTGACGGTCTGGAACGCACTGCCTGGGAGGGTGGTAGAGGTGGGTTGCCTCACATCCTTTAAAAAGTACCTGGATGAACATTTGGCATTTCTTAACATTCAAAACTATGGGCCAAGTGCTAGCAAATGGGATTAGGATTGGCAGATCAGATGCCTTTCCTGTGGCGGTGCAGGCTCAATGGGCCTCAGGGCCTTTTCTGCACTGTACTTTTCTGTGATTCTGTGAGTGAAATGCTTCTCCAAGAAACAAGCTGCTGAATTGGCTCTGCCCTCATAGAATCATCATAGAATTTACAGTGCAGAAGGAGCCCATTCGGCCCATCGAGTCTGCACCAGCTCTTGGAAAGTGCACCCTAACCAAGGGCCACACCCCCACCCTATCTCCATAGCCCAGTAACCCCACCCAACACTAAGGGCAATTTTGGACACTGTGGGCAATTTAGCATGGTCAATCCACCTAACCCGCACATCTTTGGACTGTGGGAAGAACCCGGAGCACCCGGAGGAAACCCACGCAGACACGGGGAGAATGTGTAGACTCCGCACAGACAGTGACCCAAGCCGGGAATCGAACCTGGGACCCTGGCGCTGTGAAGCAATTGTGCTAACCACTGTGCTACCGTGCTGCTCACAATGCTACTGTGCTTTCCTGTGAGAGGAGTTTAGGGCAGACTGGCTGCAGCTGTACTTTACTGTCTTATGGGGTGTTAAACATTAAAGAAAGCAAACTTCAAGGCTACACAGAACTAAAGCAACCCTCAGCTCAGGGGAGACGCCTGATCTGGACCCCAGAAGCCCAACCCGAACCCCCCCCAATTTGCGCCTGAGTGACATCCTATAGGGATGGGGTGGAGGGGGCACGGGTACAAGAGAATATTAGGCGGCCGCTGCATTTGAAATTTGCAGTGTTCAATTTCTCATGTTTTCTGGGAGAGATCTTGATCATACCAGCTGGAGTGGGCCAGGAGAATCGGGAACTGTTTTGCACACAGCCCAGATCTTGTTTGGGGCACTCCTGCAATTATCCCAACATTGCTGGATTTGGGCCAGACACAGCCAGAGAATCACCCCAAATGTTTAACTGAATGAGCAATGAAAAGTATGGAATCAGTAAAGTTCATATAACCTGTTCTTTCAGCACAATTTGTCTTCTCGTGAAAGTTATCCAACCCAATTTGTTACTGAGAGTGACAGTTGCCTCCAGCTAAATCTCCTAGACCATGAGTTGTGAAATTTCTTTAAACAAAAATAATTGCAGAAAATGCACTTGAGGTTAATTGGCATTTGAAAGAAAATGATGAGTGAACATGAGCTGACAGGATTGGAGGGACCAACGTGGGTAGCAAGGAGCAGCGACAGAAAACAAAAAGAAGATCGAGGAATGACAGATAAAGGTCAATAGTTTAGGAACTAAAGTCGCTGCTGTTTTTTTAACTAGTATCCATTTGAAAAGGTGCTTACAAAAAGTGCCCAGAATTACTCCAAAATGGAAGTCAAATAATTACATTTAAGGGCAGCATGGTGGCGCCATGGGTTAGCCCTGCCGCTTCACGGTGCCGAGGCCCCAGGATCGATCCCGGCTCTGGGTCACTGTCCATGTGGAGTTTGCACATTCTCCCCGTGTTTGCGTGGGTTTCACCCCCACAACCCAAAGATGTGCAGGCTAGGTGGATTGGCCACGCTAAATTGCCCCTTAAGTGGAAAAAAAAGATCTGGCTGGGCCACTTAAAACAGCACTGATTCCTGCTCACATCTACTAAAACTACTCACAATTCCAGGAGTGCAAAGATAATCCTTTTCCCTACTGCACATCATCTTCTTAAAATCCTCTCCTGTTTCTTCCACCATGCTCTCCAACAATAAATGCAAGGAGTTCATGGTCTTGTTTATCATTAGGATCAAACCAAGCCAATCAGCTATTGGAGGATAGTGATGAAGATTGTCAGAGAATACAACATAATATAGATAGGCTACAAAATTGGGCAGAGACATGGCAGATGGGCCGGTTTAGTTCAGTGGGCCAGACAGCTGGTTTGTAATGCAGAACAAGGCTTGCAGCGTGGGTTCAATTCCCGTACCGGCTTACCCGAACAGGTGCCGGATTGTGGCGACTAGGGGCTTTTCACAGTAACTTCATACTTGTGACAATAAAAGATTATTATTATTAGATGGAATTTAACCCGGACAAATGCGAGGTGATGCATTTTGGTAGATCCAATTCAGGTGGGAGCTATAAAATAAATGGCAGAACAATCAGGAGCATAGGGACACAGAGAGATCTGGGCGTGCAGGTCCACAGATCCTTGAAAGTGGCAGCACATGTGGAAATGGTGGTAAAGAAAGCATATGGCATGTTTGGCTTCAAAGGACGGGGTATCGAGTATGAAAGCTCAAAGATTATGTTACAGTTATATAGAACGTTGGTTGGGTCACATTTGGAATACTGTGTCCAATTCTGGTCACCACACTACCAGAAGGACGTGGAGGCTTTGGAGAGAGTACAAAAAAGGTTTACCAGGATCAACATCGAAGGCCGAAGGGCCTGTTCTGTGCTGTACAGTTCTATGTTCTATGTTGCCTGGTATGGAGGGTATAAGCTACGAGGAGAGATTGAACAAACTGGGATTGTTCTCCCCAGAGAAACAGAGGCTGAGGGGCGACCTGATAGAAGTTTAGAAAATTATTAGGGGTATAGATAGGGTGAACAGTGGGAGGCTTTTTCCCAGGGTGGTATTTAAAATTAAAAGGGAGCACAAGTTCAAGGTGAGGGGAACAGGTTCAGTGGGTATGTACGTGGAAAGTTTTTTTACACAGAGGGTTGGTGGAGGCCTGGAATGCACTGCCAAGTGAGGTGGTTGAGGCAGATACGTTAGCGACCTTTAAGATTGGCACATGAACAGATGGGGTATAGAAGGATACAGGCGGTTGGTCTAGATGGGACTTGTGATCGGTGCAGGCTTGGAGGGCCGAAGGGCCTGTTCCTGTGCTGTATTGTTCTTGCTTCTTTGTTCATTGCTGTCAAATCTATTCAAGTCGTCAGTCGAAGGCTGCAGTCGGAAGAGTGAGTGGTGGGCTGCATACACCTTTTGTTCCTTGGGAATTTTGGGCGTTTTTGAGCAGTCCCAGCTGAATGGCCAATCAATCTGGGCTTGATCACCCTGTTCGATCCCAACCAATTGAGGGTGGCCACCTTGATGGCTGGGCGGGTCCCGGCCAGTCATGGCCATTAAATTCCGAGGCACATAGGCCTTCCCAAATAAGCAAAACAGACGCAACCAAGTCTGCCATTTATTGTTAGTTTCTACCTGGAGTCCATTGTCCCAAGATGGCCTTTGAACGGCCTTTTTCCTGTGTCAGTTTCTGCAAAAGTCTGAACTGCAGCTTTTGTATATTTGCAGGCTGCAGCCTGTCTGTATTCTGCCTTTAACCTAATTTCCCATCGATCTTTGCGGGCGGCCATGTTACATGGCCACAGTGGAGATAAGGGTCTCACCAGGGAAACAACCAGGGTGTGAGAGGATTGGGGGATCAAAAGTGCAGAAATGCACTAGTGTGCCAAAGTCAAAGTGAGATAATTGGGATTTTGACAGTGCAGTTGTAAACAAATTGGGAAATATTTTTTTCCAAGGATGGATGCGGAACGAGGAAAGGTAGAACATAGAAAGGGGATGTGGGTGGAGAATGATACAAGGAGGTGATCAGAGATGGTCTTTGTGTAATTGATATGACAGGACAAACAAGACCACTTGAGATGTCAAGGTCAAGGGTGTGACCTTGGGGGTTTACATGAAGGGAGAAATGTAATGAGGATAAAAGGGCAGTGAAATTCGAAGAAAAGAGAGCATGATCAGTCGAGATGAATATTGAAATCCGAGGATAAGAAGCCATTAGATGGAGAGGCTGAGGTAGGAAAGCAGTAACGATATCTTGGTGAGAAAATTTACGTGGTATGTAGGAGGGTGGTAGAGAACAAACATTTTGAAAAAAAGTAAAGAGTGTGACATCCTCAAAGGTGAAAATAGTGGCAGAGTAGGAGCCAAGGCGTGATCTGATGATATGCATCACATCACCACAATGGTCTTAACAGGGCAAGTGGTGGAAGGTGCAGCCTGGTGAGGAGGCTTGAATTACAGGAAAGGTGTCATCATTCCTTAGTTAGGCCATGATGTTGATGCAGTCATTCACAATAAATTCATGGATACCAAGGACCTTGTTCACAAGTAAATTGACATTTTGTAGGGAGATGAGTAGTGAGAGTGATTCCACTGGTAGAGTGTGCAGAATCAGCAGTGGGATGGATGTGTTGGACAGAAAGGAGATTGGCAAGTTTAACCCCAGCAGGGTGGCACGGTAGCACAGTGGTTAGCACTGTTGCTTCACAGCACCAGGGTCCCAGGTTCGATTCCCGCTTGGGTCACTGTTTATGCGGAGTCTGCACATTCTCCCCGTGTCTGCGTAGGTTTCCTCCGGGTGCTCCGGTTTTCTCCCACACTCCAAAGATGTGCAGATTAGATGGATTGACTATGCTAAATTGCAAAAACGGTTAGGTAGGGTTACTGTGTTTCGGGGATAGGGTGGACTTAGGTAGGGTGCCCTTTCCAATGACCGGTGCAGGCTTGATGGGCCGAATGGCCTCCTTCTGCATTGTAAATTCTATGATTCAGATACATTGAACGGGAACTCCGTGAGACCGTGAGATGCGCAATTGAGGTTGCAGCTTGTAACAAGCCAGCACTATGTGCTTTTACTGAACCCATTGGAGGATGCCAAGAGAGCGACAGAGGGAAGTTGTAGGTTTATCTAAGAGGGAGGCGGGTGGCACAATGATTAGCACTGTTATCTCACGGCACCGAGGACCCGGGCTTGATCCCTGCCCCGGATCACTGTCCATGTGGAGTTTGCACATTCTCGCGTGTCTGCGTGGGTCTCACCCCCACAATACAAAAGATGCACAGGGCAGGTGGAATGGCCACACTAAATTGCCCCTTAATTGGAAAAAAAATAATTGGATACTTAAGAAAACAATTTTTTTTTTAGAAGGGGGAGCCGAGCCTGGGACAGCAGCAAGAAACATTAAGGGTAGTGAAATGGGAGGGCAGAGTACCTTAGAGTGGAGAAATGGAAGGAGCGTGATGATAGGAGGGCGAATCATAGAGGTCTACAACACAGAAAAGGTCCTACAGCCGGTCAAATGCAAGCACCTAAGTATTATAATTCCATTTTCCACAGGTCCATAGCCTTGTGTGCGTTGACATCACAAGTGCACATCGAAATACTAAAATGTTATGAGGTTCTCTGCCTCCTCCAACTTTTCAGACAGAGTTCCAGACTCTGTGGGTGAAAATGCTTTTCCTCATATCCCCTCTTCAAACTCCTGCCCGTTACCTTAAATCTATGCCCCCATTGATCCCTCCACCAAGGGGAAAAGTTTCTTCCTGTCTACTCTATCTATACCCCTCATAATTTTATACATCTCAATCATGTCCCCCTTCAGTCTCCTCTGCTCCAAGGAAAACAACCCCAGTCTATCCAATCTCCCTTCATAGCTAAAATTCTTCAACCCAGGCAACATCCTGGTAAATGTCCTCTGCAGCCTGTCCAATGCTATCACATCCCTCCTATAATGTTGATTCCAGAACAACACACAATATTCTAGCTGTGGCCTAACTAACGTTTTGTAAAGTTCCAGCATAACCTCACTGCTCTTAAATTCTATGCCTTAGCTAATAAAGGCAAGCATACCATATGCAGTCTTAACCACTGCAGCTATCTGCCCTGCTATCTTAAGGGACTTGTGTTGGGCAGCATGGTAGCATGGTGGTTAGCATAAATGCTTCACAGCTCCAGGGTCCCAGGTTCGATTCCCGGCTGGGTCACTGTCTGTGCGGAGTCTGCACGTCCTCCCCGTGTGTGCGTGGGTTTCCTCCGGGTGCTCCGGTTTCCTCCCACAGTCCAAAGATGTGTGGGTTAGGTGGATTGGCCATGCTAAATTGCCCGTAGTGTCCTAAAAAGTAAGGTTAAGGGAAGGGGGGGGGTTGTTGGGTTACGGGTATAGGGTGGATACGTGGGTTTAAGTAGGTTGATCATGGCTCTGCACAACATCGAGGGTCGAAGGGCCTGTTCTGTGCTGTACTGTTCTATGTTATAAATGCACACCAAGGTCCCTCTAGTGTCCTAAAAAGTAAGGTTAAGGGAAGGGGGGGGGGGGGGGGGGGGGGGGGGTTGGGTTACGGGTATAGGGTGGATACGTGGGTTTAAGTAGGTTGATCATGGCTCGGCACAACATCGAGGGTCGAAGGGCCTGTTCTGTGCTGTACTGTTCTATGTTATAAATGCACACCAAGGTCCCTCTGATCCTCAGTGCTTCCCAATGCTCTGCTGTTTATCATGTATTCCCTTGCCTTGTTTGTTCTGCCCAAGTACATCGTCTCACACTTATCCGGATTGAATTCCATTTGCCACTGGTCAGCTCATTTGACCAGCCTGTCTATATCCTCCTGTAATCTAACGCAACCCTCACTATTTACCACCCCACTTATTTTGATATCATCCACAAACTTACTGATCAACCCTCCTACATTCATGTTTAAATCATTTATATGAACCACAAACAACAAGGTCCCCAACACTGACCCCTGAGGGGCACAAGAGTAGAAAGAGGACTGTGGTAAAACCAAGGTTTACAAGGGAAATTAGAGCTAGTAGATTCAAAGAAGAGGCATACAAATTAGCAAGAAAAAGCAATAGATCTGAGGACTGGGGACAGTTTAAAATTCAGCAAAGGCAAACCAAGGGATTGATTAAGAAGGGGAAAATACAATATGAAAGTAAGCAAAATGGCAATATAAAAACTGACTGTAAAACTTTCTACAGGTATGTAAAGAGACAAAGATTGATTAAAACTAATGTAGGCCCTGTTGTGTTCTGTGACCTTGTCTTTGCAATGATTCATACAGAACTGCTGGTGACTCAACTAGAATGATGGCTCATTGGTTTACACGTGGTAAGGTAACAATCAGAATGCTATGCAGACTGAGTTACTATTTGAGTTGCATAGACTCTCCTGGAACTACCCTTATGTGCGACTGTCCTAGTATACGCCTCACACCTTCTGGCGAGAGCCGGATGGCACATGACTGATGTCTGATGCCACCTGCTGGTTGGAGGTCGCATTGCTAAGTGTATACAATATTATTCACAGGCATATCACCACGGTCCCCTCGGTTAGAAATGGGGGAGTTCATAACGGGGAACAAAGAAATGGCCGAGGAACTAAATTCATACTTTGCTTCTGTCTTCACAAAAGAAGGCATGAATAATGTGCTGGAAATTCTGAGAAACACAAGTTTTAGTGAGGAGCTGAAGGAAATTAGTATTAGTAAAGAAATGGTTTGGGGGAAATTAATGGGATTGAAGGCGGACAAATCTCCAGAGCCTGATAATCTTCATCCCAGAGTACTTAAGGAAGTGGCTCTAGAAATAGAAGATCCATTGATGGTCATTTTCCAAAATCCTTTGGACTCTGGAATGGTTCCTACAGATTGGAGGGTATCTAATATAACACCGCTATTCAAAAAGGGAGGTAGAGAGAAAACATGGAATTCTAGACCAGTGAGCCTAACATCGGTAGAAGGGAAGGTGCTAGAGTCCATTATAAAGGATTTCATAGTGCAACATTTGGAAAGCAGTGGTATAATCAGACAAAGTCAGCATGGATTTACGAAAGGGAAATCATGCTTGACAAATCTACCAGAATTCTTTGAAGATAACTAGTAGAGTTGACCAGGGAAACCCGATGAATGTGGTTTATTTAGACTTTCAGAAGGCTTTCAACAAGGACTCACACAACAGATTACTATGTAAAGTTAAAGCGCAAGGGATTGCGGGTAGTGTCTTGAGATGGATAGAAACCTGATTAGCAGACAGGAAGCAAAAAGTTGGAATAAATGGGTAATTTTCTGACTGGCAGGCGGTGACTCGTGGGATTTGTGCGAGGACCCCAATTGTTCACATTATATATTCATTATTTGGACGAGGGAACAAATTGTATTATCTCCAAATTTGCAGATGATACAAAGTTGGGTGGGAGGGTGAGACATGAGGAGGTGCAGAGATGCTTCAGGGGGGTTAGGACAGGCTGAGTGAGTGGGCATATGGATGGCAGATGCAGTATAATGTGGATAAATGTGAGGTTTTCCACTTCGGTAGCAAAAATAGGAAGGTAGATTATTGTTTGAATGGGTGTAAATTGAGAGAGGTGGATACTCAGCGAGACCTTGGTGTCCTCGTGCATCAGTCACTGAAAGTAAGCGCGCACGTACAGCAGGCAGTAAAGAAGGAAAATTGTATGTTGGCCTTTGTAGCAAGAGGATTTGAGTGTAGGAATAGGGATGTTTTACTGCAATTGTATAGGGCATTGGTGTATTGTGTGCAGTTTTGGTGTCCTTATCTGAGGAAGGGTGTTCTTGCTATGGAGGGAGGTCCAGCGAAGGTTTGCCAGGCTGATTCCTGGGCTGATGGGATTGTCATATGAGGAGAGACTAAGTCAGTTAGGATTATATTCATTGGAGTTCAGAAGACTGAGAGGGGATATAGAATTCTAACAGGATTAGACCGGGTAGATTCGGAAAGAATATTCCCAATGTTCTGGGGGTCCCATTCAGCCAAGTAGCACTGGAACACTGAGGTGGCCTACGTTTTTAGGCCTCAAAACCAATGCTCCGGAAACTGGATTAAACCAGTTGCACAGTTAACCAGCTGCAGCTGAGAATGACTCAGCTGATTCAGCAAAGTAGAGGAAGTTCTCGGAGATGTAAAAATAAATGAATGTTTTAACAAAAGCAAAAGTGGAAATACAGTGATGGGCTGGGGTCTGGAATGGCAGCCAAAATAGCAGCACACAAATGGACTCTGAAAGCTCAAGTTACATGGGCTTGATTGTGTAAAAATTAGGTTGCGTAAAAACCTGATGATAGTAAATAGGAAAAAGGAACGAGATGGATGATAACAGGAAGCAGTCCATACTTAAAATTGGAAGTCCCATGTGGGATAACAATGTCACTTGGGGTGGTGTCATGTTGCCCAACTTTAGAGACTGGCATGTCGATTGAAGGCTGGAGACATTTTGAGGTTAGAGTATTGGAGAACATACTGAAGAAGGCAATTTTGTGAGAATGAGGATGAAAGGAGTATACAGAGTCTGTTGCTGCATTGGAAAGATAATGGCAAAGTTGGAGAACACCACAAAATCAAGAAGCAGCAGAGGTTTGCTCTTCAGAGCAAGTGAGTGATTTGTAGACCATGGACAAACTGAAGCTGAAAAATCTGTAGAATCAATGGATAATTATGGTTGTGAGACAGATGTATTTATCTACCTGAAGGATAGAACTCCACAACTATCATTTACCAGGCCAGCATGTTTTAACCACGATGGAGCTAATTTGGACATGCTCTATATATTTCTGCACTGCAGTTTAATTACTAAATGGAGCCCTTCATGCAAGATGGAACCTGACTATAATCTCGGCATAGATTATCTAACACACTTTAAAGAAATTAGAGAATTTGGTGAGGTAAGACATAACAATAGTATCATGTACTAGGTGGGTGTCCTCCGATTCCATATTGTAAAATTTTTGCTTGTCATATTGCTCCATATTTATTGCTCCCCCATGCTAAAACTTCATACAACTTTGCAGCTGTATCCTTGTGTCTCATGTATTCTCATAGCAGGGGTATATGATGGTCCCCTACACTTTATAAAAGACATAATCATAGAATCTCTACAGTGCAGAAGGAGGCCATTTGGCTTATCGAGTTTGCACCTGCCTTTGAAACAGCAGCTTGACTCAGTTCAAGCCCCACACCATCCCCATAACCCCACCTAGGGCCAATTTAGCTTAGCCAATCCACCTAACCTGCACATCTTTGGACTGTAGTGTGGGTGGCATTAGGTAGCATTGTTGTGTTATTCTATTCACATGCACAGTAGGTGAGCAGATATTGCAATGCTGGAAAAGAATGAGGGAAGGTTGAGGGCAGTGGTAACCTTGCTAATCACAGGGAGTTCTGTCCCTATGCACCATGTTGTTTGAGGTGTTCTTGTTACATATGGAAAAGCATTGCCCTCTTGACCTGGAACATGCTGAGACAATTGTCCTCTGTCATTGACAATTAGTTGTATCAAGATCAGCAGATATTCTCTGGTGCCTACTGAACTCCCTAACCTTTCATTTTGTACTACCTCAACAGTGAAACACTGCGGGAACTTTAAAATCACACTCACCATAAGGGGTAAACACTCCACACTCCAATTATCTTTTACAAAATTAGATGCTAATAACAAATTCAGAAATATGGATACGTTTCCAATAAAAACACCGGTGTTTAAAAATATGCTGGAAACAGTGGAGAGATGAAAATACGAAGCAATCAAAGAGCTCCTTAACCTTTGGAATTTATCTTCCTGCCATTTCAAAGCCACGGAGAGCAAATCGGAAGCAAGTACTAAAAATTGCATTCGGTGTTCTTTTAAGAAATACAAAAGACTATTGAAGTAAGGCACAAATTAAATGCAAGTATTTCAGCTCAGAACGTGGACCAGTGTTGAATTGCAGTCCAGTAGGAATGTAGTTCACCACATACTGTCCCAATTCTGTGCTCCTTCTGCGTTGGTTGCACAGCTGTCATCCTAGGACTTGTAATATATTCATTAAATATTTTGGTCGATGCAAGTCAGGTATACTGCTTTGAAATTAGCTGCGTATAAAAAAAGGACTGTCTAATTGTTTGCTTTGCACTTAATTTTTAGTTGCATTGTAAGATTTGAATATTTTCAAAATTAAGATTCTGTGCTAGCATGGTTCTTTTGTGCTTGAGTAGGTATATTGATAACGAAAAAGACACAATTATGCAGGACATCTTAACCAACAGCTCATACAGAGAGCAATTTGAAGCCATTCAGCATTGTTTCAGAATCATTGGATTTACTGATGAGGTGGGTAAAACTAAAGCTGGCCCAGTGTATTATCACATTATTTCAAATTATGATTTTTGGCATTAACAGTTGCTAAAATGTGCATCATACATTTAAAAAGTAATATCTCATTAAATGTTATGACCACATGAGGGGGGTGGGGGGAAATTATGACTTCCCTGTTCTACCACTCCAACCCTGATTTTAACAGGATTTGTTGAAGAATTTAGAAGGGTAAAGGAATTTTACTCAATGTCTGTGTTTAACCATTTACCTACTGATTGCAAAGAAATGAGCCTTACAGGCTAGGCTATCTTGAAGTTTAACATAAAAATGAGTGGGCTTCGAGTAATGGTTATGAGGGGCGAAATTTTCCGGGGACCGACGTGACGCCCATTTCCGGCGGTAAAAAGCGGTGCGGATGACTCCGGCGTCGGGACCTTCTTTTAAGCCGGTAATCTCCCTTCCCGAAAGGGCCAGCAGCGGACTGACGTGATACGCGTCAGTTTCACCAGCTGCGGAAGTGGCGAGTCCTGGCGTTTGTGTGGTGGGGAGAGAGAGACCCGGCGTTGTTGGGGGGGGGGGGGGGGGAGGAGGAGGAAGAGAGACCCGGCGTTGTGGGGAGGGAGAGGGGGAGAGGGAGGGAGGGAGGGGGGAGAGGGAGGGAGGGAGGGAGGGGGGCGGTTACGGCGTTGAGTTGAGGGGAGAAGGGGGTTACCTGCGTTGAGAGGAGAGGGGGGGGGTACCGGCGTTGAGAGAGGGGGGGGCGGCGTTGGAGGGGGTAGTGGTGGTGAGGGGGGGTTGGGGTAGGGGGCAGCGGCGTGCAGGGGAGGGGGCGACGGATGGCCGGTGCCAACACACCGTCGTCCCCTCTGCACGCCGCTGCCCCCTACCCCAACCCCCCCTCACCACCCCTACCCCCTCCAACGCCCCTACCCCCTCACCACCCCTACCCCCTCACCACCCCTACCCCCTCACCACCCCTACCCCCTCCAACGCCCCTACCCCCTCCCCCCTCCCCACCACCCCTACCCCCCTCCCCACGACCCCTACCCCCCTCCCCACCACCCCTACCCCCCCCAACGCCGCAACCCCCCCCCCCGCACTCGCAACCCCCCCCGCACTCGCAACCCCCCCCGCACTCGCAACCCCCCCGCACTCGCAACCCCCCCCCCCCCCCCCGCACTCGCAACCCCCCCCCCCGCACTCGCCCTCGGACACTGAACGGTGTCAACCATCATCAATGGTTGACGCCGTTTTAAAGCTACTCTTTTTTCGCCGACGTGACCCATGGCCACGTCGGCGGGACTTCGGCCCATCCGGGCCGGAGATTTGTTGAAAGAAAAATATAATGAAATCCCGCCGGCGCCAGCTGTTTTCAGAGGCTGCCGGCGGGATTTGCACAACGCCGGTTTTTGGCCGGTCGGAGAATAAAAAAACCTGTGGGAGCGGGATTAACGCCGCTGCCAGCCGATTCTCCGACCCTGCGTGGGGTCGGAGAATTTTGCCCCTGGTGAGCAGTCACACATGAGGTGGCTCCTGCCTGGGGAGTTCATTTTTGGCCCTTTTGACCCATTTATCAGGTTGTTTAGGAAGAAATTGGTACAGAGTGACAGAATTAGGTTCCCCTCTGTCGAGTGATGCCTAAGGGGTACAATACTCGGAATAAATTGAGCAAGGGATCTTCGTCTAATTTGGAAGTCTCCCGAAGTCTCCAGAACCTCAGAAATAGAGAAAATGGCTGAGCTCTCCGTGGCATCATTGCCCACCTAGTGGACAACCGAGAAGTTGGTGCAATTCCCATTGAGAAAATTCAAGAAACCGAGGCAAGCCGTTGCTGATGACTTGAGGAAGATGATTGAGTGGGCCGTGGCATCCATTTGTGTGACCTTGTACAGGTTGGATCAGTGGCTGGAGGTACAGGGGACAACAATTAAGAAGGTGGAGGAGGCACTCAATGATCACAGTGATCGGATTGTCTTCAGACTTCAGAATTGAAGGACCATTGGTCTGCCAAAGGGCCTGGAGGTACAAGTGCCACTGACTATGTATCTAAGATGTTTGAGACGTTGGTGAGGGAGGGGATCTTCTTGACCCTTCCTGAGTTGGATCGGGCCCATCAATTGCTGAGACAAGCCTAGATTCGGGGGACCACCATGGGCGAAAATTGTCTGGCTCCACAGGTACCTGGATAAGGATCAAGTCCTGAGATGGGTGAAGGACACTCACGATTGTAGATGGGAGGACCATCCCATCCGATATATCAAGATGTCTGGGCAGAGTTGGCAAGAAGGCGCGCAGCATTCAGGAAGGCCAAGGCTGGCCTCTGCAGAAGCAATGTACCTTTTGGGATGATGTACCCGGTCCGTCTTTGTGTTACTTTCAGAGACAGATAATTATTTCAATGCGCTGGAGGGGGGGCGAATTACTTTGTTAATAAATTTGGATTGTGGGGGGGGGGGGGGGGGGGGGGACTGAAGGCTTTGAGGACTAGGATCCTTTTTGTTTGGACATTCTTGTGTTGTCATGTAGTCTTTTAAAATTGTTTTTGCTTTGTTGTATGTGGGATGGTTGTAAAGTAGTGGGAGGGTGTGTTGTTGTGATAGAATTTGCTAGTTTGGGGATGTTTATGATATTGTTGGAACTGGTGGAGGGAGGGTTTTCCGTGTGGGTTTCCATTTTCTTCCTATGAAGTTTAAAGTTAATTTTGGTTTGGGTTGTAGATTCATGGTGTGGCAGGGCTTTGTTTTCACCCTAGGTGGGGGCCACCTGGCTAGCAGGTTCGCTAGTTAACGGGAGCAGAGTGGGGAAGATGGCTGCAGCTGGCTACCTACAGGGGGTTCTTTTTATTATCGTAATGAGCTTAGGTTTCAGGTGTTTGTTTTGTTGGGGTGGGGAGGGTGGGCTTTGGGTTTCAGTGGGCTGTTTGTTTGGTGTTCAGGGCGGTAGAGCTGAGTGGGAGAGTATTAGAGGAGTTGGAGGGGAGTCGTTTGCTGACGGTGCAGGTTCCTTTGTTTGAACTGGTTTGATGGGGTGATGGTGGCCATCTTGGAGGGGCCTGGAGCTGGCATAAGTCGTGGTCCTGCCGGATTGACTCTCAGGAGGAATATGGTTGATTCTGGGAGAGAGGGTGGCGCAGGCCCCTGTCCGATTGGTCACGTGGAATGTGAGGGGGTTAAATGGACCAGTTTAAAAAGTCTTGGGCTTTTGCCCATTTGAAAAGTTTGAGGGCTGATATGGTCTTTCTACAAGAGACCCATTTAAGAGTTAGGGATCAGACAAGCCTGCGGAAGGGATGAGTTGGACAAACATTTCATTCTAACTTTGATGGCAGGACTCGGGGGATTAATAAGAAGATTAATCAGAGGTTGGCTTTTTCAACAATCAACATTATAGCAGACTCGGGACAGAGGCATGTAATAGTAAGTGGGGTGTTAGTCAGTGATTTTGGTTAATCACCAAAATGGGATGACACTGATTTTATTCAGAGGGTGCTGGTGGCTATTCCTGATCTCGATATGCATCAGATAATGATGGGGCGGGGATTGTGTGTTGGACCCTCGGCTGGACAGGTCGAGCCCCAAGTCCTTCATTATATCGGGCGTGGCAAAGTTTGTGTTCATAGGGGCGGCAGACCCGTGGACATTTCAACATCCGAGTGATAAGGAGTTTTCTTTCTTTTCCCATATTCATCGGGTTTGTGATCGGGCGTGTATGCCCAATGCGACCAATTATTTTTAATATGTTTGTGGCCATTTTGAAGGCCGCTTGCAGCCGGCGTTATTAAAAGCCAGCTGCTGCGGCTGATTCGCACGATCGGGAACGCCGTGAAGGATGGCTCCGCGACCCTGCCGACACCCGGCTGTGACCCACTGTGGGTTGCGCCCCCGAGTTTGAAGAACACTGGACTACATGATGACATCAATAAGTTCCATCCCACCATCAGACTCACCGTGGACTACTCTCCAAAATCGTTTGCGTTCTTGGACACACTCATCTCTATCAAGGACGGTCACCTGAGCACTTCGCTTTACCGCAAGCCCACGGATAACCTCCACTTCCCCAGCTTCCACCCTGAACACATTAAAGAAGCCATCCCCTATGGACAAGCCCTCCATATACACAGGATCTGCTCAGACGAGGAGGAACATAACAGACATCTACAGACGCTGAAAGATGCCATCGTACAAACGGGATATGGTGCTTGACTCATCGATCGACAGTTCCAACGTGCCACAGCAAAAAAACGCACCAACCTCCTCAGAAGACAAACATGGGACACAACCGACAGAGTACCCTTCGTCATCCAGTACTTCCCCGGAGCGGCAAAACTATGACATCTTCTTCACAGCCTTCAACACGTCATCAATGAAGATGAACATCTTGCCAAGGTCATCCCCACACCCCCACTACTTGCCTTCAAACAACCTCAAACAAACCAGCAAAATACCCAGCCTTCAGAACAGCGACCACGACACCACACAACCCTGCCCTGGCAATCTCTGCAAGACGTGCCAGATCATCGACATGGGTGCCACCATTACACGTGAGAACACCACCCACCAGATACGTGATACATACTCGTACGACTCGACCAACGTTGTCTACCTCATACGCTGCAGGAAAGGATGTTCCGAAGCGTGGTACATTGGCGAGATCATGCAGACGCTGCGACAACGGATATCGCGCGACAATTGCCAGGCAGGAATGTTCCCTTCCAGTCGGGGAACACTTCAGCAGTCAAGGGCATTCAGCCTCTAATCTTGGCATAAGCGTTCTCCAAGGCGGCCTTCACGACGCACGGCAATGCAAAATCGCCGAGCAGAAACTTATAGCCAAGTTCCGCACACATGAGTACAGCCGCAACTGGAACCTTGGATTCAAGTCGCATTACATTCATCCCCCACTATGTGGCCTGGGCTTGCAAAATCCTACCAACTGTCCTGGCTTGAGGCAATTCACACCTCTTTAACCTGGGGTTACCCCTCTCTCTGGCTCTGTAAAGACTTAATTACCTGCAAATGCTCACATTCAAAGCATTGTCTTGCATCTTTGACTTTGTCTATATGTGTGTATATATATATATCTATATATATGTTTCTGGAACCTACCTCTCCATTCACCTGAGGAAGAAGCAGTGCTCCGAAAGCTAGTGATTTGAAACAAATCTGTTGGACTTTAACCTGGTGTTGTAAGATTTCTTACTGTGCTCACCCAAGTCCACTGCCGGCATCTCGGCATCATACTGTAATCAAAGCAAAGCCCCACTTGCTTGAAATTAAAAATATTTTTGAATTCCATTTTAGGAAATTTTAGGTCAGGTGAATTTCATTTGATGCTCTTTCAGCTATTTTCTGAAATTCTTTAACTTGGGGAAGTAGTTTAAATCAATACAAAAGTAGTGGCTTATTTCATGAGGATTATTTCAGCCAAATCAGCTGCCCAGTCAGAAGAGAATGTTTGTGATTACATCTGAAAATCTCCTTTAGTATTGAAAGGGGCTCGTTTAGCTCACTGGGCTAAATCGCTGGCTTTTAAAGCAGACCAAGCAGGCCAGCAGTTCAATTCCCGTACCAGCCTCCCCGGAGAGGTGCCGGAATGTGGCGAGTAGGGGCTTTTCACAGTAACTTCATTAAAGCCTACTCGTGACAATAAGCCATTTTCATTCATTTCATTTCATTTCAAATGTTAGATGTATGCAACGATTGCCCCAGACACTTAATTGTTTCCAAGAGATTAAAACATTGTGAAATCCAACATTATATTGATAATTATCCATGATCTCCTTTTGCTTCTGAAAAGTTTAATACGGTATAAATAAGATAGAAAATCATTATTAGCCATAACATTGAGGTCGGCTTTCTGTTCCACACTTTTTGAAAAGATCAGATATTGGATTGCAATGTCAATCTGCAATGCAATCTCCAGTTCATAATATCTCAATAAGGAGGGTGTGGCAAATCCTATGGCAGGTTATTTCCATTCATAGAACATATAATGTGCAAGTTTTTAATCATGGGGAACACAATTTTATTTATTGGAACTGCATTTTATGTGAAGGTGAATAATGGGAATTGGATAAAAGCCCAACTAGTACAAGTTGCTACCATTAAAAATTCAAGGGGTACACACAATGTCAATGTCTATATATGTGAGGAAGAAGCAGTGCTCCGAAAGCTAGTGATTTGAAATGTCAAGAGGAAAATCAGTTTCATTTCATTTTTTAAAAATTACTTCTTCAAGCTGTGGGCATGATGCCTATCCCTAATTTCCTTGAGAAGGTGGTGGTGAGCTGCCTTCATGAACCATTGTTGGTGCAAGGTAAACCCCCATTGCTATTTAGAGGGGAGTTTCTGGATTTTGATCTAGCGACAGCGAAGGAACAGATATATTTCCAATTCAGGATGGTGAATGGCTTCTGGTGGTGGTGTTCCCATGCATTGGCTGCTGTTGCCCTTGACCAGGGGTCACAGGTCTTGAAGGCACTGTTGAAGGAGCCTTGGTGAGATGATGCAGTGCATCTTGTAGATTGTACACACTGCTGCTGCTATGGCGTGTCAGTGATGGAGGGAGTGAATGTTCAAGTTGGTGGATTGGGTGCAAATCAGGCAGACTGCTTTAACTTGGATGATGTTGATCTTCTTGAATGTCATTGGAGCTACATTCATCCAGGCACGTGGAGAGTATTCTATTACATTCTTAACTTGTGCCTTACAGGTGATGGACAGGCTTTGGGGAGTCAGGCAGTGAATTACCCTCCACAGAATTCCCAGCTTCTAACGTACACTCAGAGCCATTGTATTTATATGGCCAGTCCAATTCAGTTTCTGATCAATGGTAACCCTCAGGATGTTGATAGTGGAGGGATTCAGTGATGAAAATGCGATTGAATTTCAAGGAAAGTTGGTTGGATTCTCTCTTGTTGGAGATGGTCATTACCTGGCAGTCATTTGGCACAAATATTACTTGCCCCATATCAGCCAAAGCCTGGATATTGTCCAGGTCTTGCTTCATATGGGACAAAGATTGCTTCAATATGTGAGGAGCCTGAGGTACTGAACATTGTGGTATCATCAGCAAAAATCACCACTTATTAGAAATTTTAAGTTGTTATATATTTATCTGTATTAAATGCTCTTGTAGAAAGCTTCTTAAATAATCCTTAGGCCCCCGATTGAATTACAATGTATTATTGAATCTGAAGCTCTCAAAATGTAAGACTTATTTCATTTAATGCACCTGAATTAACTTCTCAGGAAGTTCGGTCAGTATACAGAGTTCTTGCTGCGATCCTGAATACTGGAAATATTGAGTTTGCATCCATTGCCTCAAAACATCAAATGGATAAAAGTGAAATTCCAGATGGAGAACCTTTAGAAAATAGTAAGTTTATTTTCAGTGTTCTAATAACTGCAAACTAAACATAACGTATGTGTCATATTCTGGATTTCTGGTTGTTTTTATTTCACGGTAAGGATTTGTAATATGCTATTTTTAAAAACACAATAAGGAGTACAAGAAGACCACTCTGCCCTTTGAGCCAGCTCTGCCATTTAATGAGATAATTGTTAACTCATCTATTTCAATTCCATCTTCCCATCTCAATTGCCACATATCCCTTAATTCCCTTAATATCCATGACAGTAACTCGCAGGGGAGGAACCAGACAAAGTGCAATCCAAAACAAGACCTCAGTGGTGGGTCAGAGGGAAGATGCTTGTATGGTTTCAATGACTGTGATAATGGGTGAAGGCTGCAGCAGTAGGGAGATCCCCAGTCGTCGAGGTTCCCTTGCCACTGGAACTGGACCTACCTTCTCTCAAGGACTGTTTGTCTGCTGATGTGCAGGCAGACCAACATTAAAAAATGTCCTTCATCAGCTATCTACCTAGAGGAAATCAACACATCCCCCACAGAGACAAACCCATTGGTGATCGGCGAGAGATAACTGGGCAGGACCACGACACCTGGAAGTTCCTAGCTTCGGACCGGCATGTAGGTAGGTGGTGGAGTTTGATTCGTTCATTTCACTCTTGGAATAGGAACGGGAGAGAGTTTTGGCAGCTTTCTTTACGACTGAGCAGCCTTTTTCAGGATCCACTCTGCTCGCCCCGCATGGAAAGGGCCAGAAATGTTGTCCTAAAAATAGTCTCTTTTGTCCTGGCCAAAAATCTACATCTGGCAGTCTCATCTTCCTGCAGTCAGGAAATTAAAGCTAAAATCCATTTCGCAACCTGGAATGTACGAACCATCATAGATAATGAACAATACAATCAACTGGAGACGCTGCCCTGCAGGAGACCAGGAAAGGAGGCAAAGGGCAGCTGAGGTAAGATGGAGGTGGTTACACGTTCTTCTGAAAAGGAAGACCCGAGGACCAGCCCAGGACCCATGGAATTGGATTCACCATCAAGAACAAACTCACCAACTCACTCTTGAAGCTCCCTGTCGGCATCAATGAGCGACTCATTACCCTCAATCTACAACTTCCCAAAAACCATGCAGTGCATATTCCCCAACCCTGATGCCAATGAGTTTAAAGAAGACTTTTACTCCACCCTGTACATGATACTCTCCAACATTCCGAAGGAAGATAAGATTATCCTCCTTGGGGACTTCAACACCAGTGTTGAAAAGGACTCCCAGCTCCGGAAAAAAACATCGGAAAGGAAGGAGTTTAGAATTGCAAATCCAACGGGGTTCTCATGCTCACCAAATGGTGAAACATCAGCTTGTCATCACTAACACACTGTTCCACCAAAAAGACAAGTTCAAGACTTCCTAGAGATATCCACAATCAAAGCACTGGCACATGATGGACTTTGTCATTGTCCAATCCTGGACACCATCATCACCAAAGCGATGACCAGTGCAGATTACTGCTCAACAGACCATTGGTTCATTTGCTTGTCTATGTCCATCAAACTCGCAGAAGCAGCAGAAGATGAAGAATCAGCTCAAAAAATAGATCAACATTGAGCATTTCAAGAGTCAAGCATGATGGTGAAATTCCAACAATGTCTTCTCCAAAATCTCCAGAGGGTCCATTCTAATGGAGTGGAGGAAAACTGGAAACCGCTGAAGACAGCCATCATCTCAAGCTGTGAAGAAACCATCGGCTTCAAGACTAGGAAACACCAAGACTGGTTCAATGAGAAAAGCCATGCCTTCCAAGACCTCATCAACAAGAAGAGGAAAGCTGTCCGCAACTGGCAAAACAACATAACCAGCAAGACAAAGGGGCTCATCAATCTGCCAAGGCGGAGGTACAAAGCAGAACCAGGGAAACCAAGAAGCAATGGTGGACTCAGAAAGCTAACGAGTTGCAACTCCTCACCAACATTCATGACGCCCCAAGCCGTTTTCAGTGCCACCAAGGCAGCATATGGACCCCAACACCCTTGGTCTAGAGCCGGTGTGTAGTAGAGACCGAGAAAACATCAGCCTCCGATAGAGAGAACACTTCAAAGAACTCCTAAACAGAGATACAGCCATCAATGAGGACAACCTCAACCATTTGAAACCCAAGAAGAAATCGACACTAACATTGCTTGTGGAACTCCAGAATGCTGATAACATCGCCATCTCTACTCTCTCAGAAGAGAATCTGCAAGCCATGCTTGACACCTTTGCAAAATCCTACCAAAGAATTGGTCTCAGCCTCAACTTCAAGAAGATTCGAGTCCTTTACCAATCCACCCAGGGCAAGATGCGGCCTCTCCCTCCATCAAAAGCAATGGTGAAAGCCTAACAAATGTGGAACATTTGTTCTGCCTATCTAAAGCAGAAATTGATGCGGATATCGAACATCGTACCCAATCCGCGTCCTTGAAGGAGCCAAGAACACCAGCATCGAGGCTATGATCATCTGAATCCACTCGACTGGGCCAGCCATGTGCTTAGGATGTCAGAAGCCCAACTGCCAAAGCAAATCTTTGCCCAGCCCAAGGAAGGATCCTGAACATGAGGAGGACAAAGGAAACACTAAAAAGAAATACAACATAGACTTCAATGCCTGGGAGACCTTTGCTCAGAAGTAACTGAGTTGGAGCAACCTCCTAATTGATGGGTCACAATTCTTTGAGGACACCTGTGGCAAGAGAAGGCCGAGAAAAGGAGCCTGAGAAAGCAATACCAACAATCTTGTGTCCAAAGCCTATCCCACATCCTGGAAACACCTGCTAAGTGCACGGTCGAAGATGTAGCCCTAGGATCAGGCTAATCAGCCATGCAAGGACCAACAGAACCCATAACCAGTAACACCTGGTTTCTTAGGTGGGCAATCATACTCGTTAGTGAGTGATTGCTGAAGAAGGGAGCCTTAATCTTACTTTCAAGGGCTTCATTCTCGAATCGTCATTTTGAGACACTTCGCACAGATCTGTGAAGGTCATTGTGTTGCATGCTGCACCTGTATCTATCTGATACTTCATGTTTGCTTGATGCACTCCCTCTGTGGTCATCGTTGTAACAGTCACAAACCATTTGTTGCCTACGGACTTGACGAAACCAACCTATTGTTTAGTGTATATAATTTGTCATCAGACTCGTCTGCTGATATTACTCCAGTCTCCATTTATATAGGCCTGCTTTGCATTTTGCTGGTGAAACACTTGTATGCAAATTGATTTTGCTTCTTGCAGTTCATGGGATCCCTACAGTGATGAAGGAGATCATTTGGTCCATTGAGTCTGCAACAACTATCTGAAAGAGCATTCTACCTTGTCTCACTCCCCTTCCCTATCCCCGTAACAACACCTAACCTGGACACTAAGGGGCAATTTGGCATAGCCAGTCCACCTAACCTGCACATTTTGGACTGTAGGGGGAAACCGGAGAGCCCGGAGGAAACCCCACACAGACACGGAGAATATGCAAACTCCACACAGTCACTCAAGGCTGGAATTAAACCTGGGTCCACCATGCCGCATAAACACTGCTTTCCCCGTATTCGACAATCCTCCTTTTCCTGTGCATGCTGTGCTCCGTAGTAGTTATATCTTGTTCTTTCTCATGATGGTCAGAGCTGCCAATTTCAGCGCAGAGAATGCTACCCGCGACAGATGCCAAGATCACCGCAAACGAGGCCCCCACCCCCCGACAAGGAGGACAGCTTAATGCAGCTGAACTGCGTCACGGCCCCAAAGGTAGCACCGATCCGGGCCACGTTGCAGGTCAATGGCCACTCCGTGATAATGGACACTGGAGCTGCTGTCTCCATCGTGGACCGCCGCACATTTCGGCGACTCAGCATAGAGATCATGCTGCTGACATTGTGCGACACCAAAGGGGTGGTTCGGGACCTATACCGGGTGCTATACCTTTGAATATTGTGGGGACCATTGTGACTCAGTAACACATGGGAACAGTCAGTCCGTCATCACTTAGTTGTGGTGTAGGGACCGGGGCCCAAGTTTTTGGCACAATACTGGTCGCACGTCCTCCGTTTCAACTTGCAACAGGTTTTCAAATGAGCACCAGGAATTTGTACTGCGTGCTGGGCAAATACCCCAAAGTATTCCAGGAGGGTCTGGGCAGGATAAAGGGGACCAAGGCCCATATTTATGTGGATCCAGATGTTCAACCTCGTATTTTAGGGCGCGGCCCTTTACATGTTGCTTGCCAAGGTTGATGCGAAGCTTCAGCACCTGGAGGATCTGGGGGTTTTATGCCCGGTGCAATTCACGGAATGGCCTGCACATGTGGTGCTGGTAACGAAGCACGACACATTTGTCTGACTCTCTGGAAATTTCAAGCTCATCGAGAACAGAGCTGGTGGAAGAGGTTCTGAGGTTGGACAGAAGGTACTTGGAGGCCCTGGAGGCAGGATTGTTGAAGGAGAGGCAGATGCTCCAGATGGAGTTCGGATTAGTGTCCACAGGGAAGGCGGTGGGGCAGCTGCGGAGGGCCAGAGGGGCAGTATATGATATGGGGAGAAGGCGAGTAGGATGCTGACCCACCAGCTGAGGAAGCAGAAGATGACTAGGGAGATTGGTAGAGTAAAGGGCGAGACAGGAAGGGTGGTGCTGCACCCTGTGGGGGTGAACGGGGTGTTTGAGGCTTTTTACAAGAGATTGTATGAGATGGAGCCCCCGGCCAGGGGGGGGAATGCAGCAATTCCTGAACAGGCTGCAGTTTCCCAGAGTAGATGAGGAGTTGGTGCAGGGATTGGAGGGGGAAGCCGTTCATAGGCTTCTTTAAGGAGGTTTGAGAAGTCAGCAAACGTTGGGGGGGGGGGGGGGGGGGGTCAGCAAACGTGGGGTGGGGGGGAGTCAGCAAACGTGGGGGGGGTTAAAATGGCAGGATGGGAGGAGGGGTTATGATGGGGGAGCAAGGAGTGGGGGGGGGGGTTTGATTATTTATAATGTTGTATAATTTTACTTCAGCTTTGGTTTGTTTTTATGAAAATGCCTGATTAAAATATTAAAAAATAAATAAATAAATGCTGGCCTAGCCAACAGTATGAAATAATTTTTAAAATTACACTCAAATTAAATAAACTTTCTCTTAATTGTGGTTGCGGAGCAAACATAAAAATCAACTGTAGAAACAAGTTCATGGGAGTTTGTCAGAAATCTAGGCCAAGCTTATGAATAAAGGCAATAAACTGACATGGGAGGAGACCAGCAATGTCCCCATTACCATGGAAATTACAAAAATAGATTTCTTTACCTGAGCAGACAGTGGTGGGGGTGGGGGGCCTGAAACACCAGTTTGGTAAAAAAGACTAGAAAATTCAGTTCTAGGAAAGCTTGTCAAAATCCCAGAACCATTCGCAGGTCTTAGTAGTAGTATTAGTGGGTGAGCAGAACAATTGCCCCGGGTTTAAATCCCATCATGGCAGATAGTGAAATTTGAATTCAATAAAAAAGGTGACCATTGTCGATTGCCGTAAAAGCCCATCTGTTTCACTAATGTCCTTTAGGGAAGGAAATCTGTCGTCCTTACCTGGTCTGGCCTACATATGACTATAGATCCACAGCAATGTGGTTGACACTTAATTGCCCTCAGGGATGGGCAATAAATGCTGGCCCACCCAGTTATGCCCACATCCCATGGACGAATTTAAAAAAAAGTAATTTTGCTGGTGTAATGTACCTATTATAGCACGTCAAAATATGTGTATTCAAGTTGCATTAGTCAATTTTAAGAATATAATTTGTAGTTGTCGATTACATATCAGTTGCATCTTATATAGTTACAGTTGATGAGTTTGCTTAGAAGATAATACTTCAAAAATGTTTTCTTCCAGCTTCAGCTCTGCTTAGTATTGGTTCTGAAGAGTTTCAGGAAGCACTTACCTCTCACTGTGTTGTGACACGGGGAGAAACTATTATTCGTTCCAATACAGTCGATGAAGCATCTGATGTTCGAGACGCTATGTCAAAAGCCTTGTATGGAAGACTATTCAGTTGGATTGTAAACCGCATCAATATACTTCTCCAGCCTGATAAAAGTGTATGGTAAGTGAATAAACTAGAAAGACTGTAAACAGAATAATTGTCAGTTTACTACAAAGGGGCACCGTCATCACACAAAAATATTTTGGGAAATGTCTTTGTTTGGAGAAGGCAAGAAGCTGTCCTTGCTCTTGTCATGGTGAGGTTAGAATAAAGAGACATACATAATTATTTGTTTTAAAGATTTATGTCATTGCATTTTGTGATTCCCAAGCCTTTTCTCATTTGTATATACATCTTTTATCGTAAAGACTGTATTTCTTTAATATTATTTGTGCAAAGCATAGTGGGCTGAACAGCTGGCTTGTAATGCAGAACAAGACCAGCAGCGTGTGTTCAATTCCCGTACCGGCCTCCCCGAACAGGCGCCGGAATGTGGTGACCAGAAACTTTTCACAGTAACTTCATTGAAGCCTGTTTGTGACAAGAAGCGATTATTATTATTATTATTATTATTATATTGAAGATAAATTAGCTATAACCCAATTACTGAAGTAAATAGCTATTCTTACACTTCATCCTATAGGAACACAAAATAAATGTAGGTATCCACTAATGCCATGTAACATGGACAATATACTAATGTACTTTAGGGTAATATGGACTGTTGTGAGCTGTACATAACATTTTGAACATTTAAAATTATTCCAGTTTTTGTTGCTTTCATGATTGTAACTGGGTAGCACAGTGAAGCAAGGTCAAAGGTGCAACATGTTTTGATTCCCCTTTCCATTGAGTTTCTAGCCTCAGCGGCATCACTATGGAGTGATGCTGTGCAGAACCCAGCTGCCTTCCCACAGAAGAAAAGGAAACATGGGAGCAAAGATCACCCGTTGACACCTGCATGACTTATAACAGCTGGCTTTATCAGTGATAGCAAATTTTATATCAATATTATTTTGAAAAAGTCAGAACCTGCCATTATTTTCTTTCCTGAGATCCAAGCTTGCATGTCTATTAATTATGCAAAGACAAATGGATGGATAACGACATCACTAAATATTTTATAGTCTCACAAAAAATGTGCATATTGCTGATATCTAGTTTTTGAAGGGAATACAGCTTTTAGCTACACTGGTCCTTGCTAACCATGATAAAGATCATTGCTGGATAATATTCTTTTTAGGTTTTGCTTTATAATCTTTTGAAATTGAATTTTCATTAGCAACACTGAAACTGGAATGAATGTTGGGATTCTGGACATCTTTGGATTTGAGAACTTCAAGAAGAACTCCTTTGAACAACTATGTATCAACATTGCCAATGAACAGATCCAATTTTATTTCAATCAACACATCTTCGCTCTTGAACAGGTAGACACAATTAAAAGTCAGTCCAAAGTATCTAAAGCTACAGTATAAGGAGTTTTTTTTCTTTATTTACCTCATCATAGGAACATGATACTTCCTATATGTGGGACATATTGTCAGGAGCCCACAATACCTGAGTTTATCCCAATACCTGAGTTTCTTCTACAACAGCCCAGTAGTGTGCTTGGGTGTTTCCTGGTGATCCCATGGCTGTAATTGTTACCTTGGCTGTGTGTTGGGGTTGCAGAGGATGCCGTGAACCAACAAGGTAATGAGTTATCCATGTCCTTAAGTAAACAATGCATTATGTGCCTGAAAGATAGAACAAAGTTGGGGGTTGCAGGTGATGATAAGCACTGTGATTGCTGACTATGAAATTGACATAGACTTGCATTATCTTTCTGTGATGATCATACGTCATGACCTCTCTGCAGAATTTGGTGTGGTCAAGGACACCATCTCTTTTCAATGCCTTTCCTTCATTTTCCCACTCTGTGGCAACTGCCCTCATTTGGTTCCACCCTTATCTACCCACTTGTAGCGAGAGCATCTCTTGCTATGGATTTTCTTTCCATTGTTACAATCTTGGCAGAGACCAGTAACATTCCAAGGTTGAAAACAGAAGGATTTTAACTACAAAGGAGTCAAACAAAAACAAGCACAAAATATTGTCATCTTTAATCTCCTTTACTCTAAAACGCAGAATCAACATAAATGAAACATGAGTTGACAGACAACTTATGGTTGATTAATTAATTATGAGGGGGATTTCCCACCCCATCCAGGAGTCCCCAAGTGGCTTTACGACTGATGAGATTTCCCATTCAGATTGTCCCCAGCCCCGCCAATGACATAATGGGATTCCTGCCAGGTCAGAAACCCCAAAACCATACATTTAAATATCCTTAACGGGCTCCTCTGCTGTGTTAGCCCCCCATATTAGTATTTTGCCCAGTGGGGTTTAAAACAGGTCCTAACAAAAGGGGACCTTGCCAAGAGAACCCTCTAGGGGTGCCAGGTAAGTACTGCCCCAGGGGGAGATGCTCATGTCCAGGCAGAAGCCTGGCAGTGCCCCTGGCACATCCGGAGCAGTGCTGGTGGGAGCTTCTATTGGGGAAGTCTGTGGGTGGGAATTCACTTGGGGCAGGGATGGGCGTGGTTTGGTCCTTGTCCATGGAGAGGGTGGGGGTCATGAGTCGTGGGTGGTGGGAGGGCCAAGTATCCATGGAGTGTTTTGATCGGGGCACCCCCTTTTAAAAATGGAGTCCTGATCTCTCAGCAGCTGAGGTTGCTGCGGAGCCTGCTCTGCCAGCATGATGCCGTGGGATCTGCCCCTTTCATTTTTTCCCTAAGCATTTGAAAATCCACGAAAACCTGGCAAGACAGCTGGCCAGTTGCCCTCTGCTTTTGCCGCTGAATACAACACTTGGAAAATAAAATTGTAAAATATTGCTCTATAAATTGCACATTAAATGGCAAATACAATGGAGACAGATCTTGATTGGCTCGGCATTGCACTCAGCAGATATGTCATCAATCGTAGTCACAAAGTCCTTCAAAGGCCTTTTGGGGCCCCCTTTGGTGGAGCACTGTAGCATAAATGGATAGCACTGTGGCTTCACAGCGCCAGGGTCCCAGGTTCGATTCCCCACCGGGTCACTGTCTGCACGTTTTCCCCATGTGTGCATGGGTTTCCTCCGAGTGTTCTGGTTTCCTCCCACAGTCCAAAGGTGTGCAGGTTAGGCGGATTGGCCGTGATAAATTGCCCTCAGTGACCAAAAAGGTTAGGAAAGGAAAGGAAAGGAAAATCGCTTATTGTCAAAAGTAGACTTCAAATGAAGTTACTGTGAAAAGCCCCTAGTCGCCACATTCCGGCGCCTGTTCGGGGAGGCTGGTACGGGAATTGAACCATGCTGCTGGCCTGCCTTGGTCTGCTTTCAAAGCCAGCAATTTAGCCCTGCTGACCAATATCTGCTTCCAGTTACCCATTGCCTCAGAATTAAAATTTGTGTTCTCAGTTTAACTTTCCTCATTTCCTTCCTCCTTCCCGTCGCTTTAAGTGGCTCAAATGGTCAGTTCTTTAGTGCTGAAATATATGCCAACTGTTCTGAAAATGACAGAGGATATGGGCAGGCGCCTGGAAAACAAGTTGAATACTTGTAGTAACATAAGCTGAAATAGTCAGTCACAATGCGGAAACTTTACTGGACACTGAGGTTTCACATGAGCAGAGGCTGATTGGTCTTGCCAATGTCACAGAGAGAAAATGCCCTTGGTTATTTATTGGGGACTTCACATTCCATATAACACCCAACATTGTGTTTAGAAGTTAGTTCACACATGGAACTTTGTCACTCCCCATCAAGCGTGGAAGTCTTATAATTGGTTGTTTAGACACACAAGTGATTTGACTGATATCAGATTGCCATCGCTTCTTGGGCATTTTGGCGAATATCAAGCGTCAGATCAAGTCCAAGGTGAGGTGCAATGCCTTTTCTTGTCAGCTTGGATCTTGTATGCCTCTCTTGTGGTGACCATGAGATTGGATTGATTTTGAATAGGTTTTTAGAGCAAGCAATGAGATGGATTAAGGACTTAGCCTTCCCACTCTGCGGATTGGTTTGTAACTTTAAGAAAGAGATAAAGAAATCTGGAACAAAAACAGAAGTTTTGTCAGAAAATCAAAGATACAGATAAGAGATGTAAAAATGTAATGTGTAACACATAAACCAATGCATGTGAACCACATTACGACTATCTGCAATAGTATTAAGTGTAAGTGAAAAATTCTGATGAAATAATTATTTAAATGCAGCGCTTATATTCAGAGCCTTCCCCCAGATTTTACCATGGTGTGTTGTTCCTCGTGTCTTAATAAAGCTCGTAGTCTCAAATGTGGAGAAGATGCTTTATTGTGAATTCGTTCTCTCTTCAGAGTTTAACTTACGGCTACCTCAAATGCTGCCTGCTTGTGTGTCTGTGTCCTGCTTTCAGTCCTGCCTTCCGTGAAGTGTGTCCTCACTTCCTGTCCCGGTGTATTTATAGTTCTCCCGTGCTCCCTATAGTGCTTGCTCAGTTGTATTGCATCTACTCAGATCTACAATCACCACACATGGGAGGAGAACGAGATGGACGATCCTCTTGGACTATCCTCTTGTACTATCTTTTCAGAATTTGTCACTCTTCATATTCACCTCTCGTGCTGATTGCCTTTAGAACAAAGGCTGCAAATCTTCTCAGAGCGAGTCCTGACTCCACTCCCATGGCACTGTTTTCAGGTCCTGAACCCATCCCTGAAGGCAAACAGTCACTGCATGGGAATTTGCTTCCCTGAGCCACCTCCCCTCCCCCATTTTAATTGGCATGGAGACAGAGTTCCTGTGCTGGCAAGTAGAAATCTGAGGGTTAGTCGGAGGGTCTGCTTGACAGGAGGAGCAAGCTGCACAAGGGTAAGTATCTGAGATTGTGCTTTACCATGGACATGCCCTTTCACCGACTTCTTGAAAAAAAATCAAATACAAAAAACAGAAAAAGCAGACGGCCACCCTGGTAGGTTTGCAGGCAATCCATTTATAAAGGTGTATCTCAGCCCCAACAGGCAGGGAGAGCCTGTATACGTGCCTGGAGCATTGGCATCCCGGCTGAGCTAGGTGCCAGCTCAAAACAGTTGCGTTGGAAAACAGTAGTCGCCTGGAAAATTCCACTGACCACTTTCATCTGCCTCAGTAAGGTTCTTAATGACCCTAATTGACTGCCTGCGTTGTGGGGATGGGCAGCTCCCGGGGGCCCTGAACTTGCCTCCCCCAAAATGGCTGACTCTGGGAATGGAATGGGAAACCGGCATACCAGCCTGTGCTGGAACCTGACTGCCTCTGTTCCGACCTTGATGGGGCCTGAAAATTCTGCCCAGGGTTTCTAGGGCTGTTCTGATGCAGTAGTGGTGGCAGGGTGGGACAGCTCTGAGGCATTTCCCAGCATATGTACATAAATGTGTTATAAATTCTACAACCGATAAACGATGAGAAAATTTCAATGCATGTATGACATACACTTGCATATATTTTACTATTAAATAGTTAGGTTAATTTCTCATGCAACATGGTAGCATACTTAGATGCAAAGGGGCAGGATTTTTCATTTTTGTGTTATTTGGATGGTAGGCGTATGAGAAGTCTGCCCAGGGGAATCAGTGTTGGATCGATTTGTAATGCAGTTGATGGCCTACCAGTGTAAAAGATGTTTTCTCGGAGGCAGCTTGCCAATCTCATGGCAGCTCACTGGGTAAGGCAACTGAGTGTGAAAGACCCCAACAACACCTTATGGGGGGGTGGTATTACTGTTGAGAAGATAAAAGAGTACTTTGCAACAGCAGAAAACATGGGTGCATAACCTACAACTGCAACCACATTAAATTTTAATTCCTCTAAGGTGTACAACCCACAAACAGCTGTCAAAAAACTATCTCCAAAAGCCCCATCTTGCTTCACTGACTACAGCAGAGAATCTTTTTATCGTTGAAAGTAGCTATGCCCTTGGTTGGTGAGCACAATCAAGCACTGGCCATAGTCAGGTTGGCTCAGCTGAAAATGTCAATATGAGCCCTTGACCCCTATTATTATCCATCTGTAAGCCTCCGACCTCTTCCTGATGGGAGCTTTTGCTAGAATTGAATTTTGCCCCAGAACTTGGCAGCCAACACGACAGCGATAAGTCTGCATAACCAATTGCTTAATGTTGGATTTCCCACTGCCCCATTTTTAAATGTCAGTGGGTTAATAGTGACATGAAAATTACTTTGAAGATCTTACTTGTGGATGGCCTACTTTTTCTTGTTCCTTCCTTTGAGATAGTTATTTCAAAATATTTGAATCATTGTAGAAGCATTCATTGAGGAAAACATGAGCATGATTCAATTACTGTATTAGCAGTATAATGTGAAAACAAATTTGGCTTTACAGAAATGTGACTTGGTCGCCTTCTTTCTTCAAACAAGTAGGTTATGTTTTTTATTCGTTTATGGGATGTGGGCATCGCTGGCAAGGCCAACATTTGTTGGCCATCCCTAATAGCCTTTGGGAAGATGATGGAAAGCCGCCGCCTTTAACTACTGCAGTACAAGTGGTGTAGGTACATCCACAATGCTGTGAGGGAGGGAATTCCAGGATTTTAATCCAGCAACAGTTAAAGAATGGCAATATACTTCCAAGTTAGGATAGTGTATGACTTAAAAGGGCACCAGCAACTGGTGGTATTCTCATGTGAAAAATGAATGAATGAATGAAAATCGCTTATTGTCACGAGTAGGCTTCAATGAAGTTACTGTGAAAAGCCCCTAGTCGCCATATTCCAGCGCCTGTCCGGGGAGGCTGGTACAGGAATTGAACCGTGCTGCTGGCCTGCTTGGTCTGCTTTAAAAGCCAGCGATTTAGCCCAGTGAGCTAAACCAGCCCCAATGTGTCCCCATGTGACTGCTGCCCTCATTCTTTCAAGTGGCAGATATTATGAGTTTGTAGATGGTGCCGCTGCTGCCATTGCACACCTGTGACGAAGGCAATGATTGTTTTAGGTGGCAGGTGGAGTGTCAATGAAGTGTGCTACTTTGTCCTGAATGGTGCTGAACTTTTTGAGTGTTGCTGAAGCAGCACTATTCCAGCCAAGGAGGATGTATTCCACCACACTGCTGATTTGTGGCCTGTGGATGGTGGGCAGGTTTTATGGGGTGCAAAGGTGAGTGATTTGGTGTACAATTCCCAGTGGCTGGCCTGCCCTTGTAGCCACATTATTTATCTGGTTGGTCCAATTCTGGTCAATGGTAATCTGCAAGATGTTGAAAGTGGGGGATTCAGCGACGATAATGTCATTGAATATTCAGGGGAGATGGTTAGATTCTTGTTGAACATTGTCATTTCCCGGCACATGTGTGACACAAATGTTGCTTGCCATTTATCAGCCCAAGCATTAATATTGTCCAGATTGTGCTGAATATGGGCATGGATTGCCTCAGTATCTGAGGAGTCACAAATGGTACTGAACACTCTGTGATCATCAGTGAACAACCCCACTTTTGACTTAATGATGGAAAGTCCGGGGAGGCTGGTACGGATTCCAATAAGTGGAGAGTTTTCACCCTGATTCCTTTTGACTTCAATTTTACTGGAGCTCCCTGTTGTCACACTTGGTCAAATGCTGCCTTGATGTCAAGGGGAGTCATTCTTACCTTACTTTTGGAACTCAGCTCTTTTGTCCAAGATTGTAATGGGATCTGGAGCTGAATGGTCCTGGGGAACCTAAATGAGCATCAATGAACAGGTTATTAGTAACAAAGTGTTAGCACTATTAACAACACCTATCATCACTTTGCCCATAATTGAGAGAAAACTAAGAAGTGGCCAGATTGGATTTGTCCCGCATTTGTGGACAGATTTTTCATATTATCAGTGCCTGTACTGTTGTAGCTATGGTTACGGCCACAGCTAGTTCTGGAGCACAAGTCCTCTGTACTACAGCCAGGATGATGTCAGGAGCCATAGCCTTTGCTATGTTCAGTGAGGACGTTCACCTGAGGAAGGAGCAGTGCTCCGAAAGCTAGGGCGCGATTCTCCGCTGCCCACGCTGGTTGGGAGAATAGCGGGAGGGCCTCCCGACATTTTTTGTGCCCTCCCGCTATTCTTCCCCCACGTCCGACCCACTTCACGAATCGCCGCTCGCCGTTTTTTACAACGACCGGCGATTCTCTGCGGCCAATGGGCCGAGCGGCCGGGCCTTTACGCCCGTTTTTTCACGGCAGCAAACACACCTGCTTGCTGCCGTTGTAAAAACGGGCGCTGGATGCCCGTTTGGGGCGGGAGCACCACCGTTGTGCTCAGGAGGGGACAGGCCCGCGATCGGTGCCCACCGATCGTCGGGCCTGCGTCCAAAAGGGACGCACTATTTCCCCTCCGCCGCCCGACAAGATCAAGCCGCCACATCTTGTCGGGTGGCGGTGGAGAAATGCGGAACCACGCATGCGCGGGTTCCGTAAATGGCGTGATGACGTCACCCGCGCATGCGTGGGTTGGAGCCGGCTCCAACCTGCGCGTGCGTGGCTGACGTCATACAGATGTCAGCCGCGCGTCATCTTAGCGCGGCCTTAACGACAGTCGTTAAGGCCGCGACGCCGTGATTCCCGGGGTCCCGCTCCTAGCCCCGATTGGGGGGGGGAAAGAATCGGGTCCCGGGAACGGCAGCCTTTACGACTCTCCGTATTTGCGGAGAATCTCGCCCCTAGTGTTTGAAACGAACATGTTGGACTTTAACCTGGTGTTGTAAGACTTCTTACTATGTCCAGTGAGTTCAACCTTTTCGTAAAGGAATGGAATGAGTAAAATTGGCTGAAGCTAGGCATCTGTTATTCTGGGGATCTCCGGAGGAGGCCATGATGGATGACCCATTCTGCACTTTTAGCCGAAGGTGGTGGCAAATGTTTTATTTCGACTTGTCTTTTGCACTAATGTGTTGGGCTCTGCCACTGAGGACGGGTATGTTTGTGGAACTTCTACCTCCCATTAGTTGTTTAATTCAGAACTTGATGTAATGGGACTGCAGAGCTTTGATCTGATCCGTTGGTTGTGGATCACTTAACTCTGTCTATAGTGTACTGATTCCACTGTTTAGTGTGTATATGGCACTGTGTTGCAGCATCACCAGGTTAACATCTCATACTGATTCCACTGTTTAGCCACTACTCCTGATGGGGGAGAGCTGCGGTGCATGGCAACCGTGTTCCAGACTTTGAGAAGGTCCTGTTACAAGACGGGCAGCGCCAATAAAGAGTTCCGAAGACCAATCCGGTCAACGAACAGGAGCTGCACATCGTAGTTCAGGCCATGCACCTGGCGGAAGAAATACGTCACCAGGGCACACCGTTGTGGATGAGGCTTAACGAACAGGTATCGCTGCAGAGTCTGAAGGTGGAAAGCCGCGACCTGGGTGCGAAGGCACACCAGCGCCAATCCGCCCTCCACAATCGGGAGACTCAAGACCTCCGCAGCGACCCAGTGCAATCCTTTGTCCCAGAAGAACCGAAGTAGGGTTCTCTGGATGTGTGTGACAAAGTCAGGGGGAGGGGTCATAGTGACCAGCCGATACCACAGCATAGAGATCAGCTGGTTTATGACGAGAACTCGACCCCTGTGGGACAGCACTCAGAGCAGTCCTGTCCAGCGTCCCAGGCGAGTGGTGACCTTGGTCTCCAGCTCCTGCCAGTTCGCCGGCCAGGCTTCCTCTGCCGGGCAAAGATGGACTCCCAAGTCGAGGATGTTGGTCCGACTTCAGCCAAAGGGCCCGAGCTCCTCTGGGAAGGGTCCATCTGCCACGGACCGACCAGGAGTCTGGAACATTTAGCCCAGTTGATCCCAGCAGAAGACACGGCAGAGTACACAGCCTGGCACTCTCGCATCCTCCGCAGGTCACCGGGGTCAGTGAACATGAGGAGCATGTCATCAGCGTAAGCTGAGAAGACCACCTCCATGTCCGGCTCACGCAGAACCAGCCCCGACAACCTCCTCCGCAGGAGGCGCAGGAAAGGCTTCACGAATAGAGAATAAAGTTGGCCGGAAAAGGGGCAGCCCTGACGCACCCCTCTCCCAAAGCGAAGGGGCGCCGTCAGGGACCCGTTAACCTTAATCAGACACTCTGAGACAGCGTACAATGATCGGATCCAGGCGACGAAGTGCGTCCCGAACCCGAAAGCTCGCAGAGTCCTGAGCAAATACTCGTGCCCCACCCTGTCGAACGCCTTCTCCTGGTCAAGAGACAGGAAGGCGCTCGACATACCAGTCCCCTGGGTAAAATAAATTATGTCTCGGACCAGATGGATGTTACTGTAAATGGTGTGGCCCGGGACTGGTCAGGGTAAATCATGTGGTCCAGCACGGGGCCAAGGCGTAAAGACATTGTCTTGGCAAAAATTTTGTAGTCCGTGCTGAGGAGGGAGACCGGTTGCCAGTTTTTAAGTAGGCCGAGATCCCCCTTCTTGGGCAGCAGGACAATGACGGCCCTGCGCCACGAAAGGGGCATCTCCCCGGTCGCGATACATTCCCCCGGATACATGCCCACTCCTGGTACGGCTCGGCCATGTATCAGAATATTAGGGGAGGGGGAGGGGGGATGCGGCACCTGAACAGAAGGTGCCACAAGGGAAGGTGCTGCAGAGGGATGGCAGAGCAGGGCAGCATTCTTCAGCCCTTCAGGGGACTAAAACAATGTCCCAGGCTGCCCCACGCCCACCACAGGTGGTAAAAGGTGGTGGGGGCTGGCCGATGCTCTTCTGCCCTGTGGTGGCCCAAAACTAAGTCCTCAGTCCACACAGCCCTGTGGGGGCGAAGCAAAGTCTGTGGGCGCGATTCTCCCAAACAGGGAGAAATCGTAAGGCTGGCGTCAAAAACGGGCGGGTTTGACCCCAGCCTCCCCCCCCCCCCCCTGACCGGGAACCGATTCTGGTCCATACCGGTTCATGCCGCGGCCGTGAACTCCGGCATCGAATTTCGTTAAGCCCGCTTGCCAGAGTTTGCGACGGCTGACGCGTCACATGACGTCAGCCGCGCATGCGCGGATTGGAAGACTCCAACCCGCGCATGCGCAGATGACGTCATCGCGCATTTGCGCGAAACCCGTGCATGCGCGGGCCGGGATGCCCCTCAGCCGCCCCGCGAATTGATACAGCAGGGCGGCGGAAGGACAAAGAGTGCGCGGGAATCGGACACGCTGCCCGCGATCGGTGGGCACCGATCGCGGGCCCATGGCACCCTTGGCACGGCCGTGGTACTGCCGTGCCAATCGGTGCCATGGTTGCCAAGATCCGAACTTTATGGCCGTTTTTACGAACGGCCAGACCAGGTGTGTTTGCCGTTTGTAAAAACGGCCGTAAAGGGCTTGGACTTCGGCCCATCGGCCAGCTGAGAATCGCTGCTCGCCGTAAAAAAACGGCGGCAGCGATTCGTGTCGGGAGTCGGGCGTGGGGGGGGGGGGGGGAGAATAGCGGGAGGGCGTCAGACCAGCGTGGCCGTAAAAATTTACGACCCCCGCTATTCTCCGCACCGTCGTGAGTGCGGAGAATTGCGCCCTTAATCTTTCGTGATCCCACTCCCACCTCAGGTAGAGGGGTGGGAGGACAGAAGGCAGGCAGCAGGCCCTTCACCCCAGGAGGGGCACAGCACCAGGCCCCAGGTGGTCCCACTGCCAACTCAGGCAGAGGGGTGGGAGGACAGAAGGTGGGGCAGGTAAGGGTTGGGGAGGAGGCAGAAACAACAGGAAGCAAAGTAGCTTTGAGCTCTGAGTCCGAGCTGAAGCTCTTACTTTGGTTAATTCACTTCAAAGTTGCTGGTTTAGAAGAAGGTGAATTTTCAATCAGCTTTGAACAAAGGTTCTACTTGTAGCTACTTGCAGCTGGAGCTTGTTAATTAGTTCATTGGATTATGCTAGTTTTCAGAGGCTAGAGTCACAGTATAAAGGTGATCCAGCTACAGTGCAGACTTTGTTTGGGTGCATTTGAGTGCAATAGTGAGAGTTTGGTGACTGAGGGAGATAGGTGATGAGGGAGCAAGGTGCTCCTTTCATTTCCTACATTTCATCAAAGAGCGTGAAGGGAGCCGGGAGTTTACAGTGCAGCTGACTGGGAGCAGATTTGGAGGGTGGAGTTCCAGTTGGTCCATAGGGCAGCTGTATTTTTTTTCATAGAATTTACAGTGCAGAAGGAGGCCATTCGGCCCATCGAGTCTGCACCGGCTCTTGGAAAGAGCACCCTACCCAAGGTCAACACCTCCACCCTATCCCCATAACCCAGTAACCCCACGCAACACTAAGGGCAATTTATCATGGCCAATCCACCTAACCTGCACATCTTTGTGACTGTGGGAGGAAACCGGAGCCCCCGGAGGAAACTCACGCACACACGGGGAGGATGTGCAGACTCCGCACAGACAGTGACCCAAGCCGGAATTGAACCTGGGACCCTGGAGCTGTGAAGCGATTGTGCTATCCACAATGCTACCGTGCTGCCCCAATATTCTGTAAGGTAAGAGGGGATGGAGGCTAGGGCAGTTGCATGCTCCTCCTGTAGGATGTGGGAGGTGAGGAATACCACCGGTGTCCCCACTGACTATATCTGCGGGAAGTGCACCCAACTCCAGCTCCTCAGAGACTGTGTTAGGGAGCTGGAGCTGGATGAACTATGGATCATCCGGGAGGCAGAGGAGGTAATAGAGAAGAGTTACAGGAAGGTAGCCACACTCAAGGTACAGGACAAGAGTAGCTGGGTTACAATCAGGGGAAGGAAAATGAACGGGCAGACAGTGTAGGGATCCCTCTTGGCCGTTCCCTTCAAAACAAGTATACCGTTTTGGATGCTGTTGGGGGTTGACCTACGGGGGAAGGCCTAGTGGCCAGGTCTCTGGCACTGAGTCTGGCTCTGTGGCTCAGAAGGGAAGGGGGGAGGACACCCAAGGTACAGGACAAGTGTAACAGGGTTACAGTCAGGGGAGAGAATGTTGTATGTTCTAAAGAGCAGGACAAGCAGAGTAGTGATCTCAGGATTGCTACCGGTGCCACGTGAAAGTGAGGCAAGGAACAGAGAGCGAGTGCAGCTGGACACGTGGCTACAGGGCTGGTGCAGGAGGAAAGGAGGGAAGGCTTCAGATGTGTGGATTATTGGGATATTTTCTGGGGAAGGTGGGACCTGTACATGAAGGACGGATTGCACCTGAACTAGAGGGGTACCAATCTTGGGTGGGAGGTTTGCCAGAGCAATTCAGGAGGGTTTAAACTAGTTTGGCAAGGGGATGGGAACCAGAGCTATGGATCAGAGGATAGGGTAGCTGTTGAACAGGCAGAAATAGTATGCAGAAAGTCTGTGAGGAAGGATAGATAGTTGATAGGGCAAAGTTGCACTCAGTGGAATAGGCTAAAGTGCGTATGTTTCAATGCAAGGAGTGTCAGGAATAAGGGAGATAAACATAGAGCATGGATCAGCACTTGGAACTACGATGTTGTGGCCATCATGGAGACCATGATTTCACAGGGGTAGGAATGGTTGTTAGATGTTCCAGGGTTTAGATGTTTTCAGAGGAATAGGGAAGGAGGTAAAAGAGGAGGGAGAGTGGCACTGTTAAATAGGGAGTGCACCACAGCTGCAGAAAAGGAGGTAGTTGAGGAGGGTTTGTCTACTCAGTATGGGTGGAAGTCAGAAACATGAAAGGAGCAGTCACTTTATTGGGACTTTTCTATAGACCCCCCCCCCGCAATAGCAGCAGAGATATAAAGGAACAGATTGGGCAGCAGATCTTGGAAAAGTGCAGAAGTAACAGAGTTGTTGTCATGGGGGACTTCAACTTCTCTAATATTGACTGGAACCTCAGTGCAAATGGTTTGGATGGAGCAGATTTTCTCAGGTGTGTCCAGGAAGGATTCCTGACTCACTATGTAGATAGGCCGACTAGCGGGGAGGCCAAATTGGACTTGGTGCTCGGCAACGAACCAGGCCAGGTGTCCGATGTCTCAGTGGGAGAGCCTTTCGGTGACAGTGACCACAACTCCTTGACCTTTACCATAGCCATGGAGAGGGATAGGAACAGACAGTATGGGAAGGTATTTAATTGGGGAAGGGAAATTATACTGCTATTAGAAAGGAGCTGAGGAGCATAAAGTGGGAACAATTGTTCTTGGGCAAATGCACAACAGTAATGTGGGGGTTGGCTAAGGAGCACTTGCTGCGAGTGCTGAATTGTTTTGTCTCACTGAGACGAGGAAGGAATGGTGAGTTGAAGGAGCCTTAGAGGACAAGAGAAGTGGAGCTTCTAGTCAAGAGGAAGAAGGAAGCTTGCGTAAGGTTGAGGAAGAAAGGATCTGACTCGGCTCTAGAGGGTTACAAGGCAGCCAGGAAGGAACTCAAAAAAGGTCTGAGGAGAGCTAGTAGGGGGCATGAAAAAGCGCTGGCAGTAAGGATTAGGGAAACCCCAAGGCGTTCTACAGTTATGTGAGAAATAAGAGGATGATCAGAGTGAGAGTAGGGCCGATCAGGGATAGTGGAGGGAACTTGTGCCTAGAGTCTGAGGAGATGGGGGAGGCCCTGAATGAATACTTTGCTTCAGTATTCACTAGAGAGAGGAACCTTGGCGAAATTCTCCCCTACCCGGCGAGGCGGGGTGTCCCGGCGTAGCGGAGTGGCGGCAACCACTCCGGCGTCGGGCCTCCCCAAAGGTGCGGACTTCTCCACACCTTTAGGGTCTAGGCCCGCGCCGGAGTGGCTCCCGCTCCGCCGACTGGCGCCAATGGCCTTTGGCGCCATGCCACACGGCGTCGGGGCTGGCCAAAAGGCTTTCTCCGGTCGGTGTGAGTCCGTGCATGCACCGGAGCGTCAGCAGCCGCTGACGTCACCACCGGCGCATGCGTGGTGGAGGGGGTCTCTTCCGCCTCCACCATGGCGGCGGCGGAAGAAAAAGAGTGCCCCCATGGCACAGGCCTGCCCGCCAATCGGTAGACCCCGATCGCGGGCCAGGCTACCGTGGGGGCACCCCCCGGGGGTCCGATCACCCCGTGCCCCCCCCCCCCCAGGACCTCGGGGCCCGCTTGCGCCGCCTGCTCCTTCCGGCACAGAGGTGGTTTAAACCACGTCAGCGGGAGAGGCCTGACAGCGGCGGGACTTCGGGCCATCGCGGGCCAGAGAATCGCCACGGGGGGCCCGCCCGTCGGCAGGGCGCGATTCCCACCCCTGCCGATTCCCGGGTGGCGGAGAATTTTGGCCACGGTGGGGGCGGGATTTATGCCGGCACCGGGCGATTCCCCGACCCTGCGGGGGGTCGGAGAATTCCGCCCCTTGTTGCCCATGAGAACAGTGTGAACCAAATTAATAGACTCGAACAGGTTGATTTCAGAAGGAGAATGTATTGGAAATTTTGAAAAGCATCAGGATAGATAAGTCCCCTGGGCCTGACGGGATATACCCAAGGTTACTATGGGAAGCAAGGGAGGAGATTACTCTGCCATTGGCGATGATCTTTGCCTCCTCACTCTCCACTGGAGTACTACCGGATGATTGGAGGGAGGCGAATGTTGTTCCCCTATTCAAGAAAGGGAATAGGGAAATCCCTGGGAATTGCAGACCAATCAGTCTTACGTCTGTGGTGAGCAAAATATTAGAAAGGATCCTGAGAGATATGATTTATGATTATTGAGAAAAACATAGTTTGATTAAAGATAAGATCGGGCAGTAGATGTGGTGCATATGGATTTCAGTAAGGCATTTGATAAGGTTCCCTATGGTAGGCTCATTCAGAAAGTTAGGGGGCATGGAATATCGGGAAATTTGGCTGTCTTGATACAGAATTGGCTGGCCGAAAGAAGACAGCGTGTGGTAGTGGATGGAAAGTATTCCGTCTAGAGGTCGCTGACCAGTGGTGTCCCACAGAGATCTGTTCTGGGACCTCTGCTCTTTGTGGGTTTTTATAAATGACTTGGATGAGGAAGTGGAAGGGTGGGTTAGTAAGTTTGCTGATGGCACGAAGGTTGGTGGAGTAGTGGATAGTGTTGAGTGTTGTTGCAGGTTACAACAGGACATCGACAGGATGCAGAGCTGGGCTGAGAAGTGGCAGATGGAGTTCAACCTTGATAAATGTGAAGTGATTTATTTTGGAAGGTCGAATTTGAATGCTGATTACAGTGTTAATGGCAGGATTCTTGGAAGTGTGGAGGAACAGAGGGATCTTGGGGTCCACGTACATAGATCCCTCAAAGTTGCCACCCAGGTTGATAAGGTTGTTAAGAAGACATATGGTGTGTTGGCTTTCATTAACAGGGGGATCGAGTTTAAGAGCCACGAGGTTTTGCTGCAGCTTTATAAAACTCTAGTTAGACCACACTTGGAATATTGTGTCCAGTTCTGGTCGCCTCATTATAGGAAGGATGTGGATGCTTTGGAGAGGGTGCAGAGGAGATTTACCAGGATGCTGCCTGGACTGGAGGGCATGTCTTATGAAGAAAGGTTGAGGGAGCTAGGGCTTTTCTCACTGGAGTGAAGAAGGCAGAGAGGTGACTTGATAGAGGTGTACAAGATGATGAGAGGCATGGATAGAGTGGATAGCCAGAGACTTTTCCCCAGGGTGAAAATGGCTGTCACGAGGGGACATAATTTTAAGGTGATTGGAGGAAGGTATTGGGGAGATGTCAGAGGTAGGTTCTTTACACAGAGAATAGTGGGTGCGTGGAATGCACTGGCAGCAGAGGTGGCGGAGTCAGAGTCATTAGGGACATTTAAGAGACTCTTGGACAGGCACATGGACAGCAGTAAATTGAAGGGGTGTAGGTTACGTTGATCTTAGATTAGGATATTTGGTCGGCACAATATCGTGGGCTGAAGAGCCTGTACTGTGATGTACTGTTCTATAAATTGCCCTTTGTGTCCAAAAACGTTTATGTGGGTTGCTGGGTTACGGGGATAAGGTGGAGGCATGGGCTTGAGTCGGGTGCTCTTTCCTAAGGGCCGGTGCAGACTCGGTGGGCTAGATTGCCTCCTCTGCACTGTAAATTCTAAGTGTTTCAAGACTGGGTCAGCTCGGTTAGTACTGTCACTGCCAAACCACTTTTGGTATTGGGTCTTGGAATCCCCAACCTGGAGTACATTCTGTGCCTTTGCTACCCTTAATGCTACTTTCAGTTCTTCTCAACATGGAGCTGCATTGATTTGTCAGTTGAGGGAGGGTGGTAGGTGGTTTCCTTGCCATGTTTGAGCTGATGACATGAGACTTCATGGGGTCTGGAATGCAGCTTGTGAACTCCCAGGGCCATTCCCAATCGAACAGGTATCACTGTGCCACCATCTCTGGTGGGTTTGTCCTGCCAGTGGTACTCAGCAATGGTAATGGAGGAGTCTGGGGCATTGACGGAAAGGTTCTGTCGGTGCGACTGTAGGTGCGACTATGTCTGGCTGTTGTCTGACTAGCCTGCGGACTAGCTCTCCCAATTTTGGCACAAGTATAATATTCCAGAAAGCCAGTTGCTGAAGAATAGAACTGGACTCAATTTTTACACATATTTATATTTATTTAGAGTTGCAGATTACAAGTGTACAACTTCTTAATAACAAGAGTTTCAGCCTCTCTATTTATAGGCAGTCAAATCGATCACTTTATCTATACAATTAAAACACAATTAATGCACTGTTAACACAAGCAACGTATGAGTAAATAAAACTGATAAAGTAATTAAGTGATTAAAATTGAATATACTGCAAATCGCAGTAAAACTTGCTGTAGTAAATCTTACTAATCTCATTTTTATACCCTTTATAGATAATATTAGCTAACATAATTTGTAAGGTTTGTTTCAGTGTTGTTTTTACCTACATTATAATACTGTTCACATGCAAATAAATCGTCAGTTTAAAAAGGTGATTTTTCAATTTTAAAATAAGCTGTTCATGGTCAGGGTTGTTTTATATTTCCAGCTCATGAGGTTGTGCTTATGATCACTTATAGATTGAATACCAAAATGAGGGAATTGATGCCACACTTGTGGAATATCAAGATAATCGACCAATACTAGACATGTTTCTTCAGAAACCAATGGGCTTATTGTCTCTACTTGATGAAGAGAGCCGTTTCCCTAAAGCATCTGACCAGACACTCGTAGGTAAGAATAACACCAAGTAACTTACAGATGGTGGAATTTTCTCATCAGGAGGGAAAAACAGTGTGGATGCCATTGACCCCAACGGTGGTTTCCTCTGCCATATTGCAAACAATATAGAAACAAAATCCAAGGGGCAGTCTCCGCCAGCAACTTTGGTTTTAAAAGATCGAGGGCCCTGATATCAAGAAATCAAAGATGGAACATGCCCCCCACAACACGCACCCACCCCCAATGGTAACCTCCACACAACAATCCCCTGCCCCCCCGCTGCAAAACATGCCACCCCCCCACCCCCCATGCAACATTTCTCCCCCTCCGCATCGAACACCCCAGCATGCAACAGCGTCCCTGATTATTACATTGATATGTATTCCAACAGGGATCTTGAAGTTGAACATCAGTAAGTCAGGGTTCACCCAGCAACTGGGGGATTGGAGAGTATTTTGTGTTTGGTTGCTTTGGTGATTTGTTTTCTAATATCCAAACAAGTTAATGAAATTGTGTTAATATTTTCTCTTCATAAATTTAGAGTACCCAATTAAATTTTTCCAATTAAGGAGCAATTTAACGTGGCCAATCCACCTACCCTGCACATCTTTGGGTTGTGGGGACGAAACCCACGTAAACACGGGGAGAAAGTGCAAACTCCACACGGACAGTGACCCAGAGCCGGGATCGAACCTGGGACCTCGGCGCCGTGATGCAGCAGTGCTATCCATTACGCCACCGTGCTGCCCCAAAATTGTGTTATAAGGAACCCTTGTAACTTGTATACTGGAGTGACTACTACAATGTTCACTGATCATAACATTTCCACCCTGTTTTCTCATTAGCAGAAATCTGCTGATCAGCTGACCACAGTGCACAAAAGCTGTATCATTTACTGGGGCATCACCTGTGACACTGGTGCATATTGCATCCATATTGCCTCATTAAGGTCTTAAAAAATATAGCATTTTGGCTATAGCCCTATAATGCATTGAGAATAGCTAAATAGTGACGAGACGCAGTTCACATTTCCAACAGGTCTCTGACGTTGCCAGAACTGCCCTATTTCTGTCAATAACGTCAATGCATCTTTTAAGTTTCAGACTCATAAAGGTGTAACCGACATGCTATATGTTACTGTTTGCCTAGGGAACTATCATTGTGAGCTGCCTGTAAAAGTATTTTGGGATCCCTATTGTCATTTCTCTCTGTAGGTTCTGAAGGGGGGAAAGCAATCAAAGGAGGCATGTCTAAAGGTACATTTCATGTACCCAGCTCATCAAATGGGATTTACTATTATGTTGGGCATCCTATATAGAGGCCAAAGTAATCATTGATGGAAATGTCCTGAGGAATCGGTGTTGTAAACTACTTTCCCCAAAGGAATTTTGAAACAGCATTGCAGTGTCCTGCAGTTAGGTCCTGAAACTACTTCCAGAACAGGGCTTATAATGTCAGTGGCTGTCATGGCAACTCTTGCATTTGAAAGCATCTGGGTCCTTCCAAGCAACAGCAGGGGATTTGTAGAACTGTCCAACGTGCATTGCACTGTTGCTTGCTGCTCAAAGTGATTTCTTTGCTCAGTCCAGTGAATTCATCAATTTTCCTGTAGAAAGCCAAACCATGTAAATGAACCTTGCATTTTTACTGCTTTCCTGGAGTTCCCTAAGCTGATTCCTGTGGCCATAAAGAATCTCAGTGCTATTCCTCCAGGAGCTCTATGAAATTTAGCTGTTTGTCTTTAATCAAACGAGCATTGTTACAAATATGGGGCGAAATTCTCCGACCCCACGCAGGGTCGAAGAATCGCCCGGGCCCGCCCCCGCCAATTCCTGGGTGGCGGAGAATTTCTGCCACGGCGGGGGCGGGATTTTCGGCGGCCCCAGGCGATTCTCTGACCCTGCGATAGACCAAAGTCCCGCCGCTGGGAGGCCTCCCCGCCGCCGAGGTTTGAACCACCTCTGATGGCGGCGGGATCGGCAGCGCGAGCGGGCCCCCGGGATCCTGGTGTGGGCGCAGGGCGATCGGACCCCGGGGGGTGCCCCCACGGTGGCCAGGCCCGCGATCGGGGCCCACCGATCGGCAGGCAGGCCAGTGCCATGGGGGCACACTTTCTCTTCCGCTGCCGCCACGGCATACACCGTGGCGGAGGTGGAAGAGAATCCCCCAGCGCACATGCGCCGGTGGTGATGTCTTTCGGAAAGCCTTTCGGCCAGCCCCGGTGCCGGGCGGCGGGCGTCAAAGGCCGTTGGTGCCGGTTTTGCCGCCAGTCGGCGTGGTGCCAACTGCTCTGGCGCGGGCCTAGCCCCCAAAGGTGCGGAGAATTCCACACCTTTGGGGAGGCCCGACGCCGGAGTGGTTGGCGCCACTCTGCTACGCCGGGACCCCCCGCCCCGCCGGGTAGGGGAGAATCCCGCCCATGAAGTTTATATTATATTTTGGGACTGTCTCTATCATTTAAGATAAAATGGAAGAATGAAGGGGACATGTGATCATCTCTGAATTCTGCCTGACAAGGAGCCTGAATGGCTTGATTGTTTAAGGTTAAAAGTGGCACAGTTTAATTTACTGGGAAGGAGGTGCTGGATGTTCACACATGGAGAAATAGCAAAAGCAGTTGTGCTGACGGGTAGACTGTAAGGCCTGGATGCTAGCTCCTCAGTTGGGAGCGCAGAGTCGGGCGGGATACTTCTCATCTTTGCAAATCTGATCCGTGAGAAACTGCCCAGAAGTTACCGGATAAATGTGAGGTAATGCATTTTGGAAGGTCTAATGTAGGTAGGGAATATACAGTGAATGGTAGAACCCTCAAGAGTATTGAAAGTCAGAGAGATCTAGGTGTTCAGGTCCACAGGTCACTGAAAGGGGAAACACAGGTGGAGAAGGTAGTCAAGAAGGCATGCTTGCCTTCATTGGCCATGGTATCGAGTATAAGAATTGGCAAGTCATGTTGCAGCTGTATAGAACCTTAGTTAGGCCACACTTGGAGTATAGTGTTCAATTCTGGTCCCCACACTACCAGACGAATGTAGAGGCTTTAGAGAGGGTGCAGAAGAGATTTACCAGGATGTTGCCTGGTATGGAGGGCATTAGCTATGAAGAGCGGTTGAATAAACTCGGTTTATTCTCACTGGAACGATGGAGGTTGAGGGGCGACCTGATAGAGGTCTATAACATTATGAGGTGCATAGACAGAGTGGATAGTCAGAGGCTTTTCCCCAGGGTAGAGGGGTCAATTACTCGGGGGCATAGGTTTAAGGTCCGAGGGGCAAGGTTTGGAGGAGATGTACGAGGCAAGTTTTTTCACACAGAGCGTAGTGGGTGCCTGGAACTCGCTGCCGGAGGAGGTCGTGGAAGCAGGGATGATAGTGGTATTTAAGGGGCATCTTGACAAATACATGAATAGGATGGGAATAGAGAGATACGGACCCAGGAATTGTAGAAGATTTTAGTTTAGACGGGCAGCATGGTCGGCACGGGCTTGGAGGGCCGAAGGGCCTGTTCCTGTGTTGTACTTTTCTTTGTTCTTTGTACTTTGTTCGTTGTTCTTTGGTATGAGGTGGTGGGATTGTCTGGGAGTCGGGCCTGTCATCCTCAGAATGAGTGTGGTGTTTGTTGGGTTCAGATGTTGGCTGGGAGGAACAACTGTGTCCCGCACTGTATCCAACATTATACAAAAAGAAATAAAACAAAAAACAGCCCTCACACTCGCTCACTTCTCCATCCATGCCAACCCATGACACCTCATACTGTTTATACACACCATGGCCCTTCATACCCTACATGCCAACTTATAGCCCCTATGTCAACTTAGTACCAACTCATGTCAACCTCTGCCCCTCCTTTTTCCATTACATCTCCAATTCACCCAATATCCACGTGGGCAAACCTCTGGACCCACACTGAAATTAAATAAGATAAAGTTGTGAGTGTCTATTATAAACTTTGTCTTTTTGAACTCTTTCATGAAAAACGTTCACTACATTGACATTCCAACAAACTTATAAAACAACATTTGTTTCAAGTGCTTAATCCATTTTAAAAAGAAACATTGGAATTCATATTCCCAAGTTCAAAGAGTCTATAACCACCTAGAGTTGTCAACCAAACCATGAAATGAAGGGCAGCATACTGTGATAATGGAAGGTTCTAAAATCAGTCACGCAGCACTAATACAGTAATTGTAACTCTCAGACTTATGTCAATGGGGTGCGCGAAATAGAAAACAATGATTTTTTAAAAAACAGTCGACATTCATTTCATCGATTTAAAGCACAGGAGTTTTAAATGACTTGGCAGCTTGGCAGATGCTTTTGCTCATTTTGACACTTTTGACAGTTGCGTTTTGACAGTTTTGACAGTTCAACGAGCTAGACCAGGGGTGGGCAAACTTTTCCGTGCAAGGGCCGCATTCAGAAATTCACAATTCACAAAGGGCCGCATAGTATATTAAGTAAAATAATTACTTCACCCGGTTATGATTGTGGGCGCCTCATATAGAACATAGAACAGTACAGCACAGAACAGGCCCTTCGGCCCTCGACGTTGTGCCAAGCAATGATCACCCTACTCAAGTCAACGTATCCACCCTATACCAGTAAGTAACCCAACAGCCCCCCCACCCATTAACCTTTAAAAAAAATTAAAAAAAAAAAAAAAAAATTTTTTTAAAAAAAAATTTTTTTTTTTTTTAATGACTTGGTGGGCCGCAGAAATACCTTTGGCGGGCCGCATGCGGCCCGCGGGCCGTATGCGGCCCGCGGGCCGTAGTTTGCCCACCCCTGAGCTAGACAATTAGTGAGTTCATGCCCTATGGTTACAATGGTTAGCACTGCTGCCTCACAACACCAGGAATCTGGATTCAATTCCACCGTTGGGTAACTGTGGCATTTGCACATTCTCCGCGTGTTTGCGTTGGTTTCCTCTGGGTGCTCTGGTTTCCTCCCAATCCAGCTGCTGATTTATATGGGTCTTTGTGAAATGCGAATGTGAATATTCTGACTCCGGACTGATCCCGCCCCCCCACCCGCCCCCCGCAAAAAAATAGTAGGTGCCATGTTTGAGGGTGGGACTTCTATTTTCCATCTCTTCTTAGTCTCCAAGTCTTCCAGGGTGATGTTAGGAATGTCAGGTTTTGTAAACGGATATACTTTAAATTGTCTTTTTAATTCCAAGATAGAATGGAATTGGGGGTCTGGAAGATAATTAATAAGCATTCTTCCTGGGTACAGAGCCCATGTGAGTCATGTTGCCAGGGAGATGAGCTTTGAGGGGGGCGGGAGGAAGAAAGCCATTGTAGCATCAGGTTACTGTGATTCCGAGGTATTACTTCAAAGACATAAGCCACCTGAGAGGCAGAAAGCAGGAGAAAGAAGCAGCCAATTCTACACCTGAAGCAAAGAAAATGTTGACTCTGTTCGACATGCAGATCACGACAGAGTGCTTGCACACAGATTGAGGAGACAACGTTCATGAGGATTTAAAGGAGACTGGAAGATTCATCAACCCTAGGTGAGAAGGAAGGAATCTCCAGTATAATCTCATAGTGAATGTTGGTTCTGGGATTAGAAGTTAACTGGCTGGTAAAAGAAAATGAAACATGCCATCAGGAGCTGAGAATAGCTTTGGACTGGTTCCTTGAATCATTCCTTGAGAATGAAGTGTCCACTTAAGGGACAGTGTAATGTTGAATCATAGCAGGAGATTTTTAGTTGTGCTAAAAGCTAAGGGGCTGAATTATTCCTCCCCGCCCAATCGCAAGATCGCCATTTCTGATCTGGCTAAGGTAACTGAACGTTTTCTTGCAGTGCATCGAAATTCTGGGAATGATACTTCTGGTATTTACATTCTCAGCTATTTCTTACCACACTTAACCGGCACCTATCAGCCATCTAAGGGATAGAGCACCTGTCACTGTGCCCTTGTCTGCTCACTCAGAACTTTCACCTCAGCATGCCTAAAATACAGTGCCCAAGCAGCAAATAATTCTTACTAAAGTATCCAAATTTACTCCAGAAATTATTAAAGGGCACGTTTGCTTTAAGAGACATCTTAATTGGGTCTGAGACCTGCTGGAACCGCCACTCTCCAAATCACCATAAACCCATGGGAACCATGACTATGCAATATCAATGAAGCCTGATCATCAAAATAATCTGGACTTCTTGCTGCGGCCATTGGCATATGGAATAGTGGGGCCCAGGAGTGGCAGGCTGGGAGTAGGCATACCAATTTCCCTCCCCGCTACCCACTTTGATGTCTTCCACTCAATAAAATTGACTACACTATATCCAACTCAGATGGTAGATGCTGTCTTGCGTTTAGTGGTAAGTAATTTGGAAATCATCAAAAATAAATTAATACTCAATTTGCTAGAGTTAATCCAGAGATTTGAATACAGCAGCACTTGGAGGGGTCAGTTTATTTACGGCCATTGGCCGTTTATTTAGCTTGAGGTGGGATTTCTCTCCAAATATGAGCGGAAATTCTGCCTCTGAGCTGCCAGCTACTTAAACGGCCTTTGTCCCAGCAGCTTCACAGGGAGTGACCCCCTTGAAGAAGGGAGCCAGGAACCTGGAGCCTAGTATTTTTCCGGGGCCAGATTGATAGACCTGGGAAGGGGTGGGGGGGGGGGGGGGGGGGGGGTCTGTCACAAATCAGGCTGAAAGAACAACACTCAAAGTCACTGATTTAACTGCAAGAACAATATAATTTAGCCTTGCACGCTGGCTAACTCGCTAACACGTGTTGCCCGATATTTAACCCCACCTCCCCGGGCCCCGCGACCCCATCCGTAGTACAGGGTGTACCTAAGAATGTTTTTATCTAAGTGTCATATCGTATCTAACACTCAAGTCTATAAACACAATCAGCTATCATCATGACAGATGCAGGGGACAGGGTCTGGGTTGACAGAGCGAGGGGGGCTGTCTCTGATGGCAAACGGTGCCCAAATAGGCACGCGCCACCTGACCTGGTCAGCATGTCACCAGCTGGTGATTTGGACACTTTACGAAGGCCATGATGCCCAATTTATGCTCCCTCCCACATGCCTGTCACCCAGAGATTTAAGATTCAGACTGTTATTATCTTTATGTCTGATCCCATACCTGACAAAATAACCACTGAACCTTATGGCTAACCACTTTATTATTTTGGTAAGCGTTTGGATAATTTAAAAAAATCTTTACATTGCAGATTCATGAATTGAAGTTAATTTTTAAATCTATATAACTGGAAATGCTCATTCAGGAGTGTTCGCAAAGTTTAATATGGAGAACAGTGTGCAGTATTTCATTTTCTCCACTTACTTATGCATTGACCTTCACGGTCAAGTTGATATAAAGTGAAATGTACATTATGTTAAAACAAGTTGTTTACTTTATATCATATTACAGATAAATTTGAAGACAACCTACGATCAAAATACTTTTGGAGACCAAAAGGCGTGGAGCTATGTTTTGGAATTAAACACTATGCTGGCAAGGTAGCAACAATAATTTTAAATGAGAAAAGATTAATATTTGAAAGACACTTTATATAAACTTTAATGAAGTGCACAATATTTTTGACTTGATTAAAATATAGAGCGCCTTTGTGTTAAAACATACCAGTAACTGCCCCTCTGTCAGGGTATCTGTAATGTCTAATGGTAAAAATGTGATAACACAGAAAATTGGATTACACAGTAATGTTGTATAATGTTTAATAATTCACAGGTTTTTTATGATCCATGTGGTTTTCTTGAAAAAAATAGAGACACACTTCCTGCAGACATAGTGGTAGTACTTCGGACATCGGAAAATAAATTGCTTCAGCACCTCTTTTCCAATCCACTTACTAAAACCGGTAGGAGTAATCTTGGATGTTTTTCAGATAAAGACACCTGTTTCATTATATATTAAAATGAATACTATGTAAACTATTTCCTGTGGTATTGCGCATGGAGCACACTAAGGTAAATACTGCCTATACCTGTCCTTTAGTTTAGAGTTGTGAAACAAAAGAGAAATAATAGCTGAAATCACTAAATTCAGTAGCATGAAAGTCACAAAATATGAACTCGCATGAATACCTCAGTAATTAATTTTATCTTTAGGATACATGTAAAAATCTCTGCAGTAATGTGATCTGATCATATGACAAATGTGTGTCTTTAAGGTGTCTGTTTGCAAATACCGAGGAACTGAGATTGATACATCAACTGACAACATTAAAAAAAAGAGAAATATTGTGATGAAAATGCACTGTGCTCTTTAAAATGACTGCCATCACTTCCGGTGGCGGCCATGTAGTGAGAGGTCGCTTGTGGTGGACCTTTGGCACATTTTCTCCCGACCTATGGGGGCTTTGATCGGTATAATTGGAGACTGGTGAGGTAGAGGAGAAGAATCCCCCACCAGTTTATGGATTTGTGGACCAGAGGTGGTCTGCAAAGGAGAGATCGTTGGGCAAAGAAGGGAGTGGAGTCTGCAGCACAGGATAACATGGCGGAGGCTCAGGGAATGGAATTGCAGGTCCAGTGGTCAACGGAGCAGCTGGTGGAATTCCTTCAGGAGAGCTTTGCTAAAGAAAAGAGTACCTGGACCTGATTAAGACGGGGATTGACCGGGTGGAGCAAAGATTGGCAGTCCAGGGACAGGTGATTCAGAAGGTGTAAGAGGCAGTTGCTGAGCATGATGGCCAGCTAACCGTGATGGCGGCGGAGATGGAGTTGATGAGGGACCACCAGGAAAAGCTGCAGGAGGAGGTGGAGGATTTGGAGAACAGATCGCGGAGGCAGATTTTGAGGATTTCTGGCCTCCCGGAGGGCATTGAGGGATCGGACACAGGGGCATATGTGGCATGGATGTTCAAGAAGCTGCTGGGGGAAGGTGCATTTACTCGACCCTTGCAGGTGGACAGGGTGCTTACGAGGAAGCCACGGATCAATGAGCTGCCAAGGGCGATGGTGGTACGGATGCACCGGTTCCTGGATAAGGAACAGATCTTGAGGTGGGCCAGGCAGACAAGGAGCTTCAAATGGGAAGATAACGAACTGTGCATTTACCAGAACTTGGGTGCGGAACTGGCCAAAAGAAGGGTGAGCTTCAATAAAGTTAAATCGGCCCTCTTGAAGAAGGGGGTGAAGTTCGGCATGCTGTATCCAGCACATTTGTGGGTCACTTACGTGGGTCAAGAACTTTATTTTGGATCGCCAGATGAGGTGATGAACTTTGTTAAGGACAGGGGGCTGGCAGGTGATGGAGGACATTGAACTTGGGGGCGAGTAATTCTGTTCCTGTGCTGCTAAATTTATTTTCTTTTTGGGCTGTGTATGTAATGTTTTTGTACCAATGTTTGAGCCATTGCTCAGTTTTGTATGTGGGTTAACTTTGTTCTTCTTGGGGGATGGTGGGTCGAATTTTCTTCTTTCTGTTTGTTGGGGATTGTTAGGTTTGCATATGTATGTTTGAGTGGAGGAGAGGGAGATCAGTGTGGGGTAAGATGCTTGGCGCCATGGGCAGGGGTTACCAGGCCACCTCACGTAAGCGCAGTTTAATATGGAGGGTAGGATTGTTGTTTTGTTAGTGGGGGGGAAGGGGCGGGAGGGGGGTAATTGTTCTGCTAACAAGGGAGGGACTAGTGCTTGGAGACAAATTGGAGGTCGATGATGGTGGGCATCCGAAGGCGGGCCTGAGGAGGCGCGAGATGTGGGCTGTAGGCTGGCCTAAGATGGGTGATGGTTAATCGGCAGGGGGTGCCCCTCGACCAGGCTGACCACATGGAATATGAGAGGGCTGAATGGGCCGGTCAAGAGGGCTCCCGTATTTGCAGATTTGAAGAGGTTGAAGGCGGATGTGGCAATGCTACAGGAGACACACCTGAGGGTAGTGGATCAGACTAGGCTGAGGAAGAGGTGGATCGGGCAAGTATTTCATCCGGGGCTAGACTCTAAAACTAGGGGGGTTGCGGTCTTGATCAATAAGCGGGTGTCATTTGAGGTAGGGAACTGTGGCGGACTCAGGGGGCAGGTACATTATGGTGAGTGGGAAGCTGGAGGGGATGCAGGTGGTATTAGTGAATATTTATGCACCAAATTGGGATGACAGGGAGTTTATGAGGCGTGTGTTGGGAAAGATTCCGGACCTGTACTCGCATAAGTAAAAAATGGGAGGGGCCTTTAATATGGTCATTGATCCGAGGTTGGGTCGGTCGAGTTCAAGGACGGGGAGGGTGCCAGCCGCGGGGAAGGAGCTAAAGGGGTTTGTGGAACTGACGGGGGGAGTAGATTCATGGAGATTCGGACAGCCAAGAGTGAAGGAGGTTTCTTTTTTCTCCCATGTTTACAAAGTGTACTCCCGGATTGATTTTTTCATCTTGAATGGGGCTTTGCTGGCAGAGGTGGTGGATGCCGAGTATTCGGCAATTGTATCGGACCATGCCCCACACTGGGTGGATTTGCGGGTGAGCAAGGAGGGGGGCCAGCGCCTGCACTGGAGATTGGATGTAGGACTGTTAGCGGATGAGGGGGTGTGTGGGAGGGTGATGGAGGCCATCCAGAATTATTTGGCGATAAATGATACGGGGATGTTTTGGCAGCAACGGTATGGGAAGCGCTGAAGGCAGTGGTTGTGAGGGGAGCTAATTTTGATACGGGCTCATATGGAAAAGGTGGAGTGGGCAGAGATGGATAGGCTGGTTAGGGAGATACTCCAGGTGGACAGAAGGTATTCTGAAGCCCTGGAGGGGGGGCAATTGAAGGAGCGGCAGAAGCTGCAGATGGAGTTTGATCTAATATCCACAGGGAAGGTGGTGGGACAGTTGAGGAAGGCGAGGGGGGGGGAGCGGTATATAAATACGGTGAGAAGACCAGTAGAATGCTAGCACATCAGCTCAGTAAGAGGGAGGCAGCCAGGGAAATAGGAAGAGTGAAGGAAGAAGGGGGGGAACACGGTCTTGGATCTAGCAGGGGTGAATGGGGTGTTCAAGGACTTTTACAGTCGGCTGTATGAGTCGGAACCCCCAGCTGGGGGGGGAGGGGTGAGGCAGTTTTTGGAAGGGCTGAAGTTTCCGAAGGTGGAGGAAAGGTTGGTGGAGGGTTTGGGAGCCCTGATCGGGATTGTACAAGTAGTAGAGGGATTGGAGGCCATGCAGTCGGGTAAGGCCCCGGGACCGGACGGCTACCCAGTGGAATTTTACAGGAAGTTTTCTGGGATGCTGGTCCCGCTGCTGGTGAGGGCAACGAATGAAGCAAGGGAGAGGGGGGTTCTTCCCCCAGCAATGTCACAGGCTTCGATCTCATTGAAGCATGAGAAGGACCCAGAGCAATGTGGGTCATACAGACCAATCTCCCTACTGAATGTCACTGCCAAATTGATGGCCAAAATTCTGGCCTCAAGGATAGAGGATTGTGTTCCGGGGGTGATAGGGGAAGACCAGACAAGATTTGTTAAAGGCAGGCAGCTAATAGCATATGTTAGCAGGCTCCTGAATGTGATCAAGATGCCCTCCAAGGGGGGGAGTCGGAGGTGGTGGTTGCTGTGGATGCGGCAAAAGCCTTTGACCGGGTGGAATGGAATTATTTGTGGGAGGTCCTAGGACAGTTTGGGTTTGGCCAGGGCTTTATTGACTGGGTTCGGTTGCTGTACCAGGCACCAGTGGCGAGTGTGCGGATGAACCGGGTGAGTTTGGACTCCTTTAGACTGCAGCTGGGACAAGGCAAGGATGTCCTCTCTCCCCACTGTTATTTGCCTTGGCTATAGAGCCAATGGCAATGGCATTGAGAGCGTCAAGAGAATGGAAGGGGCTAGTCGGGGTGGAACATTGTGTCTCATTATATGGAGACGACCTACTCCTATATATTTCTGACCTGTTAGAGGGGATGGGGAGATTTTGTGGATCTTGGGGGTATTTGGCTGGTTCTCAGGGCACAAATTGAATATGGGGTAGAGAGGCTTTTGTGATCCAGGTGCGGGGGCAGGAGAGGAGACTGGGGGAGTTGCTGTTTAAAGTGGTGGGAGGGAGTTTTCACTATTTGGGAATTCAGGTGGCACGGCGTTGCGAGTAGCTACATAAAATAAATCTGGCTTGTTTAGTTGAACAAATGAAGGAGGACTTTTGGAGGTAGGACATGCTCCCGTTGTCACTGGCGGGGAGGGTACAGACCGTAAAGATGACAGTTCTCCTGACATTTTTGTTTGTTTTCCAGTGCCTCCCTATTTTTATACCGAAGGCCTTCTTTAAGCGGGTGAATAAGGTGATATCTGGGTTTGAGTGGGCAGGTAAGACCCCGGGAGTAAAGAAAGTGCTGTTGGAGCGGAGCCGATGTTGGGAGAGGGCTGGCACTGCCGAACATTAGGAACTACTACTGGGCGGCAAATATAACCAGGATTAGGAAGTATCAAGGGGGGGAGGAGTCGGTGTTGGAGTGGGTGGAGGCAGCCTCATGGAAGGGCAAATGTTTAGGGGCATTGGTAACGGCTCCTCTGCCGTTCTCGCCGGCCCGGTACTCCACAAGCCTGGTGGTAGTGACGACCTTGAGAGTTTGGGGGCAGTGGCGGAAGCATATGGGAGTGGAGGGGGCATCGGTATGGGCTCCAGTTTGTGGTAATCACCGGTTGGGCTAGAGAGGATGGATGGAGGGTTTCAGAGGTGGCAGACAGCAGGTATTGAGGCTGGAGGATCTGTTTATTGATGGGAGCTTTCCCTGTTTAGAGGATCTGAAAGAAGGTTTTGAATTGCTGGAAGAACAACAAAGAACAAAGAAAAAAATTACAGCACAGGAACAGGCCCTTCGGCCCTCCAAGCCTGCACCGATCCAGATCCTCTATCTAAAATTGTCGCCTATTTTCTAAGGATCTGTATCCCTCTGCTCCCTGCTCATTTATGTAAATGTCTAGATACATCTTAAATGACACTATCGTGCCAGCCTCTACCACCTTCGCCGGCAATGTGTTCCAGGCAACCACCACCTTCTACGTAAAGAACTTTCCACGTATATAAGAACAAACAAAGAAAATTACAGCACAGCAACAGGCCCTTCGGTCCTCCCAGCCTGCGCTGATCCAGATCCTTTATCTAAACCTGTTGCCTATTTTCCAAGGATCTACTTCCCTCTGTTCCCCGCCCGTTCATATATCTGTCTAGATCGGGGTGGGCAAACATTTCCGTGCAAGGGCCACATTCAGAAATTCATAATTTTAAAGGGCCGCATAGTATATTAAGCAAAATAATTAATATTTAAAATAGCCAAAATAAAAGGTTTTTAAAGAAAAAAAAAGCAATTAATTTTTATTAATTAATATTTTAAAGTAGAAACTTCACATGAAACACATTTATTTGAAAAACAAAGTAACTCAGTAAGTAACAGAACAATGTCAATGAGAATGATGCATCTGACTGCAGTCATTTACCAGTTTGTTAAAATCAGGTGTCAAGTTGCTTGTGCTGATCCTTAACACTGACTGAAGATTTGAGTCTGTGAGAAGTGATCTGTTCTTTGACTTGTTAACTTTCATTATAGAGAGAGTCTGCTCACAAATGTAAGTTGATGCAAACAACACAAACATCTGTCTTGCAAAAGATGCGGGCGAGCGTAGTGGGGTAGATGAGCGGGCTGTCTTATTGGTGGGTATAGTTGGGTGCGACCAATAGGACGGTCGTAGTAGTCCCGGTTGTAACCAATTAGCGTGCGGCATATACCTCAGCGCTTCCCCCGGCGGCATCCTGCCTTTAGCCCTCTTTTTCTCTACTTTTCAAAAATGGCGCTTCACCCGGTTATGATTCTGGGCGCATCATATGACTTGATCTTGGTGGGCCGCATAAAGACCTTTGGCGGGCCGCATGCGGCCCTCGGGCCGTAGTTTGCCCACCCCTGGTCTAGATGCATCTTAAATGATGCTATCGTGCCCGCCTCTACCATCTCCGCTGGCAAAGCGTTCCAGGTACCCACCACCCTCTGCGTAAAAACTTTCCATGCACATCTCCCTTAAACTTTCCCCCTCTCACCTTGAAATCGGGACCCCTTGTAATTGACACCCCCACTCTTGGAAAAAGCTTGTTGCTATCCACCCTGTCTATACCTCTCATAATTTTATAGACCTCAATCAGGTCCCCCCTCAACCTCCATCTTTCCAACGAAAACAATCCTAATATACTCAACCTTTCTTCATAACTAGCACCCTCCATACCAGGCAACATCCTGGTGAACCTCCTCTGCACCCTCTCTGAAGCATCCACATCCCTCTGGTAATGTGGCGACCAGAACTGCACGCAGTATTCCAAATGTGGCCTAATCGAAGTCCTATACAACTGTAACATGACCTGCCGACTCTTGTGCTCAATATCCCGTCCGATGAAGGCAAGCATGCTGTATGCCTTCTTGACCACTCTATCGACCTGCGTTGCCACCTTCAGGGTACAATGGACCTGATCTCCCAGATCTCTCTGTACATCAATTTTTCCCAGGACTCTTCCATTGACCGTATAATCCGCTCTTGAATTAGATCTTCCAAAATACATCACCTCGCATTTGCCTGGATTGAACTCCATCTGCCATTTCTCTGCCCAACTCTCCAATCTATCTATATTTTGTTGTATTCTCTGACAGTCCCCCTTGCTATCTTGAACTCCACCAATCTTAGTATCATCTGCAAACTTGCTAATCAGACCACCTATACCTTCCTCCAGATCATTTATGCATATCACAAACAACAGTGGTCCAAGCATGGATCCCTGTGGAACACCGCTAGTCACCTTTCTCCATTTTGAGACACTCCCTTCCACCACTACCCTCTGTCTCCTGTTGCCTAGCCAGTTCTTTCTCCATCTAGCTAGTATACCCTGAACCCCATGCGACTTCACTTTTTCCATCAACCTGCCATGGGAAACTTTATCAAACACCTTACTGAAGTCCATGTATATGACAGCCCTTCCTTCATCAATTAACTTTGTCACTTCCTCAAAGAATTCTATTAGGTTTGTAAGACATGACCTTCCCTGCACAAAACCATGCTCCTATCACTGATAAGTTTATTTTCTTCCAAATGTGAATAGATCCTATCCCTCAGTATCTTCTCCAACAGTTTACCTACCACTGACGTCAAGCTCACAGGTCTATATTTCCCTGGATTATCCCTGCTGCCCTTCTTAAACAAAGGGACAACATTAGCAATTCTCCAGTCCTCCGGGACTTCACCCATGCTTAAGGATGCTGCAAAGAGATCTGTTAAGGCCCTAACTATTTTGTCCCTCGCTTCCCTCAGTAACCTGGGAGAGATCCCATCTGGCCCTGGGGAATTGTCCACCTTAATGCCTTTTAGAATACCCAAAACGTCCCCCTTCCTTATGCCGACTTGACCTAGAGTATTTAAACATCCGTCCCTAACCTCAACATCCGTCATGTCCCTCTCCTTGGTGAATACCGATGCAAAGTACTCATTAAGAATCTCACCCATTTCCTCTGACTCCACGCATAAATTCCCTCTTTTGTCTTTGAGTGGGCCAATCCTTTCTCTAGTTACCCTCTTGCTCCTTATATACGAATAAAAGGCTTTGGGATTTTCCTTAACTCTGTTAGCCAAAGATATTTCATGACCCCTTTTAGCCCTCTTTATTGCGCGTTTGAGATTTGTCCTACTTTCCCGATATTCCTCCAAAGCTTCATCAGTTTTAAGTCGCCTAGATCTTATGTATGCTTCCTTTGTCATCTTAGCTAGTCTCACAATTCCACCCGTCATCCATGGTCCCCTAATCTTGCCATTTCTATCCCTCATTTTCACATAGACATGTCTGTCCTGCACTCTAATCAACCTTTCCTTAAAAGACTCCCACATTTCAAATGTGGATTTACCCTTAAACAGCTGCTCCCAATCCACATTCCCTAGCTCCTGCCGAATTTTGTTATACTTGGCCTTTCCCCAATTTAGCACTCTTCCTTTGGGACCACTCTTGTCTTTGTCCATGAGTATTCTAAAACTTACAGAATTGTGATCGCTATTCCCAAAGTAATCACCGACTGAAACTTCAATCACCTGGCCGGGATCATTCCCCAATACCAGGTCCAGTATGGCCCCTTCCCGAGTTGGACTATTTACATCCTGCTCTAAAAAACACTCCTGGATGCTCTTTACGAATTCTGCTCCATCTACGCCTCCAACACTACATGAGTCCCATTCAATGTTGGGGAAGTTAAAATCTCCCATCACAACCACCCTATTGCTCCTACATTTTTCTATAATCTGTCTACATATTTGTACCTCTACTTCATGCTCGCTTTTGGGAGGCTTGTAGTAAAGTCCCAACAATGTTACTGCACCTTTCCTATTTCTGAGCTCTACCCATGTTGCCTCAGTGCTCGAATCCTCCATAGTGCCCTCCTTTTTTTAAAAATAATTTTTATTGAAATGTTTACAAAATATAAACAACTCAACTCTATTAACAAAACAACCGCGGTAACACCCCAAGAACAATACCCACCCAACTTCAAAAGCAACTACAAACAAAAGAAAAAACAAAAGAACACCCCACAACAAAAGGGAAAGAGATTGCCTGGTATGGAGGGAAGATCTTATGAGGGAAGGCTGAGGGACTTGAGGCTGTTTTTGTTAGAGAGAAGAAGGTTAAGAGATGACTTAATTGAGGCATATAAGATGATCAGAGGAGTAGATAGGGTGGACATTGAGAGCCTTTTTCCTCGGATGGTGATGTCTAGCACAAGGGGACATCATTTTAAATTGAGGGGAGATAGATATAGGACAGATGTCAGAGGTAGGTTCGTTACTCAGAGAGTAGTAATGGCGTGGAATGCCCTGCCTGCAACACTAAACGCATTCAAATGGTCATTGGATAGGCATATGGATGATAAGGGAATAGTGTAGATGGACTTTAGAGGGGTTTCACAGGTCGGCGCAACATCGAGGGCCGAAGGGCCTGTAGTGCGCTGTAATGTTCTATGTTCTATAACACCCGCCACATCCCACAAACCCATGTACACAGTTCTCCCTCCCCCCGATCCAAACTCCCTCCCTGCCTCTCTCTCTCTTCCCCCCCCCCCCCCCCCCCCCAGGTTGCTGCTGCTGCCGGCCTATTTCCCTACCGTTCCGCCAGGAAGTCCAGGAAAGGCTGCCACCGCCTAAAGAACCCCTGTACTGATCCCCTCAGGGCAAATTTCACCTTCTCCAATTTAATGAACCCCGCCATATCATTGATCCAGGCCTCCACGCTTGGGGGCCTCGCATCCTTCCATTGAAGAAGAATCCTCCGCCGGGCTACTAGGGACGCAAAGGCCAGAACACCGGCCTCTTTCACCTCCTGCACTCCCGGCTCCACTGCAACCCTAAAAATTGCGAGTCCCCAGCCTGGCTTGACCCTGGATCCCACCACCCTCGACACCGTCCTTGCTACCCCCATCCAAAACTCCCCCAGCGCTGGGCACGCCCAAAACATATGGGCGAGGTTCGCTGGGCTCCCCGAGCACCTAGCACACCTGTCCTCGCACCCGAAAAATCTACTCATCCTCGTCCCAGTCATGTGGGCCCTATGCAGCACCTTGAACTGCATGAGGCTAAGCCTCGCACAGGAAGAGGAGGAATTCACTCTCTCCAGGGCATCCGCCCACGTCCCCTCCTCAATCTCCTCACCCAGCTCCTCTTCCCATTTACCCTTCAGTTCCTCCACCGAGGCCTCGTCTACCTCCTGCATCACACGGTATATGTCCGAAATCCTCTCTCCTCCAACCCACACCCCCGAGAGCAACCGATCCTGCACCCCTCGTGGGGGCAGCAAGGGGAACCCCTCCACCTGCTGCCTGGCAAATGCCTTCACCTGCATGTACCTAAACATGTTCCCCGGGGGAGCCCAAACTTCCCCTCTAACTCCCCCAAGCTCGCGAACCTCCCGTCCACAAACAGGTCCCTCAACCTCCTAACCCCTGCCCTGTGCCAGCCCAGGAATCCACCATCAATGCTCCCTGGGACAAACCGATGGTTCCCCCGTATCGGGGCCTCCATCGAGCCCCCCACTTCTCCCCTATGCCGTCTCCATTGCCCCCAAATTTTGAGGGTAGCCGCCACCACCGGGCTCGTGGTATACCTCGTTGGAGGGAGCGGCAACGGCGCCGTTACCAGCGCCTCCAGGCTTGTGCCCACACATGACGCCGCCTCCACCCTCTTCCATGCTGCCCCCTTCCTCGTCCATTACCCACTTACGCACCATCGCTCTTGCGCAGGAAAAGAAAACAGCCAGCAACGACCCGCACTTCTCAGCCCCGCCCCCACCATCTCCCAGCGCGGGAAACCCGCAGAAAGCCCGCGCTTTCGCCCTGCCCGGCCCCGCCTCCTCCAGGGCTCCTCCCATTGTCAGTCCCCCCCTCCAGCTCCTCGAACTCCCCGTTTACCCCTCTGCCCGAACCCGTCCACCCGACCCCTGCAGAAAAACCCATATAGAAAAGACAAATCGACATCACCCCACCCACCCTAAGGCCAACCCACATCTTACATTAAACCAAGCAAATACAAATACAGTATTATACAGCATCCCCCATCTTAGACCCTCAGTTTGAGTCCAATTTCTCGGCCTGCACAAAGGCCCACGCCTCCTCCGGGGACTCAAAATAATGGTGCCAATCCTTATAGGTGACCCACAGACGCGCCGGCTACAACATGCCGAACTTCACCTTCCGTCTGTGGAGCACCGCCTTCGTCTGGTTAAACCCAGCCCTCCGCCTCGCCACCTCCGCACTCCAGTCCTGGAAGATCCGCACCTCCGTGTTCTCCCACTTGCTGCTCCGCTCCTTCTTGGCCCACCGGAGCACACACACTCACGATCCACGAACCGATGAAACCGCACCAACACCGCCCGCGGCGGCTCGTTCGGTTTGGGCCTCCTAGCCAGAATTCTGTGGGCCGCCTCTAACTCCAGGGGCCCCTGGAAGGACCCAGCCCCCATCAGCGAGTTTAACATAGTCGCCACATAGGCTGCTAGGTCCGACCCCTCCAGCCCCTCCGTGAGGCCCAGGATCCACAAATTCTTCCTCCTCGACCGGTTGTCCAGCTCCTCGAACCGCTCCTGCCATCTTTTATGGAGCGCCTCGTGCATCTCCACCTTCCCCACGACGGCCACGACCTCATCCTCCCTTTCGGAGGCCTGCTGCTGCAGCTCCCGGATCGCAGCCCTCTGGGCTGTCTGGGTCTCCATCAGCTCCCTGTTGGTTACCTTCAGCGACTCCAGCAGCTCCAACTGAAGCTCCTGGAAGCAGCGCAGCAGAGTCGCCTGCTGCTCCTGAGCCCTCTGCCTCAGCTCCTCAAGGCCTCCGCCGGCCGCCATTTTGTCTTCCTTCCCCCGCTTTTTCAGGGGTGCTTTCTCCGTTTTTCTCCTTACCCCACTCCTGGTCCGGACCGTTGGGGTCGACTCCTGACCTCTTCCCACGTCGGGATTTGCCGACACAGCTCCGTTGGGGGCCCTGAAAAGAGCCCCAAAGTCCGTTCTCAGCGGGAGCTGCCGAATGTGCGGCTTAGCTCCTCATTGCCGCCACCGGAAGTCCATAGTGCCCTCCTTAATCCCAGCTGTTATCTCATCTCTAACCAGTAATGCAACTCCTCCACCCCTTTTACCTCCCTCTCTATTCCTCCTGAAGCATCTATACCCTGGGATATTTAGTTGCCAATCTTGCCCTTCCCTCAAACAAGTCTGAGTAATACCAATAACATCATATTCCCAGGTACTAATCCAAACCCGAAGTTCATCTGCCTTACCTGCTACACTTCTCGCATTGAAACAAATGCACCTCAGACGACCTGTCCCTTTGCGTTCATCATCTCTTCCCTGTCTACTCTTCCCCTTAGTCACAATGAGTTTATTATCTAGTACCTTACTGGCTTTAGTTGCTGCCTCTTTACTGACCTCTAACTTCCTAATCTGGTTCCCATTCCCCTGCCACATTAGTTTAAAACCTCCCCAACAGTGTTAGCAAAAGCACCCCCTAGGACATTGGAAGGGAATGGGTTTCGACATCTGCAGATAAGGGACTTTGTGCGAAGGCAGGTTGATCATTCTGTGTTTTTCAAATTGTACCATACCGTATTCTGGATTCAGTCTTACACTTGCTTATGGGAGTAAATTTATCAATCACAAGCTCCCGGTTTGAAGAATCATGGGTCGGACATAGCAATGCTACTATATTGTACTCCTTTGCTCCCTGTTGGATTGCTGAATTTACTCTCGGGCTTCAACATGTGAAGAAAATAAGCATGTGAATGATGTAGCACATTACTGATACATCTTTACATCTTTTCTTTTCACTTAGCTGACAAAAGCTAAGTGACACATATATGTCACACTGGAGACTTCGTATTCAATTTTTCCTACACTCTTCATACAGTGGCATGGTGACAATGGCCTGTCAACATTCCTGGTACTATCTCTCTGTTGACCACAATCTATTCCCTCGACACTCAAGTTCAAAAAAAAATTCTTGTTCATTTTCTTCTGGCAAAAAGGTGGAAGTATGTGGCAATGCCTTCATATGTGGCACAATACATAATGTTCCGTTTGCTGAGCCTTTACCATTAGACAGTGTAATTGGTCAGAATAGCCTTCTCTACGCCTTTTAGCCACCTGAGGTACACCCTTTCCACTTTGAACATAATCAATATTGTTGAGCAAACTGCAGCCTCGGGGAGTACGTTTCTACCATAATGAGGCCACTTCAATGCACATGTATGAATCAAAGGGAAGCAGTGACAGTGAACAAGTGCATTTGGGCATTCATGAAAATGTTTTATCGGATGACTTCAGAATTTAAGTATTTCTATTTTCAAAAACTTGTGTGTCCATCATTTGCAGAATTAATGGAAAATTAATTAACCCCCATACTACATTGTGACATCCTCATTTCACAGTTTTTGATTTACAACACATTATGTTTGTACTGAATTATGCTTGTCAGATTAGCTAGTTCTGAGTTTCACTTCAGAACCATTCTGTTAATATTTCTCATCTGTCACCACATGAGAGTTATTTGAAATCTTGTAGTCTGAATTTTATTCCTGCACCCAACTATCCTCAGCTGCTCCGTCAATTACCTTACCTCTGTTATAAGGTCAGGAGGGGGCTGTTCTATTTGCAATTTCTCAGTTAATGAAGCAGTCCATGCCTGTATGCAGTAACAAGTCTGAACACATTAAAGAAGCTATCCCCTATGGACTAGCCTTCCATATACACAGGCTCTGCTCAGACAAGGAGGAGCGTAACAGACATCTACAGACGCTCAAAGACGCCCTCATAAGAACGGGATATGGCGCTCGACTCATCGATTGACGTGCCACAGCAAACAAAACACACCAACCTCCTCAGAAGACAAACACGGACACAACCAACAGAGTACCCTTTATCGTCCAGCACTTCCCTGAGCGGAGAAACTACGAGATCGTCTTCACAGCCTTTAACACGTCATCGATGAACATCTTGCCAAGGCCATCCCCACACCCCAACTACTTGGCTTCAAACAACTGTGCAACCTCAAAAAGACCATTGTTTGCAGCCTTCAGGAGAACAGTGACCACAACACCACACAAATTGCCATGGCAACCTCTGCAAGACGTGCCAGATCATCAACATGGATACCACCATTACACGTGAGAATATCACCCACCAGGTGCGCGGTGCATGGTCGTGTGGCTCAGAAAACATTGTCTACCTCATACGCTGTAGGAAAGGATGTCCCGAGGCGTGGTACATCGGCGAGACCATGCAGACGCTGCAATAACGGATGTCCGGACACCGTGCGACAATCACCAGGCAGGAATGTTCCCTTCCAGTCGGTGAACACTTCAGCAGTCAAGGACATTCAGCCTCTGATCTTCGGGTAAGCGTTCTCCAAGGCAGCCTTCAGGATGCGCAACAATGCAGAACTGCCGAGCAGAAAGTGATAGCCAAGTTCCGCATGCATGTGCACGGCCTCAAACGGGACCTTGGATTCATGTCTCATTACATTCACTCCCCACCATCTGGCATGGGCTTCTGAAATCTACCAACTGCCCTGGCTTGAGACAATTCACACCTGTTTAACCTGTGATTATCCCTCTCTCCAGTTGCACCATCTGGACTTAATTACCTGCAAAGACTCGCATTCAAAGTATCATCTTGCATCATTGACTTTGTCTATATATGAGTTTGTGTAACCCACCTCTTCACTCACCTAATGAAGGACGACGCTCTGAAAGCTACTAACTCCAAACAAATCTGTTGGACTTTAACCTGGTGTTGTAAGACTTCTTACTGCGCCCTCCCCAGTCCAACGCCGGCATCTCCACATCATGCATGCTGTAAGACTGGATAATGTTCAGACTTGGGCTGGTAATTGTCTATGCATGTGCTAGGCAACCATCACTGAGCTCTTCACCATCAACATCCCTTTCGTCTCCAAAGATCTTGAATGTTCTTTCACTGATAACCTATTCACCAGTCCACATTCATTCCTTAAAACTAAATACAGAACTGCCTTTTTTCTTGTTGGGCTTGCTACACACTGGCTAAAAATGTTTTCCCAAGTGCATTAAAACATTTTTGCATCATTTAAATTGAATTTAACCCAGTTAATACGAGGGGAGTTTTACTGTGAATGCCCTGCTTTCTCCCTCAGACTGTTGGGGGTCAAAGTTAAACTCCCAGCAGTATGGTAAACCCCCTTTTTTTCCTCTGTTCAACCCATGTGGTTACATTTGATGCTGCTTCTAGCATATCACTCCTGCTCACAGCTTTGATTTTTTTCTTAATCAATATTACAAACCCCCTTCCAATTTTATCCCCTTTAACAGCCCTTCTGAAAACCCTATCACCAGAATGTTGAGCTACCATTCCTGCCCTACTTTAAGAAACATTTCAGTAATGGGTATGATATAATTCCAAATGTCTATCTGTGCCCTCGGCTCATCTGCCTTATTTCACTAGATTCCTAAGATTGAATTAAAACCACTGAATTGAACCATTGAACAATTCCTATGTTTATTTTCTAGACTTTATTTCCTCGGTCTTCCATTCTAATCTTCTGCGTTCTATTTTCAACTTTGCGTCCCTCCTTCCTGTATCAATACTGAGATTCCTAGTCCCTTACCAAGTTAATTTAAACTCCCTCCAACAGTGCTAGCCAACTTCCTTGCCAAGATATTGATCCTGCCCCTAACCAGCTTTTATAGGTGCCACCAGTCGCAAATGTCCCAGGAATCTGAAGTACTCCCTCCTGCACCATCTCTTCAGCCACACATTCGGCGTCACTACTGTATCCTCATATTTCGATATTCACTAATCTGTGGTACTGGGAGTAATCCAGAAATTACTGACGCTGAGTTCTGACTTTTAATTTCTTCCCTCAACATGCTGAAATCAGTGTGCAGGACTCCATCTATCCCTCTGTGTCATTGGTACGAATATGAACCACAATCTCTGGCTGTTCACCCTCAGGGAACAGAAATCTCTGTTCTTTGGCAGATTTCAGTTTATGGATTATGGAATTTTCCCTTTTCCAACATCCCCCCTCCCCTCAACTGCGGCTGCCTCTCATGTGACCGAGAGGTGAGACTCTCAAAAAGCCATGCAATCTCCGCCAGTAATGAGACTAGGAGCATGTCCTGGGTAGGTGCCACTCAGCTTTGCACCAGCCGAGACCTGGCCGTTGTACATGTCCACAGTTCGATTTTCTCCCAACAAACTGGAGGCAACTACTTTGGTCTCTTTTGCTTTTAGTGAAGCCACCGGTGAGTTGTCTATTGACCAGGTAGTGATATTAAGTGAGGCGAGTGCAGTGTCAGTGTGTGAGGCAATCACAGCGCAGGTGCAGGATTGGTCATGCAGGCTATGTGTGAGAGGAGTTGGGGATGATTAGTGAGGGAGGAAGGGAGAGGGGTGTTTGTTCCTAACTCCATTGCATAAAGTCCCAAATCTGGGTACCTTTGCATGTTGGATTGGACACGGCACTGACCTGGAGACATGTCATGCCGCTTACTCTGCACTTAACGCATAGCGACCACAGGAGTTCACTAACACCTCTCTACCTCCCCTTTCTCACTCTGCCCCTACCTCTGCTTCCTTATCCCTACCCTCCTTCGCACTCACCCCTCCCCCTCTCCCCATCTCTCTCTCTCCTCTCCTCATCTCTTCTCTCCTCCTTCCAATCCCCCCCCCCCCCCCCCCAAAAAAAATTCTCTTGGGCATCACTGATATTTCGGTAGGGTTCATTTTTAATGAGGTAACTGAAAACTCATCCCAGCCAGGTCAGGTAACTGCTTGATCAGCTAGATTTACAGTCCACAATTGAGCCCAATTGCCTTCATCTTGTGGTATTTTTATAATTCTCTGTACATCGGATGTTACTTTTAGTGATGTTAAAAGGAATTTCAGTCCAAAGATACTAGTTTACCGTAGTTAACAGGTGGACAAAACTAATAATTGAATCACTAGCATCTGCAGCCATCATTAAATGGTTGATGCCAGTATTTAGAAGAGATCACCCAGTTACCCGTGTGCAGGATGTGGTCAAATATCAATAGTTCTGGTGAATTTGCTGATTTCTCTTTTGACCTGAAGTTGTTCATAAAATACTTTGCCCTCCGGAGCAACTGTACAGTGAAAAAATATTTTTGAGCAATCTGACTAGAAATTATCTTTAACCACCAGGAATATACAGATAAAAATGCTCTCTTATAAGGAAAATAACTTTGTCACAGTGCAGAAAAGATCCAATAACTTGATGGGGGCTGTGATTTTTCCTTGTTTCCATGTTTCGTATGCAGGTTAATATTTACAATTTACAATATGCAATTTGTAATGGGTACATTGTCAGGATAAACTTCTCTGACCTAAGGCTTAAAGATACATCATTATCTTGCCTACCTAGGGATGTGAGACCACTTGTTACCTCCAACAATAGAAGCCAAGCCTTACGAAGTGGCTTACAGATGTATTGAAATTTCACTATAGATTGTAAGTGCCATAACTTTCCAGCCTCTCATGGTACAAAGACTTTATCGTTTTGCTCTCTAATGTGCATATGATTCTTGTTGCACGTTTAGCACACAAGGCTAAATCGCTGGCTTTTAAAGCAGACCAAGCAGGCCAGCAGCACGGTTCGATTCCCGTACCAGCCTCCCCGGACAGGTGCCGGAATGTGGCGACTAGGGGCTTTTCACAGTAACTTCATTGAAGCCTACTCGTGACAATAAGCGATTTTCATTTCATTTTCAATTGCTTTCTGAAAGCAAAACTTGGGAACAAGATAAAGACTTGCATTTGCGGGATGGGTTGGGGAATGGAAGGAAGCGAGTTTGGAAAAAATCAAAATGGAGGACAGTTCATGGTCCAAAATTGTTAAGCTCAATGTTAAGTACAGAAGGCTGTAAAATGCCTGATTGGAAGACGAGGTGCTGTCCTTTCAGCTTGCATTGTTATTCATTGGAATACTGTTGCGGGTCAAGGTCAGAAATATGAGCATGAGAGCAAGATGGCAAAATTTGTTTGCATGAAGTTGTGTATTTCCATATATGCTCCCCTGATGGTCAGCTGACTTGTTACTTAGTCACACTGGTCAATTGTAAATTTTGTCCTGTACTGTAATCTCAAGCAGGGTGGTAATAAGGCAAGTTATGATTGGACACAGTACCGTGCCTCTGAGTCAGAATTTCCCGTCCAAATCACTATCCACTAAAATCTGCTTGAACAATTTTCCATGTGAGTATCATAAGAAAAGATGATTGGTTAACCATGATGTCTACTACTTTAAAATAAGCAAGTTGCTCTCACTGCTTTGACTTTTACATGTGTATTATCAGTTGATTAAACTGTCAAGGATTAACTGTATTCCAGAAAGGACCACCCCTGAGGTGTATATGGCTTTCTTGATGTCCAAACAAAAAGTTAGACCAGGAATTGTTAATCAGTTTGCATAACATGTGCAGTAAGAAAATGCAAAATGCTTAGCCATATTATACAAAATGGAGGTCTTGTGGTGCCATTGGTAGCATCCCTGCCTCTGAACCAGAAGCCCCAGGTTCAAGTCCCACCTCCGGAGTTGATGGCCAAGGAAGTTACATTCATAATGCGGCCAAAACAGGTTGAGTGTCCACCTGCAAAATCCTTCGAAGGTGTTAATGGCAGTTGTAAGAACGGGAGAGACTCCTGGTCTGCCATGCTTGATGCGGAGTGGCACCCCTCAAGTTATAAGCATCTGGCGACAGATTAGCGACCTGTGCCAGAAATAACTAGCTATGGATTCAGACGGAAGTCTGCCTTGGTGCAGGACTCAAAACACAAAATGCTATCAGTGCCCATCTAATAGGCAAAAAGAAGTTACATAGAGCAGTCGGTATCGAGTCAGAGAATATTTGTTGTGCATTAATTATCTGTTGGAATTCTTTGGAGTACTGGTACATGATACTCATTGGATATAATTTACTTAGATTTTCAGAAGGTATTTGATAAAGGGCCATCATGGTGCATCTGAAATACAACCAGGAGCCAAATCCATGGCACATGGCTGGTTCAACTGTACAGGGCGCATGAGGAAAATTAGGAAAGCAGTAGTGACAGGGGATTACATAGTTAGGGTAACAGGCAGGCTTTTCTGCAGCTGCAGATATGTATCTGGAATGGTATGTTGCTTTCCTCCTGTCAGGATCAAGGATGTTACTGGACTGTTGCAAAGCATACCTAGAGAGAAACTACTCAACAGCATTTCAAAAGTAGTAATATGGCGCATCATGCTGGTAAGTTTCAAAATTGGAGGACTTAGCAAATGATTGTATAGCTGGAGAAATGGTGCAGGAAGCAAGTCTTTAAATTCCTTGGACATTGGCACTGGTTCTGGGGGAGTTGGAACCAGTACAGGATGGATGGTTTGCATCTGAACCAAACCAGGTCCCTTGTCCATGAGCGATGGCTTGCTAGTGCTATTCGGATGGAGATGAGATCCAGGAAGTAAGCTTAGAAAGGAAAAGCAAGGTACACAGAGAATTCAGAGAGACAGATAGAACCAGCATAAGAAATAATAAAAACATAGGTGGTGTCTGAGTAGGAAGCAATGTAATAAGGCCTAAATTAGGCTTACGGATATAAATGTGAACACATGGAGTATGATGAATAAGGTGGCGAGCTACAGGCACAGATAGCAATGTGAGAATATGATGTGGTGATAACGAAGACCTGCCTCAACGAAGTGCTTAGATAGATACTAAATGTTACTGGATCAAGCTGTTCAGGAAAGATAGGAGCAAGGGTTGGCAGAATCCATAGGATTCCTACAGTGCAGAAGGAGTCGAGCTTACACTGACCCTCTGAAAGATTACCTACCTCGGCCCACTCCCCGTCCCCGTAACACCACCTAACGTTCACATCTTTGGACACTAAGGGGCAATTTAGCATGGCCAATCCACCTAATCTGGACTGTGGGAAGGAGCCGGAGCACCTGGAAGAAACTCATGCAGCCACGGGGAAAACATGCAAACTTCACAGACACAGTGACCCAAGACCAGAATTGAACCCACATCCCTGGCGCCGTGAAGCAGCAGTGTTAATAAATAGAGATATTGCTGCACTATAGAATAATTGGAGAGGCCACCAATTAGTGGGAAAGAAACAGAGGAAAAAATTTGCAATAAAATTACAGACAGATGCAAGAACTATAGAGTTGGAGACCTTGAATAATGGAGGAGTTTTACTATCCTAGTCCATATTAGCATAATTAATCAGAAGCTTTGACCACAAAATTATCCATCAAAGCAATTGGGCAATTATTGATTCTCATTCTTCTCACAGGCCTGTGAGACCACTGTCAATCAAAATCACCACCCAGACTGGTTTGGTTCTTTGATCTTTACTCTGTAATGTAACCGGTCCCTTTTAGATAATTTGAAGGCATGTTAGAACATAACAAAACAAATGCATTGTATTGCTCATAATCATTCAAACAATACATGGAAAAGATACATAGGGTACTGGCCTTAGATTGAACTACTGCGATAATCAGTTGTCAGTTGGTTGATGCTGATGAGTGCACAGCCAATCGTTATTGGTATTTATTTAATCTACCCTTGATACAATAAAGGCATATTAATTAACTTCAGTCTGTTAAACTGAAAAGTGTATTCTTGTATTTTGCAGAAGTAGCTAGCAGAAACCATCATTAGCCTATGTATATTATAGTTATCAATGGAGAATTCAAAAAAGGACAATGCCTGATTGCACAGAGCAGTGTGCAGTTTGAGCATGATTCCTTGGAGTGTGTGGCTGTATAGTTTAGCATTTGGATATTTTTTAGTGATCATTCATACAGTCAATGTGACGGTACTTTGTTATTTTAAATTATGTTAATCAAATTCTAGATTACCATGAGATGGTATCTGAATATCTGTTGAAACAAGTTGTTGCGGGATCTTGGAAATTTACAGCACAGTAGGAAGCCGTTCCATCCATTGTATCTGTGCTGGTCGAAAAGAAGAGTTAAACAGCCTCAGGCCATTTCCCAGCTCTTGGCCTGTAGGTTACAATGAAAGTGCATATCCGTGTGCTTTTTAGATGTGGTGAAGGTTTCTGCCACGACCACCCTTTCCAGTAGTGAGTTCCAGACCCAACCACCCCTGTCTTACTCCTCAACTCCCCTCTACTCCATCTACCATTTGTGTCTTTGCTAAGGAAAATAGGTACAGCCTACCCACCCTTATGAAGATCCCTCATAGTTTTTATACATCAGTTTGTAGATAAATTAATCCAGTATATTTATCTGTCACTGGTGATGCCTCTCTTGGAATATTGAGTATATTGTTCCATTTCCCTGATTTATACTCAGATAAACTTTTTCATCAACTTGAGGGAATAGAGCAAAATGTATCAGGCATTGGTGTGTTGGGACGCATTGAAAGAAGATTGACCATTTCCAATCTTAGGGTTCCAGGTTGTGAAGAGTGACTTAGAAATCTCAACTTGGTTTAGGTACATATTGGGGTGGATTCTCTGCTGTCCGATGCCAGTAGTTGGGTTCCCACTACTGGGGGGGTTGTGGGAGATGGTGAGCAGTTAGGTCTCTCTCACTGGGGATGCTGCCATAAGGCAGGCTCACACTGCTACCCCCATGCCCTGCCACTTCTCGGTGATTGTGTCACTATGTGAAATGTTCATGTGTCATGGGCTCTCTGCCCCCCACCCTGGCCACCTGGCCAACACACAACACCCAGACCAACCTTAACACCCATGAGACAGGCACATTGGACTGGTGGTGAAAAAAAGTGTTCCGCTGAGTGTATTTACAATTAGTCTGCCCATCTCCCTTACTATCTCCTACCTTAAGTGTTATCTATCTTCCAAATCCTTAAGTGTTATCTCTCTTCCTAATCTTCCATTGCCTGCCGCTGCTTCTAGGTGTTACCTCAGACAGCACATCAGAAGTGGAGATGACTGGCTGCTTGCCTCGCCGTCTGTCCTGTGATGCCCTTGGCGGTCGTCCTCTGGAGGGCCTGAGCCTGGATAGGCCTAGCCTACTTGTAATAATAATCTTCATTAGTGTCACAAGTAGGCTTAAATTAACATTGTAATGAGATGACTGAAAATTCCCTAGTCAACAACAAGCCAGCCTATCCTGCCCACTACCCATGAGATGCGCTAGTGTCAGGTAGGGGGAATTTGGAAGTGCTGAGAATTTCGAAGCGCTGAGGTGCATGGGCCCCATCACTTCCACCTCTCGGGAAACTCTGGCACCCGGGCTACTCCATGAGACAGAGGTGAGTCCGGAATGAGCTCTGGAAGCACCACTGTCACTTGGCGCTGCCAGTCCTGGAGGTCCGCCCTCATCTGAACCATTAGTTAAATGCCCTCGGCCATGGAGTATTGAGATTGGTACATGTGTCTCAGCGAGTGAGCCATGTCCCTCATTGACTCTGTCATGTCCCTCTGTCGCTGACCAATGTTAGTCAGCGCCCAATCAATGCTTTCGATGTCCTCAATCATGACCCTTTGTGAAAGGGCCAAGCTCTGGAGCGCCGCAGCAATGTCCATGTGTGCCCGGGACATATCCACTTATGTCTGGGCCCCCATGTCCTGCACCTCAGCCATGGACAGCACAGTGTGCCCCAAGTTTTAGATGTCTTGATACATGGCTCTGACGTCTTGTCCCAGGCTTTCCACTGTGGACACCACCTTTTCAGTGTTGGCCTGGGTGCCACGCATTGTCGGCACCTCATTGTCCTGCACCTGAAAGCCGCTGAACTTGAAGGCACTGGAAAGTTGCTGTCACCCCCTCCTGTAAATCTTGGCTCTTGGCGCAATTCTCAGGCTTCGTTGCACTCTCACGAGCGTAACGAGGCTGGTGAATAGCGAGAGAGGCCGAAAATGAAAACCGCGCCAGGTGGAAAACAGTTTGGGGGGCACCCTCCGCAGAGTTGGGCCTCCATGCAAAGGGGAGGGGAAGGGAGAGGCGCTGGGAATATGGTGCAAATGTAAGCGGCACCAGCATGCCAACCCCTGGATCGTGTCTACTCAGCCCCAGCCCACCTGCCCCATTACCCATAACCCCCACCCACTGCCGAGGCCTCTGATCCTGCGGTTGAAGGCTATTGCTAATATGGAATTGGCAATTGTGGTTAAGTCAGCAGCCCAACTCAAGTTCAAACAACCCAAGTGGAGCATGTGGGAGTCATTGCCTAGCACCCAATCACACCTTGATGCATGGACACTGAGCTGGAACACTGCCGGAGCCAACACCACACCTGCAGCAGCCAAAATCCGAATATCCAGGGAATGGAGCACAGCTCCGGGGACATGTCCATGGCCGAAGGGTGGGTGAGTGTTATAGGGAGGGGGAGAAGCCTGTAGAGATGGGCCAAGGGTTTGGATATCGGGCCACATTGCAGAAGAAAGTGACAGAGGCATCATACTGCTTGTGGTCAAGTGATTTTAATTTGTCACAGGTCCGCAACAATGTCCCACTCTCCTGATGGTGCCACCAACTCTCCCCACCACCCTCTCATACCTCCCCCAATCCCTTCCCGGTGTCCTCCGTGATCCTCAACGTGCTTAACCTCCCTTGTTCTACTGCTACTTCTAGGTGTCCCCCCAGTATTCACACCTGAGGTGGAGGCAGCTTGCTGGTTACCACACTCCATGGTCTTCGATGCCCCTGGTGACATTCTCTGGTGGTTCTGAGACTGGATGGCCCCGGCACATTGCACTTGTCTTTGGTACATGCACAGTGGTGCTGCCCTATCCCGTGTGCTGACTGCTTGACGTGGCCTCATCAGAGGGGTGGAACATGGGGAGCTAGTTGCCGCCAACCCCACTCCGTGAAAAGGGTCCGGGTTGGCAGCCAGCAATCTCTCCTCCTGGTCAGTGCCCATTGGGCCCCAGGGTTTATCCTCTAACTCCCCACTTCCTCCCGAGTGCCTGCCTTCACCTGATGTGCTGCAGCGTGTGTATGGTGCTCACCAGAGGGTGATCCAGGAGTCTTATCGCTAGCATTACCCACAGAGGTGATAGTCTCTGCCATGGTGGTTGTTGCTAGTGAAAGGTGGCCTCTCCGGTATGGTATTCCGGGTATGCTGAGGATCTGGCAGTGACCCTAGATGCCCAGCCTCGTCTGATGGTGATTTACAAGACAAAAGACATGGGGTGAGATCCTGGGAAGGACTGGTCTGTGGGAGACGGGTGACAAATGTGCTACAGGGATATCTGCATTGCATTGGGTGTCTCACTTGTGTGCCGCATGCTACCCTTTATCGCAGCCATTGACTTATCCTTGCTGCCCCCCCCCCCCCCCCCACAAATTGAAGGGCCCTCTCCTCTGAGGGGGTGGGGACCCGAATATCTGGGATGCCCGCTCCCATCTTCTGTTTCTCCTGACAATAAGAGGCCACCTTATTCTTGGGAACACAGAAAGGACATAGTGAGATGCTGTGAGGCGGTTCTATAAGGGTCTGAAACTGGCACATGTGAATGCAAGGCTCCTTGCCAAAGAGGACACTACATGCATTGGGGATTCGTGGAGGGTGGGTCGTGAGGGAGATGCAGGCAGGTGGGGTGTTGTTGGCCTCGAGAGGAGTGGGCGCTGATGTGAGGAGTGAGGGACGGAAATGCCAGGGGCACAGAGGTGATGACTCACCCGAGCTGCCCCAAGGAGGTCGTTCATCTTCTTTCAGCATTGAGTGCCGGTCCTCCTGGTGAGGCTTCCAGCACTGGCTGCCTCTGCCACTTCTTCCCAGGAGCAGTTCAAAACGATGGGCTTAAGTCTCTGCCCCACCCTGGGAAAGAAGGTGCCCCTCCCCTCCTCAATGCTATCCAGCATTCTGTCCATCTCCGACTCCTGGTACCTTGGAGCAGGTCTGCGTGCAGCCATTGTCTTGGCTGGAAAGATCGTCTGTGATGAGTGGAGTGCTTAAAAGTTGCTCCACCAATTGTCAGCCTTTTAGCGCGAATCCCGACCCCAGCGAATCGGATGGTAGCAAGGTTAGGAATCGCCCGGGCAGCACGTGGTCAGCACGCTGTCCCATTTCCATGACCTGGAATTCTCCTGCCCGGGAGCACGAAGTTCCCGATATTCAAATCCAATGGAAGCACTTAGTCTCTCAAACGGAGAATACAGCCCATTGTCTCCTGATCTTTAATCACAAACAATTTAAATAAATCATCTTTCTGTACTACTAATTTCTGAAAGATATTTTCACAACAATGTTCCTTGCCTCAGAATGTTCTCTATTGTTTTATCTCTGCTTTCTGCGTGATATTGTTCTAACCACATTTTACAAAAGAGAAGCGATGGATGTTGTCGTTATTGTTTTTCAGCTTCTTTATGTGCCTGCCAGATTTAAATTTCTAAACTGTTTTCCTTGCTTTGCCTACTTAATCAGCAAATAGCACCCCTTACTTCACTAACCAATGGCCCAGCGCCGTTATCAATGGATTCAGTATTGTGCATCTTTTTTTTCAATTTTCTGATCTTAAATCCATCAATTTCCTTGAGCCAGATTTTGCCACCTCCCAGCTTGGCATGTTTTTAGTGGGGGGCATGTAAAATATGCTGGGTGGGTAGACCGCTACCTTCCCTCCCACCCGACTTGGTCCCCACATTACCAGTGTAAGGTACGCACTTGTTCCCCCGCCCTTAGGCCTATTGAGGCCCCTAAGTGGCCATTTTTTGTCTACGTAAGACCCTCAACCTGTCTCCACATCCATAATACACTGGCTGGCAGAAGGCAAATTGGAATGGCCAGGTTATTTTTTCACCATCTTTGGTGAAAGAGCAGGAAGGAAGGAGGTTCCTCCTTTGGGGGGGGGGGGGGGGGGGGGGGGGGCTCTATGTGCATTAGGGGTACTTCCCCTACAATCTTACCTTCCTTTGCAGCTTCCTGTCAAACCATCAAAACCCACCCCCCACTCATCCATCTTGCTTCCCTCCCTCGATTCCCCAATTCTTTCCTGGACTGACCTGAGTCTAGAGCCTATTCCGGGGTCTGCTTGCAGTGCCAGCAGGGTGGACATCTGATCCTCACCTCGTTGAGGCCGCCATTCTAGTTGCCTTGTTTAAAGTCGGTTAATTCAAGACCAGATGTTTCTCTGTGCAGGACGGGTGGGGTTGCTGCAGTATACCATGCTGACCCCCGTAAAATACAGCCCCTTGCGTGTCAGGTACTGATATTTCACATCTTATGTTATTGCTTTGAAATTTGCCAGAATAGGCAGCACACTATATGACAATTATAGAAGTAGATTGCTTGGCCATCCTATTGCCAAGATATTGTGAGATGTAAAGATATAATTAAATTTATGTTTGATTATTTTATTGTGGTCTAATGGCCTTCTTTATCATAATAAAACATATGAAAATGTGGTGCTAAATGCAGTCATTCTGGTGCATCAGTGCAAGAGAAGGCAATGGTGGAGAAAGATTAAGTGCTGAAGAGGAAAAATACAGCTTAGATAAAGACAAAACGTTTTTCCCCGTAACACAAAAAAATTGGACCAATGATCCATTGGTCATCTCAATACTCAGTAATTTCCTCCTCTTTCTTCCAGGTAGGGGGAAAGAAAGTAAGATAAAATTAGTGATGGAATTCTGAGCGTGATGATATGCCGGCTGTCAAGAAAGTAATTGGATATAAAATGTACTGACACAGTAAGTGTTGACAGCATTAAAATAGCAGAAAACTAGGTTGTAGCACTGGATAAAAGTTGTTCTGATGAGTGCATACTGTAAATGTCTAAATAATGAGGAGAAGTGGGCATGGACCTCCTAAATGTGTGTGGCTATATTCTTTCGGTCATTGGGTTGATAAAGAATGGAAGATTTATTGTGACTAGAGTCTTAAAACTAATCACAATTCATCCTCGTTGACATATCAGCTTCAGCTTTCAAGTGGTGTGCCAAATTGCTGAGTGCTGTTAAAATCAATGAGAGGGTGATCCAAACTATGAACATTCAGTGTATTTAGACAGCATTCAGGTGGTCAAATCATTCAACTGCTACTCAGGCAGCAATTCTATAAATCAGCAACATAATTTACAGTCCGTAGTAAAGATATAGGATCAGAGACTGGTGGCTATTATTCAAATCCAGTACTCCAGCAATGCAGTATATGCAGCATAATATACAATTATAAATGAAAATCTTATGCTGCTGTTGGCAAATTAGCAAAATGGGGACAAGAGAGGCGACATTTTTAATTATTCTTGTAAAACAGTTTTGGAATGCAAGCTGTTCCTCCGGGAAGGACGTACAAATGGATTGTGATAGCAAAACAAAAGTTTTTAAACTTGCCAAACTTTACTGAATCCCATGTTGATACTTGGTACTGTTTTTCTAATGTCCTGCTGCACTTCCCATTGAATTAGGGTTGACCTTCCAACTGGATGGGAATTGAAGAGTGAAAGTTGTGGTGGGCCATGAGGTACAGATTGTGCTGGTGAACTGTTTTGCTGTTAAGAACTATGGTTCCAACTAGAGTGGGTCCCAGGTTCGATTCCCGCTTGGGTCACTGTCTGTGCAGAATCTGCAATTTCTCCCCATGTGTACGTGGGTTTCGTCCGGGTGCTCCGTTTCCTCCCACAGTCCAAACGATGTGCAGATTAGGCGGATTGGCCATGCTAAATTGCCCGCAGTGTCCAAAAAGATAGGTGGGGTACTGGGTTACGGAAATAGGTGGAGGTGTGGGCTTCAGTCGGGTGCTCTTTCCAAGCGCGGGCACAGACACGACGAGCCAAATGGCCTCCTTCTGCACTGTAAATTCTGTGATGATCCTATGAAGTGCTACATTTGTGAGGAGGTATAGAGCTGCTGTTTCAATTTTCCAAGTGGTTATTTCTACCGTCATAAGATTATAGCCTGAATTTTCCTGAGGAATGTGAACAGCCACTTTATTGGACTAATGTGCTTTTTGAAAAACGTTTAATTTTAATGTTAACTTATATAGGCATTGTCAGAACTTCCTGTTAATGGCTCAAGCCTTTGGGACAGGCAATGCCATCCTGCTGCTGACTTTATATCCCTGCAGCATCTTAAAGAGAAAGGTACCCCTATTAAACATTACACCGCTGAAGATACCACAGGAGTTCCACTGGGATTCCACTGTAACTCTGTGGGATACCAGTGAAAGCCTGTGGCTTAACCTGCAAATGTTTCTTCACTGGCAGCTTTACAAATTTGCATCGAATTGCAACTGTCATGGAATCACCTATTTATTTGCTTGCTCTGGTTCTGCTGTGCACAAACAAGTTCGACATTCAGTGAATCAAATTCCTTCCTATAGATGGAGGTGATGAGATTGATCAAAGGAGCATATACAGTATTGTAGACCTGGAGAAGGTTTGCTTCTCATTGCTGTCAGTTGTCCATGGGGTCAACAGTGGTTTGCTCAAGCAGTAGCTGAAATGTCTGAAAAAGGTTTGAGATTAAATAGGACAGTAATTTCAATTGGTTGAATTAAAGGATGTCTGTGGAATGTGTGAAGAAATAGGATTCAATCAGCATTCAAATAAGCTTGTTTATTCCAATAGCCTGGCAGAGGTGAGGGATATGGAAAACCCAACATGCTGCACCATGGAATGAAAGGGCATGTGTCTTCAGTTCGATCTGCACGGAGTTAGTGATCCCACTTATGCTATCAAAGCTGAAGGCATTGCATGGAGACTGAATGAATGACTAAAAGTAATTTGGGTCTGGCATACTCTTGGTATGTTTGGACAGTTTGCTATGGTCTGAGTGTCACCCTGAACTGTTTGGAAAGCTGTAAGTTATGAAGATACCCAAAGAAGTAGGAGAAAAAAATTACCTGTACATCCTCATACCATACAGGTAATTATAGAGCATGGTATAATAATCTCTGGCTTGATTCTAGGTCACCACTAAGCTGATTTCAACCGGGGAGGTTGGAAGTTCATGTTTAATAATATCCATAGACATGCCCCTGTCCTCTGCCTTAGACACCTCTTCAAAAGTTCAGTAAGATTAGTCAGGTATGACCTTCCCTTCACGAATCCATGCTGGCTCTCCCTGATCAACCAAACATTTTCAAGGTTTTCAGTTGCCCCATCCCTGATTATGGACTTCAGCAATTTCCCCACCTCAGGTATTATACTAACTGGTCTCTAATTCCCTGGTTTCCCCCTTTCATGCTTCTTAAAAAGTGGAGCGACATTTGCAGTTTTCCAATCCAGAGGGTCTACTCATGAATCCAGAGACCCTGGAAGATTATAGTTAGGGCATCTACAATTTTCTCCCCTACTTCCTTTAACATCCTCAGATGGAAACCACCATGCCCTGGGGATTTGTCACTCTTCAGTTCCATTAATTTCCTAGTTAGTGAAGCTGTACTTACATTAATTGTATTAAGTCCCTGTTCTCTATCAACTATTAATTTTTTCAGGACTTTTGGTAAGTTATCCTCCTTTTCAGCTAAATAACATAGAACATACAGTGCAGAACAAGCCCATTCTGCCCATCGAGTCTGCACCGACCCACTTAAGCCTTCACTTCCACCCTATCACCGTAACCCAATAACCCCCTCCTAACCTTTTGGATATTAAGGGCAATTTAGCATGGCCAATCCACCGAAACTGCACGTCTTTGGACTGTGGGAGGAAATCGGAGCACCCGGAGGAAATCCACGCAGACCCGGGGAGAAGGCACAGACAGTGACCCAGTGGGGAATCGAACTTGGGACCCTGGCGCTGTGAAGCCACAGTGCTAGCCATTTGTGCTACCATGCTGCCATTTTCCAATTAACACTGAATATCTCCAAAGTAGTTGGCCTACATTGCTCTTCACCACCCGTTTCCTCTTATATAATTTAAAAATATCTTCTTATTGATTTAGATCTTCATTTTCATTTTTCATTTCAGATGTACCCTGCAAGTTTTCTGTCATAATCCCTTTTACTAGCTCTTATAAGCTGTTTTGTGGCCCTTTGCTGGCCTTTGTGTCTACCCCCATTCACCTGGATCTGTGCTATGTTTTGTATTTTTGTAAGCCCTTTCTTTTGGTTTTATGCTGTCCCTGACCTCTTTAGTTGTCCATGGCTGTTTTTGTTTGAAGCGGAGCCTTTTCCTCCCAGGGGTATACTTGCTCTGTGTCTCATTAAATGTTTCTTTAAATATTGTTCACTGATCTTCAGTCGTTTTACCCATTAACCGATCTTCCCAGTTTACCGTGGACAGCCTCTGTCTCATCCCGTTAAAGTCAGCCTGAGCCAAGTCTAAAATTCTTGTACCTGAATCGTGCCTTTCACTTTCAAACAACACACCGAATTCAATCATGTTGTGATCACTATCTGATAAATGTTTGCACAAAGTTAGGCTACTAATTAAATATGGCTCATTACTCATAACTAAATCTAATATTGCCTGTCCCTTTGTTGCATCTTGAACATATTGTTGCAGAGAACTATCCCGGACACATTCCAGAAATTCACTCCCTTTCTGATCGGTCCTTGTCTGCCTCTCCCAATCTATGTGTAAATTAAAATCCCCCGTGAATACTACTCTGCCTTTGCTACACACTTGCCTAATTTCTGCATTTATGCTTTGGTTAGGCCACATTTGGAATACTGCGTGCAGTTCTGGTCGCCATATTACCAGAAGGATGTGGATGCTTTGGAGAGGGTGCAGAGGAGGTTCACCAGGATGTTGCCTGATATGGAGGGTGCTAGCTATGAAGAAAGGTTGAGTAGATTAGGATTGTTTTCGTTGGAAAGACGGAAGTTTAGGGGGGACCTGATTGAGGTCTACAAAATTATGAGAGGTATGGACAGGGTGGATAGCAACAAGCTTTTTCCAAGAGTAGGGGTCTCAATTACAAGTGTTCACGATTTTAAGGTGAGAGGGGGAAAGTTTAAGGGAGATGTGCGTGGAAAGTTTTTTACGCAGAGGGTGGTGGGTGCCTGGAACGCTTTACCAGCGGAGGTGGTAGAGGCGGGCACGATAGCATCATTTAAGAGGCATCTAGACAGGTATATGAACGGGCAAGGAACAGAGGGAAGTAGACCTTGGAAAATAGGCAACAGGTTTAGATACAGGATCTGGATCGGTGCAGGCTGAGAGGGCCGAAGGGCCTGTTCCTGTGCTGTAATTTTCTTTGTTCTATAACACTTCGGAACTGCTAACAGGAGGTCAATACAAATGCCAATACAGTTTTGGATCTTTTTTTGTTCCACCCATAAGGTCTCCAATGGATGCTTTCCCCTCATTATATCATCCCTCACCATTGAGGTGATAGTATTTCTAATCAGTAGGGCTGCTCCACCCCGTATGCCATCTTCCCTGTCCCTCTTGTAAACTTTATAACCAGCTTCATTTAGTTCCCAGCCCTGACCACCCTGCCGCCATGTCTCCGTAATAGCTGCTGCATCATAATCTTCAATTTACATTTGCGCCTACAGCTCATCTAGTCTACCCCTTACACTCTGTGCATTAGTATGTATAACTCTTAATTGGGCCGTACCCCCTAACCTATCCTTCAGAACTGATGCTTTATTTGCTTACTTATTACTTTTTCTCTTTTGGTTTAACCAGTGTACTACTTCTTGAAATTGTGCTCCTGACTATTTCTTCACTGTCTGCCCTGCTACGTGTTTTTGGAAATGTATTTTTCCGCGTGGACACTGGTCCCAGATCGGTTCAGGTGGAGACCGTCCTAACGGTACACATCCCTCCTATCCCATTACTAATGTCAGTGCCCCATGAAATGGAACCCCTCTTTCCCACACCACACCTTTCGCTATGTGTTTACTGTCCTAATTTTCTCATCCCTATGCCAATTTCCATTTGGATCGGGTAATAATCCAGAGATTATAATCCTGGAGTGCCTGTTCTTCAATCTTGTTCTTAGTTCCTAATATTCCCCAAATAGGTCCTCTTTCCTGGTGTTGCCTGTATTGTTTGTCCCAATGTGGATCATAACAACTGGATCCTCCCATTCCCTCTCCAATATGCTGTCAAGCCTAGAAACGTAGGAACATTTGGATTAAGCAAATGGAGATCTTCAGGCTATTGCATTATCACAAAAAAGTGCAGTTGCTATTAAAGAAATGCATGTTCTGGCGAAAGTTCTTTGCCTGATTGCAAAGAATCTTTCTAACTGGCTTAATGGATCCAACAATTTCTTTGGATACATTTGTAGGTTAATTGTTAGTAGGACTGTGGAAGCAGAACTTGAAAAATATACTTAAAAAAAATAATTGATCTTGCTAATATTGGCACCACTGTAACTTGAGAAAATATAATGCTTTTGCTCAGGCAAAAATAACCTCCAGGTACAGCAAATGTGTAATTTGAAAACATATACAGAACTGTAGCAATTGAAGTGCTGCTATGATATTGTTGCTGTTAGCAGATTAATTTGCTCTTGCCTCAGCACGTAGGACAATTTCTCCTTTTGGCTGTCCACATTAACAAAATCTGTAATTAGTTCCCTTAATGGAGCTTCTGGGATGTATAATGATTTTGCATAATGGGCCTCATTAAAACAAATATGCATGATGTAAATGATATACATAGACATGGATTGACATCTTGCCTAATATTGGGTTCAAAATGATTATTGTAACAGATGATTAGTCAGCAATGACTCATTTTTGAGATACTTTAAATATTTAATAGTCTACAAATTTTATATAACTCTGACAAGGCACAATGTCAATGTAATTAAGTCAATGTGATGAAATGAAAACAAAAAGAACCAAGCATAATTTATGGAATAAATTGTATACTCTCCATACTTTACCATTTTGTTGTTTCACTGTTTCCCCAAGGGCAGTTATTCTTCTGGCAGGGTTAACCAATTTCAGGAACTCTTTGACCTTTAGGCACGTGGCCTGAAAACTGCATATGTTGTACATATTCCTCAAAATATTATACTTTGGAAAGTTTTGCATGATGCCAATTCATACACTTTTCAACTTCTTTTCAGTGCTTTGTTCTTTCAGAACTCACTTAATCAGTATTGTTTCGGTAAGATGAAAAGTGGGAGGTCTGATTTCCTTTTTCTTTTGATGAACTTTTTTTTGTAGTTACTTGGTTTGCACTCATTTTGATCCCTGGCACTATGAAACTATACTCAGATTTCCCATGCTACTTTTATTTTTTCCATAGTTGTCTGTAAAGCAGGAGGGCACTCATCAGCAGCCAGATAATCAATAAAGAAAAACACAAACCTGATGTAACAAATTGGTGACACCTTGAACATTTAAAAATCAACAACTTTTGTATAATTCCAACGAGATACAATTTTAGCGTAATAAAGTCAATACAACTACTTCTACTTGCATGACATACATTAAATAACTTTGGTTTTTAAGGTGGGAAATGGTTGGTTCCTCGTTCAAAGACACAGGGCCTGATTGAGGCGCCTGGCGATGGGAAGTGGGGAGATGGCTGAAATCCACCCCGTAAGCTTCCTGCTGAAACCCCTCAACCCCCTCCCAGGTAACTCCTTCCTTCATCACTCACCTGTACCCAGGTCCCTCCACCCCTCAACCCCTCCCAGGTAACTCCTCCTTCTATCGCTCACCTGTGCCCAGGTCCCTCCTCGATCTGAGGCCTTGGGTGGGTGTGAGAGCAGCAGTAGCCATTGCCTTCATGATGGTGCTACTGAGTACAGAAGTGCTGCCCGCCTCTGACTAGCTGGCCCCTTTCTGCTGGGCAGACTTCCGCATTCTTGAAAAAGTGTGAGGTACTTGATCCTGGCGGAAAGCTTGCCGCTGGCCTGTGAACTGACAGTGTAGCACTTAATTCGGCAACGCTTTCTGAAAAGGGGTAGCACAGGTTCCCGCTGGCTCCCCAGCCAGGTGCTGAAGCCCCTGTTGCCTCCATTAAATTCAGCCATTGGTGTGGGATTACAGGGAAAACATGGCCAGCAAGTGCTCCCAATTCGCCCGCCATCATTCATGAACCCCATCCCTGAACATTGCACCAGCACTTTAGCATTTTGCCACTAAAAAAATATAAAATAATCTTGTTATTCTCACAAGTCGGCTTACATTAACACTGCAATGAAGTTACTATGAAAAGCCCCTAGTTGCAACATTTCGGCACCTGTTCAAGTGCACAGCGGGAGAATTCAGAATTCTCAGCTGGTACGGGAATTGAACCCGTGCTGCTGGTCTTGTTCTGCATCACAAACCAGCTGTCTAGCCCACTGAGCTAAACCAGCCCCCATCTCCTTCTCACCATCCTGTATTTTATTTTCTTAGAACTACATATTCCACCTCTATATCGCAATGTCACCTTGTTTCACTGTCATGCCCCTCACACTTTTAAAATTCCATTCATTCTTACTCACTTTCCTGACATTCGCTTTCCCCAAAGAGCCGGAGGTCACCTCATTTTCTTTTTTTAAAATGTTTTTATGGAGTTCTTCGTGGTATACAAAACAAGGATAAGTGTGGACAAATAACAAGAGACAGAGGATAAAGAAAATATTTACGCATCGGTTGGTTTCAATTATTTACATACATACATCATCGTTCTTTCTCTTGCATTATTTGCAGTGGTGATAGAACATAGAACACTACAGCGCAGTACGGGCCCTTCGGCCCTCGATGTTGCGCCGACCTGTGAAACCATCTGAAGCCTATCTGACCTACACTATTCCATTTTCATCCATATGTCTATCCAGTGACCACTTAAATGCCCTTAAAGTTGGCGAGTCTACTACTGTTGCAGGCAGGGCGTTCCACACCCCTACTACTCTCTGAGTAAAGAAACTGCCTCTGACATCTGTCCTATATCTATCACCCCTCAATTTAAAGCTATGTCCCCTCGTGTTGGTCATCACCATCCGAGGAAAAAGACTATCACTGTCCACCCTATCTAACCCTCTGACTATCTTATATGTCTCTATTAAGTCACCTCTCAGCCTTCTCCTCTCTAACGAAAACAGCCTCAAGTCCCTGAGCCTTTCCTCGTAAGACCTTCTCTCCATACCATACCAGGAAACATCCTAGTAAATCTCCTCTGAACCCTTTCCAAAGCTTCCACATCCTTCCTATAATGTGGTGACCAGAACTGCACGCAGTACTCCAGGTGCGGCCGCACCAGAGTTATGTACAGCTGCAGCATGACCTTGTGGCTCCGAAACTCAATCCCCCTGCTGATAAAGGCTAGCACACCATATGCCTTCTTAACAGCCCTATTAACCTGGGTGGCAACTTTCAAGGATTTATGTACCTGGATGCCGAGATCTCTCTGTTCATCTACACTACCAAAAATCTTGCCATTAGCCCAGTACTCTGCATTCCTGTTACTCCTTCCAAAGTGAACCACCTCACACTTTTCCACATTAAACTCCATCTGCCACCTCTCAGCCCAGCTCTGCAGCTTATCTATGTCCCTCTGTATCCTATAACATCCTTCAGCACTATCCACAACTCCACCGACCTTCGTGTCATCTGCAAATTTACTAACCCATCCTTCTACAGCCTCTTCCAGGTCATTTATAAAAATGACAAACAGCAGTGGCCCCAAACAGATCCTTGCGGTACACCACTAGTAACTGAACTCCAGGATGAACATTTGCCATCAACCACCACCCTCTGTCTTCTTTCAGCTAGCCAATTACTGATCCAAACCGCTAAATCACCTTCAATCCCATACTTCCTTATTTTCTGCAATAGCCTACCGAGGGGAACCTTATCAAACGCCTTACTGAAATCCATATACACCACGTCAACAGCTTTACCCTGATCCACCTGTTTGGTCACCTTCTCAAAAAACTCAATAAGGTTTGTGAGGCATGACCTACCCTTCACAAAACCGTGTTGACTATCGCTAATCAACTTGTTCTTTTCAAGGTGATTATAAACCCTATCTCTTATAACCTTTTCCAACATTTTACCCACAACTGAAGTAAGGCTCACAGGTCTATAATTACCAGGGTTGTCTCTACTCCCCTTCTTGAACAAGGGGACAACATTTGCTATCCTCCAGTCTTCCGGCACTATTCCTGTCGACAAAGACGACATAAAGATCAAGGACAAAGGCTCTGCAATCTCCTCCCTGGCTTCCCAGAGAATCCTAGGGTAAATCCCATCTGGCCCAGGGGACTTATCTATTTTGACATTTTCCAAAATTGATAACACCTCCTCCTTTTGAACCTCAATTCCATCTAGCCTGGTCGACTGAACCTGAGTGTTCTCCTCGACAACATTGTCTTTCTCCAGTGTAAACACTGACGAAAAATATCCATTTAACGCTTCCCCTATCTCCTCTGATTCCACACACAACTTTCCACTACCATCCTTGATTGGCCCTAATCTTACTCTAGTCATTCTTTTGTTCCTGATATACCTTAGGGTTTTCCTTGATCCTATCCGCCAATGACTTTTCGTGTCCTCTCCTCGCTCTTCTTAACTCTCCCTTTAGGTCCTTCCTGGCTAACTTGTAACTCTCAAGTGCCCTAACTGAGCCTTCATGTCTCATCCTAACATAAGCCTTCTTCTTCCTCTTGACAAGTGCTTCAACTTCCTTAGTAAACCACGGTTCCCTTGCTCGACAACTTCCTCCCTGCCTGACAGGTACATACTTATCAAAGACACGCAGTAGCTGTTCCTTTTAAAAAGCTCCACATTTCGATTATAGCCATCTTCTGCAGTTTCCTTCCCCATCCTATACATCCTAAATCTTGCCGAATAGCATCATAATTGCCTTTCCCCCAGCTATAATTCTTGCCTTGCGGTATATACCTATCCCTTCCCATTGCTAAAGTAAACATAACCGAGTTGTGGTCACTATCAGCAAAGTGCTCACCTACATCTAAATCTAACACCTGGCCGGGTTCATTACCCAGTACCAAATCCAATGTGGCCTCGCCCCTTGTTGGCCTGTCTACATACTGTGTCAGAAAACCCTCCTGCACACACTGTACAAAAACTGACCCATCTATAGTACTCGAATTATAGTATTTCCAGTCAATATTTGTAAAGTTAAAGTCCCCCATAACAACTACCCTGTTACTCTCGCTCCTGTCGAGAATCATCTTTGCAATCCTTTCCTCTACATCTCTGGAACTATTCGGAGGTCTATAGGCAACTCCCAACAGGGTGACCTCTCCTCTCCTGTTCCTAACCTCGGCCCATACTACCTCAGTAGACGAGTCCTCAAACGTCCTTTCTATCGCCGTAATACTTTCCTTGATTAACAATGCCACACCACCCCCTCTTTTACCATCTTCTCTGTTCTTACAGAAACATCTAAATCCTGAAACCTGCAACAACCATTCCTGTCCCTGCTCTACCCATGTCTCCGAAATTGCCACAACATCGAGATCCCAGGTACCAACCCATGCTGCAAGCTCACCCACCTTATTCCGGATGCTCCTGGCGTTGAAGTAGACACACTTCAAACCAGCGTCTTGCTTGCCGGTGCCCTCTTTCGAACTCTTAACCCTATCCCTGACCTCACTATTCTCAACATCCTGTACACTGGGACTACAATTTAGGTTCCCATCCCCCTGCTGAATTAGTTTAAACCCCCCCGATTGGTTGCCATTTCCTGTTTTTTGTTCCCCATTGTTTTTTTCATTCTGGCTGTCACCCCTGCTCTCCCCTCTTCCCCTTTCTTACCGTCTCTCTCTTTCCCCCCCCCCCCCCCCCCCCCCCCCAATCTGTGCGTGTGGCCTGCTCCTGTTATGAGGGGCAGCACGGCAGCACAGTGGTTAACACGGTTGCTTCACAGCTCCACGGTCAAAGGTTCGATTCCCGGCTTGGGTCACTGTCTATGTGGAGCCTGCATGTTCTCGCCGTGCCTGTGTGGGTTTCCACAGGGTGCTCCGGTTTCCTCCCATAGTCCAAAGATGTGCAGTTTAGGTGGATTGGCCATGCTAAATTGCCCTTAGAGTCTAAAAAGGTTGGGTGGGGTTACTGAGTTGCAGGGATAGGGTGGAGGTGTGGACTTGGGTAGGGTTCTCTTCCAAGGGCCGATGCAGACTCGATGGGCCGAATGGCCTCCTTCTCCACTGTAAATTCCATAATATTCTGTAGTATGGTGCTGCTTCTCATGCTTCTTTAATTGGGCATGATTGGGTTACATGTCTCCCCTCTCCCCTTGCACATATCTTCACCCCCCACTCCCCCACCTTCCTGTGTCGTGTCTACCCTCTTCTGTTCTTAGTTGTTGGCTACAGACAGGTCTTGGAGCAACCGAGTGAATGGCTCCCACGTTCTTTGGAAGTCCTCTTCCAAACCTCGGATGGTGAATTTAATTTTCACCTTTTGGAGAAATTCCGATAGGTCGGACAGCCAGTCTGCAGCTTCGGGTGGTGCTGCTGACCACCAGGTGAGCAGGATTCTCTGGCGGGTGATTAGGGAGATAAGGTCCTCCTCCCTATTAAAAGATCTGACTGTCCTAATGCCCCGAAGACTGCCACTCTTGGGCAAGGCTCCACCCTCACCCCCATCACCTTGAACATTGCCTCAAAGAACGCTGTCCAAAACCCACCAAGTCTGGGACAAGACCAGAACATGTGGGCACGGTTGGCCGGGCCTTCTTCACATCTGTCCTCCACCACCGGGAAGAACCTGCTCATTCGGGTAGTGGTTAAGTGGGCTCTGTGTCCTACTTTTAGCTGCATTAGGCTCAATCTTGCTCATGTGGAGGTGGAGTAGACCTTGTACAGAGCTTCGTTCCAGAGCCCCCAACCTATTTCAAACCCCACTGCTCCCTCGTCTCGTCCAGTTGCATATTGCCCCCCCTTAGCAGTCGCCCTTACATACCACCACAGTTCTCTTGGACTCAACTACATCCTGTGGTAATTCCACAGGCTCACCACTCTCTGGGTGAAGAAATTTAACTTCATCTCTGTCCTAAATGGTCTACTCCGTGTCCTCAGACTGTGACCCCTGGTTCTAGATACAGCCACCCTTGGGAACATCCTTCCTGCACCTACCCTGCCCAGTCCAGTTAGAATTTTATAGGTCTCTGAGAAATCACCCTTCATTCTTCTGAACTCCAATGAATACAATCCTAACCAACTCAATCTCTCCTTGTTCTGCCATCCCAGGAATCAGACTGGTAAACCTGTGCTGCACTCCCTCTATAGCTAGAACATCCTTCCTCGGATAGGGAGACCAAAACTGCACATAATATTCCAGGTGTGGCCTCACCAAGCTCTGTATAATGCAGCAAGACATCCCTGCTCCTGTACTCTAATCCTGTCGCTATGAAGCCCAACATAACATTTGCTTGCTTTACCGCCTGCTGCATCTGCATGTTTACCTTCAGTGACTGGTGTAAAAGGACACCCAGGTCTCACTGCATGTTCTCCTCTCTTAATGTACGGCCATTCTGATAATAGCCTGCTTTCTTGTTTTTGCACCAAAGTGAATAACCTCGTCTTTATCCAAATTATCCTGCATCTGCCATTCATTTGCCCATTCACTCAACTTGTCCAAATCACACTGAAGGATCTCTGCATCCTCCTCACAGCTCACCCTCCCACCTAACTTGGTGTCATCTGCAAATTTGGAGATATGACATTTTGTTCCCTCATCTAAATCACTAATATATATTGTGAATAGCTGGGATCCTAGCACCAATCTCTGCGGTACTTGTCACTGTCCGTCAATTTGAAAAAGACCCGTTAATTCCGACTCTTTGTTTCCTATCTGCCAACCAGTTTCCTATCCATCTCAATACACTATCCCCAATCCCATGCGCTTTCATCTTACACGTTAATCTTTCATGCAGAACTTTGTCAAAAGCCTTCTGAAAGTCCAAATACACCACATCCACTGGCTCCCCTTCATCAATTCTAACAGCCATATCGTCAAAGATTTCAGTTGATTTGACAAGCATGATTTCCCCTTCATAAATCCTTGTTAACTCTGACCGCTCCTGCCATGTTTTTCTAAATGCTTTGCTATAAAATCTTTGCAATGGATTTTAGAATTTTCCCCACTACTGACGCCTGGCTTACTGGTCTATAATTCCCTGCTTTCTATCGACCTCCCTTTTTAAATAGTGGAGTTACATTAGCCACCCTCCAACCTGCAGGAACTGTTCTACTGTCTATAGAATCCTGGAAGATGACCACCAATGCATCCACTATTTCTAGAGCCACCTCCTTCAGTACCCTGGGATGTAGATTATCAGGCTCTGGGGATTTATCAGCCTTCAATCCCATCAAATTCCCTAACACCATTTCTCCATTGATGTTGATCACCTTCAGTTCCTCCTTCGCATTAAACCCTGCATTCCCCAACATTTCTGGTATCTTACTTCTGTCCTCATTTTTAAGACAGAACCAAAGTATGTATTTAGTTGCTCAGCCATTTCCTTGTCCCCTATTATACATTCCTTGTTTCTGACTGTAAGGGACCTGCATTTGTCTTCACAAACTTTTTTCTCTTCACACACCTGTAGAAACGTTTACAATCAGTTTTTATATTTCCTGGAAGCTTATTTTCGTATTCTATTTTATCTTTCTTAATCAATTCCTTCGTCCTTCTTTGCTGAATTCTAAACAGCTCCCAATTCTCAAACCTGTTGTTTTTCTTGGCCAATTTATATGCGACTTCCTTGAATTGAATACTATCCCTAATTTCCCTTGTAAGCCATGGACATTTTTCACTTTTTACTTTTGTGCCAGACAGGAATAAACAATTGTTGCAGTTCCTCCATGCGCTCTTTGAATCTTTGCCATTGCCTTTAAGGGATTGTCATCCCTTTAAGTAACATTCCCTAATCGATCATTGCCAACTCGCGCTTCATTTTATTGTAGTTTCCTTTAAGATTCAGGACCCTAGTCTCAGAATCAACTACTCCACTCTCCATTTGATAAAAAATTCTATCATATTATGGTCGCTCATCCCCAAGGGGTTGCACACAGCTAGATTGCCAATTATTCCGTTCTCATTACACAGTACCCAGTCTATGATGGCCTGTGCTCTAGTTAGCCCCTCAATATATTGATCCAGAAAACCATACACTCTAGGAATTCCTCCTCTATAGTATTGTGGTTAGTTTGATTTTTCCAATCTCTATGGAGATTAAAATCACCCATAATTACAGTTGTTCCTTCATCACATGCATCTTTAATTTCCTGTTTAATGCCATTCCCAACAATATCATTGCAGTTTGGGGGTCTATATATGACACCCACTAACATTTCCCTTGCTGTCTCTCAGCTCTACCCATACAGATTCAGCATTGTCAGAGCTAATATCCTCTTCATTATTGTTCTAATTTCCTCCTTAACCAGCAATGCAACCCCACCTCCTTTTCCTTTTTTTAATTAATTTACGGGATGTGGGTGTCACTGGTTAAGCCAGTGTCATTGGTCATCCCTAGTTGCCCTTCAGAAAGTGGTGGTGAGTTACCTTCTTGAACTGCTGCAGTACTAGATGCTAAGGTGCACTCACTATACTGTTAGGGAGAGAATTCCAGGATGTTGCCCCAGGGACAGTGAAGGAGCGGCAATATATTTCCAAGTCAGGGTGGAGGGAAACCTCCAGGTGGTGGAGTTCCCAGGCATCTGCTGCTCCTATCCTTCTAAATGGTGGTGGTCGTGGTTTAGAAGGTGTTGTCTAAGGAACCTTGGTGAGTTACTGCATTGCATATTGTAGGTGGTGCACACGGCTATATCAGTGGTGGAGGGTTGAATGTTTGTGGAAGGGGGAGCAATCAAGCGGCTGCTTTGTCCTGGATGGAGTTGAACTTCTTGAATGCTGTTGGAGCTCCCCTCATCCAGGCAAATGGAGAGTATTCCATTGCACTTCTGACTTGTTCCTTATGGATGGTGGACAGGCCTTCGGGGGTCAGGAGGTGAGTTACTTGCTGTAGGATTCCTCGTCTTTGACCTGCCCTGGTAGCCACAGTGTTAATATGAATAGTCCAGTTCAGTTTCTGATCAATTATAAGCCCCAGGAAGTTGATTGTGGGGCATTCAGTGATGGCAATGCCATTGAATGTCAAGGGGCAGTGGTTAGATCCTCTCTTGTAGGACATGGTCTTTGCCTGGCACTTTTGTCGTGCTAACGTAACTTGCCACCTGTCAGCCCAAGCCTGGATATTGCCCAGGTCTTGCTGCATTTGGACATGGACTGCTTCATTATCTGAGGAGTCGCGAATGGTGCAGTCATCTGCAAACATTTCTGACCTTATGATGGAAGGGAGGTCATTGATGAAGCAGCTGAAGAATGTTGGGCCTAGGACACTACCCTGAGGGACTCCTGCAGTGGTGCCCTGGAGCTGAGATGATTGACCTCCAACCATCACAACCATCTTCCTTTATGCCAGGTATGACTCCAACCAGCGGAGAATTTTCCCCCTGATTCCTATTGACTCCAGTTTAGCTAGGGCTTCTTGTTGCCATACCGTGCACCAGTGGCAGAGGGAATGAATGTTTATGGTGGGGGCTGGAGTGCTAAGCAAGTGAGTCATTACAGCTTGGATGGTGTTGAGCTTCTTCAGTGTTGTTGGAGCTGCATTCATCCAGGCAAGTGTGAATATTCCATCACTCCCCTGACCAATGCCTTTAAGAATATAGACAGGCATTGGGCAATCAAGAGGTGAATTACTCTCGACTCCTGATCTGCTCAAGTAGCCATAGTATCGATACATGGCTGGTCCTGTTAAGTTTCTTGTCAATGGTAATGTCCAGAATTATCTTAGTGGGGGATTCAGCAACAGCAATCCTATTGATTGGGAGATGGTCAGAATCGTCCTTGTTGGAGATTTGTAAAATGTATTATTTTGTGGGTGTGAGCTGTTCTGGCGAGGCCTGCATTGATTTCTCATCCCTGATTACCCATGAGAAGGTGGTGATGAGCCATAGAGTCATAGATGTTTAAAGCATAGAAACAGGCCCTTCGGCCCTACTTGTCCAGTTTTGATCACTAAGCTAGTCCCACTTGCCTGCATTTCGCCCATATCCCGCGATACCTACCCTGCCCATGTAACTGTCTAACTGCTTTCTGAAGGAACAAATTGTACCCGCCTCTACCACTGCCTCTGGCAGCCCATTTCAGATGCTCACCACCCTCTGTGTGAAAAAAACCTCACCTCTGGTCCCTTTTGTATCTCTCCCCTCTCACCTTAAACCTGTAGTTCTAGACTTCTCTACCTTTGGGAAAAGAGATGTCTTCTTCAACTGCTGTAGTCCACGTGGTGTAGGTCCACCCACAGTGCTGTTGGGGAGGGAGTTCCAGGTACGGTAATATGGTTCCGAGTCAGGATGGTGTGTGGCCTGGAGGGGTACTTGCAGGTCGAGGTGCACACATCTGCTCCATTTGTCCTTCAAGGTGGTCGAGTTTGGAGGTTTGGAAAGTGCAGTTGAAGGAACCTTGGTGAGTTGCTGCAGTGCACCTTGTAGGTTCTACGTACTGCTGCCACTGTGCATCGACGGTGGAGAGAGTAAGGACACAGCTACACATATGGGCACTACCCTACACCCCCCAAGTGTGGACAACCCGCTATTGGGTACCTGATGGCCCCCCTCTTCAGGCCACCCCAAGCCCTCTTACAGCAACCCCTCCCTTCCAGGACCCCCACCCGTCAACACCCCCAACTTCATGGAGGCCCCTACTTACCTGCCCTGCACATCCCCACCCTTCAAACCACCCCTCCACCCTTATTTTATGAACATGGTCCCCTCTTGGCTCCTGACCTGTGGCAGTGCCACCCTGGCACCTGGACACCCTTGGACTGCTACCCTGGCACCCAGGCAGTTCTCCAGCATCTTTGCAGTGCCAGGGTGGCAATGCCAAGGTGAACGTGGAGCAGTGCCAAGGTGCCCCCGTTCCAGAGGAGGCATAGGGAGTCACCCTGCACTTACACGGACCACCCAGGAGTCTCCAATGACCCGGGAGACCCTTTAGGTGCCGTTCCATCTGGTCCATGTTTGTGTGGACCAGTGCTGAATGGCGCCTGGCTTCAGTCTCCTGGGGAGGCCAGAAAATCGAGAGAGGCTTGTAGATTCTGGGCAGGTAGGTTGTGAGTTGGTTTAAGACCAACTTCCGCGAGCGTCATTTGACCCCGCCCCTTTTTGGCAGAGTTCAGACTCCAACTTCTTGGGGACTTGGGTAAATCCCATGAGATGCGGAGGCTGTCACGTGGCCTGCTGGAGGGGTCTCTCGGCATTCTTCAGCTACGTGTGCTCTCGCTCGAGTCAACGCGACAAGAGAATCGTGGTCTAAATGTTTATTGTGGTGGATGTGGTGCCAATCAAATGCGCTTTGTCCTGAATGGCATCAAGCTCCTTTAGTGTTGTTGGAGCTTCACGCATCCAGGCACATGGAGAGTATTCCATTATATTCCTGACTTTTGTCTTGTAGATGGTGGACAGAATTTGGGGAGTCAGGAGAATTCCCGGACTCTGATCTTATAATAATAATAACCTTCATTGTCACAAGTAAGCTTACATTAACACTTCAATGACGTTACTGCGAAAAGCCCCTAGTCGCCACATTCCGGCGCCTGTTCAAGCACACAGGAAAAATTTAGAAGGTCCAAATTACCTAACAGCACGTCTTTCATGGGTGGAAACCGGAGCACCCGGAGGAAACCCACACATACACGGGAGAACGTGCAGACTCCACACAGACAGTGGCCCAAGCCGTGAATCGACCTGGGACCCTGGAGGTGTGAAGCAACAATGCTATCCACTGTGCTACCGTGCTGCCCATATAATGCAATATATATCTGCTTGCTTTTCACAGTAACTTCATTGAAGCCTACTTGTGACAATAAGCTATTATTATTCTTGTTATTGTTATTATGTTTATATGGCTGGACCAGTTCAGTTTCTGGTCAATGGTAATCCACAGCATGTTGATAGAGGGGGATTCAGCGATGGTGATTGTGATGAATGTAGAACAATTACAATATATATATATATATATATATTATATGCCTGTTGCAGTCATGTTATTAAAGTAATTTAGGTTAAGAAATCCAGATTATATGGTCTGCTAAAGCTGTGATTAAGAGGTTAACATCAAAGCAGACTGTGATGCCACTCATGTGAGGGACTCGGTCTGTTTATAGTTGCATTTTCAGCCCTGCCCTGTGTCTGTTGTTTTCAGGGTTCTGCTCTGCTTTCTGAGGAAAGGAGGTATGTTTCTCAGACTGACGTCTGAAAGCTTCTCTTCCAAGGACATTGTGCATAAATCTGTCCACCACTGAATATTAACTGTATTAATAAGTGGCATTTGCCCCATGTGTGCTTAATCAAAATTTTAGAAGTAGATGGGAAAGTAAGCTCAACTACCATTCTTTATCGTTTTGTAAGAACTGTTAGACTGTTGATTGAAAAATGTTTTTTTCCCCTTGAATGTTAAAGGGCTTAATCCTGTGTTTGTAACATTTGTTTTAATATAAAGATCTTTAGTTGTCAGTGGAATCACTCCTGGAACGAGTGATTCCACTGGAGTCTACGAATTGAAAAATTATTGGGGTCTCATTCAGTTCCCTCATATAAACTAGGGTTTGGTCTGGGTACTGTGACATAATGCTATTTCATGTCATGGGCAGATGGTTAGATTCTCTCCTCTTGGAGATGGTCATTGTCTGATACTTGTGTGGTGCAGATGTTACTTGCCACTTATCAACTCAAACCTGAATAATATTCTGATCTTGCTGCATCCGCTCATGGACTGCATCATTACAAATGGGACTGAACACTGCAATCATCAGTGAACATTTCCACTTTTGTTTAAAATTTAGAGTACCCAACTCATTTTTTCCAATTAAGCGGCAATTTAGCGTGGCCAATCCACCTGCACATCTTTTCCACATCTGACTTGATGATGGAGGGAAGGTTGTTGAAGTAGCTGAAGATGGTCCTCACTAAGATGCTAACTTAAAGAAGTCCTGAAGTGGTATCCTCTGACCGAGATGATTTCCCTCCAACAACCATAACTATCTTCTTCATCTTCATTTGTATTAGCTGTGACTCCAACCATGGAATGATTTCCCCCTGATTTGCATTGACTTTAACTTTGCTTGGGCTCCTTAATGCCACACTTGGTCAAATGCTGCCTTGAGGTCGAGGGCTGACACTCTCACCTCACCCCTGGAATTCAGCTCTTTTGTCCATGTTTGGACTCGGGCTGTAATGAGGCCTGGAACCAAGTGGCTTGACAGAATTCAAACTGAGCATTGGTAAACAGATTATCGCTGAGTACTCGATAGCATTGTTGCTGATATTTTCCATCATATTTATGATTGACAGTGGACTGATGGAACAGAAACTGTCTGCAGTCTTTGACATAGTTGACTGCACCAACCTGCTCCATTGTCTCTCCACCATTGCCCAGCCGGGTGGACCACACTTGCCTGCTTCTATCTATCCAGTCATAGCCAGTACATTACCTGCAATGACCCTCCTCTTACTCCTACACTGCTATCTCTCTGGTGTCTCCCAAATATCTATCCTTGACCTCTCCCTATTTTTAATCTACCTGCTTCCTCTTGCCAACAGCATCCAAAAACAGCATTGTTTTCACATGTATGCTGATGACGCCAACTCTACCTCTCCACCACTGATTGTAATGTGTCAAACTTTTTGTCTGACATCCAGTACTGACTGAATGAGCAGCAATTGGCTCTAACTAAGTAAATGAAAGGCTGAATCTCTTGTCTTTGGTTCCTGTCACAATCTCCATTCCTTAGCTACCAACTCCATCCATGTTTGTGGCAAGCATTTGAAGCTGAATCAGACATATCCAAGGTCCTATTCCCCCACCACTGATCTACATTGGTTCCTGTTTGAACAATGCCTTGATTTTAAAATTCTTACTGTTGTTTTCAAATCCCTCCATAGTCTAACTCCTCCCTATCTCTGCAGTTTCCTCCAGCCTTAAAACCCCACATCTAGTCCTTTGTGCATCCTTTATTTTAATTGTTCCCACCATTAGCAGTCATGCTTTCAGCTGCCTGGACCCTAAAGCTCTGGAATTAAACCATGAAAAATCTCTGCCTCTTTACCTCTCATTAAATAGTATTATGTCATTACCTCCTAGGTCTACCTATTTGACCAAGCTTTTGGTCATCTTCCCTAATCTTTCTTTAAGTGGCTCTATTTTAAAACAAATCAATGTCCAGTGCCAAGCCTTGGTGTGTTTTACGAAGTAAAGGTATTAGAGTACTTAAATGTTAGTTGTTTTTGTTGTTGTCCTCGTAAAATGTAATTTCACACCCGAGTATCTATTAAAGTACCACTTAGTGATAAAGATAAAGTGTTGGCATTCTCACAAAAATGTAAACAATTAATGTGCTGAGAAAAATCTTTATCACAATTTGTAATTCTGACAGGATCTCTTTCACAAGTGAACAAACAATTCAACTGCACTGCTCCAAGCAGAAAATGTGAAAAATTGCTTCACACTAATCAATTTAAAGAATGCTGTAAATTCCTCAGATATAAATTAAGGCCCATTATCGTTACTGTTCCCTCGGATAAACCATTGGAAGCAAATAAGATTCTTCACACTGTTAAGAAATATCAACCTACCATTCTTCCCAGTGACTTTTCCAGGCAGAGGGCAGTGACTTTTCCAGGCAGAAACCCACCGAACCTGGGACCTCACCGCCATGAGGCAGCAGTGTTAATCACTGCGCCACCGTGCTTCTGCTGCTCTATTCATAACTATTATGTTCATGCTGTCACATATTTCCCCAAATTAATCATTAGCAAATTCCCCCCATTATCAGTGAAGAAGTTTGCTGGCAGCCCCATTCCGGTCCCTATCCATTTTTCCATTATCAGTTCCACAATTATTTTCTTCTCTTTACTACGTATAATAGTATGACCTTAACATGAGATTTTAATGAAGCTGTGGCTACAGATCTTCAGGTGTGGAATAAATAAAAGAACATTTTCATTTTATAGACTTTAGATCGGGGCCCACTGATTGGTGGACCGACCTCTCTGTCCGCCGGTCTCTCTGTCCTCCGGCCTCTTTGTCCGCCGGCCTCTCTGTCCGCTGGCCTCCTTTCCTCCGCCAGCAATGTTATATCTCTGCACCATTTTTGTGCGGGGTGACCTGGGGGAGGACAGCCACTGCGCATGCGCTAGTTGGCGCCTGCACAACTGCGCATGCGCGGGACCCAAAGCGCCATGTCTTTTACACGGCGTTGGGTATCTGACGCCGCGGCGAGGCCCCGCCCCCGCAAATCGCGCCACGCCACTGCCAGCGCCACAGAGGCCCCAGAATGGGGTCTGGGAACGGGTGTCGACGCCGGAGTAAAACACTCCGGTTTTTACTCCGGCGTCAGCACTTAGATTCCCGTTTGGAGAATCCCGCCCAGTATCTCTGTATCTCTGTGATAAGAACCAGAAAGCAAGTCTTGACTTCAACTCTATTGTGTTCTACAATCACTTCTCAGGCTTCAACGCATTACCAAAAGCAGTCACCGCTCCCAACGCGCCGCCAGCAGTGGAGAGTTGCTGGCTTCTAGTTAGTCTGCAGCTCTTGGTGGCGGGAGTTCTCCCCACCTGGAGTCTTGTTGCTGGTCAGCGAAGTGCCTGTTTGTCCTTAACTTGTGTCGGACCTCTTCGACAGAACTGACGTGGGGCTCCCCACTGTTTCTCCAACCGATGGGGAGAATTCCCTTCGCTGGAATTAATTTCGCCCCTCGTTTCAGGGTGATGTGTATTTTAATGTTTTTTGTTTTTATTTCAACTGATCAGTCATTTTAGTGGTAGAAACCCAAGTCCAGTCGAATGACTGACATCACTCGCTAGCTAAAGAGGAGCTCATCAGCTCAAACTTACCTGTCCACTCCCCCCCCCCCCCCACCTCAAACCACCCCCGCAATCCCCCAAAGCCATATCCCCCATAACCAATCCGCCGTGCACCCTCAAAATCACCAGCAAACCCCAACTCCTAAACATCCATCACAACCCCCCAAAACCCCACTCTTAAGCAGGTATTTATAGAGTTACAGTCATTTGCCGTTGTCATGAACATCAGCTGATCTCTTTCGATCCCACAAAACCTGTGGAAGTCAGGAGCAGAGGTCATCAGGATTCACTCCCTTGTATCACCATTGTAAGAGCGAGCCTGCTGATTTTTACATCCATAATTTTTATCTTGGATGACTACTCCAATGGGAAATGCACAGCAGTTCCGTCAGCATCTGTGAAAAGAACACAGGTTAATGTTTCATTCAAACCAGTGTTCTGGTGAAGAGTTGCAAAGAAACTATTAGTCTGTTGTTTTTTTTTAACAAGTGCTGATGTAAATATTTTCTGTTTCATATTTTAAACATGTGGGGCGTAATTCTCCGCACTCACGACGGTGCGGAGAATAGTGGGTGGCGTAAATTTTTACGGCCACGCTGGTCTGATGCCCTCCCGCTATTCTCCCCCCCCCCCCCCCACGCCCGCTTCCCGACACGAATCGCGGCCCGCCGTTTTTTTACGGGCAGCAGCGATTCTCAGCTGGCCGATGGGCCGAATTCCAAGCCCTTTACGACCGTTTTTATGAACGTCAAACACACCTGGTCTGACCGTTCGTAAAAACGGCCGTAAAGTCCCGATCTGGGGAACCATGGCACCGATTGGCACGGCAGTACCACGGCCGTATCAAGGGTGCCATGGGCCCGCGATCGGTGCCCACCGATCGCGGGCAGCGGGTACTTACCCCGCGCACTCTTTATCCTTCCGCTGCCCCACTGTATCCATTCGCGGAGCGGCTGAGGGGCATACCGGCCCGCGCATGCGCGGGTTTCACACAAATGCGTGAAGACGTCATCCGCGCATGCGCGGGTTGGAGTCTTCCAATCCGCGCATGCGCGGCTGACGTCATGTGACGCGTCAGCCGTCGCAAACTCTGGCTAGCGGGCTTAACGAAATTCGTTAAGCCCGCGATGCCGGAGTTCACGGCCGCGGGATGCTAGCCCCGACCGGGGACCAGAATCGGTTCCCGGTCGGGGGGGCGGAGGCTGGCGTCAAACCCGCCCGTTTTTGACGCCAGCCTCACGATTTCTCCCGGGTGCGGAGAATCACGCCCGTGGTTTTTTTTCTTATTGATTGGATATTTTTATGAATGGTAAATCTTACATTGCTGATCAAGTACTAGCCTTTTCAAAAGAAGTCCAGATTTGAAATTTTGATTGGGCATAGTTGTGCCCTTATTGATTCTGAGCTCACATATCAAAAGAATTGTGTGCATTGGTCATGATTTCTGGGGTGGGATTCTCCAATAATGGGACTCTGTCCCCACGGCAACGAGAAAACAGGCGCGAATCATTCCGGACTTTATTCTACAAAGTCCGGGTTGATTCTCCGTTTTTAAGGGGATTTGCAGGGCCCTGGAGTGCTCCACGCAACACCGGCTGCCGATACGGGGCTCTGAATGCGCATGGTGGCCGCCTGCGGTGCTGGCCCCCGGTCACATGGCGGACGCACAGCGGGCCGGCGCCGAAGGAGTAGGCCCCCCAGATCGCACGCACCCGCCGATCGGTGGCCCCCGATTGCGCGGGCCTGCCGATCGGTGGCCCCCAATCGCGGGCCTGTCCGTCACGTAGGCCCCCCAAGTGACTGTTCCCTCCCACCCCCTACCAGGACAGCTACCGCAGCCGTGACTCCGAGCTCCCGGCAGGTGGAACCATACGTGAACTACGCCAGCGGGAACACGGCCGGCCGCGGGCACCTCTTTCAACGGCCCCCGACTGCATGCGCGCGACTGGCGCCGATTCTCCAGTCACCGGAGAATCGCGGGAAGGCGTCACGGGTCCGACGCCCCATTCTCCGCCCCCGTGCCAGGCGCGATTGCGATGCAGAGGCTCAGAGAATCCCGGCACTGATTTCTGATATCTGCTTAAAGCCAGTGAATTTCCTCAACATCAGTATGCACTTGTGAAATTTAGGCTTATATCTGTATATTGCGGAAAGCCTACTTCACTTTATAGAAATAACAAAATAATAATAATAATCGCTTATTGTCACAAGTAAGCTTCAATGAAATTACTGTGAAAAGCCCCTAATTGCCACATTCCGGCGCCTGTTCGGGGAGGCTGGTACAGGAATTGAACCCGTGCTGCTGGCATTATGAAAAGATTCTTCCTGGATAAAACAGCACATTCAACCACTGCACATTGCTTCAGTAAGATTTAAACAGCTGCTGAGAGACCTTTACATAAAACAAACTTTTAATGTGATGCCAGTACAGCTCAGCTGTTCTTAATCTTCATTTCTCTATTGGGGTTCAAATACTGACATGCACAGGTGGCCTTGTGAACCTCGGTTGAATAATGTACCTGCCAATAGCAGAAATCAAATAACCACGGAGCATTTCAATTTGTTGTTACATCCATTACATTATATTGTTCATTTGATTTAATTTTTATCATTTGTCCCCACCCTGTCATGTAGTACTAGATTGATCTTCTCAGAGCTTGGCATCTTTCCTGCTCTTAAGGGTACATCGGTAGAGTAGCTACAGGGTTAGCACTTGTTAAAATTTCGTAGGAGAATATTCTTATTAAATCTCGTATCGTTGTGTGTGTTACATTGTCGTGTTTAAGTTAGGAATGCTGTTTTTTTTAAAAATTAGACTGGTCTAATTAAAAATACTTGTAATTTGTAGTCATCATAACCTGGGAGAGTATAATAAAGATCAACTCTTTATAAAATTAAACACATTTTTTCATTCTTTCCTCCTCCCCTAAAAGTGCTGAATTCTGCTGGGAAATGTTTCTCTCAGCTGTCAGCTCACCAGTACACTTCTCCTGTGGCCATTTTTAAGATATGGGTCAAGATTGTGATGCTATTCAGATGTGGAGAGCATTAACGACTGAGCCGAATTCTGTTCACGCCCCTTCCAACGGGACTCACTGGTTAATGGTCATAGATCGGAATTTTGGCTGATTTTTTTCCATTCCAGATTCAGATACACTAAAGCCATTTACAGCATTCTTTCTACTATCCTGTGTAATACAATAATGAAATCAGGAAATACCAGAAATCAAACTTGCAACCCAGTGACCCTGGTGGCTTTGAAAAAAATTGTTGTATCTAACACAGGGGCCTCGAGAATATATTTCTGTGCAACCTTTCAAAAGTGTTATTCAGTCTGCATTCTTCAGAAGCACTCTGGCAGGCATCCAGGCAGACATTACAAATGCTGATTTTCTTTAATTTATCTCTCAAGTTCATTCAGCACATTTCTCACCAATATTCTGATTAAATTTAACCCAATGTTTCCCAATCTTTTTCCTGGTTTGACTCCATTTTTAATGCCTGACATGTCATGTGACCCCCAAGGGGTGAGGGATTAGGTTCAGTTCCTCAGTAATGGGCAGAGCGGAGTTAGACCCCACCCACCTGTAACAATATACAAATGTACAGCATGTGAAGAGTTAATGTTATGTTAAGCCCAGCCACTAGAGGGAGCTAAGGGGCAGCACTGTAAATTGCACTGCCTTTTAAGCTAAGGGTAGGAGTTTAGACTGGAACTGAAGAAGATAAAATTCATAGTGTATTGCAGAGTTAGTTAAGATATAATAGTTATAATTAATAGATAGAGATAGTGTTAGTGGGTGTATTTTAATTCTTACATGTATGGTTGTTATTCAGAATAAGGGTCAAACTCAAATGTATCAATAAAATTAGTTTAGCTCTTCAAAAGAGCTGCATGTATCTTCGTGATCATTACGCCTTCCATCCTGGAAACCCCTCCCAAAGATAGCCACACCATCAAAAGAAAAAACACAATGATTTGAAGGGCCCTTGCTGCTGTTAGCACTCAGTGCAAATTCCACAGCAGCCATTGCTATCTCACAACTTGTGACCCCAAAACCCTGTCTTGAGGGGACTGACTGATTGGGAAATCCTGGGCGAGATTCTCTCAGCCCGTGCCGGTTGGGAGAATCCCCATTCCCGCCGTTTTTTTTCGCGAAGCCGGTCCAACACCATTTCGCGATTCTCCCAACAGGCCCAAACGGCGCGGTCGTGGTCAGCTCCAAGCGGCCCGGAGAATCGCCTCAGGGGCTCCGTTTAGTGATTCTCCAGGGCCCCGCTGATTCTGCGGCCCTAATGGGCCGAAGTCCTGACGACATGACCCCAGGTCACGCCGGCACCGTTCTAACCTGCTTTTAAAAATCATCAGCCAGTCGTGCTGGCTCACGATCCGGAAGCAGGAGGTGAGGGGGTCATGTGGGGGGACCTACAGGTGGCGGGACGGGCATGGGCATGGCTGAGGGGCGAGCGGGTTGATGTGGAAAGGATCTCCAGGTTCTGGAGGAGGCGTGGGGAGGACAGCCCCGCTGGCCTAGAACGGGCGCCATGGCAGGGCGGTGCCTAAGCCATGTCCGCCATTACAGTGGCCAGGTTGATGGGCACCGACCCTGGGCACTGGCTGAGCACGAGCCCCTGGCCGTGCGTTTGGTCCCGGACCCCCCTCGGAGGGGGCCCCACCAAGCCGGTGGCACCCACCGGTGGGTAGGTCCAGGGCAGCACCCATGGCAGGCCCCAGTGAGGGCAGTGCCATCCATCGGTGGCGCCATCATGACGGACGTGCAACAGGAGTCGGGGCACAGAGGATGCGGCCAGGGGTGGGTGCACATGCGTGTGTGTGTGGCACAAGCGGCCAACCAGGGCGGCCATGCAGCCCATGGCATATGGTCGTGGAGGGGGCCATGCGCCATGGTTAAACCTGTTGTCTACCACCCACCCCCTCCCCCATCCCCTGCAGATCATAATGTTTGGGCACCAGCCAGCGATGTTGGCCTCCGTGGCGGGGGCCGCTGCCCTGCATGCAGCCCTGTGGCAGCGTCAGTGCAGGCAGCTCAGAGAGGCAGCGGCTGCAGCAGTGGGATGGGCTGCAGGGGGCCACATGGCACATGCTCAGGCTGCAAGGCCGCCCAACCGACAGGCGCAGGAGGAGGAGGACAACGATGGGGGCGAGGCACAGGATGAGGATACCGATGTGGATGGGAGAGGAGGAGGAGGAGGTGGAGGAGGAGGTGCCACGGCGACAGAGGCAGCCGATGAGGCCTCGTGTCTACCGACACCGCATGTCCTTCGAGGAGCTGCCGGACAGGGCATGCAGGACGAGGCTCCGGATGGTCCGGGAGACTGTCGCCCATATCTGCCACCTGATGGCATACCTGGCACCATGTGGAATTGGGGCAGGACATGCTATCCCGGTGGCCGTCAAGGTTACGGTGGCCCTGAACCTCTACGCCGAGTGGCAACCTGTGCGGCATCTCCCAGACATCGGTACACCGGTGCATCTGTGCAGTGCCTGATGCCCTGTATGACATCGCGGCCCACTACATCCAGTTCCCCGTGGACAGGGCCCACCAGAATACCCGGGCAGTGGGATATGCAGCCGTGGCCAGGATACCCATGTTCCGGGGGGCAATCGATGGGGTGCACGTCGCCATGTGGCCATCAGTGGAGAAAAGGGACGTGTTCATGAACAGGAAGTGGATCTACTCCATGAACATTCAAGTGGTCTGCGATCACCACATGATGATCCTGCACGTCTGCGTCCGGTACCCGGGCAGTGTACATGATGCGTTTATCCTGGCACAATCGTTCATCCCCGCCATGTTCGAGGTACGCTCCCCCGTGGGGGTGAGGGGCTGGTCTATGGGCGACAAGGGTTACCCATTAGGGTCATGGCTGATGACACCAATACGGAGGCCACAGACCTACAAGGAGACCCGCGTCAATGAGGCCCAAGTAGCAACCAGGGGTATGGTCGAGAGGTGCTTTGGGCTGCTGAAGATGCTCTTCAGGCGCCTGGACTGCTCTGGAGGGGACCCCCAGTCCCCATCAGAGCGGGTCGGCCGCATCGTTGTGGTCTGTTGCATCCTGCACAATATAGCCCAGCAGTGGGGTGATGTGCTGTAGGAGGAGGCGGTAGAGGGGGTGCCCGGGGAAGGGCACGGCTCTCCAGATGAGGAGGTTGGGGGGTTGGAATCGATGGGACATGGGGGCTGTATATGGAAGTGAGACCGCATGACGCCACAGGCTTGGCCAGCGAGCACGGAAGGCGTTGATCGTCGCACGTTTCACCAAATAGGTATTAGGGGTTCGCTGAGCACGGGCACTGACCCCAATGTACGGCACCACCTTACCACCCCGCACCCCCACCTTTGACAACACCCATGAGGCATGCCACCCACAACCCTTAGCTCCCACATGACCTCATGCACCACACCCACCTGAGGCACAATGCGTCGGCTCACACGGTTACTTGTGGAAGCGGGTGTGCTCGATGCCATGGAGGATGATGACAGCCCGCTCTGCGATGAGCTGTGAGCTCAAAATTATTAGACAATGTCTGACTCGTGGTCACATTTACACCCTCCACCTGGGTGGTCCCTATCTGCGTGCTCGACACTCCATCACATGGCCCTGTCGAATCGCTGGGGGCGGGGTGGAGTGGATGTCCGGGGGGGTGCACACTACACCCACCGTGGCTCAATTTCGCTAACCCCTCGACCAACCTGGCACTCAGTCCCCTACCCGACCCCGCAGGCATCGCACATAGCACAGATGCAGCTTGCATTGGTGTAACAGTGAGTTTAATTAGAAAGGTTACATACACGTGCCCTAGTCCCTATAACTAAGTTGTGCCCTGCACCCGTGCCAACTTACTAGGTGTCTAACTTCCTGGCCATATGGGCCCTATCACTACATCTCTGTGCTTCCCCAGACGGTACAGCAGGAGTGGAGGCGGATGCTGGGTCTCCTGCCCTGCGACATGGCTCCCCGTTGGCGCTCGCTTCCTGGGTCGGCCCAGCCTGGATTGGCCAGGCTGCTCCTCGGGCGTCCTGGTTGGCGTGGTGCCTCCTTGTTCTGGCCGCTGCCCACTAGATGCACCAAGGACGGAATGGGGGGAGTCCGAGGTGCTGCGGTGTTCCGAGACCTCCCCTGCAGGGGTCACCGGCACAGGCCCCAGCCCCTCCTCCTCCCTCGGGATGCCCCGTGGCCCCCTGGCCTCTCTATGAGACGGGGGTGCGAGCGGACACAAGCCCCAAGGCACCACTGACACCTGGCGCTGTCAGTCCTGGAGGCCTGCTTGGTATCGACCAGGGTCCTTACGTCAACAGCGATGGTGCTCAAGGAGTGGGCCATCCCCATCTGGGACTGGGCCACCACCTTCTGGGCTTGTGCGACACCATCCAGCATCTGGGCATGGCCGCCGATGCTCTCAGGAATGGCCTGCTGAGACTCGACCAGTCTGCGGAGCGCGGTGGCAATGTCCAGCTGGCTCTGGCACATGGCTGCCTGTGAGAGGGCAGCCCTGTCCTGGGCTATGGATGACGCATGCACATGAAGCCCCACGCCATGCATAACCTGACCCATGGCAGACACCATTGCCCCCATTGCCTCCACTGTGGACGCCACCCATGTGGTGTCAGCCTGGGTGGCAGCCATGACCGGCTGCTGGACGCGGATGGATTCCTCCACCTGTGTCTTCAGCTGCTGGAAGCCGGCCATCATCCCGTTGTCTAGTCCCTGGATATCAAACTGCACCGGGTGTATGGGTGGGTTTGGTAAATCCAGGAACCCGGGAACCGTCTGGACGGCAGATGGTTGCTGGGACTGGGCTGTCCTCCGTTCGCCCGGCTGCGGTGCCGGTACTGCTGTGTGGTGGCCACCAGTCAGTGTCCCAGATGCCTCATCACTAAAATTCCCAACCGAGGTGATAGTCTCTGCGATGGTGGATGGTGTGGGTGACAGCAGTGCCAAGAAGTCAAGGTCATCGTCAGAGGCGAAGTCTGGGATCTCCTGCATCGACCCCGGCCGGATGGGCCCTGAATCGCATCCGCCTGCGTGTCACTGTCCCGTCTGTCAGTCCTCTGGGTTGCCATCCTCTGTGAGTCTGTGTCCTGGGTGTCAGTCCTCTGTGTGTCAGTGTCCTCTGTGTCATGTGCATCTGGGTCCTGGGTGTCCATGTCCTGGCTTTCGGTGTCCTGGGTGTCCGTTCTCTGCGTCTCTGCCTCCTGGATCTCTGTGTCAGTGGACGGGCTTCCATGGCTTCTGGCTTCCCCTCCGTGGCCTGCGTCCCTGGGGGCCATTGGGCCTTGCACTGGCCATGGGCGTGGAATGCCAGACGGGCTGGGGTCACCAGCGGCTGGTCCTGTAAGACACAAGAAAGCATGTATCTTTAGACAGGCGGCCGACGGGGAGGGAGGTGCAGTGGGCATGGGGTGATGGGGGTGCAGTGGGCATGGGGTGATGGGTGCAGTGGGCATGGGGTGATGGGGTGCAGTGGGCATGGGGTGATGGGGGTGCAGTGGGCATGGGGTGATGGGGGTGCAGTGGGCATGGGGTGATGGGGGTGATGGGGGTGCAGTGGGCATGGGGTGTCGGGGGTGCAGTGGGCATGGGGTGTTGGAGTGCAGTGGGCATGGGGTGACGGGGGTGCAGTGGGCATGGGGTGTCGGGGTGCAGTGCGCATGGGGTGATGGGGGTGCAGTGGGTATGGGGGTGCAGTGGGCATGGGGTGTCGGGATGCAGTGGGCATGGGGTGATGGGGGTGCAGTGGGCATGGGGTGACGGGGGTGCAGTGGGCATGGGGTGTCGGGGTGCAGTGCGCATGGGGTGATGGGGGTGCAGTGGGTATGGGGGTGCAGTGGGCATGGGGTGTCGGGATGCAGTGGGCATGGGGTGATGGGGGTGCAGTGGGCATGGGGTGACGGGGGTGCAGTGGGCATGGGGTGTCCAGGGTGCAGTGGGCATGGGGTGTTGGAGTGCAGTGGGCATGGGGTGACGGGGGTGAAGTGGAATATGGCGGGTGGGTGGGGGGAGAGTCAGGTGGGGGATCTCACTTGTTGGTACGCCTCCGACTGACAGCTGGCAATATCCCGGTCCTCAGCTCCGCCTATGAGGTCCAATGACCTCTGCTGATGGACGGTGAGTGGGTGCAGTAGGGGTGGACCCATCTGGTTCTCTTCCACTCCCTGTGGTTGTGGGCAGTCTTATGCACGGTGCACCCGGCCAAAGCATCTGGCATGGGTGGGCGCAGCACATGTGTGTCAGGTAGGGGGTTGCGCCATCCCCCTGGGGGGGCGCCTTTCACATTTGTGGGTGGTATGCGGGGGTGGTGGTGCCAGGGGCACGTCACTATGTACTCACCCTGCCTGCCCTCGTGATGTTGAACATCTTCTTCTGTTTGGGGCACAGGATCGCCCTCCTCTCCTCGACGCGTCCAGTAGCATATTGAGGTCATGGTCCCTGAACCTCGGGGCGGCACGGCAGGCGGCGGGCATCTACGGGTCTCGGGACTGAGCGCCGCACGGCACCTTTTGCGACCCGGGCCAGCGTCATTGACGCGTGGCACCAGTCTGGGTCCGCTCCCACCCCGCTTCTCGCTGCACCCGTGCTGGCCCCTTTTGCGGGCCAGATTCACTACTGACAGCGGCCCGTTAACGCAGTCGTAAAACTCTCCGGGTTTTACGACGGCGTCAACACTTAGCCGCTGGATCGGAGAATCCCACCCCCTGATTTAGGCAATATTATGATCAAATGTCCTCTGTGCTCTAAGGACAGTACTGCAGAAGGATGGACTCAGAATATCCTTGATGAAGACCTCCAAGCCCTCCTGGGAGTCAGAGACACAGAATCCCTAGTACTTCAGTGTGTTGAATTGACCAGAAATGTATGTAGTGCTACATAGAGGGTAATTGCACTGGCACTCATTGCCACCTTCCTCACTTCCAGCATTACAAAATTGTGGCAATAAAATTTAAATGACTTGACCATGCATGCTTATGTATGATAATAAGGAAGATGACCAGCCTAGACTGCACCCCCATCTGATTCAATTGGCCCAATTATCTCTATCCCAAGTCTCTCCAGCATTTTGCCTTGCTTCCATTCTGTCAGGCACAACATTGAGATTTTCACCTTGGGAGAATAAGATGCTGCTGATGAGGTGACTACTTGCTGAAGATTTTGATATATAAAAATAGAAAGTGTGGTGTGCTGAAACTTATAAATGGTAGGATGGCTGGGTAAGTTCAAATGTGGAAAGCTGCAATTAGAACGTTAGGCTTTTCAATGAACAAGGTAAATTGCTCAGATGAATAAAAAGTGGGGATGATGTTACCCGAGTGGAAGTAAGGAAATGGTAACTCAGCTTCAGAGCTGTGGAAATCAGAACTCGGATAATCTCCGACAAAGAAGGATATTTGAGGAATATTATATGATTGTGCAACTGATAAGTGTAACTGTAAAGTGTGAGACCTTGTTTTACGTTAGCATTTCAGAAACTTTGTTTTGCTTGCAGAAGCAAATGTGACAACTGATTCAAACCCTGCAGCAGGACCTGGATAAATGGCAGCCAAGGATCAATTCATGGCAGCACAAAATTGAAGCTCTGGAGTCAGTACGGGACTGATTGGAACATAGCATGGATTTCAGACTGTGGCCAGCATTGAGTCTCAGAGCTTCCAGCATCTCCTAGTTGCTGTTAGATCAGGGGTCATAGTGATCAGTGGGACCAAAAACTCAGGGTCCTATGGAATGTTCACAGGGATGATCCCTGGAATGAGGAGCCTGTCATATGAGGAATGGTTGAGGATTCTAGGTCTGTACTCGGTGGAGTTTAGAAGGATGAGGGGGGATCTTTATGAAACTTACAGGATAACTCGAGGCCTCGATAGAGTGCATGTGGAGAGGATATTTCCACTTGTAGGAAAAATTAGAACCAGAGAAACACCATCTCAAACTAAAGGAACGATCCTTTAAAACAGAGGTGAGGAGGAATTTATTCAAGCAGAGGGTAGTGAATCTGTGGAACTCTTTGCCACAGAAGGCCAAATCACTGAGTGTCTTTAAGACAGAGATAGATAGGTTCTTGATTAATAAGGGGATCAGGGGTTATGGGGAGAAGGCAGGAGAATGGGGATGAGAAAAATATCAGCCATGATTGAATGGTGGAGCAGACTCGATAGGCCGAATGGCCTAATTCTTCTTCTTACGGAATGTCTGTGCCATGATGTGAAATGTGCAATTATATTCTGCTTTCTTACACATGAAGATCCAATCATACAGAACAGGAAGAAATTATTTGGTGCCAACTTAATCCTTCAGGCGTTGATTATTAGTTAATTCATATTGGGTCAATGAAGATACTTGTTATTTCTTCTTGAAGGATTGGAATGGTCTGAGGCAATATCTTTATTTGCCGTTGAGGGAAAAGGAGGTCAGGCTGTGGCATCTAGATAGGCAGAATAGTGTAGTGAATACGTCCGAAATGACCTACTCTCTGATCCCCAAGCAACTGTTACTGATGATCTTCGTGGCTATGATCCACATGTCCTGGTTTCTGCAATTCAGGATCTTCTGGAGCCAAAATTCCCTTTTCAAACATAACAAACCACTGGCCTTCTTGAAAGTTAAAGCTGTGAAGTGCATAGCAGGCAATTTCCTGATGTTTTGTTTGTGTAAAGTAGTCCTGTGAATGCAATCCAGTATTGTGGTAGCGCGGCAGAGCACGCGGGGCAGTGGTTGAAGCGCAGGTCCAAACCCATGGGGCAGCTTTTGACTCGCAGAGCATTGGATGGAGCATGAGTCCAAACTCATGGAGCAGCAGTTGGAGTGACGATTGAGCATTGGCCGGTTGACGCCCAAGGAGTCAAGGAGCAGAGTGGCATTTGGTGTACTCCTTTGTATATAGTTAAATGTCAACAAACAAATTTGTTAACTTTCACCTGCCAAGTAGATGTTGAGCCACGCCGCTGTTACACGGTAGCACAGTGGGTAGCACTGTTGCTTCACAGCACCAGGGTCCCCGGTTCAATTCCCGGCTTGGGTCACTGTCTGTGCGGAGTCTGCACATTCTCCCTGTGCCTCTGTGGGTTTCCTCCGGGTGCACTGGTTTCCTCCCACAAGTCCCAAAAGACGTGCTGTTAGGTCATTTGGACGTTCTGAAATCTTCCTCTGTGTACCCGGAATGTGGCGACTAGGAGCTTTTCACAGTAACTTCATTACAGTGTTTATGTAAGCCTACTTGTGACAATAAAGATTATTATATTATTATTACATTTGGGGTGAGGTAAATTGGGACTGCAGTCTCCAGCTCCTGGAATCAGGATTGTGGTGGGGCAAGGTCTGCCTTTGACGTTTAAAAAGAATCTCTGCAGCAACAGTAATGTTTTTTTCCCTAAGTGCCTTTTTTGGGGAAAATTAATGCTTTTGACCAAAAGACTGAACACTAAATTCGGTATATTGAAAGACTAAGCTATTCCTTCGTCGCTGATGAAATTACAGGAGAGGATATGCAAAAAATCATTCTGCTTACAGTATGTTGACCATAAACTTACAATCTCATTAGAAATTTAACATCCCCAGAAACTCCGACTTCTAAATCTTTTGACCATCTTGTAACATTGGTAATGGATGATTTTAACCCCAGACCATCTATCGTCATGCAGCATTTTAAGTTTAACTTTGCTGTAAGGGACCCGGTGAGATGATTGTGACATACGCAGCAAGACTAAGAAAATTGGCGGAGCCATGAGAATTTGGGTCATCGTTGAGTGACATGTTGCAAGACAGTTTAGCTATCAACGTGAATAACAGAAGTATACAGAAAAAGCTGCGAGCAGAAAATAAGATTTCCCTGGAGAAAGCCATGAAAATTGGTGGTCGACAGTAAGGAGAAAGGTGCTCTCTATTTACATGCCATTTAAACAAGTACGGTGAATCAGTTATGGCGCAAATCCTTTGTAAGTCAGGAGGGCAGAGTTAAGTGCACATAAGAGATAGAGCAGAAACTCGCTGAGCAAGGCAAGGGACAGAAGAAAACAATTGGGTCAACAACCGAGAAATTCTGATGAATTCTATGGGTGCGGGGGAGATCAGCCCAAGGAAAGATGCTAATTCTAGGTTTCTCCCAGTTTTGGCTGCAATTGGAGAGGCTACATCCAAATTAAGTGCCGAGCCAAACAGAATGCACCTGGCTTGAACAAAAAACAACCTGGACTCCAGAAAAGGAATCTGAGATATACAAATTGACTAATGTAAAGATGACAAAATCAGCTCCTATCGCAGTAGCATCACTGGTAAACAGGCAGTCATTAAGCATGGGAGTGGTACCGGTGCTTACAGTTTGAGCACGAGCCCAAACTCACTGAGCAGCGGTTGGAGCACGAGTCTAAACTCACTGAGCAGCTGCTGGAGCACGTGTCTGAGCTCACTGAGCAGCAGTTGGAGCACGAGTTCAAACTCACTGAGTAGAATTGGAGCACAAGTTCAAACTCACTGAGCAGCGGTTGGAGCACGAGCCCAAACTCACTGAGCAGCGGTTGGAGCACGAGTCCAAACTCACTGAGCAGCGGTTGGAGCACGAGCCCAAACTCACTGAGCAGCGGTTGGAGCACGAGTCTGAACTCACTGAGCAGCGGTTGGAGCAGGAGCCCAAACTCACTGAGCAGCGGTTGGAGCACGAGTCTGAACTCACTGAGCAGCGGTTGGAGCACGAGTCCAAACTCACTGAGCAGCGGTTGGAGCACGAGTCCAAACTCACTGAGCAGCGGTTGGAGCACGAGTCTAAACTCACTGAGCAGCGGTTGGAGCACGAGCCCAAACTCACTGAGCAGCGGTTGGAGCACGAGCCCAAACTCACTGAGCAGCGGTTGGAGCAGGAGCCCAAACTCACTGAGCAGCGGTTGGAGCACGAGCCCAAACTCACTGAGCAGCGGTTGGAGCAGGAGCCCAAACTCACTGAGCAGCGGTTGGAGCACGAGCCCAAACTCACTGAGCAGCGGCTGGAGCAGGAGCCCAAACTCACTGAGCAGCGGTTGGAGCAGGAGTCTGAACTCACTGAGCAGCGGTTGGAGCAGGAGTCTGAACTCACTGAGCAGCGGTTGGAGCACGAGCCCAAACTCACTGAGCAGCGGTTGGAGCACGAGCCCAAACTCACTGAGCAGCGGTTGGAGCACGAGCCCAAACTCACTGAGCAGCGGTTGGAGCACGAGTCTGAACTCACTGAGCAGCGGTTGGAGCACGAGCCCAAACTCACTGAGCAGCGGTTGGAGCAGGAGCCCAAACTCACTGAGCAGCGGTTGGAGCACGAGCCCAAACTCACTGAGCAGCGGTTGGAGCAGGAGTCCAAACTCACTGAGCAGCGGTTGGAGCAGGAGTCCAAACTCACTGAGCAGCGGTTGGAGCAGGAGCCCAAACTCACTGAGCAGCGGCTGGAGCAGGAGTCCAAACTCACTGAGCAGCGGTTGGAGCAGGAGCCCAAACTCACTGAGCAGCGGCTGGAGCAGGAGTCCAAACTCACTGAGCAGCGGTTGGAGCAGGAGCCCAAACTCACTGAGCAGCGGCTGGAGCAGGAGTCCAAACTCACTGAGCAGCGGTTGGAGCAGGAGCCCAAACTCACTGAGCAGCGGTTGGAGCACGAGCCCAAACTCACTGAGCAGCGGTTGGAGCACGAGCCCGAACTCACTGAGCAGCTGCTGGAGCACGAGCCCAAACTCACTGAGCAGCGGTTGGAGCACGAGTCTGAACTCACTGAGCAGCGGTTGGAGCAGGAGCCCAAACTCACTGAGCAGCGGCTGGAGCACGAGCCCAAACTCACTGAGCAGCGGTTGGAGCACGAGTCTGAACTCACTGAGCAGCGGTTGGAGCACGAGTCCAAACTCACTGAGCAGCGGTTGGAGCACGAGTCCAAACTCACTGAGCAGCGGTTGGAGCACGAGCCCAAACTCACTGAGCAGCGGTTGGAGCAGGAGCCCAAACTCACTGAGCAGCGGTTGGAGCACGAGCCCAAACTCACTGAGCAGCGGTTGGAGCAGGAGCCCAAACTCACTGAGCAGCGGTTGGAGCACGAGCCCAAACTCACTGAGCAGCGGTTGGAGCAGGAGCCCAAACTCACTGAGCAGCGGTTGGAGCACGAGTCCAAACTCACTGAGCAGCGGTTGGAGCACGAGTCCAAACTCACTGAGCAGCGGTTGGAGCACGAGCCCAAACTCACTGAGCAGCGGTTGGAGCACGAGCCCAAACTCACTGAGCAGCGGTTGGAGCACGAGTCTGAACTCACTGAGCAGCGGTTGGAGCAGGAGCCCAAACTCACTGAGCAGCGGTTGGAGCACGAGTCTGAACTCACTGAGCAGCGGCTGGAGCACGAGCCCAAACTCACTGAGCAGCGGTTGGAGCAGGAGCCCAAACTCACTGAGCAGCGGCTGGAGCAGGAGTCCGAACTCACTGAGCAGCGGTTGGAGCAGGAGCCCAAACTCACTGAGCAGCGGTTGGAGCACGAGCCCAAACTCACTGAGCAGCGGCTGGAGCAGGAGCCCAAACTCACTGAGCAGCGGTTGGAGCACGAGTCCAAACTCACTGAGCAGCGGTTGGAGCAGGAGTCCAAACTCACTGAGCAGCGGTTGGAGCACGAGCCCAAACTCACTGAGCAGCGGTTGGAGCACGAGCCCAAACTCACTGAGCAGCGGCTGGAGCACGAGTCTGAACTCACTGAGCAGCGGTTGGAGCAGGAGCCCAAACTCACTGAGCAGCGGTTGGAGCACGAGTCTGAACTCACTGAGCAGCGGTTGGAGCAGGAGCCCAAACTCACTGAGCAGCGGTTGGAGCACGAGCCCAAACTCACTGAGCAGCGGTTGGAGCACGAGCCCAAACTCACTGAGCAGCGGTTGGAGCACGAGCCCAAACTCACTGAGCAGCGGTTGGAGCACGAGTCCAAACTCACTGAGCAGCGGTTGGAGCACGAGTCTGAACTCACTGAGCAGCGGTTGGAGCACGAGTCCAAACTCACTGAGCAGCGGTTGGAGCCGGAGCCCGAACTCACTGAGCAGCGGCTGGAGCACGAGTCCAAACTCACTGAGCAGCGGTTGGAGCACGAGTCTGAACTCACTGAGCAGCGGTTGGAGCACGAGTCCAAACTCACTGAGCAGCGGTTGGAGCACGAGCCCAAACTCACTGAGCAGCGGTTGGAGCACGAGCCCAAACTCACTGAGCAGCGGCTGGAGCACGAGCCCGAACTCACTGAGCAGCGGTTGGAGCACGAGCCCAAACTCACTGAGCAGCGGTTGGAGCACGAGTCTGAACTCACTGAGCAGCGGTTGGAGCACGAGTCTGAACTCACTGAGCAGCGGTTGGAGCACGAGCCCAAACTCACTGAGCAGCGGTTGGAGCACGAGTCCAAACTCACTGAGCAGCGGTTGGAGCACGAGTCTGAACTCACTGAGCAGCGGTTGGAGCACGAGTCTGAACTCACTGAGCAGCGGTTGGAGCACGAGCCCAAACTCACTGAGCAGCGGTTGGAGCACGAGTCCAAACTCACTGAGCAGCGGTTGGAGCAGGAGCCCAAACTCACTGAGCAGCGGTTGGAGCACGAGCCCAAACTCACTGAGCAGCGGTTGGAGCACGAGTCCAAACTCACTGAGCAGCGGTTGGAGCAGGAGCCCAAACTCACTGAGCAGCGGTTGGAGCACGAGTCCAAACTCACTGAGCAGCGGTTGGAGCAGGAGCCCAAACTCACTGAGCAGCGGTTGGAGCACGAGTCTGAACTCACTGAGCAGCGGTTGGAGCACGAGTCTGAACTCACTGAGCAGCGGTTGGAGCAGGAGCCCAAACTCACTGAGCAGCGGTTGGAGCAGGAGCCCAAACTCACTGAGCAGCGGTTGGAGCACGAGTCCAAACTCACTGAGCAGCGGTTGGAGCAGGAGCCCAAACTCACTGAGCAGCGGTTGGAGCAGGAGCCCAAACTCACTGAGCAGCGGTTGGAGCACGAGCCCAAACTCACTGAGCAGCGGCTGGAGCAGGAGCCCAAACTCACTGAGCAGCGGTTGGAGCACGAGTCTGAACTCACTGAGCAGCGGTTGGAGCACGAGTCTGAACTCACTGAGCAGCGGTTGGAGCACGAGCCCAAACTCACTGAGCAGCGGTTGGAGCACGTGTCTGAACTCACTGAGCAGCGGTTGGAGCAGGAGTCCAAACTCACTGAGCAGCGGTTGGAGCACGAGCCCAAACTCACTGAGCAGCGGTTGGAGCAGGAGCCCGAACTCACTGAGCAGCGGTTGGAGCACGAGTCCAAACTCACTGAGCAGCGGCTGGAGCAGGAGTCCAAACTCGCGGAGTGGCAGTTGGCGCACAAGTCCAAATTCGTGGAGCGACTGTCGAGCGCTGGTCTGTTGATGCCGCAGGGAAATCAAGGAGTGGGATGGTCCTCCTTTTGTTATGGGCTAGGGTTTAGAGAACCCCAAAGTGTATAATGGAGTTCACCTGACCCACGACCTTTACTAGATTGTGGTATGGGGAGCACACGGCCCACTGTACTGTGGGCAGCACGGTAGCATTGTGGACAGCGCAATTGCTTCACAGCTCCAGGGTCCCAGGTTCGATCCTGGCTTGGGTCACTGTCTGTGTGGAGTCTGCACATCCTCCCCATGTGTGCGTGGGTTTCCTCCGGGTGCTCCGGTTTCCTCCCACAGTCAAAAGATGTGCAGGTTAGGTGGATTGGCCATGCTAAATTGCCTTTAGTGTCCAAAATTGCTTTTAGTGTTGGGTAGGGTGCTGTTTCCAAGAGCTGGTGCAGACTCGATGGGCCGAATGGCCTCCTTCTGCACTGTAAATTCTATGATCTACAGGTGTGGTACAGCAGAAATGGAAAAATAATTTTTAAAGCAAAAACAATGTTATTCTATGAACTCAGTTAACCTTTTTAAAACATACAGTGAATATCTTAGCAACCATTAATTCAAATACACCCCCCAAAGAATACAATACTCTTAGTAATCATTAAACTTTCCTTTAAACATCCATAAGAAAAAAATCCTTTTTACAGAAGAACATCAGGTTTAAATTCTCTACTGAAAGCAGTTATCACTCTGAATTTACCAAATGATCTAGAGATAGCCTTTAGATGGCAGAGAGATCAAAATTACCCCTTCGTTGGCTGGCTGTAGCTCCAACACTAAAACGAAACCGAAAAACACAGACACACCCAAGCTTTTCCTCAAAGCAAAACTAAAAAGCAGAGCCAGAGCTCAGCTCCACCCACACTCTGACATCACTGCAGCCACTTGAGCAGACAAACATTTCTTAAAGTGACATTCCCATGACACTTTGTATATAGTTAACTTCAACAAACAAATTTCTTAACTTTTGGCTGCCGAGTAGTTGGGCCTCACAGCTATTATTAATACCCAGTTTGCTTTAGGCATAGCTCTACTGCATTGGTTCTGAACTTTTAAAAGTTAGGATTTATGGCACCTACTTTATTTTACCACTGGTTTCCATTATGTTTTGTTGTATCTATAAAACCTCCGATACTTTCGACCAGTTTACTTAAAGGTTTTACCTAAGGTGTCTATATTAACAAGGAGAACAAACCACAAAGACAAGTTCAAATTCAACAATATTTATTTAACACAATTAACCCTTAAATTACCCACAAAATACACTAAAGGTACCCAATATCAGTGTATACTACCCGCAAAGATGACTTGGTAGGGCTATGGGTCTGATCACTGCGTTCCTCTAGTCCGTCTTCACAAAGATGGTTCTCGCTGGCAGTTCCTTCCTTCCTTCTGGTCTGATCATCTCTTCTCTGGTCTAGTCAAGGTCACCTCCCACGCTGAGTCTTCACTGCCGAGGGATCTGGAGTGCCTGATTTTATCCTCCTTTGGCTTTGTGCCCTTTTCTCACTTCCTGTGGCCTTTTGCCAATGGGGTATCGAGAGGGGGTTTTAATGTCCAATGATCTGATTGATGTCCGATTGACAGGTCACCTGGGCCTGCCCCAGGTGTCCATCTCCAATGGCGTTATTTGCATGTACACCCCTACCAAATAACGTGATGGTGGGAACTCTAGGTGCCCTAGAGTCTGGCCCAGTCTGGGTTTTTAACAATAGATAGGTGCATATAAAAGGGATCGATTAACTCTTGATGGCCGATTGACAGGCCAGGTCCGGACATGTCTTGACAGTCTGTCTGACCTTTGGTGTATTCGAACTTGGCCAGTTCGAATTCCCATGAGGCTGTGCTGGAGTGACTGTGGCTTGTTTAAGGTGTATAAATATTTAGCATTAGTCCTGCCCAACTCCATAACACTCTACTTGCCTGAATTGTATACTATTTGCCAAACATGGGTCCATTCCCTCACTATATCCCGTTCTGCTTACAATAGTTTGGTCTCTTCTAATGTCCAAACACTTGCACAAATCTTGGTATCATTTACTACTTGCATATCATATTCCTAATACTTACATCTGGCTCATTAATAAAGATACTATTCATCAGTAGTTGTAACATGGAACCCTGTGGGACACCACCAGTAAATCGTCTCCAAGCAGGTCAATGACCATTCATAGTTTTCTGCCTGGCAAGCAGCCAATTCTCAATCCATTGAAATAGCTTCTTGCTAATTCCACCAACCTCAAATCATAATCCCAAAATATTGTAATTGGGAAGTGAATGACAGCCATTGTGTAAATAGCACGATGACTCCAGTCACTAATTTACAATACGAATACTGAGTCAACATGACTATCGTAATCAATTTATGGCTTCATTGTTCATTATTCCTGCAGTCAAATTCCCACAGGCAGAAAGAGAGAAACTTTTACATTTATATAGTGTGTCACATCAAAGACCAGTGCTGTGCACAAAGGAAACTGGTGCTGTTTTATAACGTAGAAAAGGGTAATGCATCTGATTGTTGATGGTTGAGCACAACTTCATAAATAATGATGCAACTTTATCACATAGTATCTCTGTCATTTCATTAGGGAAGAGAAAAATAGAAATTGGGGAAGTTGTTTTAGATATAGTAGAAGCCAGAGGACTGTTTAAAGATTTGATTTTATTTGATTTGATTTGATTTATTGTCACATGTACCGAAGTACAGTGAAAAGTATTTTTCTGCGACTGAGGGAACGTACACAGTACGTACATAGTAGACAAAGAGAATAATCAACAGAGAATATTGACAAATGGTACATCGACAAACAGTGATTGGTTACAGTGCGGAACAAGGGGCCAAACAAAGCAAATACATGAGCAAGAAATGAAATGAAATGAAAATCGCTTATTGTCACGAGTAGGCTTCAATGAAGTTACTGTGAAAAGCTCCTAGTCGCCACATTCCGGCGCCTGTCCGGGGAGGCTGGTACGGGAATCGAACCGTGCTGCTGGCCTGCTTGGTGTGCTTTAAAAGCCAGCGATTTAGCCGAGTGAGCTAAACCAGCCTCTGTCATCAGTTTTACAATTCAAGTCTGGTAGAAAATCGGGGGCGAAAAGGTCCAAAAGTCAACCAGAGCGGGAGCCACCAAATGTGCGACTTACTCCTTCATACCTGCCACCGGAAGTGCAGACTCCTATTTATTGACTACAGCTCCGCCTTCAACACCATAATCCCAGCCAAGCTCATATCAAAGCTCCAAAATCTAGGACTTGGCTCCTCACTCTGCAAATGGATCCTCAACTTTCTAACCCATAGACCACAATCAGTAAGAATAAACAACAACACCTCCTCCACAATAGTCCTCAATACCGGTGCCCCGCAAGGCTGCGTACTTAGCCCCCTACTCTACTCCCTGTACACACACGACTGCGTGGCAAAACTTGGTTCCAACTCCATCTACAAGTTTGCTGACGATATGACCATTGTGGGCCGGATCTCGAATAACGACGAGTCAGAATACAGGAGGGAGATTGAGAACCTAATGGAGTGGTGCAGCGACAACAATCTATCCCTCAATGCCAGCAAAACTAAAGAGCTGGTCATTGACTTCAAGAAGCAAAGTACCGTAGTCAGCATCAACGGGGCCGAAGTGGAGATGGTTAGCAGTTTCAAATCTCCAAAAATCTGTCCTGGTCCACCCACGTTGACGCTACGACCAAGAAAACACAACAGCACCCATACTTCCTCAGGAAACTAAGGAAATTCGGCACGGTCACATTAATCTTACCAACTTTTACAGATGACCCATAGAAAGCATCCTATCTGGCTGCATCACAGCCTGGTATGGCTGCATAGGGCATCGTGAATAGTGTTCTTAGATCAGTCTGAGGGGGAGTCATTGAGGAGTCTTGTAGCTGTGGGGAAGAAGCTGTTCCTATGTCTGGATGTGCGGTTCTCCAGACTCCTGTATCGTCTGCCTGATGGAAGGGTCTGGAAGAAGGCAATGCCTGGGTGGGAGGGGTCTCTGATAATGCTGACTGCCTTCCTGAGGCAGCGGGAGGTGTATACAGAATTAATGTAGGGGTGGCAAGCTTGTGTGATGTGCTGGGCTGAGTTCACCACACTCTGCAGTTTCTTGCGATCTTGGGCTGAGCAGTTGCCATACCAAACTGTGATGCAGCCGGATAGGATGCTCTCTATCGCACATCTACAGAAGTTTGTGAGAGTCGATGCAGACATGCCAAATTTCTTTAGCTTCCTTCGGAAGTAGAGACGCTGCTGGGCTTTCTTGACTGTTGAATCAACTTGAATGGACCAGGACAGACAGTTGGTGATGGTGACCCCCAGGAACTAAAAGCCATCGACCATCTCTACTTCTGGAGCCACTTGATGCAGATGGGAGTGTGTGTTGTGCTCCGTTTCCTGAAGTCGATGATGAGTTCCTTGGTCTTTCCGACATTTAGAGAGAGATCATTGTTAGGAGCCTAGAAAGAGTCTCTCGGACAGACACAATTAAAATCTGTTACCCATAGGGGCCAGCTATTCACATCCTTTCTCTTAGAGAAGTGACAATGGCCGAGCCCATGTTTGAAGGTTTTGAGTGTAGGTATTAGAGAGAACCTTGAAGCAGTAGTCCACATTCCCCTCTCCAGAGAGGCCATATGGTCAATTTTCAATTCACAGTCACCTGGTGTTCACTCTAAAAATGGATGTCACCACGTGAAACCCTGAAGGGTTCTTTAAATGTCCAACTGCCCAAAGCCTGAATGATGTGATTTTTAAGCTGGCCTTTGAATAGGTACACAGCACATCTGCTGGCTCTCCAAATCTGGTTCATCTCCCAGCTGTAGGACCTTATTTACATTTTGATTTTGCATAAATGGGTGAAATATGCACTGAGCATCCTCTGCCCATTTATTCCAGACATAAATGGCCGAGCAAGAGGTCCTTAAAGAAGTCATGGCTCGTCAGTCAAGAAATGCCCCAAAATATTTTTGAAAGAATTTTAGAGAACCATGGCAAAACAGTTGTGCTCCTCCTGTTTCCACAAAAATGCAGCAAAGTTTCAAAACGTCATCTCGCTGGTACCATTCAGATGAGACCAGAATTTGAATATAGTTTGGACCATCCAAGGCTGGCTTAGGGCATACAGCATTTCTGCTCCTTCGACTTCATGCTGGTTTTGGATGCAAGCTGAAAATCAACTCAGTAATATGTACTCTCACCCACTACTTGGAGTCCACACAAAATTGAACAGGCTCAAAGAAGTTACAGGGTGAAACAGGGTGAAACAGTGCAGAGCAATTAGTCCAAACTCCAGGTCTTGCAAGTTCTGTGAAAGTGACCTGTTCAAGGTTTTCATGGTAGGACTGCGGGTGTAAAATCCCACAAGGGACATACGGGGTGGGGATGCTTGTCTTCCTGGTGCTCCTGTCAGAGTACAAGCTCCTCCTATAGGGGCGGGATATCTCAATTAACCCATGCATGTGGCATCAGTCAGTAAGGCCGAGCGGGAACGGGGTAGAGATCCTCCGGGTAGTGTAAATATAGCTTGTGTGAATAAAACCTTGCTTCTTTCTTTACTCAGTATGACTCCCCATGTCCTTATTAAATTGGCGACGAGGAGTAAACTGGTTTGCTGTCAACACTGCAAACTTCTGAGCTGAGCCACCTTTCCAATTTTCTGCAACCCAAGTTTGGATTTCTTTGATTCGCCGTGCTTCTGTTTGGGCGGTTAGAAGCATTTGACCCCGGTGTTGAAGACTGGAACCAATCTGCTGATCGAATGCGTTAGTTTGTCCAGACCACCAATAACTTGGAGAACAAGGGCCGGACAGTCATACTATTGACAGTCTGTGTATCGCTTACATTCGGAGTGATCTGGAGTCTCACGTACTCGGCGACACCGAATACGTAGTCATTCAACCATCTTGTGGCACAACACTTTAACCCAACGCTGTCAATACTCATTCAAAGATACCTGCTAATGTGGCAGAGAGGTCCTCCAGTGAGTCCGTCACTGAGTTTGTATTTCAGCTACGGAAGGCTTGTGTGAGTAAGGACCTGTTTTGTCTGATATGCTCCGTGATCGTTTGGTCTGCGGTACTATTAATCCAGAGATGCAGAAAAAAACCTTTGGGGAAAGTCGCCCTAACTTTTCAGCAGGCATTTTAGATCTTCCTGTCCCAAGAATGCATGGAGCTTAGTGTCCCAGAGATACAAGGGATGGAGGTGAACGTCTTGGGGCATCGCCCCTCGTGTGGTATCCTCGCAGCCCAGACCGAATGCTGCTGAAACTCTGGCCCTGGTTGAACAGCTGGCCACCGGGACGGTGGCATCATCGGATTCAACAGAAGGCGATTCCGGCCCATGTGCATTGTGTGGACACTTGTTCAGGTGTACCCACAGGTAGCAAGAGGGCCAACGCTCCAGCTGCCCCAGTCGAGATAGGCGTCAGCCCTGGGGTCGGTCCTTGCATCTGGATGACCCAGAAGAGGCAGAGGAAGAGGCTGAGATGCAGTTGAACTGTTTGGCAGTGCCCTGTTTGGCCCCTATTCGTGTTTCAATATAAGTAAATCGTCATATGCTCCAAATGGAGCTGGATATGGGAGTGGCCGTTTCTGTGGTGGTGCAGAGCACTTTTGATCTTATCAAACAAGGAGTGCACGTTTTTATCCAGTGCACATTTTTATCCAGTGCACACTTTTATCCAGTGCACACTTTTATCCAGTGCACACTTTGTCTTTGGTTGTCACGGCGGCTCGTTTGGCCACTTATATAGGGGAACGACTAAATATCGTGGGGCCCACCCTCAGTCCAGTGGTTTAATGGCCCCAATCAATCTGCCTTCCCCTTATTGTTGTGCAAGAACGTGGCCCTAGCCTGTTGGGCTGCGATTGGCTCCATCAGCTGCAATTGCATTGGCAACATATCCTCCAGGTGGGATCTGGCGGTCTGTGTGCGATACTGAGCAAGTTCCCTGGGTTTTCCAGCCTGGCTTGGGTACTATAAAAGGGGCCGTAGCCAAAATCCAGGTGGACCCAGAAGTCCCGCCCCGATTCTTTCATGCTCGCCTGGTTCCCTACGCCATGGTGGAGAAGGTTGAGACCGAACTTTGGTGTTTAGGACATTTGGGCATCATTCACCTGTGCATTTCGCTGATTGGGCGACCCCAGTAATTCCCTTAATGAAGCCAGAAAAGACACTTAGCCTCTGTGGAGACTATGAACACGGCTTTGAGATTGGACCATTACCCTTTACCGCGCATCGAGGATTTGTATGCAACATTGGCCGATGGCTGTACATACACAAAATTGGACATGAGCAACACTTAGCTACAGCTGGAGCTCAATAAATCTTCCCAGAAGTACGTCAAGATTAACGCACAAGGGACTCTTACACCTGGGTCCCATTTGGAGTGTCCTTGGCATGCGCAATCTTCCAGTGCGTCATGGAGAACATCCTGCGTGGTTTGCCGCTCATTGTGGTTTACTTAGATGATGTGTTAGTCACAGGGGCCATGGAACAGGAATATTTGCAGAACCTTGAGGCGGTGTAGAAGCAGTTTTCTGAATATGGGGTCTGCCTCCGCCGCATGAAGTGCCTGTTTCACATGAACAAATTGGTATATTTGGGATATTGGGAGGACTGTGACGGTCTACGCCTGGTCGCTGAGAAGGTACAGGTGATCAAATGGACACCCCTTCACAGATGCCATGAAACTTCGCTCTTTTCTGGACTAGTTAAATTACTATGGGCGATTTATTCCAAATTTGGCTACCGTCCTAGCTGCCCCCCCCCCCCACTTAAAGAAGCGGCAGCCTTGTGCTTGGGGCCAGGCTCAGGATGCAGCGATTAAAAAGGGGAAGTTGCGGTTGTCCTCCTCGGGGTTGTTGATTCTTCTAAACCATTGTACGTCACGTGCGATGCTTCACCGTGTGGCACTGGGGCAGTTCTGTCCCATTGGATGAGTGATGGCCACGGCCATCCGATCGCTTGTGCCTCCTGGGCGCTGGCTGCAGCCCAGAAAAAATATGCCCAGATTGAAAAATAAGGCCTGGCGGACATATTCAGTGTCAAGCGTTTTTTTATTGTCACCGATCACAAGCCATTGCTCCGCCTCTTCTGTGAACAGAAGGCAATCCAGCCAATAATGTCTGTGAGGATCCAGCTCTGGGCTATGTTATTGGCTGCAGAGGTATACTCTTTTGAGCCCTGCCCAGGGTTGAGCCTTCTTTCCCTGCAGATCCAATCTGCGAAACCCCTATGGAAGACAAATTATTGCTGTCCTCAATTTATTGGACACCTTGCCCGTCACTGCCTTCTGTGTTCGTGACTGGATGCAAACTGACCCTGTACTTGCCAAGGTGCTATATGGTAGGCAGCAGCAGCACAGCTGCCAGCGGAGTTGAAGGCTTTCTCCTCCAAATTGTCAGAGCTGACCGTGGAGGATGGTATCCTCCTGTGAGGCATGAGGGTTGTTGTTCCAGCGAAGGGCCAGACAATCATGTTGAAGGACCTTCATTACGGACAACCTGGAGTGTCCAAAATGAAGGTGCTGACGAGAAGCTACGTCCGGTGGCCAGGTTTGGACACAGATATCGAGACGTTGGCCCAACGGTGCCCCATCTATCAAGAGCATAAGAAACTCCCCGCTGTTGTGTTTGGTCCTTTGTACTTTACAAAGGAATCCACCAAACACTTTGACTTGTCCAAACCGCAATCTTTTATTGAGTCTCGTGCGGTAAGATAGCAATCTGATATAGAGCACGTTAGCATGGAGTCTGCTAACTTTTCCTCTGGAACTTGCACCTAGCACTGACCATTCACATGTATGTCTTATTGCCCTCTCAATCTTCTTCTGAAGATGGGCGGATGTGTCTCCCCTTATAGCGGAGTCACACGTCACATGACCTTGGTCTGGAGGCTGCATGGGGTGTCTTTACCGCCACCTGCTGGTTGGAGGTCGCACACCATCCAAATATGATATGGCCTATAGGCATATCACCACACCCATGGCGGCACTCCTACACCCTTGGGAGCCACCAGGGCACCTTTGTGCTCATGTACATGCTTATTTTGCTGGTCCCTTGGGTTCGATGTTTCTGATCTTGCTGGACGCCCACTCAAAATGACTGGAGGTCCATAAAATGGCGTTGATCACTTGAGCGATTGCGCATTTCTTTTTCCACCACGGAATCCGTGAGGCACTTGTGACCGACAACAATAATAATCTTTATTGTCACCAGTATGCTTACATTAACACTGCAATGAAGTTGCAATGGGGCCTGTTTTACAAGTAAATAATTTGCAGCTTTTGCGAAAAGCAATGGAATTCGTCATTTCCCCTCTGCCCCATACCATCAGGCATCGAATAGTTTGGCAGAGAAGGGCGTGCAGACGGTTAAACTTGGGCTCAAGAAACAGACACCTGGCTCGATGAGCACCAGACTGGCAAGATTTTTATTCTCGTAAAGGACCATGTCGCACGCAGTAACTGGGGTAGCCTTGCTAAGATGTTAATGGATCGTCAGCTTGATACACGACTGAGTTTAATTCTGCATGACATCGGCGCAAAGGTGTGCCATAACCAAGAATTGCAGGGGCGTTGCCCAGTTCGACGTCGATCTCTTTGCTGCTTCGCACCGACGCGGTGTTCATTCGTAACTTCAGTGACATTGCTCGCTGGCTCTCTGGGGTTGTCGTCCATCAAAAGGGACCAGTTTCTTCCAGGTTTGGGCCCGGGGACAACTCATGAGACAGCATCTGGGTCACATTCACTCACAGAGGTTGCTCCCTCGAGAAGTACCTCAGAAAAACATGTCCCGGATCCTCCGGCTCCATTGCCGAACCAGCCCGCTGTGACTCCTCCAGTCGCTCATGACGCCGACACAACGTTGTCTTCCGAATCCGAAATGGAGACACAGACCTCTGAGGTATCGGAAGGTTAAACATGTAGTTTAGCTGCGTCCTGATGATCTTCTACCATGAGGTTCCTGCCATAGACGACATTCACCAGCGAGGTATACACCGATTCCGGCATCCCCCGCCTGCTCCCCCTCCGCCTCATCACTCATTGAGGGGGCCTTCGCACTTTGGCGGGGAATAATGTGATATCCCTCACTGGACCTACTTCTCTTCTCTGTGCTCCTGGTGGAGTAGGCGCTCCCCCGCTAGGCGTAATGTATCTCAATTAATCCATGTATATAAAGTTGGCCAGTAAGGCACTGACAGAGCGGGAACACCAGTAGGTATCTACTGGGTAGTGTACATGTCGCTTGTGTGAATACAACCTTGTTTTATACTTTAGAACATAGAACAGTACAGCACAGAACAGGCCCTTCGGCCCTCGATGTTGTGCCGAGCAGTGATCACCCTACTGAAACTCACGTATCCACCCTATACCCGTAACCCAACAACCCCCCCCCCCCCCCCCCCCCCAACCTTACTTTTTTAGGACACTACGGGCAATTTAGCATGGCCAATCCACCTAACCCGCACATCTTTGGACTGTGGGAGGAAACCGGAGCACCCGGAGGAAACCCACGCACACACGGGGAGGACGTGCAGACTCCACACAGACAGTGACCCAGCCGGGAATCAAACCTGGGACCCTGGAGCTGTGAAGCATTTATGCTAACCATATGCTACCGTGCTGCCCATAACTCGGTGTGAACTCCCTGTGTTCTTATTAAACCATGTAAAGAAGCCACTCATGTTTGTGAAAACTGATCCTGGTGTCCTAATATGGCATAAGTCACCCAGGCTGCCTCCAAGATGTTCTGCAGGTCATAAAACTACTTCTTACAATGGATTGCATATGTGGTAGTAGAATCTTTAGTATTTGCCTCATTATCTCAACCATATGCGTGGGGAGCATCACCACTGTCTCTTATTCCCCAATCATTGCTCTTTTAAAAAGAAAACTGGACCACAGAGATCTGTGAACAAGTTATTTGGTGAAGGATAGTCATTTTTTCATTCTCCATAGAGGAATGATACTCTCCCTCTTCTATTACCATTTTTCCTTATCGGTATTGCTCAGTATTTCACCCAATAACACCCTTGATGTAGTATGGCCTCCTGAGTGGCTGGTGTTAGGGTATGTGAAATAACATGATAGAATTCCTGATCAACTGTCTGACTCAGTACGATCCTCTCTCAAGTAAGTGGCCCTGTAGTGGTGTATGGACAAGTCAGATGTCAACATGTAATTTCTGAGCAACTGACAGCAGTTAGATCTGTGGTTCAGGCAGCTACTTTTACGTTTGAAGTGACTGAATTGTCATTATCATGGTGGCCTCTTCTAGGTATCTCCTATGATGTAACACACAACCCTTTGGTTACCTATACAGTGACGTTCCCATTTGAAGAAATAGTTGAATTTTGGGAAGAGAGACGTTGAAAGAAAATATTAGACAGTTGGTGAGGTGATCAACGGAAATATCGAAGAGTTGGGCAGGTGGGTGTGTGAGAAGGTGACAGGAAATGCTGGGGCAACCTGGGCCGCCTCGGCATTCTATGTGAAAACGGAAAAATAAGGTGAGAACGATGTTGGCAGTAGAGCTTGTGCAGGTGTCACCCCTGTAATGGAAAGCTAAAGTGAGGGGGATGTTGTAGAAAGTAAGGAGGTCCAGGAAATCAGCTGTGGTGGGGCATGCGTGGGTTCCATGAATTGGGAAGTTCTGAGCTGGAGGAATGCCGAGATTCTGCTTCGAGAGGAAGGCAGAGAATTCAACAAATAAAGCCTGTTGGTGGTAGATAGGAATGCTGTGTCAGGAGGGTTGAGCTGTTTGAATGTAGAGAAACAGCCATACAAGTGGGGAAGAGGCCAAGGTGAGACTTGGGGATGGGTGGAACACTGTCATTGCAACAGGCAGAGCAGGGAAAATGGTGAATCAGGAAGCTATAATGACAGTGATGGTGTAGAAGAGTTGGGCTGGAGAGCTGCTGGAAAAGAAAAGTGGAGCAGTAGTGTAAAATCTTGGGAAGGTTGATACTGATCAAAGGGGAAGAGAAGCTGTTAGAGTCTTCAGGAGCAATGAGACCTGAGGGGCGCGATCTAACGGGTATGCTGCACCTGAAAAGCAGCTCACCGGGGTGCAGCGTGGCTGCTAATAGCCGGGATACCCCACTTCCAGGATGTACCTGGCTCACAATGCCTGGTGAGATCCAACGTGAGCTTGTGAGACTTTGCGATGTAAATCCTGCCATTGTGACCAGAATCACTTTTTGGCAAATCTGCATATTAGAGCGAGGCAATAAGCCTCACTCCAACGTGCAGATCCCCAAGCTACCTGAGGCTTTGGGATTCAACCCCTTTGCCGCGGAGACCTCGGGTGAGCGCCGTTTAACATTGGTCCTTGCAAACAGGGACCAGACGGAACGGCACTCATAAGGATTTCCCACAGGATCGGAGGCCCCCATCTGCATGCCCTTTGGGTAGGGTTGGGTACCCTGGCACTGCTGGTGCCACCTGGGTGCAAGCCTGACACTGTCAGCTGGCATGGGCACTGCCATGGTGCCAACCTGGCATTTCCTTTTTTCATGCACAATCGGGCTGCGTTTGGTAGGTGTTGTTGTGGGGGGTTTGTTAGCAGGGACCCTCCCATAGTGCGTTTGGGCTGGAGGGGGAGGTCAAGGATTGTTTTGGGGGCCTTGTAGATCGGGATTTCATTTAAAAACAGCGCCCCATCTCTCGCTACAGTGGGGAGTTGCGACGAGCGGAGCTCCCCACTGTACAAAACAGGCCTCTGTGTGACCTAAGCCGCGCGTTCCCCTTTCAGGCATCTTATTCAATGTGAGTCACGTTTAATAGCCATGTGTTTCCCGACACTACGTACGCCGGGAAACACGCCGCTATGCATGCTTTCTGGGGGACTCGGTTCCCTTTGGGGAGAAATGCGCCCTAAGACAGTGAAACGGAAGGAGTTCAGCAAGTAGCAAACTGGGTCAGAGAGATGGAAGTAATAATTCAGAAGCTGAAAGCTGGTTGCTGATGTGAAGAAGGTAAGGTGCACAGACTGAGCAAACAAGACAGTAACAGAGAAACAGATGAGAAGTTGGGAATATGCACTGAAGATGAGATAGAATCAAGTTAAAACATCCAACAAAAGATCAGAACATCACATAATATTTCAGGATCTGCATAGGAATCAGTCCAGATGTTCATGACGTTTGAGAAATATGCAATATGAATAGAAAATGGAGAGTCAGCACTATGACTGCCAAGTAGCAAGGGCCAGTCGAGACATCGGAACGTGGCCCTGGATGTCCACAGAGTGTCTGAAAATAATAGATTAATGCATCATTTATTAATTCTAAAAGTGTTAACAAATTTTTAATTTGGTCATATATTAAATTGGTATTAACAACTGCAGTAGTTAAGTAAATGGTAAAACCAATTTAAACAATGAATAGAGGTTCATTCATTCCAGCAGAAATTGTCTGATCAAGTCATTAGTATTGGACAATAAAAAGTTTAGTCCCTGCTTGACTGAAATGCTAATGACTGACTTGCACAAGTTACAGTATTTAAAATAAATGGTTAATCATTTATTTAATTAAGCTTCAGAAGTGCACTACAATACTGAGGAAGTAAAAAAAGTCCAATGAGAAGACCATTTTATATGTTGGCATTTAAACATTTTTCACATTTTCCAATTCTTGCATGTTTTCAAACTTTATGCAGTTGGTACAAACATTCCAGTGTAAATTTCATGATATGTGAACTCAGTGCAACAAAAGAAATAATCTGCAGAAGTTCTTTGTGTTCTATCATGAAATTTAAAGAACTAAATAAAAGCTTATTTAAGTAAAAGAGTTTAGAAGATTAAAGATCAGGGTGCCCTGAAGCTTGGCTTTGAATTTTGCTCAATGAGTTAACATTGTTGGCCGGAATTCTCTGGCTGTTGGGATTCTCTTTTCCCCCAGGTTTCCAGGCAGCATAGGATGGCTTCAATGGGGAATCCCATTGAGAAGCAGTAGGAAGAGGGAATGCTGCCGCCAGTAAACGGCGTGCCATTGGGGAAACACATGGCTGGGGGACCGGAGAATCATGCCAGTTCTGTATTGAATGCTTAGCGTGCGGTTACCAAATTTTCCTTTCACCTATTTTATCTCGGATATTAAGCGTTTAATGCCCCACTAGAAATGCATGAATAAAATCAGTCTCTATATATATTAATTAAGTCCAGCAGGAACTACAGTTCAACTGATATAACTTTGTATAACTCTATACTAATAATAGCATGACAATAATATCTAATTGTTTCAGTTGATTTTTGCTGTCCTAAAAAATGTTCCATCTTCTGGACATGCAGTTCATATTGGATCTTTAAAAATGTAACAAAGTTTACATTGTATTTTTATTGTAGCATAAGCATTGGACCCATTTAATTTGAACACATATTACTTAAAATTAGAAAGTGCAACATCACTACTCGATTACATGTCTATTCCATTTTTACTAATACAAGGAAGATAATACATAAAAATATTAGAAAATAGATGTTATCTACTGGCTGCAAAATTATTTTGATAATATAAGTATGTCATCTGGAGAACAAAGGTTAACTGGAAGTCTTTGACAAAGAGTTATCCGGACTCAAAACGTTAGCTCCCTTTTCTCTCCACAGATGCTGTCGGACCTGCTGAGATTGTCCAGTATTTTCTGTTTTTCTTTTAGATTCCAGCATCCACAGTAATTTGCTTTTAGCAAACTGGAACTCATCAGCATGTAATTCAGCAGTATAACCAGCAGGGGTCCTTCAGCAATTGTGTACAACTACAGCTACGCACATTGTTTTAGTTTAGATGTTCCGGTTTTCTTCAAATATAAATATAATTATGAATAATGAGGAGAGTAGCAGACTTTTATACATTCAAAAGTTTTGAAAGCTGGATATGCATTTATTTATTCGTTTTGGAGTTATGGAAAATGATATAACAAATAAGATACATGGCACAGAAACAGGCCATTCGGCCCAACCAATCCAAGCTGGTAACTTATCATTTTGCAGATAACTTAGTTGCCAAGTATGAGTGCAGAGTAAACACATTGTACTATTAATTTGTGCTTTTCATGAATACGTAAAAATATAGAAGTTTTGCTTATAGCAAAAACTTGATGTGTTACACTTATCCTTTCCTACTTATTGCTCACATTGTATATCAGCCATGGATGAGTTGGTAGCATTCGTGTCTCTGTGTCATATGTTTCTGGGTTCAAGTCCCACTCCAGCACAAAATTCAAAGCTGACTCTCTAATGCAATGCTGAGAGAATGTTATGCTATTGGAGGGCTATCTCTACACTTCTCACAATGAAATGATAAAGCCATACAGACTTTAATAAAAGATTAAAACCAAATCAACTTGTTTCAACATACCCAAGTTTTAAAGTCAAACTTTGATTGCAACTTTGTACTTTTTACCTTCTGCAATTTGTACAATGACCTAATTCTTTCTCCAGTTATTTCTAAGCCTACCCATAAAGCATAATTTGTCATAATTCAATCCCTAAAACCTGATCAGTACAGAAAGTCATATGAAATCATTCCATTCTGGAGATAAAAATTCATTTTTTTAAATTGTTTTGGTTTTTAACAATTTAAAATGTTACACCTAAAACAAAACAATGCAAAACAACAATAACAACAGAACCCTTCCCCCCTACTCTACCAACCAGCACCCCAATAACTCAAAGAATAGCCCCACACATCCCTCCCAACCCCCCCCCCCCCCCCCCCCCCAGCAGCTGATGGTAATCAACTCTTTAAAAGTGAAGAAAATAAACATACACCATTTCTTGTGGAATCGTTCCCCCTCGAGGTAAACATTTTCACATGGACTACATCAGTGTCTGAGGAGTCGTGATTGGAGCTGAACATTGTGCTATCATCAGTGAACGTCCCCACATCTGACCTTATGTTGGAGGATCATTGATGAAGCAGCTGAAGATGGTTAGGCCTAGGACACCACTCTGAAGAACTTCTGCAGTGATGTCCTGGGACTGAGATGGCTGACTTCCAACAGCCACATGATGCGACCATCAATTCACTCTGAGACATGAATTGGAGTAAACTGTGGCTTTAATCGGCTTACAACTGAGCCTGCCTGCGCCTGCACGATACTGAGGGCGGTCTCCCAGGACCGTAGCACTTATACTCCCTATAGGGGGCGGAGTCTAGGGCAGAGCCCTGTACATGCTCCTCATCTCCCCCCTGTGGGCAGAGCCACAAAGTGGCTCACAGATGGGGCCCACATGGACAACAGTAAGGTACAGTGTGAATTACCAGTTACACATTCACCACATTCACCCCGTGTTAAAAAAATCAAGTCCAGGTGGGGTGACGGGTCTACAAGTTCAGTCGGTCCGGCGCCCGGATCATGCGTTGCGACCAACGAAGCACTGGTGTTGCAGCCGTTTCGGATGGCTGTGTAAGGATGTTGGGTGCGGGTCCGGGGGTGGACTCCGGGGATGGTTCTTCCTGAGCTTCGTTCCTGCGGACTGGTGTGCCGGGTGGAAGGGAGCGCGGGAAGCAAATAGGCGCGGGGACGCGGCGTGTGGGAGGTCGGGTGGGGTGTAGTGTGGGGGGTATATCGGCGGTAGTGGTGGTATAGCCTGCGGGTGCCAGGACCCGGAGGGAGACGGTGTCTTGCCGGCCATCGGGGTGTTTGACATACGCGTAGTGGGGGTTCGAGTGCCGGAGCTGGAGCCTCTCTACCAGGGGGTTCGTCTTATGTACGTGTTTCCGAAGGAGGACAGTGCCCGGTGTCCTCAACCAGGATGGAAGCGAGGCCCCCGTCGTAGTTCCCCTAGGGAAGACAAATAAGCGATCATGAGGAGTCTGATTTATGGCCGTACAAAGGAGGGACCTAATAGCATGGAGCGCATCGGGGAGGACCTGCTGCCAGTAGGAGATCGGGAGATTCCTGGACCGTAAGGTCAGTAGGACGGTCTTCCAGACCGTTGCATTCTCCCTCTTCACTTGTCCGTTCCCCCTGGGGTTATAACTGGCAGTCCTGCTCGATGCGATGCCCTTGCTGAGCAGGTACTGCCGCAGTTTGTCGCTCATGAAGGACGAACCCCTGTCACTGTGGACATAGTTGGGGAAACCGAACAGGGTGAAGACGCTGTGCAGGGCTCTGACAACCGCGGGGGTGGTCATATCGGGGCATGGGATGGCAAAAGTGAAACGGGAGAACTCGTCTATAATGTTGAGAAAGTAGGTGTTACAGTTGTTTGAAGGGAGGGGCCCTTTGAAATCAATACTCAGGCGTCCAAAGGGCCGGGATGCCTTCACCGGTGGGCCTTGTCTGGTCTATAGAAATGCGGTTTACACTCCGCGCAGATTGGGCAATTCCTGGTTATGGCTTTGACCTCCTCGGTGGAGAAGGGCAGGTTGCGGGCCTTGATGTAATGGGCGAGCCGGGTGAGCTCCGGATGGCAGAGGTCATTGTGGATAGCCTGTAGTCGGTCGTCTTGCGCGCTGGCGCATGTGCCGTGGGACAGGGCATCTGGGGGCTCATTGAGCTTCCCAGGACGATATACTATATTGCAATTATAGGTGGAGAGTTCAATCCTCCACCGCAAGATTTTGTCATTCTCGATTTTGCCCCGCTGCGAGTTGTCAAACATAAAGGCAACCGATCTTTGGTCGGTGATGAGGGTAAACCTCCTACCTGCGAGGTAGTGCCTCCAGTGCCGCACGGCTTCCACAATGGCTTGGGCGTCCTTTTAGACTGAGGAGTGTCGAAGTTCCGAAGCGGAGAGGGTTCGGGAAAAGAACGCTACCGGCCTACCTGTTTGGTTAAGGGTGGCAGCGAGAACGACCTCTGATGCGTCGCTCTCCACCTGGAATGGGACGGACTCGTCTACCACATGCATGGCGGCTTTGGCGATGTCCGCTTTAATGCAGTTGAAGGCCTGGCGAGCCTCGGCTGACAGTGGGAAGAGGGTGGCCTTAAATAGTGGGTGGGCTTTGTCCGCATACTGGGGAACCCACTGGGCATAGTATGAAAAAAATCTGAGGCACCTCTTGAGGGCCTTGGACAGTGAGGGAGAGGGAGTTGTAAGACCCTGCATACGGTCAGGGTCGGGTCCTAGGACCCCGTTTTCCACGACGTAGCCGAAGATGGCTAGCCTGGTAGTGCGGAAAACGCATTTCTCCTTATTGTAGGTGAGATTGAGTTTTTGGGCGGTCTGGAGAAATTGGTGGAGGTTGGCGTCGTGGTCCTGCTGGTCATGGCCGCAGATGGTGACTTTATCCAAGTACGGAAAAGTGGCCCGCAGCCTTTACTGGTCCACCATTCAGTCCATTGCTCGTTGGAACACCGAAACCCAGTTCGTGATGCCAAAGGGAACCCGGAGGAAATGGAAGAGGCGGCCGTCTGCCTCGAACGCCGTGTAGTGGCGGTCCTCTGGGCGGATTGGGAGCTGATGCTATGCAGACTTCAGATCCACCGTGGAGAACACGCGGTACGGGGTGATCTGATTTACCATGTCTGCAATCCGGGGGAGGGGGTACGCATCAAGGGGCGTGAACCGGTTAATGGTTTGGCTGTAATCAACCACCATCCGGAGCTTTTCCCCGGTTTTGACGACCACCACCTGAGCTCTCCAGGGGCTATTACTGGCCTCTATGACTCCTTCACGCAAGAAATGCCGGACTTCGGATCTGATAAACACCCTGTCCTGTAGACCAGTGCTTCTCAAAGTGTGGTACGCGTACCGGTGCCGGTACGCGAGCCATCGTCTGCCGGTACTTGGAGTGTTTCCAGAAAAGAAAGAGACAGTAATCCTGGATTGGCTTGTTTCGCTCACCGGTCCCCTGGCACATTGAAAAAAAAAACTGCCGGTCCGCCACATCAGATAGTTTGAGATGCACTGCTGTAGACTATACCTCCTGCTGCGAGTGGCCACTGGTTTGGGGTTGGCAGTGAGATTAACGAAGAGTGGAGGGAGGTCGATTTTCAGAGTTGCTAGGCTGCATATAGTGAGTGGGGGCAGGGGTCCGCCAAAGCTAAGTGTTAGGCTCCTGAGGTTGCACTGGAAATCCAGTCCCAGGAGGAGAGGGGCGCAGAGGTCTGGGAGCACATACAGTTGGAAATTAGTGTAATCGGCGCCCTGTATGGTCAGAGTTGCAGTAGTGCGCCCCTGTATTTGGACTGAATGTGACCCCGAGGCGAGGGAGATTGTTTGCTGTGTCGGGAATATTGGGAGCGAGCAATGCCTTACCAGATCCAGGTGAACAAAGCTCTCAGTGCTCCTGGAGTCGAACAGGCACGGTGTCTCGTATCCGTTGATCCGGATGGACATCATGGAGCTCTTGAGGTGCCTGGGCCGCGACTGGTCCAAGGTGACTGCGCCGAGTTGAGGATAGTCGGTGGCGTGGTCAGCGATCTTGGAGCGGCCCCGCGATGACTGTCCGCGAGGGTCGTAATCCGAATGGCGTAGCGGGTGATGACCAACATGGCGGCCCCCGTTGATCGCACGTGGCGGGCGGCGAGGAAGATGGCGCCCAAGATGGCGGCCCCCATGGATCGCACATGTTGTGTGGAGGCGGAGTCGGCAGACACGCTGCCACATTGCGGGGGCTGCGGGCCTGAGAGTCAGAGGAGCGAGTGTTCGAGTTAGAGATTGAGCTTTTTGATTTGGCCAGGCAGACCTTAGCGAAGTGTCCTTTTCGCCCGCAGCTGCTGCAGTTCGCGTTGCGGGCTGGGCATTGCTGCTGGGGGTATTGGGGCTGGCCGCAAAAATGGCACGGTAGTCCTCTGTGGTGGGCGGGTGGCCGCGCAGCGCAGGCCTGGGGCAGCCTTTGGTCGGGGGTCCACGATGGGGTTGCGTGATCGGCCGGGAATGCAGTTAAGCTTTGGAAAGCGACCTCCAGCGAGGTCGCCAGTTTTACTGTGTTCTCCAGGTCCTGGGCCCCTTTCTCAAGGAGACGCTGCCGCACATAATTTGATCGGACCCCCGCAACGTACACGTATCGGACGGCGAGTTCCATGTGCTGAGTGGCTATCACGGCCTGGTAGTTACAGTTGTATGCTACGGCTTTGAGGTCCCGCAGATAGTCATCTAGCAACTCCCCAGGGCGCTGGCGACGAGTTGTGAAGATGTGTCGCGCATAGACTTCGTTCACGGCTCCCCCCGGGGAACATGATTAGGTACATGCAGGTTAGGGCATTTGCCAGGCGGCAGGTGGAGGAGTTCCCTCTGCTTCCCCCACGTGGGGTACGGGACAGGGTGCTCTCGGGGGTGTGGGTTGGAGGGGGGAGGATTTCGGACGTGTACCACGGCATGTAGGAAGTGGATGAGGCCTCGGTGGAGGAGCTGAAGGCTAAATGGGAGGAGGAGCTGGGTGAGGAGATTGAGGAGGGGACGTGGGCGGTTGCCCTGGAGAGAGTGAATTCCTCCTCTTCTTGTGCGAGGCTTAGCCTCATACAGTTCAAGGTGCTGCATAGGGCCCACATGACTGGCACGAGGATGAGTAGGTTTTTCGGGGGCGAAGACAGGTGTGCTAGGTGCTTGGGGAGCCCAGCGAACCACGCCCATATGTTCTGGGCATGCCCAGCGCTGGGGGAGTTTTGGAAGGGTGTAGCAAGAACGGTGTCGAGGGTGGTGGGATCCAGGGTCAAGCCAGGCTGGGGACTTGTAATTTTTGGGGTTGCAGTGGAGCCGGGAGTGCAGGAGGTGAAAGAGGCCGGTGTTCTGGCCTCTGCGTCCCTAGTAGCCCGGCGGAGGATCTTGCTTCAGTGGAAGGATGCGAGGCCCCCAAGCGTGGAGGCCTGGATCAATGATATGGCGGGGTTCACCAAATTGGAGAAGGTGAAATTTGCCCTGAGGGGATCGGTACAGGGGTTCTTTAGGCGGTGGCAGCCTTTCCTGGACTTCCTGGCGGAATGGTAGGGAAATAGGCCGGCAACAGCAGCAACCGGGGGGGGAAGGGGGGGGGGTTTGTTTCGGGTGAAGGGAGAAATGTGTTTATTGAATATGCCAGGTTTTTATCAATTTCTTCTTTTTGTAGTTACTGGGGGGGGGGGGGGGGGGGGGGGGGGTTGGTTTTGGGGGTTAGTGTGTTTTTCTTGTTGTTGTTGGTAATATTGTTTTCTTGTTATTTTCTGTTTTTGATATGTTTTTGAAAATCTCAATAAAAATTATTTTTTAAAAAAGACTTCGTTCACCGGCCACATGTACAGGCGGTCGAGTGTCGCGAGGGCCTCAGTGTAAGAGTCAGCTTCATCAAGTTGAGTAGAAATACAATGGCTCACCCGTGCGCGGAGAAGACTTAGTTTCTGTTCATCTGTAACTGAGGAAGTCGTCGACGCAGCCAGGTTGGCCTTGAAGCACCGAAGCCAATGCAAAAAATTTCCTTTGCCTCTGTGGCCTGTGGATCAAGTTCCAGTCGGTCAGGTTTGAGGGCTGATTCCATAGTAGTTCTTTAAGTCGATTAAATTGATGCGACCATCAATTCACTCTGAGACACGAGTTGGAGTAAACTGTGGCTTTAATCGGCTTACAACTGAGCCTGCCTGCGACTACACGATACTGAGGGCGGACTCGCAGGGCCGCAGCACTTATACTCCCTAAAGGGGGCAGAGTCTAGGGCGGAGCCCTGTACATGCTCCTCATCTCCCCCCTGTGGGCAGAGCCACACAGTGGCTCACAAATGGGGCCCACAGGGACAACAGTAAGGTACAGTGTGAATTACCAGTTACACATTCACCACACCACAACCATCTTCCTTTGTGTTAGATATGACTCCAACCAGTGGCGAGTTTTCCCTCTGATTTCCATTTACTCCAATTTTGCGAGGGCTACTTGATGCCATGCTCGATCAAATGCTGCCTTGATGTCAAGTGCAGTCACTCTCACCTCAGCTCTGGAGTTCAGCTCTTTTGTCCATGTTTGAACCAAGGCTGCAATGAGGTCAGGAGCTGAGTGACCCTGACAGAACCCAATGGTGCAGCCATTGAGAACTATGTAGATCTACGCTGTTGGCTTTATTCAATAATATTAAAACCTTTACATTTGGGGAACTTCTGGCATTAAATGGACCATCAGGTTGAAGGAAGTATTTCCAGGAATATTAAAATGGGATCAAGTTTCTGGCCTGAATCTTTTGGATGGCAGGGTCTCGCTTCCTGCAATTCGCACATTCGGTGGGGAACACATCGCCGTCATCTCAGAGTGTCCTGCAGCCATTTCACACTCGAATGAACAGTAGGTGGCGGCAGGTGGGACGTCTACCCCTCACTCGGGAGGAAGTCCCGCCTTAGAGGATTACCGGTCAATCAGATTGGCAGCAGCTCTCCAGTCCCTGCAGTGACCAGAAGAGAAAATACAGAAGGAACTCCAGTCTGGGCACTGGAGGCCAGGTAAGTTGAAGGGGTCCCAGGGCAGGGAGGGTAGGGAATGCCCTGGGGGGGGGGGGGGGGGGGGGGTGTTCGAATGGGTGCCTGGGGTCTAGGGTGAGAAAGCACGAGTTGGAGGGAGGCCCTGAGGCCACCAGACCATGAGAGGAGAGGCCTTACTTCAGAAGGGGGCTTCTGATCAAGGTGCCCTCCCACCTTCCCGCTCGACATGTAACTTCTTTTTTGGGGCATCCTCGACTGAAGTTCAGTCTTCCCACCAGCCTAAAAATTGAGGCTGGGTCAGGAAACGGCCCTTAAGTGGCCTCATTTGGGGAAAGGGCAGGTCTCCTGTCTGAGACTTTGAAACCCTCCACCCCCAGCGTAAAATTGCTGTGTGGTCAGAATAGAAGGCAACCCAGAGGGAATCACCGCCATTCCATTTTGGTGGGAAGCATAAAGCCACCATGTTTTTAACATCAGTATTTTGGTTCTTATTTGGTTAAATCAAGTAATGTGCTGTTAATAGATTTAGTGCAGTACTTGGTTATTAACAGGTGTGGCAGTGCATTTTGGAAAATTCAGGAAAAACTTTCAATGTGCCATTGTTCCCTTTTGGAGAGGTGATGCTTACCTACATCATGACTTTAACTTGGAAAGCTATCACAATGGAGCGAGGGAGTCGTTATCATTCATGATGATAAGTGTTTAGTTTAAAACTATACATATTTTCATTGAATAAAATGCAAATGAATTGACTAACTGAGGAGCAGCCGAGGACTTCTGTTTATAGCATGTTTTTGGCAATGTATAATAACAAGCACTGTAGAAACATTATTCACTTATTTTTTTACTAACATAGAAATGATTTTGCCACCTGTTGAGTGATTTCCCAAAGGTTTTTATTATTATTTGCATATGTGGTTATTACACAATGCATATTTAAATGGGGAATTATATCTGAGCCTTGTTTATACCATTTGTTTAAAGGTGCATGAAATATCTGCAGCGGCCTATTGTTTGCTTATGCTGTAAATCAGTTGAAATGTGCTAAAATGTTTCCCACTCATTAAAAAAATCCTGCCACCCATGGATTAAGACTTTGATGTCACCAATCCTGCTTCAAAGGCTCCTTTCATTGCTATTAATCACAGTTTAGCCTCTGAAGATGTAGCCAGAGAAAACATTTGGACATCTTGTGCTAGACATACTAAAACTTTGACATATCCTGAGCATATCACACATGCTTATTTAACATCTTTTTAGCATTCCTTACTTAGAACAATTTTTGCTTCCTTTCTTTTTCAGGTAACTTAGCACAGTCAAGAGCAAGAGTAAATGCAGCATCAAGGTCATTACCTCTGCAGCTTACTGCAGGCTGTAAAAAGGTTTGTATGCTTTGCAACTGGCTCTTTCAAATACGGAACTTCTAATTAGCATTGTGAGATATACAGAAAGCTACAATTTTCTTTTTCGTTTTAATAAGCCCATGTTGATAATGACCCTGAATTCAATTCTTCACATGATCAAATGAACAAATTTGTATTTATACAAACAGTTTCAGGAGAAGAGAATTTATTAATAGAGACATTGAAACTTTATAGTATTTTCAGTTCAATACTAAGATGTGATTTAAACTGATGATTCAACAATCCTGAAAGCAGTTCCATTTAAATATTTAAATCTAAAGTTTAGATTTGATCAATTTAAATTGCATGGTATCAAACTGCAACTCACATGGACTTTACATTTACATTCACATCAAAGCACTCGGTACTTGGTTTCTTCATTTGCATCCTATGGTGTGAGTCACTAGGACTTCTACCTATCCCTCTAGCTACTATATCTTCAAAGAAAACAACTGAAGTCAAGGCAATCAATGAATACAGCCAGCACAAATCCAGTGTGTACATATCACTGCACTTCAACAGCAAACATTTAACTGCAACCTTTTTTTTAATGCAGGCACCATTTGACTTGATGTTTAAAAACAAATTCCCATTCATGGTGAAGTAATGATAGCCACTGGAAATCCAGAATTATTTCTGAATTTTCCTAAATTAGAAGAATACGAGCTGTGCGATCCAAACACAAACTCCTTGGTTATTGCATTCACACCATGATGTGAGAGACAAAAATAATGAAGCTTGCTACAGATCTAATCAGAAATCCCAATATTTATTTGGTCATGTGATGAGTTTGAATGCTTTGAAGTATGCCGGTTAATGCAGATTTTCATAGGAACACTCAGTTTTTATTTACAGCGTTTCACTTCGTCTTGTTTTTCAATGCAAATTAAAAATGCTGCCTTTAAACCGCATGCTGTTTAGAAATTAAGAACCCAATAAAAGTAATAATGAGAGGGTTTGAAGCAACAATATAGTTACTGTCAAAATAGTTACATCTGCGGCATTTCTCTATTTAATCTTACAGTACTGATCTTCTATTGCTTTAGTTCTTGTTATATTGTTGATCATCTTTTATTCTATTTACTTTTCAAATACAGTCTCCTAAATACTTGCTGAAGGTAAGAATGACAACAAGATGACATTTAATAATAACAGGACAACAGTACACAGTGGCAATCTTCAAAATCTATAGTTTAGTTCAGCTATTTTTATGTACAAAATAAGCAAGAACATTGTTATTTTTAAATGTATTGAATTTGCAGTGTTTGCTTTCAGTATCGGTTTTTCAATTTTAGTTTTTTCTTAATTCCAACGCTCACCATCAAACAGGCCTGTAATTGGTCATGTAGCTCCCATTTCTCAGAAGCTACGCAGCCTATTAAGGGCCCACGGTGCCAGACAGAAAATGCAGATATAATTCCAGCCAGATGTACCTGGACCATCATTTTTGATAAAACAAGAGGTGTCCTTTAATGACACCTAATGGTGGCATTAAGCCCTTTTGATATACATATAAGGAGGGTTATGCCTGATTGAAACCCCCATTCCAACACTGTCGCAAGTTGCACTCCGGGATATGAGACCTTGCCAATCAACTCACCTAATGTCAGAACCAGGAGGGCTTTATCATTGCTACTGATTTTCCCCAAACGCCACTGCATCAGAACCCCTTAAACTCGATTGCGGACTTCAGGCAACCTCAGTTGTGGATTGCAAGTCAATGGCAACACCTCGGCTAGCCAATTTGGCGCTAACCAATCAGCGCCATTTTCTCCTGGAGCATAAATTTCTGTCGTGGTTTGAAATTTGACATTCTTGCTTTTGTCCTGAGCAAGATGATAATCTTCAGCAATGTCTTCAGCAATACATTTTTGCAATTAATAAAAATATGGTAAAATAATTGTATTCAAATTAATTTACGTATTGGCCTCTTTGTGTTCAATTTATTGCAGATTGCAGAATGCATGTTCCATTTTTTAAGGGTTACTTTGGGAACAAAATAGGTTTTAATGCATCAAATTAGATTACAGTATGTTTCTTTGTTTATTTTAAATGTTTTAGTTTTGTTAAAAATAACTGAGCATTGGAGCTTGTTATGAATGCACATAATACATCTCAGTTGCCAGCCATTTGCAAATGATATTTCCATGTCCCTTGAGGATTAAATTTACATTTATTTTCTCCTGTTTACTTTTAAAATCACATATTTGAAGTCTTGGATAATAGAAGGCTGATTGAGAAAAGGGGACAAAGTCCAGAATATGTTCCAGGAATTTTCAAAAATGACATCAGGAAAATATTTCAAAGAGTGCACAAACAACTGCAAAGTGCAACCTATTGACTTGAAACTTATACTCTTTTTTTACATGAAACCTTTTTAGGCAGCATATTTTAAACTTTCAGTTCCTTTACTCCAACAGCTTTTTTTCACATGCCATTTCTATTAATTTTTCCCATTGTTATATCTTCTCAATTATGCACTAATCCTCTGTTTAGAAGATGAACATACAATCTATTCCCAGACCTGCCTACCAACCTGCAGCTAACCACTAAATTAACAAGAGCAAGTTGGGACGATTTGCTCTCTGATTTCCTCTCTATCCGAACAGAAAAAAATTCTTAAAATTTGCTTTCTTTAGTCCAGCTGGCATTAGGAATTTGCCATGTCGGGATTCACAAACACAGAGCTGTGTCCTGTCACTTTGTAGTCCAGGATGTTAGTAAGCCAGCACATTGATGTGGAATTCCCAAAATCTAAAAAGCATTTTCAAGTTGTATGTGTGCAGATAAATTTATCATACATTGTACACTTCTAGTACATTCATGAGTTTGCTTTTTTAAAAAATGTTATTCATCTTTTGTAGGTTACCCAGTAAAACCAGTTCTTAGTTTGCAAATTTGTAATTTTTTTCTTTCCTTAGAATAGAAGCATAGCATGTATAGCAGCAGACAACAAGCAATTGTATGTTAAAAATAATAGCTACCTATGTCCTGGATATATTTACATAATGAACAGAATTGCATACTAGAACTTATGATGGTAATGTAAACATAACTCTGAAGCCATTCATTTTAGTGCTTCATTAGATTTGATGAAATATGTTTTTGTGAAATATAAGATGATCAAAATGTTAACATTGTGTGATTAATAGGGCTGTATTTTAGACAGAATGTATGTTATGGATACATTTTTATGTTGGTTTAATAGTAAAACCCCAAATTGTGTTCTGTTTTAATAACCACAGTATGCCTTTAAGCTAACACTCTTTGATTTCTTTGATTCCTTTTATTGACTCTCAGCTGCCGATGCCCTGCATTTTTTTGCATTGGTAATTTTATCACTCTATCCAGAGGTGCTAGTTGTAGAAGATTACATTGTTTTTGTAATCTCTTGCTGACATATATTGCATTTTTACTATTCTGTAACCAGGTTGATACAATGGAAGTTATGCGACATCCTGAGGAAACAACAAACATGAAAAGACAAACTGTGGCTTCTTACTTTAGGGTAATGTGATGAATTTAGCTGCAGATAATTAAAAGAAAGTCTTTTAAAGAATTTAAATTCCTAGTAACACCGTGGAATTCAAAAGAGTGGATGTATATGCATATCAAGGCTATGATACAGAAGTTTAAGGTTCAAGATGTGCAGGTTAGGTGGTTTTGCCATGCTAAATTGGCCCTTAGTGTCCAAAGGATTGGTGGAGTTACGGGGATAGGGTGGGGGAGTGGGCCTTGGTGAGGTGCTCTTTCAGAGGGTCAGTACAGACTTGATGGGTCGAATGGCCTCCTTCTGCACTGTGGGGATTCGAATAATTCTAAGTGCAGATTATTTGTTGTCTGTATTTCCAAGCAGTTCTTTATGACTTTGACCAAATAATGTATTTTAGTTAAAAGATGTAATTACAAATATATGTACCAAGTATCTGTATCAAAATGTAGAATTAATAGAATATAATTGGTAACAATTATCAAATGAAAATATCTCAAGAAATTTCACTGAAACCTCCATGGTCAAAGCCTGAGACAAAAGGGTATTTAAAGGGCCCATGCACATTCTTTAGACCTCTTAAAAAAACTTATTGTAATTTTAGGGGTTTTATTTTATTTCCAGCTGCCACTCCTGTGAGCTTTAGTGACAGGCGCAGCTTTTCTTATTTATTTTGTTCCAGTCTTTCTTTATTGGCGTCATACAGTTTGCACTAAAAATCATTTAACAAAAATGATACAAAAGGTATAAATTATTCCAATTCTGATCATTGTAAATAAGTTATGAGTATATGCTGTCAATGGAAGTAATTGATCAATGACAAACCCACAAACACTTTTTAGGTTGATTTTCTTTTCTTATCTGACAGTATTCATTAATGGATCTACTGTCCAAAATGGTGGTTGGTCAGCCTCATTTTGTCCGTTGCATCAAACCCAATGATGACCGACAAGCAGAAAAATTTTTTGAAGAAAGAATTCTGGTTCAACTAAGGTACACTGGCATTTTGGAAACTACACGCATTCGTGCACAAGGATATTCTCATCGCATCCTCTTTGAAGAGTTTGTTAAAAGGTAAAAGAAAACGTAGACAATATGGGGATGCAATATATAAAATGCTTTTATCAGCAAAAAGATGTTCTGTGTGTCCTGTGCACTTAGTAAATGGAAGGAATTGGCCTTTTAAGTAAATGGAAGGAATTGGCCTTTTAAGTAAATAGAAGGAATTGGCCTTTTAAGTAAATGGAAGGAATTGGCCTTTTAAGTAAATGGAAGGAATTGGCCTTTTTGCCCTTTGACCAAAGTAAAAATTCCATGGTTTCTAATGTGTCCTCAAATCTTATCTAACTGCCAGAACATTGTGGATGAAGGCTGCCCTGTTTTATCCACTTCTGATGTTGTTGCATAAGCATCATAATAGATGATAAGGAAATTATTCTATTATTCAACCTGTTAATTTTAGAAAATGCAGAGCAGCTTAAATACATTGGGAGCAAGACCTTACAAACTCCTGGTTCATTAGTCCAGAGTTTTTCAGTCAGGCTGCAGAGCGATCGGTTGTGGTGTTCCTGATTGTGGGAGAAGCATCCAATGGCAGCGACTGGTTTTTTAAAATGTCGGCTGCAACCGGCTTTTAGGCTGAGAATGCCGGCTGCAACTGCCAGCAACCTCATCATTTTGCCTTGCTCCACCTGTTTGGCACTCAGCTTATTCAATGGGTGGTTGAAGTTCCTAACGTCAGATCCGGCGCCCCATTTTTCCATTGACCAATGAGAGAGGGTGGGGTCAGTACTTCCAGTGGTTGGACTATTGGAGCTCGTGGCCTGTGACTGACATAGAGAACGGCTGAGTGAAGTTTGTGTGTGTAGTGAGAATGACAGGTCACAATGCTGGCAGTCAACACCATTTCACTGGCTTCCACAAGTACATCAATGCCTGCACCATCACAGGAAAAGGGAATTATGTGATCGCCACATAAACAGTGATTGCAGCAGTTTGTTTGTTTTTCAAACTGAGATCCAAGAAGAAGGCACGAGCAACAATCACAGCAAATAAATGATGTGTGGTTCTACTCTGGGGCAGGCCAAGTGAAATCTAAGGATCCGCATGTGAAATTCTTGTGTGAATGTTTGAAGCCACTGCAATTATGTAACTATAATGGTGTATGATAAGTTATCAGTCTTCACAAATAAAAGTCGTGGGACTCCATGTGCTGTTTTAAAAAAATGAGAATACTGCCCACATGCATTGCCGCCCAGGCAGATCCGGCAGAGCACAGGCACGGTGCCCATTGGGGCAGAATGCCACCTCCTGACATCAGCGCGCTATCCCAGTACCACCACCTCACATCAGCGCGCTATCCCAGTACCACCACCTGACATCAGCGCGCTATCCCAGTACCACCACCTCCTGACATCAGCGCGCTATCCCAGTACCACCTCCTGACATCAGCGCGCTATCCCAGTACCACCACCTCCTGACATCAGCGCGCTATCCCAGTACCACCACCTCCTGACATCAGCGCGCTATCCCAGTACCACCTCCTGACATCAGCCCGATATCCCAGTACCACCTCCTGACATCAGCCCGATATCCCAGTACCATCTCCTGACATCAGCGCGCTATCCCAGTACCACCACCTCCTGACATCAGCGCGCTATCCCAGTACCACTACCTCCTGACATCAGCACGCTATCCCAGTACCACCACCTGACATCAGCGCGCTATCCCAGTACCACCTCCTGACATCAGCGCGCTATCCCAGTACCACCACCTTCTGACATCAGCGCGCTATCCCAGTACCTCCACCACCTGACATCAGCGCGCTATCCCAGTACCACCACCACCTGACATCAGCGCGCTATCCCAGTACCACCTCCTGACATCAGCACGCTATCCCAGTACCACCTCCTGACATCAGCGCGCTATCCCAGTACCACCATCTCCTGACATCAGCGCGCTTTCCCAGTACCACCTCCTGACATCAGCGCGCTATCCCAGTACCACCTCCTGACATCAGCGCGCTATCCCAGTACCACCTCCTGACATCAGCGCGATATCCCAGTACCACCTCCTGACATCAGCGCGATATCCCAGTACCACCTCCTGACATCAGCGCTATCCCAGTACCACCTCCTGACATCAGCGCGCTATCCCAGTACCACCACCTCCTGACATCAGCGTGCTATCCCAGTACCACCTCCTGACATCAGCGTGCTATCCCAGTACCACCTCCGGACATCAGCACGCTATCCCAGTACCACCTCCTGACATCAGCGCGCTATCCCAGTACCACCTCCTGACGTCAGCGCGCTATCCCAGTACCACCACCTCCTGACATCAGCGCGCTATCCCAGTACCACCACCTGACGTCAGCGCGCTATCCCAGTACCACCTCCTGACATCAGCGCGCTAACCCAGTACCACCACCTCCTGACATCAGCGCGCTATCCCAGTACCACCACCTCCTGACATCAGCGCGCTATCCCAGTACCACCTCCTGTCATCAGCGCGCTATCCCAGTACCACCACCTCCTGACATCAGCGCGCTATCCCAGTACGACCTCCTGACATCAGCTCGCTATCCCAGTACCACCACCACCTGACATCAGCGCGCTATCCCAGTACCACCTCCTGACATCAGCGCGCTATCCCAGTACCACCACCTCCTGACATCAGCGCGCTATCCCAGTACCACCTCCTGACATCAGCGCGCTATCCCAGTACCACCACCTCCTGACGTCAGCGCGCTATCCCAGCACCACCACCTCCTGACATCAGCGCGCTATCCCAGTGCCACCACCTGACGTCAGCGCGCTATCCCAGTACCACCTCCTGACATCAGCGCGCTAACCCAGTACCACCACCTCCTGACATCAGCGCGCTATCCCAGTACCACCACCTCCTGACATCAGCGCGCTATCCCAGTACCACCTCCTGACATCAGCGCGCTAACCCAGTACCACCTCCTGACATCAGCGCGCTAACCCAGTACCACCACCACCTGACATCAGCGCGCTATCCCAGTACCACCACCTCCTGACATCAGCGCGCTATCCCAGTACCACCTCCTGACATCAGCGCGCTATCCCAGTACCACCTCCTGACATCAGCGCGCTATCCCAGTACCACCACCTGACATCAGCGCGCTATCCCAGTAGCACCACCTCTTGACATCAGCGCGCTATCCCAGTACCACCTCCTGACATCAGCACGCTAACCCAGTACCACCTCCTGACATCAGCGCGCTATCCCAGTACCACCACCTGATGTCAGCGCGCTATCCCAGTACCACCTCCTGACATCAGCGCGCTATCCCAGTACCACCACCTCCTGACATCAGCGCGCTATCCCAGTACCACCTCCTGACATCAGCGCGCTATCCCAGTACCACCTCCTGACATCAGCGCGCTATCCCAGTACCACCACCTGTCATCAGCGCGCTAACCCAGTACCACCTCCTGACATCAGCGCGCTATCCCAGTACCACCTCCTGACATCAGCGCGCTATCCCAGTACCACCACCTGTCATCAGCTCGCTATCCCAGTACCAACACCGCCTGACATCAGCGCGCTATCCCAGTACCACCTCCTGACATCAGCTCGCTATCCCAGTACCACCACCTGACATCAGCGCGCTATCCCAGTACCACCACCTCCTGACATCAGCGCGCTATCCCAGTACCACCACCTAACATCAGCGCGCTATCCCAGTACCACCTCCTGACATCAGCGCGCTAACCCAGTACCACCTCCTGACATCAGCTCGCTATCCCAGTAGCACCACCTCCTGACATCAGCGCGCTATCCCAGTACCACCACCTCCTGACATCAGCGCGCTATCCCAGTACCACCACCTGACATCAGCGCGCTATCCCAGTACCACCTCCTGACATCAGCGCGCTATCCCAGTACCACCTCCTGACATCAGCGCGCTATCCCAGTACCACCTCCTGACATCAGCGCGCTAACCCAGTACCACCTCCTGACATCAGCGCGCTATCCCAGTACCACCACCTCCTGACATCAGCGCGCTATCCCAGTACCACCTCCTGACATCAGCGTGCTATCCCAGTACCACCACCTCCTGACATCAGCGCGCTATCCCAGTACCACCTCCTGACATCAGCGCGCTATTCCAGTACCACCACCTGACATCAGCTCGCTATCCCAGTACCTCCACCTCCTGAGGTCAGCGCGCTATACCAGTACCACCTCCTGACATCAGCGCGCTATCCCAGTACCACCACCTGACGTCAGCGCGCTATCCCAGTACCACCTCCTGACATCAGCGCGCTATCCCAGTACCATCACCTCCTGACATCAGCGCGCTATCCCAGTACCACCACCTGACGTCAGCGCGCTAACCCAGTACCACCACCTCCTGACATCAGCGCGCTAACCCAGTACCACCACCTGACGTCAGTGCGCTATCCCAGTACCACCTCCTGACATCAGCGCGCTATCCCAGTAGCACCACCTCCTGACATCAGCGCGCTATCCCAGTACCACCACCTGACGTCAGCGCGGTATCCCAGTACCACCACCTGACGTCAGCGCGCTATCCCAGTACCACCTCCTGACATCAGCGCGCTATCCCAGTACCACTTCCTGACATCAGCGCGCTATCCCAGTACCACCTCCTGACATCAGCGCGCTATCCCAGTACCACCTCCTGACATCAGCGCGCTAACCCAGTACCACCTCCTGACATCAGCGCGCTAACCCAGTACCACCTCCTGACATCAGCGCGCTAACCCAGTACCACCACCACCTGACATCAGCGCGCTATCCCAGTACCACCACCTCCTGACGTCAGCGCGCTATCCCAGTACCACCACCTCCTGACGTCAGCGCGCTATCCCAGTACCACCTCCTGACATCAGAGCGCTATCCCAGTACCACCTCCTGACGTCAGCGCGCTATCCCAGTACCACCACCTCCTGACATCAGCGCGCTATCCCAGTACCACCACCGCCTGACATCAGCGCACTAACCCAGTACCACCTCCTGACATCAGCGCGCTAACCCAGTACCACCACCACCTGACATCAGCGTGCTATCCCAGTACCACCACCTGACATCAGCTCGCTATCCCAGTACCACCTCCTAACATCAGCGCGCTATCCCAGTACCAGCTCCTGACATCAGCATGCTATCCCAGTACCACCTCCTGACATCAGCGCGCTATCCCAGTACCAGCTCCTGACATCAGCGCGCTATCCCAGTACCACCACCACCTGAAATCAGCGCGCTCTCCCAGAACCACCACCACCTGACATCAGCGCGCTATCCCAGTACCACCACCTGACATCAGCGCGCTATCCCAGTACCTCCACCTCCTGAGGTCAGCACGCTATCCCAGTACCACCTCCTGACATCAGCGCGCTATCCCAGTACCACCACCTCCTGACATCAGCGCGCTATCCCAGTACCACCTCCTGACATCAGCGCGCTATCCCAGTACCACCTCCTGACATCAGCGCGCTATCCCAGTACCACCACCTGACATCAGCGCGCTATCCCAGTACCACCTCCTGACATCAGCGCGCTATCCCAGTACCACCGCCTGACATCAGCGCGCTATCCCTGTACCACCACCTCCTGACATCAGCGCGCTATCCCAGTACCACCTCCTGACATCAGCGCGCTATCCCAGTACCACCTCCTGACATCAGCGCGCTATCCCAGTACCACCACCTCCTGACATCAGCGCGCTATCCCAGTACCACCACCTCCTGACATCAGCGCGCTATCCCAGTACCACCACCTCCTGACATCAGCGCGCTATCCCAGTACCACCACCTCCTGACATCAGCGCGCTATCCCAGTACCAGCTCCTGACATCAGCGCGCTATCCCAGTACCACCTCCTGACGTCAGCGCGCTATCCCAGTACCACCTCCTGACGTCAGCGCGCTATCCCAGTACCACCACCTCCTGACATCAGCGCGCTATCCCAGTACCACCACCTCCTGACATCAGCGCGCTATCCCAGTACCACCTCCTGACATCAGCGCGCTATCCCAGTACGACCTCCTGACATCAGCGCGCTAACCCAATACCACCTCCTGACGTCAGTGCGCTATCCCAGTACCACCTCCTGACGTCAGCGCGCTATCCCAGTACCACCTCCTGATGTCAGCACGCTAACCCAGTACCACCAACACCTGAGGTCAGCGCGCTATCCCAGTACCACCTCCTGACATCAGCACGCTAACCCAGTACCACCAACACCTGAGGTCAGCGCGCTATCCCAGTACCACCTCCGGACATCAGCGCGCTATCCCAGTACCACCACCTGACGTCAGCGCGCTATCCCAGTACCACCTCCTGACATCAGCGCGCTAACCCAGTACCACCACCTCCTGACATCAGCGCGCTATCCCAGTACCACCACCTCCTGACATCAGCGCGCTATCCCAGTACCACCTCCTGTCATCAGCGCGCTATCCCAGTACCACCACCTCCTGACATCAGCGCGCTATCCCAGTACGACCTCCTGACATCAGCTCGCTATCCCAGTACCACCACCACCTGACATCAGCGCGCTATCCCAGTACCACCTCCTGACATCAGCGCGCTATCCCAGTACCACCACCTCCTGACATCAGCGCGCTATCCCAGTACCACCTCCTGACATCAGCGCGCTATCCCAGTACCACCACCTCCTGACGTCAGCGCGCTATCCCAGCACCACCACCTCCTGACATCAGCGCGCTATCCCAGTGCCACCACCTGACGTCAGCGCGCTATCCCAGTACCACCTCCTGACATCAGCGCGCTAACCCAGTACCACCACCTCCTGACATCAGCGCGCTATCCCAGTACCACCACCTCCTGACATCAGCGCGCTATCCCAGTACCACCTCCTGACATCAGCGCGCTAACCCAGTACCACCTCCTGACATCAGCGCGCTAACCCAGTACCACCACCACCTGACATCAGCGCGCTATCCCAGTACCACCACCTCCTGACATCAGCGCGCTATCCCAGTACCACCTCCTGACATCAGCGCGCTATCCCAGTACCACCTCCTGACATCAGCGCGCTATCCCAGTACCACCACCTGACATCAGCGCGCTATCCCAGTAGCACCACCTCTTGACATCAGCGCGCTATCCCAGTACCACCTCCTGACATCAGCACGCTAACCCAGTACCACCTCCTGACATCAGCGCGCTATCCCAGTACCACCACCTGATGTCAGCGCGCTATCCCAGTACCACCTCCTGACATCAGCGCGCTATCCCAGTACCACCACCTCCTGACATCAGCGCGCTATCCCAGTACCACCTCCTGACATCAGCGCGCTATCCCAGTACCACCTCCTGACATCAGCGCGCTATCCCAGTACCACCACCTGTCATCAGCGCGCTAACCCAGTACCACCTCCTGACATCAGCGCACTATCCCAGTACCACCTCCTGACATCAGCGCGCTATCCCAGTACCACCACCTGTCATCAGCTCGCTATCCCAGTACCAACACCGCCTGACATCAGCGCGCTATCCCAGTACCACCTCCTGACATCAGCTCGCTATCCCAGTACCACCACCTGACATCAGCGCGCTATCCCAGTACCACCACCTCCTGACATCAGCGCGCTATCCCAGTACCACCACCTAACATCAGCGCGCTATCCCAGTACCACCTCCTGACATCAGCGCGCTAACCCAGTACCACCTCCTGACATCAGCTCGCTATCCCAGTAGCACCACCTCCTGACATCAGCGCGCTATCCCAGTACCACCACCTCCTGACATCAGCGCGCTATCCCAGTACCACCACCTGACATCAGCGCGCTATCCCAGTACCACCTCCTGACATCAGCGCGCTATCCCAGTACCACCTCCTGACATCAGCGCGCTATCCCAGTACCACCTCCTGACATCAGCGCGCTAACCCAGTACCACCTCCTGACATCAGCGCGCTATCCCAGTACCACCACCTCCTGACATCAGCGCGCTATCCCAGTACCACCTCCTGACATCAGCGTGCTATCCCAGTACCACCACCTCCTGACATCAGCGCGCTATCCCAGTACCACCTCCTGACATCAGCGCGCTATTCCAGTACCACCACCTGACATCAGCTCGCTATCCCAGTACCTCCACCTCCTGAGGTCAGCGCGCTATACCAGTACCACCTCCTGACATCAGCGCGCTATCCCAGTACCACCACCTGACGTCAGCGCGCTATCCCAGTACCACCTCCTGACATCAGCGCGCTATCCCAGTACCATCACCTCCTGACATCAGCGCGCTATCCCAGTACCACCACCTGACGTCAGCGCGCTAACCCAGTACCACCACCTCCTGACATCAGCGCGCTAACCCAGTACCACCACCTGACGTCAGTGCGCTATCCCAGTACCACCTCCTGACATCAGCGCGCTATCCCAGTAGCACCACCTCCTGACATCAGCGCGCTATCCCAGTACCACCACCTGACGTCAGCGCGGTATCCCAGTACCACCACCTGACGTCAGCGCGCTATCCCAGTACCACCTCCTGACATCAGCGCGCTATCCCAGTACCACTTCCTGACATCAGCGCGCTATCCCAGTACCACCTCCTGACATCAGCGCGCTATCCCAGTACCACCTCCTGACATCAGCGCGCTAACCCAGTACCACCTCCTGACATCAGCGCGCTAACCCAGTACCACCTCCTGACATCAGCGCGCTAACCCAGTACCACCACCACCTGACATCAGCGCGCTATCCCAGTACCACCACCTCCTGACGTCAGCGCGCTATCCCAGTACCACCACCTCCTGACGTCAGCGCGCTATCCCAGTACCACCTCCTGACATCAGAGCGCTATCCCAGTACCACCTCCTGACGTCAGCGCGCTATCCCAGTACCACCACCTCCTGACATCAGCGCGCTATCCCAGTACCACCACCGCCTGACATCAGCGCACTAACCCAGTACCACCTCCTGACATCAGCGCGCTAACCCAGTACCACCACCACCTGACATCAGCGTGCTATCCCAGTACCACCACCTGACATCAGCTCGCTATCCCAGTACCACCTCCTAACATCAGCGCGCTATCCCAGTACCAGCTCCTGACATCAGCATGCTATCCCAGTACCACCTCCTGACATCAGCGCGCTATCCCAGTACCAGCTCCTGACATCAGCGCGCTATCCCAGTACCACCACCACCTGAAATCAGCGCGCTCTCCCAGAACCACCACCACCTGACATCAGCGCGCTATCCCAGTACCACCACCTGACATCAGCGCGCTATCCCAGTACCTCCACCTCCTGAGGTCAGCACGCTATCCCAGTACCACCTCCTGACATCAGCGCGCTATCCCAGTACCACCACCTCCTGACATCAGCGCGCTATCCCAGTACCACCTCCTGACATCAGCGCGCTATCCCAGTACCACCTCCTGACATCAGCGCGCTATCCCAGTACCACCTCCTGACATCAGCGCGCTATCCCAGTACCACCTCCTGACATCAGCGCGCTATCCCAGTACCACCGCCTGACATCAGCGCGCTATCCCTGTACCACCACCTCCTGACATCAGCGCGCTATCCCAGTACCACCTCCTGACATCAGCGCGCTATCCCAGTACCACCTCCTGACATCAGCGCGCTATCCCAGTACCACCACCTCCTGACATCAGCGCGCTATCCCAGTACCACCACCTCCTGACATCAGCGCGCTATCCCAGTACCACCACCTCCTGACATCAGCGCGCTATCCCAGTACCAGCTCCTGACATCAGCGCGCTATCCCAGTACCACCTCCTGACGTCAGCGCGCTATCCCAGTACCACCTCCTGACGTCAGCGCGCTATCCCAGTACCACCACCTCCTGACATCAGCGCGCTATCCCAGTACCACCACCTCCTGACATCAGCGCGCTATCCCAGTACCACCTCCTGACATCAGCGCGCTATCCCAGTACGACCTCCTGACATCAGCGCGCTAACCCAATACCACCTCCTGACGTCAGTGCGCTATCCCAGTACCACCTCCTGACGTCAGCGCGCTATCCCAGTACCACCTCCTGATGTCAGCACGCTAACCCAGTACCACCAACACCTGAGGTCAGCGCGCTATCCCAGTACCACCTCCTGACATCAGCACGCTAACCCAGTACCACCAACACCTGAGGTCAGCGCGCTATCCCAGTACCACCTCCGGACATCAGCGCGCTATCCCAGTACCACGTCCTGACATCAGAGCGCTATCCCAGTACCACCTCCTGACATCAGAGCGCTATCCCAGTACCACGTCCTGACATCAGAGCGCTATCCCAGTACCACGTCCTGACATCAGAGAGCTATCCCAGTACCTCCTTCTGACATCAGCACGCTATCCCAGTACCACCTCCTGACATCAGCGCGCTATCCCAGTACCACCTCCTGACATCAGCGCGCTATCCCAGTACCACCTCCTGACATCAGCGCGCTATCCCAGTACCACCACCACCTGACGTCAGCGCGCTATCCCAGTACCACCACCTCCTCACATCAGCGCGCTATCCCAGTACCACCTCCTGACGTCAGCGCGCTATCCCAGTACCACTTCCTGACGTCAGTGCGCTATCCCAGTACCACCACCTCCTGATGTCAGCACGCTAACCCAGTACCACCACCTCCTGACATCAGCGCGCTATCCCAGTACCACTTCCTGACATCAGCGCGCTATCCCAGTACCACCACCTCCTGACGTCAGCGCGCTATCCCAGTACCACCTCCTGACATCAGCGCGCTATCCCAGTACCAGCTCCTGACGCCAGCGCGCTATCCCAGTACCACCTCCTGACATCAGCGCGCTATCCCAGTACCACCTCCTGACATCAGCGCGCTATCCCAGTACCACCTCCTGACGTCAGCGCGCTATCCCAGTACCAGCTCCTGACGTCAGCGCGCTATCCCAGTACCACCACCTGACATCAGCGCGCTATCCCAGTACCAACTCCTGACATCAGCGCGCTAACCCAGTACCACCTCCTGACATCAGCGCGCTATCCCAGTACCACCTCCTGACATCAGCGCGCTAACCCAGTACCACCACCACCTGACATCAGCGCGCTATCTCAGTACCACCACCTCCTGACGTCAGCGCGCTATCCCAGTACCACCACCTCCTGACGTCAGTGCGCTAACCCAGTACCACCTCCTGACGTCAGCGCGCTATCCCAGTACCACCACCTCCTGACATCAGCGCGCTATCCCAGTACCACCTCCTGACATCAGCGCGCTAACCCAGTACCCCCTCCTGACATCAGTGCGCTATCCCAGTACCACCTCCTGACATCAGCGCGCTATCCCAGTACCACCTCCGGACATCAGCGCGCTATCCCAGTACCACCTCCGGACATCAGCGTGCTATCCCAGTACCACCTCCTGACGTCAGCGTGCTATCCCAGTACCACCTCCTGACATCAGCGCGCTATCCCAGTACCACCTCCGGACATCAGCGTGCTATCCCAGTACCACCTCCTGACGTCAGCGTGCTATCCCAGTACCACCTCCTGACGTCAGCGCGCTATCCCAGTACCACCTCCGGACATCAGCGCGCTATCCCAGTACCACCACCTCCTGACATCAGCGCGCTATCCCAGTACCACCTCCGGACATCAGCGCGCTATCCCAGTACCACCTCCTGACGTCAGCGCGCTATCCCAGTACCACCACCTCCTGACATCAGCGCGCTATCCCAGTACCACCTCCTGACATCAGCGCGCTATCCCAGTACCACCACCTCCTGACATCAGCGCGCTATCCCAGTACCACCTCCGGACATCAGCGCGCTATCCCAGTACCACCTCCTGACGTCAGCGCGCTATCCCAGTACCACCACCTCCTGACGTCAGCGCGCTATCCCAGTACCACCACCTCCTGACATCAGCGCGCTATCCCAGTACCACCTCCTGACATCAGCGCGCTATCCCAGTACCACCACCTCCTGACATCAGCGCGCTATCCCAGTACCACCTCCTAACGTCAGCGCACTATCCCAGTACCACCTCCTGACATCAGCGCGCTATCCCAGTACCACCTCCTGACATCAGCGCGCTATCCCAGTACCACCACCTCCTGACATCAGCGCGCTATCCCAGTACCACCACCTCCTGACATCAGTGCGCTATCCCAGTACCACCTCCTGACATCAGAGCGCTATCTCAGTACCACCACCTCCTGACATCAGCGCGCTATCCCAGTACCACCACCACCTAACATCAGCGCGCTATCCCAGTACCACCTCCTGACATCAGTGCGCTATCCCAGTACCACCTCCTGACATCAGCGCGCTATCCAGGTACCACCACCTCCTGACATCAGCGCGCTATCCCAGTACCACCACCTCCTGACATCAGTGCGCTATCCCAGTACCACCTCCTGACGTCAGCGCGCTATCCCAGTACCACCTCCTGACGTCAGCGCGCTATCCCAGTACCACCACCTCCTGACATCAGCGCGCTATCCCAGTACCACCTCCTGACGTCAGCGCGCTAACGCAGTACCACCACCACCTGACATCAGCGCGCTATCCCAGTACCACCACCTGACATCAGCTCGCTATCCCAGTTCCACCTCCTAACATCAGCGCGCTATCCCAGTACCACCTCCTGACATCAGCGCGCTATCCCAGTACCACCACCTGACATCAGCTCGCTATCCCAGTACCACCTCCTAACATCAGCGCGCTATCCCAGTACCACCTCCTGACATCAGCGCGCTATCCCAGTACCACCTCCTGACATCAGCGCGCTATCCCAGTACCACCACCACCTGACATCAGCGCGCTATCCCAGTACCACCACCACCTGACATCAGCGCGCTATCCCAGTACCACCTCCTCCTGACATCAGCGCGCTATCCCAGTACCACCACCACCTGACCTCAGCGCGCTATCCCAGTACCACCACCTCCTGACATCAGCGCGCTATCCCAGTACCACCTCCTGACATCAGCGCGCTATCCCAGTACCACCACCACCTGACATCAGCGCGCTCTCCCAGTACCACCACGACCTGACATCAGCGCGCTATCCCAGTACCACCACCTGACATCAGCGCGCTATCCCAGTACCACCTCCTGACATCAGCGCGCTATCCCAGTACCACCACCACCTGACATCAGCGCGCTATCCCAGTACCACCTCCTGACATCAGCTCGCTATCCCAGTACCACCTCCTGACGTCAGCGCGCTATCCCAGTACCACCTCCTGACATCAGCGCGCTATCCCAGTACCACCTCCTAACATCAGCGCGCTATCCCAGTACCACCTCCTAACATCAGCGCGCTATCTCAGTACCACCACCTGACATCAGCGCGCTATCCCAGTACCACCTCCTGACATCAGCGCGCTATCCCAGTACCACCTCCTGACATCAGCGCGCTATCCCAGTACCACCTCCTGACATCAGCGCGCTATCCCAGTACCACCTCCTGACATCAGCGCGCTATCCCAGTACCACCTCCTGACATCAGCTCGCTATCCCAGTACCTCCACCTCCTGACATCAGCGCGCTATCCCAGTACCACCACCTGACATCAGCGCGCTATCCCAGTACCACCTCCTGACATCAGCGCGCTATCCCAGTACCACCTCCTGACATCAGCGCGCTATCCCAGTACCACCTCCTGACATCAGCGCGCTATCCCAGTACCACCACCTGACATCAGCGCGCTATCCCAGTACCACCTCCTGACATCAGCGCGCTATCCCAGTACCACCACCTCCTGACATCAGCGCGCTATCCCAGTACCACCACCTCCTGACATCAGTGCGCTATCCCAGTACCACCTCCTGACATCAGCGCGCTATCCCAGTACCACCACCTCCTGACATCAGTGCGCTATCCCAGTACCACCTCCTGACATCAGCGCGCTATCCCAGTACCACCTCCTGACGTCAGCGCGCTATCCCAGTACCACCTCCTGACGTCAGCGCGCTATTCCAGTACCACCTCCTGACGTCAGCGCGCTATCCCAGTACCACCTCCTGACATCAGCGCGCTATCCCAGTACCACCTCCTGACGTCAGCGCGCTATCCCAGTACCACCTCCTGACATCAGCGCGCTATCCCAGTACCACCTCCTGACATCAGCGCGCTATCCCAGTACCACCACCTCCTGACATCAGCGCGCTATCCCAGTACCACCACCTCCTGACATCAGCGCGCTATTCCAGTACCACCTCCTGACGTCAGCGCGCTAACCCAGTACCACCACCTGACATCAGCGCGCTATCCCAGTACCACCTCCTGACATCAGCGCGCTATCCCAGTACCACCACCTCCTGACATCAGCGCGCTATCCCAGTACCACCTCCTGAGGTCAGCGCGCTATTCCAGTACCACCTCCTGACGTCAGCGCGCTATCCCAGTACCACCTCCTGACATCAGCGCGCTATCCCAGTACCACCTCCTGACGTCAGCGCGCTATCCCAGTACCACCTCCTGACATCAGCGCGCTCTCCCAGTACCACCTCCTGACATCAGCACGCTATCCCAGTACCACCTCCTGACATCAGCGCGCTAACCCAGTACCACCACCACCTGACATCAGCGCGCTAACCCAGTACCACCACCACCTGACATCAGCGCGCTAACCCAGTACCACCACCTCCTGACATCAGCGCGCTATCTCAGTACCACCACCTCCTGACATCAGCGCGCTATCCCAGTACCACCACCACCTGACATCAGCGCGCTATCCCAGTACCACCTCCACCTGACATCAGCGCGCTATCTCAGTACCACCACCACCTGACATCAGCGCGCTATCCCAGTACCACCACCACCTGACATCAGCGCGCTATCCCAGTACCACCTCCTGACATCAGCGCGCTAACCCAGTACCACCTCCTGACATCAGCGCGCTAACCCAGTACCACCACCTCCTGACGTCAGCGCGCTATCCCAGTACCACCTCCTGACATCAGCGCGCTATCCCAGTACCACCTCCGGACATCAGCGTGCTATCCCAGTACCACCTCCTGACGTCAGCGCGCTATCCCAGTACCACCTCCGGACATCAGCGTGCTATCCCAGTACCACCTCCTGACGTCAGCGCGCTATCCCAGTACCACCTCCTGACATCAGCGTGCTATCCCAGTACCACCTCCTGACGTCAGCGCGCTATCCCAGTACCACCACCTCCTGACATCAGCGCGCTATCCCAGTACCACCTCCGGACATCAGCGTGCTATCCCAGTACCACCTCCTGACGTCAGCGCGCTATCCCAGTACCACCACCTCCTGACATCAGCGCGCTTTCCCAGTACCACCTCCGGACATCAGCGCGCTTTCCCAGTACCACCTCCTGACATCAGTGCGCTATCCCAGTACCACCACCTCCTGACATCAGCGCGCTATCCCAGTACCACCTCCTAACGTCAGCGCGCTATCTCAGTACCACCACCTCCTGACATCAGCGCGCTATCCCAGTACCACCACCACCTAACATCAGCGCGCTATCCCAGTACCACCTCCTGACATCAGTGCGCTATCCCAGTACCACCTCCTGACATCAGCGCGCTATCCCAGTACCACCACCTCCTGACATCAGCGCGCTATCCCAGTACCACCTCCTGACATCAGCGCGCTATCCCAGTACCACCTCCTGACATCAGTGCGCTATCCCAGTACCACCTCCTGACGTCAGCGCGCTATCCCAGTACCACCTCCTGACGTCAGCACGCTATCCCAGTACCACCTCCTGACGTCAGCACGCTATCCCAGTACCACCACCTCCTGACATCAGCGCGCTATCCCAGTACGACCTCCTGACGTCAGCGCGCTATCCCAGTACCACCTCCTAACATCAGCGCGCTATCCCAGTACCACCACCACCTGACATCAGCGCGCTATCCCAGTACCACCACCTGACATCAGCTCGCTATCCCAGTACCACCTCCTAACATCAGCGCGCTATCCCAGTACCACCACCTCCTGACATCAGCGCGCTATCCCAGTACCACCTCCTGACATCAGCGCGCTATCCCAGTACCACCACCTCCTGACATCAGCGCGCTATCCCAGTACCACTTCCTGACATCAGCGCGCAATCCCAGTACCACCACCTCCTGACATCAGCGCGCTATCCCAGTACCACCAGCTCCTGACATCAGCGCGCTATCCCAGTACCACTTCCTGACATCAGCGCGCTATCCCAGTACCACCTCCTGACGTCAGCGCGCTATCCCAGTACCACCACCTCCTGACATCAGCGCGCTATCCCAGTACCAACACCACCTGACATCAGCGCGCTATCCCAGTACCTCCACCTCCTGACATCAGCGCGCTATCCCAGTACCACCTCCTGACATCAGCGCGCTATCCCAGTACCACCACCTTCTGACATCAGCGCTGTCCCAGTACCACCTCCTGACATCAGCGCGCTATCCCAGTACCACCACCTTCTGACATCAGCGCGCTATCCCAGTACCACCACCTTCTGACATCAGCGCGCTATCCCAGTACCAACACCACCTGACATCAGCGCGCTATCCCAGTACCACCACCTGACATCAGCTCGCTATCCCAGTACCACCACCACCTGACATCAGCGCGCTCTCCCAGTACCACCACGACCTGACATCAGCGCGCTATCCCAGTACCACCTCCTGACATCAGCGCGCTATCCCAGTACCACCACCTGACATCAGCGCGCTATCCCAGTACCACCACCTGACATCAGCGCGCTATCCCAGTACCTCCACCTCCTGAGGTCAGCGCGCTATTCCAGTACCACCTCCTGACATCAGCGCGCTATCCCAGTACCACCACCTCCTGACATCAGCGCGCTATCCCAGTACCACCTCCTGACATCAGCGCTCTATCCCAGTACCAACTCCTGACGTCAGCGCGCTATCCCAGTACCACCTCCTGACATCAGCGCGCTATCCCAGTACCACCTCCTGACGTCAGCGCGCTATCCCAGTACCACCACCTCCTGACATCAGCCCGATATCCCAGTACCACCTCCTGACATCAGCGCGCTATCCCAGTACCACCTCCTGACGTCAGCGCGCTATCCCAGTACCACCACCACCTGACGTCAGCGCGCTATCCCAGTACCACCTCCTGACATCAGCGCGCTAACCCAGTACCACCACCACCTGAGGTCAGCGCGCTATCCCAGTACCAGCTCCTGACGTCAGCGCGCTATCCCAGTACCAGCTCCTGACGTCAGCGCGCTATCCCAGTACCAGCTCCTGACGTCAGCGCGCTATCCCAGTACCAGCTCCTGACATCAGCGCGCTATCCCAGTACCCCCTCCTGACATCAGCGCTCTATCCCAGTACCACCTCCTGACGTCAGCGCGCTATCCCAGTACCAGCTCCTGACGTCAGCGCGCTATCCCAGTACCAGCTCCTGACATCAGCGCGCTATCCCAGTACCACCACCACCTGACATCAGCGCGCTAACCCAGTATCACCACCTCCTGACGTCAGCACGCTATCCCAGTACCACCTCCTGACGTCAGCGCGCTATCCCAGTACCACCTCCTGACGTCAGCGCGCTGTCTCAGTACCACCTCCTGACATCAGCGCGCTAACCCAGTACCACCACCTCCTGACGTCAGCGCGCTGTCTCAGTACCACCACCTCCTGACGTCAGCACGCTGTCCCAGTTCCTAATTTATTTTTTTAAAATGACAGAGTCTTCACACCAGAAGCGGCAGCAGAGAACAGGCCAGGTGCCCGGTTTGTACACTGATATCACGTGGTCCATGCCTAGTCTGCAAAATCGTGGAGGAGAGATTCCTCCATTTTGTAGCTTCCGGAAAACATCAGGAGTGTGTAAAGAATTGAAGATGGATCAGTTTATAGTAAGGAAGAAAGGACCAGAGACACAAACAGGCCAGGATCCCACAACTGAATCTGCTGGAGGGATACCATGGCAAAACAAAGCCGTGCTGGTGTGAGCTTCAGGGCCTCTGATGGACAACCCATTAAGAAGAAGCTGAAGTCGGGAACAAAAAAGTATAAAGATGATTTCTTGAAGTATGGCTTTATTAATTGTGCCAATGCAAATCAGGATGCAAACCCATATGTGTTATATGCAGGAAAGTACTGGCAAATATTAGATTAAAACCCTCAAAACTTCAAAGGCATTTGACGACTAAGCATGGCAAGTTCGAGAAAAAAACCTCTTGATTTTTTGCAAAGGATGCAGCGAGAGCTTAAATCATCAGCTGAAGTCCTTATTAGAAATGTAACATTGAATGACAAAGCAAGTGAGATTGTGAGGACCAAGCAGGTCCACTTGTCCCATTAAAGATAAGTTAAAATGGTAGGTTGCAAAGTTCAGACAGCGTGGGTTACGAAGTTCAGCCAGCATGGATCACTATGTTCGGCCGGCATGAGTCGCGAAGGTCAGTCAATCAGCGTGGGTCCTGAAGGATGGCTGGTTGGTAAAAATGGGTCGGGACAAAATAGTTTGAAAAACACTGCTGCTTGGAGGATTTCTTTTCCAAGAAGAGGCTCTTAAAAATGACAAACAGAGAAAGAAAAGAAAATGTCTTTATGAATAGAAGATGTCGTGCCCTTATAATGATATAAAGTGATACCAATCGCTCATAAAGGATTCTGCAAACCCATTGTGAGTTAATTTATTGAGATGAGTCACATGGGAACATTCGTACAGAGATACAAAGCTTGAAGACACATTAACAGCAAAGCTGTCTGCGTATTCTTTGCTTAAAAGCAAAAAGTGAAACTCAACTGGATCACATGACATGCTTCCTTTCTAGTGATGTCATACTTCTATCCCTTATAGGCATATTACAATTGCAGACATGGAAAAACCTGCGCAAAATTATGTACAGTTGAAATTTCAAAAACAGAAGTAATAATACACAGGAGTTTTCTGCATGAATTTGGGTAAGATGGGAGTGTTGAACACATGAATGCATACCTGAAATAAATGGTGCCAAGCTCTTATAACCTCTTTCTTTTTAACTAAAGCCTCTCCTTTCTGGTACTCTCTTAACTGTGGCCTTGTTAATTGTTATTTTGTTATTTACAGCAGAGAAGGACGACATTTGACCCACCGTGTCTATACCGGCTCCCTAGCTAGGCCCATTCCCCAGCCCTATCTACATAGCCCTCGAAATTCACCACTTTCAAATATATATCCAGCTCCCTTTTGAAACCTATGTCATCCCCCTTCACCACTCTCCCAGGCAGCACATGCCAAACCCCAACAGCTCTCTGAGTAAAGACGTTTCTCCTCATCCCACACCTAGCTCTCTTGCTGACTATCTTGAAATTGTGACCCTCCCTAGTCATTGAAATACCAACTAGTGGAAACAGAATATCCTTCTTTACCCTGTCAAAATAGTTCAGAGTTTTAAACACCTCAGTAAGGTCACCTCTTGTCCTTGTATCTAAAATTCCTCATTCCTGTATTATTCAAGTAAATCTCCTCTGCACTTTCTCCAGGGCTTTAACATCCTTCCTTGAATAAGGTACCCAGAACTGAACACAGTACTCCAAATGTGTAGTATCAATTCCTTGCTTATATTCTCTTTGCCTCTATTTATAAACCCAAGGATACTATAAGCCTTCTTAACACCTGTTTCAACCTGCTTGGCCACCTTCAGAGAATTATGCACTTGAACCCCGAGGACCCTCTGCTCCTGTGCTCCCCTCAAAGTTGTACCATTGAGCCTATATTGTCTCCCCATGGTTCTTCTATCAAAATGCATTACCTCACATTTGGCTGCATTGACGTGCCAGGTGTCTGACCATTTGGCCAACTAGTTAATGTCCCTCTGAAGTCGCTCACTGTCATACTCACAATTAACTATTCTCCCTAGCTTAATGTCATCTGCAAATTTAAAGATTTTGCCCTCAACACCCACTTCTAAATCATTTATATGAATCAGAAAAAGTAAGGGGGCAGAATCCTCCCCCCCCCCCCCCCCCCCCCCCCACACACACACACGCCGGGTAGGAGAATCGCCGAGGCGCCACGCGAGTCCCGCCACGCTACCCCAGCACCTGCACGCAATTCTCCCACCCCCACAAACTCACGCGGCGAGATTCACGGCTGGCCGCTCGGAGAATCACGAATCGCCGCTCGGAGAATTGCCGCTCGTTGTTTGCAAAAGGCGAGCGGCGATTCTCCTACCCGAATGGGCCAAGCGGCCGCTCCAACACGACATGTTCCCACCGGCGCCGTCCACACCTGGTCGCTGCCAGCAGGAACTGCGCGGGAGTGCTGGGGGGGGGGGGGTGGCCTGTGGGAGGGGGGGGGCCTCCGATGGGGTCTGGCCAGCGATCGGTGCCCGCCAATCGGCGGGCCGGCCTCTCTAAAGGAGGACCTCCTATCCTCCGCCACCCCGCAAGATCCATCCGCCATCTTCTTGCGGGGTGGACTCGTGGAGGACGGCAACCGTGCGGGTGACGCATTTACGCTGCGCCGGCCTCGTCATTTACACGGAGCCAGTTTTTACATGGTGCCAAGGCCCAGAGAGCGTAAATGACGCAACGCCGCTCCGAGCCCCGCCGGGGGCGGGAGAATAGGGGGCTGGGAGCAGGCTCTGACGCCGGAGTGAAACACTCCGGTTTTCACTCCGGCGTCGGCACTTAGAACCCCGTTGGGAGAATTGCGCCCAGGGTCCCAACACTGAGCCCCTGGGGAACACCACTTTCAACTCATCTCCAGCCTGAGAAATGCACATCTATACTTACTCTCTGTTTCCTATCTCTTAGCCAACTTCTAATCCATGCTGCCAAGGACCCTACAAGCCCAATCATTATGAATTTGGGAACCACCCTGCCATGTGGCACTGTATCAAATGCTTTCTGAAAGTCCAAATATGTAACATCTATGGCACTATCTTCATCCACTGCCTGTGTCACCTCGTCAAATAATCCGTTAAATTTGCCAGACATGACTTGCCCTTGGCAAAGCCATGTTGACTGTGTAGTATTAACTTATTTTTCTCAAAGTGTATATTTATCTCATCCCATACTATGGCCTCCCATCAGTTTTCCCACTATTGATTATAACAGTTTTCTATAAATGGTTTTTATAATTTTAACATTATCTCTTTGCTTTTGTCCTGCATGCACAGTTTAAAAAAAATAAAAATCCACTGTCTTATTTGAAAGCCTTTCTTTCCAATTTATGAGTTATTTGCCTTTTATCTTAATGAAATTAATGTGATTACATGCAAGCATAATTATTGTTGTTAATTTCCTCTATTTCGATTCATATAGTGAACCTAATTATATATTATACGTTTCTGCCCGTGTACTTATCCTTACATTACCCACTTCATTTCTTAGAACTAAAAGCATCAATGGTTAGTTTGGACTAAAAACATGCTGTAGTTGATTTTAATCCATAATGTCTTTGGAAAGGTGGATAGGCAGGTGCAAAATGTGCTCACTGATCTAAATTTCAGGCTTGGGCTAATTTGACTCCTGGACCCAATTTACATTTGACTGGTGGAACTTCCGCCTGATCATGTTGACAACAGGAAGCCTCCACTCTTTCTTGATGGCCATTAGACCATAAGATGTCGGAGCAGAAGTAGGCCATTCGGCCCAATGAGTCTGCACCGTCATAGTGAACCGAAGTGATAATCCTCAATTCCACTTTCCCACCTTATCCTCATAACCCTCGATTCCCTAACTGATTAAATATCTGGGTCACGCAGTGGATAGCACTGCTGCCTCACGGTGCCGAGGACCTGGGTTTGATCCCGGCCCAGAGTCACTGTCCGTGTGGAGTTTGCACATCCTCCCTGTGTCTGCGTGAGTCACACCCACCACAACCCAAAGCCATTGGCTGGTTTAGCATAGTTGGCTAAACAACTGGCTTGTAATGTTGAACAAGGCCAGCAGCGCGGGTTCAATTCCTGTACCGGCCTCCCCGAACAGGTGCCGGAATGTGGCGACTAGGGTCTTTTCACAGTAACTTCATTGAAGCCTACTTCTGACAATAAACAATTATTATTATTATGTGCGGGGTAGGTGGATTGGCCACACTAAGTTGCACCTCAATTGGAAAACAAAGAATTGGATATTTTAAATTTTAATAACACCTGTCTACCTCATCCTTGCACATTTTTTTAAATAAATTTAGATTACCCAATTATTTTTTCCAATTAAGGGGCAATTTAGCGTGGCCAATCCACCTACTCTGCACATTTTTGGGTTGTGGGGGCGAAACCCACGCAGACACGGGGAGAATGTGCAAACTCCACACGGACAGTGACCCAGAGCCGGGATCGAACCTGGGACCTCAGCGCCGTGAGGCGATTGTGCTAACCACTAGGCCACCGTGCTGCCTATCCTTGCACATATTTAATGACCTAGCCTTTGGCTGTACGACTACGGTAAAGAATTCTACAGATTCACTACCCACTGAGAGATGAAATTCCCTCTCATCTCTGTCTTAAGTGGGCGACCTCTTACTATGAGATGCTGTCCTCTGGTCCAAGACTCTCACAAGAGGAAACAACTTTTCAGCATCTATTTAGTAACGCCCCCAGAGAATCCCACGCCTTAATAACGTCGCCCCTCATTCTTCTAAATGAATACAGGCCCAACCGACTCAACCTCTCGTCATAAAATAATCCCTCCATACCCAGGATCAACGTAGTGAACCTTCTCTGGACTGCCTTCAATGCTAATATATCTTTCCTTACATAAGGGAACCAAAACTGTTCCCAGTATTCCAGGTGTGGTCTAACTAGTGCTTTTTATAGTTTTAGCGGCACTTCCTTATCTTTGTAATCCAAATAAAGGCCAACATTCCATTAGCCTTCCCTATTACCTGCTGAGCTTGCATGCTACCTTTTTGTCATTTATGCATGAGGACCCCCAAATATCCCTGCACTGAAGATTTCTGCAATCTTGCTCCATTTAGATCATATTCAGCTTCTTTATTCTTCCAACCAAAGTGCATAACTTCACAATTCCTACCTTATATTCCATCTGTCAGGTTTTTGTCCACTCACTTAACCTGCCTTTTTCTCTCTGTAGACACTTGTGTTATCCTCACCACTTGCCTTCCCACCTATTTTTGTGTCATCCGCAAACATAGCAGCAGCATATTCACTTCCTTCATCCGAGTAGCAGAGAGGCAGTGGTTCTGCAAAGACCTTTTTAAAGCAGAAATGTACTTTTAGTGGGGGGCTACAGTCCAATCTGGCTAGTTTCACTGTTGGTCTGCATGCAACAAGGATTTTGGTCACAAATGAGGTGCAGGAAAGCCCACAGATCTTGTGAACCCTCCCTGGAGGGCATGGATGAAAAACAATGCCGAAGGATTGATGTCCTACCCACCAATAGTAGGAAAATTGCAAATGTAAATATTCACCAGGTCTGTAGAGAGATGGCTCAAATTGACAGTTGCAGGAGTTAATCCTCCTGACCAGCAAGTGGATCAGCCACATAATTGTTATGGCTACTAGTGCAGATAATCAGAGGCAGCAGTTGCGCTCAAGAAGCTCAACACAATCCAGGACAAAGCAGTTTCCTTGATTGGCACTCCATCTTTGGACACATTTATCGCTCTGGCTTCATCGTCGCCCGGGCAAAGATATGGACTGGGATTGTGCAATACGGCGGCTAAGTGTTGATGCCAGCGTAAACATCGGAGTGTTTCACGCCGGCATCATGGGCCTCCTGGCCCAGCGGTTCCGTGGCTCCAGAGGGCCAGCACGGCGACAAAGTGCTCCACGCAGTGAAATTCTAGCCAGGGGGATGATTCTCCAGGGCCGCTAACCCCAGCAAGGATTCACGATGGCCTGTTGAATCGGGCAACAGGGCCAAATTGTGATTATTACTGGGCATCAAACCTGTTACAAGTCCCCGGGCCCACTGCGGCCCAGATTGGGTGAGAGCCTGATTACAACTGATCGAAGTGTATTTAAATATCAGAGAATCCCTACAGTGCAGAAGGAGGCCATTCAGCCCATTGAGTCTGCAACGACCTTTCGAATGAGCACTCTACATATGCCAACTCCCCTCTATCCCCATAACCCCGGAACATAATCTATACCTCCCTGGACACCAAGGGCCAATTTAGCATGGCCAATCCACCTAATCTGCACATCTTTGGACTGTGGGAGGAAACCAGAGCACCCAGCAGAAACCTGTGCAGTCATGGGGAGAATGTACAAACTCCACACAGACAGCGACCTAAGACTGGAATTGAATCTGTTTCCCTGGAGCTATGAGGCAGCAATGCTAATCATCGTGCCATCTGTAGTGATCTCTGTGTATGAATATACATGATTAATGTATGTAAATGTAGTACAGTCAATTCAACACTAGCTGTCTCACTATCAGATGGTATAAGACTTTCCCGCTCTTTCTGAGAGTGTGCTTCAGGAGAGTGAACAGACACGACATAGATTATCTAGAGAGAGAGAAGTTATAAGTTATTTCCTTATTACATATAGTTAGTATAGTTAGTTAGTTATTTTTACTCAATTTTATTTCTTTTACTAGTTGAGTATTAAGTACAAAGGACTCACAGAATATTATTTATAATCCGATATATTATATATCCGAATATTATTATTTATCCGATGCCGATACGCAACCCTACACTGCCGGCCGCGGATCCGTGCATGCGCGCGGCTGGCGTCCGCAGGTCCGCGCATGCACATGGCGGCCGATTCCGCGCCGGGCCCATGCAACATGGTGGAGCCACAGAGCGGGCTGGCGCGGAAGAAGGAACGCGCGCCCGCCGATCAGTGGCCCCTGATCGCGGGCCTGGCCGTCGTGGAGGGCCCCCAGGAGTTTGATTTCCCCCCCCCCCAACCAGGACAGCCACCGTGGCTGCGGGTCCGAGCGCCCGCCGGGTTGAACCATACGTGAATCACGCCGGCAGGAACTCGGCCGTTCAACCGTGGAGGATTGTCGTCGGGGCCTCTTTCAATGGCCCCCGACTGGCTCCGCGTCGATCGCGTGGCTACTGGCGATTCCCCAGTCGCCATAGAATTGGGTCCCGGTGTCGGACCCGATCACGGGTCTGAGCCCCTATTCTCCGCCCCTGCGCTGAGCGTGATTTTGGCATGGAAGCGCGGAGAACCCCGGCCATGGAGCTTGCTACCTAATGGCATTGAATAACATTTGTAAATGCAGGGGTGTAGTGCCAAATTGTGAGGTGTCGGAGCTTAAAAAAAATGTGCCGGCCTTACCATTTCTATATCTGCTATTACATTGTTTCCTTAGGTATTTATAATTTGAATCCCCAAAAGTCAGTGAAGCTATGCTCTATAAGTGAATAGAATTGATTTTGCCACTGCCACCAATCTCTATCTCACCTCTATATCCAACAAACCCCTCCCCCCCCCCCCCCCCCCCCCGCACAGCCCCTCCTGCAGCCCCTTCCCTAACCTCCCCAGCAGCAGCACAGCAATGAATGAAATTGACCTGACAGAGACCGGCTTCAAATAATTGTAATTCTCAGCCTGAAAGTGGCAATGTTTTTTTTAAAGCTGGTCTGTCAGGACCCAAGCTCTGGAACAGAGGTACAGCAGCTTAGCTTTCTCAGCAGCGATGGCCATTTCTGTGGCAGCAGCTCAAAGGAGAGGGCACTTATATGGTCAGGCACCCTCAAAGATGTGTAGTGGGATTGGAAGATACTGGGACCAAGCACGCACTGGCAATAATGGGGACGGATGTTGCAGCCAGGGTTCCCTCCATGCGGCATGGAATTATGATGTACCCTCCCCATAAAAACTGTCTGGGAGGCCACCCAATGGGTGATCTCGCCACACGGTGCTGGGCCCCCATGACATGAAGTACAGAGGTGGAAAGGGGCTCTAATTTAACTATTTAAGTGGCTCAATTGGCTCACGGAGGCAGCTGCCTTCCCTTGTGATTTTGCGAACTTACCATCACCAAAGAGCCTGGAAAATATCAGCCAATGTTTCTTTACAATTATTTCCCTGATAGCTGCATCTCCACTTTAAAGGTTGCTGGCTGCTTTAAATGGTGGCAGTGGTTTAGGGATCATGAGCAGCTTGGGGCCTAAATTAAAAAGCAGAGCCACAGGGGTGGGTTTTATGCCCACTCCGCTGTCATATTGAAAGGCAGGGGATTCATACAATAAAGTGGGTGGCCTGCCAACCCCGTCCTACCCCTCTTATCAGTGGGTGGGTTTTTTTGGGGGGGAGGGGAAGAAATGCCAGGAAACCTGCCTGTCCTTAGGCCGATATTTGGACAATTAACCTCTACATAAGGGCTTCCTTCATTCTGCATCCTCCACAATTTTTTAGTTTGTGGGAAGGTGGAAGCAAGTAGGGCAGCCCTGTAGGTTTGATAATATGGACTGCCATTGGCGGGAGGGGGGAATAACTCCTTTCGGAATCTACCCATCAGAGGTGCCTCCCCCCACTTTGTCCCTTCTCCTGGCCCCTCTAACTCAATCTTCTGCCCCATCCCCTCGCTCAATGAATTGGCCTAACCATGCCAGCATAAAACCACCAACTTACCTGAAATCATGTAGACGTGCGCACTGGTTGTAGCCACAACTGTGTCTACCACTCTCTTCTGGTGCTGCTGGGATGACAGATTACTTGGCAGGTATCTTGGACAGGAATTCCTGTCCCTGACGGGTGAAAATCCCACTCTGCAGTATCAATGCTACTCGCGTCGTATTATCACCGCGGAGAGCTTGATTTCATGTCAGCCAGGTGCCAACAGACTTCTAGGTCAGAGGGTGGGAAATAAGTGATTCATGCCCTGTAAAACTGAATATTCAAGAGCATTTGACACGTAGGAAGGATAGGAACATAGGTTACAAGAAAGGAAGATAAGGTGCAGTAGCTCTGTTATAATGGATAGGATTAGTACAGTAGTGAGAAATTATCTTGGCTCAGAAGATCAAGATGTTGAATCAATTTGGGTGGAGATGAGAAATAGCAACATAAATCAGTAATTGAAGTAATTCATAGGCCAACGAACAGTTATATTGTAGAACAGAGTAGGCATCAAGAAATAATGCAACTTGTGAGAAGGGTACTACAATAATCATGGCAAATTTTAATATTTATATGGATTGGACAGATCAATTTGACAAGAGTATCCTTGAGGATGAGTCTATGGAGTGTATCATAGAATCATAGAATTTACAGTGCAGAAGGAGGTCACTCAGCCCATCGAGTCTGCTCCGTCTCTTGGTGGTGAAAACAGAGAAGAGGAGGAAGTTCTTCAGCCAGAGGGTAGTGAATCTGTGGAATTCTTTGCCGCAGAAGACTGTGGAGGCCAAGTCACTGAGTGTCTTTAAAACAGAGATATATAGGTTTTTGATCAATAAGGGGATCAGGGGTTATGGGGAGAAGGCAGGAGAATGGGAATGAGAAAAATATCAGCCATGATTGAATGGCGGAGCAAACTCGATGGGCCGAATGGTCTACTTCTACTCCTATATCAGCCATGATTGAATGGCGGAGCAAACTCGATGGGCCGAATGGTCTACTTCTACTCCTATATCCTATGGTCTTATAATAAACTGTCAAGCACAGTCTAATGAAAGGAACTGCACTGTGAAATTGAATGGATGCTTAGCATTTCAAAAGATCTCAGGGGTCAAGCCTTTTCAAGTGTTGAGGGCTTTCTGGAAGGTCTGACACTTCAACACGCTGCAGTTTCAAAGGCATATGTTATGAAAGGGAAAGGGTTCTTGCATTGATTCTTGACTGAACCGCCTGCACTGCTCATCGGCAATTCAGAGTGAGGAGGCTGGAAGGGACAGTCTAGATATGGGATCCCCATCCCAGGGGAGGGTCCCAACATCAAGCCCTCAGCCCAAGCCCACCCAACCTCCAGGGCCCTTGGGCAACTCCCCTCTGCAGCCTGGCAGCGGCAGAGGGGCATCTTATCAATGGGGTGACCCCTCGGGATCCCGGGCTGTGCTTAGCCATATTTGCACCAAAGCACATCCGGTGGATTTCCTGCTGTGTGGGTTGGAGGAACACGGGAGCTGCTAGGGGAATGTCTATGGATATAATTTATATGGGCTTCCAGAAGGCATTTGATAAAGTCCTACACAAGGGTGGCATGGTGGTGCCTGCGGCGCTGAGGACCTGGGTTTGATTCCGGCCCTGGGTCACTGTCAATGTGGAGTTTGCACATTCTCCCATGTCTGCATGGGTTTCATCCCCACAACCCAAAGGTATGCATGGTAGATGGATTGGCCATGCTAGAATTGCCCCTTAATTGGAAAAAAATATAATAATTGGGTACTCTAAATATAAGGTTGAATCCCATGGAGCTGAGGGAAAATTATTGACATGGTTAGAAAATTGGTTGAGTGGCAGGCGACAGAGAGTGGGGATAATGGGCAAGTACTCTAATTGGCAGGATGTGACTAGTGGTGCACCACAGGGATCCGAGTTTGGGCTTCAATTATTCACACTATTCATTGATGACTTGGATGATGGCATAGAAAGTTATCTATCCAAATTTGTGGATGTAGGTGGCATTGTAGACAGCCAAGATAATGGCATTAAATTGCAAGGTGATAGGGCAGCTCGGTGGCGCAGTGGTTAGCATTGCTGCCTCACGGCGCCGAGGTCCCAGGTTCGACCCCGACTCTGGGTCATTGTCCGTGTGGAGTTTGCACATTCTTCCCGTGTTTGCATGGGTTTCGCCCTCACAACCCAAAGATGTGCAGAGTAGGTGGAATGGCCACGCTAAAGTGACCGTTAATTAGAAAAAAATGAATTGGATACTCTAAATTTATTATTTCTTTAATTGCAAGGAGATATTAACAGACTAGGTGAATGGGCAAAACTGTGTCAGGTGGAATTTAATGTAAGCAAGTGTGAGGTTATCCATTTTGGACCAAAAAAGATAGAGCAGAGTACTTTCTAAATGGAAAGGGGTTAGGTACAATAGATGTCCAAAGGGACTTGGGGGTTCAGATCCTTAAAACAAGGACAGAAAATAATCAAAAAGATTCATGCTAGCCTTTAAATCTAGAAGATTGGAATATAAAGATACAGGGTTATGCTGCAACTATACAAAACCCTGGTTAGAACCCACTTGGAGGGCTGTGAGCCATTCTGGGCACCTCACTTTAGGAAGGATATTTTGATCTTGGAGGGAGTGTAACATAGGTTTACAAAAATGATACCTGGATTACAGGGGTTGAGTTATGAGTAAAGGTTACTCAATTAGACCTGTTTATGCTAGAATTTAGAAGGTTAAGGGGTGATCTGATCTGATCGAAGGATTCAAGATGTTAATAGGGAAAGACAGGGTAGATAAAGATAAACTATCTCCACTGATTGGAGATTCTGAAGCTAATTTTAAATTTGAGATAGATACATTTTTGTTAAGTAAAAATATTCAAGGATATGGACCAAAGCCAGGTATATGGAATTGGGTCACAGATCAGCCATGGTCTCATTGAAAGGTGGGACAGGCTCGAGGGGCTGAATCACCTATTCCTATTCCGATGTTCCTATGCTGCCCAGTCCAATTTTTCAGCGACAGTCCATTCGCCGCCCGATCGGAATTCCCTATCGCAGCAGCAGAGAACGGAGAATTCCGGCCATGGTCTCATTTTGAAGGATCCTGTAGGCAAGAGTCATCATAACATGTGGGAATTTCACATTCAGTTTGAGGGTGATAAACCTATTTCTGAACCTAGCGTCTTAAAGTTAAATAAAGGCAATTGCAAAACTATGAAGACAGAGTTGGCTACAGAGGACTGGGGAAATAGATTAAAAGGTGCGGTGAATGTGTAACCACTATAATTCACACTGTACATTACTGTGTCCCGGTGGGCTCCATCTGTGAGCCGTTACGCGGCTCTGCCCACGGGGAGATGAGGAGCATGTACAGGGCTCCGCCCCCAGCAGGAAGTATAAGTGCTGCGGTCCTACGAGTCCGCCCTCAGTTCAGTTTAGTCGCAGGCAGGCTCAGTTGTAAGCCGATTAAAGCCACAGTTTACTTCAACTCAGGTCTCTGAATGAATTGATGGTCGCATCAATTTAATCAACTTAAAAACTACTATGGAATCAGCCCATAACCTGACCGACTAGAACTCGATCCACAGGCCGCAGAAGCAAAATAAATTTTTTTGCATTGGCTTCAGTGCTTCAAGGCCTACCTGACTGCGTCGACTACCTCCCCTGTTACAGAAGAACAGAAACTCAGTCTTCTCCACGCACGGGTGAGCCATCGTAATTCAACTCAACTTGATGTAACTGACTCTTATACTGAGGCCCTCGCGATACTCGACCGCCTGTACGTGCGGCTCGTGAATGAAGTCTACGCGCGGCACATCTTTACAACTTGCCGCCAGAGCCCTGCAGAGTCGCTAGAAGACTACCTGCGCGACCTTAAAGCTCTAGCACGAGGATGTAACTTCCAGGCCGTGACAGCCTCCCAGCACATGGAACTCGCTGTCCGAGATGTGTATGTTGCAGGGGTCCGATCCAATTATGTGCGGCAGCGTCTTCTTAAGAAGGGGGCCCAGGACCTGGAGGACAAATTTTAAATGCGTTCCCAACCGATCACGCGACCCCATCGTGGACCCCTGACCAGAGACTGCTCCAGGCCTGCGCCGCACGGCCACCCGCCCACCACGGAGGGCTATCGTGCCACTTTTGCGGCCAGCCCCAACACTCCCGGCAGCACTGCCCGGCCCGCAACGCGACCTGCAGCAGCTGTGGGCAGAAAGGGCACTTTGCTAAGTTCTGCCTGGCCAAAGCTAAAAACTCTAACTCGAACCCTAACCCGAACACTCGATCCTCCAACTCACAGACGTTAACAATACAGGGCACCAACTACACCAGCTTCCAACTGTATGTAATCCCAGGCCTCTGCGCTCCCCTCCTCCTAGGACTGGATTTCCAGTGCAACCTCAGGAGCCTAACACTCAGCTTCGGCGGACCCCTTCCCCCACTCACTATCTGCAGTCTAGCAACTCTGAAAATCGACCCCCCTCCACTCTTGGCTAATCTCACCGCCAACTGCAAACCAGTGGCCATTCGCAGCAGGAGGTATAGCCTGCAGGATCGGGTGTTTATTAGATCCGAAGTCCGGCGTCTCTTAAGTGAAAGAGTCATAGAGGCCAGTAATAGCCCCTGGAGAGCTTAGGCGGTGGCCGTCAAGATCGGGAAAAAGTTCTGGATGGTGGTTGATTACAGCCAGACCATTAACCGGTTCACGCACCTCGATGCATACTCCCTCCCCCGGATTGCAGACATGGTGAATCAATCGCCCAGTACCGCATATTCTCCACGGTGGATCTGAAGTCTGCATATCACCAGCTCCCAATCCGCCCGGAGGACCGCCACTACATGGCGTTCGAGGCAGAAGGCCGCTTCTTCCATTTCCTCCGGGTTCCCTTTGGCGTCACAAACGGGGTTTCGGTGTTCCAACGAGCAATGGACTGAATGGTGGACCAGTACTGGCTGCGGGCCACGTTTCCGTACTTGGATAATATCACCATCTGCGGCCATGATCAGCAGGACCACGACGCCAACCTCCACCGATTTCTCCAAACCGCCCAGAAACTCAACCTCACCTATAATAAGGAGAAATGCATTTTCCGCACAACCAGGCTTGCCATCCTCGGCTACGTCGTGGAAAACGGGGTCCTAGGACCCGACCCTGACCGTATGCTCTTACGACTCCCTCTCCCTCACTGTTCCAGGCTCTCAAGAGGTGCCTCGGACTTTTCTCATACTACGCCCAGTGGGTCCCCCAGTATGCGGACCCGAAGCCCGCCCACTATTTAAGGCTACACTCTTCCCGCTGTCAGCCGAGGCTCGCCAGGCCTTCAACTGCACCAAGGCGGACATCGCCAAAGCCGCCATGCGGGCAGTAGATGAATCCGTCCCATTCCAGGTGGAGAGCAACGCCTCAGAGGTCGCTCTCGCTGCCACTCTGAACCAGGCAGGTAGGCCGGTAGCGTTCTTTTCCCGAACCCTCTCCGCTTCGGAACTTCGACACTCCTCAGTCGAAAAGGAAGCTTAATCCATTGTGGGAGCCGTACGGCACTGGAGGCACTACCTCGCAGGTAGGATGTTTACCCTCATCACCGACCAGAGATCGGTTGCCTTTATGTTTGATAACTCGCAGCGGGGCAAAATCAAGAATGACAAAACCTTGCGGTGGAGGGTCGAACTCTCCACCTATAATTATGATAACGTATACCATCCTGGGAAGCTCAACGAGCCCCCAGATGCCCTGTCCCGCGGCACATGCGCCAGCGCGCAAGACAACCGACGACAGGCTATCCACAATGACCTCTGCCACCCGGGGGTCACACAGCTCGCCAACTACATCAAGTCCCGCAATCTGCCTTTCTCCACCGAGGAGGTTAAAGCTGTCACCAGGAATTGCCCGATCTGCGCGGAGTGTAAACCGCAATTCTATAGACCAGACAAGGGCCACTTGGTAAAGGTATTCCGGCCCTTTGAACGACTTGAGTATTGATTTCAAAGGGCCCCTCCCCTCGACCAACCGTAACGTCTACTTTCTCAATATTATAGATGAATTCTCCCGTTTCCCGTTTGCGATCCCATGCCCCGATATGACCTCCCATATAGTCATCAGAGCCCTGCACAGTGTCTTCACCCTGTTCGGTTTCCCCAGCTACGTCCACAGTGACAGGGGTTCGTCCTTCATGAGCGACGAACTGCGTCAGTACCTGCTCGGCAAGGGCATCGCCTCGAGCAGGACTATCAGCTACAACCCCAGGGGGAATGGGCAGGTGGAGAGGGAGAACGCGACGGTCTGGAAGATCGTCCTACTGACCCTCCGGTCCACGAATCTCCCGAGCTCCCACTAGCAGGAGGTCCTCCCCGATGCGCTCAATGCAATTAGGTCCCTCCTTTGTACAGCCACAAATCAGACTCCTTACGAGCGATTATTTGCCTTCCCTGGTAGAGAGGGTCCTGCTCCTGCACTCAAACCCCACTACGCGTTTGTTGAACACCCTGATGGCCGACAGGACACCGTTTCCCTCCGGGACCTGGCACCTGCAGGATTTACTACTACTATCACTACCACCGAGGTACCCCCCACACTACACCCCACCCGATCTCCCATGCCCTGCGCCCCTGGACCTACTTGCTTCCCGTGCCCCCTTCCACCCGACACACCGGTCCGCAGGAACGAAGCTCTGGAAGAACCACCCCCGGAGACCACCCTCGGATTCGCACCAAACATCTGTCCACAGCCATCCGAAGCGGCTGCAACTCCAGTGCTCCGTCGGTCTCAACGCACGATTCGAGCACCAGACTGACTGAACTTATAGACCCGTCACCCCCGCCGGACTTGATTTTTTTTATCAGGGGGTGAATGTGGTGTATGTGTAACCACTATAAATTCACACTGTACATTACTGTGTCCCTGTGGGCTCCATCTGTGAGCCGTTGCGCGGCTCTGCCCACAGGGGGAGATGAGGAGCATGTACAGGGCTCTGCCCTTGGCTCCGCCCCCAGCAGGAAGTATAAGTGCTGCGGTCCTACGAGTCCTCAGTTCAGTTTAGTCGCAGGCAAGCTCATTGTAAGCCGATTAAAGCCACAGTTTACTTCAACTCGTGTCTCTGAATGAATTGATGGTCGCATCAATAGGTAAGATAGTGGGTAAGCCCTGGTCGACATTGGGCTGCATTTTACTGGAAGGTGTACTGCTCAACTCACCTCACCCCGGCTAGAAGTCAAGCAGAAACCAGTTTAAAAAAGAAAATCTGCCCTGCGGCAGTAACACACTGCATGGCAACAACAAGGATAGTGTGGGAAATCCGGTCCTCAGCAGCTGCAGCCACTGATGCTGGCTGGCAGATCCTGCAGTCCTGGTGATGTCAGAAGTTAGTAGTGGGCACTTCTGGGACTGTGAACAGGCCCAGGATAAAGGCTCTAGTGGATTCTGGACTCTGGTAAGTCAGGGCATTGGGCAGCAAGGGATTGGAGGTGGGCCGTGTGGGTTTTGCAGTGTAGGCATGGGCAACATAATACTTGGTTTATAAACAAGCTCAATTGTCCCTTAATTATTTAATTTTGTCAATTTCATTCGAGAGGGCAGTGTGGTCAATTTTGTTATAGGAGGCAGCTTGGGGGTGGCCGGGAAGGTGTTGGGCAATGCACCCTGGCAGGAGGCTGTAAAATCCAGTAATTTAAGGAGCTATTTCATAGCTCTCAACAAAACATTATTCCATTGAGAAGAAGAGACTTTACAAAAAAGGTACACTATCTGTGACTACCGAAGGTAATTGAGGATGGTATCAAATTGAAAGACAAGGGGCTGAATTCTCTGTCAGCGGGATCCTCCGTTTCGCTGGCAGTGCACTCACACCCGCGGATTTCCCAATGGTATGGGGTGCCCACAATGGGAAACCACATTGGTCGGCTGCCGGAACAGAGGATCTCGCTGCCAGTGTCAGAACACGGGTGCAGTGGGACGGCAAATCCTGCCCGCGAAGTACAGTGTAGTGATGATTAGTGGTAGTCCAGAAGATTGTGAAAACTTTAGAAACCAGCAGAGGATGTCTAAAAATGATAAAGTAAAAAATTTAGTAAATGAGAGTAAACTTGCAAGAAACATAAAAATAGAGCAAAAGCTTCTCCGAGTATATAAAACGGGAAAAAAGGAATCACCAACAGTCTGTTCTGGTCCACTTACGTTGATGCAACAGTCAAGAAAGCCCAACAACTTCTCTTCATTCTATGGATGCTAAAGAAATTTGGCATATCTCCATCGACTCTTACAAACTTCTGCAGATGTGTGATAGAGAACATCCTATCTGGTATCACAGCTTGGTATGGCAACTGCTCGGTACAAGATCGCAAGAAACTGCTGAGTGTGGTGAACTCAGCTCAACACGTCACACAAGCTTGCCGCCCTCACATTGATTCTGTATACTCCTCCCGCTGCCTCAGGAAGGCAGACGTCATTATCAGAGACCCCTCCTGCCCAGGTATTGCCTTCTTCCAGACCCTTCCACCAGAAGGTACAGAAATCTGAAGACCCGCACATCCAGACATAGAACAGCTTCTTCCCCACAGCTACAAGACTCCTCAACGACTCCCCTCGGACTGATCTGTTCCCGGTAAGAACACTATTCACGATGCCCTATGCTGCTCTTGCACATGCATTTGCGATGTTTGACCCTTTGTTCTGCACTGTAACCAATCACTGTTTGTCGATGTACTATTTGTCAATGTTCTCTGGTGATTATCCTTTTTGTCTATTATGTACGTACTGTGTATGTTCCCTCAGCCGCAGAAAAATACTTTTTACTGTACTTCGGTACATGTGACAATGAATCAAATCAAATCAAAATAGCTAAAGTGAACATCCATCCTTTTGAGGATGAGACTGTGGAATGAATGATGGGAAACGAGGAAATGCAGAAGCTTTGAACAAGTATTTTATAACAAGTACTTTGTATCTATCTTCATGGTAGAAGACAGGAGAATCATCACGAGAACAATAGAAAATCAAAGGACAAAAGGGAGGGATTAACTTAAAACCATCACTATCATTAGGGAAAAATCACGAGGAAAACTACTGGGATCAAAGGCTGGCAGGTCTCCTGAGCCTGAAGGGCTGCATCTGAGGATCTTAAAAGAAGTGGTTCCATGGATAGTTGATGCATTGGTTGTAATCTTTGAAAATGTTTCAGGTTCTGAAAAGGTCCCAGTGGATGTGAAAGCTATAAAGTAAGGGCTTCACTAAGGTGCCGCAGAAACTATGACTGCTCAAGATGAGAGTTCATGCTGTTTTGGTAATATATTAATATGGACAGAGGTTTCGCTAACAAACAGAAAACAGAGCCATAATAAATAGGTCATTTTCAGATTGGCAAAATTTATCTAGTGAAGCCAATGCTGGGGCCTCAACTATTTACAAGTTATATTAACTTGGATGAAGGGACTCTGTATTGCAGCCAAATATGCTGATGATACATCGATCGGTGAGAAAGCAAATTGTGAAGAGGACATGAAGGGCGAGATTCTCTGGCCACCCCCCAGCAGGAGGTGGCCAGCTGTTGGTCAGTGGCGGGATCATCTGGTCCCACCGCTGTCAATAGGACTTCCCATTGCATCCACTCTTGACTGTCAGGAAACCTGTGACTGGAAGATGTCACTTCCAAGTGTCTGCCAAGGGATATAGGTAGTTTAAGTGAGGGTTAACAATTTACATAGAATTTACAGTGCAGAAGGAGGCCATTCGGCCCATCGAGTCTGCACCGGCTCTTGGAAAGAGCACCTACCTGATGCACCATCGATTGCACGTGAGGCGAGTGATTTACCAATGTCAGGCTTTAATTAACTAGAACACAGCCTGGCGATCGTCTACAGTGGAAAGGGACGATCGTCAGGCTTCTGAGCATTTATACCTCGTTGATAGAGGCGTGGTTAACTCAGCCTCTCGGCCAATCGGTCGAGAGGCACATGACCGACCAGGGCCAATGGTAAGCCGACGTTCTGGCCCAATGGCAGACGAGTATGCAGATCATATCATCACATTCACCCCTTACGGAGAAGGAAGGTGGGGGGGGGGGGGTGTGAACGAGACCCGGGGTGGGGGGGGGGAAGAACTGATGATATGAGTAGCCGTCGGGAGAATAATTTTCTCTCCGTACCCTTGTCGAATTTTGGGGCTTGCCACTGGCCCAGACATAACAATATTTACAAAAGGAAGTCCATGGGACCGTAGAACTCTAGAAGGATTCGATCAGTCGTTTGGTGGTCCTTGACGTCCTGGCCGAGCGCCGTAGTGGAGGAGGTGTCGTCGGATCGGCTGATGGTCCTGCTGATGTCCTGGAGTCCGGGAGCGATAGACTTCGAGTAGTCTCCGTCACCTGAGCTGGCCGTGGAGACGCCATGGATTTGGGATGGGGAAGCTGAGTGGGGTGCTGGGGTGAAAAAGGGGAGGGGGGGTCTGTGGTGGGGGGGGGGCTGCACGCCGGCGGATGCCAGGTCCCGGAGGGAGACCGTGTCCTGCCAACAATCGGGGTGCTCCACATACGCATACTGCGGGTTAGCGTGGAGTAACTGGACATGCTCCACCAACGGGTCGGACTTGTGCACCCGCACATGCTTCCGGAGCAAGATGGGTCCGGGGGTGACCAGCCACGTCGGGAGAGGGGATCCGGAGGACCAAGATGGCGGCGACCAGGACCCGCACGTGGGGTCGGGGCCCCAAGATGGTGGCGCCCAGGACCCGCACGTGGGGTCGGCACCCCAAGATGGCGGCGCCCAGGAAGCCCTCGTGGCCGCTGGAGGCGGAGCTAGCGTTGCCGGCGCTGTGAGCGGAGAGGCGCGCAGGCCGGCTCCAGGACGCTGGCTAGGTGCATCAGCTGTGGGAGGAGGTAAGGCACGCGGGCCGGGTGCGGGGGGGCCGGGGGCGGGGGGAGCCGAGTCGCGCTGCGGGCAGGCAGGGACCGGGGGGGCCCGGAGAGGCGAGCCGGTCGGGCGCCGGGGCCCGGGGGTGGGGGTAGCCGAGGTCCGGGAGCGGGGGAAGCAGGGCCGCTGCGGGCAGGCAGGGACCAGGGGGGCCCGGAGAGGCGATCCGGTCGGGCGCCGGGGCCCGGGGGCGGGGGGGAGAAACGTGCGCGGCGGGCAGGCAGAGGCCTGGAGGGGCCGGGGAGGTGCGCATGTCGGCTGGCGGGGCGTGAGTCGGGAGCGGCTGGAGGGGCCCTGGGGGAGAGAGGGAGGCACACAGGCCGTTTGCCTGTGTGCAGAGGCCTGGGGGAGGGGGGGAGAGTGCTGTGCAGCTTCCAGAAACGCTGCAGCCAGCGTTTTGGCCTGGCAGACCGTGGAGTAGTGGCCCTTCTTCCCGCAGCTCTTACAGAGGGCGGAGCGGGCTGGGCAGCGCGAGCGAGGGTGCTTATCGTACCCACAAAAGTAGCAGCGGGGCCCCGCGGAATTATCGGGGCGCCCCGTGGCACAAGCCTGAGGGAGGCCGGGAGCGGCGGGTGGCTGGTGGGAAGCGTGCCAGGCGGCGGCCTGGCCAGGGTCATAGGTGCGAGCGCTTAGATCTGCGACCTCCAGGGAGGCGGAGAGAGTCAGCGTCTCCGTTAAACTGAGTTCGTCTCTTTCCAGCATCCGCTGGCGGATCACGGGAGACAGCATCCCAGCCACGTAGCGGACACCGCTTCACAGGCGCAACCTCTCCCCAGGGCACAGAGGGCCCGGGCGTATTGGTCTAGAGACTCACCGGGGACCTGCTTTCTGGTGGCCAGCAGATGTCGAGCGAATACCCTGTTGATCGGTTTGATGAATTGTCCTTTTAGCTTTTGTATAGCGTCATCATAATCTGTTTCGTCTTCGATTATTGAGTAAGCGTCAATATCCACGCTGGAGTGGAGGACGTGCAGCTTCTGTGCCCCGGTGGGGGGGGGGGGGTGGTTGTAGATGCCAGGAACCCTTTGAGGCAAGTCAGCCAGAGTTTGAAAAGTTCTGTAGAGTTCGGAGTTTGCGGGCTGATGCGGAGGCATTCGGGCTTGATGCGGAAATCCATCTTCAAAGTTGTAGTTAATTAAATTGATGCACCATCGATTGCACGTGAGGCGAGTGATTTACCAATGTCAGGCTTTAATTAACTAGAACACAGCCTGGCGATCGTCTACAGTGGAAAGGGACGATCGTCAGCCTTCTGAGCATTTATACCTCGTTGATAGAGGCGTGGTTAACTCAGCCTCTCGGCCAATCGGTCGAGAGGCACATGACCGACCAGGGCCAATGGTAAGCCGACGTTCTGGCCCAATGGCAGACGAGTATGCAGATCATATCATCACACTACCCAAGGTCAACACCTCCACCCTATCCCCATAACCCAGTAACCCCACCTAACACTAAGGGCAATTTTGGACACTAAGGGCAATTTATCTTGGCCAATGCACCTAACCTGCACATCTTTGGACTGTGGGAGGAAACCGGAGCACCCGGAGGAAACCCACGCACACACAGGGAGGATGTGCAGACTCCACACAGACAGTGACCCAAGCCGGAATCGAACCTGGGACCCTGGAGCTGTGAAGCAATTATGCTATCCACAATTCTACCGTGCTGCCCATTTGGCAAACGGAGTATAATGTGGGAAAATATGTCCACTTTGAAAATAACCAAAAGTCAGAATATTATTTAAATTAAGAGAGGCTGCAGGATGCAGTGTTTCAGAGGAATCTTGGTGTTCTCGTACTTGAATCACAAAAGATTATCAGGGAGGTATACCCAGTAATTAGGAAGGCGAATGCAATGTTGGCCTTTTTGCAGTGGGGTGGCGTATAAAAGTAAGGGGAAATTTTAAAATAAATACACAGGGCATTAGTGAGATCTAAATGTTGCTCGTTCTGGTGAGTGTGCTTTACACTCAATTGGCTCTGTTTTATTCCTTAGCTCTAGAGTTGCCAGGTATCCTTATGATACCACCACGAGGTTCAAGTTCAAGTTCAGATCAATGACTCAATACACCAATTAGTAAGGTTCAAAACAAGATACGTTTATTAATACACAGTTATTTGCTACTCATGCATATAATACTAAAAGACTAAACTATTCCTACCACTAATAGGCCAATACTTATCTGTATAAGGGAATCCGCGGATCAGGGAACAATGGCCTCTTGCTCTGTACTGGATCTGCAGGCTTCCAGCTGGTATGGACTAAAGGGTCAGGAGTATCTATCTTGTAGCGTGCGTTGTATGACACTTACTTGGCGGTGCAGTAATTGGCCAGGCCTCTCCTTACGGTCAAGTTCTTCGAGAGCTGCTAAGGTGTTCTGCTGGGAGGGCTGGCTAAGAGAGTGAACTGAACTCGGGACCTGTCTTTTATAGGTCCTAGGGGCTTCGCGCCCTTTTGGGCGGACCCCGAGCGTACTTTCAATCGATTGGATCCCATACCAATCGATTGGTTTGAATTCCCCAATACTGGGGCCGCTTCTCAATCACTGGGCGGTTCTTTCTGGCTTGTTTGTCTTCTTTGTTTCGGACTCCCGTTGGCGTCGAGGAGTTTGACTTGCTATTGAATGTCTCAAATGTAGCTAATAGGTGTTGCTATTGTTCCCGGGGATCGCTCATCAATATGTATAACTGCTGGTTTCAGTGCTGTCTGCTTTCTTTGCAGGCAGAATACACAGGAAAAGTCTGAAAACTGCTTGTTCTTCTAGGATTGTCCAATTTTCCCTGCTGTCTTTGTGTTTCTCCATTTTGTGTGGGGAAGTGACCAACTCAGGTGGCTACAACACCCAGAATACTGCATAGTCTCCTTACTTAAGGAGGGATATGATAAAATATTAAAACATGCTGCTGTGCAGAGAGACCTGGGTGTGCTCGTGCATGAGTCGCAAAAAGTTGGTTTACAGGTGCAACAGGTGATTAAGAAGGCAAATGGAATATTGTCCTTCATTGCTAGAGGGATGGAGTTTAAGACTAGGGAGGTTATGCTGCAATTGTATAAGGTGTTAGTGAGGCCACACCTGGAGTATTGTGTTCAGTTTTGGTCTCCTTACTTGAGAAAGGACGCACTGGGGCAGGAGGGTGTGCAGAGGAGATTCACTAGATTAATCCCAGAGTTGAAGGGGTTGGATTACGAGTAGAGATTAAGTAGACTGGGACTGTACTCGTTGGAATTTCGAAGGATGAGGGGGGATCTTATAGAAACATATAAAATTATGAAGCGAATAGATGGGATAGATGCGGGCAGGTTGTTTCCACTGGCGGGTGAAAGCAGAACTAGGGTGCGTAGCCTCAAAATAAGGGGAAGTAGATTTAGGACTGAGTTTAGGAGGAACTTCTTCACCCAAAGGGTTGTGAATCTATGGAATTCCTTGCCCGTTGAAGCAGTTGAGGCTCCTTCATTAAATGTTTTCAAGATAAAGATTGATAGTTTTTTGAAGAATAAAGGGATTAAGGGTTGTGGTGTTCGGGCCGGAAAGTGGAGCTGAGTCCACAAAAGATCAGCCATGATCTCATTGAATGGCGGAGCAGGCTCGAGGGGCCAGATGGCCTATTCCTGCTCCTAGTTCTTATGTTCTTATGTTCATATGTTATACTTGCACTGGAGGGAATTCAACGGTTTATTAGATTGACTGCTGGGATTGAGCAAGTTGGGCCTCAATTGAATTTAGAAGAATGAGAGGTGATCTTATTGCAGCATATGAGATTCTGAGGGACTTGTCAGGGTGGATGCTGAAAGGATGTTTCCCTCGTGGGGAGGAGGGAGGGTGGGGGAGAGGGATATGGAGCTAGGGTGCACAGTTTAAAAATAAATATGTCTCACTTGAAATGGAGATGAGGAGAAATTTCTCTCAATGCGTCGTTAATCTTCAGAAATCGACGAGAAAGAACAGTGGAGGTTAGATCATTGAATATATTCAAGGTTGAGTAGAATTTAGAGTCAAGCAGGAGAGTTAATTTAAGGCCTCAAATCAGCCCAACCATGATCATAGTGAATAGTGGAGTGGGCCAAATAGACCATCCCTGCTCTGTTTATGTTCCCAATAAGATATTTTATGTTTCCTGGAGTATGCAATTAACTTTGGTATGTATGAACAGATATCAGAGTGTACTTTATACAGTTGACTTTTGAGATTATGATTCTGCTACATTTCAAAAGAAGTAGCATTTTTATATCTGCTCTCATTGGCCGGTATCAGTTGGGTATCTGTCAATCTTTTTATGAAGAATTAGCAAACTATGGTTATTCTGATGCCAGCAGATTTAAGGACAATATAGTGTTTTGCTTAATTGGAGTAGCATTTCTAACCTTGATATTTCAAAGGTGTGTGCCTTGTTATTCTCCCTTACTGTAGTTGTAACGTGGAATTCAACACTAGTCAGAAACTATTAAAAAGTGGAAGTGAGATAATTTGTTAATGTGTCTGTCTACCTTTATTGTGTACCTGTATTTTGGTTAAAATTAGTAAATTGTACGTCAGTAATCCTCGATGGATTCACGGAAGGATTGAAATTAAATAAATTGGATCCTAAAAAGGAACTTTTAGAAGTAGTGTTAAAAAGTGTGACGGGAAGTCGGATGATAAATGCCTCATTATGGAAAGCTGTTGGATGTCTTAGCTTCCTTTGCAGAGCTTTGATGATTCAGGTGCCCATATAAACAGCAAAGGGAGGACATACTGTAACCAGATATGTCAGTACAGTGGAATTTTAGATATAATAGCTTGAGATAGACAAAACACATTTGACCAAATGCATATGACAGGAATGGCTATATATTAGTTCTCCAATTTAAAACAAGTTGGAAATTGTTTCAATTTGATTATTTTGGGAACTACAGAAGTCATTTTCAGACTTCTTTTTTGTGAATGAAGCATAAACAAATACAAGCAGCAAGGACTATGGTGAGTGTCCCATCTAAATACCAATGGTAACCTATTATATTTCAAGAACTAATCGATCTCTACTTGATCTCACAGGCTCCTCGTTAAGCAACAATTTGATTTTAAAATTCTCATCCCAGTTTTCAGCTCCCTCCATGACCTTTCCCTCTTCTGTCCCTGTCAACTCCTCAAGCCCCACAACCCTCTGAGATACCTGTTCTCCAATTCTGGCCTCTTGGGCATCTACAATTCAAATTGCTCCACCCGTTGTGGCTGAACCTTTAGCTGCCAAGGCTGTAAACTCTGGAAGACCTTCCCTAAATCCCTTTACCTCTTGTTTTCTTTTGACACACTCCATCGAACCTGCTTTTTAACCAAGCTTTTGGTCACCTACCCTAATATCTCCTTAAGTGGCTCCGTCTCAAATCTTGTTAATGCTCCTGTGATGCGTTTGGGATGTTCTCTGCATTGAAGATGCTATATAATTACAAGTTGTTGTTAATTACTAATTAAAATTAGAGCATTCCCGTACCAACCTCCCCGGACAGGCGTCGGAATGTGGCGACTAGGGGCTTTTCACAGTAACTTCATTGAAGCCTACTCGTGACAATAAGCGATTTTCATTTAATTTCATTTCATAATGGCCGAGATTCTTCAAAACCCCGGTCAAGTATTGACGCCGGCGTAAACACTGAAGTGTTTCACGCCAGCGTCAACGGGCCTCTTGGCCCAGCGATTCAGTGGGCTGCAGGGGGTCAGGACGATGCCGGAGTGCTACCTGCTGCTCTGGCGCCAATACGCAGCCTGCACTGCTGGCGCGGGTCCACGCATGCGCGTGGTGGCCGTTTCCGTGCCGGCGCATGCGCATGATGGCCGTTTCTGTGCCAGCGCCGCACAATATGCGGGAGCCACACAGCGGGCACGCGTGGAAGGAGGTAGGTCCCCTCCATATTGCGCGCGCCCGCCAATCAGTAGCCCCCAATCGCGGGCCTGGCCTTCGTGCAGATCCCCCCGGAGTTTGATCCCCCCCCCTCCCCACCAGGATGGACACCGCGGTCGTGGGTCCGCGCTCCCGCCAGGTGGTACCAGGTTGGAACCACGGCGGCGGAACTCGGCAGGAACTCGGCCAGTCGACCGCGGAGAATGTTTTCAACGGCCCCCAACCGGCGCTGCGTTGACCGTGAACGCAACTGGCGCAAATTCTCCGGTTGCCGGAGAATTGCGTCCCAGCGTCAGAGCGGCGTGGCATCAATTTCCGGCATGACTGGCAACTCCCCGACCTGGCGTGGAGAATCCCGGCCAATATATCTGTTCTGCATGACATTGATGTGCAGGTACAATTGGCTGAGGGTAAAAGACTAAATGGGCTTTACTTAAGTGGGATAAGAAATGAGCAACCTAAGTTATCTTAGGAGGCTGGTCGACATTTTATATGTATTGCTGAGGATGGAATTATAGACTTAACCTGCTTTGAAAGTCTAACTGTGGCTAGCTGGGTTTCCCGGGTCTCAGGGCAGCTGCAGCAAACGGAGGACAACCTAGAGGGAGAATGTAGTTGCCTTCACAGCACTCCTTATGATTAGGAGCAAGTATGCTTCCTTCAGACCTCCAGGTGTCACACCCATTAAACCGACCCTCAAATCCCTACCCATACATCCACCAGCAAAATCACTTCAGAATTGGACACCCCTTCATGATCAAAATGGACCCTTATCTTCCCCAAAGATGGAATGGAACCTCTACTTGTTGGCTGGACCCCTATAAGTATTGGGTGCCCATCATTCCCCACCTCCCCTGGATCAGGAAATGGATCCCAGTTTCAGGATAGGACATTCTTTCAGGATAGAAATCCCTTCATCCCACCCCAGGATCAGGGGAAAAATCTCCTATTTGGCAATTGGAGGTTTCTTCAGAATCAGAACCCACCATCCTGCATTACACCCCTCCCCCAAGATCAGGGTTCTGACTGTCCTAAGATCAGAATCCCTTCCACAAGGGCAGATACTGGATTTGGTTCTGTGACCTCTTCCGAACTTCTCCACATTTGACCAGGAGCATAAGGGCCAAATGTCACGAGTTGCCAGACCACCCAGCTCAACCCAATCCCCACCCCGGTGCATAGGCAAGTAAGAATTCCTCCCATTGCCTTCTTTTCAGTGGAATATTCCACTATAAGGTGCAGCTTCACAACTTCAAAATATCTTTTTTTCCTGAAGAAAGGTCCGGGTACCTCATCTAAGTTACCATTTTTCATGCATCTATCCAAACAGTGAAAGGAAATTTTCGCCTCAGTACCTTAGATTTCTAGGTAATATTCTGCCTGTTGGGTGGAAATTAACATACAGTAAGTGGCTGCCCAAACATGGACAAATATATTTAAATTAGGTCATAATATCATCATATTTTCCATTATTACCACCTAATGCATATTTGACATTAGACACATTAGACATATCTGCATAAAAATGGTATCCAACATTGCTGGCCAGTAAGTTAAATAGGAAAGTTGATTTATAAAACCACAGCAAGTATTGTACAATCCTTATTTGCAAAGTGTGCTCCGTCCTCCCCGTGTGTGCGTGGGTTTCCTCCGGGTGCTCCGGTTTCCTCCCACAGCCCAAAGATGTGCGGGTTAGGTGGATTGGCCATGCTAAATTGCCCGTAGTGTCCTAAAAAGTAAGGTTAAGGGGGGGGTTGTTGGGTTACGAGTATAGGGTGGATACGTGGGTTTGAATAGGGTGATCATGGCTCGGCACAACATCGAGGGCCGAAGGGCCTGTTCTGTGCTGTACTGTTCTATGTTCTATGTACTTCTTGTTACTAGTGACAATTGTTTCAAGTTCTATCTTTGTGCCTTGTGCTTTGAAATTCCCATTTTTCCTGCTTCCCTAATTGAAAATGGTCACAACGGATTTTACATTGGAAATACACTTTAATCGTGTATATTTTTGAGGGTGAACTTGAGAACAGAAGGAGGAAAAGCCGGCCAGGTGATGAACCATTGAAGGCACTCTCCTCATAAGGCCCTCACTCCAGTATATACAAAAGCTCTGGCTGAAAGGTGTTTTCAACATCAGTGAGAGGATCAGGCAACTGAAGAATTACAGATCACCTGTTAGCAACTTTAAGAGGCAGTCGTGACAATCAGATGTTGGAAACCTTCTTTTGACAACTACATCTACCTGACCCACGTATGCATTTACAGATCCTTTCACCTATATACAATAGCCAGTGGCAATTCTTAAACATTCTTCCATGGGATGTGAATATCAATGGATTTATTGTTCAACTCTAATTGTCCTTTAGAAGCTGCTGGTGGTGTACACCTTCTTGAACAGCTGCAGTCTGTGTGGTGAGGGTGCACCCACAGTTTAGAAGGGAATTCCAGAATTTTAATCTAGCAACACTGAAGGAATGGCAATATAGTTCCAAGTCAGGATAGTGTGTGACTTGGAGGAGACTTTGTCCCAGATTGTGTTGAGCTTCTTCAGTGCTCTTGGAGCCAAACTTGTCCAAGCAAGTGGAGAGCATTCTATCACACTCCTGACTTGTGCCTTGTAGATGGTGGAAAGACTTTCGGCAGACGGGAGATGAGTTACATGTCGCAGAATTCCCAGCTGCTGCCTTGCCCTTGTAGTCAATTTTGCTGTTCCAATTAAAGTTCTATTCAGTGGTAACTCCCAGGATGTTGAAGGTGGGGAATTTGGCAATGGCAATGCCGCTGAATCTTGACTGTTTTCTCACTGCCTGAATGTTGCTGGTGTTGTGAATATCTCATTCATAACTTTTATTTTAGGAGTTAGAGTTTTAACTGTATATAAATGGGGGCATCTGGTTAGAAAATTGGTACATATCTTAAGTCAAGGCTCGTCAAACAAGCTTGGGAGTTAGTAACAGTTAAAACCTAATCTATATTTATCTTACGTGGTGAGAGGTATGAAGTGTAAAACCTGAACAATGAGTGATCCATTCCAAGGCTTGTATTCTAGCCAGAAGGTTTTTTAAAAAAAAGATACTTTATTGAAGGTATAGCCAAAGCATATAAAGAATACAAAAACAGGAACAGTCCATTACACTAAACAACAAACACTGCGTAACATATGAACAATACATAATAAAATACTATAGCAAAACAATACAACAGGAATCCCCAATAGACAAGTATGATGTCAATCCCCTCAACAACAAAAAAGGGAACAAATGTTCTCCCCCACCCATGAACAAATTACTGTCTCTCCTCCCCCCCCCCCCCCCCCCCCCCAACCACCAGCTGACGTTCTAGTAGTTCTTGAAAAAGTCGATGAACAGCTTCCACTTCAAGGTGATCCCTCAACCAAACCTCTAATGGTAAACTTGATTCTCTCTAAATGAAGAAGCTCAGCAAGGTCCCGTACCCATGACCCAGTGCTTGGCAGATCTACAACCTGCCAATTAAGCAAAAATCTCCTTTGAGCTAGTAGGGGGGCGAAAGCCACGACATAGGCTCCCTTTCCCACCATGACACCAGGGTCCTCAGACACACCAAAAATAGCTACCCATGGAGAAGGTGTGATCACCACCCCCACCACCCGAGACAGTACATCCGTAACACCTTCCAAAACCCTGCAAGTTTTGGACAGGACCACAACATGTGGTCATGGTTCGTAGGGGATATGGCGCATTGTGCACATTGGTCAGCCACTTCCGGAAAGAAGCAGCTCAGCCTAGCCGGTGTCATATGTGCTCTGTGCACAACCTTAAGCTGTGTAAGACTGAACCTAGCACACAACGAGGATGCATTAATCCTACACAATGCTTCCTCACAAATCTAGCCCCGCACCATGCCTCCCAAATCTTCCTCCCATTTCTGTCGCACCGTCACCATCGAAACCAGGGGCTGGTTTAGCACAGGGCTAAATAGCTGGCTTTTAAAGCAAACCAAGGCAGGCCAGCAGCGCGGTTCAATTCCCGTACCAACCTCCCCGAACAGGCACCGGAATGTGGCGACTAGGGGCTTTTCACAGTAACTTCATTTGAAGCCTACTTGTGACAATAAGCGATTTTCATTTCATTTTTTCAACTTCCTCCCTACTGGTCAACTCCGCATCACATTGAAGATCCTACACCCCCAATCTCATCATCCGAGAGGAGCCTTTCCTGTAGACTCAAGGGTGGCAACATTGGGAACAAACCCAACTCTTTACTCAAAGGCCCTTGTCTGGAGGTATCTAATTCCATTACCACTGGGCATTTGATAACTCTCCATCAGCTTAGTTAGGTCCGCAAACTTCCCACACAAAAACAGGTCCTCAAAAGCATTTGATCTGCAAGCGATCCCATTCCTTACACGCTGGAATGCATCGATGGTTACCATTACTTGGAGCCTTCCTGTATATGCCCTCCAAGCCAAAATAGGGCAGCACGGTACAAACACCCCTCCCACCCTCCGTAGCCAATCAAGAACATCTCACTCTGCCGTATTAAGTTTGTATTCGGAGAAGGAGCTGAATTCATTCAAAATTCCCAGGATCTTATCAATAGACTCCAAAGGGTGGGAAACATACAGTAGGAGATCATCCGCATACAAAGGAAGCTGATGTTCCATCCACCCCCCCCCCCCCCCCACCACCACTTAATACCCCTCCACTCTCCAGACGTCTGAAGAGCCATTGCTAAAGGCTCGATCAAAAGGGTGAATAGCAAAGGAGAGAGTGGGCACCCCTGCCTTGTCCCATGCTGCAAAGTGAAAAACTCAGAACTAACCCCGTTAATGGAGATGCTTGCCTTCGGGGCTGTAGACAATAGTTTAACACATCCACAAATCCCTGTCCAAACCCAAATTGCCCCAAAACGTCAAATAGGTATGCTCGGTTGAATGCCTTCTTGGCATCCATTGACAGCACAACCTCCCCTCATTTCCTCCAGCGGGCATCATGATTACTTCAAGAAACCTCCGAATATTAGTCGCCAATGTTCTGTCTTTTACTAAGCAAGTTTGATCCTCTCCAAACACTTCTGGTACACGTCCCTCAATACGGGTAGCCAAGATGTTGGCCAGAAGCTTTGCATCTACATTCAGGAGCGAAAACGGACGGTAAGATCTGCATTGCTCAGGATCTTCGTCCTTTTATTGGATAAGGGAGATGGAAGCCTGCAACAGCATAGTGGGGAGCGAGCCGCTCTCCAGCACTTCATTGTACATTTGTACCATTAACGGAACCAGCAGCAAACCAAAACATTTATAAAATTCAGCTGGGAATCTGTCCGGTCCTGGGGCCTTCCCTGACTGCATCGGATTCGCACATCCCCAGCAGCTCCCACAGACCTACCAGAGCCCCCAATCCTTGCGCCCTAGTCTGACCCACCTTCGGAATCTCCAACCCATCTAGGAATCTATGTCTCAGTTCGTCTCTCGGTGGCAGTTCCAGTTGGTATATCTTTCGATAGAAGGACGCAATAAATCGCTGGCTTTTAAAGCAGACAAAGGCAGGCCAGCAGCACAGTTCAATTCCCGTACCAGCCTCCCCGAACAGGCGCCGTAATGTGGCGACGAGGGGCTTTTCACAGTAACTTCATTTGAAGCCTGCTTGTGACAATAAGCAGTTTTCATTTTATTTTCAAAGATTTTATTAATACCTGCTGGGTCTGGGCCACCTCTCCCCCCTCATTCCTAAGTCTACCTGTTACCCTAGCAGCCATCTACTTCCTTAGTTGATGGGCGAGCATCCTACCAGACTTCTCCCCATGTTCGTACATGAATCACTGGCTCTGCGCAGCTGTCTCATAGCCTCCTCTAAGGTGATCAAATTAAACTCCATCTGGAGCCTCTTACACTCCCTCAATAGTGCTCCATTTTGTGATTCCAGGTAACTGCGATCAACTGCTAAGATTGCCTCCACAAATCTCGATTGTTCTTCATGCGCCCTGATCGTAATATGTTCTCCCTTAACCACAGCCTTCAGTGCCTCCCACAACATCCCGCAGTGGCCTCACCAGTGTCGTTCTGATCCATATAGTTACAAATTACCCTTTCCAACCTCTCACATAATCCGTTATCCGCAAAGAGATCAATGTCCAACCTCTACTGGGGTTTTTTTCATCCCGCAGGTCCACCCAGTGAGGGGTGCGGTCAGACATCATGATCGCCGAGTACTCTGTCCCTGTAACTCTAGGAATCAGCGACTTATCTAAAATGAAAAATCTATTCTGGAATAACACTTGTGAACGTGTGAAAAGAAAGAAACCTCCCTCGCCTGAGGCCTCCCAAAGCATCGTGGATCTGTGCTCCCCTCCACATGAGCTGCATGAATTTTCAGCTCCCCACCATGGCCGACGTCTTCCCAGACATCGGGCTTGATCGATCCAACTCCGGGTCCAGGACTGTATTAATGTCTCCCCCTAAGCTGAGTCTGTACGAATCTAGGTCCGGGATCAGGGACAGAACCCGCCTCACAAAGTCCACATCGTCCCAATTTAGAACATATATATTGCGTGATACCACTGGGGAGCTCTCTGACCACCCACTCACCAACATTACCACTCGGATCAACAACAAACATCCTCATTGAGAAAGGCACCCTTCTACTTATTACTATGACACCCCTCTCATCTTTATATCCAATCCAGAGTGGTACACCTGACCAATTCATCCCCTTCTCAGTTTTATCTGATCTGCCACCTGCAAATGAGTCTCCTGAAGAAACATCAAGTCCACCCCCAGGCTCTTACGACGAGCAAATATGCGCCACCTTTTAACAAGGACCATCCAGGCCTCGAATTTTCCACATTAGCAATCGAGTGAGGGTCACCTCCCCCAACGGACAATCGGGCATATTTTTGCTTGAGCCAAATCCCCCAGGTCCTCAAGCCGCACCTTATAGGGCCACTACTCGGCTTCCACTGCCATCGACTTTCACATCACAGCCACAGCACCTTAGCAAAACTCAAATCGTCAGGTATCCCATTCCCCCTCATCCCAATTCCCAATAGATAAACATACAAAACTCTACCCTCCTCACACCATTTTGTCCTCCACATCTCTTCGATTTGCTGGTATTCACACCAGTAAGGTGTCCCCCGCAAGAGGCAACTACCCTGAGCCCACCAATACCTATATCCGATCCCGGACAAATAAAAAGGAAAGTGCCCAAGTAGGTAGATCCCCCTCCCTCTCCATCCTCACGGCTCATGGGCACCAGACCCACCTCATTAGAACGAAGAAGAAGACCGGAAGGAGAGTGATGGATAGAGGAACATAGTAACAGTATTAGAATACACACCAATCAAACTAATAACACAATCCCCAACAACTCAGAGCAAGAACATTTTAACAATTAAAAAAAAAATCTTTTTATTGCATCTTCAAAAATTATAAACAATTATATACATTGCTGGCTGCGTTTATTCACTGTACAGTACAGAACGGTTTGTATTTTCCTTCCCTTAAGTTCTCCTATATACAGTCCGGCTCGGATTGTAGTCTCCCTGCCCAGCCCCCCCCCCCCCCCCCCCCCCCCCCCCCCCCCGCACCCTGGCCTACCCCTCCCTGCTCCCCCTTCCCCCCACCCCCCCCCCTTCATTTCCCCTTCCACCCCTCTCTTCCCCCTGTCAGCTGCGGCCGTGTTTCACCTGTGGTTGGGGGCGGGGGGGAGGGGGCTTGCCCCCTCCCTCCCGCCTTGTCCCTTTTATATCTCTCCAGCCCTTTCTCATCTTTCCCCTCCACCCCCACCTCCCGTCAGGTTGTGCATTCCTATGGTTACCCCCTGTCTTTCTTCACTTTTTTTTCCCTTTTTCTTTCTAACTTTCCCGTTTCCCTATCTATTCATTGTTGTTGGCCTCAAACATGTTCTGGAACAGGCCGACCAACTGCCCCCATGCGTTTAGGAATCCTTCATCCGACCCTCGGATGGCGTACTTAAACTTCTCCAGGTGGAGAAATTCTGAGAGGTCAGCAAACCAGTCTGCAGCTGTGGGTGGTGCTGCTGATCGCCAGCCGAGCAGGATTCTTCGGCATGCAACTAGGGAACCGAAAGTTAGGGTGTCGACCGTCTTCCACATGTCTGACTCTGGCTGCTCTGATACCCTGAAAATTGCCACGTTTAGGCACGGCTTCAACCCCCACAACCTTGGACATTGCCTCGGAGAAGGCTGTCCAGAACCCAGCAAGTTTGGGACATGCCCAAAACATGTGGATGTAGTTGGCCGGGCCCCTCTAGCACCGTTCACATTTGTCCTCCACCTCCGGGAAGAACCTGCTCATTTGGGTTCTGGTTAGGTGTGCTCTGTGCACCATTTTGAACTGCATGAGGCTGAACCTTGTGCAGGAGGATGTGGAGGTGGCCCTGCTCAGTGCCTCCCTCCAGAGACCCCACCCCACTTTAGTCTCCGGTTCGTCCTCCCATTTCTGTTTGGTCACATCTAGTGATGTTCGGGCTCTGTCCAGTAGCTATCCATACATTTTCCCACAGAGTCCCCCTTCTTTACTGTCTGTATTTATCAGCTCCTCTAATAGTGTAGTCTCTGGGTCTTGGTGTATCCTACTGTCTCTTTGCGGAGGAAGTGCTTTATTTGCAGCCCTGTTGGCAGTTCCTATTCCTCTGTCAGTTCGTCCAGTGTCGCCAGTTTGTGTCCTACGTAAAAGTCCCAAACTGGCAGTGTGCCCCGTCTCCATTTCCTAAAGGTAGTGTCTAGCATGACTGGGGGAATTTGTTGTTGCTGCAGAGAGGCTTGATGTGTATTTTGCCGAGGTGGATGAGAGTGCTACTGTAGCCAAGGCCCAGAGGGTCGTCCCCTTGTAGGAGGCGTCTTCCATCCGCACCCACTCTGAATTGAGTTTGTATACCCATCCCCTCACTCTTTCCGCCATTGCTGCCCAGTGGTAGTACTGCAGGTTTGGTAATGCCAGACCACCTGTGATTTTCCGTTCCCCAGGTATCGGAATCTGTTTTGGGCTGTTTTAAACGGGAGCCCCTCCAGCTCTGTCTCGCCCCCATTTGTGTTGACTGGGAATGCCTCAGTTTTGCCCAAGTTGACTTTGTAACCTGAGAAGGTTCCGAACTCTTTCAGGATCTGCATGAATGCCTTCAGTCCTTCCTGTGGCTTTGAGACGTACAGGAGTAGGTCATCCGCATAGAGTGAAACTCTGTGCTCTCTGTCTCCTCTCTGGATGGCCTTCCAGCTTTTCGTGTTCCGCAGGTCTATCACCAGGGGTTCAATTGCTAGCGCGAACAGGAGGAGGGACAAGGACATCGTTGCCTTCTGCCTCTTTGTAGCTGGAAGTATTCATAGCTGGTGGTGTTGGTTCAAATGCTCGCTTTGAGAGTGTTGTCCAGGAGTCTCACCCAGGCAATGAATCCCACTCCTAGTCCGAACCATTCCAGTATCTCGAGAAGGTACCGCCATTCAGACAGAGTCTGTCGAAGACCTTTCCTGCATCCAGGGAGATGATCATTTCTGGTGTTCTCTCCCTGGGCGGGGGGATCATTATTACATTCAGCAGCTGCTTGATGTTAGCAGTGAGTTGCCTACCCGTGACAAAGTCCGTTTGGTCCTCTGCGGCACCTCTGGTACGCAGCTTTCCAGTCTTTTGGCCAAGATCTTTGCGAGTATTTTTGCATCTACATTCAGCAGCGAAACTGCACATGAATATGAAATGAAAATCGCTTATTGTCACTAGTAGGCTTCAATTAAGTTACTGTGAAAAACCCCTAGTCGCCACATTCCGGCGCCTGTTCGGGGAGGCTGGTACGGGAATTGAACCTTCTTGAACTGCTGCAGTCTGTGTGGTGAGGGTGCACCCACAGTTTAGAAGGGAATTCCAGAATTTTAATCTAGCAACACTGAAGGAATGGCAATATAGTTCCAAGTCAGGATAGTGTGTGACTTGGAGGAGACTTTGTCCCAGATTGTGTTGAGCTTCTTCAGTGCTCTTGGAGCCAAACTTGTCCAAGCAAGTGGAGAGCATTCTTTCACACTCCTGACTTGTGCCTTGTAGATGATGGAAAGACTTTCGGCAGACGGGAGATGAGTTACATGTCGCAGAATTCCCAGCCGCTGCCTTGCCCTTGTAGTCAATTGTGCTGTTCCAATTAAAGTTCTATTCAGTGATAACTCCCAGGATGTTGAAGGTGGGGAATTTGGCAATGGCAATGCCGCTGAATCTTGACTCTGTTTTCTCACTGCCTGAATGTTGCTGGTGTTGTGAATATCTCATTCATAATTTTTATTTTAGGAGTTAGAGTTTTAACTGTATATAAATGGGGGCATCTGGTTAGACAATTGGTACATATCTTAAGTCAAGGCTCGTCAAACAAGCTTGGGAGTTAGTAACAGTTAAAACCTAATCTATGTTTATCTTACGTGGTGAGAGGTATGAAGTGTAAAACCTGAACAATGAGTGATCCATTCCAAGGCTTGTATTCTAGCCAGAAGGTTTTTTTAAAAAAGATAATTTATTGAAGGTATAGCCAAAGCACATAAAGAATACAAAAACAGAAACAGTCCATTACACTAAACAACAACAAACACTGCTTAACATATAAACAATACATAATAAAATACTATAGCAAAACAATACAACAGGAATCTCCTATACATATATATACACAAGTATGATGTCAATCCCCTCAACAATAAAAAACCCCTCAACAACCGTGCTGCTGGCCTGCCTTGGTCTGCTTTAAAAGCCAGCGATTTAGCCCAGTGTGCTAAACCAGCCCCTGCAATATTCCCCTTTCTGGAATATGATCCGCAGTCCGTCAGGTCTTGATCTTTTTTGGATTGTGCCCTGCGCCAAGATAGGAGGCAAAGTGCTCCTTGCCAGCGAGTCTGCGAGCTTGCCCCTTAGGTGTGGGGCCAGAGCTGGCTCAAATATTTTATAGAAGTCGGCCGGGAACCTGTCAGGTCATAGATCATAGAATTTACAGTGCAGAAGGAGGCCATTCGGCCCATCGAGTCTGCACCGGCTCCTGGGAAGAGCACCCTACCCAAGGTTAACACCTCCACCCTATCCCCATAACCCAGTAACCCCACCCAACACTAAGGGACACTAAGGGCAATTTATCATGGCCAATCCACCTAACCTGCACATCTTTGGACTGTGGGAGGAAACCGGAGCACCCGGAGGAAACCCACGCACACACGGGGAGTATGTGCAGACTCCGCACAGACAGTGACCCAAGCCGGAATCGAACCTTGGACCCTGGAGCTGTGAAGCGATTGTGCTATCCACAATGCTACCGTGCTGCCTTCCCTGTCTACATGGAGTTGATGCTCTCCATCCCAAATCTATTCGTGCTTCCAGCCCCCCTGTCTGTCTTTCCTCCCCCAACTGGTAGTTCCAGTCCGTCGAGGAACTGTTTCATCCCCACGACCCCGTTGGAGGCTCGGTGGTGTACAGCCCTCGGTAGAAGGACTTGAATGCTCAGTTGACCTCTTTTCTGCTACCAGCTTCTGCTACCAGCCTGCCTCTGTTGTTCTTTACCTGCGTTATTTCCCTGTGGCTGCCTGCTTTCTCAGCTAGTGAGCCAGTATGCGGCCGGCCTTGTCCCCATATTCATAGAAGGAGCCCGTGTCTGGCGGAGTTGGTGCACTTCTTTCCTGGTGGATAGCAGGTTAAAGTCCATCTGTAGCTTTTTTTCTCTCCGCCAGCAGCTCAATGGTCGAGGCCTCAGAGGACTTTCTGTCGACCTCCAAAATGGAGTCGACCAGCTGCAGCCTGGCCGCCCTCTCTTCCCTATCTCTGCACGCCTTGGAGGCTATGATCTCTCCCCTGATCACGGCCTTCAGTACCTCTCAGAATGTGCAGGGTGAGACCTCCCGTTTTGGTTGTTACTAACGTAATCGTCTATGGCCCGCGATGTTTTCTGGCAGAAGGCCTTGTCGGCCAGGAGGTCCATGTCCAGCCTCCATGAGGGGTGCTGGGCCCGGCCTGTCTCCAACCTCACATCCACGTAGTGTGGAGCGTGGTCGGAAATAACAATCGTGGAATATACCGCTCCTATGATTCCTGGAAGCACCTATTTCCCCACTGCAAAGAATTGATGCGGGTGTACATCCTGTGCACTTGCAAAAAGAACGAGAGCTCCTTTTCCCCCAGGTGTAGGAAAGGAACCTCCATGGGTCCACCGCCCCCATCTGCTCCATGAATGTTCCCAATTCCATAGCCATGCCTGTCTTTTTCACGTTCCTGGGGTTTGATCGGTCGGTCAGTGGGTTCTGTATGCAGTTAAAATTGCCCCCCCATAATCGTGTGTGTGACTATGCCGGGGATTTCCTCCATGCCCTTTTTTAATAAATTCTTTGTCGTCCCAATTGGGAGCACACACATTTACCAACATCACTGGTGCTTCTTCCAGGACACTGCTGACATACCTGGATGCATAACCGTCCTGGTCTCAGTAAATCTTGTCCTCTTGTTGATCAGTATGGCTACTCCCCTAGTCCTCGTCCCATAGCATGAATGGTACTTCTGTCCCTCCCACCCCTTCCTTACTGGTCCTTCTCCCTCAGCTGTGTCTCCTGTATGTAGACTATGTCAGCCTTCTTAGGTGGGTAAAGACTCTGGATCTCTTCACAGGGCCGTTAAGTCCCCTTTCTTACAGGTAACAATCCTGGTGGGTGTTTTCTGACCCCCCGGTCCTGAGGGATTAACCATACTTATCTGGTAGAGGCGCCCCTGCACTCCGGGGTTTCTCTTTGTAAGGGGGCCATCCAAAATGGCCACGGTTGCCGCTCTCACCATGAAGTCAGGCCCCTGCACTCCAGGGTTTCCCTTTGCCCACGGTCACCCGACATGGCCACCAAGTATGTGTATGCCACGTTGGTGCGCCCTTGCATTTTGGAGTCTCCCTTTGCCCAGGGGCCCTCTCGAGTGGCTACTTACAGCGCCACCCTGGTTCCTTGCCCTGCTCCATGCCTGCCGAGGCCTGTGTCTGTCTCGCTGCCAACCCTTTCCTGTCTTTTTGTTCCCTTTCAGTTCTATGCGTCCCCACCCGTCTCCGATCCCCCCTCCCCCAGTCCCCTTATCTCTGTCCCCCCTTATGTTCTCCTGTTCCCCCCACCAGACGCTCCCCCACCAGATGCTCCCTCTCCCCTGAGAGATGCATGGTGCCCTCCCTTACTGCCTGCTCTAGCTCTCCTCGCTAGTACGGTGGCTTTTAGGGCCACACACTCAAATAAATTCACTGTGTTGAGTCCAACTGGGAGGAGGGCCACCCGTTGTGCCGCCGCTCAGCACATCGCTGCCACCGGAAGTCACATTTTAACAATTTAACATATTTACAAATTCCCCATGCTTGGTTTCGAAGAAACTTATCAGCCTCCTCTGGGGAGGTCCAAGATGTATTTTTGTTTACGGATGGTGATCCACGGATGGGCCAAAAAAAGCTTTCCAAATCTCGCACATTCTTTGTGGAGAACTGTCTTGACTATTAAAACCACCACGGCGTTTCACCAGTTTGGTACCCCAATCAGGGTATATCCTAATTACGCTCCCCTCCCGCATGTTCTTCTTCGCCTGCCTGGCTCACCTCAGGATTTTTTCCCTGTCCAGGAATCATTCAGATGCACCACAATCGCCCTTGGTTGTTCACTTGCCTTGGGTTTCTGTAGTAATCCACGGGAGGCAGGAGTTCCGTCACCACACCAATATTTATTTACAATAACGATATTACAGGAGCAGCTACAAACAGTGCTGCTAGCAGTCCAGTCAACTTAAGACTGCTCACAAAGCCTACACAGGTGATTATATGGGCCCCCTCAATGAGCTATCATTGAGGGAGCTCATACTCCAATTGGCCAACCAATAAAGCCAATTGGAGTTCATTACAGTTTCCTTGTCAGTGCTCCCGGTCCAATGGTCTCCGGCACAATTAGTGGACTTTTTAACCATATTCTGTACCACATTCCCACCACCGGAAGCCCCGCAGCCAGAAGGCTTATCCTTACTTCAGTAAAAGATTTACATTTTGTATGTAGTTCCCAGATGAAAAAGATTGAATACCAGCTGTAAACAAGAGAGCGCCTTGATAGGGACAGCAATGTTGGAGAAAGGGTTGTAAACTCCATTGGCAATATATATTGTTTACACCTAATCGAAGAGTTGTGTTGCAGGTAAAATAATTTGTTTGCATTGTCGCAATTGCCTCTCTGTTATAGATGGGCTGTGGGAACAAGAGATTTTTAAAAAAAAGTTATGCAGATGCAAGCATTTCATTTTGGGTGATAGACTGCATTTCACCTGGTTGAAAGGTGATCAGTTAGACCTGCATTTGAAGCAGAGAAAATACTGACTTTATTGATCACCGTGTGGAATGCGGGTAGGGCTCTTATCTCAGTTTGGATTTCATGGGGGGAAAACAACTAGAAGATTTGCTCGAGCTTGCTGCTAGTGGAGGAAATCTACAGTGGTCCTTAGAGCCTTTTGGCAGACAGCAGTCAGCAGAGTTAGCTTGGAAAGCTGAGGCAACATGAACAAGGTACTAAGACATCCATAGTCATGCGGTCTGTAAATAAAAGACGAAGGATTCCATTGCCAAAAGCTAATCGGATGGCCCCATAGAATCTTATATTCAAGAATTGCTGGAACACTGATGGGAGATCAGAGTGAATTCTGGGGGGCTGTGGCATACGTTTGGGTTGTTCCCTAAAGAAGTGAATGAATATTGAAGGTTTTGTCTGATAAAGGAACTCTTTAGGGGTGAAGAATCCTGCTTCAGCCAACATGAAATGGGCTTCATAGTCATGAGTATAGCAACAGCAAACAACTCATAAATATATACATATGCACAGTAAAGGGTATAGGTATGTAGCTGACTCCGTCCTCGATCTTTGTACATCTCTGTTAATCTCTAGACTGACCCTGGCTCTGAGTCATGCACCTTATATCACTGTGTGGGTGGTACTATACTCAGACCCATATTAACTCTGATACAGATCCTACTACTATTCCTCACCCCAAGACTGGGATTCCTCGTCTGAGTGTTTACATGCTCCCGCCAGCGGAGAATCAGGATTGATCCCCACTGGTGCTAGAAGCACTCCTGACATATGCTTGGAAATGTTTTTTCTGAATTGTTTTTTTCCGTGCCATTCCAAGGCACGTCGAGTTCTATGCTGCAACCAAGAGAGGTGGGACATAATCTCTCGGACAGGTCCTGCACCTCTGAGATAGCCCCCTATTTTAGAGGTTCTCTGATCTCCCATTAGCTGCTGCAGCCCATGTCCCAGCCCAGAATACAGGGAGGGCACCCCCCACCCTAATCGCTGGCAATGCCCTCCACCCCTCTCAGATCCCTCCTGAACTCCAAGGCCCTATATGCACCCCCCTCATTCCCCCAAAGCCCCTATTCAGCAGTGCCTCACCCCCCCCCCAGATCTCTTCCAGCACCCATCTCATTTCTCCACCTCACCCGCCCCTCCCAAGCCCTTTCCTCATCCCCCCTCATTCTGCCCCTTCAGATCCAGCCCCTTAGCAATGCCATTCTGGCACCTTTCAGTCCAAGGGGTGGCAAGATGGTAAGTAAACTCCCAACAATTGCTGCCAAGGAGCCAAGGGTCTCCTTTATGGGAGGTGGCGATCAGGGTGGGTTTTTCTGGCCTGGAGGGACTCAGGGTGGGAATCTTCCCGTGGATAGGGCTCCTGTGGTTGCTCTCCCCATCTGCAGCCTTTAAGTTTCATTGAACGTTCACTCAGTATGTAAAAGTGTATGTTTTCCCATAATCATCTGTACCCCGATACCATTTAGTCAGTCACTCATTATCTCATAAATACATATCCCTAATAATAAAGTGAACATTCTCTCATCTGCACTGCAAAACCCTTTAAAAACTCTCATGCCGCATTTAAAGGATTGTGAGAGTTATGCCTTTAAAGTGGTGAAAACCTTTGAGGTAATTTTTACACGGTCAAATTAATTGTCTTTTGAAGGATTCAAGGCAGTGTACGGATAGGTGGCTCTATGCTTTGAACTGCATTTTTTACACTGAAATTCATACTCTATTGCCTCCAAAAGTCATCTTGATTGACAGCTTGCTGGACATTGAAAGTGATGAATCAGATTGTTTATTTTATTGCTCTGCAGGGATCCATTAAGTCAGGGTAGCAGCTGTTCTCGAACCACAATTTGTTTTCATGAGTCTGCCTCTTTGTTCTCGAGCGTTCCGAGAAAGTGAAAGGGTAGCTCCAACAGCTGTTGTGTCCTCAAGAACAAAGTGGCAGACTTATAAACAATTGTTAGGTAGAATCATAGCATCCCTACAATGCAGAAGGAGGCCATTCGGCCCATCGAGTCTGCACCAGCCCTTGGAAAGAACACCCTACTTAAGCCTATGCCTCCACCCTATCTCTGTAACCCAGTAACCGTACCTGACCTTTTGGGCACTAAGGGTCAATTTATCATGGCCAGTCCACCTAACCTGTACATTTTGGACTCATGCGCGTCAGAACAGGAAGAAAAGAACCACAGGCTTGCTGTTTAGGAAATCGGACGGTCATGTGATATTTGAAGTAGACCAACTTTTTTAAAAGTTTTTACCAATTAAGGGAAAATTTAGTGTGGCCAACCCTGCACATCGTTTGGTTGTGGGGGTGAGACCCACGCTGTCCTACAGGGAGAATGTTTAAATTCCACAAGGACAGTGACCCAGGGCCGGGATCGAACCTGGGTCCTTGGTGCTGTGAGGCTGCAGTGCTAACCACTGCGCTACTGTGCTGACCACTGAAGTAGATAAAGTTAATTATTAATTTTTATTTTCTCTTTCCCAAACTCGGACGTCCCGTGTTAACAATCAAAATCAAGATTAGCAACTACTTTCTTTTATTCTGACTGAATGAATGAAAGGGGGTTTCTCAGGACTGGCTGGCATGAATTTAAAAAATCAATCTTGCAGGCTGAGAGCTCGGCTTGCTGAAGCTGGGCTTCCAAGGGAGATTTATTGGAGTCTTGTGCTGGAGTACAACTTGTGTTTTGCGTCCAACCCTTCTCAGGAGCTTTTTCTTTCTGATGAACTTTCTCCATGTCTGGAGTTTCAGTTTCAATTTGTTTCACTTTGTTTCAGTTCAAAATCCATGGAAGATGTCCTTTTCTTAGTTTTTCAATTCTTGTGGGGATAAATGTTTTTGATCCAGTTTCTGCCACCAGGAAGAATCCTGCTTTAGACACCCTGAAGGAGAATTAGTTTTATCTTGAGTATATTAACCTAAAGTCTTTGTTAACATCTCATATACATATATAGAGTCAAGTGTATAGGTATGGAGCTGACTCCATCCTCGGTCTTTACACATCTCTATCCATCTCTAGACTGATCCTGGCTCTCGGTCATGTGCCTTCTTACATCACTGTGTGGCCGATATTAAGACTTTAGGGCCAACCTCCCATTGATTCTGTCTACACCTCCCGCTTCCTCAGGAAGGCAGGCAGCATTGTCAGAGACTCCTCGCACCCAGGCATTGCCCTCTTCCAGACCCTTCCATCAGGCAGACGATACAGAAGTCTGGAGAACCGCACATCCACGCAAAGGGGCTGGTTGAGCACACTGGGCTAAATCGCTGGCTTTTAAAGCAGACGAAGGCAGGCCAGCAGCACAGTTCAATTCCCGTACCAGCCTCCCCGAACAGGCGCCGGAATGTGGCGACTAGGGGCTTTTCACAGTAACTTCATTGAAGCCTATTCGTGACATAAGCGATTTTCATTTTTCATTTTTAATTACATCCAGACATAGGAACAGCTTCTTCCCCAGAGCTACTAGACTCCTCAACGACTCTTCCTCGGACTTATCTGTTCCCTGTAAGAACACTATTCACGACGCGCTATGCTGCTCTGGCTCATGTATTTGCTTTGTTTTGTACTTTTCCTGCACTGTGACCAATCACTGTTTGTCGATGTACTTGTTGATTATTCTTTTTGTCTACTGTGTACGTACTATGTATGTTCCCTTGGTCGCAGAAAAATACTTTTCACTGTACTTCGGTAGACGTGACAATAAATCAATCAATTTCCTAATTTTGCGTCCGCCAACAGAGAATCCTGCCCATGATATTTTGTGGCACAGTTCTATTGGTAAGTTACTAGGTTTTCAAATTTCTTCTTTAAATGTTAATGGATCCTGACCAGATTGTAAAACTAGTCACTGTACAGCCGAAGCTAAAATGTTGTCCAGGTCTTGCTGCATATGGACGCAGACTGCTTCAGTACCTGAGGAGTCATGAATGGTATGAACATCGTACAATCATCAGCAAACAGTCCCATTTCTGATCTCATGGGAGGAGGGTCATTGATGAAGCAGCTGAAGATGGTTAGACCTTAGACCAGACATTTTCAAAGGGGGGGTCCCGACCCGTGGGTGGGTCGTGGGTGGGTGTCAGTAGGGTCGTGGAACCATCCATCCATCGCGGCGTTCCCGATTGTGGGAATTCAGGCGCAATGGCCGCAGCAGCCGGCTTTTAAAAATGCCAGCTGCGAGCGTCTTTAAAAATGACGTCCGCGACCGACTTTAAAAATGCTGGCGCGCTGCGCATGCATGTCCACTCAACAGTGTGCATGCCTGGAGCACAGCGAGAAGAATCACCTCCTCCTGACGTCAATGCCATGACACATGAGAAGATTTTTTTAAAAGTTCAATCAGTCTGCCTGCCTGAAACGAGGCAGAGAGCAAGTCACATGACTCGAACACTGACCTCACATGCTCTGGCCACGATTGCAATTCCTCCATTTTGTCAGCAGCAGACGAGCAACAGGACTGAAAAATTTAAAATGGATCATTTTGTAAGAAGAAAGAGAGGACCAAAGACTCAAACAGGTCAGAATTTCACAACTAAACCTGCTGGAGAGAGTGGCTCAGGAGAATCCACAGCAGGACAAAGCAGTGCTGGTGTGAACTGTTCAGGAGAATCCACAGCAGGACAAAGCAGTGCTGGTGTGAACTGTTCAGGCGAATCCACAGCAGGACAAAGCAGTGCTGGTGTGAACTGTTCAGGAGAATCCACAGCAGGACAAAGCAGTGCTGGTGTGAACTGTTCAGGAGAATCCACAGCAGGACAAAGCAGTGCTGGTGTGAGCTGTTCAGGAGGGTCCACAGCAGGACAAAGCAGTGCTGGTGTGAACTGTTCAGGAGAATCCACAGCAGGACAAAGCAGTGCTGGTGTGAGCTGTTCAGGAGGGTCCACAGCAGGACAAAGCAGTGCTGGTGTGAGCTGTTCAGGAGGGTCCACAGCAGGACAAAGCAGTGCTGGTGTGAGCTGTTCAGGAGGGTCCACAGCAGGACAAAGCAGTGCTGGTGTGAGCTGTTCAGGAGGGTCCACAGCAGGACAAAGCAGTGGTGGTGTGAGCTGTTCAGGCGAATCCACAGCAGGACAAAGCAGTGCTGGTGTGAGCTGTTCAGGAGAATCCACAGCAGGACAAAGCAGTGGTGGTGTGAACTGTTCAGGCGAATCCACAGCAGGACAAAGCAGTGGTGGTGTGAGCTCCAGGACCTCTGATGAATAACCCACACAGAAATGTTAAATTGAATGACAAAACATGTGAGATCATGTGGACAAAGCAGGCCCACCTGTCACATTAAAAGTAAGCGAAAATGGTGGGGCACGAAGATTGATCGGCGTGGATTGAGAAAGTCGGCATGTGTGAGTCACAACGGTCGGCTGGCGTGGGTCCCGAAGGTTGGTCAGTTGGGTTAGGTCCACAGAAAAAAAGTTTGAAAAACACTGCCTTGGACACCACGCTGAGGAAATCTTGCAGCCAAGTTCTGGAGCTAAGATGATTGGCCTCCAGCAACCATACAATCTCTCTTTGTAAAACAAAACTGATTAAAAGAAAATTACTGCGGATGCTGGAATCTGAAACTAAAATAGAAAATGCTGGAAAATCTCAGCAGGTCTGGCTGCATCTGTAAGGAGAGAAAAGAGCTGATGTTTTGAGTACAGATGACCCTTTGTCAAAGCTAAAAGGCTCCCAGAACTGAGTCCCCGTCGTTCTCACATTTCAGCCCATCAGCCTCCGTATGCAAAGCATAATCTTCCGCCATTTTTGCCAACTACAGCGTGATGCCACCACCAAACACATCTCCCCTTCACTGATTCTGTCAGCATCCTGCAGAGACCGTTCCCTCTGGGATAATCTTGTCCACTCCTCCACCGTGCCCAACACCTCTCCCATCACCCATGGGACCTTCCCATGCAATCGCTGGAGGTGTAACACCTGCCTCTTTACCTCTTCCATGCTTAATATCCCAGAACCTAAACTCTCATTCCAGGTTAAGCAGCGTCTCACTTGCACCTCTGTCAATTTGGTCTATTGCATTCGCTGCTCCCAATGTTGTCTCCTCTATATCAGAGAGATCAAACGTAGACTGTGTGATTGCTTTGCTGAGCACATTCAGGACCCTGACCTTCCCTTTGCTTAACATTTTAACACAAGACCCTGCTCCGATGCCCACATGTCTCTCCTTGGCCTGCTGCAATGTTCCAATGAAGCTCAACACAAACTGGAGGAACAGCATCTCATGGATGGTTAGGCACACTCCAGCCTTCCGGTCTCAACATCAAATTCAACAACTTCAGATGATTAACTCTACCCCACCTCAACCCCTTTATTTTCATTCCATTTCATTTGACCTGTCTCTTACCCTTTATTTCTTTCTTGTCTTTCTTTATATATATTCCCCCCCCCCCCCGCTCTTTCCCCCTATCTTATTCCCTCTTTCCTGATCTTTTCTCCCCTTTGTTTACCCTTCCCCCCTTTTCTCATTTTACCTGTCTACCGCCCATGTCCCCCCTCCCCCCCACATCTATATCTACCACAGCATACCCTCTGATTTTAGTTTCTCCACTGTTTGGCCATTTCACATCTTTTATTCTCTCTGGGGACTGCCAATAGCACTCTTTTTCCTTGGTTTCTGTGGCTATGACTCATCTTTCATTCCCTCACCCTACAGTATAAATATCTCCCACTTTCTATACCTTTAACTTTGACAAAAGGTTATCTGGACTCGAAACATTGGCTCTTTTCTCCCCTTACTGATGCTGACAGACCTGCTGAGATTTCACGCATTTTCTCTTTTAATCTCTCTTTGTGCTAGGTATAACTCCAACCAGAGTAGATTTTGGGGATGTTGAGGAACCTCCTCCAGTCATTTGTTTAACTGTCGACCACCATTCACAACTGGATGTGACAGGACTGCAGGGCTTTATTAATGAATCTCGGGTGTGGAGTATTACTTTTCTGGGATGATAGCTTCCAAGCCCATGATGCACAATCCGCTGCAGTTAGGTATGGGGCCGGCGCTCTGCTTAGGGTGGTTTTAACGTGTGTGTAAGTGGTCGCCCCTTTTATTGTTCATCCTAAGCAAACGTCACTGGGTATTCCCCCCCCCCCCCCCCCCCCCCCCCCGTAGGAAGTCATTCAAAGGGACAGCTAGTTCAGCAAAGTCCGTTACATACAAACAACAATAATTGAGGAGTTCCAAAAGGCTCCTGAATCCATTGATGTTATCAGGGCATACCATCTTCAATAGACATTCTACTTACTGAGGGATCAGTGCCCCTTCCCTTTGGATATTGTTTGTCCAAGGTATATAACCTTCGACAGTCCCACCTGGAATTTGCGGGGTTTTAAGCTATGTCCTTCACAAATCAGGGTTTCTCGGACACAGATAAGAGCATCGAGGTGGTCCGGCAGTGATTTTCTGGCCAGGAGCATGTCTTACACTACTGCAAACACACCAACCTTGAGAGTTGGGGTCTGTGAGAGCTGGCTGGAGGACCTTTTCCAGGCTCTCATGAAATATAGTAGCAGAGTTATGGAACCCTTGGGGGCTGGCGGGTCCAGGTATATTGTGTGCTTCCCACCAAGAAGGCAAAATTCTTTTGGGAGTTGGGGTGCAAGGGGCCTGTCCAAAACCATTTAGAATGCTGAGTGCAAACAAGATTGGATGCTTGGGGTCTAAATTATTAAGGATGGTGGTGGGATTTGCCACCAATGCATACAGCTTGGGGGTTACTTGGTTCAGGGCAGTGTAGTCTATGGTTAATCACCAGGATTTATCGGGTTTCTGTATCAGCCCAACAGGTGAATTTGTGGGGGACCGTGTAAGTCAGATTATGCCAGTGTTGGCCAGGTCCCTAACTATTACCCTTACGGCTTCCAAGTGTCCAGTCGAAGTGGATATTGACAAAAAGGTTTGTGGAAGGCCCAGGAACTTTAATTCATTCCATTTTGGCCCACCCACAGTCTAGTTTATGTTCTGCCCTGGCATGTGGGTTCCCCCGACACACCTTTCCCCATATTCCTTGGCTTGTCCAGTCATGGTTTATCGGGCACTGGGCCCCTACCTAGCATGTCTGCCCAGTATCGTGGTCACAAAGTGCTCAGCCAAGGTGGGATTTTCATGGGGAGGAAGGAGTGAAGGGTTTGATGATGTCTGCCATCCTAAACTTAAAAGCAGCTTAATCACAGCATGGCAGTGACAGAGATCTGGGAGTAGCGTCCAAGTTTCAAAAGTAATGGAGCTTCCTGAAAAGGTGTACAATTAATTTTATAAATCATTGATCAAAGTATTTGTGCCACAAAGCAGCACGGTAGCATTGTGGATAGCACAATTGCTTCAGAGCTCCAGGGTCCCAGGTTCGATTCCGGCTTGGGTCACTGTGCGGAGTCTGCACATCCTCCCCGTGTGTGCGTGGGTTTCCTCCAGGTGCTCCGGTTTCCTCCCACAGTCCAAAGATGTGCAGGTTAGGTGGATTGGCCATGATAAATTGCCCTTAGTGTCCAAAATTGCCCTTAGTGTTGGGTGGGGTTACTGGGTAATAGCGATAGGGTGGAGGTGTTGACCTTGGGTAGGGTGCTCTTTCCAAGAACCGGTGCAGACTCGATGGGCCGAATGGCCTCCTTCTGCACTGTAAATTCTGTGATTAATTGGCACACTGGACTTTAGGCTGAGGACATTCCCGAGCCATGTGCCCTGGCCCATTGCAATTGTGACAGTGACGTGGCTGACGATTCTTAACCTGGATCACCGACGTGGGCTCAGTTTTTATGTTAGCCCTGCTGGTTGAACTCCCAGGAAGTTGCAGGGGCTAGTTTAGCACAGTGGGCTAAATATCTGGCTTGTAAAGCAGACCAAGGCCAGTAACGTGGGTTCAATTCCCGTACCAGCCTCTTGGAACAGGCGCCAGAATGTGGCGACTAGGGGCTTTTCACAGTAACTTCATTTGAAGCCTACTTGTGGCAATAAGCGATTTTAATTTTTCATTTATAAGTACACTCTGGGGGTTACCCTTGGTGATAGCATGTTTGTTGGCCTTGTAGAAACCGTACAATATCCCGGTCCACTTCCGGATGCCACCCTCAGTTAGAGTGGGACGAGCCCTCATCTTCAATGAGGTCTAGTACCGTTTGTACACTCCTCAAAGGAGACTATCTATGAACCTAGGGTTGTCTCGATCACAACAATGTGTTTGCAGCTGATTCTTTGAATTTTATTCAGGCAGAGGTAGATAGATTCTTAATAAATAAGCGAATAAACATTTGTCGGGGGTCGGGGCAGAATGTGAAGTTAAGGCTAAAATTGGGTCAGTCATGATCTCATTGAACGACAGAGCAGGCTCGAGGGGCCGAGTGGCCTATTCCTGCTCTTAATTTGTATTTATGTTCATCTGTATATAAAAACTGATTCGTCTGATTTTACCTTTTTGAGTTTGTCGCTGACTAAAGGATGAACTTGAGTATTGTATGATTTGCCATGGGTAAAATGGCATCACTTCAAGCTAGATGTGAAGTTGGCAACCTTTTGAATATTTACAGGTGTTGTGCTGTATCGCAGTGCAGATCACAGTCTGTTTCTTTTCCTTTGTACCCTTTTCCCCACTTTTTCAGAACTGACAAATTACCCAAGTTGTTTCATGTTTGCAGAAGCAGGTGTAGGTAACTTCACAGGCAACCTCTTGCAAACCATGTGAAAGGGAATTTCCTGCACGAGCTTGCCTTGTACTCCTTTGCTTTTATGTGGCCTTTGATGAATACCTAATAAGTTTGGAACTGTTTACCTGTAGTTGATATTGCATTATGCCACAAGGTGTGCTCTAATTCACAAAGCATACTTTGTAGCCTTATTTATATTCTAATCTTGTTCATTCAGTTTCATGCTATGTATTTTCTTCTTTCAGAAAAAAATTATTTTAACCATGGATTTATGATGAGATTAGAGATTTAATCTCTAACATGCCAATGTAAACTGAGTACCTCTGTGTTCACTTGCAAACACGTTTCCGCACTATAACTCATAGGTGTTGCTCCATTGTCAGATTTCACCCCTTTTGTTTTTTTACATGAGCCAGTGTTGAGAATGTCACCTTATACAAGCATTTTGTGGGAAACGTCATAGTATGATCTGAAAAAGATGGATATTCTTCTCCTGCAAGCAATCTAAATGTGTCCAGAGGCATCTCGGCAAACTTCAGTTTCAGTGTACGATCCATCCCGAGCTCTGCAAATTACTCTTTTTCTCTAATGATTCAAGAGAAAGTGAACTAAGTAGACCACATAACCAGTCAAAATCTTCCATACTCGTGGAGGGGAAGCAACATTCAAACTTCTCTTGCAGTGTTTTGAGAAATGTGGAGATGAGCTTGAGTACACTTTTGCCAGCCGGATTTGCTAATTCCAGCTTGAACATCTCAACCTACCCACACCCATTTGCCACTTTTTCTGACAAAGGGCCAGTTTTGAACTGAAACCTTGAAGTTTCTCTGCAGCAGTCACAATGTTTTCATTTTCCGCTGCATTTTAATCTTCAGCTCATTCAGATGACTGAATATATCTGTAAGATATGCAAGCTTAGCACACCACGAATCATCACATATTAAATCTTCGAGTGGAAATTCATGCGCAGCAAAAACTCATAAACATGGGAGGACTTCTCTGTGCACCACTTTGAACTGCACACTGCAGATACTATTGCATGTGGCCCTGCTAAGATTGTTTTCCTCCAGTTAAGCAGTTGTGACATGAAAGATTTCCTCTCCAGTCGCATGACCAGGCAATTTGTTTGCAAATTCTCTTAGATATATTCTCCATCAACATACCTGGCACAGAGCTTAGACCTCACAGTGTCCATTAATATCTGTGGAGTCATCAATCTGCAGGGCAAATTTTCCGCTCATTTCTAACTTCTGTTGAAGCACCTGTTTAATATCAACTGACATTAGGTCAATATACCATTTGATTGTACTATCGGGAAGAAGAACTTTCTTAATTTCTTTGGCAGCATCAGCTCCCAACAATACTCTCACAGTATATTTGCATTCCACCAGAATTAGTGTTTCATCAATGGTTTGCGGTTCCTTTGATTTCGCTATGAACTCAGCCACCAGGTATCTCGCCTCATGCACATTATCTGAGACCCGCATACACTCCATCATATGTTGACTTTGCTTTACGTTTTGTTCTCTGAGACTTCTTTGGCGATCACTCACCAACGAGTATGATTGTCCACCTAGCCTTGGCTTCCTCTCGGTGTGGGGCATCTTTTAACATGGATATGCCATTGCTCATCAGCAGACACACGGTCCTTGACAGAAGGTAGGTTCAATTCCAGTGGCAAAGGAACCTTGACGACTGGAGATCTCCCTACTGCTGCAGCCTTCATTTGCCATCACAGCCGTTGATATCATACAAGTGTCTCTTATCTGATCTGCCACTGAGGACTTGTTTTGGATTGTGCCTTGTCTGGTTTCTCACCTCCGACCTTACTGTCATGGGCGACACTGCCAGAAGTTTAAGACTTTGGATCAACGCAACACTCAAGCCTCTCCACCATGGCAAGGTGGCAAACCACGGAAGGTGACATACTGTGTATCCTTGCTGGAGGGTGAATGGTGTTACATGGTACCACTGCAGCATTTGAGAGCTTTTCCCTGCAAATTAGGCATTCTGGAATAGGGTAAGAGGCATCAACAGTCCACAAAAATCCAAAAGCCAAGCAGCTGTTGCTGTATTGAATGTGTATGAATGTCACTTTTTTACTGCTGAGGTTCAGTTCATCCGGCCACATCTGAATTAGAGCGGGATTCTTCACTTCCTTTCAAGAACTTATCTATGACAAACTTTGGTCATACACACCATACTACACAATGAACACCCTCAAGCATCAACTTGCAAGTACCTCCTCCAAAGGCTAACCCTTGCCTCAACGCCATGTAGCACGGAGTTACCAACCTTCAGCTGCCTTCTCAGATCTTTGGCGCTTCTCTAGTGGGGTCCCTTCAAATATTAAGGCTTTGCCTAAGTCCACCATTCTTAAGATTTGCTACTTGTAGCCATTTCTCTAATTGGAGCTTGTTTATTTTTTTGTTAACTTCATTGGGTTCCTGTTTCTTACCTCTATATTCCTGCTGACTGGGAATCTTGTTTTTTCCCTTCTCCCTGCCTCCCTTGCTTCTCCCAGGGTTTATCATAGATCATAGAATTAACAGTGCAGAAGTAGGCCATTCGGCCCATCGAGTCTGCATCGACCCTTGGAAAGAGCACCCTACCTAAGCCCACACCTTCACCCTTTGCACCCATTTTGCACAGATGCAAGGGGCTTTCATTTTCAGCTCCTTGGTTGGCATCGCTTAATCCCCGAAGAACCTGGGATTTCCCACGCATGCGCCAGCGGGGAAAGGGCTGCTCATGCGCAGTTCAGATCACCCCAGGTCAAGCCCACCCCCAATAGGTGTAAAAAAATCTGAACTGCGACTCTTTCCCATGTGTGGGAAGCCAAAGGTTTATCGGGTTTTATGATGCCAACCATGGAGCTGAGAACAGAGATTAGATTTAGTTTATTTATATTCATTTTTAATCATTTTATTTCACGACACACCAGTTGAAAATCTCTGCTCTATCGACTTGGGGTGTGATTCAAGACCTCGTCGCGTCCGACTTGGTGTGCCGGGGGCACTGCCATGGTGCCAAACTGACAGCAGTGTGCCAGGGGCACTGCCAGGTTGCTAGGCTGGCAATGCCATGGGGCCAGGTTGGCACTGCCAGGGATCAGGCCTGGAGGTGTGGGGTCCTTGCCAGGTAGAGGAGGGGTCACGTGGGGTTCGTAGGGGCCTTCCCAAAGTTAGGGGTGTGAGCGGGGGTCAAAAACAGGCGAGGGAGGACTGAAAGCGGAAGGTGGAGATCGGGGCAGCCAGACAGAATGGTGCCCCAATCTGCGAGAGGCCTTCAGCTCGCCAGCAGGAAATCCCTCTTGAGTGCAGCCTCGGCAAAGAGAATCTCCTCCAGGAGAGTGTCTTTGAATAACGGGATGTTTCTCCCCATTCAGAAAACATTTTAAAAATAAATTAGAGTACCCAATTCATTTTTTCCAATTAAGCGGCAATTTAGCGGGGCCAATCCGCCCAGCACGCACATCTTTTGGGTTGTGGGGGCGAAACCCACGCAAACACGGGGAGAATGTGCAAACTCGACACGGTCAGTGACCGGGATCGAACCTGGGACCTCGGGGCTGTGAGGCAGCAGCGCTATCCACTGAGCCGCCATGCTGCCCTCATTCAACGAACTTTAACTCAAGTCTGCTGAATCGCACCCTTAGTGTTCGGTTCTGTAGCTGGATGAAAATTACAGGCCAGAGGCAAAAACAAAACCTAGTCTATGTATTTATTTGAAAATATTAATTAAGAAGAGACTATTAAAACAATGGAATCTACCTTTGCTGCTGTGGTTAACTATTGCCTTCCTGCTGGAAGCTGGAAGGTGGGAGCAGCCAAGTTAGATAGATGCAAGAAAGGTTATCCCAAGTTGGAGGTGTCCAGTGAAGACTAAAAACTTGAGAAATTTTTGTGAGGGCCAAGAAGAATCCAGCACAAGTCTTCAGGATACAAAGAAATAACATTTATTTACAATAACATATATATACAACAGCAGCAGCAACTTCCCTTGCTGCTCACTCCTCTCTCTCACTGCTGGTTCCAAGCTGGCCAGCTCCATTTATGCAGGGAGTCTGCAAATGATTTCTCCGCCCCCCTCATTGGGGAAGCTCATAATCCCATAGGATTGTGGGATTGTCATTAGTCCCCAGCCAATGGAAAGCAGGCAGGTTATAACATCCCTCCCCCCCAAAGTTCAAGGAATCCACCGAAGACCCTGGCGAAGGAGGGCGTCGGACTTGATTTGCCGCAGGCCGGACAGCATTTGCACGATGCGCTGGATCGGGCGGCGTGTAACAAGATGGAAACTGGCGTTTCTGTGATGAACGGTTGTACATCCACAGCCCGTGGGCCCAAGGATAACCCCTCTGAAGTGTCTTGTGTCTCCATCTTGGAGTCAGAGTCTGCTGCCTCCGTAATCTCGGCGTCTTTATCTCCACGCGGTTCTGTCACGACCTGCGCTGGCTTTGAGTCAGGCACCAGAGGAAGATTATGAGGACTACTTCCCATTGTGTCTGGATCCGGTGGCTGTAGGAATGAGCTCCTGGGGTGGGGAATCTTTGGAAGGGATAGTCTTCTGGACCGAACATGGTCTACATGTTTGCACTGGAGATGACCCTGGGCTTGCACCTGGTAAGAGATAGGGCCCGTTTGGCGAAAGATTACGCCAGGGACCCACTGGGCACCACCAGCAAAATTCAGAACCAACACTGGGTCACCGGGCGCAAACTGCCGAATCGGCCGATGCCGAGAAAAACCATGTCCCTGCCGTTCTTGGGTGCGGCGTACTTTTGCACCAATGTCCGGGAAAACCATGCTAAAGTGGGTGCGATTAGGAGTTCCGGCCCATTAGGAGTTCTGCAGGAGCTACCCCAGTCACCGCATGGGGGGTGGTCCTATATGAAATGAGATTTCTAAATTCTTGGAAGTGCAGGGTCGGATTAGGACAAGTCAGCATGGATTTAGTAAGGGGAGGTCGTGCCTGACAAACCTGTTAGATTTCTTTGAAGAGATAACAAATAGGTTAGACCAAGGAGAGCCAATGGATGTTATCTATCTTGACTTCCAAAAGGCCTTTGACAAGGTGCCTCACGGGAGACTGCTGAGTAAAATAAGGGCCCATGGTATTCGAGGCAAGGTACTAACATGGATTGACGATTGGCTGTCAGACAGAAGGCAGAGAGTTGGGATAAAAGGTTCTTTTTCGGAATGGCAACCGGTGACAAGTGGTGTCCCGCAGGGTTCAGTGTTGGGGCCACAGCTGTTCTCTTTATATATTAACGATCTAGATGACGGGACTGGGGGCATTCTGGCCAAGTTTGCCGATGATACAAAGATAGGTGGAGGGGCAGGTAGTATTGAGGAGGTGGGGAGGCTGCAGAAAGATTTAGACAGTTTAGGAGAATGGTCCAAGAAGTGGCTGATGAAATTCAACGTGGGCAAGTGCGAGGTCTTGCACTTTGGAAAAAAGAATAGAGGCATGGACTATTTTCTAAACGGTGACAAAATTCATAATGCTAAAGTGCAAAGGGACTTGGGAGTCCTAGTCCAGGATTCTCTAAAGGTAAACTTGCAGGTTGAGTCCGTAATTAAGAAAGCAAATGTAATGTTGTCATTTATCTCAAGAGGCTTGGAATATAAAAGCAGGGATGTACTTCTGAGGCTTTATAAAGCACTAGTTAGGCCCCATTTAGAATACTGTGAGCAATTTTGGGCCCCACACCTCAGGAAGGACATACTGGCACTGGAGCGGGTGCAGCGGAGATTCACACGGATGATCCCAGGAATGGTAGGCCTAACATACGATGAACGTCTGAGGATCGTGGGATTATATTCATTGGAGTTTAGGAGGTTGAGGGGAGATCTAATAGAAATTTACAAGATAATGAATGGCTTGGATAGGATGGACGTAGGGAAGTTGTTCCCATTAGCAGGGGAGACTAGGACGCGGGGGCACAGCCTTAGAATAAAAGGGAGTCACTTTAGAACAGAGATGAGGAGAAATTTCTTCAGCCAGAGAGTGGTAGGTCTGTGGAATTCATTGCCACAGAGGGCGGTGGAGGCCGGGACATTGAGTGTCTTTAAGACAGAAATTGATAAATTCTTGATTTCTCGAGGAATTAAGGGCTATGGGGAGAGAGCGGGTAAATGGAGTTGAAATCAACCATGATTGAATGGTGGAGTGGACTCGATGGGCCGAATGGCCTTACTTCCGCTCCTATGTCTTATGGTCTTAAAACAAAAACCGAGCCAGTCTCGTGTCCATCGACCCAGAAGACTGCTTCTTTAGGCCTTGTTTGAATGTCTGCACTGCGCGCGGGTCGACATGGGGCCGGTCGATAAAGGCAATCGGCTCAGTGCGTTGGCATTCCCTATCTGGGTTCCTGGTTTGTGCTCCAGAGAATACTCGTATGCAGCGAGCAACAAAGCCCAGCGCTGGAGTCGTGCGGAAGCAATGGGCGGTATTGGCTTATCCTCTCGGGAAAAGTCCCAGCAGAGGCTTATGATCAGTCACGATAGTGAAGTGGCAGCCATACACATGCTGGTGGAAACGTTTCACCACAAAGACCACTGCCAGGCCCTCCTTCTCGATCTGTGTGTACTTTTTTTCCGCTACAGTCAATGTGCGGGAGGCGAAAGCTATCGGCCGCTTGGCCCCGTTCTCCACCTTGTGGGACAGGACGGCCCCAGTACCATATGAGGATGCATCACATGTGACGAGCAAAGGCTTTCCAGGATCATAGTGGGTTAGTAACCCAGACGACGGCAATTGTTGTTTTACCCGCCAGAAAGCGGTTTCTTGCGGCTGACCCCAAACCCAGGTGTGATTCTTCTTTAGCAGAAGTTACAGCGGGGCTAGCGTCGTTGCCAGATTTGGGAGGAACTTTCCGTAATAGTTTACGAGGCCGAGAAACGAACAAAGATGCAAAGTGTCAGTCGGGGCGGGGGCCTGTTGAATCGTGCGCACCTTCTCTGCGACGGGATGCAAACCTTCGCGGTCCACCCGATAACCCAGGTAGACTACTTCCTTCGCCTGAAAAATGCACTTTGTGCGACGTAAACGGACTCCAGCCTCCGAAGAGTGTCTAAGGACAGCCTCCAAATTTTCCAAATGTTCCTGTTCCGCGTCCCTGTGATCAAAACGTCATCTAAGTAGACAGCAACACGTGGTAAACCTCTCAAAATGCCCTCCATAATGCGTTGAAAAATAGCGCAGGCAGAGGATACTCCAAAGGGCAAACGTGTATATTCATACAGGCCCCGGTGTGTATTAACCATTACATATGGCCGGGAGGCAGGGTCCAGCTCCAACTGTAGGTAGGCGTGACTCATATCTAATTTTGTGAAAGAGAGTCCGCCTGCAAGCTTCGTGTAGAGATCCTCTATGCGAGGCATTGGGTATCGGTCGAGTCGGGAAGCCGTATTCACTAAGTTTATAGTCGCCGCACAAGCGAACTGTGGCATCTGGCTTCATTACAGGTACAATTGGTGCTGCCCAGTCAGCGAAATGGACGGGCCTGATGATACCCAAAGTCCCCAAACGAGTGAGCTCCCCTTCTACCTTCTCGAGCAAGGTGTAAGGCACCGGGCGCGTCCGAAATAGCACGGCGTGGCTCCTGGTTCGACTTGGATACGGGCTACAACCCCTTTTATTGTCCCCAAGCCGGGCTGGAATACATCTGGGTATCGTCCTAGCACCTCAGTCAACCCTCCAGAAACTGTTTGGAGGATGTGCTGCCACTGCAACTGCAAATGGTGCAACCAGTCCCGACCCAACAGGCTGGGCCCGTGGCCACGCACCACGATAAGTGGGAAACGCCCCTCCTGGCATCCATAAACAACAGGGGTCATCGTAGTTCCTGCAATGTCCAATGGTTTCCCCCGTGTAGGTGGCCAACCTGGCCTGTGTGTCGGTTAAGGTAAGGGTCTGTATACCCTGCTTGATGCAGTCGAATGTCCTCTGGGTGATCACGGAGACCGCTGCGCCAGTGTCCAACTCCATCTCAAGCGGGTGACCATTGACCCGTACTGTCACTTTAATGGGGGCCACACAGGGAGCTGCCACACAATGCAACTGCAGGCAGTCATCCTCCGTCTCCACGTCCTCGGGAGTAGTCGCCGTAGGTTCATCCAAATGAAAGGTACGGCCCCTGGCTGGCCCCAGTTTCGGTCGGAACGACGGCGCCTCTGGCACCCCCAGGACCGGCGTCCGCGACGGGGTTGGCGCCTACAAGTCTGACACAGACATGGCTCCTCATCCATTGGTTCTGGAGAAGGCTCCCTTCGAGGAGGAATGTCTGACGGCCATTGGTGTCGATCCGGACGTCGCCTCGCCCAAGCTACCGCAGTGGTGCTGGTGGACGCTTTTGTTTGGAAGGGGTTGCGCCCCAAGGCATGCACCTCCATTCCCTGTAGCTCCTGCACTCCTCGTTCTGCGCTCTCTTGGGACAATCCTATTTGAATGGCCTGTTGAAAAGTCAATGTTGGCTCGGCTAACAACTTTCTCTGGGTCGCCGCATTGTTAATACCGCAAACCAAAGGGTCGTGTAATATTTCTGACAAGGTCTCACCATAGTCACAGTGCTCCGCAATCCTGCGTAGCCTGGATAGAAAGTCGGCAAGGGATTCTCCTGGGGTCCTCTCAACTGTATTAAACCGGTAACGTTGGACTATCGTGGATGGGGTTGGGTTAAAATGTTGCCCCACTAAGTTCACAAGTTCATCAAACGTTTTGGTGTCCGGCACAGCTGGGTACATAAGGCTCCTAATCACCCCAAACTTATGCGGGCCGCAGGCGGTGAGCAATATGACCACCTGGCGCTCATTTTCGGTGATGTTGTTTGCCTGGAAATAGTAAAGCATCCGTTGTGCATACTGGTTCCAGCTTTCCAGCGCAGCATCAAAAACATCCAAACGTCCATTCGGAGGCATGGTGTAATAGAAAACAACTTCCAACCTGTATCCAACAAAAATCCAGGGAGGTTGCTTCAGCAGTGTAGACAGCTATTCACTTTAACCCTCGTCGCCAGTTTTGTGAGGGCCACGAAGAATCCAGCACAAGTCTTCAGGATACAAAGAAATAACATTTATTTACAATAACATATATATACAACAGCAGCAGCAACTTCCCTTGCTGCTCACTCCTCTCTCTCCTGCTGGTTCCAAACTGGCTAGCTCTATTTATGCAGGGAGTCTGCTAATGATTTCTCCGCCGCCCCCCCCCCCCCCCCCCCCCCCCCCCCCCCCCCCCCCCTCAGTGGGGAAGCTCATACTCCCATAGGATTGTGGGACTGTCATTAGTCCCCAGCCAATGGTAAGCAGGGCAGGTTATAACAGAAATAAATTGTGGTTACAGTTGTCGGGAGCAGCATTCTGACCTGTCTGAAAGCACCTGTAGTGAAGATACAGAGGGAGATTTTTGTTGCAAAATTGGAAGCAAAAAGGCATAAGAAAAAACTTGACTGTGTAGCTGAGGCCTCCACACAATCTTATAGAGGTCCATTGTGAATGCCCACAAGAGTGCAGGGATTAGCAATAAAAAACAGTTCTAAGCCAGGGCCATTTTAAGAAGCTTCAGCGCTGTAACACAAAGCCAGAGCAGCCTGGTTCTGAAATCACAACGGCCGGCCAGGTTAAGAGTCAGCACCATCCCAATGGTAGCTGATTAAGTGTGAGAAACGAAAAGCGCAGATTGGAAAACGCTGGAAAATCTTCCCCATGTCACAGGGAAGGCCCAGAATAGCTGATCTAATAAATTGTAGCACAAAACTAAAGCCAAAAAGGTCGGGACCACCATCGATGTGATATTGAATCTGTCTTACAGGACTCAATAATCTAACTAATCATTAACTACACTATCATTTAAAGCTGTATTGACCTGAAGTTTAAAGTGACCAAGGAACAACAAATCGGTCGTACCAGACCAATCTGAATTCATCCAAGGGGTCAGACCAAACACAAAATCTGGTCAGAAAATGTTCTTAAGATACATGCTAGCTTCAGGATTAGGCAAAAAGACAGAAGTTGAATAAGAAAGGCATTATTCAAAATGTCCAATAGCCAAGATAAGGAATAAACACATATTAAGATAAATGTGATGAAGTTTTAAAATCATTTGATATATATTTTCATCTTAGCAACAACAATTTAGAGAGAGTGAAATTCAACAAACGTGTCCAAAAGCCTGGAGAATTGGTTGATTTTTTTATAAACTAATTGTACAGATTGGCTACTGTGACCTCAAGTCGCAACTGATAAGGGACATAATTGTTCTCAGAATGGTTGATGATGCACTTTTAGATATACTGCAGGCCAAGGAAGATTTGACTCGAGGAAAGGCCATCCAAATGGTCAATCTGAAATCCACCAACAACACTGATCTATTTTACGTGGTGAAAGCAGGTCATGGCACAGAGCAACCCCAACTGTCCAGCTAGTAAAGGGGCAGATGGATTCCAGGCGAAGGAAGGCAAAACCCAACCCAACTACAAGAGGTTGGATTACAATATTAGTGCTGTGGAGTCAAATTACTTCACAGGCGAGAGTAATGTCCAGAAATCTCAGTGCAGTGTTTCAACTTCAACCATTTGGGGCACTTCGGAAAGCTGTGCAAAGCTAAGGCACCCAGATGGGTGAAAAATCCAAAGACAATCCATGATATTGAGGTACCACATCTGGAAGAAACCCAGCCATGCTTCTTTGGTGTGGTTCAGGATCTTGGATTCTCTTTTTGTAATGCAGACATCCCAGTAAGCAGTCACCTCACCAACTTTAAGTTGGACGCAGGAATTAGTGTTACAGTCCTCCCAGATAAGGAATCATGGCTGAGAGACCTCTGGCTACAAACAAAAGAAACACCGTTCTACGGACCTGGAGGAATCCGCCTTCCGGTCTTGGACATGCTCCTGGAACCACTAAGATATGGCAACAAGCAGATATTCAAAATCATGTATGACAATGCCTGTGTTGCCCATTACCTTCTCCTTGGAGAGAAGAAAGCTGAAAGGAGACTTGATAGAGATGTTCAAAATCATGAGAGTAGATAGGGAGAAACTGTTCCACTTATAAAAGGATCAAAATGAGACGGCACAGATGTAAAGTGATTTGCAAAAGAAGCAAGTGTGATGTGAGAAAAAACATTTCACACAACGAGTGGTTCAGGTCTGGAATGCACTGCATGGATGTGTGGTGGAGGCATTCAATCGAGGGATTTAAGAGGGCACTGGATGTTTACTTGAATAGAAACAATGTGTAGAGATGTGGTAAAAAGGCAAGTGAATGGCAGCAAGTCACTTGGAACTTGTTTGGAGAACCGGTGCAGGCAGGATGGGCCAAATCGCCTCCTTCTGCACCGTAACAACTCTGTGATTTGTGAAAACGGCAGAAGATGTCAAGGCAACCTCTGTTATCAACTACATGGAACTGTAAGTTCCCAAGAGTTCCACCAGTAAAGACACTGTTTACTGGGACGTCTGCTCCATATTGTCTTTGCTGAGCACCCGGTGTGTCTATTTCTTTGCAGGTGGCAGAAGCTGCTCTTTGTTTAGGCCAGTCAAACCTTCAGATAACTACCACTGTATAATCAAGCAGAAGAAAAATAGAAAAATTACCAAAGACAGAAGAATTAAGCCCCAGCCCCGTGTTTCAACAGTTGCTGTGACATTACCTCAAGCACCACAACACAGATAATGCAACCTTCAGCCAATGCACAAAGCTGAAAAATGATGCTCGGGCAAGAAACAAGTAACTCGCCAGACCTCACCTCAGTGAGGCTCAGAGAGACAAGGAAGAATGCAGTGTTGCAATAAAAGCTGAACTGCAAGGTGAATCCACTGATGAGGAGCAACCAAATGACAAAGAAGTGAGACACCTTCAACTCCCACAAAGATCACTGCTGACCACATGGAAAAAGGGAATACTGGTTTGTACCACAAATAAATGGAGTGAACACACCGGAAAGAACAGGACAAGCTGGTGATCCTCGGGCAGAGCAAATGAGGAGTTGACAAAGAGAAGTTCAACTCCAAGGAGTGAAAAAAGCATTTCAGAAGAAGACAAACAAGTGCCAGAAACACAGACTACAACATAAACTCCCAATCAAAAAAAGTTATCCAAATCAACAGACCCTACCACTCCTCCGAATGTGAGGAGAGTGAGATGTGGAAGAATCGTCAAGCCTCTAGATCATAATTTATAAAGTCAGAGTTTTGAGCACTTCCGAGGGAGAATGGGCAGCATGATTATAATGTAAATACATTGGGTAAGGATTTGGGGGGGTGGTGTGGTATAAAAGGAATCTGGCAAAACAAGGGTTAATGTGGGACTGGGAAACAGTACCACCCACAATGTGCTATAAAGAGACACGTGACCTTAGATTGGGGTCAGTTGTGAACTGGACAGAGACCTGTGTAGAAGCGAGCATGGAGTTAGCTCAGTGATTGGGCTATATCCTGTGTATGTACACAGTTATGTGTTACCAATAAACACTGAATGTTCAACCATACAAAATTCAGAACCTCTTTGTGAGACCTACTGAACATATAACATGCAATACTTACTTTATAAGATTCATTATAAGAGATTTACAACGGGCAGCACAGTGGTGCAGTGGTTAGCACTAATGCCTTTTGGCGCCGAGGACCCAGATTCAATTCCAGCCCCTGTCACTGTCCGTGTGGAGATTGTACATTCTCCCCATGACTGCGTGGGTCTCACCCCACAACCCAAAGATGTGCAGGGTATGTGGATTGGCCATGCTAAATTGTCCCTTCATTGGAAAAAAATTAATTGGGTACTTTAAATTTAAAATAAATAAATAAGAGATTTACAAAGTAGCTTTTAAGATAAGAGTACTGCACATATAAATGCAAGATGAATGGGTTTTTTCCCTCCACATCCACAGAGGAGGCATAAATACTAGATATGAATAATTGACACATGGTGGAACATATAGCACAAAAAAGGATGCAGATGTGGAAGTGGAACCTGCTTTGAAGATGAGCAGGGAATTTCCCCATCCAGCATTCTTTCCTCAATCCATGCTGTCATAAAATAAATTATTTCATCATTCATTTCTTAACTGTTTGTGGGACAATGTATTTGACAAAATTGCTGCTTTGTCTATAGTAAGTGACTGCTCTTCGAAATACATAGATAGTGAAGCACAACCATCTTCAGCTGCTTCATCAATTACCTTCTTTCCATCATAAGGTCAGAAGTGGCGATGTTCACAGGTGATGACACACAGTTCAGCACCATTCACGACTCCTCACTACTGAAGCAATTCATGTCCAAATGTAGCAAGACCTGGACAATATCTAGGCTTGGACTAACAAGTGGCAAGTTACATTTGTGTCACACAAATGCCAGGCAATGACTATCTCCGGCCTTGAGGTTCAACGGCATTACCATCGCTGAATCCCACACTGTCAACATCCTGGGGGTTACCAATGACCAGAAACTGATCTGGGCTAGCCATTTAAATGCTATGGCTACCAGAGCAGCTCAAAGGCTAGGAATCCTGTCACGAGTAACTCACTCCTTGACTCCCCAAAACCTGTTCACCAGCCACAAGGCACAATTCAGGAGTAATGGGATTCTCTCTACTTGTCTGGATGAGTGCAGCTCCAACAACACTCAAGAAGCTCGACACCTTCCAGGACAAAGCAGCCCACTTCATTGCTACTCCTTCCACAAACATTCAATCCCTCCACCAACGACGAACAGTGGCAGCTGTGTGCACCATCTACAAGATGCACTGGGTTCCTCAGACAGCACCTTCCAAACCTACGACAACTACATTTAGAAGGACATGAGCTTTAAATATGTTTTAACTGCCTGTAGAGTTTTCTTGTTACTAACATTGTTTTTCTTGTTACCATTAATCCATATCCTGTGAAATATTCACCTGCACTTTGTTCCATCTGCTAGATACTACTACCTTGCCTTCAGGGCACATCAGATACCTCCTGCTAATTCTGCAAGCTGTACTTCCATCCTAAAGAAAGCAAGACTAAACAAGTGGGTGCTTGGAAAAACTAAGGTAAGAACAGGCTTTAGGTTCTTTAATGCCACAAATGTTTATAACCGGCATTTCTCAAGATTGCTGAATACTCTTTGTTTCTTAAATTTGACACTACCTTTTTGTGAATGTTTTCATTTCAATGTAATGCCACATAAGAATACAATAAATCTAAATAGAAACAGGCCACTCTGCTCTTCTAACCTCCTCCATTCAATAGGATCATAGTTGATCTGATTGTGCCCACTAACTCCACTTTCCTGCCTACCCCTGGTAATATTTGATTCTCTTGTCAATCTGTTTCACTCCCCCTTAAGTATGTTCAATGACTCTGCCTCAACTGATTCCCCGAGGAAGAGAATTCCAAATGCGAATTACTTCCTGAGGGAAAAAAGTCCTCCTCATCTCTGCCTTTAGTGAGGGACCCCTTTTGAAACTGTGTCCCTTAATTTTATACTCCCCCATGAGGGGAATGCAGTTCAACTCAAAAAGCTGTAGTTCAACACAGTATTTTTCTGGGCACTGATGAGAGGAAACTAATTACTTGTAAAATTGCAAGTGTTCACCGCGTTTGTTTCTATCATTGTGCACAGTCACTCCATGTTGGCATCACTGTGTAAAGCAATATGGGATTAGTGCAGTATATGAGAGAGTATTTATAAACATAAGTATGTTAACCCTAAAGATCTGCAAATTTGCCAGTTCTCTCCAACACAACATCACTATGATCCTAGCAGTGGTTCCCAATTGCTGTGCCGCAGCGCACTGGTGTGCACCTGAGAAGGGTGCAAGTGTACCCTGGCCACTGGCCACCAACATAGCACACATGCCCTTGCATAAAGCCATCTGACAAGCTCCAACCATCACCGCAAGATCCCTTTAACCAGGGAGGCAGTCACACGGTTATTTCTCACCACACACTGAAATTAACATAGTAACATAGAAAATAAAAGCAGGTGGAGGCCATTCTACCCTTGAGCCTGCTCCGCCACTCATTATGATCATGGCTCATCAACCAACTCAATAGCCTATTCCTGCTTTCCCCCCATATCCTTCGATCTCCTTCACCCAAAGTGCAAAAGCTAACTGCTTCTTGAAAATGTTTTGGCCTCAACTATTTCCTCGCCTTCTTTTTTAAAAATAATTTTTATTGAGATTTTCAAAAACATATCAAAAACAGAAAATAACAACAAGAAAACAGTATTAACAACAACAAAAAGAAAAACACACTAACCCCCAAAACCAAACCCCCAGTAACTACAAATAGAAGAAATAGATAAACACCCGGCATATTCAATAAACACATATACACATTTCTACCTTCCCCCGAAACAACCCCCCTCCCCTCCTCTCCCTCCCTCCCCTCCTCTACCCCCCCCCCCCCCCCCGGTTGCTGCTGCTGCCGGCCTATTTTCCTACCGTTCTGCCAGGAAGTCCAGGAAAGGCTGCCACCGCCTAAAGAACCCCTGTACTGATCCCCTCAGGGCAAATTTCATCTTCTCCAATTTGATGAACCCCGCCATATCATTGATCCAGGCCTCCACGCTTGGGGGCCTCGCATCCTTCCATTGAAGGCCTCAACTATTTCCTATGCTAACGAATTCCAGTGGCTCACCACACTCTGGGTGAAGAAATATCTCCTCATTCCTGTCCTAAATGGTCTACCCCGTATCCTCAGACTGTGACCCCTGGTTCACCATCAGAAACATTCTTCCTTCATCAACCCTATCCAGTCGTGTTCAAATTTTATAGGTTTCTATGAGATCCCATCATTCATGTGAACTCCAGCGAATACAATCCTAATTAATTCAACCTCTCCTCCAGCACGGTAGCACAATGGTTAGCACTATTTCTTCATAGCGCCAGGGACCCAGATTTGATTCCCTGCTTTGGTCACTGTCTGTCCGGAGTCTGCACGCTCTCCCTGTATCTGTGGGGTTTCCTCTAGGTGCTCCAGTTTCCTTCCACATGTCATAAGACCATAAAAAGGAGTCTTACAACACCAGGTTAAAGTCCAACATGTTTGTTTGAAATATGAGCTTTCGGAGCACTGCTCCTTCCTCAGGTGAATGAAGAGGTATGTTCCAGAAACATATATATAGACAAATTCAAAGTTGCCAGACAATGCGAGCATTTGCAGGTAATTAAATCTTTACAGATCCAAAGATAGGGGTAACCCCAGGTTAAAGAGGTATGAATTGTCTCAAGCCAGGACAGTTGGTAGGACTTTAACCTGGTGATGTAAGACTTCTTACTGTGCTCACCCCAGTCCAACACCGGCATCTCCACATCATGGCTACTATCGACACTGCAAACTGCCGGCTCAAAGTGGAGAGGATCTCCAGGGAGATCGCGCATATAGACACTGACATTAAGTTTCTACAAAGATGCAAGAAAGCAGACAAGATCCCGAAAGGGCTACAGATCACAAACCCACTCAAGTCAACCTACAACACAGACTAATCCTATCAAATGTCCTGATTTGAGACAATTCACACCTCTTTAACCTGGGGTTACCCCTATCTTTGGATCTGTAAAGATTTAATTACCTGCAAATGCTCGCATTCTAAGCATTGTCTGGCATCTTTGAATTTGTCTATATATATGTTTTTGGAACATACCTCTTCATTCACCTGAGGAAGGAGCAGTGCTCCGAAAGCTAGTGTTTGAAACAAACATGTTGGACTTTAACCTGATGTTGTAAGACTTCTTACTGTGCTCACCCCAGTCCATCGCCGGCATCTCCACATCATAAGACCATAAAATATAGGAGCAGAATTAGGCCACTCGGCCCATCAAGTCTGCTCCGCCATTCAATCATGGCTGATATTTTTCTCATCCCCATTCACCTGCCTTCTCCCCATAACCCCTGATCCCCATATTAATCAAGAACTCATCTATCTCTGTCTTAAAAGACTCTCATTGATTTGGCCTCCACAGCCTTCTGCGGCAAAGAGTACCACAGATTCGCCACTCTCTGTCTGAAGAAATTCCTCCTCATCTCTGTTTTAAAGGATCGTCCCTTTAGTCTGAGATTGTGTCCTCTGGTTCTAGTTTTTCCTTCAAGTGGAAACATCCACTCCACATCCACTCTATCCAGGCCTCGCAGTATCCTGTAAATTTCAGTAAGATCCCCCCTCATGCTTCTAAACTCCAACAATACAGACCCAGAATCCTCAACTGTTCCTCATACGACAAGCTCTTCATTCCAGAGAGCATTCTTGTGAATCTCCTCTGGACCCTTTCCAAGGTCAGCACATCCTTCATTAGATACAGGGCCCAAAACTGCTCAGCATACTCCAAATGGGATCAGACCAGAGCCTTATACAGCCTCAGAAGTACATCCATGCTCTTGAATTCTAGCCCTCTTGACATGAATGCTAACATTGCAATTGTCTTCCTAACTGCCGACTGAACCTGCACGTTAGCCTTCAGAGAATCTTGAACAAGGACTCCCAAGTCCCTTTGTGCTTATGATTTCTTAAGCATTTCCCCATTTAGAAAATAGTCTTTGCCTCCATTCCTCCTTCCAAAATGCATAACCTCACACTTTTCCACATTGTATTCTGTCTGCCACATCATTGCCCACTCTCCTAGCCTGTCCAAGTCCTCCTGCAGCCCACCTACTTCCTCAATGCTACCTGTACCTCTACAGATCTTTGTATCTTCTGCAAACTTAGCAACTGTGCCTTTAGTTCCTTCTTCCAGATCATTAATGTATATTGTGAAATGTTGTGGTACCAGAACAGACCCTGAGGCACACCACTAGTCACCGGCTGCCATCCTGAAAAAGACCCCTTTATTCCCACTCTCTGCCAGTCGACAATCCTCTATCCATGCCAGGATACTACCCTTAACACATGGGCTCTTAACTTATTCAAAGGTCTCCTATGCGACACCTTCTCAAATTCTGGAAATCTAAATAAATCACGTCCACTGGTTCACCTTTGTCTAACGTACTGTTATCTCCTCAAAGAACTCTAACAGATTTGTCAGACATGACCTCCCCTTGACAAAACCGTGCTGATTCATCCCTATTTTATCATGCACTTCCAAGTACTCCAAGATTTCATCTTTAATAATGGGTCTAGAGATTCGACTTCCGGGCGGCGAGCGAGGAGGTCGCAGGGAGAGGGGCTCCCGCAAGCGCCAGGAAGGAACCCCCCCGACAGGCCGGACGGCGGAGGAGGAGCGGGCGGCAACGGCGGAGGAGGAGCGGGCGGCAACGGCGGAGGAGCGGGCGACAACGGAGGAGCGGCGGGCGGCAGCGGCGGGCGGCAGCGGCGGGCGGCAGCGGAGGAGAAGCGGAGGAGGAGCGGGCGGCAGCTGAGGAGGAGCGGGCGGCGGCGGAAGGCGGAGGCGAGGAGCGACGGCGACAGGGAGGCCCAGCAGCGGCAGGTCCAACCCCTCTCTCCCCCCCCCCCCCCCCCCCACGCGGGCCGGGAACGGTGCGGTAGCGGCGGGCCCTCTTTCCCCCCCCCCAAACCAGCAGCGGGACACCACCTTCCCCCCCCCAACCAGCAGCGGGGACACCAACTCTCCCCCCCCCCCCAACCAGCAGCGAGGACACCAACCCCCCCCCCCCCCAACCAGCAGCGAGGACACCAACCCCCCCCCCCCAACCAGCAGCGAGGACACCAACTCCCCCCCCCCCCAACCAGCAGCGAGGACACCAACCCCCCCCCCCCAACCAGCAGCGAGGACACCAACCCCCCCCCCCAACCAGCAGCGAGGACACCAACCCCCCCCCCCCAACCAGCAGCGGGGACACAAACCCCCCCCCCCAACCCCCCAACCACCCAACCAGCAGCCCCACTCGCCCCTCCCCCTCCCCCCAACTGCAGTGACCACCACGTGGCAAGGACAAAGGGGGACTCTCTCTCTCTCTCCTGGGCGAGTGGAGAGAGAAAACAAAAGAAAAAAGAGACTTATATTTCTGTTCTTTTTTTTAAAATAAAAACCCAAAAGAAAACTGGTAAAGAGAAAAGGGGTGAAATAAAGGGGTAAAGGAAAGAAGGGGGGAAATAAATTTTTCATTTAAAAAAAAAATATATACATATATTTTTATATATATATAAATAAAATTAAAATAGGGTGCGGAAAAGGGGGAAAAGAAGAACAAGGAGAGAAGAAACGATGAAGGGGAAGGGGGAGAAAAAAATGCCAGAAGGGACCCAAGAGAAAGGGGGCACCGGAGGTGGACGGGGCAAAGGGCAAACCAGCTTGGGCGAACGAGTCAACACGCGAAGCAGCGGGAAGAATGTATCGCCGCATCCAAAAGGGCTGGACGGGCGGGCAACCTCTCCCCTGGGGTTAGAGGGGGGCGTGAATTGGAAGGAAGCCATTGCAGAGGTGGTGAGGGAGCAGCTGCAGGCAATCAAGGCAGAGTTAAAAGCAGACACAGAGGCCGCAGCACAGGCAGCAATGACCAGGGCCATGTCAGGGGTGCAGCAGGCTCTGACCAGAATGGAGGAGAAAGTGGATGCCCAAGGGAAGATACTGGAAGCCCACGGGGCAACCATTAAAGAGCTGGAGAAGGCAGCGACTGACGTGAGCGACCGGGTCATGTCCCTGGAGAGGGAAATGGCGAAACTGAGTGCAACACAGGGGAGCCTGAAGGGCAGGGTAGACGACCAGGAGATCAACTCGAGAAGGCAAAACATTAAGATAGTGGGCCTGCCAGAGGGGATAGAGGGTAGAAATCCCACAACATTCGTGGCTGCGATGCTGGGCTCCTTGGTGGGACGGGAAACTTTTCCCACCCCACCGGAAATGGACAGAGCTCATCGGTCACTGCGCCCGAAGCCCAAGGAAGGGGAAAAACCGAGAGCAGTTATAGCCAGACTGCACCGGTACCGGGATAGGGAGACAATCCTGCGCTGGGCCAAGGAGAATAGAGCCTGCAATTGGGACGGGCACGCCATCAGAATCTACGAGGATTTTGGAGCGGACATAGCTAAGAGACGGGCGGAGTTCAACAGAGCGAAAGCAGCTCTCTATAAGAACAAAGTACGTTTTGGTATGCTGTACCCAGCAAAACTCTGGGTCACATACCAACACAAGGAATATTTCTTTACAGCCCCTGCCGAGGCGAATAGATTCGTTGAGGAGCACGGGCTGGAAAAACGCCATGGGAAGTAGGGACGAGGGGCCCATGGCAAGGAGATACGTCATGCCGACGGGGGGGTGGGGAGGGGCGAGGCAAAGCCAGCCCCCTCCCCCCTGGCAGGAGCACCCAGGAAAAACAACCCAATGCCCAAGGGCCCGCTCCAGGTGGGAGGCCAGGCCCCGGCACGAGGGAACGGGAGTACTGGAGAGGGGAGAGGGGAAGGGGGACAGCAACCTCCGAGCGGGGAGCCACCGTGCTAGCAGGAAAGCTAGCGAAGGGGGCGCGCAACAGAGCAGGGCCGCAGCGCACCCCCAACAGGGGGGAAGGCGCCAGGCAGGGGAGGGGGGGGATCACCCATCAAAGGTGGGAGAGCAAATGGGGACAGGAATGGGGGAGAGAGGGGCAATGGAGGGGTACACAGGGGTATCCCCGAAAGGGATAGAGCGGGGGGGGGGGGCACTCGGGGGGCGAGAGACCAGGGAGGGGAAATGCAGGGACGAAGGGACAAAAGAGGCCAGAAAGGGAATAGGGCCACAAAGTGCCACAGACAAGGGCTCGAAACAGGGAACTGCTGCAAACACCCACCCAGTACGGTCTGTGGGTGAAGGGGCCCCCCGGAGTGCAGGGGGCTACCCGCGTGGCGGACACACAGTGGACGGCCATGGCGGGTGTCCCCGGGACAAGGGGGAACCCCGGAGCGCAGGGACCCGACCGCATGGGGAGAGCAGTGATAGTGGACATCCTGGACGGCCCCCTAACAAAGGGAAACCCCAGAGGGCAGGGGCGCGTCCACCGGACAAATATGGTTAACCCCACAGGAGCAAGGGGGCAGAAGCCCCCCACCAGAATAGTCACCTGGAACGTAAGGGGACTTAATGGCCCAGTGAAGAGATCTAGAGTCCTCACCCACCTTAGAAACATGAGGGCCGACATAGTCTTCCTCCAAGAGACGCACTTGAGGGAGCAGGACCAACTGCGGGTAAGAAAGGGCTGGGTGGGACAAACCTATCATTCCTGTTATGGGGCAAGGGCCAGGGGGGTGGCGATCCTGATTGGCAAGAGGACAATGTTTAGGGCGACAAAGACGGTTACGGACCCAGGGGGACGGTATGTCATGGTCAGCGGGGCCCTGGATGGGGCGCCGGTAGTCCTAGTTAACGTGTATGCGCCCAACTGGGACGACACGAGCTTCATCCAAAAGACCATGGCAGAAATCCCGGACATAGCGACGCACCGACTAATCATGGGGGGGGACTTCAACTGTGTACAGGACCCAACGACGGACAGATCAAACCCCAGAACGGGGAAAACCTCAAACATGGCAAGGGAACTCAGTCACTATATGGAGCAGATGGGAGCAGTAGACCCCTGGAGATTCGCCCACCCGGGGGAGAAAGAATTCTCTTTCTTCTCCCCAGTACACAACGTGTACACCAGAATTGACTTCTTTGTGGTGGGGAAAACGGTGCTTCCAGAGATAGACAAGGTGGAATACTCCGCAATTGTGATATCAGACCACGCCCCACACTACATGGATGTGCGGCTAGAGACGGGAAGGGCCCAGCGCCCCAAATGGAGGTTGGACGGTGCCTTACTAGCTGACAAGGCCTTCAGCGAAAGGATAGCGCGGGCCATAGCGGAGTACACTGAGATCAACCAAAACGGGGAGGTCTCACCCTCCACGTTCTGGGAAGCGCTTAAGGCCGTACTAAGAGGGGAAATCATAGCCTACAAAGCGCAAAGAGATAGGGAGGAAAGGGTGGCTAGGCAGAAGCTGGTCGACTCCATACTGGAGGTAGACCATAAATACTCCGAGGCCCCGACCGTAGAACTCCTGGCGGAGAGGAAAGAATTACAAAGGAACTTTGACCTGCTCTCCACCAGGAAAGCAGTACACCAACTCCGCCAGGCACGCGGGGCCCTATACGAACACGGAGACAAAGCCAGCCGCCTGTTGGCCCACCAGCTGAGAAAGCAGGCAGCCAGCAGAGAAATTGCGCAAATCAGAGATACCAGAGGCACGTTGGAAACAGAACCAGAGAGGATTAACAAAACCTTCAAGGCCTTCTACCAAGAGCTGTACACCTCAGAGCCCCCAACGGGGAAGGCTGGGATGAACCGGTTTCTTGACGGACTGGACATACCAGTTGTGGGAGAGGGCAGAAAACGGGATCTGGAAGCACCACTAGCACTGGGAGAGATCATGGACAGCATTAGCTCCATGCAGGCGGGGAAGGCGCCGGGACCGGACGGATTCCCGGCGGACTTCTACAAAAAATTTGCGACAGCGCTGGCCCCGCACCTGCGGGAGATGTTCACAGACTCGCTAGCTAGGGGCACATTGCCACCCACGTTAGCACAGGCCTCAATCTCGCTGATACCTAAGAAAGACAAAGACCCAACGGAATGTGGGTCATACAGACCCATATCTCTGCTGAATGCAGACGCCAAAATACTGGCCAAAATCCTAGCCAAGAGGCTAGAAGACTGTGTACCTGAGGTGGTCACAGAGGACCAGACGGGCTTTGTCAAAGGTAGACAGCTTACCGCGAACATCAGGCGCCTGCTGAACGTGATAATGACCCCCTCCGGGGAGAGAACACAAGAGGTGATCGTCTCCCTGGACGCAGAAAAGGCCTTCGACAGAGTCGAGTGGAAATACCTCATAGAGGTACTGGAGCGGTTCGGGCTTGGAACAGGGTTCACCGCTTGGGTAAAGCTCCTGTACAACGCACCCATGGCGAGTGTACAGACCAACAATACCAACTCCCAATACTTCCAGCTGCACAGGGGCACCAGACAAGGATGCCCACTGTCCCCGCTGCTGTTCGCACTAGCAATTGAACCGCTAGCAATCGCGCTCAGGGCAGCAAAAAATTGGAGGGGGATCCGAAGGGGAGGTAGAGAGCACAGAGTCTCACTCTATGCGGATGATCTGCTCCTCTATATCTCGGACCCACAAAGCAGCATGGACGGAATCATCGCGCTCCTGAAAGAGTTTGGAGCCTTCTCGGGCTACAAACTCAACATGAGCAAAAGTGAGATCTTCCCAGTACACCCGCAAGGGGGGGGGGGGGCAGCACTAAAGGGGCTGCCGTTCAATCAAGCCCGACATAAATTCCGCTACCTGGGGATCCAAATAGCCCATGACTGGAAAGGGATCCACAAATGGAACCTCACCAGCCTGACGGAGGAAGTTAAAAAGGACCTGCAAAGATGGAACACACTCCCGCTCTCCCTCGCGGGGAGAGTTCAGACGATCAAAATGAACGTACTGCCCAGGTTCCTCTTCCTGTTTAGATCCATTCCGATCTACATCCCCAAGGCCTTTTTCAAAGCGCTGGACAAACTCATCATGGCGTTCGTATGGGGGGGTAAAAATGCTAGGATCCCAAAGAAGGTCTTACAAAAAACAAAAACCAGGGGAGGGCTAGCCCTCCCGAATCTACAATTCTACCACTGGGCAGCAACAGCCGAGCGAGTAAGGGGATGGATCCAGGAGCCAGAGGCTGAGTGGGTGCGTGCGGAGGAGGCCTCCTGCATGGGAACCTCCCTCCGGGCCCTCGCCACGGCAGCACTCCCATCCCCACCCAAAAAACACTCCAGCAGCCCAGTGGTGACAGCCACCCTCCAATCCTGGAACCAACTGCGGCAGCAACTTGGCCTGACCAAAATGTCGAACAGGGCTCCCATCTGCAACAACCATAGGTTCACACCAGCACTGACTGACGCCACCTTCAAAAGGTGGAGGCAGGACGGGGGGACACTGACAGTCAGGGACCTATACACGGACGACAGGATCGCAACACTGGACGAACTGACAGAGAAGTTTCAGCTAGCTGGGGGGAACGAGCTACGGTACCTGCAGCTCAAAAACTTCCTACGAAAGGAGACAAGGACGTACCCACAACCGCCACGACAGACACTACTGGAAGACCTACTGGACGCAAGTATCCTAGAGAAAGGGAACTGTAGTGACATGTATGACCGACTGGTAGATAGGGACGACACCGTACTGGACGCAACAAGAAGGAAATGGGAGGACGACCTGGGGATGGAGATAGGGTGGGGACTCTGGAGCGAAGCACTGCATAGGGTCAACTCCACCTCCACGTGCGCAAGGCTCAGCCTGACGCAACTAAAAGTGGTACATAGAGCCCACTTAACAAGAACCCGTATGAGTAGGTTCTTCCCGGAGGTGGAAGACAGATGTGAACGGTGCCAAAGAGGCCCGGCCAACCACGCCCACATGTTCTGGTCTTGCCCCAGACTCGTGGAGTACTGGACAGCCTTCTTCGAGGTTATGTCCAAAGTGGTGGGAGTGAGGGTGGAGCCATGCCCGATAGTGGCGGTCTTCGGGGTTTCAGAACAGCCAGATCTATTCCTGGGGAGGAGGGCGGACGCCCTTGCCTTTGCCTCCCTGATCGCCCGCCGTAGAATCCTGTTTGGCTGGCGGTCAGCAGCACCGCCCAGAGCTGCGGATTGGCTGTCCGACCTCTCGGAATCTCTCCAAATGGAGAAAATCAAATTTGCAATCCGAGGGTCGGACGACGGCTTCCACAGAACGTGGGAGCCATTCATGCAACTGTTCCGGGACCTATTTGTGGCCAATGTACAAGAGGAAGAATAGTCGGGGGAAGGTAGCGGGAGGGGCTACAGGTTCGGTACGGGGGTTCGATGGCTAGCTAAGGCCCAAAACCAAACTAAATAAACATGTTGGGGGGGGGGGGGGGGGGGGGGCGGGCGCAGTTACTACTACGAAGATGCTTACCTGTAAATATGTATGTTAATTTTTGCGTGTTTGTTTGTTGTTTTTTTTCTCCTAACAATTTGTAATTTGTTCAATATAAAATATGAAAACTGAATAAAAACATTTATAAAAAAAATAATGGGTCTAAAATCTTACCAATGACCGAAGTCAGGCTAACCGGCCTATAATTTCCCGTCTTCTGCCTCCCTCCCTCCCTTAAACAGCGGAAGACGTGCTTGTTCGGTGAATTGGAAATTCCGAATTCTCCCTCAGTGTACCCGAACAGGCCTGTGGCGACCTGGGGATTTTCACTAGAGCTTCATTGCAGTGCTAATGTAAGTCTACTTGTGACACTGATAAATATTATCATGCGTCAGTCCCGCCATCCCTGGAATAAGTCTAGTAAACCTTCACTGCACTCCCTCTAGGGCAAGGGCATGCTTCCTCAGATAAGGAGACAAAACTGCACACAAAATATTCCAGGTGTGGCCTCACCAAAGCCCTGTATTAATGCTCCTGTGCTCAAATTCTCTCGCAACGAAGACCAGCATACCATTTGCCTTCTTTACCACCTGCTGTACCTGTATGCTTACCTTCAGTGACTGGTGTACAAAGACACCCTGAGCTCAGAAGAAACTTCTTCACCCAAAGGATTTTGAATCTATGGAATTCCCTGCCCAGTGAAGCAGTTGAGGCTCCTTCATTAAATGTTTTCAGGATAAAGATAGATAGTTTTTTGAAGAATAAAGGGTTATGGTGTTCGGGCGGGAAAGGGAGCTGAGTCCACTAAAGATCAACCATGATCTCATTGAATGGCGGAACAGGCTCGAAGGGCCAGGTGGCCTACTCCTGCTTCTAGTTCTTGTGTTCTTATGTTCTTATGTTCATTGCTCATTCCCCTCTCCTAATTTATAGCATTTCAGGTAATAATCTGTCTTTTCATTTTTCATACCAAAGTGGATAATCTCACATTTATCCAAATTATCCTGCATCTGCCATTCATTTGCCACTCACTCAAATTGTCCAAATCACACTGAAGGATCTCTGCATCCTCCTCACAGCTCACCCTCCCACCCAACTTGGTGTCATCTGCGAATTTGGAGAACACTGGACTAAATCGCTGGCTTTGAAAGCAGACCAAGGCAGGCCAGCAGCACGGTTCAATTCCCGTACCAGCCTCCCCAAACAGGCGCCGGAATGTGGCGACTAGGGGATTTTCACAGTAACTTCATTTGAAGTTTACTTGTGACAATAAGTGATTTTAATTTCATTTTGTTACATTTTGTTCCCTCATCAAATCATTAATATATATTGTGAATAGCTGAGGTCCTCGATGGAATCCCCAAAGGTGTATCTGAAATTCGAAAGGGAGTGAAAGCTGCAGTTTGTATTGTGAAGCTGTGGGGTTTTGTTCAGGCGCTGGTTTTGGCTCTACCCGGGGGGTGGGGTCTGATAGGTCTGCCAAGGTTGTTGCTATGGAGCCGGCCCCAAGATGGGTGGGTGAGGGGGTATGGAGGGGGCCAAAAGCAGGGCCCTGCTGGGTGTTGGATCATTGCTTACCATCAGAAAATGACATCGGCTGCAGCAGCCAAATCCTCCATGGAGAAAATATCCAGCAAAAAGCTGTGGGTGTTCCTCTGCTTCTTGGGAGTCTTCGCTTTTTTTTTTACGACAGGATACGACCAGGAAAAACATAATAATAATAAAATAAGTTTGCGCTTTCTCACAACTCATTTCAACTCTGCATTATAGAAAATATAATACACGTTGATTTTTTTTTGATGTCCTGTATTGCCTGATGCAAGATGCTTCACTGATAAGGTTAATTTTAGGTATGCAGCACTTCATTTTAAATATCTGCTGAACATTGCGGTCTCGTTCTACCTCGATGAGGCAACAAGAGAACCCAGTTCACAATTAAGATCATATGTGGTATAATGTTGACAGATTGTGGTATTTAGGCATCATAAATTGGCAAAAAGAAACATTTCAGTTTAATAGCGACTGTAAAACTTTATGGTGATACTATCCCCCACTCAAGTGCTCAAAACAATCTTTGTAAAGTATGTAGTCATTATCTAATATTAAAAATTGCTATCATTTGGCACACAGCAGGGGTATGTAACAGAGTTACAGAATGTAACGCAAAACAATGCCAATTCAAATCATGTGTCATTAAAGGAGAGCAAATAAATGATATGTGTCTTGTTAAGGACTGTGAAATTAAATTGCCACCTTGCAATTACAAGCATGTATAATGCATTACAGTAAACTAACTTTGGTATTTAGATTTGATATTTAACTTGGTAAATGTAAGAAAGGTTGTTTTAATGTAGTGTGGGCAGCAGTTATATTACAGTGCAACAATATGTTTTTTCTTGTTTTCTGGTTGACATTGATTGCGATACGTGTTACGAGCAGGAGTAAGCCAATCAGCTCCTCAAGCCTGCTCCACTATTTGATAACATTGCCCACATTATGCCAACGACTGCAACTCAAATGTACTCAATTTGCTGTAAAAGAATTTAGGACATTGTGTACGGTCCTATATAAATGAAAGTTTTGTCTTTCATTGCATCTGCATGCAGTAGATGAAATGTCGAGGTAGTGGTATTGCAACTGGACTAGTAATCCCGAGACCCAGGATAATGTTCTGGGGACCTGGGTTTGAATCTCACCTTGGCTGTTGGTGGAATTTAAATTCAATAAAAGTCTGGAATTAAAAGTCTAATGATGACCATGAAACCAATGTCAATTGTCGTAAAAATCCATCTGGGTTCACTAATGTCCTTTAGAGAAAGAAATCTGTAATCCTTACCTGGTCTGGCCTATAAGAGGCTCCAGTCCCACTGCAATATGGTTGACTCTGAACTGCCTTCAGGGATGGGCAAAATATACTGGCCTAGCCAGCGACTCCCACATCCCAAGAACGAATCACAAAAAATGCTGAGTCTCTAAGGATAATTAATCACAGAGCAATCAATTGGTGCCAGGAAAGTGGCAGTAAAAAAAACTACATTTACAAAACAGTTCAACTCTGTAGCTAATACAACGTTACCATTCTGACTTCTCTGGCACCAACTCACTATTGGACAATTGTGTTAAACACTGTGAAGTAACAGCCCATCCACAGGTCCCATAAGATGTTTCATTACATTTGGACTAAAGAAATGTGCAAATAGTATTTTAGATAGATAGATAGAGAAATACAGCACAGAACAGGCCCTTCAGCCCACGATGTTGCGCCGAACTTTTGTCCTAGGTTAATCATAGAATTTTGGACAATTTTTCATGGCCAATCCACCCAACCTGCACATCTTTGGACTGTGGGAGGAAACCGGAGTACCCGGAGGAAACCCACGCACACGGGGAGGATGTGCAGACTCCACACAGACAGTGACCCAAGTCGAAATCGAACTTGGGACCCTGGAGCTGTGAAGCAATTGTGCTATCCACAATGCGACCGTGCTGCCCTTAAGAAGTTAACCTACACTCCATTATTCTACCCTAATCCATGTACCTATCCAATAGCCGCTTGAAGGTTCCTAACGTTTCCGACTCAACTACTTCCACAGGCAGTGCATTTCATGCCCCCACTACTCTCTGGGTAAAGAACCTACCTCTGATATCCCCTCTATACCTTCCACCATTTATCTTAAATTTATGTCCCCTTGTAATGGTGTGTTCCACCCGGGGAAAAAGTCTCTGACTGTCTACTCTATCTATTCCTCTAATCATCTTATAAACCTCTATCAAGTCGCCCCTCATCCTTCTCCGTTCTAATGAGAAAAGGCCTAGCACCCTCAACCTTTCCTCGTATGACCTACTCTCCATTCCAGGCAACATCCTGGTAAATCTCATTTGCACCTTTTCCAAAGCTTCCACATCCTTCCTAAAATGAGGCGACCAGAACTGCACACAGTACTCCAAATGTGGCCTGACCAAGGTTTTGTACAGCTGCATCATCACCTCACGGCTCTTAAATTCAATCCCTCTGCTAATGAACGCTAGCACACCATAGGCCTTCTTCACAGCTCTATCCACTTGAGTGGCAACTTTCAAAGATCTATGAACATGGACCCCAAGATCTCTCTGCTCCTCCACATTGCCAAGAACCCTACCGTTAACCCTGTATTCTGCATTCATATTTGTCCTTCCAAAATGGACAACCTCACACTTGTCAGGGTTAAACTCCATCTGCCACTTCTCAGCCCAGCTCTGCATTCTATCTATGTCTCTTTGAAGCCGACAATTTTCTTATTCTAATTGTTGTTTGAGGTATGTTAGGAATAGATAACTTAAGTTGAAAAATATGATTAATAAATAAAACACCAACAGTAAAAAAAGTGTGTCAGCAAAATCCAGAGAGAAATCATTCCTCAAAGCACTTAAATCATAGAATTGCATTTCTATAAAGGCCTTTTATGATAAAAAACCTTATTTCTCTGGGATTTCAAAGGATTTTTTGCCAAAGTTCTAATGGATTATCGAGAATCCTCATCCAAGAAATTTTAGTCCCACAGTGTGACCATCTTCTGCTAGATTTTTAACAGGATATTGCAGGACGGGGTGAACCTACGATGGAGAATAAATTTGTAAAAAATGTTCTTTCTGATTTCTTAGTGACAAATAGGGATTTCAGTTCCAGACTTTACAACAATAATAAAATGGGCAACAGTGAGTCAACATCCTTTTGTACATCACTCCAGGTTTTTAGTTTCCAACACTTCCTACGTTTCTTTTGATGAGGTCCATGATACTCAAGTCATCAACACAGTATGCCATCAGGATTGTGTCAAGAGTATAGTAAAAATTTAGACTGCTACTTAATTGCTGGTTAAAATTCAAAAAAGATTTTTGAGAAGTTTACAGTATTTAATGTTGTGGTATTAGACCTTAAAAGTGACACCCCAAACTCCCCTTCCATCACCAACTGCCTGCCCCCAAGCACTGGCATTTCCCTCCAACTTACCCCTCTGCCGAGCCAACCTCCCACCCACTCCCCAACCTGCCTCCAAGCTCCTGCCCACTTCCATCTAACTTCCCCTCACACTCTAATCCCCCCAAACCTCACCCTCAACACCTCAATCTCCTCATATGTCCCTCCAACCCCTTACCAACCTCCCAACCCCCAATCTGGCCATCCTTCCTCCCCCCCCCCATTATCCACCCCGCAACAAACGCACACATGCACACACATTCACTCAGGCGCACGCACACAAGCACACACATACATACATACACACAGAGCACCAATTGTTTCTAAAATTTCAAGGATTTTACGTGACATTTTTGAACGGAGAACATTGCCTGAACAGTTTCTGAGCTGCTGACTTTCGAGCAGTTTTGTGATTTTCTGATGTTCTTTTCAAAAAAGGAATCAGGGCTCCGAAGTTGTCTGAAGGTCAGATGCAGCCATGCAGCAACCAGTTCAACTGACCTGACACCAACAGAGCGGCTGTGAAGAAAACTCGTAACATGTAGCCTGACACTTGCAAATTTTTAAACCAGTCTTAAAGGCTTGAAGTTCTGGCTGGACGATTTGGCAACTCTGTTTAAAACCCAGAGCCTGGGTCCCCAAAAGTCACTGGGCCCCTGCTGTTTGCACCATCTGCACCCCCGTCTCTTGGGCCCTGGCTGGCACCCCACTGGAGCAGCCTCATTGAAATTAGACAGGAGTTAGCAACATGTCAGCAGACTGGCACGTTGACCAGTAGCACAGTATTGTCAGCATGCATGCCCTCAAAGAATAAAGTTGATGATGAAAGGTCATTGACCTCAGTTGTTAACCTTTTGTGCTCTCCGCAGAGACTCCCGGACCTGCTGAGTATTTTGGTCACTATGTGTTTTTATTTATGATAGTTATGCTGTTGTACTGCATATATTCAGAACATGACACATACCATGATGTGTTTCAGCTGTGTGACAGTTTAAAATATTTTGAGGAGCCTTGTTTTAAGATACGACCGCTTGGATTTTTCATTCAGTCTTACACACCAGCAATAGCATTATTTTAAATTGGTCATTGCTGGTGTCAAAGAAACACCAATCAAAACATCTGGCTGAAGGACATTACCCTGTCAGGGCAATGGGAAAAAAATAATGGGCGCGATTCGCCCAGAGGGGGAGAAATCGTAAGGCTGGCGTCAAATCCGGGCGGGTTTGACGCCAGCCCCCCCCCTCCCCGACCGGGAACCGATTGTGGTCCCCGGTCGGGGCTAGCATGCCGCCGCCGTAAACTCCGGCATCGCGGGCTTAACGAATTTCGTTAAGCCCGCTTGCCAGAGTTTGCGCCGGCTGACGCGTCATATGACGTCAGCCGCGCATGCGCGGATTGGAAGACTCCAACCCGCGCATGCGCGGATGACGTCATCGCGCATTTGCGCGAAACCCGCGCATGCGCGGGCCGGGATGCCCCTCAGCTGCCCCGCGAAGTGATACAGCGGGGCGGCGGAGGGACAAAGAGTGCGCGGGCATCGGACCCGCTGCCCACGATCGGTGCCCACCGATCGCGGGCCCATGGCACCCTTGGCACGGCCGTGGTACTGCCGTGCCAATCGGTGCCATGGTTTTAAAAATCGGGACTTTACGGCCGTTTTTACGAACGGCCAGACCAGGTGTGTTTGCCGTTCGTAAAAACAGCCGTAAAGGGCTTGGAACTCGGCCCATCTATCAGCTGTGAATCGCTGCTCGCTGTAAAAAAACGGCGGCAGCGATTCGTATCGGGAGTCGGGCGTGGGGGGGGGGGGGAGAATAGCGGGAGGGCGTCGGACGAGCGTGGCCGTAAAATTTTACGAGCCACGCTATTCTTCGCACCGTCGTGAGTGCGAAGAATTGCGCCCAATGTTTTCTGACCCTGAAATAACTACAAGGATATGTTCCAATTTTAATATCTGCTTCAGAAAGGGAGAGTTATAGTATAGTGCCAAAAAACAAACTTTATACTATCCACAATATGGTGTTTGTATTTTTGAATACCTGCACTGTAATTACTGGCTTTCAGTAACAACAGATTTTCAAATAAAACGTTTTGGCAGATCTTGATTTTTCCTGGGCCAGAATTTCACACAGCCCCCTGCAAGTTCTGAGGTGGGGAGGAGTGTAAAATTGCCTGGATGGGACTCCCTCCCAGGTTCTAGCCCACCCCCAACCCGGTTGCAAATTGACATTGGAACAAGCAAGACCTCACACTTCATTTAAGACTCTTAAGTGGCTACTTAAGGGAATTTTCCAGCCCAGCCTCAATTCGTAAGCTGCGGGGAGGCTGGACAAAAACTAAGTTTGACAGTGGTGGGCGATAGCTGGGGGTACTCTGCCCTTCAGGCCCGGTATCCTCCAGACCCCCTTCTCCTGTACATCCTACCCCAAGATCCTGATTGCTCTCCTTGCCAGTCCCCAAGCATTCCCAACCTCGTGGGACCTCTCTCGGGGGGCGATTCTCCGAGCCCTGTGCCGGGTCAGAGAATTGCCGCAACCGCGCCACGATGCCCCGACGCCAACGAGATTCTCCGAGCTGCGGAGAAAAGGCGCCATTTGCGCCGGAGCACTTGGCGCGGCGCCGGGCGCGGGCCACTGGTGTCGGCGCGGCCGCTGATTCTCCGGCCCGGATGGGTTGAGTGGCCGCACGGATATGACAGAATCCCGCCGGGGCCGTTCACCCCTGGTCGCTGCCGGCGGGAACTCTGTGTGAAGGGCCGGGGGGCGCCCTTTAGTGCGGGGCAAAGCGATCCTTCACCGGGGGGGGGGGGGGGGGGGGGGGGTGGCCTCCGATGGGATCTGGCCCGCAATCGGGGCTCACCGATCAGCGGGCCGGCCTCTTTTCCCCCCCCCCCCCCCCCCCCCCCCCGCCACCTTCCGGGCCTACTTTGTTGCGCGGCCGGCCCTTGAACATCCATGCCATGTTGAATGTTGAGTCAGGGCCGGCGCACAGAAGAATTACCCCGCACAGGTTGGCATGGCCCAATTGCACATGTGCGGGTTGGCGCGGCGCCTGTTTGGCGCTGGAAAGGGAGGCTGGAGCAGCATGAACCGCTCCAGCGCCATCCCTGTGGGGGACAGAATCGGTCTTGCCCTGGCCCATTTTGCGCCGTCGTGAAACGCGACGGCATTCATGACTGTGCGAACACTTGGTCTCCATTTTGGAGAATCGCTCCCTTGGATTTAATTCCTGGCAGCTCCCGGGGGTGCATATTCCGGTCATTGCAGTTCTGTTCCTGGAGGGTCTGGAGAGCTCCAGACCAATTGTGGTAGTATGACTAGGGTATTACGGTACCTCAGAGATGAGCTGCTATTGGTGCAGAGGACTCGCTGCCCATTAGCCCGGGTAAGTCATGTGCCTCTCAGCCGATTGGCTGAGAGGTAGGTAGCTCCGCCTACAAGGCGGGATATAAGAACCCGTGTTCCCCGGCAGTCGGCCATTCTTCTGTACGTCTGCTGCCGGGCACACATCTTGTGCATTAAAGCCTTTTGTTTGGATCTCATCTTCGTCTCGTGTTCACCAATCTAATTGACCAGCAGCTCTCCAAGGCGGGACTCCATCCCTAGTGAGAGTGGAAGTCCCGCCTTGTGAGAGTGTAATATGGCACTGGGACTGCTGGAGTCGGTGGGGATATGTCAACATTCAGGCTTGGTCTGTGCAGCTCACTGCTGAAATACACAATGCTCTTATACATGGAACTATCGGTTAGATCTCTCCCAATGGCTCTGTGCTAACTAAAGTGTTGGCGGAGGAGGCTGTTGCTCGTTCTGGTGAGTGTGCTTTACACTCAATTAGCTCTAGAGTCGCCAGGTATCCTTATGATACCGCCACGAGGTTCAAGTTCAAGTTCAGATCAATGACTCAATACACCAGTCAGTAAGGTTCAATCAAACACATTTATTAATACACAGTAAATCGATACTCATGCAACTAATACTAACGGACTAAACTATTCCTACCACTTGTTGCACGTTTTACTATGGGCGTAAAACGCGTTTATTGGAGTGTATTAACACGCCTCCGAGTTCGACGTGTGCTTAACACTGCTAGGCTCTGTTCTATGTAATTATTTAGCTCTGGAGTCGCCAGTTGCCGTATAGGCAACGTCACAAGTATTCCAAGGTCAAGTTCAAAGTAATAAAGACGATACACCGATTAGTAAAGTTCAAACGATCAATATTTATTATACAGTTATAATAAATACTCATGCACACACTAAGAGACTAAGCTATAACTAAACTTAAGCAAACAGAATACTTATCTAACAGGAACAGGCAAGGTCAGAGAACGAGGCCTTCGTCCTGGTTTTGTCTGCAGCCTTCAGCAAGCGTTCTGGTACTTGGGAGTCTAGTGGGCTTGGATCGCGTAGCGAGCGTTGAACTTACGGTTTCGGCGGCTGGTGCTCAACGGCTGGAGTCAGGATGCGCGATGTCAGTCGGAGCCGGAGCACGGGTTTAACAGACCGGACAACACGAGGTCCCTATCTTTTATAGGGGTTCCATTGTCCTTCCCTCTTCTCGGGCGGGCTCTACCTATTGGATCAATTTCTTATCGATACTGGATTAATTCCCCAATGCGAGGGGGTCTCCGTGATGGAGGGGGCGTTTCTTATGTCCTTTTGTTTGGAGGTTTCTGGTGCCTCGATGTCTGGGTCTTGATTAGAATGTGTCCATTCAGAACCAAATGTATCTATTGTGTGGGTGTTCAAGTCTGATGGCCTCATTAGCATGCAAAGCGTTTTGCCATTTGCACCTAGCTAAGGTCTTTTCACCTGAGCCCAAACTGGTTTCTGCTGCTGCAGAATGCAAACTGCTCTTTGCAGACTGCTGTTCTGGCTAAACTGTCTGTTTCCCAGCAGTCTTCCATTTTAGTTTGGCTCAGTGTCCATTTTGCGTGGCCAGCATGGCTACATTCCCTCCTTGTGATCCTCACAATCATACTATTGTGAAGGATCACCTATGTACTTTGCCTCCTTGTGTTCTGACCTCTTGCCAGTTCCTGTTCTACTCTGTTCTAAACTATGGGAAGAAGAGAAAAAAATTTTTAACTAACATTTCTACTTGGCCCTATGTCAAAGGGACATGCATTACTACAACTGGGAACCTCTACCTATCACTATTAACCTTAACCTTAACTTAAACATTTAATCACTCTAAAACCTTAACCATTCACACCACAACATCACACTTCCCAACTCGGCAGTCGAGTATGGAACAATATAATACATGGCTGAATTTTATTTACAGAGTGTTGTAATCAGTGAGGGGTTGAGGGGTTTGGTGGAATCCGAAGATGGGGGATTGCACTCTATAGATGGGTGAGGTGCTGGAACAAGAGGCTCTCCTCTTCCATTTCCTCAACCTGAGGGTCTGCACTAGGATGATGAGGATCGCGATCACCAACAGTGATTCGATTATATAGGACATGGAGTACCACGTCATGAATTTAGTACACCAGGTCTGAACCTCGCTGATCAGAGCTGAGCACTGGGGGTTTGTTGTACTAACATTTACGGTGGGGGTTGTGGGGGAAACGTGTCTTGTTTCCACACATATACATATGACATTAAACAGTAATAAGTGGGCTTCCATCATCTTTTGTTGTTCTTCTTCTTTCTCTTCCTTCTTCCTCCGGTATTGACAATCCTGGCTTCGACCTCTGTCTCGTCCTTTGAAACCTTTGGGATCAAGCACAGTATCTGTCAATACACAGTTTAAGACCTTTACTTGTTAGTGCATCTGTCTTTCAAAACCCAATTGACCCTTAAAAATGACTGGCTAAGTCACACCCTGTGACTCCCCTCATTTTTTTTTTTCAAAAAGCGAATTTAAAGACCAGCATACACCTGACAATCCTTCCTTCTGCGAGCCGTCTCGCAGGCTTTGCTGATTTACCATCCGAATGTTCCCGGATGTAAATAGCATGTGGGATGGCGGCCGAAGGGCTACCTAACGTAAAATGAAAACAAACTTGGAAATAAACATCCGAATGAGTTGCGTATGGGCCGCTACGGGTACGAGTTGGATGGAATCCCCGGGTAGGGCGTGCTGTGCCATACCCGAGCTTGGCTGACCAAGGGTTGGTTCTCAGACAGGGCGGGTCCTCAGTGCCGTTTGTCCACTGCCTGAGTAACCTGGAAAGAAACGGGTACGAATGTGTTGACCATGACTTGCAGCCTCTATTTCGCCGAATAGAGGGGCACCTAAAAACAATGGAGCCAAGATGCTCCGTTCTGAAAACAGGGAACAAGTCGTGAACCGTGTCGGTTCACCAGAGGATAGAACTGAAGTTCTCAGAAATATCTGCGGACAAGCTATTTGGCGTGTGGCCTTACAACTTTGGAAAAGATCTCCAATCAAACCGAAGTTCTCAAAAGTTTCGGCAGACAAGCTAACGTGTATGTGAGGTGGTCACAATCTTTTCAGCTGAAAAGAAGATGTCCATCCTCCAGCTGAACAATGTACAAACCTGAGACAAACAAACATAAAACGAAGACAAACATACGTGCAGGTTCCATCAGAAAGGACATCGTTTCCCTCAAACGATTCCTATCTTACATCATCTGGACACCTCACTTTGATTCTGCCTCTGTGAACAGGGTCACAAAGGGGTTGCCGTGTCGGGAGTCAGACACCGTGTCGTCCTGCTCTCCCGGATCCCACACCCTTGTGTGGATCAGGCATGCTATTTTGGAATTGTGTGACCGGGGGTCACTTTCATCATTGCGGACAAGTCTGTAGGAATTGTCCCTGTGCCATTGTGTAGTGTCGAGTGTGTTGTCGGGGTAGTCGGGGTCGGGTGGTGGTTCTGGATATTTGAGGTAGGTGACTTCCATGGGGTCACTGGAGTCGGGGTCGTAGTTGGTGCAGTGTGGGCTGTATGGCTGTGTGCTGTCGCTGTCTTCAGAGTCAGTGTCTGTCCTACTGTCTCTGCTGTGGCAGCTTGTGGGCGTGTCGGGGCGTGGTCTGTAGTGGTCTGTGGGCGGAGTCGTGGGCGAGTCCGTTGATGAACTGGTCTGTGAGGGGGATGGTGGAAAAGTGTCTCTGGTGGGCGGGGTGAAGTGTTCTGCTGCATCCAGCAGGACATGGTGAGCATGGTTGGCCTGTGTTCCATATGCCTTTAACTGGTTTATATGGAACCACACGGTCTTCCCATTAGGATACTTTATCCTGTAAACGGAGGGGCTAATTTTGTCCGAAATTGAGTAGGGACCGGAATATTTTGGAGCCAAAAAACTGCTGGGGTTATAAACAGATAACATTACCTGTTGCCCAACCTGGAATTCTGTGGTGTGTACGGTCTTATTGAAACAGGCAGTACGTTGCTGTCGGCGTTTCCCTAGCTGGACTGCGGCTGCGAGCTGTGCAGACCTCACAGTCTCAACTAGATCTTTAACTGCCTTTTCATGTGTGAGGGCCGTCACTTCGGGGCTTGTCATGTCCAGTCCTAAAAGGAACTCTGTACCTTTCATAGGGCGTCCGGTCATGAGTGTGTGTGGTGTGTATCCTGTCGATGTGGAGACAGTGTTCCTTATGAACATAAGTGCAAATGGGAGCACTGAATCCCATGTGGAATTATTCTCTTGAACCATTTTCCTAAGGGTAGTTTTTAGGGTCCGATTCATGCGCTCCACAATCCCGCTGGACTGTGGATGATACGCAATATGGAAGTTCTGTTTGATTCCGAATATTGTCAGGACGTTCCTCATGACCCGTCCTGTAAAGTGAGATCCCTGGTCCGAATCGATACTTCGGGGTAAACCCCATCTCGTGAAGATGTGGTGGGTCAGGATCTTTGCAGCTGTCTTTGCTGTATTTGTTCGTGAGGGAAATGCCTCTACCCACTTGGTAAAGGTATCTATCACCACCAGAACGTATTTATAGCCATTCCGACAAGGGGGCAATGGACCTATAAAGTCGATCTGGAGGTTTGTCCAAGGGCCGTTAACTGGGCGAGTATGCCGAAGTTGTGCTTTCTTAGAATACCGCTCCGGGTTATTCTGAGCACAAATCAGGCAATTCTCTATGTAATGTGTGACATCAGTCCTGAGATTAGGCCACCAACAGAGTTGCCTGAGGTGCCTCGTTGTTGCATCAATTCCCTGATGCCCGTGTCCGTCATGGAACAAGGCAATCATCTGATTCCTGTCCTGCTGTGGGACCACATAAAGTTGGTCCTTAATGATCACACCCTCATGTGTGGTCAGTGCGTGTTTAAAGTGCTCGTACGCAGGCACAAAGTTTCCCTTGAAAACCTCCCTGAGGTCTCCGTCCTGTTTTTGTGCTGCCACGAGGTCTTTAATATCAGTCTGTGAGACTTGGACTGCGCTCACAGGGGCGCTAGCTGGTGCGCTAGCTGGGGGGGTCCATAAGTGTCCTCTCCTGGAACCTGCCTTAGCCAACGCGTCGGCCTTTACATTCCCAGGGGGTGATGACCTATGGTGGCTTCTTACTTTTATTATGCCGAAGGTCCTGTCCTTCGCTTTCTCTAGGATGTGCTGGAGTAAGGGGGCTGATGGAAGGGGTTTTCCGTCTGCGGAGACAAAACCTCGTGTCCTCCACAGGGGCAGAAAATCGGTTAAACTGTTACAGACATATAAGCTGTCCGAATATATGTCTGCTGGGCTGGGGAAAGAATCGGGGTGGTCCACTATGTACGCTATGGCTGCTAGCTCTGCTGCCTGCGCGCCTAAGTGACCTGGTAACTTAAGAGCTATCTCTTCGAGAGCGCGCCCCTGCGCGTCCTCTACATAGATGCCGCATCCTGTGATACGCTCACCATTTAAAACTGTGGAGGAACCGTCTACATAAATCCTCAAGGGTCCACACGTGTCTGTGGGCTGGGGGCTTTGTTTCGGGTTCCCTATCTTCCTGGGGGGTGTTTTTGCTAAAAAGGGTCCTGTGTTATGCAGGGGAGCTACAATTTCACAGTCATGGGGCTGTCCGGGGTATTGGAGGTTGTCTGCTAAGTATGTGTGTGTGCGTGTCCGTTTTACAGTAATGTCCCGTCCTTGTAAAAGTAGGGTCCACCTAGCTGCCCTAATCTGGCTAACTGAACCGTCCTTCAGTCGACCGTCTAGTAGTAGCTGTGTGGGTGTGTGTTCGGTTATAATGGTGATGGGGTTTAGTCCGGTGATGTATGAGAAATACTGTACTGCCCAGAAGACAGCAAGGAGGTGCCTCTCACAGGCTGAAAATCCTTGTTCTACCGGGTCTAACAGTCGGGAGGCATAAGCCACTGGTCTTAGCTGCTCGTGCCGTTCTTGAAGCAACACGGCCGAGAGGGTCAGATCTGTGCTAGCTACCTCGATTGCGTACGGTGAAAGTTGGTCGGGGACTAGCAGCGCGGGTGCTGCACTAAGGGCTCGTTTCAACCCTTCCACAGCGCCTGTATGCTGCGGAAGCCATTCCCAGGGGGCTCCTTTCTTAAGGAGGTCTGAAAGTGGGGCGGCTTTTGTCGCGAATCCGTCTATGTGGTTCCGACAATAGCCAACCAGTCCTAAAAACGACCGGAGGGCTGATACATTTTTGGGAAGGGGCAATTTGACAATCGAATCAATTCTTTTGAATTCAATCTCGCGTTTGCCGTGCGTGATGACTGTTCCCAAATACATCACTTTACTTTCCAATATTTGGGCCTTTTTCGGGTTAACTTTACAGCCAATTTCAGTCAAGAGTTCCAGGAGTTCGGCCAGAAGCGTAATGTGCTCTGCCTTTGTGTCTGTCTGCAGTAGTAGGTCGTCTACATACTGTACCAGACAATCGGGTCGGGAAAATTTTTCTAATCCACTTGCCAGCTGTCGGTGGAAAATGGAGGGTGAATTGTGGAATCCTTGTGGGAGGCATGTCCACGTGTACTGTTGAGTTTTAAAAGTGAATGCGAATTTGTATTGGCACGCTTTTGCCAATGGTATTGACCAGAATCCATTACTGATGTCCAATATCGTGAAGTACTTGGCGTTGAGACCCTGCTTGAGCATGGTCTCGGGACTAGTAGCTACCGTTGGGGCTACTGCGGGGGTTACTTTGTTGAGTTCCCGATAATCGATGGTCAGACGCCATGATCCATCGGGCTTCCTCACTGGCCAAATAGGGGCATTGTTGGTGGAGGCTACCGTTCTCAGTACACCTTGGTCCAACAAGCTGCCTATAACTTTTTCTATTTCCACCTCTGCTTCAAGGGGAAATCTATACTGCTTTTGCGGTCGGGGGTCCTGTCCGGTAACATGAACTTGTCCAGTCATTCTGCCGCAGTCATGACGGTGACTTGCAAATGCTGTCCTGTGTTTGTTTAGTAGGGCCTTAATTTGTCTGTCGGTGTGGAGCGTAGTCAGGTCGAATGAGTACTCTCCCACTGCGCTAATCCGATTAGCGTAGTCTCCTACTGTGAGGGTGGCTGGGGCTCTGTCTGATCTAGCCATTCGCCAGACACACTGGTTCACTGGGTCGAACGACAAGCTGTGAGCGTTCATAAAATCTATCCCCAGGATGTGCTCTGCTGTCCGGGGAAGATTTACTAAAACTACGGGGTGCCTTGTGCTAATGTTCCCTAGCTGGATCGCTACGGGTGCTGTGATATGTCCCTGCTGCGAGTGTCCGGTGAACCCGCTAAGTGTGATGGTGGAGGTGGTTGGCCACGTGTCTGCGTGTGCCGTGGTTGTGGAGTTAATGGTGGTGCGGGATCCTCCTGTGTCCCACAGTAACTCTATGGGCTTCCCTTTGACTTTTGCCGTGACTACGGGCCTCCCTGATGAGTCCCATAGTGTGTCACAGACCCAAGTGGGGGAGCCCGAACACCGTCAGTTCGTCTCGTCCACATTGGTGGGTCCTGACTGTACTGTTACATTGTGGATGGGTTTTGCTTTGTTGCGGTTCAGAGTGCCTGTCTGCTGGCCTCTCTGAGATCGCTGGGGTGCATTACACTCTTTTGCCCAATGCCCTAACTGTCCACAGTTATAGCATTCCTGTCCTTTCTGTTGAGGGCTGTTCTTGCCTTCATTTACCCATGCGGGCTTCTGGTGCTCTCTGACTGCTTGGATATCTGCAGCAGCCTGAGCCTCTTCTGGGGATCTAACTTTTCCTTTTGCCTGAAGCGATTGCTCCCAAGCGCGGGACAATCTTTTCAGGACCCATTTTTCGTTATGGGCCTCTTCTGAGGGGTCGTAACTATTGCAAGCGCTCTGTCCTGCTTCTGTTGCGTGTGAGATAATTGTGCGCGTCCACTTAACCATGTTTTCGCGGGTTAAATGCGCTCTATCTAGCTGTCCGAAAACTGCGCTGAAATGAATCCACAGCCTTCCTGCGAATGCTGTGGGGTGTTCGGATCTCTTCTGCCTGCACTTATTCAATCCTTCTACGGGGTCACCTCTATTGTACCCGATGGCATCTAAAATGGCGGTGTGCATCTCCTCTAGGCTGCCTCCTGCCACGTTTTGTGGGTCGGGGAGGGCTGCCACTACACTCTGGTCTAAGCTCAACACGGTGAGCTTAACCTGCTCTCTCTCATCCAGGCCGTACATGGTAGCCTGCTGTTTTACTTTAGCAAAGAACTGGTGGGGGTCTGCGATGGGGAGGAACGGAGTGATCTTTTCACAAGCGTCCCTTAGCTGGGTTACTGTTAAAGGGGTGGTGTAAGTTATGTCTGGGGCGCCTTCTGATTCGGCTTTCCTCTGTGTGGTTACGGGATTCATGGGTGCGGTTATGATCTGAGCTGTGGGGGGTTGGGGTGCCTGTCGTTTCTGCTGAGCTGCGGGCGCACATGTTCCCTGAACATAACGCTGCGCTGTCTCGCTTAATTCCTGCCAATCTGGGGCGTTTTCCCCATCTAACTGAGCTCCAAAGGTGCTTTGGAAGCCATTCTGCACCGAAAGCAGAGATTGCAGTTCCGCAATCTGTTTCCTGCATTTCGCGTGGTCAACTGTGCTTTGTCTGTGTTCGGTCGTTGCAGCGTGGAGTGCTCTCAAAGCTGCTTTGAGATCGGAACATTGCCTCTGCAATGCCTCCACCTGCTTTTCCGATTCCTGTCTTATCAGAACGGCACGTTGCACGTCCTGATAGGCTTTCTCATACTGGGTCTGGGAACTGTTCAGATGAGCTAGACAAGACTGGTGAGCCCTCTTGGCATCATCCACCTCTCTATCCTTCTCTGCCAACTTCCCTTTTAATTCCAGGTTTTCTTTCTCGATGTCCCTGACATCGACCTTACTCATTCGGTTCCTTTCCTCTAAATCTGTCCGGAGCGTCCTGATGACCTCCTCTGCGCCTCGCAACTGTGCCAAGCAGGACACAATCGCCATCGGCTTGCGTGCTTTACCTAAACTCTTTTTGTGTATTTGAGAGAGGTTCTCCCACCAAGTATGACCTATACTTCCGGGACCTGTCTCCTCATTTGCACAAAACTCTTTCCAAAGGGGCCATCCCTTTCCTTGTAAATATTTGCGGAGTTCCAGCTCCCACGTGGGACACTGGCCTACTCTGCTACTGCTGCTGGTCGCTGCGACCACAAACTTTGCTGGATCCATCAGACGTTCCATTGCCTGCATGGCCATTTCCTCTGACTCTCTTTTATAATTTGGAACAGGGGGTTGTTGGGGTGGTGTTTCGAGAAAAGGGTACGGCTTACGCTATTTTCCGATCACAAAACTACCGAAAGTTTGTCGCAACAAAAAGCTTTCAGTTTTACCTTACAGCCCTGTTAGTACGCATGCACTAAAACACACTTCCGAATTTCGCTTATTATTTTGAACACCTTGAATACTTGTGATCTCTTTCTTTCTCTGCAATTTGGAGTTCTAATTCAAATTTCAGGGTCCTGGACACTGTGGTGTTTCCACTTACAACAGGGTCCCATCTGGGTCGCCACTAAATGTTGCACGTTTTACTATGGGCGTAAAACGCGTTTATTGGAGTGTATTAACACGCCTCCGAGTTCGACGTGTGCTTAACACTGCTAGGCTCTGTTCTATGTAATTATTTAGCTCTGGAGTCGCCAGTTGCCGTATAGGCAACGTCACAAGTATTCCAAGGTCAAGTTCAAAGTAATAAAGACGATACACCGATTAGTAAAGTTCAAACGATCAATATTTATTATACAGTTATAATAAATACTCATGCACACACTAAGAGACTAAGCTATAACTAAACTTAAGCAAACAGAATACTTATCTAACAGGAACAGGCAAGGTCAGAGAACGAGGCCTTCGTCCTGGTTTTGTCTGCAGCCTTCAGCAAGCGTTCTGGTACTTGGGAGTCTAGTGGGCTTGGATCGCGTAGCGAGCGTTGAACTTACGGTTTCGGCGGCTGGTGCTCAACGGCTGGAGTCAGGATGCGCGATGTCAGTCGGAGCCGGAGCACGGGTTTAACAGACCGGACAACACGAGGTCCCTATCTTTTATAGGGGTTCCATTGTCCTTCCCTCTTCTCGGGCGGGCTCTACCTATTGGATCAATTTCTTATCGATACTGGATTAATTCCCCAATGCGAGGGGGTCTCCGTGATGGAGGGGGCGTTTCTTATGTCCTTTTGTTTGGAGGTTTCTGGTGCCTCGATGTCTGGGTCTTGATTAGAATGTGTCCATTCAGAACCAAATGTATCTATTGTGTGGGTGTTCAAGTCTGATGGCCTCATTAGCATGCAAAGCGTTTTGCCATTTGCACCTAGCTAAGGTCTTTTCACCTGAGCCCAAACTGGTTTCTGCTGCTGCAGAATGCAAACTGCTCTTTGCAGACTGCTGTTCTGGCTAAACTGTCTGTTTCCCAGCAGTCTTCCATTTTAGTTTGGCTCAGTGTCCATTTTGCGTGGCCAGCATGGCTACACACTATAAGCCAATACTTATCTTCGATAAGGGAACACACTGGATCAGGGAACAATGGCCTCTTGTTCTGTCCTGAGACTGCAGGCTTCCCAGTTGGTACGGGCTAAGGGGTCAGGAGTGTCTGTTCTCGTAGCGCGCGTTGGTTGGACACTTACTTGTCGGTGTAGCTGTTGGCCAGGCCTCTCCTTCTCACGTTCAAGTTCTTAGAGAGCTGCTGCAAAGGTGTTCTGCTGGGAGGGCCGGCTAAGAGAGCGAACTGGACTTGGGACCTGACTTTCATAGGTCCCAGGGGCTTCACGCCCTTTTGGGCGGACCCCGGGTTTACTGTCAATCGATTGGTATGAATCCCCCCAATACTGAGGCTGTCCCTCGATCGCGGGGCGGTTCTTCCTGGCTTGTTTGTCTCCTTTGTTTCAGACTCCCGTTGGCGCTGAGAAGTCTGACCTGCTATAGAATGTCCCAAATGTAGCTAATTGTTGTATCCATTGTTCCCGGGGATCACTTCATTAATATGCAAACCGCTGGTTTCGGTGCTGTCTGCTTTCTTTACAGACAGAATACACAGGGAGATTCTGCAACCTGCTTGTCTTTCTTAAAATGCCCAATTTTCCCTGCATGCTTTGTAAATCGCCATTTTGGGTCGGGAAGTGGCCAGCTTCGGTGGCTACAAGGCTCGATGGGCTCGATGGTGTAATTTTGCTCCTATATCTTATATCTCTCCTGTAAAAACTTAATTACCTGCAAATACCCACATTCAAAGTATTATCTTGCATCATTGACTTTGTCTATACATGTGGTTGTGGAAACCACCTCTTCACTCACCTGATGAAGGAGCTGTGCTCAGAAAGCTAGTGATTCAAAACAAACCTATTGGACTTTAACCTGGTGTTGTAAGATTTCTTACTGTGCCCACCCCAGTCCAACGCTGGCATCTCCACATCATAGGGCAGCAGGGTAGCATGGTGGTTAGCATAAATGCTTCACAGCTCCAGGGTCCCAGGTTCGATTCCCGGCTGGGTCACTGTCTGTGTGGAGTCTGCACGTCCTCCCCCTGTGTGCGTGGGTTTCCTCCGGGTGCTCCGGTTTCCTCCCACAGTCCAAAGATGTGCGGGTTAGGTGGATTGGCCATGCTAAATTGCCCGTAGTGTCCTAATAAAAAAGTAGGGTTAAGGGGGAGGTTGTTGGGTTACGGGTACAGGGTGGATACGTGGGTTTGAGTAGGGTGATCATGGCTCGGCACAACATTGAGGGCCGAAGGGCCTGTTCTGTGCTGTACTGTTCTATTCTATGTTCTATCATGCCTATATCTTATGCTATAGCATTGTGATATGCAGACACAAGAACATAAGAATTAGGAGCAGGCTATTTGACCCCTTCTGCCTGCTCCACCATTCAATATGAATATGTTGATCTGATTGTGGCCTCAACTCAATTTTCTCATCTGCTCTTCGTAACCCTTGACTCCATTGCTAATCAAACATCTAACTCTGCATTTAATATCTTCAATGATCCAGCCTCCGTTGCTCACTGGAAAAGATAATTGCACAGAAAAATGAGCATATGAGACAAAATAGTTCTCCTCATCTCTGTCTTAGAACAAAGAACAAAGAAAATTACAGCACAGGAACACGCCCTTCTACCCTCCCAGCCTGCACCGATCTAGATCCCTCTACTTCCCTCTGTTCCCCGCCTGTTCATATATCGGTCTAGATGCATCTTAAATGATACTATCGTGCCCGCCTCTACCATCTCCGCTGGCAAAGCGTTCCAGGCACCCACCACCCTCTACGTTAAAAACTTTCCACACACATCTCCCTTAAACTTTCCCCCTCTCACCTTGAAATCGTGACCCCTTGTAATTGACACTCCCACTCTTGGAAAAAGCTTGTTGCTATCCACCCTGTCCATACCTCTCATGATTTTGTAGACCCCAATCAGGTCCCCCCTCAACATCCGTCTTTCCAACGAAAACAATCCTAATCTACTCACTCTTTCTTCATAGCTAGCACCCTCCATACGGACTACATCCTGGTGAACCTCCTCTTCACCCTCTCTAAAGCATCCACATCCTTCTGGTAATGTGGCGACCATAACTGCATGCAGTATTCAAAATGTGGTCTAACCAATGTCCTATACAACTGTAACATGACCTGCCGACTCTTGTACTCAATACCCCATCCGATGAAGGCAAGCATGCTGCGGTGAATATATAAGCACTAGTAATTCACCAGTATACTGTGTTGCATTATGCCATGCCATTAACCCTGTGGGCTCCATCTATGGGCCACTGTGTGACTTCATCCACAGGGGGAGATGTAGAGCATGTACGGGCTCCACCTATGGCTCCACCCATTATAGGAAGTATAAGAGCAGCTAACCTGCGGGACCACCTTCAGTAATGTACCAGTCGCAGGCAGGCAAAGTTGTAAGCTGATTAAAACCACTGTTTACTTTGACTCGACTCTCCGAGTGAATTGATGGTCACATCAATTTAATCAGCTTAGAAAACTACTATGGAGTCAGCCCTCAAACCTGACAGATTGGAACTCGATCCACAGGCCGCGGAGGCAAAATAATTTTTTTCACATTGGCTTCGGTGTTTCAAGGCCTACCTGGCTGCGTCGTCGACATCATCCATCAGGGATGAACAGAGTTTGAGTCTTCTCCACGCCCGGCTAAGCCATCGCATTTCTGCCCAACTCGACTAAGCCATCTCCTATACTGAGGCCGTCACGACACTCGAACGCATCTACGTCGGCCTGTGAATGAAGTCTACGCGCGACATATCTTCACTACTCGCCACCAGCGCCTCAGGGAGTCGCTAGATGACTATCTGCGCGACCTCAAAGCCCTCGCGCGTGACTGTAACTATCAGGCCGTTACATCCACTCAGCACATGGAACTCGCCGTCCGAGACGTTTACGTTGCGGGGGTCCAATCGAACTATGTGAGGCAGCGCCTGCTCGAAAAAGGGACCCAGAACCTGGAGGACACGGTAAAACTGGCGACCTCGCTGGAGGTCGCTTTTCAGAGTCTCACTGTGTTCCCAGCCGATCACGCGACCCCCTCGTGGGCCCCCGACCAGAGACTACCCCAGGCCTGCGCCGCACAGCCGCCCGCCCATCACGGGGGGCTATCCTGCCATTTGTGCGGCCAGCCCCATCATCCCGGCCAAAATACCCGGCCCGCAGGCGAAAAGGACACTTCGCAAAGGTCTGCCTGGCCAAGCCCAAACACTCGAACTCGAACGCACAAACTCGATTCACCGACTCTCAGGCCTGCAGACCCCGTAATGTGGCAGAGTGTCTGTCGACCCCGACTCAGCACAACACGTACGACTCACGGGGGCCGCCATCTTGGCAATCCTCCCCCACGCGGCCAGCCATGTGCGATCCATGGGGGCTGCCACCTTGGGCGCCATCTTCCTCACCGCCCGCCACGTGCGATCCATGGGGGCCGCCATCTTGGGTGCCATCTCCCTCGCCGCCCGCTACGTGCAATCAATGGGGGCCGCCATCTTGGTCATCACCCGCTACGCCGCTCAATGCATACGATCTGCACGGACAGTCATCGCGGGGCCGCCCCAGCACCTCCGACCATGCCGCCGACTATCCCCAACTCAGTGCAGTCACCTTGGACCAGTCAAGACCCAAGCACCTGAAGAGTTCCATGATGGCCGTCCGGGTTAACGGGTACGAGACACCTTGCCTGTTAGACTCCGGGAGCACCGAGAGCTTTGTCCACCCGGATCTGGTAAGACTCTGTTCGCTCCCGATATTCCCGACACAACAAACAATCTCCCTCGCCTCTGGGTCGCACTCAGTACAAATCCAAAGGCGCACTACTGCAACTTTAACGATACGGGGCGCCGAGTATGCTAATTTTCAATTGTACATGCTCCCAGACCTCTGCGCCCCTCTCCTCTTAGGACTCGATTTTCAGTGCAATCTCAGGAGCCTAACTCTTAGTTTTGGCGGACCCCTGCCCCCGCTCACTATATGCAGCCTCGCAACACAAAAAATCGACCCCCCTCCCCTCTTCGCTAACCTCACCGCGGACTGCAAGCCAGTAGCCACTCGAAGCAAGAGGTATAGTCTGCAGGACAAGGCATTTATTAGATCCGAGGTCCAGCGTCTCTTGCGGGAAGGAGTCATAGAAGCCAGCAATAGCCCCTGGAGAGCTCAGGTGGTGGTCGTCAAGACCGGGGAAAAGTTCCGGATGGTGGGTTGATTTCAGCCAGACCATTAACCGGTTTACGCACCTTTATACGTACCCCCTTCCCCAGATTGCAGACATGGTGAATCAGATCGCGCACTACTGCGTGTTCTCCACGTGGATCTGAAGTCTGCATATCACCAGCTCCCAATCCGCCCGGAGGACTGCCACTACACGGCATTTGAGGCAGACGGCCGACTCTTTCATTTCCTCCGGGTCCCCTTTGGCGTCACCAACGGGGTTTCGGTGTTCCAACGAGTGATGGACCGAATGGTGGACCAGTACAGGCTGCGGGCCACGTTTCCGTACTTGGACAATGTCACCATCTGCGGCCATGATCAGCAGGACCACGACGCCAACCTCCATCGATTTCTTCAAACCGCCCAAAAACTTAACCTCACTTACAACAAGGAGAAATGCGTTTTCCGCACTACCAGGCTAGCCATCCTCGGCTATGTCGTGGAAAACGGGGTCCTGGGGCCCGACCCTGACCGTATGCGTCCCCTCCTACAACTCCCCCTTCCTCACTGTCCCAAGGCCCTCAAGAGGTGCCTTGGATTTTTTTCCTATTACGCCCAGTGGGTCCCCCAGTATGTGGACAAAGCCCACCCACTATTTAAAGCCACCCTTTTCCCACTGTCAGCGAGGCTTGCCAGGCCTTCAACTGCATCAAGGCAGACATCGCCAAAGCCATCATGAGTGCGGTGGACGAGTCTCTCCCCTTCTAGGTGGAGAGCGAGGCCTCAGAGGTCGCTCTCACTGCCACACTGAACCAAGCAGGTAGGCCGGTAGGGTTTTCTTCACGCACCCTCTCCACCTCTGAACTTCGACACTCCTTGGTCGAAAAGGAAGCTCAAGCCATGGTGGAAGCCGTGCTGCACTGGAGGCACTACCTCGCTGGTAGGAGGTTTACCCTCATCACCGACCAAAGATCGGTTGTCTTCCTGTTTGATAATTCGCAGCGGGCAAGATCAAAAATGATAAGATCTTGAGGTGGAGGATCGAACCCCGAGTGAATTGATAGTCGCATCACATTCTGTATGCCTTCTTGACCACTCTATCGACCTGCGTTGCCACCTTCAGGGTACAATGGACCTGAACTCCCAGATCTCTCCGTACATCAATTTTCCCCAGGACTCTTCCATTGACCGTATAGCCCCCCCCCCCCCCCCCCCCCCCCCCTCCCCGCGCGACTCGACTTAAGCTAATCTTTCCAAACCTGTTGTAAACCTGACCAACATGATGTTATGTTGAAGGGGGATCGTGGGGGGGGGGGGGGGGGGTCACGATATTTTTAAATTTATTCTAATACATTAACAGAATGCTGTGGGAAAATACTTTCATTTACCAGCTTTCTGTGACATCCACCCATCATCCTCACAACCAATGCCCTGAAGCCACAACTTAATTGAATAGAAAATCTCTACTCGCTGGTTCTGGGTCTCCATTTAACCTATATTGTTTTATACTTTTTAACCTTTATTGTATTTAGGCTGATCAGGTATTTAAGAGAGGAACTATTCTCCATCCACAATTTGTCAGCACGATAAACTCTATTCAAATCTTATGCTTCCCATGTTGTAATTTGGTAAAGTAGAACATTACCTTACTCTTATCCAAATTAAACATATGGAAGGAGAAGGAATTTACAAACAACCAAGTACAAACCATGGATGGAACCGTACCATGTTCTTTCAAAGTGTTAGGCTCAGAATGCTCTCCAGCTCCACAGACCAGTTCTCTCTCCAGATCTTGAACCTTTTTCAGATAAAAAAAAATGAGTGGGCTTGGTTTGCGCCATCACTGCAGCAGGGGCCCACACAGCTGGCATCCAGCTCCACAGGGATTAGGCGCCGATGAGTACTGAAGTGGAATTCCCCACTGCCCCCCCCCCCCCCACCCACCATGGAGGTGCAGCCCCCTTCTCCCAGCTGATCGTTGGGATTGCACCCCCCACCAGCACACCCACATGGCTGTCCTCAGTGTTCGCTCCCCCACCCTGTGCCTGTAAGTTCCCCCCACTGCCCACTTGATCCCCCCCCCACACACACACACACAGCTGGAACCCACCAGCATGGGGCTTCCATCAGGGCCCAGCCCTGGAACTGCCCCATGACACAGCTAGGTTGGCACTGCCAGGTTGGTACGGGCCCCCCGGGTGCTATACTTAACTGTGCGCCCCGCCCCCCGCTGAGGGGTACCCGCGACTGAAGCTCATCTTTCCAAACCTGTTGTAAACCTGGGGCTCGGGGGGTTGGGGGGAGGGGGGGGGTTGGGGGGAGGGGGGGGGGGGGGGGTTGGGGCATGATATTTAAATTTATTCTAATACATTTAAAAGAGTTTCTTCCCCTTTGTCGGCATGAACCTCGTGATGTCACTGATGAGGGGTGGGGAAAATTAGGAAATGCGATATCTCCAGAGAGAATGAAGTTTCCCGATTCTCTCCGGATTCTTTGACAGCGAACACAGGCTAAAAATCGCCCCCTACAATACATACCTTACCACCACCACATGAAAATACAGACTCACATTGAATTGTAAAGAATGTCATGTTTTGTTAAAATTGGCATTTTGATGTTTCAAGCTGCTAGAAATTCTTGGCTTAGGTTTGTATTTGGGTATCCGCTTAATAATTTCACATCACACTTCCGATTTTAGAGATATATTCACATTTTCTCCTTTATAGTGGCAATGCCTAAAACCTCCACCACCACCACCACCCCATTTAATAATTGTGCTATGCAAAAGGAATGTCATCTGGGTTGCAGACATTTCATGATTTTAATTAAGATCCAATCTGTTATCTTTGCAACATTATAACTTTAGGGAACATCCGGTTTCCACGGTGTGGCATAAGCATTGCTGTACCCCCTTATTTGATGTGCTCAGTCTCCTTCTGATTTGACTATCTTTAAGAATTGGCACCCATCAGACTGGCGATGACCCCAGTTAACCTTTCTGAATTTGTTCATACTGTTAAGAGTTGGAATATAATTTGGTCAAAATGCACAGTTTTTCAGTCTTACTCTGCTCTCTTCTTGTGATATGCTCAGCTTTTCTGCATTTCACTATTTATCCACAGTCCTGTATCTCCCTTTTTTCATGCACCAATATTTTATTCCTTTAGATGTGATTTTGCTATAAATCACCTGCTGTCCTCTCCTTTCTGTAATACCCAGACTGACCTATTTCTTGAGATTGTTGAAGGATAATTCCCACTGTGCCTTTACATTGCAGTTTATTATGTTGTATCTAAAATACACTTGATTATTGTGTTTTCTGCTGTGTTCTATATTGTTGCTACTTTTGAACTGGCAGGATATATGTTTACAATTTCCTTTCTGTTTTAACATCCTTCCAGACCTCTTCCCAGTCATTCTGTATTTTGATTCCCCCCCCATTCTTAATATTAGTACATTGTCATCAGTAAATTTATCTAATATTGGTAAGAATTTTTTTTAAAGTATTTTTTATTCTCCTCCTTTTTCACATTTTCTCCCAAATTTACACCCAACACTGAGTGTTTTTCCCACCACAGTGCAGACTTCAAACCTCCATTTGATCCTGATGAGGGTTCCATAAAACACAAAGTAAATGCTGCCCCATGTTTCTGTCACGGCAATTAGATCGACTCATTTATCTTTATTTGTGCCATTAGTTTGACTATCTTGTTTCAAATGCTTTGTGCATTCAAAGAGCTTTTAGCTTTATATTTTACATCTATTCTTTGAATGGACCATACTCACTGATGCAATGTTACTGTTAAACTCTCCAGCATTTCCTGCACAAGAAACATAGAAAAAATAGGAGGACGACATTCGGCCCTTCAAGGCCGCTCCACCATTCATTATGACCATGGCTGATCATCCAACTCAGTACCCTAATCCTGCTTTCCTCCCATATCCTTGGATCCCCTCCGCCCTAAGTTCCATGTCTAACTGCTTCTTGAAACTAAATAATTTTTTCGACTCAACTACTTCCTGTGGTAATGGGATCCACAGTCTCACTGCTCCCTGGGTGAACAAATTTCTCCTTAACTCTGTCCTAAATAGTCTACCCCAAATCTGCCGATTGTGACCCCTGATTCTGGACACACCCACTGCCGGGAACATCCTTCCTGCATCAACCCTGTCCAGTCCTGTTAGAATTTTACAGGTTTCTATGAGATCCCCCCTCATTCTTCTGAACTCCAGCAAATACAATCCTAACCAATTCAATCTCTCCTCGTACGTCAGTACTGTCATCCCAGGAATCAGTCTAGTAAACCTTCACTGCACTCTGTCTATAGTTAGAACATCCTTCCTCAGATAAGGAGACCAAAACTGCACAAAATAGTCCAGGTGTGGCCTCACCAAGGCCCTGTATAATTGCAGCAAGATATCCTTGCGCCTGTACTCGTATCCTCTCGCAATGAAGGCCAGCATACCATTGCTTTCTTTGCCGCATACTGCACCTGCATGCTTACTTTCAACGACTAGCATACAAGGGTGCCCAGGTCTTTGAGCTTTGACAAAGAGTCATCGGACTCAAAACGTTAGCTCTTTTCTCTCCCTACAGATGCTGCCTGACTTGCTGAGATTTTCCAGCATTTTCCCTTTCCTTTCAGATTCCAGCATCCGCAGTAATTTGCTTTTTTTTTTGCCCAGGTCTTGTTGTACATTCTTTCTCAACCTCTCGACAGTTAGGTAACAAAGTACTGTGCACACCCCTGTCTGCATCAACGGGGCCGAGGTGGAGATGATTGACAGCTTCAAATTCCTAGGTATGCACATCACCAAAAATATGTCCTGGTCCACCCACGTCGAAACTGCTCGGCCCAAGAACGCAAGAAACTTCAGAGAGTCGCGAACACCGCCCAGTCCATCACACGAATCTGCCTCCCATCCATTGACTCCATCTACACCTCCCACTGCCTGGGGAAAGCGGGCAGCATAATCAACAACCCCTCCCACCTGGCTTACTCACTCTTCCAACTTCTTCCATCAGGCAGGAGATGCAGAAGTCTAAGAATACGCACGCACAGATATAAAACAGCTCCTTCCCCGCTGTTACCAAATTCCTAAACGACCTCTTCTGGACTGATCTGATTTTTGTTTAGGAAACATTTCATTGAGGCATTTATAATTTTAACATATTAACATTCGAAATAACAGATCAGTCAGATACACGTAAAAACTCCACAGTAACATACCCAACTTCCCCTGTCCTAACTCCTAGCTACCCATATATTAGATTCCCTGCCCTTATTCTCCATTTCCATGCCTCCCCTTTCCCCCCCCCTCCCCCATTCCCCCACCCCCTTCTGCTGACAGTCAGTTTTCCTTAAAGAAGTCGATGAACGGCTGCCACCTCCAAGCCAAGCCCTGTATTGAACCCCTGAAGGTGAACTTAATCTTCACTGGTCCCTCCATCCCAGAAAAATCACCCTCCCTTCCAGGACCTCTGACATAAGAACTAGGAGCAGGAATAGGCCATCTGGTCCTTCGAGCTTGCTCCGCCATTCAATGAGATCATGGCTGATCTAGAACAAAGAACTGTACAGCACAGTACAGGCCCTTCTGCCCACGATGTGTGCCGATCTAGTCTGAAACTAAGATCAAATCAACCTACTCCCAATCATTCTAGTGCACTGCATATGCCTATTCAATAACCGCTTGAAAGTTCCTAAAGTGTCCGATTCCACTACCATAGCTGGGAGTGCGTCCACGCCCCAACCACACTCTCAGTAAAGAACCTATCTCTGACATCCCTCCTATATCTTCCACCATGAACCTTATAGTTATGCCCCCTTGTAACAACTACATCCACCCGAAGAAAAAGTCGCTGAACGTCCACTCTATCCCTCTCGTCATCTTATACACCTCAATTAAGTCACCTCTCATCCTCCTTCGCTCCAATGAGAAAAGCCTTAGCTCTCTCAACCTTTCCTCATAAGACCTACCCTCCAATTCAGGCAGCATCCTGGTAAATCTTTTTTGCACCCTTTCCAATGCTTCCACATCCTTCCTATTATGAGGTGACCAGAACTGCACACAATACTCCAAATGTGGTTAAACCAAGGTCTTGTACAGTTGCAGCATAACCTCACGGCTCTTAAACTCAATCCCCGTTAATAAATGCTGACACACTCTAGGCTTTCTTCACGGCTCTATCCACTTGGATGGCAACTTTCAAAGATCTATGGACATGAACTCCGAGATCTCTCTGCCCCTCCACATTCTTCAGAACCTTGCCGTTAACCCTGTAATCTGCATTCAAATTTGTCCTACCAAAATGAATCACCTCACACTTATCAGGGTTAAACTCCATCTGCCACTTTTCAGCCCAGCTCTGCATCCTATCAATGTCTCTTTGCAGCTGACAACAGCCCTCCACATTATCCACTACTTGGTGTCTTGGTGTCATCAGCAAATTTGCTAACCCAACCTTCAACTCCATCATCCAAGTCATTGATTAAAAATCACAAATAGCAGACCCATCACTGATCCCTGTAGTACACCGCTGGTGACTGGGCTCCAGGATGAAAATTTACCATCTACCACCACCCTCTGTCTTCTATGTGATAGCTAGTTACTGATCCAATCCCTTTATGCCATGCCTCCTTACTTTCTGCATGAGCCGACCATGGGGCACCTTATCAAATGCCTTACTAAAATCCATGTATACGACATCAACTGCTCTGCCTTCATCTATGAACTTAGTAACCTCCTCAAAGAATACAATCAAACTTGTGAGGCAAGACTTACCCCTCACAAATCCTTGCTGACTATCCTGGATTAAGCTGTATCTTTCCAAATGATCTAAAATCCTATCCCTCAGGACCCTTTCCAATAATTTACCTACGACCAAAGTGAGACTAACCGGCCCAAAGAATCCTAGGATATATCCCATCAGGCCGAGGGGACTTATCTATCCTCAGGCTTCTCAAAATTTCAAACACATCTTTTGTGGACTCAGCTAACTTTCTGGCCCGAACATCATAACCCTTTATTCCTTTATTCTCCAAAAAACTACCTATCTTTATCTTGAAAACATTTAATGAAGGAGCCTCAACTGCTTCACTGGGCAGGGAATTCCATCGATTCACAACCCTTTGGGTGAAGAGGTTCCTCCTAAATTCAGTCCTAAATCTGCTTCCCCTTATTTTGAGGCTGTGACCCCTAGTTCTGCTTTCACCCGCCAGTGGAAACAACCTGCCCGCATCTATCCTATCTATTCCCTTCATAATTTTATTTCTAAATTCCAACGGGTACAGTCTCAGTCTACTCAACCTCTCCACGTAATCGAACCCCCTCAGCCCTGGGATTAACCTAGTGAATCTCCTCTGCACACCCTCCAGTGCCAGTACGTCCTTTCTCAGGTAAGGAGACCAAAAGTGAACACAATTCGCCAGGTGTGGCCTCACTAACACCTTATACACCTTAACACCGTGACATCTGCGAATCGCTGCCAAAATCCCCTCAGCTTCGGACACACCCAAAACATATGTACATGATTCGCCGGACTTCCCCCGCACCTCCCACACCTGTCCTCCAACTTCTCAAAAAACCACTCATCCGGGCCACAGTCATATGAGCCCTGTGGACCATCTTGAACTGGATCAGGCTGGATCAGAGGATGCATTGATTCTTTTCAGGCACTTCTCCCATAGCCCCACTTCCAACTCCCTGCCCCCCCCCCCCCCCCCCTCAACTCGTCTTCCCACTTTCTCTTCAACTCCCTGATTGGGACCCCTTCCCACTCCATCAATTCCTTATATATTTCCGATACCCTCCCCAATCCCTGTTTTTGACATTACATATCCTGTAGTCCCCTTAGAGGGAGGCAAGGGAAGCTTCAAACCTGCCTCCGGACAAAGTCCCGTACCTGCAGCTACCGAAATCCATTCCCACCCGGTAACTCAAACTCCTCCTCTAGCTTCTCCAGGCTCGGGAATCCCTCCTCAGTGAAGAGATTCCCAAATCTCTCAATCTCTGCCCGCTGCCACCTCCTAAAGCCCCCATCCAATTCCCCCGGAGCGAACGGGTGATTGTCAAAGATCGGTGACCCCACACCAATGCCCCCTGCAGTCTCATATGCTGTCTCCATTGTCCCCACATTCTCAGGGCTGCCATTACCACTGGGCTTGTGGAGTACCGAGCCGGTGAGAACGGCAGAGGTGCAGTTAACAGAGCCTCCAGACTCTTGCCCTTACAAAATGCCGCCACTACCCACTCCCACACTGACCCCTCCCCCACTTCCTAACCATCAAAATATTGGCCACCCAGTAGTAATTAATGAAGTTCGGAAGGGCCAAACCCCACTCCCTGCTCCCCCGTTCCAAAAGGACCTTCCTCACCCTCAGGGCCTTACCAGCCCATACGTAACCCGAGATCGCCGCATTTATTTTCCTAAAAAATGCCTTGGGGATAAAGATTGGGAGACACTGAAACACAAACAGTAATCTCGGGAGGAGTGTCATTTTCAGTCTGTCCCGCCCCGCCAATGACAGAGGGAGCACGTCCCACCTGCTGAAGTCCCCTTTCATTTGCTCAGTCGCCCTGGCCAAATTTAGTTTATGAAACTGACCCCTGTCTCTTGCCACCCAAATCCCCAGATACCTAAAACTCCCTCCCACCAGTTTGAACAGCATCTCCCTCAGTCTCCTCTCCTGCCCCCTTGCCTGGATCGTGAAAACCTCGCCCTTGCTCATGTTTAGTTTGTAACCTGAGAACCAACCAAATTCCTCCAGTATTCGCATAATTCCTGCAATCCCCCACAACGGGTCTGTTTTTTACAGGAGCAAATCGTCCACATAGAGCGAGACCCTGTGCTCCACCCCCCTCACTATACCCCGCCAAATGTTCAATGCCCTCAGCGCCATTGCCAAAGGCTCTCTGGCCAGGGCAAACAGTAGTAGGGAGAGTGGGCACCCCTGCCTTGTCCCCCTGCACAAACTAAAATACTCTGACTGGGTCTGGTTGGTCCTTACATTCGCCACTACTGCCTGATATAGCAACCGGACCCAATCAACGAATCCCTGCCCGAATGCAAACCTTCCCAGGACATCCCACAGGTACCTCTACTCCTTCCGATCAAAGGCCTTTCTGAATCCATGGCCGCCACCACCTTAAGCTCGCGCCCCTCCGCAGGCATCATAATCACATTTAGGAGCCGTCTATTATTGGACGTCAGGTGTCGTCCCTTCACAAATCCCGTCTGGTCCTCCCCTATTACCTCCGGAACACAATCCTCTATGCGTATGGCCAAGATCTTTGCCAGCAATTTAGCATCCACATTCAGCAGGAAGATTGGCTAATACAACCCACAACTCTTCGGATCCTTATCCCACGTCAAAAATAAGGGAGATCATTGCTTGTGATAACGTTTGGGGGAGCACTCCCAGCTCCTTGGACTCAATAAAAGCCTTTATATGAAATGATCCTCGAAACCCAGAAAACTTTTTATAAAACTCAACCAGATATCCGTCAGGTCCTGGGGTCTTACCCGATTGCATCGCCCCAACCCATGTATAACTTCCCCAAGCCCAATTGGGGCTCCCAAACCCTCCACCAACTCCTCATCTATCCTCAGGAACTCCAGCCCCCCCCCCCCCCCCCCCCCCCCCCAAGAATCACTTCATACCCTCCTGCCCGGCTGGGGGTTCCGATTTATACAATCTACTGTAAAACTCCCGAAACATCATTCACCCCCGCCGGATCCAAAACCAGCTTCCCCCCTGTATCTTTTACTTTCCCATGGACTGATCTAATTAATACTACACTACTGTTCTAATTAATACTACACCCGATGCCTGTGTCTATGTATTCACATTGTGTATCTTGTGTTGCCCTATTACATATTTTCTTTTCATGTACTAAATGATCTGTTTGAGCTGTACGCAAAAAAATACTTTTCACTGTACCTCGGTACACGTGACAATAAACAAATGCAATCCACCTACTGATGCAGATAATAGTAATCTTTAAAGATTGGAGGGCAGATGAAATGAAAATGAAATGAAAATCGCTTATTGTCACGAGTAGGCTTCAATGAAGTTACTGTGAAAAGCCCCTAGTCGCCACATTCCGGCACCTGTCCGGGGAGGCTGGTACGGGAATCGAACCATGCTGCTTGCCTGCTTGGTCTGCTTTAAAAGCCAGCGATTTAGCTGAGTGAGCTAAACCAGCCCCTCAAATATAAGATAGCCGAAAAAAAGACAAATTGGATTTTGAGTTTAAATATTAAGCAAAGAACTTATGCTGAATACGTATGAAATATTAAATTAAGCATGCAGATGGAAGGACATAGGAGCCATGGAAACAGCATGAAAATTCACCAGGATCAAAGGTTATATAGTTCTGAAGAAAAGCTTCTTTCAAAAAACTATTTCTCCTCACTGGAACAGCAAAAAGGCAACTCAAAAAGGTTTTCAAAGTGATAAAAACATTTGAGTGGGTTAAAGTGAGAGATTGGAGGGGCATTTCAACATGGGTGAATGCATAAAGTTGGATTCAGGAAAAACACAAGCACTTTGGAAAGCTGGCTGCAAGCTAACGACTTGCACATTTCAATTTCAATTTCACATATTAGGTTCAAAATGCAGAACCCCTCTTGGGAGACACAGATTATCAATTTTAATGTGTTAATTATTCAATCCGAGAGATATTAAAATGGGTTTTGCAGTTTAACTTTGGTTCCACAGGTTTCTTGGGAGTATCTAATTAGTGAATGCGAAGTAGGAAAACAGTAATATTTGAGGGAGTTGGGGCCATATTTGCTTTTATAATGCCCCTGGAAAGGGCCTCAGCTGCACAAAAATGGTAATTAAGGCACCCATGGGTCACCTCGGAGTGTTTGTCAACTACAAGGGTTTTGATTCCATCTGTGTTTTAGCTACTTGTGTGCATCGCCAGAAAGACCTTAATCCAGGTGTGGACATCCTGCAGCAGTCCACCTTCCTTGATCTCTTCGCATCACAGAATTACAGACTGGCTATTTGGAGATAAATTGAAACATGACTGATGAGACCTCTCAGAAAGCCAAGGAATAATGCCCATGAGCAATACAATGAATGGCATATTACCATTGCTATGTCATCAAATTAGCTTTTGGCAAGCTGAATTTACACTTCGGTGCCTGAACAGATCTCGAGGTGCCATTCAGTATACCCAGGTTTCCAAAATGATCATGGTTTGTTGTGTTCACAAAACCATATGCAAAAGCAAGGTTTGGATCTGCAGGAGAAACAAGGTGCAGAGCAATGGACTCTACTTGGATAAGATGCATTCTTTAATGCAGGCTTCACTTAGTTTCCATTCATGCATCCATCTAACAGTAATTTGCAAATATCACAAGCCATATTGCTGCAAACACAAAGTAATCCTTCAAACAACCATAACCCTTTCACAGCCCTCCATTATTTGGTGTCAATTCATGTGGCTCACATGTAAAACAGAAACACCCATGGAATTACTCTTGTATAACTGCATGGTGTGTTGAGCTGAGTTCCCACTCCCATGTCCCCTTCCACCATTATGCTTCTTATGTCTGAACTGCACTTCCCTGCTCGCAAGGAGCTGGAGAGCATTTTTCTTCTGATCAATGGAGTGATGAGCAGCCATGGCTAGGATATCATGTATCTCATGGAATGTTGCATTGGTGAAAGTCTGCCTGCACTCGTGTGATTGCTGCATTTGATGTTCCATGGAGGTAGCCACTCTCTCCATTGATAAAGAAGTCATGATAAAGGCCTGTAATATTCCATTTATGCTCCAGTCTCTCTGCAAGCATGCATGTTGTGGCTGGGAGACCTGGCAGAATACTGCACATTCACTGCTGCTGGTTCCAGGAGTGTCCTGTTCATCAACGGCCCCCTGGGAATATCTTCGGCATCAGCTGAGCAGAGCTTGGAGCAGACGACACCAAGTGTGGACTCCCCACTGCTCTCCCTGTTTTCAACATCTGCTTTTGCACATATATGGTGTACGAGCCACCGGATAAAAACACAACTTTCAGCCAGACTTGTCCCACTGAAGTGTGAGTATTGAGCTAAGTGATGGTGTGCATTGAGTTCTATAACAATGCATCCTCAGAGGGAGTGATCACCTCCTCTTTTTCATTGTCAAGGACCTGCAGGGCACATGAAGGTCCAGTGTGAGATAAAAACATGAAAGTATTCTACCATGGGAAGAATGTTTGAAGTTATCATAATGCATATTATCATATTTCAAACAATATTGACACCAAAAGTGAGTCTTGTATGCCATGTGGCCTTCTGATATTTATTTCAGTCACAAGGTAGCTGGATGATCCCCATCTCCGATGCTAGGTACAACGAGACTCTATTGATTTCTTGCACCAGCTTCTCTGCATTTGTTTAGCTGGAGGGCCATCTCCAGTTCTCTGCCTCTCTCTCATGTAAAACACTGACTTCTGCAAGGAGGGAAAGAAGGGACCAGTGCAGGAGAGTGATGGAATGATAAGACACCTGGAATGATGTGTACTGTTTTCTCTTGATACCCAAGGAAGGATAGTTATCCGAGATAGGGTTGCTCTGTGAGGAGAAATAATGGGTCTGCACTCTCTGGAGTTCAGAAAAATGAGAAGTGATCTAATTAAGACATATAATATTCTGAGAGGGCTCAGGGTAGATGCTGAGAAATTATTTCCTTTGACTGGCAAATGTAGAACTCAGGGGGAGAGTCTCAGGGTAAGTGGTCGGCCATTAAGGAATGAGATGGGGAGGAATTTGTGTACTCGGCAGCTAGGGATTCTTTGGAATTCTCTGCTTCAGAGGATGGTAAATGCACCGTTGTTGAGTATATTCAAGACTGAGAAGGATAGATCCTTGGATTCTCAAGGGATGTGCAAATTGAGTTTGAAAGTGGAGTTAAGATTAAAAATTAACTATGGTCGTTTTGATTGGTGCAGCAGACCCATTTTGGTTCCTATGTTCTTGTGTGTTGGATGGATGGAGAGCATTTTTTGAAAGTGATTCTGAGTAAGAGTCAGAACATTGCATAAGGATGTAGATAAATGTCAGTGAAGAATGGGGATGTGAGGAAGCACATAGAAACAGAAGGATGAGTGCACCTGCAAGTTAATTTAGTTTGAAGAGTGTTGTACTGTCGTGAACTGTGCCATTGTTCTCACTTTTCCTCCCTTTAGCATAGGGCTAAATCGCTGGCTTTGAAAGCAGGCCAGCAGCACGGTTCGATTCCCGTAACAGCCTCCCCGAACAGGCGCCGGAATGTGGCGACTAGGGGCTTTTCACAGTAACTTCATTGAAGCCTACTCGTGACAATAAGCGATTTTCATTTAATTTCATTCCTTATGTCACTGAACTACTTTGTGCATTGTATCCAGGAGCATGGCAACATGCTCCTGCTACTTAACTCTTGTACCATCTCCAACCATCTTTGCTTGGTGTTATCAGCTGGCTTCTTTCTCAGGTTGCTGGGAATGTATATATCTCTCCAGGACCTCACAGTCCACAACATCGTATCTAGAGAGGTGGAGCAGAAGTGAGATGCAATCTTTGGTCCACTGCTTTTCATGGCAAAATATACTTCTGTCTTTTTTCCACTTCCCAATGCATTAACACAGTTGAAATTACTTCATGCAGGTCATCAATGCGTACACTGACAAAATCCAAAAATCATTATGTTAATGCAGTGTTAGGTTTAAAAGCCATTGAGTGATGTGCCAAACGTCTACGTTTCCCGGGTGATATCGGGTCTGTCTATTCCTCCTGAAAGCCATTGAATGATGATTATGACTAATGAAACAAAGGAAGAAAAAGAGAATGATTTTCACACAACAGGATTGTATCATGAAGTAACTATTGCAGCAGTAACTAGAATCTTACTTAAAATAAGTTAGATAGATATTTGGAAAGGAAGAATATATAAGACAACAAGAAAGGAGGGAAATGGGATAAGATTATTCAGCTCCAATTGATGATCTGGCATCTGCACAGAAGTAATGGACCAAATGTTCTCCTTCTGTTCCATAATTTCAATGACTATGAAATCAAATAACACAATAAGAATAGCCACTTCATCAAGATGTTGGAAGGCTGCCAACATTGCTGAGATTGAAGGAAACAAGATCCAACGTGTTCAAAAGAAAAAAGGAAAAGAATTGAATCATAAATTCAGCTTCTGTTGTGATTTTTAAAGGGAACTTGTTCCAAGTAATATTGGTACTTTCATCAGTCATCTTTTTCTCCAGTGCTTTTTGTTATATAATACTTAACTCTTGGTTCGATAAACCTTGCACTGTTAGCTTATTATCCTTGAGATAGAACAGAGAACAGTACAGCACAGTACAGTCCCTTCAGCCCACGATGTTGTGCGGACCATTTATCCTAATCTCAGATCAATCTAACCTACACCCCTTCAATTTACTGCTGTTCATGTGCCGAAGAGTCGCTTAAATGTCCCTAATGACTCTGACTCCACCACCTCTGCTGGCAGTGCATTCCACAAACCCACCACTCTCTGTGTAAAGAACCTACCCCTGATATTTCCCCAAATTTCAGGAATCTTGGATAACGAGAGATATTGTAGGCTTCGTCAAAAAGAAAAAGGAGGCATTTGTCAGGGCTAGAAGGCTGGGAACAGATGAAGCCTGTGTGGAATATAAGGAAAGTAGGAAGGAACTTAAGCAAGGAGTCAGGAGGGCTAAAAGGGGTCACGAAAAGTTATTGGCAAATAGGGTTAAGGAAATTCTCGAGGCTTTTTACACGTACATAAAAAGCAAGAGGGTAGCCAGGGAAAGGGTTGGCCCACTGAAGGATAGGCAAGGGAATCTATGTGTGGAGCCAGAGGAAATAGGCGAGGTACTAAATGAATACTTTGCATCAGTATTCACCAAAGAGAAGGAATTGGTGGATGTTGAGTCTGGAGAAGGGTGTGTAAATAGCGTGGGTCACATTGAGATCCAAAAAGACGAGGGCGTCTTGAAAAATATTAAGGTGGATACGTTCCCAGGGCCTGATGGGATTTACCCCAGAATACTGAAGGAGGCTGGGGAGGAAATTGCCGAGCCCTTGACAGAAATCTTTGGATCCTCACTGTCTTCAGGTGATATCCTGGAGGACTGGAGAATAACCAATGTTGTTCCTTTGTGTAAGAAGCGTAGCAAGGATAATCCAGGGAACTACAGGCCGGTGAGCCATACGCCAGTGGTAGGGAAATTACTGGAGAGAATTCTTCGAGACAGGATCTACTCCCATTTGGAAGAAAGTGGACATATTACCGAGAGGCAGCATGGTTTTGTGAAGGGGAGGTCATGTCTCACTGACTTGATAGAGTTTTTCGAGGAGGTCACAAAGATGATTGATGCAGGGAGGGCAGTGGATGTTGTCTATATGGACTTCAGTAAGGCCTTTGACAAGGTCCGTCATGGCAGGCTGGTAGAAAAAGTGAAATCACACGGGATCAGGGGTGAGCTGGCAAGATGGATACAGAACTGGCTAGGTCATAGAAGGCAGAGAGTAGCAATGGAAGGGTGTTTTTCTGATTGGAGGGCTGTGACTAGTGGTGTTCTGCAGGGATCAGTGCTGAGACCTTTGCTGTTTGTAGTACATATAAATGATTTGGAGGAAAATGTAACTGGTCTGATCAGTAAGTTTGCAGACGACACAAAGGTTGGTGGAATTGCGGATAGCGATGAGGACTGTCAGAGGATACAGCAGGATTTAGATTGTTTGGAGACTTGGGCGGAGAGATGGCAGATGGAGTTTAATCCGGACAAATGTGAGGTAATGCATTTTGGAAGGTCTAATCCAGGTAGGGAATATGCAGTGAATGGCAGAACCCTCAAGAATATTGACAGTCAGAGAGATCTAGGTGTACAGGTCCACAGGTCACTGAAAGGGGCAACACAGGTAGAGAAGGTAGTCAAGACATACGGCATGATTGCCTTCATTGGCCGAGGCATTAAGTATAAAAATTGGCAAGTCATGTTGCAACTGTATAGAACCTTAGTTCGGCCACACTTGGAGTATAGTATTCAATTCTGGTCGCCACACTACCAGAAGGATGTGGAGGCTTTCGAGAGGGTGCAGAAGAGATTTCCCAGGATGCTACCTGGTATGGAGGGCATTAGCTATGAAGAGCGGTTGAATATACTCGATTTGTTCTCACTGGAACGACGGAGGTTGAGGGGCGACCTGATAAAGGTCTACAAAATTATGAGGGGCATAGACAGAGTGGATAGTCAGAGACTTTTTCCCAGGATAGAGGGGTCAAATACTAGGGTGCATAGGTTTAAGGTGCGAGGGGAAAGGTTTAGAGGAGATGTACGTGACACGTTTTTTACACAGAGGGTAGTGGGTGCCTGGAACTCGCTGCCGGAGGAGGTGGTGGAAGCAGGGACGATAGTGACATTTAAGGGGCATCTTGACAAATACATGAATAGGATGGGAATAGAGGGATACGGACCCAGGAACTTTAGAAGATTTCAGTTTAGACAGGCAGCTTGTTCGGCACAGGCTTGGAGGGCCGAAGGGCCTGTTCCTGTGCTGTACTTTTCTTTGTTCATTGTTCTATACCTTCCTCCAATCACCTTAAAATTATGTCCCCTCGTGACAGCCATTTTCAGCCTGGGGAAAAGTTTCTGGCTATCCACTCTATCCATGCCTCTCATCACCTTGTACACCTCTATCAAGTCACCTCTTTGCCTTCTTCGCTCCAGTGAGAAAAGCCCTAGCTCCCTCAACCTTTCTTCAGAAGACATGCCCTCAAGTCCAGGCAACATCCTGGTAAATCTCCTCAGTACCCTCTCCAAAGCACCCACATCCTTCCTATAATGGGGCGACCAGAACGGGACACAATATTCAAAGTGTGGTCTAACTAGAGTTTTATAAAGCTGCAGCAAAACCTTACGGCTCTTAAACTCAATCCCTCTGTTAATGAACGGCAACACACCATACACCTTCTTAACAACCTGATCAACCTGGGTGGCAACTTTGAGGGATCTATGTACATGGACCCCAAGATCCCTCTGTTCTTCCACACTTCCAAGAATCCTGCCTTTAACCCTGTATTCAGCATTCAAATTCAACCTTCCAAAATGAATCACTTCACATTTATCAAAATTGAACTCCATTTGCCACTTCTCAGTCTAGCTCTGCATCCTGTCAATGTCCTGCTGTAACCTGCAGCAACCCTCAACACTATCCTCAACCTTGGTGTCATCAGCAAACTTACTAACCCACCCTTCCACTTCCTCATCCAAGTCATTTATAAAAACCACAAAGAGCAGAGGTCCCAGAACAGATCCTTGCGGGGCACCACTGGTCACTGTCCTCCATGCGGAATACTTTCTATCTACTACCACTTGCTGTCTTCTTTCAGCCAGCCAATTCTTTATCCAGACAGCCAAATTTCCCTGTATCCCATACCCCATAACTTTCTGAATGAGCCTGCCATGGGGAACCTTATCAAATGCCTTACTGAAATCCATATACACCACATCCATTGCCCGACCGTCATCAATGCGTCTCGTCACATCCTCAAAGAATTCAATGAGGCTTGTGAGGCATGACTTGCCCCTCAGAAAGCCATGCTGAATATCTTTAATCAAACTATGTTTTTCTAAATAATCATAAATCCCCTCTCTTAGAATCCTTTCCAGTATTTTGCACACCACAGACGTAAGACTGATGGGTCTGTAATTCCCAGGGTTTTTCCTATTCCCTTTCTTGAACAGGGCAACAACATTCGCCTCCCTCCAATCATCCGGTACTAGTCCAGTGGAGAGTGAGGACGCAAAGATCATCGCCAACGGCGCAGCAATCTCCTCCCTCGCTTCCCATAGTAACCTTGGGTATATCCCATCAGGCCTAGGGGACTTATCTATCCTGATGCTTTTCAAAATTTCCAGCACATCCTCCTTCTTAATATCAAACTGTTTGAGCCCTATTATCCTGGTTCACACTGTTCTCATGAGCAACGTGGTCCCTCTCTCTAGTGAATACTGAAGTGAAAGTATTCATTTAGGGCCTCCCCCAATCTACTCAGACTCTAGGCACAAGTTCCCTCCACTATCCCTGATTGGCTCAACTCTCACTCTGATCATCCTCTTATTTCTTACATAAATGTAGAATACCTTGGGGTTTTCCCTAATCCTTACTGTCAGGGTTTTTTCATGCCCCCTTCTAGCTCTCCTCAGTCCATTTTTGAATTCCTGCCTGGCTACCTTGTAACCCTCCGGAGCCGAGTCAGATCCTTGCTTCCTCAACCTTACGTAAGCTTCCTTCTTCCTCTTGACTAGAAGCTCCACTTCTCTTGTCATCCAAGGCTCCTGTGGGACAAAACAATTCAGCACTTGCAGCAAGTACTCCTTAAACAATCCCCACATTACTGTTGTGCATTTCCCCAAGAACAATTGTTCCCACTTTATGCTCCTCAGCTCCTGTCCAATAGCAGTGTAATTTCCCCTCCCCCAATTAAATACCTTCCCATACTGTGCGTTCCTATCCCTCTCCATGACTATGGTCAAAATCAAGGAGTTGTGGTCACTGTCACTGAAATGCTCTCCCACCGAGCCATCTGACACCTGGCCTGGTTCGTTGCCGAGCATCAAGTCCAATATGGCCTCCCCCTTATTCGGCCTATCTACATATTGAGTCATGAATCCTTCCTGTACACACCTGACAAAATCTGCTCCATCCAAACCATTTGCACTAAGGAGGTTCCAGTCAATATTAGGGAAGTTAAAGTCACCCATGACAACAACTTTGTTACTTCTGCACTTTTCGAAGATCTGCTGCCCAATCTGTTCCTCTATCTCTCTGCTGCTATTGGAGGGTCTATAGAAAATTCCCAATAAAGTTACTGCTCATTTCTTGTTTCTGACTTCCACCCATACTGACTCAGTAGATAAACCCTCCTCAACTACCTCCTTTTCTGTAGCTGTGGTGCACACCCTAATTAACAGTGCCACTCCCCCTCTTTTACCTCCATCCCTATTCTTCTGAAAACATCTAAACCCCGGAACATCTAACAACCAATCCTGCCCCTGTGAAATCCATGTCTCCGTAATGGCCACAACATCGTAGTTCCAAGTACCGTACTTTCCGGACTATAAAGCGCACCTGACTATAAGCCGCACCCACTGATTTTGAAATTTTTTTTATTTTGAACATAAATAAGCCGCACACGTATATAAGCCGCAGGTGCTTACCGGTACATTGAAACAAATGAGCTTTACACAGGCTTTAACGAAATACGGCTTGTAACAAAAATAAAAAATTAGCGGTAAAGAATAGCCTACCAAGAAAGTCATTGGTCACTGTGGAGCGAAATCAATCCGATTAAGCTCTTAAGATTAACATAGAATCATCAGTTTGAAACATTAAAAATAAATAAATCATGTGTAAAAAGAAGTATTTTATTACTGATCGTAATCAAGATATCACCAACCCAGGTGATCAGAGTCACTATCCTCCTCTTGTGCACTGAAACCACTGAAGTCATCTCCTTCAGTGTCAGAGTTGAATAGCCTCAGAATTGCTTCATCCGATGTTGGATTGTTTTCATTGTCGCTCTCATCACTTTCATCCGGAGGCAAATTTCCCGCTGAGCTCATGCTGCCCTCTTCAACACGCAGCAATCCAGCTTTTCGAAACCCGTTGATGATAGTGGATTTTTTAACAATGCTCCACGCTGTCAGGACCCACTGGCAGACTTGACCATAAGTTGCTCTTCGCATGCGGCCCGTTTTAGTGAAGGATTTCTCCCCACTTGTCATCCAAGCCTCCCACTGAACACGAAGCGCCACCTTAAATGCACGATTTAAACTGATGTCGAGTGGCTGTAAATACTTTGTTGTGCCCCCAGGAATCACAGCTGGAATTGAGTTTGTCCTCTTGATGGCTTCTTTCACAGAATCTGTTATGTGGGCCCTCATGCTGTCCAAAACGAGCAATGCCTTGTTCCTGTGAAAGAATCCTCCCGGTCGCTTGCCGTAGCACTCCGTATGCCATTCATGCATTAGGCTTTCCGTCATCCATCCTTTCTTGTTGACTTTCACAACAATTCCTGTAGGGAATTTTTCTTTTGGTATCGTCGTGCGTTTAAAAATCACCATCGGTGGAAGCTTTTCTCCCGATGCCGTGCAACTCAGAACACAGGTGAAGTGCGTTTTTTCATGCCCAGTTGTTTTCAGCATGACGGATGATTCACCTTTCCTGTTGACAGTCCGAGTGAGAGGCAGGTCAAATGTCAGAGGAACCTCATCCATATTTATGATATTGTGTGGGCCAATGGAATGCTCTGCTATCATTGCATCAGTGAATTTGCGGAAGTTTGAAATTTTTTCCTCGTAGTCGGGAGGGAGCTGCTGACACAAACTCGTCCGTACCCTGATGGACAGGCCTTTACGTCTCATAAATCTGAGACACCACGATGGTCCACCTCTAAAATTCTCAAACTTCATTGCGGTGGCGATTGTTTTGGCTTTCAGTCGGATCTGTACAGTTGAAACACCTCGGCCGTCTGCTCTCTGCATGTTGACCCAGTCTTCGAGCTCATTTTCTAGTTCGGGCCATCTGCTTTTCTTCCCTCTGAAAGCTTTAGTTGTCTTTTTGCACTGAGTCAATTCCTCACGCTGCTGTTTCCAACGTCTTATCATCGACTCATTAAGACCAAGCTCTAGTGCAGCAGCTCTATTTCCTTTCCCAACAGCCAGATCGATCGCCCTCAACTTGAAAGCTGCATCATATGCATTTCTCCGTGTCTTTGCCATGATGAGGGTGACAAAATGACTACCGTAATCAGAATGATGGGATGTTTGAGCGCGCTCGATTTAATCTAAACAGTAAACTAAAAAGTTACATTGTTTTACCTTGACCCATTACGCAATTTCATTGGTTTAGTGAAAAGAAAGCGGGAAAAATCCATAAATAAGCCGCGTCGTTGTATAAGCCGCGAGGTTCGAAACGTGTGAAATAAGTCGCGGCTTATAGTCCGGAAAGTACGGTACTGATCCATGCTCTTATTTCATCTCCCTTATTCCTGACACTCCTTCCATTGAAACAGACACACTTTAACCCATTCCACTGAGTGCAACTTTGCCCTATCAACTGTCTATCCTTCCTCACAGACTCGCTGCATACTATTTCTGCCTGTTCAACAGCTACCCTATCCTCTGATCCATAGCTCTGGTTCCCATCCCCCTGCCAAACTAGTTGAAACTCTCCCGAAGAACACCAGCAAACCTCCCACCCAGGATATTGGTGCCCCTCCAGTTTAAGTGCATCTATCCTTCATGTACAGGTCCCACCTTCCCCAGAAGTCATCCCAATGATCCACATATCTGAAGCCTTCCCTCCTGCACCAGCCCTGAAACCACGTGTTCAGCTGCACTCGTTCTCTGTTCCTTGCCTCACTTGCATGTGGCGCCGGGAGCAATCCTGAGATCACTACTCTGCTTGTCTTGCTCTTTAGCTTCCAACCTAACTCCCTGAACTCATTTTTTAGATCTTCATCCCTTTTCTTAGCTATGTCATTGGTGCCTGTGTGCACCACAACCTCTGGTTTCTCACCCTCCCCTTTAAGAATCCTGTAGACTCGATCTGAGACATCCCTGGTCTTGGCACCAGGGAGGCAACATACCTTCTGGGAGTCTCGCTTGCAACCACAGAATCTCCTATCCATTCCCCTAACCATTAAATCACTATTGTTTTTCTATTCTCTTCCCTTCCCTTCTGAGCCATAGAGCCAGGCTTAATGCCAGAGACCTGGCTGCTAGGGCCTTCCCCCGGTAGGTCATCCCCCACAACAGCATCCAAAACGGTATACTTGTTTTGAAGGGGAATGGCCACGAGGGATCCCTGCACTGTGTGCCTGTTCATTTTCCTTCCCCTGACTGTAACCCAGCTACTCTTGTCCTGTACCTTGAGTATGGCTCCCTCCCTGTAACTCCTCTCGATCACCCCCTCTGCCTGTGCAGCTGAGCGAGCCAGTTAAATTGCGGGAAAGTCCAAAATCGGGAACCGAGCCAGGCGTCGATCAGTTTGCGATCAAACTGGCCTGCTCCTGTTGGCAAGATCTGGATCCCGCCGCGGTGTGGCGAGAAACCAGTAATCATCAATTAAGGCCAAGCTCCATCCCATTAATGGGAAGGATCCACTATCTAATAACCTCCCGTGATCTAAGTGGCTCCCCAGCGAGTGGTCTTGTGGGCGTCATTTAGCACACCTTTTTAAAAGCGTGAAGCTGGTGAAAGAACTGCTGTGGGGATTGGAGGAGGTGAGTAGCTATTTTGGAAATCGGGCAATCGGCCTGCTCGGGCAGTGGGAGGCACAGTCAGGGGGGTTTGCCCTGAGTTGGAAGTGGGGGGGGATGAGGCTCTCAGCGCCCACAGTTTGACATGTCCCCCCCCCCCTCGAATCGTGTCTAGCCATACCAGGGGCAACTTCAGTTTCTACCTGTCTGTCTCACCGAACACCTCCAGGACAGAGCCCCATCTGTGGTAAGATAGTGACAATCACTTTAGCGCCCACGGACCATGGTGGCCTCACAGCTGAAGGCTATCACTAATAGGCTTCATCACCACAGAGGCAGCAGTCTCTCTCCCTCCCCCTTCAGTTGGCCTGTTCCACCCTCCCATAGTCTGTGTCAGCGGGGTCAATATACAAGGCAGGAGGGTGATGATAACGCATTGTGAGCTGAGCTCTGGTGCTCCTCAATCTATGCCATAGTCTGACTCCTGTCTGTCTGCCAACAATACGCTGACACCCATCTCCTGCAGTTGGTATGTCTTTGGGGGGTGTGGGCACATATCTAGGAGCACCATGTCTTGGGGGCTGGGGCCATAGAATCTACTGTACTAACGGGAACCATTCAGCCCATCGAGTCTACACTGGCCCCTGAAAGACCACCCTACCTAAGCCCACACCTCCACCCTAACCCGTAATCCAGCAACCCCACCTAGCATTTGGACACTACAGGGCAATTTAGCGTGACCAATCCACTTAGCCCACACATCTTTGGACGTGGGAGGAAACTGAAGCACCCGGAGGAAACCCAAAACTCACACAAACACGGGGAGAATGTGCAGAATCTGCACAAACAGTGACCCAACCTGGAAATCGAACCTGGGTCCATGGCGCTGTGAAGCAACAGTGCTAGCCACTATGCTACCATGCCACCAGGCCTGGGGAGAGCGGAGGGTAACTGGAGTCGAGGGTGGTGCAGACTGGCCCACCATGCGGAGTGACGGGACAACAGTTTCACATGTCTCGGGTGTGTGGTGATATGCATATGTATAGTAAAGTATATAGTTAGCTATACGACCTCAGACCAGCAGGTGGTGACAGGGATCCACCATGTGGATTCAGAGATTGGCAGTTGGTAGTAAGTCTTATCAGAAGACAGTCGCATTGGATGTAGCTCCAGGAGAATTCACTAATCGTTATCATTTGTATTATAGTTTCTTTAGTTATCTTCCCACATGTTCATTTGTTGATGAACAATCTTACTGGTCAAGAACTAGATGTTCTGTGTACATCTTTATCACGGCCACAACACAGAACATAACATGGTACCAGGAGTTCACAACAATTGAAGATAACCAAGAGAAGACTGGATGAAACAGACCAAAGAAACAAAAAAGAAAATGCTGCCACCCACCTGGTAAACTACGTGCACTGGAACCCAATGCACCGAAAGACTGTGAAGTTAGAAATGGAAGGCCTGAAGGCACCTCACCAGCTTCAAGTCACCGATAATCTAGATGAGAATTGCCATGTTTTTAAGCAGCAATTCAAATTCTTGGCCATCAGGCACAGCCTGACAAGAGGCGTATTGCGTTGCTGCTCATTGTCGCAGGTCCGCCAGCCATCGAAATTTAGAATACTTTAGCATTTGACAGCGAGGCGGACACCAGATCTTCAATGGAGAAGAAAAATTAAACGTTTGAGCGTTATATCTTTCGCAAGGGTACTCAGAATGCAGACGAATCTTTTGATAGTTTTCTAACCAATGTGTGGTTGAAGGCACTGTCGTGCAATTTTAGTACTTTAAAGTTGTCGAAGATCCGCGATCAGATATTGTTCAGGTTATCAAATGACAAGGTACACGAGAGGCTATTGAAGAAAGAAGAGCTTCATGCTTATGTATTTGTCGTGCGAGCAAGCTAGCTGCACAACAGATTAGCACGCTCAATCTGAAACATTTTACCGCCAATCTGGAAGAAGATGCCGGGCCATAAGCTTAGTGATGTTGTCGAATAAGAATTGTGATCTCAGTGTAGGCGGACATTTTAAGCGGCTGACCGGGGCCACCATTTTATGCCAGTGATGTGGCAATCGACCTTTGCCTCAACAATGTCCAGCATTTGGGAAGGTGTGTTCCAAGTGTGGCAGAACAATTCACTTTGCGAGGCAATGTTTTGCATGTCCAACAGTGGACCAAACGGGATCAGTCAATGTGATCAGTGATTGAGGAGATGTGCGTTGAAGACCTGTTTTCGTTGATCTGATTTTGATTGAAAACATGATAAGACCGAATATGCAAAGTGAATAAATCTTACTTACCAGTTGCAGCAATAGGGATGGTGATGATGATATCCTAATTCTATTGATGCTGAATGGCAAGCCCATGATGGGAGCGAGGGCCAACCTTATCAGTTTGTCCAATTGGAACAGGCTGCAAGTTAAACCAAATGTCGCCAATCAAACAAGACTATTGAAAGGCTACAATGGGAATGAGATTGCGACGTTGGGAGTCATTGGACTCGAAATGTTAGCTCTATTCTCTCCCTACGATGCTGCCAGACCTTCTGAAGTTTTCCAGCATTTTCTCTTTCGTTAGAGATCAGCCATGATGTGATTGAACAAAGAACAAAGAAAAGTACAGCAAAGGAACAGGCCCTTCGGCCCTCCAAGCCTGCGCCAACCATGCTGCCCGTCTAACCTAAAACCATCTACACTTCCAGCCTCCATATTCCTCTATTCCCATCCTATTCATGCATTTGTCAAGACACTCCTTAAACATCACTATTGAACCTACTTTCACCACCTCCTCCGGCAGCAAGTTCCAGGCACCGACTACCCTCTGTGTAAAGAAACCTCCCTCACATATCTCCTCTAAACTTTTCCACTCGCATCTTAAACCTGTGTTGTCTATTGCTTAACTCTTCCACCCTGGGAAAAAGCTTCTGACTCTCCACTCACGTCGCCCCTCAACCTCCGTCATTCTAGTGAGAACAAACTGATTTTATCCAGCCGCCTCTCATAGCTAATGGCCTCCATACGAGGCAACATCCTGGTAAACCTCTTCTGTACTCTCTGCAAAGCCTCCACATCCTTCTTGTAATGCGGTGACCAGAATTGAACACTATATTCCAAGTGTGGCCTAACTAAGGTTCTATACAGCTGCAGCATGACTTACCGATTTTTATACTCAATGCCCTGGCTGATGAAGGCAAGCTTGCCATATGCCTTCTTGACTACATTCTCCACCCAGATCCCTCCGCCTGTCAATACTCTTGCCATTTACTGTATATTTCTCACCTGCATTAGAAGTCCTAAAATACCTCTCATTTGTCCAGATTAAACTCCATCTACCATCTCTCTGCCCACATCTCGAATCAATTTCTATCCTGCTGTATCCTCTGACAGTCCTCATCGCATTCCGCAATTCATAGTTCTTAGGCCAGGCCTGAACTGAACTGGAACATAGTCCATAGAACATACAGTGCAGAAGGAGGTCAATCGGCTCATCGAGTCTGCACCGACCCACTTAAGCCTTCACTTCCTCCCTATCCTCATAACCCAATAACCCCTCCTAGCCTTTTTGGTCACTAAGGGCAATTTATCATGGCCAATCCACCCGTGACGCGACTTTTCGTCCGGCGTCACTTCGTCCAACGTCACTTCGTCCACGTCTTTTGGTCCTACGTCTTTTTGTCCGCACGTCTTTTGGTCCTACGTCTTTTTGTCCAATTGTAAATAAACTCCTTAGAAAACAAGGTATAATATCTTGCACAATATCTTTGTGTATAATGCACAAAACTATAACGAGAATATTTGGAGATTAATCAAAACTCTGAAGGAAGAGGAAGGGTTGGTTAAAGGCAAAAAGACTCAAATTCTTCGGGGAGATCCGTCAAATTCATGTACGCGATATAAAAAAATAACTGAACGCCTCAAAAGATTGGTCACTGAATATGGTTCAACAAGAAAAAATGATTTTTTGAGGAATGTGGCATATAATTTGCATCAATTTTAAGTACTATCTTATCACTTTTAGTAATTTTTAGCAATAAGTTAACTTTTAGATAGTTAAATCTTATTACTTTTCTTAAATAACTTTTTTTATAAATATATTTTTCCACTGTATTTTACTTGTATTTTATCAATAAAATTCTCATAATAAATCATTAGTTCTGTGAATCTATCATTGAAGATATTATACCTTGTTTTCTACGGAGTTTATTTACAATTGGACAAAAAAGTCGTTGGACAAAAAAAACATCGGACAAAAAGACGTAGGACCAAAAGACGTGCGGGCAAAAAGACGTAGGACCAAAAGACGTGCGGACAAAAAGACGTAGGACCAAAAGACGTGCGGGGAAAAAGACGTAGGACCAAAAGACGTGGACGAAGTGACGTTGGACGAAGTGACGTCGGACGAAAAGACATAGCACCAATCCACCTAACCTGCACGTCTTTGGACTGTGGGAGGAAACCGGAGCACATGGAGGAAATCCATGCAGACACGGGGAGAATGTGCAGACTCCACACAGACAGTGAACCAGCGGGGAATCGAACCTGGGACCCTGGCGCTGTGAAGCCACAGTGCTATCCACTTGTGCTACCGTGCTGCTCAATTCTACCAACCTTTGTGCCATCCTCAAATTTACTAATCTGACTAGCTATATTTCTCTCCAAATCATTTATATATACTCCAAACAGCAAAGGTCCCAGCACAGATCCCTTTGGAACACCACCAGTCACAGTCCTCCATTCAGAAAATCACCTTTTGCGGTGGCATGTGGCGCAGTGGTTAGCACTGGGACTGCGGCGCTGAGGGCCCGGGTTCAAATCCCGGCCCTGGGTCACTCTCCGTGTGGAGTTTGCACATTTTCCCCATGTCTGCGTGGGTTTCACCCACTCAACTCAAAGAGGTGCAGGTTAGGTGAATTGGCCACGCTAAATTGCCCCTTAATTAGAGAAAAACATAGTTGGCTTCTCTAAATTAAAAAAAAAATTAAATGCAAAGCACCTTTTCACTGTTACATTTTGTCTTCTGTGACTGAGCCAGTTTTGTATCCATCTTGCCAGCTCATCTCTGATCCCATGTGACTTCACTTTCTGTACTAGTCTTCCATGAGGGACCTTGTCAAAGGCCTTACTGAAGTCCATGTAGACAACATCCACTTCCCTACCCTCAGCAATCATCGATGTCACTTCCTTGAAAAACTCAATCAAGTTAGTGAGACATGACCTCCCCTTCATAGAACCTGCTGCCTCGTTAAGACGTCCACTTGCTTCCAAATGGGATTAAATCCAGTGTCAAAGAATCCTCTCCAATAATTTCCCTTCAGCTGACGTAAGGCTCATCGGCCTTTAATTTTCTGGATTATCCTTGCTACGCTTCTTAAAGGAACAACGTTAGCTATTCTCCAAACCTCTGGGACCTCCCCTGTAGCCACTGAGGACACAACGGTTTAATTTAATTTGATTTGATTTATTATTATCACATGTATTAGTATACAGTGAAAAGTATTGTTTCTTGCATGCTGTACAAACAATGCATACCGTACATAAGGAAGGAAGGAGAGACTGCAGAATATAATGTTACAGTCATAGCAAGGTGTCGAGAAGAGATCAACTTAATACGAGGTAGGTCCATTCAAAAGTCTGATAGCAGTAGGGAAGAAGCTGTTCTTGAGTCGGTTGGTACGTGACCTCAAACTTTGGTATCTTTTTCCTGACGAAAGGAGGTGGAAGAGAGTATGTCCAGGGTGCGTGGGGTCCTTAATTATGCTGGCTGCCTTTCTGAGGCAGCGGGAATTGTAGACAGAGTCAATGGATGGGAGGCTGGTTTGCGTGATGGACTGGGCTACATTCACGACCTTTTGTAGTTTCCTGCGGTCTTGGGCAGAGCAGGCTCCATACCAAGCTGTGAGACAACCAGAAAGAATGCTTTCTGTGGTGCATCTGTAGAAGTTGGTGAGGGTCGTAGCTGACATGTCAAATTTCCTCAGTCTTCTGAGAAAGTAGAGTCGTGGTGGGCTTTTGTAACTATAGTGTCGGCATGGGTGTCCAAGACAGGCTGTTGGTGATCTGTACACCTAAAAACATGAAGCTCTCGACCCTTTCTACTTCGTTCGCATTGATGTAGACAGGGGCATGTTCTCCACTACGCTTCCTGAAGTCGATGACAATCTCCTTTGTTTTGCTGACATTGAGGGAGAGATTATTGTCGTTGCACCAGTTCACCAGATTCTCTATCTCATTCCTGTACTCTGTTTCGTCATTGTTTGAAATCCGACCCAGGACGGTGGTGTCATCAGCAAATTTGAAAATCGAGTTGGAGGGGAATTTGGCTACACAGTCATAGGTGTATAAGGAGTATAGTAGGTGGCTGAGGACACAGCCTTGTGGGGCACCGGTGTTGAGGATGATCGTGGAGGAGGTGTTGTTGCCTATCTTTACTGATTGTGGTCTGTGGGTTAGAAAGTTCAGGATCCAGTCACAGAGGGAGGAGCCGAGGCCAAGATATTTCTGTCAAGGCCCCATCAATTTTCTCCTTTGCCTCACTCAGTATTCTGAGGTGTATCCCATCAGACCCTGGGGACTTGTCTACCTTAATGTTTTTCATGATTCCCAATCCCATCTCCTTTTTGACCTCAATGTGACCCAGACTATCTGCACACCCTTCCCCAGACTCATCATTCACCAAGTCCTTCTCTTTGGTGGACAATGATACAAAGTACTTATTTAGTACCTCGCCCGTTTCCTCTGGCTCCATGGATGGATTCCCTCCCCTGTCCTTGAGTGGGCAAGCTTTTCCCTGGCTACCTTCCCGCTCTTTATATACTTATAAAAAGCCTTGGGATTTTCCTTAATCCTGTTTGCCAAATGATTGAATGGCGGAGCAGGCTCGAAGGGCTGAATTGCCGACTGCACTTAATTCCTATGTTCCATCCCCTGCACCCATAGCCTTTGAGACTCCTCCAATCGGCTATGGACGCACTGGAGTGGCGATGATATTCCACTCTGAATTTCAGGGCCCCACCATAGTAACTGCATCAGCTCCGGGATAACCTGGACCTGAGGTTCGGCATCTGACTGGGACCCAGCTCGGTCCTGGGATCCAGATGATATCTGCCAACTGCTGTCCCCACTGGGCGTACCTGTCTCCACCTAATGTGCATCAGCAACTGTGTGGTGCTTACCAGATTGTGCCGCAGAAGCCTATCCACTACCTTTGCCTAACGAGGTGTGTCTTTCTACATTGGTGGAGGGGAATGATGATAGCTGGGTCGCATCCTCGGAGCTGTGCTCAGAGATGTTCTCTTGAGAGACACGCGCGGGCAGGGTGGTGGTGGATTGATAGCTGTGTCGCATCCTCGGATGTCCGGCATGAACGTGACGGGTCATCTGGGCCAGTGGAATAGCCGTTCACCTCTGGTATCTTTGATAGATAAGGGAGACGAGGGTTATGAAGGTTAGGCAGAAAAGTGGAGTTGAGATCACAACCAAATAAGCCATGATCTTATTGAATGGCGGAACAGGCCCAATGTCCTACCCCTGCGCCTAGGTCCTATGCTCCTAAATTGTGTGAATTTGCCTGGAGCATCAGATGCTTCCAGTTCATGTCTAAACACCTGGCTGCCATTGCCTCAGCATTCTACTTTTTTCTTCCCCTGTGGAGCAAACTTTCCTTGAAGAGTTGCAGCTAGCTGGACTTCCAGTGGCACGATGTAAGGGGAAGATGAGCATGAGGTTGGTCCCACGGGTGAACTGATCTTCTTGCCCTTTTTCTTAGTGCCACAGATCATTTACTTCTTGGAAACTAATGAAAGTTAACAGGGTAGAGTGTTCTCTCTGCTGTGATGGCCAGAGGAAGTAAAGCCAAGCAAGCTTTGAGCAGAAACACATTGACGGAGTCTGAAGCCTCTCAGGACTCAACAGGAGGTAAGATAGCAGAGTTGGCTTCTTCCTCTCCGTCCACTCCACTTTCGGCCAAGGCTCCCCCTAGTATTTTGAAGGAGTTCGAGAAACACCAAAAAAATGTGTCGGAGGATCTTAAAAGGTCAATTAGAACATAGAACAGAACAGCACAGAACAGGCCCTTCGGCCCTCAATGTTGTGCCGAGCCATGATCACCCTACTCAAACCCACGTATCCACCCTATACCCGTAACCCAACAACCCCCCCTTAACCTTACTAGGACACTACGGGCAATTTAGCATGGCCAATCCACCTAACCCGCACATCTTTGGACTGTGGGAGGAAACCGGAGCACCCGGAGGAAACCCACGCACTCAGGGGGAGGACGTGCAGACTCCACACAGACAGTGACCCAGCCGGGAATCGAACCTGGGACCCTGGAGCTGTGAAGCATTTATGCTAACCACCATGCTACCCTGCTGCCCCTATTTGAAGAGGACTTGACCCCCCATTCGTGTGGTTCTGGATAAACTAGTAAGACCGTCAAAGGCCATGGAGTCACAATTGAGAGTATGGAGGCGGCATTATCTAATCAAAGTATTGGATTGCTGCTCTGGAGAGAGATTTGACTTTGCTGGTTGAAACCAATAAATCGTTAAGGGTGACCTGGAAAATAGGTCCAGGAGGCAGAACATCTGGACTGTGGGGTTACCAGAGAGGATCGAGTGCCACACCCCCACAGAATAGTTCTTGGACATCTTCCTCAAAATGGTGCATGAGGGTGGTTTTGCATCTCCGTGTGAATTAGATCGGGCCCATTTCTCACTTCAGCCGAAGCCTCATTCTGGAGATCCACTGCATGTGGTCATCGTAAGAAAAATAGAGGGTTCTTCGAAGGGCAAAGGAGCACCGCGATCCCAAGTGGGAAGGCCACGTTAGGCTGTATCAGGGCATGAGTGCGGTGTTAGCGAAAAAAGAGCCCCATTTAATGGAGTGAAGGCTGCCCTGTACAAGAGGGGAGTCGGATTCGGGATGTCTATCCAGCTCGCTGCAGAGTCACATTTGAAGAAAAAGACTAATTTTTTTGACATGCCAGGAGACGCGGACGCTTTTGTCAAAAGAACCAAGTTGTGCGAGATGTAATTTGGTTGGTCGCTCTGTTTACGGGTGTAGCCACCTAAGATGGACACTGGGCTAACAAAATGGAGAACTGGTAAGACTGCAGGGAAAAAGCAGTTTAGCCAAGACAAGCAGTCTGCAAAGACTGATTAGCATTCTGCACGTAGCAAAACTAGTTTCTGGCCAGGTGGAAGATCTCAACCAAAGGTGTTAATAGCAAAACGCTTTGCATATTAATGAGGCAATCCAGATCTGGGCACACACAATAGCAACATTTGGTTTTGAATAGATACTTTAAGTGGAAGCCCAGACAAAACGGCACCAGAAGTATCCATCACAAAAGACCCTAGAGACCGCCCCACACATCGAGAAGGGACCCTCAGATTGGGGGATTTGTGAGACATCGATTGGGAATTGATCCAATCAATGCATGACAGGCAAAGCCCGCCCCGAAAAGGCACGGACATTGGGGGCCACTATAAAGATAGACCCCACACATGGTCCTGTCTGTTGTTTCTGCTCCGGCTTGCTGTTTCGACTTCGACTCCAGTCTCCAGATCCTGTCTTCCATCACCAGCCGTTGAGCACCAGCCATCGTTCAGTAAGTCCCAAAACGACGCTCGCTACGTGAACTTATACAGTACTCGTCTAATAACGAACAGAAGGTGCAGCCCAGAAAGGAACAAAGGCCTTGTCCCCTGACCTTGCTGGTTCCCACTTAGATAAGTATTTAGTCGTTTAATAGTAGAAATAGGTATTAGTCTTTAGCGTGTGCATGCGTATTTATTATATTTGTATAATAAATATTGATCGTTGGAACTTACTAATCGGTGTATAGTCTTATTACTTTGAACCTGACCTTGAGATACTTGTGAGGTGTTTATATACGACACCTGGCGACTCCGAGCTGAAATTACACACACAGAGCCCTAGCAGTGTTAAGCACACGGCCTTTAAACGGAGGCGTGTTAATACACTCCAATAAACGCGTAATACACTCAAGTAAAACGTGCAACACGGGTATTTTGTATTCTTTGCTGCTTCTTGTTTTTGGGTTGAGTGGGTTCTTTGATTAGGTTTGAGGTTCTTTAATGCTTGGGTTTTTGTTTATGTTAGTATATTGTTTCCTTTCTCTCTTCAATATCGTTGTTTGATGCGACATTTAGTCACTAATGGGGTGTCGCAAATTAAATGGGGTTTTGGTTTTTTAAATATTTATTCTTCTCCAGTTGGGGCTTTCCCTGCTAACTTGGGGTTAGTTAACGGGAGTGGTTTTGGAAGGTTTGCTGTGGCTCATTATATTAATTTTTAAAAAATTAACCTAGAGTTTTTGTTTTAGTTTTCGGATAAGTCTTTGTTTCCCGTGATTTTATTTGCCTTTGGGTGTGGTTACATTAAACGGTGATGGAGTTTTGGGATGGGGAGGGGAACGTGGGGGGGGGAGGAGGCCGGGGTGTCGGGGTTGGTCTGCTGATGGTGTCTGCTGGTTTTCCTTTGTCCAATCTTTTGACTTGGCTTGGTGGTTGTTTTGGAAGGATCTTTTTGCTTCCTGTTTTTTTCACATGTTCCCCATGCATATTCCCATATCGATTGTTTCATTTTGGATAGGGTTCTCCTCCCTTTGGTGGTGGCGGTTGAGCACTTAGCAATTGTTATTTCTGACCATACCCCACATTTGTTGCTAGAGTCTGGCCCCACACAAAGTCCAGCCTGGAGATTAGATCGTATATTGTTGGTGGATAAAAAAATGTTGTGGCCGGTTTAGCTCACTTGGTTAGACAGCTGGTTTGTGATGCAGAGCAAGGCCAGCAGTGTGGGTTTAATTCCCATACCTGCTGAGGTTATACATGGAGGTTCCACCTTCTAAACCTTGCCCCTCGCCTGAGGTATGGAGATCCCCAAGTTAAATTACGATCACTCGGCTCAATCCCTCAAAAGGAGAAAGCAGCCAATAGTCATCTGGAACAATGGTGACTTTAACTTGACTGTCCTATCTCAGTTTTGAATGTGGATGTCAAGCTGCTGGCTACGTTTCTAGTGCTCTGAAATTCTCTCATATAATTTCGGAGGATCAAACAGGCTTCATGAAGGGCAACCATTGTTGGCCAATATACTTTGCTTGCTAAATGCCATCCTTTCCCCCTGAACCTGAGGTGATCGTATATCTGGATTTGGAAAAGGCATTTGACAGAGTGGAATGGGAGAATCTATTTGAGAATCTCGGGAGATTTGAATTTGGTCATAAATTTGCCTGCTATATAATGCCCCTATGGTCAAGTGTTCATTTAACGCTTTATACCATGATTATTTTCCCTTTAACAGGGTCACTAGACAGGGCTGCCCACTTTCACCACCCTTGTTCACCCTGGTGATAGAGCCTCTATCTATAGCGTTGAGGCCTTCTGGTCAATGGAAGAGTATTTGTCGAGATAAGATGGAGCATCGGGCATCTCTCTATGCAGATGACCTATTTCTATATATTACAGACCCAACTCCTCCATTGATGGCAGAATGAAGTTGCTTAACACCTTTGGTTCCTTCTCTGGTTATCAATTAAACTTGTGCAAGAGTGAATGTTTCCTGGTTTACACCCCTGGGAGGTGAGCCCAATTGGGGAAGTTATCCTTTTACCTTTCTAATACAAACTTTGATTACCTGGGAGTCTGAATGGTCCACAACTTGGCCTCAATTCATAATTTGCACAAGCCTGATTAAAGTGTTAAAGTCGATTGACAGACGTGGGACAACCTTCCTCCATCTTTGGCGGGTAGGATTCAAACAATATAATGAACATGTTCCCAAGATTTTTATTTTTCCTTCTTCCAATGCCTTCCCATTTAGCTGCCCAAATCCTTTTTTATCAGGGTTAACAAATTGATGTCTGCTTTTATTTAGGCAGGTAAGGATCCCAGAATTTGTAGCGTTCTACTCGAATGGGATAAACAGACTGGGGGCTTGGCCCTCCCCAATTTATTGTTTAATTACTGAGCTGCTAATATCCAAAACATTTTATTGTGGCCATGATGTGGAGATGCCGGTGTTGGACTAGGGTGAGCACAGTAAGAAGTCTGATGTGACCATCAATTTACTCGAGACACGAGAGGAAGTAAACTGTGGCTATAATAGACTTACAACTGAGCCTGCCTGCGACCAGAAGAACTGAGGGCAGGCTCACAAGGCTGTAGCACTTTATACTTCCGGTAGTGGGAGGGGCCATGGGCGGAGCCTTGTACAAGCTCCTCATCTCCCCCTGTGGGCAGAGACGCGCAACGGCTCACAGACAGAGCCCACAAGGACACAATGCTATACAGTATGAATTAAGCAATGTACATTCACCACATGCACCCCCTGTAAAAAAATCAAGTCCGGCGGGGGTGACAGGTCTACAGGTTGAGCCGGTCCGGTGGCCGAGTCGTCCGTTGGGATCGGCGGAGCACTGGGGTTGCAGCCTCTTCAGATGGCTGTGTGCTGACGGGTGGTGTGGATCTGAGGGTGGACTCCGGGGGTGATTCGTGCAGAGCTTCGTTCTTGACCGTTGCGACGGGCGAAGGTGGTGCAGGAACCCTGTGGGCGTGGGGGCGCAGGGCGTGGGGGGTTGGGAGGGGTGTAGTGTGAGGGGTACCTCGGCGGTGGTGATGGTGGTGAATCCTGCAGGCGCCAGGTCCTGGAGGGAAACGGTGTCCTGATGGCCGTCGGGGTATTCTATAAAAGCGTAGTGGGGGTTTGAGTGTAGCAGTAGTACCCTTTCTACTAGTGGGTCCGTTTTATGCGTCCGGACGTGTTTCCGGAGGAGAATCGAGCCCGGTGTCCTTAACCAAGATGGGAGCGAAGCCCCCATGGTAGTGTCCCTAGGGGAAACAAATAATCGCTCGTGAGAGGTCTGGTTAGTGGTAGTGCACAGGAGGGACCTAATTGCATGGAGCGCGTCGGGGAGGACCTCCTGCCAGTGGGAGGTCGGGAGATTCCTCAACCGTAGGGTCAGTAGGACGGTCTTCCAGACCGTTGCGTTATCCCTCTCCACCTGCCCGTTCCCCCTGGGGTTGTAGCTGGTAGTCCTGCTCGAGGCGATGCCCTTGTCGAGCAGGTACTGACGCAGCTCGTCGCTCATGAAGGACGAACCCCTGTCGCTGTGTACGTAGCTGGGGAAGCCGAACAGGGTGAAGACACTGTGCAGGGCTCTGATGACTGTATGGGAGGTCATATCGGGGCATGGGATAGCAAACGGGAAACGGGAGAATTTGTCTATGACGTTGAGGAAGTACACATTTCGATTGGTCGAGGGGAATGGCCCTTTGAAATCGATGCTCAGGTGTTCAAAGGGCTGGGAAGCCTTTACCAAGTGGGCCTTGTCTGGTCTATAGAAGTGGGGTTTGCACTCCGCGCAGATCGGGCAATCCCTGGTGATGGCTTTTACCTCCTCAGTGGAGAAAGGCAGATTGCGGGCCTTGATGTAGTGGGCGAGGCGGGTGGCAGAGGTCATTGTGGATAGCCTGTAATCGGTCGTCTTGTGCGTTGGCGCATGTGCTGCGGGACAGGGCAACTGGAGGCTTGTTGAGCTTCCCCGGCCGATATAGGATGTCATAATTATAGGTGGAGAGTTCGAGCCTCCACCTCAAGATTTTATCGTTTTTTATTTTGCCCCTTTGTGAGTTGTCGGACATGAAGGCAACGGATCTCTGGTCGGTGCTGAGGGTGAACCTCCTACCTGCGAGGTAGTGCCTCCAGTGCCGTACAGCTTCCACAATGGCTTGAGCTTCTTTTTCAACTGAGGAGTGTTGAAGTTCCGAAGCGGAGAGGGTTCGGAAGAAGAAAGCTACTGGTCTCCCTGCCTGGTTCAGAGTGGCGGCGAGAGTGACCTCTGAGGCATCGCTCTCCACCTGGAAGGGGATGGATTCATCCACCGCCCACATGGCGGCTTTGGCGATGTCCTCCTTGATGCAGTTGAAGACCTGGCGGGCCTCTGCTGACAGTGGGAAGAGTGTCGTCTTAAATAGTGGGTGGGCTTTGTCCGCATACTGGGGGACCCACTGGGTGTAATAGGAGAAGAATCCCAGGCACCTCTTGAGGGCCCTGGGACAATGAGGGAGAGGGAGCTGTAAGAGGGGGCGGGTCAGGGCCCAGGACTCCGTTTTCCATGACATAGCCGAGGATGGCTAGTCTGGTTGTGCGGAAAACGCATTTCTCCTTGTTGTATGTGAGGTTGAGTTTCTGGGCGGTTTGGAGAAATCGGTGGAGGTTGGCATCGTGGTCCTGATGGTCATGGCCGCAGATGGTGACATTATCCAGGTACGGAAATGTGGCCTGCAGCCCGTACTGGTCCACCATTCGGTCCATCGCTCGTTGGAACACCGAAACCCCATTCGTGACGCCAAAGGGAACCCGGAGGAAATGGAAGAGGCGGCCATATGCCTCGAACGCCGTGTAGTGGCGGTCCTCCGGGCGGATTGGGAGCTGGTGGTATGCAGACTTCAGATCCACCATGGAGAATATGCGGTACTGGGCGATCTGGTTGACCATGTCTGCAATTCTGGGAAGGGGGTACGCATCGAGGTGCGTGAACCGGTTAATGGTTTGGCTGTAATCAACCACCATCCGGAACTTTTCACCGGTCTTGACGACCACCACCTGAGCTCTCCAGGGGCTATTACTGGCCTCTATGACTCCCTCACGTAGGAGCCGCTGGACTTCGGCTCTAATGAATACCCTGTCCTGCAGGCTATACCGCCTGCTGCGAGTGGCTACGGGTTTGCAGTTAGCCGTGAGATTAGCGAAGAGTGGAGGGGGGTCGATTTTTAGAGTCGATAAGCTGCATATAGTGAGAGGAGGTAGCGGTCCACCGAAGCTGAGTGTGAGGCTCCTAAGATTGCACTGAAAATCGAGCCCGAGTAAGAGAGGGGCGCAGAGGTCTGAGAGTACGTACAGCTGGAAATTAGAGTAGTTGGCGCCCTGTATTGTTAGGGTCGCAACGGTGCGCCCTTGTATTTGGACCGAGTGCGAACCCGAGGCGAGGGAGATAGTTTGCCGTGCAGGGAAGATAGGGAGCGAACAGCGCCTTACCAGATCTGGATGCACGAAGCTCTCGGTGCTCCCGGAGTCGAAGAGGCACGGTGTCTTGTATCCGTTAACCTGAACGGACATCATCGAGCTCCTGAGGTACTTTGGCCGCGACTGGTCCAAAGTGACTGCGTTGAGTTGCGGGTAGTCAGTGGCTCGATCAGCAGTGTTGCAGTGACCCCGCGATGACTGTCCGCGGAGGTTGTAGTCGTCGAGATGAACATCAGGTGATGGCCAAGACGGCGGCCCCCGTTGATCGCACATGGCGGGCGATGAAGAATATGTCGTCCAAGATGGGCGCCCCCGTGGAACGCACGTGGTGGGCGGCGAGGAAGATGGCACCCAAGATGGCGGCCCCCATGACTCGCACATGGCCGGCCGCGTGGGGAGGGTTGCCAAGATGACGGCCCCCATCAGTTGCACATGTCGGGCGGAGGCGGAGTCAGCAGGCACACTGCAACATTACGGGGTCTGCGGGCCTGCGAGTTGGGGGAGCGATTGCTCTGGACAGTGGGGGAGTTTGAGGGTTTCGATTTAGACCGGCATACCTTAGCATAATGTCCTTTTCGACCGCAGCTGCTGCAGGTCGCGTTGCGGGCCAGGCAGTGCTGCCGTGGGTGTTGGGGCTGGCCGCAAAAATGGCACGCTGGCGCTCCATAGTGGGTGGGTGGCCGCGCGGCGCAGGCCTGGGACAGTCGCTGGTCGGGGGTCCACGATGGGGTCGCTTGGTCTGCGGGGAATGAGTTAAGACTTTGAAACGCGACTTCCATTGAGGTTGCTCGCGCTACCATGTCCTCCAAGTTCTGGGCCCCTTTTTCGAGGAGGCGCTGGCGCACATAATTAGACCGGACCCCTGCAACGTACACATCACGGGCAGCGTGTTCCATATGCTGGGAGGCAGTTACAGCCTGAAAGTTACATTCCTGTGCAAGGAATTTTAGATCGCGCAGGTAGTCCTCTAGCGACTCTGCGGGGCGCTGGCGGCTGGTAGTGAAAATATGCCGCGCGTAGACTTTGTTTACAGGCCGCACGTATAGTCGGTCGAGCATAGCGAGGGCCTCGGAGTACGAGTCGGTACTGTTGAGTTGTGTAGAGATGCGATGGCTCACCCGTGCGTGTAGTAGACTGAGTTTCTGCTTGTCAGTAGTAGCGGAGGTAGTCAACGCAGCCAAGTAGGCCTTGAAGCACTGAAGCCAGTGTAGAAAGATTTCCTTCGCTTCTGCAGCCTGCGGGTCGAGTTCTAGTCGATCAGGTTTGAGGGCTGATCCCAACGGGGAAGGCTGGGATGAACCGGTTTCTTGATGGACTGGACATACCAGTCGTGGGAGAGGGCAGAAAACGGGATCTGGAAGCACCACTAGCACTGGGAGAGATCATGGAGAGCATTAGCTCCATGCAGACGGGGAAGGCGCCGGGACCGGACGGATTCCCGGCGGACTTCTACAAAACATTCGCGACAGCGCTGGCCCCGCACCTGCGGGAGATGTTCACAGACTCGCTAGCTAGGGGCACACTGCCACCCACGTTAGCACAGGCCTCAATCTCGCTGATACCTAAGAAAGACAAAGACCCAACGGAATGTGGGTCATACAGACCCATATCTCTGCTGAACGCAGACGCCAAAATACTGGCCAAAATCCTAGCCAAAAGGCTAGAAGACTGTGTACCTGAGGTGGTAACAGAGGACCAGACGGGCTTCGTCAAAGGTAGACAGCTTACCGCGAACATCAGGCGCCTGCTGAACGTGATAATAACCCCCTCCGGGGAGAGAACACAAGAGGTGATCGTCTCCCTGGACGCAGAAAAGGCCTTCGACAGAGTCGAATGGAAATACCTCATAGAGGTACTGGAGCAGTTCGGGCTTGGAACAGGGTTCACCGCTTGGGTAAAGCTCCTATACAACGCTCCCATGGCGAGTGTACGGACCAACAATACCAACTCCCAATACTTCCAGCTGCACAGGGGCACCAGACAAGGATGCCCACTGTCCCCGCTGCTGTTCGCACTAGCAATCGAACCGCTAGCAATCGCGCTCAGGGCAGCAAAAAATTGGAGGGGGATCCGAAGGGGAGGTAGAGAGCACAGAGTCTCACTCTATGCGGATGATCTGCTCCTCTATATCTCGGACCCACAAAGCAGCATGGACGGAATCATAGCGCTCCTGAAAGAGTTTGGAGCCTTCTCGGGCTACAAACTCAACATGAGCAAAAGTGAGATCTTCCCAGTACACCCGCAAGGGGGGGGGGGGGGGGAAGCACTAAAGGGCCTGCCGTTCAAACAAGCCCGAAATAAATTCCGCTACCTGGGGATCCAAATAGCCCATGACTGGAAAGGGATCCACAAATGGAACCTCACCAGCCTGACGGAGGAAGTTAAAAAGGACCTGCAAAGATGGAACACACTCCCGCTCTCCCTCGCGGGGAGAGTCCAGACGATCAAAATGAACGTACTGCCCAGGTTCCTTTTCCTGTTTAGATCCATTCCGATCTACATCCCCAAGGCCTTTTTCAAAGCGCTGGACAAACATATCATGGCGTTCGTATGGGGGGGTAAAAATGCTAGGATCCCAAAGAAGGTCATACAAAAAACAAAATCCAGGGGGGGGGGCTAGCCCTCCCGAATCTACAATTCTACCACTGGACGGCAACAGCCGAGCGAGTAAGGGGATGGATCCAGGAGCCAGAAGCCGAGTGGGTGCGTGCGGAGGAGGCCTCCTGCATGGGAACCTCCCTCCGGGCCCTCGCCACGGCAGCACTCCCATCCCCACCCAAAAAACACTCCACCAGCCCAGTGGTGACAGCCACCCTCCAATCCTGGAACCAACTGCGGCAGCAATTTGGCCTGTACAAAATGCCGGACAAGGCTCCCATCTGCAACAACCATAGGTTCAAACCAGCACTGACCGACGCCACCTTCAAAAGGTGGAGGCAGGACGGGGGAACACTGACAGTCAGGGACCTATACACGGACGACAGGATCGCAACACTGGACGAACTGACAGAGAAATTTCAGCTAGCTGGGGGGAACGAGCTACGGTACCTGCAGCTCAAAAACTTCCTACGAAAGGAGACAAGGACGTACCCACAACCGCCAGCCACGACAGACACTATTGGAAGACCTACTGGACGCAAGTATCCTAGAGAAAGGGAACTGTAGTGACATGTATGACCGACTGGTAGACAGGGACGACACCGTACTGGACGCAACAAGAAGGAAATGGGAGGACGACCTGGGGATGGAGATAGGGTGGGGACTCTGGAGCGAAGCACTGCATAGGGTCAAGTCCACCTCCACGTGCGCAAGGCTCAGCCTGACGCAACTAAAAGTGGTACATAGAGCCCACTTAACGAGAAACCGTATGAGTAGGTTCTTCCCGGAGGTGGAGGACAAATGTGAGCGGTGCCAGAGAGGCCCGGCCAACCACGCCCACATGTTCTGGTCTTGCCCCAGACTTGTGGAGTACTGGACAGCCTTCTTCGAGGCTATGTCCAAAGTGGTGGGGGTGTGGGTGAGGGTGGAGCCATGCCCGATAGTGGCGGTCTTCGGGGTTTCAGACCAGCCAGATCTATTCCTGGGGAGGGGGGCGGACGCCCTTGCCTTTGCCTCCCTGATTGCCCGCCGTAGAATCCTGTTTGGCTGGCGGTCAGCAGCACCACCCAGAGCTGCAGACTGGCTGTCCGACCTCTCCGAATCTCTCCAAATGGAGAAAATCAAATTCGCCATCCGAGGGTCGGACGACGGCTTCCACAGAACGTGGGAGCCATTCATGCAACTGTTCCGGGACCTGTTTGTGGCCAACGTACATGAGGAAGAATAGTCGGGTGGCCAAGAACCAGGGGAAAATGGGCGGGAATCGGGGGAAGGTAGCCGGGGGGAGGGGGGGGGGGTTCCGGGCTCAGTATGGGGGTTTGATGGCAAGCCAAGGCCCAAAACCAAACTATAAATAAATGCCTATAAACATGTGCCTCGGCCATATTGGGGAATGTAAAATATGTATGCTGGCTAAAGGGGGCGCCCACAATTATTGTTATGAATATGCTTACCTGTAAATATTCATGTTAAATTTTTGTGTTTTCCTTTTTTTTTTCTCTCTCTCTAATAACTTGTAATTTGTCATATATAAAATATGAAAACTCAATAAAAAAACATTTATAATAGGTTTGAGGGCTGATTCCATAGTGGTTTTCTTAAATCTATTAAATTGATGTGACCATCAATTTACGCGAGACACGAGAGGAAATAAACTGTGGCTATAATAGACTTACAACTGAGCCTGCCTGCGACCAGAAGAACTGAGAGCAGGCTCACAAGGCTGCAGCACTTTATACTTCCGGTAGTGGGGGGGGGGGGCCAAGGGCGGAGCCAAAGGTGGAACCCTGTATAAGCTCCTCATCTCCCCCTGTGGGCAGAGCCGCGCAACTGCTCACAGACAGAGCCCACAAGGACACAATGCTATACAGTGTGAATTAAGCAATGTACATTCACCACAAAGTCTTACAGCACTAGTTAAATCCAACAGGTTTGTTTCGAATCACTAGCTTTCGGAGCACAGTTCCTTCATCTGATAAAGCTAGTGATTCGAAACAAACCTGTTGGCTTTAATCTGGTGTTGTAAGGTTTGTTACTGTGCTCACTTTAACCTGGTCTAGCAGTCTTCTTTCTATTTTATTGTGGATCAGTGACCCCGATTCTTACTATTTTATTGTGTATCAGTGACCCCGATTCTATTTGGGGCCAAATGGAGGCTCGCTCTTGCACTACTTCTATTCTCCTTGCCTTAGTCACTGCACCATTGCCATTTTCCCCTGCTAGATTTGCCTCAAACCCAGTGGTGGTCTCTTTCCTTAGAAATTGGAAACAGTTTAGCTCGCACTTTAAGTTCCTGTCCCTGTCTTCACCAGCCTTTATTTGTAAAAATCACCGCTTCTTACCTTCTGGTTTGGACCCAATATTTAAATCTTGGAAAGAGAAGGGTCTGGAGCGTTTTGGGAACCTGTTCATGGAGGGGGGGATTGCTAGTTTTAGGGACAATAAGAAGTCTTGCACCAGGTTAAAGTCCAACAGGTTTGTTTGGAATCACTAGCTTTCAGAGCGCAGCTCCTTCATCACTCTTCATCGCTCACCTGATGACGGAGCAGTGCTCCAAAAGCTAGTGATGCCAAACAAACCTGTTGGACTTTAACCCGGTGTTTTAAGACTTCTTATTGTGCCCACCTCAGTCCAACGTCGGCATCTCCAAATCATGGTTTTAGGGAGTTAGCTGATAAATTCCAGCTACCTAACTCCATATTTTTGTGGTGTTTTCAAGTTGACGACTTCTCTCGGAAGGCTTTTCCTTCCTTTCTTTGGCCCCACCTTTTTCCTTGCTGAAGAGGATTCTGTCCCTGGCTTGGCCTAGCGAGGGGTCTATTTCGGACCTATATGGCTATATTCTCTCGTCGGGGTTGCCATCTTAAGTAGACTTCTCCTCTGACCCTCGATGGTGAATTTGATTTTCCCCAAGTGTACAAATGACATTAAGCCACCCAACCAAGCTAACCAGGGTGGAGGCAAAGTGGGAGAGAGAATTGAGCCCTATACTTACCAGTGAGGTTTGGAGGGAGTCCCTTCACAGGGTCAACTCCACGTCCTCATGTGCTCGGTTGAGCTTAAATCAGTTTAAGGTAAAAGCAAATTACTGCGGATACTGGAATCTGAAACGAAAACAGAAAATACTGGATAATCAGAGCAGGTCTGACAGCATACGTGGAGAGAGAAGGGAGCTAACGTTTCGAGTCTGGATGACTCTTTGTCAAAGCTGGGTGTTACACGAGACGCACTTGACTAGGGCAAGAATGAGTGGGTCCTTCGAATGTTGAGGATAGGTATCTTAGCTGTTCTCTTGGCCTGGTGAGTCACATACATATGTTCTGGTCCTGTGCCAAACTCATAGGCTTCTGGGCCTCCTTCTTTAACACTATGTTACATTTGGACCCATGTCCTCTGCTAGGGGGTTTAGTTCAGTTTTAGTATTTAAGTTATTTATGCGGTGTTTTATTTAAGCTTCTAAATTTGCGAGTTCCTACATTGTTTCATTCTTGTTTGTGTTAATTATTATGTGAAAACTCTGATAAACATATATATATATATTTTTTAAGTTGCAGCTAGCTACAATGTTAGCAGAGATGAGCAAGAACCGCACCTAAGCTGTGTTGATACAACATGGGCTTTGAGCTTACAAGGATATGGGGCTTTGGCATCAGCACCGGCTAATGGTGCGCAAAGGGGCTGGTTTAGCTCACTTGGCTAAATCGCTGGCTTTTAAAGCAGACCAAGCAGGCCAGCAGCACGGTTCGATTCCCGTACCAGCCTCCCCGGACAGGCGCCAGAATGTGGCGACTAGGGGCTTTTCACAGTAACTTCATTAAAGCCTACTCGTGACAATAAGCGATTTTCATTTTCATTTAATTTCAAATGCAGCAATGGCGGGAAAGAATCTATTGACGTTTTTGTCTTGCCGGCTAGGGGTAACACTGAGAGTGCTCGCAAATTGTTTTAATGAACGTGCATGGCATGCTAATATATTAAAAATAAGTTTACACATTATGCCATCAGAAAGCAAGATTCTCCTTCAGTCCACCACCAATTTAATAACCAATTTTAATCTCACCGTTGGCAAGCTGACATTTTGCCCCCACTCAAATAAATGCTCCTGCTTGACTCATTTCCTGTTAGTTGCAAAATGAACATGTCTGGGACCTGAGATCAGTAAAGTCGTAAAAATGATCTGAGAAAATCACTGTGCACGGTTAGCACTGGTGCCTCACAGCTCCAGGGACCCGGGTTCAATTCCAGCCTAGGGTGACTCTCTGTGTGGAGTTTGCACTTTTTCCCTGTGTCTGCGTGGGTTTCTTCCGGGTGCTCCAGTTTCCTCCCACAGTCCAAAGATGTGTAGATTAGGTCATGCTAAATTGCCCCTTAGTTTCCAAAAGGTTAGGTAGGGTTACTGGGTTATAGGGAAAGGGTGGAGGCATGGGCATAAGTCAAGTGCTCTTTCCAAGGGCCGGTGCAGACTCGATGGGCCAAATGGCCACCTTCTGCACTGTCAGGATCTATATCGGCTGGCAAGATCTTCCGTTCCCATCAACAGCACACCCCAGTTGTGGGTTTCCCATCGACAATGAGTACAGTCAACGGGACTGTACTCAATGAGTACAGTCAATGGCGGGAGCAGAAGATCCTGCCGCTGGCCAATGACAAGCTGCCTATTCCGCCACAAAACACACGGCAGGTTGCACAGAAAATCCCACCCATAGAATCAGTTTGGTCGGATATGAGAAAGAGCAATGAAAACAAGTGATTTGTGGGAGTGGTTTATAGTATCCCTGACAGTAGCTGCACTATAAAACCAAGTGTATATCAGTGAGGCCTTGTAAGAAAAGTATGGTAATAATTGTGGGAATTGTAATCTTTATTTAGATTGGACAAATCAAGTGTAGCCTGGAGGATGGGTTTGAAGAGTGTATTTGGGACAGTTCCTTAGAACAATATGTTCTGGAACCAATCAGGAAACAAACTATTTTCGACCTGGTAATGTGTAATGAGACAGGATTATTAATGACTTCATGGTAAGGGATGTTCTGGGTCAGATTGGTAGAATATCACATTCAGTTTGAGAGTGAAAAATGTGGATCTTAAACTTAGATAGAGGTTTGAACAAGAGTTTGAAGACGGAATTGGCTGGAGTGGACTGTGGAAATAGTTTCAAACGTAAGACAGTAGCGAATCGCTGGCTGACATTTCAGAAGATATTTCATAATTTTCAGGAAAGATATATTCCATTAAGGATTCAGACCACGGAAAGCAGCACCCTTTGTGGCTAAATAAAGCAGTTAAGAATGGTATCAAATTGAAAGGTAAGACGTACAAGATGGCAAATCCACCTAACCTGCACATCTTTGGACTGTTGGAGGAAACTGGAGCACCGGAGGAAACCCATGCAAACTTGGGGAGAATGTACAAACTCCACAGACAGTGACCCACGGCCAGAATTGAACCCAGGTCGTTCGCGCTGTGAGACAGCAGTGTGAACCACTGTGTCACCCTCAGTTCATTGAGGCCGATAGCGCAGTTCTTCAATAAAAGAAAAAATTTGAACTCACTATCTGCTACTAACACCAAATAATCAATCTAATGCAGTTCAAATGCCAATAGAATTAACAAACAGGTTACTTGCTTATCTGTGCAGACCTTTGAAGTGAAATCCTTTCAAGAGCAGATCCTGTACCCTTCTGTCTAGCCAGACCCTTCTGCTCAACTTGACAGCATTTTGCAAAATTGATGTTCAACTGGTGGGTTGGCCAGGGACAGTGTTCTGCCTGAGAACAGTCAGCAATTAGTTCCTTCCATGTGTTTTTTTTCCGAGAATCTGTCAGAAGCCTCTAGGCCCTCGAAGGAAGAGGAGTTGTGTTTTCTCCCTCTGCTGTTGGGTGCCTACTGTCTCTATGAGTTTGCGGTGAAGATCATTACAAGCTGAAGGAAAAGAAAGTACCCAACTGAAGGCCTAACCTTGGGAAAGAAACTAACTGCAAGACATCCATTGAAATGGGGAAGAAATGTGCGGGGCCATAAGCTACATTCTCTTGCCCCTGCTTAGGGTTGGGGGGATGGGGTGGGCTCTAGTCAGTCGATATTGCAGACAGGCAAGTTTTGAGAAGGATAATATTAGCACAATGCATTGGGGGCCATATACCCCATTGCCACAACACTGCCTCAAAAAGGTATCAGAAGGAAACTGTAGGCCTGGGTATCAAATACGCTGCCCTATAGCATAGAGGCAGTGTACAGGACAAGAGGTCTGTTGGAAAGGTCAGGGCAATTGACATCAGCATACATTTGCAAATTAGCCCCTCATCTGCAGAAGCAGCATTTTTATAAATAATGTGGTGAATTGTTTATGTATCATTTTGGTGCTCGTTCAAATGAAGTTTGTCAAAACTATGAACCAAAAAAGTTTATTTTTCTGTACTAGTGCCTGAGCGACATTGCCAATCTGCTAACAGTCGAAGCTGAATATCAATTTTTGCTCTGGTGTTCTCTTGAATGCTCTCTTTGCACTGTGCTTATTAGTTTAAAAACAAGTCTACTTCAAAATGGCTTCAACAACTGCATTCTGGGAAATTGGCTTAAATTCTCTTGACACTGGATGAAAGAAACCAGCAAAACCGATACTATTGATTACTATAAGACATGTATGTGAGGAAAACAACTTACTAGGCATATACCAAGTGTTGAAAGAAAATGCAATAAAGTCATATTAAGCAATTCAGGTTGCCTGAGTATAGATAGTACTTGTCGAACACCACAGGTGGTCACTGATATGCTTGTGTTTATATGGTGCAGCTGGCAGTTCTTTATTCATGTAAAATGCTTCTGATCTGCATATTGACTTCTCAAAGGCAAGGCTAGGTTTTGAAGTTTTTATGCTTATACTAATTGGATAAAGATTTGACCTGGTGGTGACAAATGCTGAGGCAAGATATTGCTCCACAGTTTGGAATACCTAAATTTCATGCAGTACAGAACTCTACGATTCAAGGGACACTTCCTTTCCTTATTATTTATTTAAAATATCAAAATCTACAATTGGAAGAAAATCAAAAAAAATTAATTGCTTCAAAATTAATTGATTATCTGTGAATAATCTTGCCTGGTAGATTGTTCTGTTCTGAACAGGTTTTGTGCTACTGGTAGTAGAAAACAGTTTTATTGTCCATGCAAAAGTGGCACTTTGTCTTTAACCTCACCTCCAGTATAACAGATAACCATACTCATCTTCTGAAGTGATATGGTGCATTGTGGGAATTCTTACTTGCAAATCTGCGATGATAAATGGATCAATTGTTTGCCCAGGGCATGTTATCGAAGATTACTTTTGCACTCAGGTTTTGTTTTGGTTTATAGGAGGTGCAGGCGTGCTTATTTGAGTTGACTTCTTAAGTTGAGTGATCGAAAAATATATTGAGAAGCCCTTGTTAGATCATATTTACAATGTTCAGTTCAGCTTTTGCCTCATCAAAATCTTCCGCCAGGCAGATTTGAGAAAATATCTACACACTCAAAGTTTCAAGTCCGTTTTTAAAAAAAATTATCTAACATCTCAATAAGTAGCAATTTGAAGTTTCAGTCATAAGGGTGAGCATTCTTAGAAATAAACTGTGTTTTTCCTAAGTTCTTCTGAATGCCAAGCACACTATTATTGTGAAAATCTCATTTATTGAGGCCATTTAATTTGAATTGTATTTCCTCATCGCCATTTAATGGATCTTTTCCCCAACTATTTCTATGATTTATCTTGCATGTACATCTGTTCCTTTAGGCTAGATTTTCCTCTCTGCTTAATAGACATGAGCCTTTTTAACTTAACTTATATCTCTAATGATTAGAAGATACCTTGGTTGAAAGCTTTCAACTTCCTGATCATTTCAGCTACTCTGACAGGTATTACATGCTGCTTCTCAGATATGGATGCACTTCGAAAGCCCTAAAGTAGCTTTATGCTGACATTCCCTTTACCTGCCATGGCTTTGATAAGTCCATGTTTGTGTGGACCAGTGCTAAACGGTGCCATGGCAAGGTCTCCCAGGTGCTGGTGTTTGATCATGGACCTTGGAAAAATCCGGCACTGATATTTTGTAAATCTGGATCCTGCCCAGCGAGGTCAAGATCCAGATCGCGACATCTCTTGTGAGGCGTCCCGAGCGTCGCAAATCTCTTGAGAGGCCTCTTGTGCGATTTAACGGGCACATCGCGTCTCAAATCGGGCACGACGAGGCTGTTCGATTGAGCCTGAGGCCGAGGTGTCCACACTGCTTGTAAAGAAATGCAACCCAGAGGGTTGTTATTTTTGAGAGTTACGGTTACAATTAATATAAAAACATTAATTGAGCCCAGGAAAGCATCATCGTCATGCACATGAGTGGAGCTAATGAAGATTCTGGGATTCAGTTTATCTGTGTTTTTTCTGGGGGATTGAGGGTTCTGTTGCAGGGGAAAAGGGGCTGCAGTTCTGGATACTGTTCCAGACTGAGACCACAATCCAACCGACTAACCAGAGTGGGTCCAAGGCAAAATTACGAACGAGAATCAAGCTACCAAACTGGAATGATCTGTCACCCTTTTGTGAAGTATTTTGATTTTCTGGGAAGCCTGATGTGCCTCCACCCTCCAAAAGAGTTATGATGTGACTACCCATAAGTATGTCAGCTGGCGTGGCCTCTGTGGTGGCATTGGGGGGCGGGGGGGGATTGTATTGCGGGAAAATAGGATGTTGGCCATCCGACGGCGCAATGGCTGACCTGATTACTTCATCATGGCATTTTTGCATAAGTCCATCCTGGTATGCTGAATTTCATTTGTCTGAACAAAGTGTTGGAAATCATCCCCTGTAAAGGGAGTGCCGTTATTGGACACAATGGCTTCTGGTAGGCTGCAAATGGCGAATAACCGGCATAAGGCATCCACAGTCGCTTCCAAGGACGTAGCTCTCCTCTCTTGTATAGATAGCCATTTGGAATGAGCGTCTACTAATGCAAGGAACATCCTGCCCCAGAAAGGGCCTGCATGGTGGATGTGTACTCTGATCAATGAGCGACCCAGCCACTTCCAGAGGGGAGATTGGCCAAAGGAAGTGATGACTGTTGAGTCGGGCATGGGATACATTGCTGCACCACTTTCTCGATTCCCGGCCGCCAGATATAACTGCGATGGTTTGGTTCGATGGACGCTGTATAATTGATGTAGAAGGGGTTCCCTCGCTAGGGATGGAATGACAAATTGAGAGCTCCAAAGTATTACTTCATCCTCACAGGTGTCTTTGCCCCTGTGGGTTAAGTAGGGCCTCAACTTCAACCTCGGACTTCTCGTGGTGCCAAACTGTTTGTATCATTCCTTTCACCTTGGATAATATCGTATCTCGCTGGGTCCAATTTCATATGTGTCTGGACGACACCGGCAAGATGTGCAAGATGTTCAGTGCCAAACTGCTGGTGGCACCAAGTTTTATGGCAAGGGGGGTTGGCTCAGTGCGCCCGCATTGAAACTTGGGTGTCAGGCCTGTGTTGGAAAGTATAGTTAAAGACCCCCAGCAGCAAGGCCCAATGTTGCAGCCTTGGGAAGGCAATTGAGATATTGGCTTATCCTCTCTCAGACGACCCAACAGCGGTTTATGGTAGGTTATTATCACAAAATGCTGCCTGGACTTTGGACTTTTTTTGGACTTTTAATTTCAGATTTTTATTGAATTCAAGTTTCACCATCTGCCATGGTGGGATTCGAACCTGGGTCCCCAGAGCATGACTCTGGGTCTCTGGATTACTAGATCAGTGACAATGCCACTACACCACTACCTACCCCTTTTTTGTTAAATTTCGAGTACCCAATTCTTTTTTTCCAATTAAGGGGCAATTTAGCGCGGCCAAATTCCCTATCCTGCACATCGTTTTGGATTGTGAGGGTGAGGCGCACACAGATATGGGGAGCATGTGCAAACTCCACACGGACAGTGACCCGGGGCCGGGATTGAACCTGGGTCCTCAGCATCGTGAGGCTGCAGTGCTCAACACTGTGTCACCGTGCTGCCCCCTGTATCTCCCCTATTGGGAGCAATTGGCCGTTCTGATCCGTCCTCCATCTTATCGAGCAGTATTGCCCGTATCCCAAATGTCAACGCATCCTTTGCATGTGAGTACAATTGACTTCCTAGGTTGAAATGAATTAAAAGATTTGAAGATTACAGAGCGTGTTTTACCAAGCAGAAATCATTCTCTTGCTGCTCCTCCCATTGCCAACTTTAGTGTTTCCTTAGCAACTTGTGTAGTGGCGCCAATGTCATGGCCAGGTTTGTAATTAACATGCTGTAATAGTTAACCAATCCCAGGAAGGATTTCAGCTCAGCTACATTCCTGGGTGCTGTGCACTCTCGTTTGACTTTGACTTTTTCTTTGAGGGTATGTAGACATGTAAAGTAAAATGTCGCCAGAGTCACTGATGACCATAGACTGCTTTTCCCTTTGAGCAGATCAGCTGACTGGTGGTGATTTAATCTGAGGATCACCACACGTCAGATGAGGGGCAAGGTTGAGAAGGGGGGCCTTCATGAATAACCTCAGCTGGTACGGGAGTTGAACCCAGGCTGTTGGCCTTGTTCTGCATCAAAAACCAGCTTTCAGCCAACTGTGCTAAACCAGTCCCGATGTAGACCTGTGGCATCCACTTGGAACACCAAGTACATGACTTCTATAGCCTGGAAGATACATTTCTCACATTTAAGATGGATTTCCCCATCTCTGAATCACTTTAGTACCTCTTCGAAACTTTATGTGTGTTCTTTGTGTGTAATTCTAGTGACTAAAACATCATTTAGGGTGACCATCATTTTTTGGATACCCAGAAGGAGGTTTTCCTTGGTACACTGGAAAATAGCGTAGCCGAGGAATTGCCGAAAGAAGGACTGAAATAGGCCGTTATTGTTATTGGTCGCGATAAATCTTTGGGACTCTGCGCTTAATTTCAACTGTAAGCACACGTGACTGAGGCCCAGCTTGTAGTAGGTGACACCTCCTGCCAGCTTGACGTAGAGTTCCTCCATTCGGGGAATCGGGTACTTATCCACCTGGGCAGCCTGGTTGATTATTAGCTTATAGTCTCCATATTCTTACTGATTGCCCTGGCTTCAGCACGGGGACTATGGGGCTGCCCACTCAGAAAATTGCACTGGTTTAATTATTCCCAGTTTCTCCAATCACTTAAACTCAGCGTCAGCCTTTCGATGCAGGATGTAAAGGACTGGTCTGGTCCCAAACAACATAGGTGTCAAACCCGGATTGACATAAATTTTGGCCTTCACGCCCTCGGCCTGGACTCCCTCGCTGTGAAACGCGTCCTCGTATCTTTGCAGGATGTTTTGAAAACCGCTGTTTGAAATTTTAAGATTTCTGGCCAATTTACGATATTTTGCTGTAACCAGTCTCTTCCCATCAGGCCCGGCCTGTGGCCCTCTATGACCATCAAAGGCAGCTGGGCCTCTTGTTCTTTGTACGCCACTGGCATACTGGTGACCCCAAGAATTTTCAGGGTTTCACCCATATAGGTTGACAACATGGCAGTCGTGTTACCCAAATTCAGGGTCTGGGCCTCTTCTCGACTGTAATCAAATGTCTGCACCTCACAACCGTAACCGATGCCCCGGTATCTACCTCCACCTTCAAGGGTCTTCCTTTCACTTTCAGAATTACTTTGATTAGGGCTGTCCTATTCACTTTGACTCAGTTCAGATGGTACATTTTGTTCTGCTTCTCCGAGTCCTTCTCCACTTGGTTCAGTGGTGTCATTGATTGCTGCCGCTGCTGATTTGGTGCACTCTGTCTCCCGCGGCAATGTGGCTGTATTTGGCCACTTTGATTGCAACAAAACCAGCCAAATGTGTGACAATGGCAAGCTTCCTGAAGGTGGTCTCTCCCACATCGGCAGCAATCCATCTCTGTCTTGGCCTTGTTGTGATGACCCATTCTCTTCCTGTTTTTTTTAATTTGTTTTTGCAGGGAGTGGGCTTCACTAGCTAGGCCAATATTTCTTGTCCATCCCTAATTGCCCTTGAGAAGGTGGTGATGAGCTGCCTTCTTGGAACGTTGCAGTCTATGCGGTGTCGGCACACCCACTGTGTTATTAGGGAGTGAATTCCAGGATTATGGCCCAGTCACAGTGAAGGGACTGCAATACATTTCCAACTCAGGATGATGAGTGATTTGGAGGGGAAATTCCATGTGGTGATGTTCCCATGTATCTGCTGCCCTTGTCCTTCTCGATGGTAATGTAGATGGTCATGGTCATGAGTTTGGAAGGTGTTGCCAGTACAGCTATAACACTGGCATTTACCCAGCAACGTGGAAAGTTGCCCAGATATGTCCTGGACACAAAAAGCAGGACAAATCCAACCCAGCCAATTACTACCTATCAGTCTACGCTCAATCACCAGTAAAGTGATGGAAAGAGTCCTCAACAGCACTATCAAGCGGCACTTACTTTGCAATAATCTGCTCACTAACGCTCAGTTTGGGTCCCACCAGGGCACTCAGCTCCTGACCTCATTACAGCCTGGTTTAAACATGGACAAAAGAGCTGAACTCCAGAGGAGAGATGAGGGTGACTGTCCTCGATATCAATGCAGCATTTGAGAGGACGATTTCCTCAGGAAAATGCGTGTACGGGTTTTCTCTGTTGTGAACAAGAGGTAAATACCCCGATAGTTTCCACAGCATGATTTATCTTCCTTCTTAAAGATAATTACAATTGTCGCATTCAAGAAATTGGTGGAGGATGATGGGGAGTTGATCTTTTTCCTCCCAAGTCCACATGCTTTGAAGACCTCAGCTGCAATACCATTGGGGTCACAGGCTTTGATGTTTTTCACCCATTTAATTGCTTGTTGAAGCTCTGCCATTAATGGTGGTTCACCCATGGATTTTACCTCAGGATACTGGAGAACAGATTGGAGAGCATCAGCTGCCACTGTGGATTCACAGTTGAGGAGTTTATGAAAACGTTCTTTTCAGGATTGATGGATGGCATTGTCCTTCTGAGAGAGAAGGAGATTTTGCCCAGTTGACTAGTCAATAGATGTCCCTGGTGGCTTGAAAAATCCTCGCACATGATAGTCAGTGTATTGGTGGAGGTCTCAGGCTTTCCCTTCCCACCACATGTCCTTTATCTTCCAGATTTGTCTTTGAATGTCTGCCTTGAACTGTTGGAATGCTGTCTTCTTAACTTGCGACCTTAGCTTACCTGTTGGGCAATGAAGGCTGCTTTTGTTTTTGTTCTAGGAAGTCATATATTTCAGCATTATTTTTATAAAACCAGTGATAATTGCACTTGTACCCAATGGTCTGGGCACAGGAGTCCAGTACAACTGACTTTATTTCAACCCACTGTCTTGAAATGGAATTCAATGTGTGAAGGTTTTCCAGATTCATTGTGAGCTGCACTTGGAATTCCACCCTTTGGTTAGGCTGCTTTAGGGCTGAGGCCTTGATTCTCTTGCTCCTGGATTTTTGGGTCTTGCTCTGTCTTGCTGCTCGCTGGATATTCATCACCAATCGAACAAGTCGATGGTCTGGACAGATTGGCGACTTATTCTCTGCCTTTGGGTAGATAAAAAGGGATGGGGCCAAGCAAATGCAGCCCCGCCCAGCTGGATGCAGGTGGAGAGGCTTTGAAGGAGGATGATGTGATTAATTGTGTCACATGCAGCAGACAGATTTAAAAAGTTTACTTTCCTCACAGTCACTTGGGATGTTATTGTGACTCTTTGGTTAGAGCTGTTTTGGTACTGGTATTGTGGCAAGGGAGTAAATCTGATTGGAGAGACTCAAATATGGGCGTCCAGAAAATGATCGGGTCAAATTAAGAAGGCCAAATATGTTCCGAGTCTTTGGAAAGGAAAGGGAGGTTAAAGGTGGCTCTGTAGTTTTCAAGGACTGAAGGATCAGAGAAGGTCTTGGTGAATGATGAGTCTGGGGAAGGGAGTGTAGATAGTTTGGGTCATGTCGAGATCAAAAAGGATTTCTCTCAAGGCTCCAGCAATTTCCTCCTTTGCCTCTCTCAGTATTCTGGGGTGTATCCCATCAGGCCCTGGGGACTTGTCTACCTTAATGTTTCTCAAGACCCCATACCTTCTCCCGTTTGATCTCGACATGACCCAAACTATCTACACTCCCTTTCCCAGACTCACCATCCACCACGTCCTTCTCTGATCCTTCAGTCCTTGAAAACTACAGAGCCATCTTTAACCTCACTGCTACCCTCTGTCTTCAATGGCAGAAAATGTGGCTTGTGAGACTAGAGAAGGGAAGAAAGTGGCAGAGGAAGCTCATCTGTTCAGTCCACTGTTAATGAGGTGATTAGCAGTGGAAATTGGGAGTTGGTTTGTCACCCAAAAGGCTTCTATTGACCTTGAATGTCTTATTGGAAGAAACAGTGGAGGTCTGAATTTTGAAGCGCAAAAGAACCATGAGAACTTTCAGCACATTCCAGTTTAATGTGTAGGGTATTTTGCATAAAACTTACGTTCAGGCAGTGGAAACCCATCCTGCTGAACAATTTCAGGGATCTGTATGTGTTAAATTGCAACACAACTTGGGTATCATCCACTGCACTCAACTTAGAAAAGCCAACAACGCTGCAGAACTGGATAGCCCTATCACACTGCTGATCTGCTGTGATTCTCCAATTGCTCTACAAAGTGCATTAGTTACTTGATGGTAGCATACCTGTACTGCATCCAAACTAATGCAATCAAACTTCACTATGACTGCCTGAAATTGCCTATGCTATAAAAATTGATTGCTCGGCAGCAAATCTTACTGGGATGGAGGTATCAGCATGGTTAGGGATTTGGCGAGTTTTTACACCTGGAGAGGATTAAGTTTGTTTTTAGAGGGTCAGATGAAGGCTTTTTCTGTCTCTATTTAAGGATCTGTTTGTCACCAGCAGGTGGGGGAGGGGTCTGTTGCAGAGATAGTGTTGAGCTAGTTAAGAAAGGGGAAAATGACAAACTGTTTGTAACTTGGTTGTTTTTGCTTTGCTGATTGTATTTGTGATTGTGTTTGGAATTAAATTCATTTGTTTTAAAAGGTGTGGGCCTTGAAGTCATTGTCAGGGCCCAATCTGCATATTTAAAAGGCCTGTCAATTTGCAGTATATAAAATTCCTATTTGTTCTGAAGTGCAAATTTTAATTGGAACCTACGGGAAGAAAGTAAGTCCACAACACAAAGTCCCATGGATGGTTTTATTTGATTGCCAGGTGGCTTTAAGTTTTTTCGAGTGGGCATGCTTAACAAATACTCTTCCCTTTCTGTCACGTTCTCTCACATTCACACTGTCTCGCATTATTTCAATTTTTGCCTGTCACGTTTTTTTATCCCCTTATTTCTCTCTTGCTAAATATAAACAATAGAAATGAAAGGTACTGTCCTTTGTCTGTATAACTTGGTAAATTTAAACAATTTGGTTCCAATACTGGCAAGGAGGGAACGTTGGGAAGATCAACTCCGTTGGAAAGATTGACCCAGATATTCCAGTCTATATATAGTCAGAAATTGGAAATAATCCCCATATATGCTGTGGAATTCTCAGAAGTCCCAATTTAGCGACACCGTGGGTATTTCCTCAGGAAATTCGAACTTCCAATGGGCAAAAAGTCTCCAACTCTTAGGTTAGAGTCATGAGACTCTGGACAATTCTGACGTACTTACCAGGCTTGTTACCCAGGAAATGTTAGATTAAAACCTGGTTCAGCACCTGGATAACTATAGTATTGATCCTCCAATCACCCCAACTGACCCCCTCCCCCCAACCTGACCTGCCTCCATTCTCACATACACACCTCCCCCCCAGCCTCCAGACTCCCACCCCACTCCCAACCATCGGAATAGTCCTCACCACCAGACTAATGGTAGCACAGTGGTTAGCACCATTGCTTCACTGCGCCAGGGTCCCAGGTTCGAATCGCGCTTGGGTCACTGTCTGTGTGGAGTTTGCACGTTCTCCCCGTGTCTGCATGTGTTTCCTCCGTGTCCTCCAGTTTCCTCCCACAAGTCCTGAAAGATGTGCTTGCTAGGTGAATTGGACATTCTGAATTCTCCCTCAGAGTGTGGCGACTAGGGGATTTTCACAGTAACTTCATTGCAATATTAATGTAGGCCTACTTATGACAATAATAAAGATCATTATTATTCAACCCCGATCAATCCTCTTGATCCCCAATTCCCTCCTGACCTGAACTAATCTGGCCTCACCTTCGTACCTACTACTATCCCCTCCCTTACAAATGTACATCCTTCACCATCCTACTCCTTACCCACTTGGCCACTTATCTCACCCACCCTACCCTTCACCCACTTACCTCGCTCATCCTGTTCCCAGCACCCACCCGACACCCTTACCCAGCCTACCACTTTACACACCTTACCCCTGACTCACTTACCATCTCTCCGTAGCTTTTCAAAGAGGCTCTGGGACATTTGAATTTTTCACGTATCAGAATATGGCAGCCGTGCTGTAAAAAGAGGTGCAATCTTTGCATGGATTTGCTCCACTGCTCCCTGCGATGTTTCCTGCACTAACAGTGTTCTACGGGATCCTCTTCTGTATGCTTAACCAGACTGATTGACAGATTGTGACTGCCGTTGAGCAAGGAGGCCCACTACAGAAGCAACAGGAGGGGAAGAGAAACAAGTTGGGAGGGAGAAATCGCAGTCGGCTGGGGTAGGTGGGGCATGGATCTCTTGGTCCAGGGTGGAAGAGACGGGGAACAGAGATCACAGTCAGTGAGGATCTTGGAGTTGAAGGACGAATAGTGTGTTTAGCAGAGCAAATTATGGTTAGGGTGGGTCTTGATAGAGGCAGATCATGGTCGGTGGGACAAAGATAGAAGGGAGAGTGTGGAGGTATGACAGAGGGTCAGGTATATTGGAGCTGAAAGCAGGTAATCTTGTTGGACCATGAAGAAACACTTCTCCTTCTGGACCAGTAATCGGTGCTAGAAATGCACATACTTTGTGGATTGGTCCTCCTCATCTTATTTTACCTGCCAAGGAAACCTGACTGAAATGCACTGAACATATGGAGGCTCACAACCTCCTTTAAAATTTTGACCAATCTGCCACCTGAGAGTGGGTTGTCATCCATTCCCAACCTACCTACACTAAAACCAGAAGTGGGGTGTGGGGAGAGTTGGAGGCGGGCTAGGATCATGTTTGAGATTTCTCAAATGACAACTTTTTGCCTGATGCAAACCCACGCAGACATGAAGATTCAAATTATTTCCTTTTATTTAGCAATGGTTAATCCGTCAACTTGCATTTATATAGCACCATATCCCAAAGTAGTTAGAGAAGGTGTAGATAAAATAAATAATTAAAATATAAGAGCTAATTCAGCAATTGTGTGTTGTTGAATCCCACATTCTGGGTGCATGCTTTGCAGAATCGTGTCCCACCTTAAACTAAATCTTGTTGAGGCCTTGCTCAAAGAATGAGTCTCATTACAGATTTTAATTTCAGTCAATCAGATGCAAATTGGTCCTATGCCAAAATCAACTATCTTTCCCCTGTTCCTTTCTCAGCACTGCACATCTGTTTAAAATGGGTACAATTGGGATTTCTTGTTTCAACCTTCAGATGTTTGTTTCCAGAAAACGTGATTGAAAGTTCTCGAGAAGCTTAAAATACTTTATTTAGTTTAACTTTTTCCATAACTGTTTCTGCAGTATTTTGATGCATAACTTGCTGCTGCATTTATACATTGCAAGAGTCCTTTTGCAGATGTTTTCCCAGTCCACTGTTGCTATCAGCAGCTGCTTCATTAGTAACATCCATAGCGATCATCATGTGCATCACAATATCAGTGATTGATTTGAAGGAGTGGAAGGTGCTCAGGCAGATGGAACCAATGGGCACAATTCTCCCTCAGGCATCTGGAGCTCACATCCCAGGAGTCAAAGACAGACACACTTATTGTGGAATTTCTGAAGAGAATTCATTCTTTTCATTGTGTATGCTTCGGAAGGGATGTGATGATGTATTTTCTTGACCCCAATCTCCATTATATACTGGACTTATGCCAGAGAGACAACCCTGCTCATGGTGGTGCCATGCATTCATTTTTTTTGTATCTGTCCCCTTCTAGGTCACGACTGATACTATTTGCTACACATGTCTGACTTCAATTTACCAACGCACAAAACCAAGTCACATATGTCACTATCATCACTTTCTCTATGGAAAGTGGCAAAATGGCATGGTTCTCCCAACTATCTGCAGTACATTTGTTCGAAGATTTACAGACAACAACACTCTTGTCATGTGGTCTCTGGGGCCACTAACAGCAAATCACTGGCATATATGAATAAGAAAGCTTTCATTCCCATCATAATTGTCAATTCTTTGTACTATATTGGCTTATCATCACTATTCACTTCCATAATTGGGCCCTTACATTCCCTAAGAACTGGAGTATATATTTTCCTGTGCAAAAATGGGTAAATGAGAGCATTAGTCAAGGATTGTATCAGACAATCATTGTTCTTTATACCAGCTCCTGAAATATGTAACATGCTACAAAATAAATTCTTAATCCCTTTACAGAAGGTGGGCTAAAATTACACTTTATTGAGAAGAGTACACAAAATGCACGAATAAAGTGCATGCACTTATGACAATTAGTATAATTAATTTTCCAGATTCTTATGTTGCGAAAAATAATAAAATAGACAACTTGGGTTTGTGCCATGAGCAGAGGCGTTTGAAGATGTGGGAGCATCATTGTTATGGATTATTGTGTGCACTATTGTGATGGAACTGGTTAAAATTCTGAAAGTGGAAGGAGAGTGAGAGAATCCTGAATTGTAACAGCATTGGAACGGTAGTTCTGAATATGGAAGTGGCAAACGGGTGGAGAGGTCAGAGGGAGAGGAATAAGTATGGGTGCTCCAGATGTAGTAATGTTTTTTCATTTGTGGGGTGCCTGGGAGGAATTTTGTAACGATGTTCCCTGAGCAGTAATGATGGGAAATCTTATACAATTTAAAATACAACTGAGCATTTATTTTGAATAATGCAGATACTTAAGGAAGTTCACCTGTACACTGTGTCACGTCACAATTGATCCTTCATTCCTCAGGAGATTAAATCCTGGGGTGGATGTTTGGGGTGTGACAACACTGGGTGAGAAGATGCCGTGGCCTGAACCACTGGGAGGTGGAAAGTGGGTTTTAGTTCATTGAGTGATTCCATGGAATCTAACAGCATAAACTAGGGTGTCATAGTGGGTTACAGCATTGGAGGTTGTTTTGAGGAGGTCTACACTCCAGATACAAGGATTTCCCTATCTGGGAGCATGGAGAGAAGTACCATCGTCTATTATCATTCGGGATCGGGGGATGATAAAAATTGATGAGAAATAAAGAGTAGTTGGTCTGCATGTGGAAGTAAGTGATCTCTGGGATTGAAAGAGCATTAAACTGGGAAGTTAAGAATATCAAACATCTCACTAATATTGGAAGGGAGAAGTATCATGGATTCAAATTTCCCAAATTTGGGGCTCTGTCCACGGCTGGAAACATAGTAGAGCAGGACTCTTGGTAACCAATTGCAACCACTGTGTGTCTCTTCCCAAATCATAGGATGAGTTAATGTCCATGGTTGGGCAGGTATTTCAGAAGTAGTTGGAATGGCGACCAATCGGTTACTGTTCTCTTGGACAGTTTGGGGTTTTGATAGCGTCGCATCAGTTCTCCGCTAGCATCAGTACTGCTGGACATATTATTTGGCATTGGCGGAATTCCCGGGTTACCCAGGATTATCCCAAAACCTCAGCCAGACCAGTGGAAGACATCTGCAGACTGAAATTTTTTATAAAAGTTAAATGGAGTAGAAAGTCCTTGAACCATGGTTCCACCTCAAGCTGCACCTGTGCCTCTCTGTGCAGATGATCCGTCACATTATATTCTCGTGCCCCATTAACATTTGGGTTTCAATATTTATAATGCTATAAATATACTATCTTAAAAATCAAACATAAGTTACAAGTAGCATTATCCTTGCCACAGGACTCTCCTTAAGTATTCCAAACAATTTTTTTGATTCTACCTCCCATGGTAGTTGCACTATTTGATTAAGAGGCAAGTGAAGTAAAAGCAGGAAAATTACTATTATATCATTTTTACTCTACTGAAGAAGGCATTTAAAGATTGGTTTCAGACAGCTGTATTTATTGAAGAGGATTTTTTCATGTAACTCAGGATAATTAAATACATGATATTGTTTATAAATCATTCACATTTTCTGTGAGCTATAAACATGAGAGCCAATAAGTTATTTGGTATTTAAGTTAGACAGACTATAGTGGCTTCGGTGTAAGACAGGTAATTGAATCATTAATCCTTTGAAGAGCAGTGGGTACTTTTATGGATTAAGTTCTGTCATCATACCTCAGATATTAAGGATAGTTTCTCAGGCAGCAAAATGTCAAAGTGAAAAAGAACACCAATATTTTACCTCCATAGTGCTAGAGTGCAGAATTATTTGGCTTACATTACCTTTGAGAAAAAGATTTAAAGACAAAGGGCAAGAAATTGTCTGTCATCGCACCACTTATAGCAGCAAGATGGAAGTCTTACCCTGTTTCTATCAGTGTCCCCTGCACTGTCAGACTCTTCCTGTGCAGATTTCTTGGTGTACCGCCAGGATAAGGGTGCTTGCAGGGTATGAGCCAGTAGGCTCTAATTTGTCTACCCTGGCATTACACAACCCAGCGGCTGATGAGATTCAGAATTCCAAATTTTGGGCAGCGAATGACCTGGTGGCATTTGCGTTATTCACTTCAGAAAACAATACACCCTGTACACACATGACTGCGTGGCAAAATTTGGTTCCAACTCCATCTGCAAGTTTGTTGAAGATACGACCATAGTGGGCCGGATCTCGAATAACGACGAGTCAGAATACAGAAGGGAGATAGAGAACCTAGTGGAGTGGTGTAGCGACAACAATCTCTCCCTCAATGCCAGCAAAACTAAAGATCTGGTCATTGACTTCAGAAAGCAAAGTATTGTACACACCCTGTCAGCATCAATGGGGGTGAGGTGGAGCTGGTTAGCAGTTTCAAATTCCGAGGGGTACACATCTCCAAAAATCTGTCCTGGTCCACCCGCGTCACCGCTACCACCAAGAAAGCACAACAGTGCCAATACTTCCTCAGGAAACTAAGGAAATTCGGCACGTCCACGTTAACTCTTACCAACTTTTACAGATGACCCATAGAAAGCATCCTATCTGGCTACATCACAACCTGGTATGGCAACTGCTCGGCCCAAGACCGCAAGAAGCTTCAGAGAATCATGAACACAGCCCAGTCCATCACACAAACCTGCCTCCCAAACAATGATATCTACACCTCCCGCTGCCTGGGGAAAGCGGGCAGCATAATCAAAGATCCCTCCCACCCGGCTTACTCACCCTTCTAACTTCTTCCATCGGGCAGGATATACAGAAGTCTGAGAACACGCACAAACAGACTGAAAAACAGCTTCTTCCCCGCTGTTACCAGACTCCTAAACTCCTCTTATGGACTGACCTCATTAACACTACACCCCTGTATGCTTCACCTGATGCCGGTGTTTATGTAGTTACACTGTGCACCTTGTGTTGGCCTATTATGTATTTTCTTTTATTTCCTTTTATTTTCAAGTACTTAATGATCTGTTGAGCTGCTCGCAGAAAAATACTTTTCACTGTACCTCGGTACACGTGACAATGAACAAAATCCAAATCTAATCCAACAAGTGTGAAGTTGGGTCCTGCAGTAATGTATTTAAAGGGCTAGGCAGCCTGATTGCAAATAAGTTACATTTTTGGAACTTTTTCTATTGCAAAGTGTCTAGAAGTACCCTGGAGTGCTTTTGGAGATATTTTTGTGAGTTCCTTGATTTGTCAGAGCGTTGTCACAGGCAAGGAGAGGGTTTTGCAGAGGATGACTTGTCCACACAAAGGCTGCAATACGAAGAGATGAGCAGCAGTGGCAGTGCCTCTGGGTCTGTAGTATGATGATGGTGACCAGAATTCACATTTACATGCCCTTTCTTCTGCTAAAAGTAGCATTTTGAACCCTTGAATTAAATCTGCCTTCCGAACCTTCAATTCTACTTATCCAGAAGGGATTTACCTTTTCCATCTTTCTCAACAAGGCATGTCCTCTTCTCACCATCAACTTTCTTCTCATTCACTTTGGAGGCAGTTCCGCCAACACTTCGGGTTGGGGGCAGGGTCAAGGAAAATGCCGATTCGGGGGAACCACAGATTTGAGCCAGGGAGGTGGGATGGAAATTTTCGGAACTGGAAGGAGAAGGGGATTAAGACACTAAAATATTTGTTTCTTAGGGGTCGGTTTGCAGGTCTGAAAGAGCTGGAAGCGAAGTATGGGCTGGAGCAGGGGGGGGGGAAATGTTTAGATACATACAGGTTCAAAATTTTGCCAGAAAGGAGATACAGGGCTTCCCGGTGGAGCCGGCCTCCACATTGCTGGAGGAAGTGCTGAAGACAGAGACTGGAGAAGGGGTCAGCGGTTTACGGAGCTATTTTGGAAGAGGACAAGGCACCACTGGAAGGGGTCAAAGCAAAGTGGGAGGAACAGTTGGGAGAGGATATGGAGCAGGGGTTCTGGTGTGAGGTGCTCCGGAGAGTGAATGCGCCCACCTCGTGCGCGAGGTTGGGGCTGATACAGCTGAAGCTGATATACAGAGCACACCTCACAAGGGCGAGGATGAGCTGATTCTTTGAAGGAGTAAAAGATGTGTGTGAGCATTGTTGGGGGGGGGGGGGGGGGGGGGCGCTAATCACATTCATATGTTTTGGTCCTGTCCAAAGCCAGAGGATTACTGGAAGGAAGTTTTTAGGGTAATTTCTAAAGTGGTGCACGTGTAACTGGACCCGGGCCCCCGGGAGGCCATATTCAGGGTGTCGGACTAGCCAGGGTTGGAAATGGGTGCGGAGGCAGATGTTGTAGCCTTCGCCCCGTTGATCACCCGAAGGCAGATCATGATGGGTTGGAGAACAACATCCCCACCCTGTGCCCCTGGCGTGGCGGGGGGACCTGTTGGAATTCTTGACTCTTGAGACGGTTACGTTTGAACTGAGGGGAAGGATGGAGAGATTCTACAATTCATGGACATTATTCATCATGCACTTTCAAGAACTGGATAACATCGAACATTAGTTGGGGGGTGGGTGGGGGGGTTAGGGGGAGGGAGGCGGTGTGTGTTAATGGTGACTATGGGTGATTCCTGATTCCTTTTTGTCATTTGTTTATATTAACATGCGGGCTAATGTATGGGGTTTGGTGGGAGGTTGGGATCATTGTTATTGATATGGGGATTGACATTACATTTGTTACTGATTATTGTTTATTGTTGGGTGTAAATTTCGGAGAAAATGTGAAAAAGGAGAATAAAAAATATTTTTTTTTAAATACCTTCTCATTCGTGTTATGAATCTTATGAGTTAACTCAGAATCTTCTGTCATTACTATGGCTTCCCTTATTTTACAGACTGTAATTTTTCGTGCGTGCCGCTAATCACTATCCTTGTACACTATTCTTGAATTCCTCCACCAACATCATCTCCTTAAGGTTATTGCAGTTGTATTCCACCTTTATTCACCTACATCACCTATTGAATGCTATTTTCTTTATCCTGGCACATTCTACATAGATCTGGCCGGTTCTCTTTCTCAAGTTTTAAATTTCTGCCTGTAAGCCTCTGGCTCCAACGTGTAACCATTGAATAGCCGTACTCACACATACTCATAATCACACAGGAACTCCATTGAAAGAGCTGAGTACACCTCCAAAGTATCCCGACTAAAGCACTTTCTAGGAGCATAGTCCACTCACCTTTCAGCCAATTCAGATTTGTGGCAATTTTCTCGAATGACACAGAAACATAGAAAATTTAGGAGCAGGAGGAGGCTATTCAGCCCTGCAAGCCTGCTTCTCCATTCATTATGATCATGGCTGATCATCTGACTCCAAACCTAATCCTGCTCTCCCCCATATCCTTTGATCCCCTTCGCCCTAAGTGCTATATCTAACTGCTTCTTGAAACCATAAAATGTTTTCGACTCAGTTAGTTCCTGTGGTAATGAATTCCACAAGCTCGCCACTCTCTGGGTGAAGACATTTTTCCTCATCTCTGTCCTTAATGGGCTCCCCTGTATCCTCAGATTGTGACCCCTGGTTCGAGGCACACCCACCATCGGGAACATCCTTCCTGCGTCTCTCCTGTCCAAGAATATTTCTACTCCCTCCTCACTAAATATAGATAAAGAGTGAGAATTCTTAACCTAACCCAAATGAAGAGGGATTCTTTCAGAGTCAGCCTCACTTCTCATCAACTCAAGTTTGTGTCATCAGAATTTTTCTCTTTTTTTATCTCTGAATTCTTTTGCTAATTTCTCTCTTTCTAAGTCAATCTTTCTAAGTTCTACTTATTTTTCAATTTTGGTCAGCTAGATTTGATTACTAATGGAACCTAACCTTTCTTTCTCAACCCCAGTTACCGAATCAATTCTTAAAGAGGGGTGCATGTGGTGGAGGGAGTTGGAGAGGTGGGGGGTCAGAGTTAGACCTGGTTTTAATCCTTCTAAGTTTTCCTTGGTAACTGTTCTGGCAAGTGAGTTGAAACCATCAGAGGGTTTCAGGTGCAGGGGAAATGCCCATCAGAAGTCTAAACCTCTCAGACAATTCCCACCTGGTCAGTGCATTGGGACCTCTGATGGGTCCCCCAGTGCATCTTGGGGTACGCTATGACCATCTAGGGATCAGAAGCTCTGAGTCATGGGTTAACAGGCAAATAATACTTCAAATAGAAATGTAAATTTCACTTAAATAGTTGATATAACAAAAATCCGTCTTGCACAACCACAAGCACCTGCTTCATTCCCCACAGGCATGTGGCACCATACGCATTTCCAACGTTTTCTAGCTCAGCCTCTGGTGCATGGAATTTCTCACTTTCCCAATCAATCAATTTAGCCCTTGCAATGTGTTCACCGGCTGCCATATTCCATCTGAGGTCATCATCCAAATAGCATACTCCTGCAGAACATCTTTAGCGAGGTTCACAGCAGTTTTGATGGCACAATAAACTCCATTCAACGGTCTGGTCGGCTATGGCAAAACTGAAGCAGCAGTAGAAAACGTGTCCAAATCCATCACCCCTGCTCTAATCTTGCCTTGGCTTCCTGTCTTGTTTAACTGCATGACTGTGGTGAATGTAACTTAGTAATTCACACTGTATTTACCAATACCATTGTAAGTGCAGTAGCGTTATCCGACCACTAGGGGAGTAGCTCTGGGAATGCTCAGTAGTTTGTATAGAGCTCCACCCTTGGCTCCGCCCATGACTCCTCACCCTAGACTGCTGTATAAATACCCTTGTCCAGAGCCAGCCTGCCAGTTCATCGAGAGTTCAACGGGTAACAGGCTGGCTCTGTAGTAAGTAGATTAAAACCACTGTTCATATCTTAAAGCACGTGTCTAGTGAATTGATGGTTCCATCAATGACACACACAACTCCTTGTAAATGTGCCTTCTCTCTTCTCCCCTCTGCTGCAACTCTGCTTTGTCTGCAGCTCTCCTTCGTGTCTGATGGTGGCAACATTGCTTTTGTATGTTAACTATATGTTGGTACAGATTCCAAGTCAATGTTTTCAGGCCACACAGACCAATAATTTCTCACTATTCAAGAAAATTACAATTTATTGCTTTACAATTGATGCAAACTCTTGAAAATCCTTCACAAACATTCTAAAGAAATAATAATTTTTCCTAATTATACTATTTCTGGATCAACGACAGTTTGGTTTCAGGATGGATTCAGGCCTGTCCGAACACAGACCTGAGATGACTAAGGGGCTGTCGTGCTAAGGAGGGCTGTTTATTAGGCTCCCCTCAGTTCTCTGGCACTTTGTCCCTGTGATTTTGTAAAATATTAGATGCTCTAGCCCTTATCCCTCGCACCCCCTCCCCATCCATCCATTCTCCATGCGTCCACTCTCTATGCCCCATCCATGTCGCCTGGCCCATTATCCCTTCAAGCCCCTGGCCAACCTAATGCCAACTCATGCCAATCTAACCAATACCCTTTACTCTTCCATCCTTTATGCCAACTTAACCAATATCCACTATGGACAGATATCAGGAGCCATGTTGAGATAAAATAAAGTTCTAAATATCTATTGCAGCCTTTACAATGTTAAAAAAACACTCCCATTCATGCAAACCCACTCAACACATTTAAATTCCTTCAAGTGTTAATCCCGCGTAAAAACAAGCCTTGTATTCTTAACCACATATCATAGACAGTTAATCATTTTAGAGCCTATTTGAGCCATCACTCAAACTATGAACTTAGGATACCCTACTGAGAAAATGGGCAGAATCTTGTTGAGGAGTCTGAGGTCATGCCTGCCAGCTGGAGAGCCGGTGAGAGGTCCTTGCTGCCTCTATTCATGAATGCCCACCGAACTACATGCCAATCAGGTAATGGTGTGGCCTTCCCCTGGAATAAAGACCTCAGAGAAAGAAATCTCGCCAACCGAGAGCTGCCAGCTAATATTAGGCTGGCAGCTTTTGTGCTCAACAGTGCCACTGGTGAACCCTGAACTCCTGCCAGAATGACAGGCACTGCTTGTAACCCAGGGTGCAGGTAAGTATTGTGGTGGCGTGGGTGGGTGGTTCGGAGGGTGGGCAGGTGTGTCCGCAGTAAGAGATGGGGTTGGTTTGAGCAGCCCCCACGTAACGAATGTCCAGTCCTTGGATCAGTCACTGAGTGCCATTGATGAAGTGCCCCCCAGAGGTGACAACACAGTTTTATCTCTCATGTATGCCACAGGCCTGCCTGCAGCTAGGTTAACCAGTGGCAGTGGAATGAGGCCCTTAAGTTGTAATTTATTAACCACTTAAGGGCCTCAATTGACAGTGGGATGGGAAGGTCAACCAAAGACCTTCCCACCCAGAACTGAATTCTAATGGAGATGAGATGACGGCAAGGTTCTGGTGCCCCACCATCCTGCGATCTGGCTCCATGCTTGGCACCATCAAGACGACAAGATTCCAGCCAATGATAGGTTGTGATAAGCAGCAAAATGTTAATAAAGACATTGTGATAGTCTAGAGATTGTGGCAACAAACAACTATTGTAACTGCTAGAACAAATTTTATTTTTGATCTCTTAGTCCACAGGCACAGTCCAACTGACACAGGCTGGGAATTTAAGTGACATTGCAGCTTGGGATTTTTTTTACTTCTCACTGATGCAGGCAGGCTGTTTTTAAAGAGCTGTACATTTAAATAACTTACCAGCTTTACCGTTTTATGGACAGACCATATACACTCTGAAACAGCATTTACAACTACTCTAAAAATTCATAACTCCCACACTGTGGGTTAAATCTTTTGCTCCAGTGAAAATGAAGGGCATAATATTACGGCCCAGTGGTGGCAGAAGTGAGGCTGTAAAATGTGGTAAGCCGTTCAAATGTCCATTGACTCCGGCAGGAGCATAAAATCGCACCCAGGATCTGTTTGAACTTAGGCCCTGCTAAGTTCATGTGTTCATTGCATGATTCACATCCCACCTCTCTTTCTGCTATCAGCAAATATGGGATCTGTTGGAAATTAGGGCAGGACATGCAGTCCTTCAATCATATTGGAATCTCCAAAACTGAGTAAAAATCTGGGCCTTTTTAGGACCTGGAGTTAATACAGATCAAGAAGGACAGAAATGATGAGTGAGTGGGTCTTGGTGCAAGATAAAATGTGCAACAGACCTTAAAGCTAAGCTGAAACTTACAAAAGATAAGTAATGGGAGATTGGACAGGAAAGCATTAAAACAATCAAGTATGGAGGATGACAGGGGATTTGAGTGGCAGATAATCTTAGGCAGGGGTAGAGATAGGCAAATACAGACTTGCAAGCAGGTATCCTATCTGATGGAGATTAAATAGAGTCAAAGCACTAAGATTGTTTCAGGTTGGACTTCCGGTGGCGACATGTCGAAGGAGGTCGCACGTAAGGTAGCTCCCACTAGAGCCCTTGGTTTATCGGTCCTCTTCTCGTGGTTCCCAGGGGTAGTTCATGGACAGGTTCGTCCCATTTGAGAGCCTTTTGGAGAGATGTCAAAAGGCGCAAGAAAGAATATTGGGAAGAAAGGTGTGAGCGGTAGCCCTTCTGAGGAGCTGAGTAAGGTGCAGAGTCCGGTGGGATCGAAGATGGCAGAGGCAAGCTCTTCTGGTGGGGCCGCATCTATTACGGTAGATAAGCTGATGGAGGTAATGGCTTTCGAATTTGAAAGGCAATTCGGATAGCATTTCGAAATACAAGATTCTGGAGACCCTCAAAAAATTGATGGAGGACACATTCGTCCCAATAAAGGAGGCATTTTGAAGGACGTCGAGGGCATGCTGTGATGCTGAAGGGAATGGAGAAGACCCTGTCATACACAGTGACCAATTGGCCTCATTGGATGCTGAGCTGTGGAGGGTGGAGGACCGGACAAGAGCCTGAGAACTAAGGTTGAGGAGTCAGATCCTCAGGATCGTGGGGTTGCCTAAGGGGACGGAGAGTCCAAGGCTGACTGCATATTTCGAGTCCATGTTTACGAAGTTGATCAGGGAGGAGGATCAGGTCTCCCCCCCCAATGAGCTGGATCGGGCCCATCCATCGCTCTGGGTGAAACCACAGGCCGTCAAGCCACCACAAGCGGTGATAGTATGTTTTCACAGCTATTGGATGAAAGAGAGGGTCCTGAAGTCAGCCAAGGAGAATCGGGAGATTCTGTGGGAAGGCAGCAATATTTGTGTACACCAGGATGTTGCGGCGGAATTAGCAAGGAGGCATGCGACCTCTAACAGAGCAAATTCAGCGCTTTTCAAGAGTGGCTTGAGTTACTGTCTGGTGCACCGGGTGAAGCTGAGAGTTACACATCATGCCAAAGATAATTTCTTCGAGACGGCGGAGGAAGCAGAGGCTTTTATCAAAGATCAAGAACTTGTACTGAACTGAGGGTATTTGAATTGGGCCTTGCTGGTGGTCGGGACCGGTCTGTGTGGCAATTGAAGTTTGTGTGTTTTGTTTGGGTTTTTGTCTTTCTGGGGGTTTTCTTTGTGATGGGTGAGGGGTTTTTTTGGTTTGGAGGGAGTTTCGGCTGTTGGGTGTGGTATCTGGATTTTGTGCGATTTGGGCTCTGGTGAGGGTGAGGGCTTAGCAGGCTGAGACTGGCTAGTGAATGGAAGCTAGATGGGGGGATGTGGCTTGCTGGTCCTGTTTAGGCAGGTTTCGATGAGCCTAGAATGTGTGAATGGTGAGGGGGAGGGGATGGAGGAGAGGGTTGTTGGTTCGAGAGGAAGTGGCTGGGGGATTTCTGGGATAGGGGAGGGGGTGTAGAATGTTGACGGTAACTGGGGGTTGCTCTGGTCCCATCTGGTGGGTGGGGTTGGCTGTCATCTTGGGTGGGCTCTGGTTTCAGGAATATGGGAAATGGAGGGGGCAATCCCTCGCAGTGGAAATGCTGACTTGAAGGGGAGGGGAGGTGAGAGACCCCCGATTTGATCAGTTATGTGGAATGTGCAGGGCTTGGAGGCAGGTGTCAGTGAAATGTGCGAGAGTTTTTTCTCATTTGAAGAGTTTGAGGGCCGATGTGGTGCTTTTGCAGGAGACCCGTTTATGTGTGAGGGACCAGATTAGGCCCCTTCAGGGATGGGTGAGTCAGGTGTTCCACTCGGGCTTTGACAGCAGGCCGAGGGAAATGATGATAGATTTCATAGTGACAGGGACATTGGAGGGTAAATTTAGCTTTGACAAAGAGTCATCGGACTCGAAACGTTAGCTCATTTCTCTCCCTACAGATGCTGCCAGACTTGCTGAGATTTTCCAGCATTTTCCCTTTCATTTCAGATTCCAGCATCCGCAGTAATTTGCTTTTATGTCGTCAAAGGGACCGGCATGTTGTCAAAGACTGCGGCTGAGCAGGGAGACAGTGAGATATATCTGCCAGATCATGGCGCACCTGGTACGGCGGGTGTATGGGGAGTACACCCACTTCTGGTAGCCATCACGGTGATAATCGCCCTGAGCCTTTAGGCCAAGGCAAAATTGGGAAATTCGATTGGGCGGAGAATCGGTTCCAATGCCGATTTCGCGGCAGGCGCCGATTTAACGCCAAAATTGCAATTCTCTGTCGCCTCGACAGCAGCGTCAATGCATTCCGGAACGCATGTACAGTAAACACCATTCGCATATCATTAACGGACCCAACCGGCATTCTCCAGGGCCTCAGCGATTCTCCGCCTCTGATGGGCCAAATTCCCGACTTGTGCTTTTAAAAATCGTGAACCCGGTGTCATGGCTGATGAGGGAGAGAGAAGAGGTAGGTCATGGAGAGGCATGACTGCGCGCTGTCGGGCCGGACATTGGTTGGGCTGGGGGGGCCCTACCAGGGCCAGGGGAAGGAGGGAGGAGACGCGCCATGTGGCCGGGGTGACTCCCCCCATGGGACTGTGGCGGTATCTAGCCACAGACTGTCATTGCCATGGCCTACAAGGCAGCCATCTTGCTGCGGACCCCACTGACCACCGACCTTGGTCCCTGGTTCTGCAGAGCGACATCAGCCGTAGGGGTGCCTCCACCCCCCCAACTCACCCTCCGCCACACCCTCCATCACTGTTGGCATCATTGTGATGGTCGCCCTGAACCTTTACGCCACATGGCCCTTCCTGGCGCCGAGTGGGGACCGGTCCGGGATCTCTCAGAACTCAGTCACAGGTGCATCTGCTCTATCACGGAGGCTTTATATGGCCAGGTGGCTCTTGTCTGTTCCATTTCAATGTGAACTGAGCCCACCAGGATGTCCGGGCCATCGCTGTCATGCCCCGGGTCCAGGGAGTGATTGATTGGGTGCATGTTCCCTTACGGGCACCTGCAGATGACCGGCCGCTCCGCACAAACCGAAAGGGGTTCCACTTGATGAACGTGCAGCTGATATGAGCGCATCAGCTGTGCATCATTCACATCTGCGCCCGATACCCAGGCAGTGTGTATTATCCCTTCATCCTGGCACACTCGACGTTTCCTGACATGTTCGAAATGCCCTCTGCTCCCCCTTGGGGGGGGGGGGGGGGGGGGGGGGGGGGGTTGGTTCCTGGGTGACATGGGTTATCCACTGTGGTTGTGGCTGATGACGCCTATCCGGAGGCCTCAGACAGGTACGGAGACACACCACAACGACATTCGGGCAGCGACCAGGCGTGTGATCAAGCAGTGCTTCAGCCTCCTGAAGATGTGGTTCAGGTGCCTGGACCGCTCTGGATGGGCCTCCAATATGATGCTGAGAGGGTCGCCCCCATCATGGTGGCCTGCTGCGTTCTCCACAACATCGCACAGCAGACGTGAGGGTGGTGTGAAGGTGGTGTGGGGGTGAGCGTTGTCTTGGGGGGGGGGGGGGGGGGGGGGGGGGGGCGGCGAGGAGTGTTGATGTTGTTTTGATTTATTGTCACATGTACCGAAGTATAGTGAAAAGTATTTTCCTGCAGCCGTGGGAACGTACACAGTACATACATAGTAGACAAAAAGAATAATCAATAGAGAACGCTGACAAATGGTACATCGACAAAGAGTGATTGGTTACAGTGCGGAACAAGGGGCCAAACAAGGCAAATACATGAGCAAGAGCAGCATAGGACATCGTAAATACTGTTCTTACAGGGAACAGATCAGTCCGAGGGGGAGGCGTTGAGGAATCTTGTAGCTGTGGGGAATAAGCTATTCCTGTGTCTGGATGTGTGGGTCTTCAGACTTCTGTACCTTCTGCCTGATGGAAGGGTCTGGAAGAAGGCAATGCCTGGGTGTGAGGGGTCTCTGATAATGCTGTCTGCCTTCCTGAGGCAGTGGGAGGTGTATACAAATCAATGTGAGGGTGGCAAGCCTGTGTGATGCACTGGGCTGAGTTCACCACACTCTGCAGTTTCTTGCGATCTTGGACTGAGCAGTTGCCATACCAAACTGTGATGCAGCGGATAGGATGCTCTCTATCGCACATCTGTAGTAGTTTGTGATTCGATGCAGACATGCCAAATATCTTTCGCTTCCGTAGGAAGTCGAGATGTTGTTGTACTTTCTTCACTGTTGCATCAACATGAGTGGACCAGGACAGACTATTGGTGATGGTGACCCCCAGGAACTTAAAGCTATCGACCATCTCCACTTCGGAGCCATTGATGCAGATGGGAGTGTGTGTCGTGCTACGCTTCCTGAAGTCGATGATTAGTTCCTTGATCTTTCCGACATTTAGAAAGAGGTTATGTTCGGTACACCATGCAACCAAGTGATTTATCTCCCCCTGCTGTCTGGTTCGTCGTTGTTTGAGATACGCCCCACCACAGTCCTGTCATCCGCAAACTTATAGATTGAGTTGGAGTTAAATCTTGCCATACAGTCATGTGTGTATAGGTGGTACAGTAGAGGACTGCGCACACGTCCTTACGGGGCCTCGGTGTTGAGGACTATTGTGGAGGAGGTGCTGTTGCCTATCCTGACAGATTGCGGTCTGTTTGTGAGGAAGTCAAGTATCCAGCTGCACAGCGGGAGGTCAAGTCCAAGATTGCAGAGTTTGGTTATTAGTCTTGTTGGGATAATAGTGTTGAAGGCGGAGCTATAGTCTATGAACAGCAGTCTTACATTGGTGTCCTTGTTGTCGAGGTGTTCGAGTGTTGATTGTAGAGCCAGGAAGATAACATCTGCTGTTGACTGCTTGCGGTGATAGGCAAACTGCAGTGGATCGAGACCGTCTGGGAGGCTGGCAGTGATCCGTCTCATGATTAGCCGCTCGAAGCATTTCATGACAACAAACATCAGGGCTACCGTTCGGTAGTCGTTGAGGCAGGCTACCTTGTTCTTCTTTGGTACTGGTAATATGGTGGTCTTCTTGAAGGAGGTGGGGACCTCAGAACGGAGGAGTGAGGTGTTAAGATATCTGCGAATACAGTCGCCAGCTGGTCTGCCCAGAGTGCTCGCCCAGGGACTCGGTCGGGGCTTGTCGCTTTCCACGGATTCACTTTCGGGAAGGCAGCTCTTACCTCTGAGGCTGTAATAGTATAATAAGAAGTCTTACAACACCAGGTTAAAGTCCAACAGGTTTGTTTCAAACACGAGCTTTCGGAGCACTGCTGCTTCCTCCTCAGGAAGGAGCAGTGCTCCGAAAGCTCGCGTTTGAAACAAACCTGTTGGACTTTAACCTGGTGTTGTAAGACTTCTTACTGTGCTCACCCCAGTCCAACGCCGGTATCTCCACATCATGGCTGTAATAGTGGGTACGGGTGTGTCCAGGGTTGTTGGGGCGAGTGGCACTGATGCATTGGCTTACTGCTCAAAGCGGGCATAGAACTTTTTCAGTTCATTGGGGAGGGAGGGATTCTCCAGCCCCAGATATTCCACCTGGTCTTGCTTTATAGCCTGTGCTCTTGTGTATGCCCTGCCATAGTTGTCGTGGGTCAGTGTCGTTGGCCTGGGACTCTAGTTTGATGCGGTATTGTCTTTTTGCATCCCTGATGGCTTTCCGTACATCGTACCTGGATTTCTTATATAGGTCAGGGTCATTAGACTTGAATGCCTCTGTCCAGAACTTTTGGTTGAGCCAGAGTTTCCGATTGGGGAATACCCGTATTGTCTTCTTTGGTACACAGTCCTCGACACACTTACTGATGAAGTCTGTGATGGTGGTTGCTTACTCGTCCAGGTTAGCTGCCATGGCCTTGAATATGGACCAGTCCACAGTCTCCAAGGAGTCGCGGAGGATGTCCTCAGATTCCTCGGACCAGTACTGCACAGTTTTCTTGACTGGCTCAGCACGCTTGAGTTGTGGTTTGTAAGCCGGAAGTAGGAATACCGACTTGTGGTCGGATTTGCCAAAGTGTGGTCGGGGAATGGAGCGGTAGGCACCTTTGATGCTCGTGTAGCAGTCATCCAGAGTGTTTGCGCCTCTGGTGGGGCAGGAGATATGTTGATGGAGTTTGGGTAGGACCTTACTGAGGTTGGCCTGGTTGCAGTCTCCAGCCACGATTGTCAGGGCTTCTGGCTGATTTGTTTCTTGGTTGTTGATGGTGGTATGTAGTTCATCAAGTGCTTTCCTCACTTCCGCCAGGGGTGGGATGTGGACTGCTGTGATGCGTACAGAGGTGAGTTCATTTGGGAGGTAGAAGGGGTAACACTTCACGGTGTTCCAGGTCTGGGGAGCAGTGGCACGCTAGGGACACCTCATCCAAGCACAAGGAGGTGTTGATGAGGAGGAAACACCCCCACCCTTCGACTTGCCTGAGGCCATCATGCGGTCCATTCGGTGGATTGAAAAACCTTCGGGTTGGCTGGCGCAGCCTGGTGTGGCCGGAGTGAGCCATGTCTCAGTGAAGCAGAGCACACAGCAGTTTCTCACTTCGCTCTGGTTTGTAAGTCTAGCATTGAGGTCATCCAGCTTGTTCTCAATCGCTTGGACGTTCGCCAGGAGTACACTAGGGAAGGGAGTCTTGAAGCCGCCTAATTTAAGTTTCACCTTCAGGCCAGCGTGTTTTCCCTTCTTCCTGGGTCGGCGGCAGTTCTTAGATGGCAGGGCTGGCTTTGCGTAAGGTAAGTGGTTGCGTTCGGAGGGGTCGTGGATGATGGTGGCGGTGTCAGGGTCACTGGAGGGAGTTGTGCGTGGGCCGGTCTGATCTCACGGGGCGGTGAGGTTGGGTTCACCTTACTGTGGGGTCAGGTGGGTACTTGTCTTTCCGGGGTTGGCTCGGGCATTCGCGCTTCACTGGCAAGGCCTGGCATCCCAGTGGTCTAGTCACGTTGAGACTTGGCGGGGGTCCGGAAAGGCTCCGTCTTTTCTTCCCTTGCCACACGTGTCATAGGGAACCGCAACTCAGCGAGGTCTCACTTCCGAGGCCAATCTCCACCCAGGCGACTGCCCGTCATCCACATCCAGGGCACACTGCTCTGCCACGGTGAATGGAGGTAGGTCCAGCAGTCCCCCTCCAGTCTTTTCTCGTTCCCAGCCATTATGCGTGGCCTTCTCCTGCGGGGGGTGGGGGGGGGGGGGGGGGGGTGGAGCAGAAAGCGCACAGTGTTACACAGTCCGATACATGCTGCCCAGGGGATGGGTCACTGGTGGTCAGGGCACCTGGCCGTGGCAGTCGATATGGGTGCTGGCATGTGGTGTAGGGTGGGTGTGCGGACACCCTCCAGGTTGGGAGGGGGTGGTGGGTAATGGATATGGGAAACAGGGGCTGGTTCCAGGGCACAGTGCTGGCTACTCACCCTGAACACCCTGAAGAGGTTGTGCAGTTTTTTACGGCACTGCAGGCCAGTCCGTATGGTGTTGCTCGTGGCACTTACTACCTCTGCCACCTGCGCCCAGGCACTGCAAATGGTGGTGGCTGGCAGCCTCCTTCCCGGGCTGGGGTACAGGGTCGCCTGCCTCTCCAATATGGCCTCCAGGAGGGTCGCCAGCTTGGCGTTAGTGAATCTTTGGGCTGCTCTCCTTGTTGCTATCGTGTTGGCAGGGACAGTGCAGTACATATATGCGGCTGCAGCTTGTCAGTCTCCTGAGTGTCAATCGCGCATCCTGCAAATCCGGCATCGTTTCTCATTGGAATTAATGGTGTTCCACATGGTGCTGGTGCTAACCCCTTAACGGTCGCTGAATCTGTCCAGGTGTAGCGCCAGTTTTACTGTCGTGATAGTCCACAAATTCTGCCCCAACGTCAACACTTAGTATCAGGAACGGAGAATCCAGCCTGAGAATTTGATAAATCAAGACTTTGCTTGACGAGGGGCCATTGTAGATCAGTGAGCATAGGGCTGATAGGGGAATAAGTCTTACTGCGAGTTAAGACATATACAACAGAGTTTTGGATGACCTCCAATTATGGAGGGTAGAAAGTGAGAGGTCAGCAGGAATGTGTTGGAATAGTTGAATTTAGGGGTAAGAAAGGCACGAATGAAAGTTTTAACCGCAGATAAGCTGAGATGGGGTGAAGTCAATCAATGTTACGAAGGTGGAAATAAGGCAGTCTTAGCGATGGAGGAATGTGAGATCGGAAGCTCATCTCGGGGTCAATTGTGACACCAAGGTTGTGAACAGACTGGCTTAAACTCAGACTGTTGCTAAGGAGAGGGACAAATTCAATAACTAGGGAATGGAATTTGAAGTGGAGACCAAAAACATCCCTTTTATTCAATTGGATATAAATTCTGCTCATCTGGTACCGGATGTCAGATAATTTAGCAACCATGTCCTTAGTGTACATTTGAAATAAACGTTGTGCTTTTGGGTGATATCAAAAATTTATTCATCAGTATTTCGTACTCACTATCAGCAAAAGTTTGAATTATTTTCCCAAAGTTGTGCTTAAGAATACTAATCTTTATTAGTGTCACAAGTAGGCTTACATTAACACTGCAATGAAGTGACTGTGAAAATCCCCTAGTCATCACACTTTGACGCCTGTTCGGGTACACAGAGGGAGAATTCAGAATGTCCAACTTACCTAACAAGCACGTCTTTGGAGACTTGTGGGAGGAAACCGGAGCACCCGGAAGAAACCCACGCAGACACAGGGAAAAAGTGGGGACTCCACACAGGCAGTGACCGAGCCGGGAATCGAACCTGGGACCCTGACGCTATGAAACAACAGTGCTAACCACTATGCTGCCGTGCCGCCCTAGCTGATATCCATTATAAAGCTATATGATATACAGTGTTAATGGTGCTTATTACCAAAAATGCGCATGTAAGTAATTGTTTACAGTCTCCAATGATACATCGATAAAGGAGGTCTGTGTAGTATAGTATGCTTTTACATTTAATTAATGATTTTGCAAATTATATAAGTTTCAAAGTTGCTAACTTTTTTCTTCTAGGTATTTCTCAAGTATTATCAGATAGAACAGTTAAATTTGCTGCTCAGAGAAGTAATTGCCAGCATTGTGGTTATTCAAGCCCACATCAAAGGCTGGCTGGGAGCCAGGAGATACAAGAAAGCACAAGCAAAAAAACAAAGCAGTGCCATCATCATCCAGTCAGGTATGCACACATTCTGCTAATTAATAGAGGAGAGCTTTGGAAGGGAAATTTAAATGTTTAGATTCATACCATTCTAAAGAACGGGTTTATATTTACCCAACATTATAAATATTAAAGGAATAATTTTAACTCTACTCACCAACAGAAAGGGTTGGCAGTTAAAATTGACCGGGGATCTGCCCATCGATACCCCAGTCTGTTCTTGTTACCTTGTATTTCAGCCCTTTTTTCTGAGAAGGAGGTAAAGACATCCACCCAAAACTGATGAGCTTCTTCATTAAGTATGTCAGTCATGGTACAATGATATCATCACGCCATGACTGCTTAATTCTTTCAACTGATGGCTTGAGTAAGAGATAAGTTGATTTAAATATTGAAGATCCTGAGGAGTCTTAACAAGGTGGATGTGAAGTGTAATTTTTAAACACTTACGCCCAAGTTCTAGATTCTCCCACAATAAGAAACATCTGCTTCACAACAACCTTGTCAAGACTCCTCAGGATCTTCTATATTTCAATCAAGTTATCTCTTACTCTTCTGAACTTCAGTTTAGAATTGGTTGCAAGTTGTGGTCCTTGTCTGGTGCCTCTGTGGTGTAAATATCACATACCACTTTTCATCCCAAGCCTAAATATTTTCCTGGTCTTGCAAGCAGACACAGACTATTTCAGTATCTGAGGAGTCGTGAATTGGCTGAAGATTGTGCAAACATCAGTGAATATCTCATGATGGAGGGGAGGACAATAGTGAAGTAACTGAAGATGGTTGGGCCCAGGACACTACACTGAGGAACTTCTGCAGAGATATCCAGAGATGAGATGATTGGCCTCCTACAATCATCTTCCTTTATGCTGGACATGGTTCCAACCAGTGAAGAGTTTTTGCCCGATTCCCATTGAGTTCACATTTTCTAGGCCTCCTTAATGCCACACTCTATGAAATACTGCCTTGAGGTCAAGGAAAGTCACTCTCATCTCATCTATTGAATTCAGCTCCACTGTCCACATTGACTAAGGCTGTAACGAGATACAGAACCTGTTGGAATCCAAATGCAACATTGGTGATGAGTTAATTGGTAAGTGTTGCTTGATAGTAAATTCAACAGCACCTTTCTGATGAAAGAGAGGAGGGGAGGCAGTGGGGTAGCGGTGTTGTCATTGGACTAGTAATCCAGAGACCCAGGGTAATGCACAGGGGACCTGGGTTCAAATCCCACCACAGCAGATGGTAGAATTTGAACCCAATAAAAATCTGGAACTAAAAGTCTAATGAAACCATTGACGATTGTCATAAAAACCCATCTAGTTCATTAATATTCTTTAGGGAAAGAAATCTGCGGCCCTTACCTGGTCTGGCCTACAACTCCAGATCCACAACAATGTGGTTGATGGACAATAAATACTGGCCCAGCCAATGATGCTCATGTCCCATCAATGAAGAAGAAAAAAAGACTGCTGGGACTGTAACTGTCTGGATTTGGTAGACCAAACCTGGGTAATTTTCTACATTGTTGTCTATGTTGAAACAGCTTGTCTAAGCACATGGTGACTTCTGGAGCACAATCAGTCATTACAGTCAGGATGTCATCCGGACCCAAAGTCTTTGCAGTATCCGGTGCCTTCAGCTTTTTCTTAATATCACGTGGAGTGAATTGGATTGGTTGAAGACTGGCATCTGTGATAGTGGGAACCTTTTTCACAGTAACTTTATTTGAAGCCTACTTGTGACAATAAGCGATTTTCATTTCATTTAATTTCATTTCAGGAGGTGGCTGAGATGGACCATCCACTTGCCACTTCTGGGTGAAGCTGGTTGTAAATGTTTCAGCCTTGCTTTTTACACTAATGTGCTGGGTTTCCCCAACATGGGAATGTTTTCTTCCTTCAGTTAGTTTAATTGTCCATCATTATTCACAACAAGATGTGACTGGACTGCAGAGCTTTGATCAGATCCATTGGTTGTGGAATAACATAATTCTGCCTATAGCTGGGCAGCACGGTGGCGCAGTGGGTTAGCCCTGCTGCGTCATGGCTCCAAGGTCCCAGGTTCGATCCCAGCTCTAGGTCACTGTCCGTATGGACATTCTCCCCGTGGCTGCGTGGGTTTCACCCCCACAACCCAAAGATGTGCAGGGTAGGTAGATTGGCCACACTAAATTGCCCCTTAATTGGAAAAAATGAATTGGGTGCTCTAAATTTTTTTTTAAACTATAGCTTGTTACTTCCACTGTCTAACATGCATGAAATCTTGTGCTGCAACTTCACCAGGTTGGCACCTCATCTTTAGGTATGCGCAATGCTGCTCCTGGCATACTTTTCTACATTCTTCATTGAACCAGGGTTCAGCCCCAGCTTGATAGTAATGGTAGATTGAGTGATGTATGATTGATTTTCTTTTGCAAAAATATATTCTTTATTCGTAAAATGCCTTAAAGAACATTACAAACCTTTCAAAGTGGCCATCACACAAAGTACAATAATAATCAGTTTTCTACTTGCACCATGTTGCATTCTGAGGTGCTTCAATACAATTAAAGAAACGCTACAGACATTTCAAAATGATCATTACAAATTGTACAAAGGTATTTAAGTTGTCTACATAGATCACAAAATTGTGCTGCTGATGGCCCACAGTGCCATCACAGAATCACATTTAATGTTGGGACTGTATTTTGAGTTCTGCAAGCACGGGCTGGTTGAGTACATTCTACACATTGCCTGTTGCAAGCAGCAGCAAGGACATGCTGTTTGATATGATCTGCCAGTCTTTGGGCAAAGTTATCACTGAGAACCACTTCTATTGTTGAAGCTCTAAACTTGTTCCAGAAGGTACTTTACTCTGTCTGATAAGATCAGAGACAAGAGACATTCTTCGGAGAAGTCCTCAGCCAATATGGAATAAATAGTTCAGAGTAGCCCGATAGCTCATATCAAGAATCCTCCTCCTACCTTGGGTACCATGTCTTAAGAGAGTGTTAACAACCATGGACTTCCATAGGATTGGTCCATGATTATGCCTGGCAAAATACTGCAATGCTCTGTTGTTGCCTTCGGCCAGAGGCGGAATTCTATGAAATATTCAGCGCTGCTGGGCAGGACCCTGACCAATGGGAGGCCCCATACTTAGAGCCTGCCTCTGCTCTTTTATTAATTCATGTGCCTGCCTGCATTCATCAAGAATTCTCATTCTACAATTGGCTAATCATCATACTAATTGTTGTCCTTGCATCCAATTGTGGAGTGTTAGCTCATTAATTTTGACCAATCAAGTTCAGAATACCCTGACCAATCAGAATGTGCCATTCTGTGAGAGCAGGCCAACCAGAGCCAGGGTGAGTGCGATGTTTTATTGATTAATGTGCCTGCCTGCACGTGACTCACGTGATTGGATGACAGTCAATAGTGTCGGTTGCCACTTTTGCTGCTGGGGTGAATGAAGCATTCAGCAAACAAGAGTTTGCTTAAATAGTTGATGAGTTTTTGCATTGAAAGCACACTGGGGGAACAATTCTCTGAAAGCTCATTCAGTCAATATTTAAAGGGTATGTTCATTTTGAAGCTGTGCCAAAGCAACACAGAACACAGGGAAGCACAGGTTGTTGAACCCTGCGTTAGTTAAACAATATGTACAATTTATGAAGTTGAACTTGAAAAAGACTGAGCAGGCCAGACTCCTGGTGGCCAGTTGCTGAAGCTCCATAGAACCCGTGCGACTTCAACAAAATACCAAATGCTGAAAAAAATAATTTCTTTTTTTGAAGGCATTTATGGTTTTCTAACAAAAAATACAAATACAAATGTAAACATAGTTTAGTGCATAACGCATCCCTCCATCTCCCTCTGTTCTCGCCTAATCTAGACAAAAAAAATAGCCTGACTCCCCCCTACCCACCCTTTCTCCCTAACCTCCCCCCACCTTATTTAATCTGCTGACAGTTTAGTTTTCTCCGAAGAAGTCGATAAACGGCTGCCACCACCAAACAAACCCTAACGTTGATCCTTTCAGGGCGAACTTAATTTTCTCAAGTCTGAGAAACCCGGCCATGTCGCTAACCCATACCACTGATTTCAAGGGCTTTGAGTCCCTCCACACTAGTGATACCTGTCTCCAGGCTACCAAGGAGGCAAAGGCCAAAACTTCAGCCTTTCTCCCAGGTCTTCCGATACTCCAAAGATCGCCACTTCTAGACTAGGCGCCACCCTCGTTTTTGGTACCGTGGACATGACCTCAGCAAATCCCTGCCAGAATCCACTAAGCTTCGGGCATGACCAAAATATGTGGACATGATTTGGGGACTCTGCTGCACACCTCGCACACCTGTCCTCGACTCGAAAAACCCGGATGATCCGGGCCACCGTCATGTGTGCCTGGTGAACCACCTTGAATTGTATCAGGCTGAGCCTGGCACATGATGAGGACGTGTTGACTCTACTCAGGGCATCCTCCCATAGATCCGCCTCTAACTCCTTTCCCAACTCATCTTCCCATTTACGTTTTATCTCACCTATCTGGGTTTCCTCCCATTCCGTAAGTTCTTTATAGGTTTCCGATACCTTCCCCTCCCCTACCCCCATTCTAGAAACTACCTTGTCCTGTATCCCCTGCAGTGGTAGAAGCGAAAAGGTTGAAACCTGCCCTCGCACAGAGTCCCTTATCTGCAGATATCGAAACCCATTCCCTCCTGGCAATTCAAACTCCATTTTCAGATCCTCCAAACAGGGAAAGCTCCCATTGATAAACAGATCCCCAGCCTCTCAATCCCTGCTCTCTGCCACCTCCGAAAGCCCCCCATCTATCCTCTCTAGCACAAACCAGTGATTACCACAAACTGGAGCCCACATCGACGTTCCCCCCCCCCGGCCCCTGGCTCCACTCCAACAGCACTTTTTTACTCATGCGGTTTTACCCGCCCACACAAATCAGGGTGAAATGGACAATGTTTGCAGCATGGTAGCATTGTGGATAGCACAATCGCTTCACAACTCCAGGGTCCCAGGTTCGATTCCGGCTTGGGTCACTGTCTGTGCGGAGTCTGCACATCCTCCCCGTGTGTGCGTGGGTTTCCTCCGGGTGCTCCGGTTTCCTCCCACAGTCCAAAGATGTGCAGGTTAGGTGGATTGGCCATGAGAAATTGCCCTTAGTGTCCAAAATTGCCCTTAGTATTGGGTGGGGTTACTGGGTTATGGGGATAGGGTGGAGTTGTTGACCTTGGGTAGGGTGCTCTTTCCAAGAGCCGGTGCAGACTCGATGGGCTGAATGACCTCCTTCTGCACTGTAAATTCTATGATTCTATTCATTTGGAATGAAAATAGGGAGGCACTGGAAAACAAACAAAATTCTCGGGAGAACCGTCATCCTTACGGTCTGTACCCTCCCCGCCAGTGACAACGGGAGCATGTCCCACCTCCGAAAGCCCTTCTTATTTGTTCAACTAATCGGGCCAGATTTAATTTATGTAGCTGCTCCTAATCCCGTGCCACCTGAATACCCAAATAGCGAAAACTCCCTCTTACCACTTTAAACGGTAACACCCCCAGTCTCCTCCCCTGTCCCCTTGCCTGGACCACAAAAACCTCACTTTTACCCAGATTCAATTTGTACCCCCATTCCCCTGAGTGGGTCAGAAATATATAGGAGTAGGTCGTCTGCATATAACGAGGCCCTGTGATCCACCACCACACCCGCCCCCCCCCCCCCCCCCCCCCCCCCCCCCCCGCCCCCCCACCCCACCCCCGGACTAGCCTCTTCCATTCCCTTGACACTCTCAGCACCATCGCCAATGGCTCTATAGCCAAGGCAAACAACAGTGGGGAGAGAGGACATCCTTGCCTTGTCCCCCAGTTCAGTCTAAAGTAGTCCAAACTCACCCGGTTCATCCGCACACTCCCCACTGGTGCCTGGGTACAGCAACCGAACACAGTCAATAAAGCCCTGCCCAAACCCAAACCCTCCCAGAACCTCCCACAAATTTGGATTTGGATTTTGTTTATTGTCACATGTACCAAGGTACAGTGAAAAATATTTTTCTGCAAGCCGCTCAACAGATCAATTAAGTACGTGAAAAGAAAAGGAAATAAAAGAGAATACATAATAGGGTAGCACAAGGTACACAATGTAACTACATAACACCGACATCAGGTGAAGCATACAGGGTGTAGTGATAATAAGGTCAGTATATAAGAGGGTCGTTTAGGAGTCTGGTAACAGTGGGGAAGAAGCTGTTTTTGAGTCTGTTCGTGCGGGTTCTCAGAATTTTGTATCACCATCCCATTGGAAGAAGTTGGAAGAGTGAGTAAGCCGAGTGGGAGGGGTCTTTGATTATGCTGCCCGCTTTCCCCACGCAGCGGTGTAGATGGAGTCAATGTTTGGGAGGCAGGTTCGTGTGATGGACTGGGCCGTGTTCACGACTCTCTGAAGTTCCTTGCGGTCTTGGGCCGAGCAGTTGCCATACCAGGCTGTGATGCAGCCAGATAGGATGCTTTCTATGGGTCATCTGTAAAAGTTGGTAAGATTAATGTGACCGTGCCGAATTTCCTTAGTTTCCTGAGGAAGTATGGGTGCTGTTGTGTTTTCTTGGTCGTAGCGTCAACGTGGGTGGACCAGGACAGATTTTTGGAGATTTGAAACTGCTAACCATCTCCACTTCGGCCCCGTTGATGCTGACTACGGTACTTTGCTTCCTGAAGTCAATGACCAGCTCTTTAGTTTTGCTGGCATTGAGGGATAGATTGTTGTCGCTGCACCACTCCATTAGGTTCTCAATCTCCCTCCTGTATTATGACTCGTCGTTATTCGAGATCCGGCCCACAATGGTCATATCGTCAGCAAACTTGTAGATGGAGTTGGAACCAAGTTTTGCCACGCAGTCGTGTGTGTACAGGGAGTAGAGTAGGGGGCTAAGTATGCAGCCTTGCGGGGCACCAGTATTGAGGACTATTGTGGAGGAGGTGTTGTTGTTTATTCTTACTGATTGTGGTCTGTGGGTTAGAAAGTTGAGGATCCATTTGCAGAGTGAGGAGCCAAGTCCTAGGTTTTGGAGCTTTGATATGAGCTTGGCTGGGATTATGGTGTTGAAGGCGGAGCTATAGTCAATAAATAGGAGTCTGCACTTCCGGTGGCAGCTATGAAGGAGTAAGTCGCACATTTGGTGGCTCCCGCTCTGGTTGACTTTTGGACCTTTTCCCCCCGATTTTCTACCAGACTTGAATTGTAAAACTGATGACAGAGGCTGGTTTAGCTCACTCGGCTAAATCGCTGGCTTTTAAAGCACACCAAGCAGGCCAGCAGCACGGTTCGATTCCTGTACCAGCCTTCCCGGACAGGCGTCGGAATGTGGCGACTAGGGGCTTTTCACAGTAACTTCATTGAAGCCTACTTGTGACAATAAGCGATTTTCATTTCATTTTTTCAATTGTTTACTGAATTCCCACGTCGGTGCATGAAGAGAAGGACTAGAAGTGCTCGTAAAGGCAGAAACAGAAAGACAGAAGGCTTGGACTGAAGCTGCAGCAGGAGGCAGCATGGTGGAGGACTGGACCTCTAGTTTGTCGACCCAGCGGTCAATGGAGCAGCTGATGCAGGTTATTCAGGAAGGCTTCCCCAAGCAGAAACAGGAATGCTTGGACGCGATAAAAGAGTCAATTGAGCAGCTGAAGCTTAGATTGGACGCCCAAGATCGGGCGATCCAGAAGGTGGAGAAGGCGTGGCTGAGCAGGAGGAACATCAAACTGCAGTGGAGTTGGATGTGGGGATGCTGAGAGACCAGCAGAAGAAGCTCCTGGAGAAGGTGGAGGACCTAAAGAATAGGTCCCGCCGGCAGAACTTGAGAATCATTGGGCTCCCGGAGGGGTCCGAAGGAGCGGACATTGGGGCATACATTGCAGATATGTTTGAGAAGTTGCTGGGAGATGGGGCATTCTCCCAACCCTTGGAGGTGGACAGGGCACACAGAGCACTTGTGAGGAAGCCGCGAACGGGAGACCCCCCGAGGGCAATAGTGGTGAGATTCCACAGGTACTTGGATAAGGAGCGCATTCTACAGTGGGCCAAGCAGACACGGAGCTGTAAGTGGGACAATAGTATCCTACGGGTCTACCAAGACCTGAGTGTGGAGGCTGCCAGGAGAAGAGCAGGTTTCAACCAGATTAGGTTGATCCTTTTTAAGAAAAAGGTGAAGTTTGGACTGTTGTATCCGGCCTGTCTCTGGGTCACGCACTAGGAACAGCACTTTTGATTTGTGTCGCCTGAGGACGTGCTGGACTTCGTGAAAAGGAAAGAACTGGTGGTGGACTGAGAATTTTTGAACTTTGCTGCAACGTTCATGTTTTTTTGTTTTGTTTTTCTATTCTTTAAAAAAAAGTTTCTCGTTTTTCATTTTGTGGAAGCTGTTTGGAATGCCTTTTGCATTGATTTGGGACCAGCGGTAGAGCTGAGTGAGTTAAGGTTTTCATTTGCACTGTTGGGGGATGGAGGTGTGCTTGTTCAGATCTTGGTGTTTTTCTGTCGGGCAATTGTGTGGGGATTATTTGATGTCGGAGTAAGTTTGTATGAGTGGGCGGGAGAGCCGGGAGGGAACAGTAGGAGGCAGACTATCCGGCGCCAGGGATGGGGGTCACCAAGCTAGCGGGGCGGGCTAGCTCACGGAAGCGGAGTGGGGGTGTGCATATGTTCGGTTTATTAAAGGGGTTGGTTACAGTGTTGTTACTGGGGGTGGGTAAATGTTCTGCTGATGAGGGAGGGACTTGGGCTAAGGACAGAGAGGAGGTTGGGGGCGGAGGCTACCTGGGGGTGGGCCGGTGGAGGCACGGAGCATGTGCTGGAGGCGGGCTCAAAAAAGGGGATGGCTGATCAGCGGAGGGGGGAGGGGGCAATGAGCCCCCCAATGAGGCTGATCACCTGGAATGTTCAAGGGTTAAATGGGCCGGTCAAGAAGGCACATGTGTTCGTGCATCTTAGGGGACGTGGTAATGTTGCAGAAGACGCACCTTAGAGTAACTGACCAGATTTGATTGAGGAAAGGCTGGGTCGGTCAGGTCTTTCGCTCAGGACTAGACTCAAAGTCTCGAGGGGTCGCGATCCTGATCAATAAGCGGGTATTGTTTGAGACGGGTAGAATAGTCTCGGATGTGGGAGGTCCATACATTATGGTCAATGGGAAACTGGAGGGGGTGCAGATGGTAGGAGTAAATGTGTATGCACCAAATTGGGATGATGTGGAGTTTATAAAGAGGATGCTGGGGAAGATACCGGACCTGGACCCGCACAGCTTGGTCATGGGAGGGGACTTTAACACAGTTATTGACCTTGACTTGGACCGGTCAAGCTCGAAAACGGGCAGGGTGCCAGCAATGGCAAAGGAACTAAAAGGATTCATGGAGCAGATGAGGGGGGTGGGTGGGGGTGGATCCATGGAGATTTGGGCAGCCGAGGGTGAAGGAGTTCTCCTACTTGCACGTGCATAAAGTTTACTCCCGGATTGATTTCTTTATTTTGAGCAAGGCCTTACTGGCAGGGGTGGTGGACACGGGGTACTCGGCGATCACAATCTCAGACCATGCTCCGCACTGGGTTGACCTGCAGGTTAGTAAAGACAGTAACCAGCGCCCGCACTGGAGGTTAGATGTAGGACTTTTGGCTGGCAAAGGGTGTGCGAGCGGCTGAGAAAATGTATTCAGAACTACCTGCAGGTCAACGGCACAGGGGAAATTTCAGCAGCGGTGGTCTGGGAAGCACTGAAGATGGTGATCAGAGGTGAGCTGATCTCGATACGGGCCCATAGGGAGACGGTGGACAGGGCAGAGACGGACCGACTGGTAAAGGAGATAGTACAAATCGATGGGAGCTATGCTGAGATCCCAGAGCAGGGCTTTTAAGGGAACGGCGGCGGCTACAGGCGGAGTTCGGCTTGTTAACCACAGGGAGCGCAGTGGAGCAGCTGAGAAAGGCGAGGGGGGCGATCTATGAGCATGGAGAGAAGGCCAGCAGAATGCTTGCACAGCAGCTTAGAAAGAGGGAGGCAGCCAGGGAAATAGGGAAAGTAAATGACAGAGATGGGAACCTGGTTGGAGATTCAGCAGGGGTGAATAAGGCGTTTAGGGATTTCTACAGTTGGCTGTACAGGTCTGAACCCCCTCCGGGGCCGGAGGGGATGAGGCACTTCTTGGAGGAGCTAAATTCCCCAAAAGTGGATGGGGAGCTGGTGGAAGGGCGGGGGGCCCTGATCGGGTTGGAAGAGATAGTGCAGGTTCTGAAGGCCATGCAGCCGGGTAAAGCCCCAGGGCCGGACGTGTACCCAGTGGATTTTTATAAAAAGTTCTCTGGGATATTGGGGCCAGTATTGATGAGGATGTTCAATGAGGCAAGGGAAAGAGGGGTGCTGCCCCCAACGATGCCACAGGCCACAATTTAGCTGATTCTGAAGCGGGACAAGAACCCAGAACTGTGCGGGTCCTACAGGAATATGGATGCCAAATTGCTGGCCAAAACTTTGTCCTCCAGGATTGAGGATTGTGTTCCGGACGTTATTAGGAAGGACCAGATGGGGTGTGTTAAGGGTAGGCAGTTGGTGGCCAATGTAAGAAGGTTGTTAAACGTGATCATGATGAAGGTAGGGAATTGGAGGTAGTGATCGCAATGGATGCAGAAAAGTCTTTTTATCGGGCAGAATGGGATTATCTGTGGGAGGTACTGGGATGGTTTGGATTTGGGCGGGGCTTTGTTGACTGGGTCAGGTTGCTGTATCAGGCTCCTGTGGCAAGCGTACGGACGAATAGGACAACATTGGACTATTTTAGCATGCACTGCGGATGAAACAGGGATGCCCCCCTCTCCCACTGTTCTTTGCGCTAGCTATAGAGCCATTGGCAATTGCTCTGAGAGCTTCAAGGGGCTGGTCCGGTGAGGGGGTAGGGGGTGGTGGGGTGGAGCACAGAGTGTCGCTATATGCAGACAACCTGCTTCTGTATGTATCGGACCCAACAGAGGGGATGGAAGAAATCATGAGGATTCTAAGAGAATTTGGCCGGTTTTCGGGGTATAAGCTAAATATGGGGAAAAGTGAGATGTTTGCGGTCCAGGTGAGGGGACAGGAGAGGCGATTGGGGGAGTTGCCGTTTAGATTAGTAGGGGTAAGCTTTAGGTACCTAGGCATTCAAGATGTGCAGAAATAGGATTGGCTGCATAAATTAAATCTGGCCCGACTAGTAGACCAAATGAAGGACGATTTTTTGGAGATGGGCGCGCTTCCGTTGTCACTGGCTGGGAGGGTGCAGACGGTGAAGATGACGGTCCTCCCGAGATTCTTGTTTGTATTTCAGTGTCTCCCCATCTTTATTCCGCGGTCTTTTATTAAATGGGTCAACAAAGTGATCACTGGCTTCGTTTGGGCGGGCAAGACCTCGCGAGTAAGGAAGGTAATGCTTGAGCGGAGTCGGGGAGATGGGGGGCTGATGCTGCCAAATTTTAGTAACTATTACTGGGCGGCGAATATAGCCATGATCAGGAAGTGGGTGGTGGGAGAGGGGTCGACATGGGAGCGTATGGAGGCGGCTTCATGCAAGGGCACCAGTCTGGGGGCGTTGGTAACTGCGCCTCTGCCATTCCCGCCGGCACAGTACTCCACCTGCCCCGTGGTAGCTGTGGCCCTGAGAATCTGGGGGCAATGGAGGAGACATGTGGAAGCAGACGGAGCATCGGTCTGCTCCCCAATCTGTAATAATCACCAGTTTGCCCCGGGAAGTATGGATGGGGGGTTCCGGATATGGCGGAGAGCAGGGATTGAGAGGATGGGGGACATGTTTATAGAGGGGAGCTTTTCGGGTGTAAGGGCGCTGGAGGAAAAGTTTGGGTTGGCGAGGGGAAACAAATTCAGGTATCTGCAGGTGCCGGACTTCCTACGTAAACAGGTGTCAACCTTCCCGCTCCTACCACTAAGGGGGATTCAGGACAGGGTAGTTTCCAGAGGGTGGTTTAGAGACATCTCTGACATTTACAAGGAACTTATGGGGTCAGAGGAGACGCAGACCGAGGAGCTGAAGTGCAAGTGGGAGGAGGAGCTGGGAGGAGAGATAGAGGATGGTCTGCGGGCAGACAACTTGAGCAGAGTCAACACGTCTGCAACATGTGCCAGGCTCAGCCTCATACAATTTAAGGTCGTTTGCCGGGCTCACATGACAGTGGCCCAGATGAGCAGATTCTTTGGGGTGGAAGACAGGTGTGCAAAATGTGTGGGAGGACCAGCGAACCATGTCCACATGTTCTGGGCATGTCCGAAGCTTAGAGGATTTTGGCAGGGGTTTGCAGATGTCATGCCTACGGTGTTAAAAACAAGGGTGGCACTGAGTCCAGAGGTGGCGATTTCGGGGTGTCGGAAGACCCGGGAATCCAGGAGGAGAAAGAGGCAGACGTTCTGGCCTTTGCTTCCCTGGTAGCCCAGAGACGGATATTATTAGCCTGGAGGGACACAAAGCCCCCAAAGTCGGAGTCCTGGCTATCGGACATGGCTTGCTTTCTCTGTTTGGAGAAAATCAAGTTCGCCTTAAGAGGGTCACTGTTAGGGTTCGCCCGGAGGTGGCAACCATTCGTCGACTCCTTCGCGGAAAATTAATCGTCAGCAGAAGGGGGGGTGGGTTTAGTTTAGCTCAGAGTAGGGGGTTAATAAAGGTGGGACCTATAAGGAAGGGAGACAGCTTTTGCACTATGTTTATAGTTTCATGTACATTGTTTATTTTGTTGATGTTACAATACCAAAACTACCTCAATAAAATGTTTATTAAAAAAAAAAAATAGGCGTCTGATATAGGAGTCCTTGTTGTTGAGATGCTCTGGGGATGAGTGTAAGTCCAGGGAGATGGCATCTGCTATCGACTGGTTGCAACGGTATGTGAATTGCAATGGATCAAGGCGTGCTGGAAGTATGGAGATGATGCACTTCATAACCAACCTCTCGAAGCCCTTCATTACACCTGAAGTCATGGCGACTAGATGGTAGTCATTGAGGCACGTTGCCTGGTTTTCCTTTGGCACCGGTATGATGGTGGTCTTCTTGAAGCAGGTGGGGACCTCGGAGCGGAGTAAGGACAGGTTAAAGATAATTCCATTCCACCCGGTCAAAAGCCTTCGCTGTGTCTATAGCAACCACCACCTCCGATTCCCCCGCCCCTCGGAGGACATCATGATCACATTCAGGAGTCTTCTAACATTGGTCGTTAACTGCCTGCCTTTAACAAACCCCATCTGGTCTTCCCCTATCGCCCCCGGAACACAATCCTCTATCCTCGAGGCCAGAATTTTGGCCAGTAATTTGGCATCGACATTCAGTAGGGAGATTGGTCTGTATGACCCACATTGCTCTGGGTCCTTCTCCTGCTTCAGGATCAATGAGGTTGAAGCCTATGACATTTTTGGGGGAAGAACCCCCCTCTCCCTTGCCTCATTAAATGCCCTCACCAGCAGCGGGACCAGCATTCCAGAAAACCTTTTGTAAAATTCCACTGGGTAGCCGTCCGGTCCCGGGGCCTTACCCGACTGCATGGCCTCCAATCCCTCTACTAGTTCTATAATTCCGATCGGGGCTCCCAACCCACCCCACCAACCTTTCCTCCACCTTCAGAAACTTCAGCCTTTTGAATAATTGCGTCATCCCCTCCACCCCAGCTGGGGGCTCCGACTCGTACAGCCGACTGTAAAACTTCTTGAACACCCCATTCACTCCCACTGGATCCAAGACCGTGAACCCCCCTTTGTCTTTCACTCTTCCTATTTCCCTGGCCACCTTCCTCTTCCTTCGCTGGTGTGCTAGCATTCTACTGGCCTTCTCACCATGCTCACATATTGCCCCTCTCACCTTCCTCAACTGCCCCACCACCTTTCCCATGGATATCAGACCAAACTCCATCTGCAGCTTCTGCCCTCCTTCAACAACCCCGCCTCCGGGGCTTCAGAATACCTTTTGTCCACCTGGAGTATCTCCCTTACCAGCCTGTTCATCTCTGCACGCTCCACCTTCTCCCGATGAACTCGTACCGAAATTAGTTCCCCCCCTAACACTGGCTTTAGCGCTTCCCATACTGTTGCTGCTGAAACTTCCCCCGTATAATTTATCTCTAAATAATTCTGGATGGCCTCCCTCACCAGCTCGCACATCTCCTCATCTGTTAGCAGTCCTACATTCAATCTCCATTGCGGGCCTTGCTCACCCGTAAATCCACCCAGTGTGGGGCATGATCCGACACAACTATCGCCGAATACTCGGTATCCACCACCCTTGCCAGTAAAGCCCTGTTCAAGATGAAAAAAATCAATCCGTAAGTACACTTTGTGAACATGGGAGAAAAAGAAAACTCCCTCGCTCTTGGCCGCCGGAATCTCCACGTATCTACCCAGCCCCCCATCTGTTCCCCCCTTCCCCCCATGATAAAACTATGCGAGTCCAGGTCCGGAATCTTCCCCAACACCCACCTCATAAACTCTGCAATTTGGTGTGTAAATATTCACTAATACCACCAGCATCCCCTCCAGCTTCTCACTCACCATGACATATCTACCATCTGAGTCCACCACTATGTTCCCTACCTCAAATGACACCCGCTTATTGATCAAGATCGCAATCCTCCTAGTTTTAGAGTCTAGCTTTAAGTGGACCATTCAACCCTGTTCGACTGTATGGCCCAGGAAAGTGACTTGGGATTTTCCAAATTCACTTTTGGTTAGGTGTACCACCAAACCCGCCTCCTGAAGTCGATCGAATAATTACATCAGATGTTTTAAATGTTCTTTCTATGTCTGACAGAAAATTACCAGATCGTCGATGTGTAGCGCACAATTTGGTAATCCTGAAATGACTCTTAGTTAACCATTGATAAGTGGTTGGGGTGTTTTTCATGCCAAATGGCATAACTTTGAATTGGTATATGTCACAAAAGCTTAAATCTCGTTCGCCCTTTCGGATAAAGGTACCTGCCAGTAACCTTTAAGTAAATCCAGTTTGGAAATAAAAGCTGATTGTCCCACCTTCTCAATGCAATCCTCCAAACGTGGGATAGGATAAGAGTCCATTCTTGTAACTGCTTCAACCTTTCTATAGTCCACACACAACTGTTGGATACATCTGGTTTCAGTACCATCACTATGAGTGAGCTCCATTGGCTGCAACCCACTTCAATTATGCCATTTTTAAGCATACTTTCAATTTCTTTGTTACTCTGTGCCAATTGTAAAGGGTTAAGACTATATGGATGTTGTTTAATTGGAACAGCATTTCCCACATCTACATCATGTATAGCCATTTTTGTGCTTCCCAACTTATCTCCACAAACTTGCCCATGTGATATCAATAACTCTTTCAGATCAATTTACTTTTCCTCTGGAAGGTAACTCAACAATTTATCCCAATTTTTAAGAACATCCTCGTTTTCCAATTTAATTTGAGGGATGTCAAATTCAAAGTCATCTGGATTTGGTTCTTCGCTTTGAGTTAGAATCATTAAAATCTCCTCCTTTTGCTCTCCTTCCCTTTCAAAGTACCTTTTAAGCATATTCACATGACACACTCGGTGAGTTTTCCTTCCATCTAGCGTTCGTACCACAAAATTCACCTCACTGAATTTCCTTTCAATCTGATAAGGTCTACAAAACCTTGCATTCAAAGGTTCACCTACCACTGGTAACAGTACTAAAACTTTATCTCCACTGGCAAAACCACAAACTTTTGCATTTTGTGCAACTTTTAAATGTTGTCTAGCCAATTCCCCTGCTCTATTTAATCGTTCCCTAAAATTTGACACGTAATCCAATAATGTAAGCTCCAACTGCTCACTCACCAATTACCCTCAATCAATTTAAGTGGTCCTCTTACCTCAAGACCAAAAATTAGTTCAAAAGGATGCATTTGTTTGACTCATTCGGTGCATTCCTAATTGCAAACAGTACAAATGGAATTCCTTTATCACAATCCTCTGGATAATCGTGACAATAAGCCCTCAACATTATCTTTAATGTCTGATGCCACCTTCCTAATGCTTCCTGCGATCCTGGATGATACGGAGTTGATTTAAATTGTTTTATTCCTGAGCTATCCATAACTTCTTTGAATAACCTTGAGGTAAAATTTGATCCTTGATCCGAGTTGTATTTCTGTGGGTAGTCCATATCAAGTAAATAATTTAAGTAACTCCTCCACAACCTTTGTAGCTGTAGTATTGCATACTGGAATGGCTTCTGGAAACCTAGTAGACACATCCATTATAGTCAAAAGATATTGATTCCTACTTTTCGTTTTGGGAAACGGTCCTACGCAATCAATCAGGACCCGTGTAAAAGGTTCCTCAAATGCTGGAATGGGTATTAAGAGCACTGGTTTTATCACTGCCTGAGGTTTCCCTGTCACTTGACATGTGTGACATGATCGACAAAATTTAACTGAATCTTTATGTAGTCCAGGCCAATAAAAATGTTTTGGATTTTAGCTTGAGTTTTCCTGGCTCCCAAATTACCTCCCACTGGTACCTCATGTGCTACTCACAACACCTCCTTTCTGTACACTACCGGCAATACCACTTGATGAACTTCTGCCCACTTTTCATCCTCCTGCATATGTAAAGGTCTCAATTTTCTCATCAAGACATCATTTTTACGGTCATAACGTTCTGGTATACACGCAGATTCCTCTTCCGTGTATGCTTTCTGATACATCCGTTTTATTTCTCTATCCATGTATTGTAACTCTACCAATTTTCCTGAACTAAAAATATCGCCTCATCCTCCACTTGTTCTTGTTCTTTTCCAACCATCTGATCAAATATCGTTTCTGATAATTGAACTACAACCTTATCTTCACTCTTTGATTTCTCCTTTTGTCTTAACCTGTGACTTTGCGACTTTGTTACTACACAATCTGGATAATTCCCAGGATATTCGTCCTTCAACACTTCAGTTGTCTGATTTTCCACTGGCTTATCAACCACAGTAGGCACCACTTCCACCTGCGATCCAGCTGTATCATTACCCAAGATAAACTGTACTTCTGGGCAAGATAGTTTTGCTATTATTATTACTACCATTTCACCACTCTTCACTGGACTTTCCAACCTTACCTTATATAATGGAACACTACTCTTCTCACCCTGAATTCCACATATTAACACCTTTTCTGGCAATATTGCTACCAGTCTGCATAACTCCTCATCTCTTACCATCAAAGATTGACTAGCTCTTAAAATTGTGACTTCTTTACCTACTCCTCTTAGTACACCCGAGTAAACTTTACCCACACAAGTAAATTCTTTAAAGTGATCTGACACCTTCTTATCAATCACCTCTTGATCAGGCTGTACCTTTTGCACCTCCTTCGCTTCACTTGGGCTTACTTTACCACTTTAACAAACCCCACTGTCTTATCCTGTGTTACCACATCATCCTTCCCAGTGCTTTTCTTCAACCATCAACACTGTGACTTTACATGGCCTAGTTTATTGCAGTGAAAACATTTTAAACTTTTCATTTCTCTTCCACCCTCCTGAGTTTCTTTTTTAATCTGAGGTACACTCACCTTATTATCTCCCATCAGGTCTCCTTTTCCGCTACCACTTGAGTCTTTCTCTTTTTCCCTGATCTGTATCTCCCTTTCTCTCTCTTTTTCTCTTTCCTCTGTAACTTTTCCATTGTCCCTCATTGCGTATTCAAGCTGCTTTAATTTTTTCTCATGTTCCAGTTGTTTAAACTGTAAGTGAATTTTTGCTTGTTCTAATGAGTCAAACTGTATTTCAGGCAATTTTAAATGCTCAGCTAGCGCCGTAACTACCTCTTCTTTTCACATGCTGTCAGGTAACGTTAACTACAATGTTTTGCCAAATCTAAAAGCCTTTTTTTAGTCTCTGTTCGTAAGGTACTGCGTGTAACCTTTTCCACCCCCAAAAACGTCCAAGCTTCTGTAAGAGCCATTGTCCACAACACACTCCCCACTTAAACTGGTGATCCACACCTGAAAAGCAACCACAAATATGCTCACCCCTCACTGTCTTTCAGTTCACTAAGCCAATCCAATCATGAAAGATAGACTTTTATCCCAGATGAGCCCCCAATTTATTATGGGCCAGGGTTTAGAGAACCCCAAAGTGTATCATGGAGTTCACCTGACCCACAACACTTAATAGATTTGAGTTATGGGGAGCACAAGGGCCCAATCTACAGGTGTGATGCAACAGAGATCTAAAGTACTTTTAAAACAAAACAATGTTTAGTCTATGAATCCGGTTAACATTTTATAAACACACAGTAAACATCTTGGCAACTATCAACTCAGATACTCCCCCCAAAGAATACAGTACTCTATAAGTAACCCTTAATCTTTCCTAGCAACATCCATAAGACAAATGCCCTCTTTAACAAAGCTATCAGGTTTAAATTCTCTACTGAGAGCAGTTATCACTTTTAAATTAGCAAGTGAACTGAAGGCATTCTTTTCATATAGAGAGATCAAAATTACACCTTGTTTACTTGATGCAGCTCCAACTCCGAACACGAAACTAAACACACACTGTAGCTGCTTGCTCAAAAACGAAAGTAAAAACAGACTGACAGCCCAGCTCCACCCACACTCTGGCATCACTGCAGCTATTTGATAAACATCTGTTTTTAAAGGTACTCTCACATGACACACCACTGCACCACAAGACCTCCCTATATTATGAATAGAGTAGCAATAAAACTATTATCAAACTATTTTGCACTTGTTGCAGATGCGGTCATGATAGCACTTCAGGATGTGCATAACCTAGGACTTTACACTATTTTATGCGGTTAGAAACATTGGAACAGGAGTCGGCTATTCAGCCTGTTGAGCCTGCTCCACCAGTCAATACAATCATGGCTGATCGGACATTTCGATGTTTTTTACACCCATTATCCCCATAGCCCTTTACGTATTGTTAATCAGAAATCTATCAATCACTGCTTTAAACATAGACAATGACTGAGCTACCACAGGCCACTGGGGTAGAAAATTCCAAAGTTTCACAATCTTTTGTGTAAAGAAATTTCTCCTCATGTTGGTCCTATTTTGGCATCCTGCTATTTTGAAATTGTGCCCCCTGGCTCCAGACTCCCCAACCAAGAAACATCTCACCTGCATCTACCCTGTCTATTCCTTTAAGTATTTTCTGGGTTTCAATGAGATCACCTCTCATTCTTCTAAACTCCAGAGAATACAGGCCTAATTTGTCCAATCCCTCTTCATAGGACAGTCCTGCCATCCACAAAACAAGTCTGGTAAACTTTTGTTGCAATCCCTCTATGGCAATAATATCCTTTCTGAGGTAATTGGACCAAAACCACAGATAGTATCCCAGGAGGGGTCTATCCAAGCTCCTGTACAATTGAAGCAAGACCTCCCTGCTCCAGTACTGAAATCCTCTTGGGATAAAGGCTAACTTTCCTGATAGCTTGCTGAACCTGCATGTTAGCCTTCAGTGTCTTAAGGCTAGGAGCATCCAGGTCCCTTTAACATTTACACTTTCTAATTTATTTTCCTTTCGTCAATACGCTGCACATCTGTTCCTTCTATCAGAGTGGGTTACTTTACATTTTTTCACATTATATTCCCTGTCATTTTCTTGCCCATTCATTAATTCCTTCCAACTTCTCCTGTAGCTGCTTTGCATCTTCCTCAGAACATATTCCTGCCTAGCTTTGTATCATCCACAAACTTGGAATTTCTTTTGCAAAAAATATACTTTGTTCATAAAATATCTGTAAGAAAGGTTACAAAAGATTTTAAATTGTCATAACAGAAAGTGCAATGGTATTCACATTTTCTTCAGAGATCAAGATGCCCACTGAGATGCTTCAATTCAGTAATGAGAACATTACAAAATTTCAATATTTTTGTTACACAAAAACCCAATTCTGTTGAAACTATATTAATTGGTCAGAGAACATACATGGAACATAGAACATACAGTGCAGAAGGAGGCCATTTGGCCCATCGAGTCTGCAGTGACCCACTTAAGCCCTCACTTCCACCCTATCCCCTTAACCCAATAACCCCTCCTAACCTTTATGGACACTGAGGGCAATTTAGCATGGCCAATCCACCTAACCATTTGTTGCACTTGGGGATGCTTCAATACAAATACATACAGTTAGAATTATGCACACAGTCCAAAAGGTTTTGCACAGTTTCCAGCCCCTCGGCCTACATTAATTGAAAGGCTTTTCACAGTGACCTTTCCTGGTTGCACCTTGGCGATGGCTCCTCAAGCTTGACTGCGCCCCTCAGTACATGGTGCTGGATCTTGGAATGTGCCAGTCTACACAACTCAGTCAAGGACAATTCTTTGCACTGGAGATTAATAGGTTTTGGGCAGACCAAAGAGCATTGTTCACCGAACTGATGATCCTCCAGCAGCAGTTGATGTTTGTCTCCGTGTGCGTCCCTGGGAACAGCCCGTGGAGCATAGAGTCCTGCTTCACAGAGCAACTTGGGATGAACATTGACAAATACCACTGCATCTCTCCCCATCTTTGCAATGGTACATTCCACAAGGAGGTGCGTGACTGTCTCTTCCACCCCCAACCCCCCCAACCTCCCGGCAACTGCTTCGGCGGAATGTCAGTGGCGCAGAGACTTTGGGCGTGAATGAAGGATCTGATGCTCTTCTCACCATCAGCCAAGTTATGTTTTGGCGCTTGTTTGAAAGTTCTAGTGATGAGGCATTCTACCAAATGATTCTGACTGTCTGCTCAGGGAACCATCCGACATGATCCACCATCTCCTTTTCCCATAGGGCCCCAGGGCATTACGTGCAGGCCACTGCTTGATCACCTTGTGGTCAAAGGTGTTACTTTGCACAAATGTTTCCATGAGAGACAGGTGATAGGGCACCGTCCAACTACTTGGGACGTTTCACTGGAAAGTGGTCAGACCCATCCTTTGTATCACCAGAGGTAGGTAAAATCTCGGTATGTAGTGACACTTGGTGTTTGCATACCGAGAATCTACACACAGCTTGATGCAGCCATACAATAAAGGTGGCCATCAGGAACTTGGAAATATTACATTTGGTCCCTACATCTGAATCATTGATATATATTGTGAACAGCTGGGGCCCAAGTCCTGATCCTTGCAGTACCCCACCAGCCAGAGCCTGCCAACACAAGAATGATCCATTTATTCTTTCTCTCTGATTTCTGTCTGTTAGCCAATCCTGTTAAGTTTTTCCACATGAAAGGCACTATACAAATGCAGGCTGTTTCTGATAATCATTCAGCATTTCCAGCATAGATTGGGCCATATGCTGATTCAAGGAAACAGGATATCTAGCACTGAAATAGATTTAATGACCTGCTGTTGTGATTTAAAGGGGCTACCAGCACATATTTGGATAATTACCCCAATGTGTTCTCTGTTCCAAAGAAAGTAACTTCAACTTCCTCAACAATGTATCATCTTCTATGGATAGTAGCTTGCACAATGCATAAGATTTACAAAGCATTTTCGTTTTTATGTAACCCGACTCATAAACAGTTAAATGTTTATATTTATGTCAAGTGGAATTTCATGATTATATCATTATATATAAAACAGTGAGCCCCACAGCTTGCACACTGTTGCAAATTATACAATGCATCCGATAAGTAATATTGGTTCCAAAACTGTCCTGGTTGCAAGTCAGCTAATCTAGGATTCAAGATACAAAAGCATACGACTTTTACTGAATTATTTACAGTGTACCTGCATCCACTGGTGATTGCAAGATTTATTCAAGGGTCTTGCGTCCAGTTTTTGATGATACTACTAACTACTAGCAAAATCATTTGCATGCTCCCAGATCAAAAGAACCCGCCCCCCCCCCCCCCCCCCACCCCAACGATATTCTTGAAAAAAATGTCTGAGAGGGGTAAATTTATGTTTTGTCATTAAGCCTAACATTGCTTGTAAAGATGAGAATTTGCAAATGGTCATAAACACAGAGGGTGCTAATAATGGGTAAAAGGTGCATTTATTGAGCCCGAGAAATTGGAGGGACAAGTGATTTTGAACATACATATTGGTTAAACATTCAAGACCGTAGATGGCAACCTATAAATCAACCTTTGAAGCCTCAAAATCATTCCAAAAACAAGAATTGACTTACACCCTGAACATAACCTGTGAACTACCAGTCTGGGTGAGTCACTATTTTGAAATGTGGAAGAAAATAACACCAGTAATTCATACTGAATTAATGTGGCACGGTTTAGTGAATGAATTCATTCTACAAAGCTATTTGTAACCAGAAGTATGTACGAAGCATATTTCACCGTGTTACTAGCCTGCATGGCCAACAGAACAAAATTAAAGCCAATGGTAATTTTCACACATAAAATCATGCCAAAAATCAAGTTCCCTGCTGTTTTTGTGCATGTCCATAGAACCATAGAATCCCTACCGTGCAGAAGGAGGCCATTCAGCCCATAGAATCTGTGTTATTTATTGAGCCTGAGAAATTGGAGGGACAAGTGATTTTGAACATACATATTGGTTAAACATTCAGGACCATAGATGACAACTTATAAGTCAACCATTGAAGCCTCAAAATTATTCAAAAAACAAGAGTTGACTTACACCCTGAACATAACCTGTGAACTACCAGTCTGGGTGAGTCTCTATTTTGAAATGTGGAAGAAAATAACACCAGTAATTCATACTGAATTAATGTGGCACGGTTTAGTGAATGAATTCATTCTACAAAGATATTTGTAACCAGAAGTAAAATGTTTAAAACCCATCTATTTTATTGGCTTCAGCATCCAACACAGAGTTGGTCAAATTGATTCTCAGTCACTTTGGCTATGATATCATCATAAGGAGCCCACTCTGGATCAGATATGGCGCTTTCGATTTCAGAATCATTCTATCCTCAACAAATCATCTTCCTCTCCACCTATTGAACTGGACATTCTACATTTTTTGAATGATCTGATGACACTTTGTGCACTAATAGGATCTCAGGATTTGATGATGAAACCACACAAAACATCAAGCTGCCCAGCAGTTCCACACTCTGTGAAGGTTTTTCCTCTGTTAACCATCCACCTATTCCATTTGGCACAAACATGATACTTGAATGGCTTGTTGAGGCACACATCCAAAGATTGTTCTACAGATGTTGGAGTTCCTGATATAGCTGCAATGTGGGTGTTATTTCTTCTTCACAGGTCTCATTGGTTATATGGGATCTGAACATGTCTAAACTTATGTCTTATGTCTAAGGCTGGCCACCAAGACCATTTAACACATTCTCAAACCACAACTTCATGCCCCATCCAACCCATCACTGTCATGGGACATGGGGTGGTGGAGTGGGCCTACGTGGGGTGCACTTTCGGAGACTCTCTGGGCTGAATGGCCTCCTTCTGCACGGTAGGGATTCTATGGTTCTGCGGACATGCACGACAACTGCAGGGAACTTAATTTTTGGCATAGTTTTATGTGTGAAAATTACCGTTGGCTTTAATTTTGTTCTGTTGGCCATGCAGGCTAGTAACACGGTGAAATATGCATCATACATCTTTTGGTTTTCATTGGAACTGTTTTCATAGCTTTCCACTCCACAGTTTGGATGCTGGCCATATCGAAATTTAATGAGTGTTCCATCCATGTTGCTGATGTGGCATAATGGGCATTCGTGTTTTCCCGCTGTTTGATGATGAATTGCTGGGAACTGGTAATTTTGGCATTGAGGTCTTTTGGTAGTTACTGAGCAATCTTGGTCTTCTCCACAACACTGGATACATTTGTTCCATAAAGTGTCTTTGTCCAACATTCTCGCGTGGGGACCACATTTCAATTATTTTCTCGCTGAAGGGTTCGGATGATCAAATTTCATTAAGATAAGGTTGTGCACAATGCATGTGAACTTTTAAAAAAATCAATATCAAAGCAATAAATAAATAATTTCAAAGAAGAACATTAAATAAAAATGCCTGTTAAAAAATGCCAAGTGGCAGAATTCACCAAGAAAATTCTTTTGCCTTTTCATTTAAGAAGCAGAGCTAGAAAGAGGTAGACTAGGCCACAAGCCCTGGTGACAGAGAAGGGGTGGGGACTGGGTCTGAGCTAAGGAGTTGGCATTAACTAATACTGACCTTGAAATCGCTTCTGGTGATACACTCCATGCTGGCCTCAGCGGAATTCATACATAAGAGGGGTTGGAAAGGGGTTGCCTCTCAGCCTGTGTTTTCCTCCTCCCCGACCTGCTTTGTGAGTGGTTATGTTTTAGGGGAAGAGGTGGGCAGGGTGCATGTCTGACCCATTCCTAGTGTCGGGATCCTTGTTGTCATGCTCTACAGACTGGCCAATAACTGGAATAAATAAATAACAAACTACTAACACTAACTATTGTAGAGCTACTGCAAAATACGGTATATCCTCAAATACAACTTACTCCCAACTGCCTCAAGGCACTGAGGTGCATGGTGGACTTACATGCCACTTGCTGGTTGGAGGTTGTGTATAATACCATATGCTAATTGCTTTATGCGTATCATCACACTCTCTCTTACACTCGCACGCTCACATGATCACATATAGACTCTCACAAAAAGATTCACTCTCTCACTCTCACACACATAACAGACTCACACATAAATACACAAAGTCACTGTTTCTCCCTCACACACAAACATAACCATGATGTGGAGATGCCGGCGTTGGACTGGGGTGAGCACAGTAAGAAGTCTTACAACACCAGGTTAAAGTCCAACAGGTTTGTTTCAAACACGAGCTTTCGGAGCACGGCTCCATTCACCTGAAGAAGGAGCCGTGCTCCGAAAGCTCGTGTTTGAAACAAACCTGTTGGACTTTAACCTGGTGTTGTAAGACTTCTTACTGTACACAAACATAAATACAGACGCTCACATACACACAGACCCTCACAAAAACACACAAAGACTCTCTTACACACACATACTCTCACGCCCGTGCAGAGACTCACTAACACACATATATGCACAGTCTCACTCACACACAGATATACACACACACAAATTTACTCACACATACACACATACTCACATACACACAGACTCACATACACAGACACACTCAGTCTCACACAGACTCTGTCACATACACCGATTTCACACACACAATCACTCCCCACCCCGACCTTACCTCAGGAGAACAGATCAGGAGGCAGTGGCTGGACCCTTCTCTCATTTGGCAGGCCTTCCTTAATCACAATCTCTATGGCAACGTGGCATGGTTTGGGATGATTCAACTCGAAATGCAAATTAACTATTTTATCTTCAAGTCTATTCTTTGATTCTGCAACTTAGATGAAGAATGTATACTGCTCATGGAGTTTATGAGGTGGTGGCATGGTGGTAACCCACCATGGCAAATGGTGAAATTTAAATTCAACAAAAATCTGCAATCAAAGATCTAATGATGACCATGAAACCATTGTTAATTGTTGTAACAAAAAACATCTGGTTCACTAATGCCCTTTAGTAAAGGAAATCTGTCATCCTTACCTGGTCTGACCTACATTCGACTCCAAACCCAGAGCAATGTGGTTGACTCTTAACTGCCTTCTGAAATGGTCAAGCAAGCCACTCAGTTCAGGGGCCAGTAGGGATGGGCAGTAAATGCCAGCCCAGCCAGTGATGCTCAAATTGCATGAAAGATTACAAAGACTCTCTTTCCCAGAATTTCCAGCTTTTAGCTTCTTCTATTGCAAAAACACAGGACACCTTGACTTCCATTGGATCACCCATTGTTAATGTTTCTTCCCCACTATCAGCTCTGAGATTGTACGGTAAAAATCGGTTAATTAGACCTAGGCTTGTCTGAATTGCATCTGGTTGAGATGCCGACCAATTTCTCAACCAGATGCCCCCATTTTTCTGCATTAAAATTTTAATTCTCTGAAACATATGAATTATGAACTAGATCCTTTCAATACATGCTTCTCAAGATCAGAATGGTCCATGTTCTCATGGTGCATTTGGTCTTGGTCATCTTGAGGAGAGATTACTTCTTTCATTCTAACACAAGTTTTTTACAAACACCTGGGGCACAATCTAATGGCCACGCCGCACCCGAGTCAGACGTGACGTGGCTGGTAAATCTCCCGAGAGGCCCCTCATGCGATTTAACCAGCTCGTCACACCTCATTGCAATCTGGATCCTACATACAAATGTCGGGACCCAGATTTACACATTCAAGTGTGCAGTAAGTCTCACTTGAATATGCTCTCGCTCGAGTTACCTAACGGGCGGGATCTAACATTCTCGCCTGGGACACCCCGGGCAAGCACCATTTTGCTCTGCTCTGCACCATCATGGGCCAGGCGGAACAGCACTTTGGGGCAGTGGGGGGTCTTTGAGGCAATTGGGCGCCCCCGGGTGGTTTGCCTCTGGGCAGGATGGTACCCTGGCACTGCTGATGCCATCTGGGCACTGGCAACCTGGCAGTGTGATCAGTTGGCACTTCCAGCCTGGCAGGAGCACTGTCAGAATTCCAGTGCCCGGGTGCATTTTTCCTGCACCAGGGATTGGACCCGGGGGTGCCCTATCCTTATTAGGTGGGGTGCGGGGGGCTCGATGACCCCCTTATGGGTGAGTTGGGGCATTGGGGCGGTTCTGGAGGTCATGGAGGGGGCACTAAAGAGCCGTTGCTCTCTTCCTGCACTGCGGAGTGAAGCTCGATTGAGCAGGAAATGGGACTGTATGGCTTCGGCAGGGCATTCCTTGCTGAAGCCCTAAAATTAAGCAGGGTCACGTTTAGTTCTCGGCGCTGCCAGTGCTGGGAAACACCCAGCTAAACAGGCTCGACATGGGACACTATTTCATTTCTATGAAATCAGGCACGCCCCAATTCCTTTTCTGTGACACAGTTAACGATGAGTTAGTAAATCTTACACATTTTAGCTTGAAATTAGCTTCACACTTAATTGATTTTGTTGAAAGATTCAGTTTGCTTTGCTATTCACCATGCATGGCCTGTTCTGTGTGGGCAACCAGTGGTGGGCACCAGTGGCGTGCAGAGGTCTGGTGATGCCCGGGGCAAATCTTGATTGTATGCCCCAAAGACTCAAGTATAAGGCCTAATATACTGAGAAATATTGTGAGAAAGGAAAACATTTTGAATATATAAACACAGATGAAACATGAAATAAACGCTTTATTCGATTTTAATATAAATCAATCAAATTTATTAAGTTCTTTTCCCCAAATGATACCTCCTGTCACAAAACACCTAAACTACTTCACTTTTTACATCAGCTGTGAGAAATTCTTTTTCAATGCTTATTAAAGCCAGGTTGGTCAGTCGCTCCTGTGACATAGAAGACCTCAGATATGTTTTTATTAATTTCAGTTTTGAAAATGACCTTTCACAGCTTGCGACTGAAAATGCGATTGTAAGCAGTAATCTGTATGAAACACACAGCGTCGGAAAGACATCCCTCCAATACTGCAGTAAAGACTCCAGAGCATCTTTAGGATCAGGGACAACTCTATTCCCTCCAGCTCGAAGGAGCATCACAAAATCAATAATTTTGTCATATAACTGAATTGCAACCACATCATTGCCATAATAATTTGCAAAGTCTGAACATTCCTTTTTTAATTTCTCTCTTTCTTGTTCATCTTCAATCACTCCTGAATTCAAGTTCAGAAGAAAAGAAAATCGGTCACTGAGTCTTTGAAGACGGACACTGCGGTCTTCAATTTCAGTTTTTAATCTGTTCACAATCTCTACCATTACTCTATTCATTTCTTCTTGTGCCGTCAGTCCACTATCTCTTGCTGACTCTCCAGGCATTATTCTTCTTCTCCTTGTTCGTGCAATTGGTATTCCCCCATTTTGACAATATTCATTGGCTAAATCTATTGCATTGTGGATAATTTCGTCATTCTTCAAATTCAAGATATGAATAAGTCCTCTCAGATCACAAGAAGCTTCATGGAACCCCATTTTCGGATCCTGCAAACGTTTTGAGACTTTATCCACTGATGATAAAACTGAGTACCAAAAATTTAATAAAGCTATAAACGGGAACTGTTGAATAGAGTTCAGTAGCGATCCTGCATCAGATTTAGTTTCCCTTGAAAATTCTCCTTCCAGCAGGTGTTGAAGGCTTGCAATAACGTTGTCACACTCTTCGTGGATTACTTGCATCATGGCTGGAACTCCATCTTGTGTCACACTGTCTTTTCACAGTCCGAGTGACAAATGATTTTAACACTTCCCAACGAGAAGTAGATGAAGAAAAAAAAGTCAAGAGTTTTTCTAGAATGCCAAAAAATGTAACAACAACAGATTGCACCTCACTTGCATGGACACAGGACAAATTGAGGCTGTGGTTCTCGCAGTTCACAAACACAGCTTTTGGGTTAACTTCAAGAATTTTTTGTTGAACACCTCCTCTCACTCCAGCCATAACTGCTGCGTTATCATATGCTTGACCACGACAGTCATTCATGGAAATTTTGTCTTCTTCCAATTTTTCCTGAATTTTATTTACCAGGCTGACTGCATCTTTCTTGTTGACTTGAAAAAATCCCAGAAATGTCTCCTTTATTTCTACTTTTCTGTTTTCATCAATATGAACGTAATGCAGAATTTCAGAAACCTGATCTTCATGGGCAATATCTGGAGTTGAATCCAGCATTATGCTAAAATATTTTGCGTCCTTAATTTCGGAAATTATATTTTTCTTGACAGTTTCACCAAGAAGATTGATTATTTCGTTTTGAATTCTGTTGGACAAGTAGGTGACACTTTTTGGTTTCTCTTTCCCTCTCTGCAAGTGTTTTGCTAAGATGTCATCATATTTGGCCAAAAGTCTGATTGTTGCTAGAAAGTTTCCTGTATTTTCACTGACTGTCTCCCCTGGCTCTGATAACCCAGATATTCCTTCTCCTCGATGTCCACGATAGGCCAGATTCTGTTTTGCCAGAAAGGATATAACCTCGACAATCCGTTCAGTTATAGCTTTCCATCTTTTCTTTTCAGCAGACATTTGCTGTTGAAGTTCAGCATCTATCGTAGTTGAATGATGGAGTCGAACTACGAGGTTCAGGTATTCCCTCATGTGAGCTCTATGAGAAGGGCTTTTTTCATGGTCAGGTATTGTTGGATTTAATTTTCTCCAAGTGGAGAAACCGTCTTCCTTTCCAAAGTTTAACACAGACGACAAATGCTCCTTTGAAAACAAAAAGCAAACAAAACAGTAGCATGCTTTCCGATATGGAGAGTATAACAACTATTTTCTCTCCACAATTTCTCCGTTTGTGGAAACTTTATCAAACCACTGTTTGGAAAATTATCTCCCATCCTTCTCAGCAAATGGACCACTTTTATTCTGATATCTTTCAGGGCCATGTTGTAATATTGTCATCTTCAAATGATCTGGAATCGGTTTCTTCAAACAGCCAAAATCGCTTCTTTGCAAAAATATGCAAAAATCTTCTTTATTTTCTTCACATGGATCATCATCCTGACAACGAGACTGAGGAGAGAGAGTATTATGTTCTGACCGAGCTGAATCCGTATCAGAAAAATCCTTCTCTGCACCCACATCATCTTTTACTTCTCCAGGTTCTCCTACTTCTTCTTTACTTCTTTTTATCCATGCATCTAATGCCCCTCTTTGATGGGACTCTTCTTCGACTCTGGCCCTCTTTTTTTTCCTGTTCTGTGCTCCACTCGGTTGTACACGAAATACTCGTAACATTTCATTTTCTATCTCAAAAACCGTAAGACGCATGAGAAAATGGGAAGAAAATGGTAAACAATCGGTCAGTTGCAGACGGATAAACCATATTTCATTTCTTTGTTCCTTCGTATCAAATTATTTCACACTGATTCTCCACTGATAATTTTGTGCAATTTATATCATAGACTTGCAAATTAGTGGTATCTGTATTCGAATATTAGCATGTTAAGGAATAAATGTCTCCTATTCCGAGATTAAATGCCATAGCAGTCCTCTGATCATCCAGGCTTCACTCTTACTACGTCCCACGTAAATATTTCATTAAATATCACCAAAAAACCTATAAAAACCGTAGTTACACCTGTTCTAGAGCTATTCACTGACATGAGTAGGTAAAAGAACTAATCTAGATGCACAAAAAGCTGAAGAAAAGACGAGTTATGACTCGAGGAAACGCAGGAACGAACAGCCATGTCTGCTTGTTGCTTTTGATGGTTGCACCACGTACATCATCCGCATGCGTGTGGGGGGATGGGGAGAAGGACGATTTTCTCTAGACAGAAAGGGTACACCATGTTAAAGGAATAGAGGGCTAACAACTGCCTCTGCAGTGTGGTGAGCCTCCAAAATTGATTTATCGCCGCTGAAATTTTAAAATTACTATCTTATTTCCTTCTCTGGGGCAGCACGGTGGCCTAGTGGTTAGCACAACCGCCTCACGGAACTGAGGTCCCAGGTTCGATCCCGGCTCTGGGTCAATGTCCGTGTGGAGTTTGCACATTCTCCCCGTGTCTGCGTTGGTTTCGCCCCCACAACCCAAAAAATGTGCAGAGTAGGTGGATTGGCCACGCTAAATTGCCCCTTAATTTAAAAAAATAATTGGGTAATCTAAATTTTAAAAAAAAAATTAAAAAAAAAAAAAAAAAAATTTAAAAAAAAAAATTTTTTTTTTTCCTTCTCTGATTGGATGCCCCCATCCAATGGATGCCCGGGGCCAATGCACCGTCGGCCCCCCCCTCTGCACGCCACTGGTGGGCACCCTGTGACCCAATGACCACATATGGCGCATTAGTGTTCTGAATGCGGCCCACGAGTCATTTTGCTGACTGTTTCCCCCCTGCCCAGATTGGCGACATTCTGCTAGTTTTCCTCGGTGTAGCTTTTTTCCTTTCAGTTATGACTGAAGTTACACGCACGTAATGCAAGGACACATGAAGTGAGGTGAGTGCTGATTGCACACATTATTGACTGTGAGAGCTGTGAACTCCCGCTGCTTCCAACCAAATGTAAATATTTGTTTTGTTTTTACCACTTGAAGTTGATGACAGTTCTATTAATATATGAATGATGAAGCATATTCTATAGCTTGTTATGAAATATTTTGCATGTATGAAAGGGTCATAGTTAGTGAACAAGCCCGATTTCAATCTTGTGGCCCACTCAGAAGATGGGGGGGGCACTCATGCGACCCACTCACTAGCCTAGGTTGCCCATCACTGTCTTAAACTCTGACGCATCTTCGCAACACAGCCCATATAGCCTACTTGATGCCTTGCACGCATCTACAAGTACTATAAGGCCAGTAAAACATCCATTTGTGGGGGAAAAGTGAGGCTGACTACCAATACGAGTATAGCATGTCATGGCTGAAAAGGGGGTATTGACTTGTACATCAAGTATACACAAAAACATGATTTTGGGGGTTGGAAATATGCTGGTCAACTCGGCAGCATGGTAGCGCAATGGTTAGCACAGGCACTTCACAGATCCAGGGTCCCAGGTTCGATTCCTGGCTTGGGTCGTTGTCTGTGCGGAGTCAGCACGTTCCTCCGTGTCTACGTGGGTTTCCTCCGGGTGCTCCAAAGATGTGCAGGTTAGGTGGATTGGCCATGTTAAATTGCCCATAATGTTCAAAAATGTTAGATTGGGTTACTGGGTTATGGGGATAAGGTGGTGGTATGGGGTTAAGGAGGGTACTCTTTCCAGCGGCCGGTGCAGACTCGATGGGCCGAATGGACTGCTTCTGCATTGTAAATTCTGTGATTCTATAACTCGTATATTCTAAATAAACCAACGAAAAAATCTGTTCCCTATTTCGCCCAAGAATAAAAATTGCTTTCTGGAGAGCAAAAATCACCCTTTTTCAAGTAAATCTTAAAGCTTTTGTATGAATTCTGGCAGAATACATGCCAGCCAGGAGACTGTCTCTTTAAGAATTTGAATTTTACACAATTTATTCTTTCCAATTCCTGGCTCATTATTCATTTGTTTCTTTTTAGCCTGGAGAGGATATGTAGCTCATAACATCTACACACAGCTAAAGACACAAAGAGAAGCTGCCATTTGTATTCAAACAGGTAATGCAAGTGCTCGGAAATATCATTTTGCATTTCTCGAACAAAAATGTTTATAGCGACTAAATCTAACGAACGCTTCAGCAGTCCAAAATTAACAGATTGTATAGTGATGCATATTTTCTTTGAAGTTACAGGGCGGGATTCTCCGACCTCCCGCCGGGTCAAAGAATCGCCAGGGGGTGGCATGAATCCCGCCCCCGCCGGCAACAGAATTCTCCGGTACCGGATGTTCGGCGGGGGCGGGAATCGCACCGCGCTGGTCGGCGGCCGCTCGCAGCTCCCCTCCCCCGGTGATTCTCCGGCCCGCGATGGCCCGAAGTCCTGCTGGTTCTTTGCCAGTCCCGCCGGCGTAAATTAGACTATGGCCCTTACTGGCGGTACCTGGGGCACGGGCGGGCTCCAGGGTCCTGGGGGGGGGGGGGGGGGCGGGGGGCGATCTGGCCCCGGGGGGTGCCCCCACGGTGGCCTGGCCCGCAATCATGGCCCACTGATCCGCGGGAGGACCTGTGCCGTGGGGGCACTCTTTTCCTACCTGTCGGCTGTGTCAGCCTCCGCGATGGCCGACGTGTATGTGAACCCCCCCCCCGCGCATGCGCGGGGATGATGTCAGCAGCCGCTAACGCTCCCGCGCATGCGCAGACCCGCGCCGGCCGGCAGAGTCCCTTCGGCCCCGGCTTCCATGGCACCAAAGGCCTTCCACGCCGGCCGGCAGGGCGCAAACCATTCCTTCGCTGGCCTAGCCCCTGAAGGTCCGGAGGATTCCGCACCTTTGGGGCGGGCCGACGCCGGAGTTGTTCACGCCACTCCGTCCCGGCGGGAACCCCCGCCCCGCTGGGTACAGGAGAATCCCGCTCATAGCTTCTGTCCTTGCATACACTCATCATCCATCGTGTCAAATTTTGTTGTAGAGTATGAAGGTAGTTAGTTCTCTGATGGCCTTGTAGAAGAATGCTACAATTACTGTTTCACAGGAATATAAGAAACTGCATGGATTTAAAAATAAGATGAAAATGCTGAAACTTCACAGCAAAAGAGAAAATAGCTTAGAAGTTTTTTTTCACCAAATCTTAGGCCTAGAATATTCTGTGACTTTGAAACCGGTCTGTTTCAAAGAACTTTCCTTGACCAGGATATACAAGTATTTAAATACGTGTTAGAATTTTATTGTCATTACTGTCAGAAAGAAAAAGGTGGAAAGTTGATCTGAACGGTCGGTGCAAAATATGGAACAACCAATCTCAATTTTGAATCCCTGCCTCCCTCAAATGGAATTGACTAGGATAATCTGCCAGGCTATCTTGCACCCCTGTGGCTTTCAGTGGCTTTTTTTAACCATCAGCTGATTAAAGACCCACATGGTGTCATTGTTATTGAACAATAGCTCTGTTAACAGATTAATCACTGTGCTGCACATGACGTAGGTTAAAAACTCAGCAAATTACAGCACAGCTTACCTTAATGGGATATTGCATAGTGTTACAATTCATAAATTCAATAACCCTGCATTTGGTACTTTAATTTCAGGCCAGAACTTCAGTCCAATTTCTATCTAAATGTTTCAAGTAAAGTAGACAATCCCTATTCTCTGGCCTTATTGTGCTTGGGCCTAGTTTCTGCTATCCTGTTAAATCAGGTTCTGATGGAGCTGCTCAAGCAAACCAGGAGAAGGTACAGAGCTGGGTCAGAGGGGTTGACTCCCAATGGGTCAGAATGGAGGAGAGTTTGTGTAGGGGGTCGGGATTGAAGACGCTAGCGACAGCGCCGCTCCTAATGGCCCCGGGGAGATACTCGGGGAGTCCGGTAGTAATAGTTTTGTCGAGAATTTGGAGGCAGTTTCACCAGTACTTCGGGTTGGGGGCAGGGTCAAGGCGAATGCAGATTCAGGGGAACCATAGATATGAGCCAGGGAAGTGGGATGGAAATTTTCGGAGATGGGAGGAGAAAGGAATTAGGACTCTAAAAGATTTATTTCTTGGGGGTCGTTTAGTGGGATTGAAGGAGCTGTGAGCGAAGTATGGGCTGGAGCAGTGGGAAATATTTAGATACATGCAGGTTCAAGACTTGGCCAGAAAGGAGATACAGAGCTTCCCAGTAGAGCCAGCTTCCACATTGCTGGCGGAGGTGCTGTCGACAGGGGGACTGGAGAAGGGGATAGCATTGGCGGTTTATAGGGCTATTTTGGAGGAGGAGAAGGCGCCACTAGAAGAGATGAAGGCAAAGTGGGAGGAAGTGTTGGGAGAGGATATGGAGGAGGAGTTCTGGTGTGAGGTGCTCCGGAGGGTGAATGCCTCCACCTCGTGTGTGAGGTTGAGGCTGATACAGCTGAAGGTGATGTATAGAGCACACCTTACATGGGCGAGGATGAGCCGGCTCTTTGAGGGGGTAGAAGATGTGTGTGAATGTTGTAGGGGAGGCCCCGCTAACCATGTTCAAATGTTTTGGTCCTGTCCAAAGCTGAGGGTTACTGGAAGGAGGTGCTTAGGGTAATCTCTAAAGTGGTGCACGTGAAACTGGACTTGGGCCCTCGGGAGGCCATATTTGGGGTGTCGGACCAGCCGGGGTGGAAAAGGGCGTGGAGGCAGATATCGTAGCCTTTGCCTCGTTGATCACCCTAAGGTGGATCCTGTTAGGATGGAGATCAACCTCTCCATCCTGTGCCCTGGCGTGGCAGGGGGACCTGCTGGAATTCTTAACACTTGAAAAGGTCAAATTTGAACTGAGGGGAAGGATGGAGGGGTTCTACAATTCATGGGCGTTATTCATTATGCTCTTTCGAAAATTGGATCATGAGGGGGGTTGGGGGGAGGGAGACTGTATGTGTTAATGGTGACTATGGGTGATTCCTGATTCCTTTTTGTCATTTGTTTATGTTAACATGCAGGCTAATGTCTGGGGGTTGGTGGGAGGATGGGATCATTGTTATTGATATGGGGATTGACATTACATTCGTTACTGATTATTCTTTATTGTTGGGTGTAAATTTGGGAGAAAATGTGAAAAAGGAGAATAAAATAATATTTTTTCAAAAATTTATAATATTGCTGAACAGGATGGGACAAGGTCATATGTCATGTCAGCAATTGTAGTTACGTGAAGACACCCAATAGACTTGTAGCAGCTGGCTGAAGGCTGTTGTGGAGGGCTGTGGTGTGGTCAAGCAGGTGGGGCTGTTGGTAAACTCAAAAAGCCTTCTGAATATAAGGCTGTACTGTTGTTAAAGCAAGAGCTATTGCAAATATGAGATTTATAAGATAGTTGGAACTATCTTTCCCGTAAATTGGCAAAAGGCCCATGGCCAGCAGGAAAAGTGGCTATGGGCCTGCTGACAGCAAAGGCAGCTTTTCCCGTGTTTATATCCACAGGTTCCATGCATGTTCACTGGCAGGGCGGCCTCTGATTTGTCCACGCCCCATCACCTCAGCGCTGCAATCATCAGGGCACCACATTTAAAGGCCATCCCAGCATACATCAGCCATATTTCATTGGTCACCGGAAGGCGATGGCTGCCAAGGAATCACAGCACAATTTTCAGATGCCTCCCTGGACAGACTCCTAGATGCAGTTGAGGGTCGACGTGATGTCCTCTACCCATGCACAGGAAGAACACCAGCCAGCCAAGGTCACTAACCCAGCATGAAAGATGGTCACAACAGTGGTTAGCACTAACGCCCTGCAGAAGAGAATAGACACCCAGTGCAGGAAGAGGATGAATGATCAGCTCCAATCTGCGAGGGGTAATTCACTATTCTCCACACTCTCAACTCTCACACTCTCAGATCCATCACGCATCCACAGGAATCTCACTCACTGCCAGCTCAAGGGACACCACCACTCACTCTCCAGCACACGTCTTCATCTTCCCTTCATGTGCTCCTCAACTCGCTGGCGCCACTCGCCTTCCACAAATTCCAGGCACCCTGATCATCTGCCCTGCCAACCATGCTGCTTACACTCTCCATCTGTTTTTAATGAAGGAAAGGTTGGCTCACAATAAGGAGGAGAGATCCCAGATGGGCAGACGGATGCCAGGGCTGAAGGTCCTCACAGACTGAGAACAGAGCTATCCAGCTGGACGTTGATTTATCCTTACCGATGGTGAGATTTACAGTGATAAACCAAGTGAGGATCCAGTACTGCATCACCCATTAGACAAATATGATGTGAACCATGTTTCCTGTTTTTAAAGGCCATGCGATAATGACCTCCTTCTTGTTGTAGGCACATCTGGGAAGCTACCCAGGGAGCTCACCAGCCAGATCCTCAATTCCAGCCCAGAGATCAATGCAGAAGAGGACTTCACAGACCCTCACATTGAAGACCCACCACAGCACTCACCCACACTCTCCACCAGCGCAGACACACACCCTCAGTGGGGCCTAGTTTTGAGGTTACAATCTGGTGAACACATCACACTTCCAGATCCACAGTAGGTTGAGGACCAGAAATATCCCAGGGTGTCAGCACGCAGAGGATTGCTGGAGGCCAGGACTCCCAGTCAGATGAGAAACCTCTGGACTTGGTCATGCCTCAATTGCTGGAGTTCCAAATGCAACTCAGGAAAATTAGGAAGTGATGTCTGGTACACTCTTTGGATTGAAAGGCCACATGGAGGAGTACATTCGCCTTATGTCTGGAGTTGTCCTGACATACAATGAAATAAGGTTAACAAAGCCAGGTGGCAGCTGCCATGGGAACCTTGGTGCAAGATGTATGCCCTGCATTGCTGCAGGAAATGCACCACTTGGTGCAGGCACCTGCAGGGATCCATGAGTTCCAGCCAGGGGCCCTTGGGTCCTGCAGCAGGAGTTTCTAGTGCTCATTCTGGAGCCATCCACCCAGCTGACTGCAGGAAAATCCTGCCCATCCAAATTCCCTCTTTCTGTGACCACTTAATCTCCATATCCACAGGCTGAGCAATGCGGCACAGCAGGATTGTGAAAGCAGGCCTGGGCCCTCCAGCTCTGGGCCCTCCAAAGGACACCCGCCAAGGTCTTCATGGACAACAGAGGATGGAAGGCAGCAGGTTGCCTCCACCTCCACTGTGGATGTTGAGGATGCGCTAAGCTGTAGCGGCAGGGTTAGAAAGGCTGAGAAGCTCTACTTCTACAGCATGGACATAGATGTTAATCATTTGTAGATCTCCTTTGTAAATGAATTCCCAATAATTGTACACATTCTATGACTCGTTGACTCGTTGTTCTGATGCGCTGTGTTCCTGCAGTCCCGACCTGAAAACTGGATTCCGGCACGAGAAAAAGACTGGGTGCTCAGTCCTGTGCTTCCTCCATAATCTTTGTGCAAGGTTCCTAGCACAGTGATTGGGACCCTTCACAGTGACTGGACGCAGCAGTCAGGCCTGTTTCTCAGAAGGAATGAAGATATCTCCCACAATGTACATGGCTAGTGTCATTAATTCCAGCCACTGTCAATCTGTGCTCTCTGCACTTTTGAGCTGTGTCTTTCCTTCCCATCCCATCTATTTCAGCCTCCAGTGACACTGAACCTCAAGGGTATAGCTCACAAAGGATGACTTCAGACCAGGAGAGGTGAAACCTTCCCCACTTCATTGCCATGATATGACCCCAGTCATTGAGAGCAGGTGAGCTGCCACCAGCCAGACAGGAGTCAGACATTCACAGAGGCTCTGGAAGGATCTATCAAACCATAAAGCCTCCACAGTGCAGAAAGAGGCTATTCAATCCATCGAGTCAGCACTAACCCTCTGAAAGAGTACTCTACCCAGGCCTACTCCCCCCATAATCCCACCTAAGCGGCACATCTTTGGACACTAAGGGCAATTTAGCATGGCATATCCCCCTAACCTGCACATCTTCGGACTATGGGAGAAACTGGAGTACACGGAGGAAACAAATGCAGAAATGGGGAGAATGTGCAAACTCCACACAGACAGTCACCCATGGTCGGAATCTAACCCGATCCCTAGCACTGTGAGGCAGCAGTGTTAACCGCTCTGCCACCAATCCATACCTTGCACTGTCCCAGGGGCAGCACAGTGGCACAGTGGTTAACACTGCTGCTTCACAGGGCCAGGGACACGTTAAATTCCGGCCTTGGGTAAGTGTGTGGAGTTTGCACTTTCTCTCTTTGTCTGCGTGGGTTTCCTCCCACAGTCCAAAGGTGTACAGGTCAGGTGGATTGACCATATTAAATTGCCCATAGCGTCCCAAAGGTTAGTTGGGGTTATGGGGTTACAGGGGTAGGGTGGAGGAATGGGCCTTGGTAGGGCGCTTGTTCAGAGAGTTGGTGCAGACTCGATGTGACTATTGGCTTCCTTCTGCACTGTAGGTATTCTATGATTGCAGATTGTCATCATCCTCCTGCAATGTAGGGACTGTGGACAAACACTGTGTCCCCCATTACAGGATCCTCATCACAGAGAGTGGGCGCTGCCATTAGTCAGACTGGAGAACAGTGCTCACACAAGCCGTATAAAGATAATAGGATGTCCTCACGTGATGTCCTCATCACCCTCCATGAATCTTGAGGGAATGAGCATGTCCCAAACTCATCTACCTCATCTAGATATTGCCATTTCCTACTCGTTGATGTTCTCACCCTTGAGGACTTCCTCAGACGCATTCCCATTGATGTCCTTCTCATCGGAGAAACGATATAGGTAAAAAAACAGAACGCGGTCCAACAAGCTGAATTCAGGGAGTTAGGAGTTAAACTAAAAAGTAGGACCTCAAAGGTAGTAATCTCAGGATTGCTACCAGTGCCATGAGCTAGTCAGAGTAGGAATGTCAGGATAGATAGGATGAATGCGTGGCTCGAGAGATGGTGCAAGAGGGAGGGATTCAAATTCCTGGAGCATTGGGACCGGTTCTGGGGGAGGTGGGACCAGTACAAACCGGAAAGTCTGCACCTGGGCAGGACTGGAACCGATATCCTGGGGGGGTGTTTGCTAGAGATGTTTGGGAGGGTTTAAACTAATGTGGCAGGGGGATGGGAACCAATGCAGGAAGTCGGAAGGTAGTAAAACAGGGACAGAAACAAAAGGCAGTAAGGGGGAAAGTGTAAGGCAGAGAAGCCATAGTCAAAAATCAAAAAGGGCGACAATACAAGCTACAGTGACTGAGGGGAGCTCAGTGAATAGGCCCAGTAATACTAAAAGAAATAAAACGGGAAGTAAAAACATAAATGGTAAGTGACATGGCAGGTTGTTACTTGAAGATATGGGTTCAACGACAAGGAAAATTAGGAGAAAAGTTAAGAGGAAATATAATTTAGGAGAGGTTACTGATCGAGGTGTCAAGATTCAAAACAGAGGTATAAAAGCCAACATAAGTGTACTTTACCTGAATGCTCATAGTATTCGGAATAACGTAAATGAGTTGATGGCGCAAATCATCGTGAATGACTATGATTTAGTGGCCATTACTGAAACATGGTTAAAGGATGGTCACGACTGGGAGTTAAATATCTGAGGGTATCAAACTATTCGGAAGGACAGAGTGGATGGTAAGGGAGGTGGTGTAGCTCTGTTATTTAAGGATGACATCCAGGCAATAGTAAGGGATGACATTGGTGCTATGGAGAATATGGTTGAATCCATTTGGGTGGAAATCAGGAATAGTAAGACAGAAAAGTCACTGAAAGGAGTAGCCTATAGGCCACCAAATAGTAACATTATGGTGGGGCAGGCAATAAATAAAGAAATAACTGATGCATGTAGAAATGGTACAGCAGTTATCGTGGGGGATTTTAATCTACATGTCGATTGGTTTAACCAGATCGGTCAAGGCAGCCTTGAGGAGTTTATAGAATGTATCCGCAATAGTTTCCTCGAACAGTATGTAATGGAACGTATGAGGGAACAAGCGGTCCTAGATATCGTTCTGTGCAGTGAGAAAGGATTGATCAATGATCTCATAGTTAGGGATCGTCTCGGAAGGAGCGATCACAATATGGTGGAATGTAAAATACAGATGGAGGGTGAGAAGGTAAAATCAAACACTAGTGTTTTGTGCTTAAACAAAGGAGATTACAATGGGATGAGAGAAGAGCTAGCTAAGGTAGACTGGGAGCAAAGACTTTATGGTGAAACAGTTGAGGAACAGTGGAGAACCTTCCAAGCGATTTTTCACAGTGCTCAGCAAAGGTTTATACCAACAAAAAGGAAGGAAGGTAGAAAGAGGGAAAATCGACCGTGGATATCTAAGGAAATAAGGGAGAGTATCAAATTGAAGGAAAAAGCATACAAAGTGGCAAAGATTAGTGGGAGACTAGAGGACTGGGAAACTTTTAGGGGGCAACAGAAAGCTACTAAAAAAGCTATAAAGAAGAGTAAGATAGATTATGAGAGTAAACTTGCTCAGAATATAACAACAGACAGTAAAAGTTTCTACAAATATATAAAAAAAAAAGAGTGGCTAAGGTAAATATTGGTCCTTTAGAGGATGAGAAGGAAGATTTAATAATGGGAGATGAAGAAATGGCTGAGGAACTGAACAGGTTTTTTTGTGTCGGTCTTCACAGTGGAAGACACAAATAACATGCCAGTGACTGATATAAATGAGGCTATGACAGGTGAGGACCTTGAGATGATTGTTATCACTAAGGAGGTAGTGATGGGCAAGCTAATAGGGTTTGTTTGCACTGGAGTGCTGAACGTGGTGCATTTGAGTGCTATAGTGAGAGTTTGGTGACTAAGGGAGGGCTGAACTTGGTGCATTTGAGTGCTATAGTGAGAGTTTGGTGACTGAGAGAGTTAGGTGAGGAGGGAGCAAGGTGCTCCTTTCATTTCATTTCTGCAAAGAGCGAGAAGGGAGCCAGGAGTTTACAGAGAGTGCAGCTGACTGGGAGCAGAGTCGGCGGGCGGAAGTCCAGTTGGTCTACAGGGCAGCTATATTCTGTAAAGTAAGAGGGGATGGAGGCTAGGGCAGTTGCATGCTCCTCCTGTAGGATGTGGGTGGTGAGGGACACCACCGGTGTCCCTGCTGACTATACCTGTGTGAAGTGCACCCAACTCCAGCTCCTCAGAGACCGTGTTAGGGAACTGGAGCTGGATGAACTTTGGATCATCCGGGAGGCAGAGGGCGTTATCGAGAAGAGTTACAGGGAGGTAGCCACACACAAGGCACTGGACAAGAGTAGCTGGGTTACAGTCAGGGGAAAGAATACTAACAGGCAGAAAGTGCAGGGATCCCTCGTGGCTGTTCCCCTTCAAAACAAGTATACCGTTGTGGATACTGTTGGGAGGGATGACCTACCGGGGGAAGGCCCTAGCGGCCAGGTCTCTGGCACTGAATCTGGCTCTGGGGCTCAGAAGGGAAGGGGGGAGAATAGAAAAGCAATAATAATAGGAGATTCAATGGTTAGGGGAATAGATAGGAGATTCTGTGGTCGTGAGCGAGACTCCCGGAAGGTATGTTGCCTCCCGGATGCCAGGCCAGGGATGTCTCTGATCGTGTCTTCAGGATCCTGAAGTGGGAGGGTGAGCAGCCAGAAGTCGTGGTGCACATTGGTACCAACGACATAGGTAGGAACAGGGATGTGGAGGTAATCAACGACTTTAGGGAGGTAGGCTGCAAGTTAAAGGCCAGGACAGACAGAGTTGTCATCTCTGGTTTGTTGCCGGTGCCACGTGATAGCGAGACTAGGAATAGGGAGAGAGTGCAGTTGAACACGTGGCTGCAGGAATGGTGTAGGAGGGAGGGCTTCAGGTATTTGGATAATTGGAGCGCATTCTGGGGAAGGTGGGACCTGTACAAGCAGGACGGGTTGCATCTGAACCAGAGGGGCACCAATATCCTGGGAGGTAGGTTTTCTAGTAGTCTTCGGGAGGGTTTAAACTAATTTGGCAGGGGAATGGGAACCGGATTTGTAGTCCAGCAACTAAGGAAGCCGATATTGAGGACGCCAAAGCGTGTAGTGACGCAGTGGGGAAGGTAACACTGACAAAGGAGCGTACTTGCAGGCAAGGAGATGGATTGAAGTAATTCAATGGGCTACGGGGAGAATGCTGGTAGGTGGAGTTGAAATGCCCATCAGCCATGATTGAATGGCGGAGTGGACTCGATGGGCCGAATGGCCTTACTTCCAAGGGAGAACCACTAAAGTCAGAAATAGGAAAGGAGCAGTCACCTTGTTGGGAGTTTTCTATAGGCCCCCCAATAGCAGCAGAGATGTGGAGGAACAGATTGGGAAACAGATTTTGGAAAGGTGCAGAAGTCACAGGGTAGTAGTCATAGGTGACTTCAACTTCCCAAACGTTGAGTGGAAACTCTTCAGATCAAATAGTTTGGATGGGGTGGTGTTTGTGCAGTATGTCCAGGAAGCTTTTCTAACACAGTATGTAGATTGTCCGACCAGAGGGGAGGCCATATTGGATTTGGTACTTGGTAATGAACCAGGGCAGGTGATAGATTTGTTAGTGGGGGAGCATTTTGGAGGTAGTGACCACAATTCCGTGACTTTTACTTTAGTAATGGGAAGGGATAGGTGCGTGCAACAGGGCAAGGTTTACAATTGGGGGAAGGGTAAATACAATGCTGTCAGACAGGAATTGAAGTGCATAAGTTGGGAACATAGGCTGTCAGGGAAGGACACAAGTGAAATGTGGAACTTGTTCAAGGAACAGGTACTGCGTGCCTTTGATATGTATGTCCCTGTCAGGCAGGGAAGAGATGGTCGAGTGAGGGAAACATGGTTGACAAAAGAGGTTGAATGTCTTGTTAAGAGGAAGAAGGAGACTTATGTAAGACTGAGGAAACAAGGTTCAGACAGGGCGCTGGAGGGATACAAGATAGCCAGGAGGGAACTGAAGAAAGGGATTAGGAGAGCTAAGAGAGGGCATGAAAAATCTTTGGCGGGTAGGATGAAGGAAAACCCTTTTACACATATGTGAGAAATATGAGAATGACTAGAGCGAGGGTAGGTCCGATCAAGGACAGTAGCGGGAGATTGTGTATTGAGTCTGAAGAGATAGGAGAGGTCTTGAACAAGTATTTTTCTTCAGTATTTACAAACGAGAGGGGCCATATTGTTGGAGAGGACAGTGTGAAATAGACTGGTAAACTCGAGGAGATACTTGTTAGGAAGGAAGATGTGTTGGGCGTTTTGAAAAACTTGAGGATAGACAAGTCCCCCGGGCCTGACGGGATATATCCAAGGATTCTATGGGAAGCAAGAAATGAAATTGCAGAGCCGTTAGCAATGATCTTTTCATCCTCGCTGTCAACAGGGGTGGTACCAGAGGATTGGAGAGTGGCGAATGTCGTGCCCCTGTTCAAAAAAGGGAATAGGGATAACCCTGGGAACTACAGGCCAGTTAGTCTTACTTCGGTGGTAGGCAAAGTAATGGAAAGGATACTGAGGGATAGGATTTCTGAGCATCTGGAAAGACACTGCTTGATTAGGGATAGTCAGCACGGATTTGTGAGGGGTAGGTCTTGCTTTACAAGTCTTATTGACTTCTTTGAGGAGGTGACCAAGCATGTGGATGAAGGTAAAGCAGTGGATGTAGTGTACATGGATTTTAGTAAGGCATTTGATAAGGTTCCCCATGGTAGGCTTATGCAGAAAGTAAGGAGGCATGGGATTTTGGCCAGTTGGATAATGAACTGGCTAACCGATAGAAGTCAGAGAGTGGTGTTGGATGGCAAATATTCAGCCTGGAGCCCAGTTACCAGTGGCGTACCGCAGGGATCAGTTCTGGGTCCTCTGCTGTTTGTGATTTTCATTAATGGCATGGATGAGGGAGTTGAAGGGTGGGGTCAGTAAATTTGCAGACGATACGAAGATTGGTGGAGTTGTGGATAATGAGGAGGACTGTTGTTGGCTGCAAAGAGACATAGATAGGATGCAGAGCTGAGCTGAGAAGTGGCAGATGGAGTTTAACCCTGACAAGTGTGAGGTTGTCCATTTTGGAAGGACAAATATGATTGCGGAATACAGGGTTAACGGTAGGGTTCTTGGCAATGTAGAGGAGCAGAGAGATCTTGGGCTCTATGTTCATAGATCTTTGAAAGTTGCCACTCAAGTGGATAGAGCTGTGAAGAAGGCCTGTGGTGTGCTAGCGTTCATTAGCAGAGGGATTGGATTTAAGAGCCGAGAGGTGATGATGCAACTGTACAAAACCTTGATAAGGTCACATTTGGAGTACTGTGTGAAGTTCTGGTCACCTCATTTTAGGAAGGACGTGGAAGCTTTGGAAAAGGTGCAAATGAGATTTACCAGGATGTTGCCTGGAATGGAGAGTAGGTCTTACGAGGAAAGGTTGAGGGTGCTAGGCCTTTTCTCATTAGAATGGAGAAGGATGAGAGGCGACTTGATAGAGGTTTATAAGATGATCAGGGGAATAGATAGAGTAGACATTCAGAGACTTTTTCCCCAGGTGGGACAAACCATTACAAGGGGACATCAATTTAAGGTAAATGGTGGAAGATATAGGGGGGGATGTCAGAGGTAGGTTCTTTACCCAGAGAGTAGTGGGGGCATGGAATGCACTGCCTGTGGAAGTAGTTGAGTCGGAAACGTTAGGGACCTTCAAGGGGCTATTGGATAGGTACATGGATTATGGTAGAATAATGGAGTGTAGATTAATTTGTTCTTAAAGGCAGCAAGGTAGCATTGTGGATAGCACAATTGCTTCACAGCTCCAGGGTCCCAGGTTTGATTTTGGCTTGGGTCACTGTCTGTGTGGAGTCTGCAGATTTTCCCCATGTGTGCGTGGGTTTCCTCCGGGTGCTCTGGTTTCCTCCCACAGTCCAAAGATGTGCAGGTTGGGTGGATTGGCCATGATAAATTGCCCTTAGTGTCCAAAATTCTATGATCTATGATTAACCTAGGACAAAAGTTTGGCACAACATCGTGGGCCGAAGGGCCTGTTCTGTGCTGTATTTCTCTATGTTCTATGTTCTAAAGGTAGACATGTCTCCTGGCCCTTTTGGAATGCATCCCAGAGTGCTAAACAAGATGGCTAGGGAAATTGCAAATGCACTAGTGATAATTTACCAAAATTCACTAGACTCTGGGGTGGGTCCTGCGGATTGGAAATTAGCAAACGTGACACCACTGTTTAAAAAAGGAGGTAGGCAGAAAGTAGGTAATTATAGGCCAGTGAGCTTAACTTCGGTAGTAGGGAAGATGCTGGAATGTATCATCAAGGAAGAAATAGCGAGGCATCTGGATGGAAATTGTCCCATTGGGCAGGCACAGCATGGGTTCATAAAGGGCAGGTCATGCCTAACTAATTTAGTGGAATTTTTGAGGACATTACCAGTGCGGTAGATAACGGGGAGCCAATGGATGTGGTGTATCTGGATTTCCAGAAAGCCTTTAACAAGGTGCCACACAAAAGGTTGTTGCGTAAGGTAAAGATGCATGGCATTAAGGGTAAACTAGTAGCATGGATAGAGGATTGGTTAATTAATAGAAAGCAAAGAGTGGGGATTAATAGGTGTTTCTCTGGTTGGCAATCAGTAGCTAGTGGTGTCCCTCAGGGATCAGTGTAGGGCCCACAATTGTTCACAATCTACATAGATGATTTGGAGTTGGGGACTAAGGGCAATGTGTCCAAGTTTGCAGACGACATTAAGGTGAGTGGTAAAGCAAAAAGTGCAGAGGATACTGGAAGTCTGCAGAGGGATTTGGATAGGTTAAGTGAATGGGCTAGGGTCTGTCAAATGGAATACAATGTTGACAAATGTGAGGTTATCTATTTTGGTAGGAATAATAGCAAAAGGGATTATTATTTAAACAATAAAATATTAAAACATGCCGCTGTGCAGAGAGACCTGGGTGTGCTAGTGCATGAGTCGCAAAAAGTTGGTTTACAGGTGCAACAGGTGATTAAGAAGGCAAATGGAATTTTGTCCTTCATTGCTAGAGGGATGGAGTTTAACACGAGGGAGGTTATGCTGCAATTGTATAAGGTGTTAGTGAGGCCACACCTGGAGTATTGTGTTCAGTTTTGGTCTCCTTACCTGAGAAAGGATGTACTGGCGCTGGAGGGTGTGCAGAGGAGATTCACTAGGTTAATCCCAGAGCTGAAGGGATTGGATTACGAGGAGAGGTTGAGTAGACTGGGACTGTATTCATTTGAATTTAGAAGGATGAGGGGGGATCTTATAGAAACATGTAAAATTATGAAGGGAATAGATAGGATAGATGCGGGCAGGTTGTTTCCACTGGCGGGTGAAAGCAGAACTAGGGGGCATAGCCTCAAAATAAGGGCAAGTAGATTTAGGAGGAACTTCTTCACCCAAAGGATTGTGAATCTATGGAATTCCTTGCCCAGTGAAGCAGTTGAGGCTCCTTCATTAAATGTTTTTAAGATAAAGATAGATAGTTTTGTGAAGAATAAAGGGATTAAGAGTTATGGTGCTCGGGCTGGAAAGTGGAGCTGAGTCCACAAAAGATCAGCCACGATCTCATTGAATGGCGGAGCAGGCTCGAGGGGCCAGATGGCCTACTCCTGCTCCGAGTTCTTATGTTCTTATGAAATGTGCCACTCCTTTATTTCCTCCTCAGGCAATTTCTCCTTCCATTGCAGCGCGAGTTAGTGCAAAGTGCAGCAAGCGACCCTAATGCATGAGACAGATTACAGGCACCGGAACCTCATCTTCAGCATCCCAATAGTCTGCACCAGCAAAGTGCGAGTTGCAGCTTGAGCCTCATTACAACTGGTCACAGCTGCACTCTGTGGCCTCTGCACAGATGTCATAAGCCATCTCCTCAGTGATTAACTCTTGTCTCCGAGGAGCCAACCCTGCAGGCGCTGTGAGAGCGGCTCAGACTGCAACATCGTGCACACTCCCTGAGAATCCAGCACACACACCTGAAGCATGGATTTGATTTGGTCGCAGACCAGCTGAACATTGTGAATGGAAGCCATTGCAGTTCATATAGTCCACCCTGATACCCTGGAGATCTGAGTGCCATGTGAGTGCAGTCAATGACACCCTGCACCAGTGGAAAACCAGAGACTTGCGCAAAGTCCATCGCTCTTGCATTCTGGCTTGCCTGATCCCCGTTGAATTGGACAAAGTTGTGGACCCTTGTGAAGATTGTGTCCCTCACCTCCTGATTGTACTTGTGCTGACAGTGGAAGCCATCCAAATCCCCGTGGTGCCAAATCCTGCACAAGGTGGCAGATGGGACCAACCAGTTTCCTGGACACGCATAGTGTTTGGCGACGTTGGTTCTCAGATATCTGCAAGTATGTTAAACATCGTCTGTTAACATCGGGTCTGGTGAGGCACCTCCAAGCAATAGATCCCTGGGATTCATCCTCTGCATGTGGAGCAGGGCCTGTCACCTTTTCTTCTTCACAGTTCTGTTCCTGCCTTTGGTCAGCCAAATGCCTCCTTTGACGTCTTCAAAGGGAGGGATTAACACGGGGTGGGGGAGGTGGAGATCATGGGGTTGATTCGGTGGTGACAAGAGGAAGGCTGGAAAATGTGCAAAGTACTGTTCCTGAGGTTGCCTTCCATTGCTGGGCCACGGGCTTCTTGAAAGGACCTCACCAGAGAGAAGGAAAACCTTGTGTGGATGGATGAGCTGTCACCCCGGACTGAAGGTCCTAATCAAATCTGGGGAGTGGCTTCTGGAGGTGGGATGTTGACAGGGCTACAGCTAATGGAAAGATATGTAAGTGATCATTACCCCTTTGTGGTTGAGACCGTTCAGCTGTATTCAATTATGCCCACTCAAGCACCACTTATGTGGGTGAGTACCACTGATTGCTGCTCAGCATTTAACCCTTGGCTTTCAAAATTGCTGACTGCCATGTTAAACGTGCACCATTGGCTGACTGATAAAGCAAATACATTCCTATAAACAATTGATAATGGCACACTGCCCAAAGAGAGCGCTCCTAACCCTTGGATGCGTGCTGAGGTGCGTATTGACAAGTTCCCCCCATATAACAGGATAAGCGCAAAGCCGTAGAGTGAAACTTGGGAAAATGCGTGCATCTGAACTGAGAACTCAGCATGCAGTAGAGTCATGTGGTGTTAAGAAAGGGTGCTATGGTGTCTTGCCCAACTAGCATGCAAATGAAACATTGGGCATCAATGTGATGGCCAGGATATGAGTTAGTGAGCTTTGAGAAGCAGCTTCAGATGATGAATGGGCAAAGCATGGTTTTTCGGAGACAGAAGCTAACCATCAAGTCTCTTTCTTCGATACTGCAGTGAGGCGAATGTATGAAACATGGATCCCGGTGATCTCACTGTCATTTACCTCGCTCACAGGCAGTGGAAGAAGTCAACAAAGGCAGCACGGTAGCACAAGTGGAGTACTCTGTGGCTTCACAGCGCCAGGGTCCCAAGTTCAATTCCCTGCTGGGTCACCATCTGAAAGGAGTCTGCATGTTCTCCCCGTGTCTGCGTGGGTGCTCCGGTTTCCTCTCACAGTCCAAAGATGTGGAGGTTAGGTGGATTACCATGATAAATTGCGTGTCCAAAACGGTTAAGAGAGGTTATTGGGTTACGAGAATAGGGTGGAAGTGTGGGTTTTAGTGGGTGGGTGCAGACTTGATGGGCCGAATGGCCTCCTTCTGCACTGTATGTTTTATGTTCTAAAGGCACCTGACTCACCAAAGGCAGGATCAGGACCATGAAGAGGAAGGGATGGTAGGGCCTGCTCTACATGCAGAGGATGAACGCCAGAGCACCATCACTCAGAGGTGCGTCGCTGGACCCAGGGTCTACAGACAAGTGTTTAAATTTAAGATAAATGGTGGAAGATATAGAGGGGGTGTCAGAGGTAGGTTCTTTACCCAGAGAGTAGTGGGGGCATGGAATTCACTGCCTGTGGAAGTAGTTGAGTTGGAAACGTTAGGGACCTTCAAGTGGCTATTGGATCGGTACATGGATTATGGTAGAATAATGGAGTGTAGATTAACTTCTTCTTAAGGGCAGCACGGTAGCATTGTGGATAGCACAACTGCTTCACAGCTCCAGGGTCCCAAGTTCGATTTCGACTTTGATCACTGTCTGTGTGGAGTCTGCACATCCTCCCCGTGTGTGCGTGGGTTTCCTCCGGGTACTCCGGTTTCCTCCCACAGTCCAAAGATGTGCAGGGTGGGTGGATTGGCCATGATAAATTGCCCTTAGTGTCCAAAATTCTATGATTAACCTAGGACAAAAGTTCGGCACAACACCGTGGGCCGAAGGGCCTGTTCTGTGCTGTATTTCTCAATATATCTATACCTAATGGTGTCGAGAACTGGCATCATTGAAGACCACGCGTGTCCAGAGAGCTGGTTGGTCACATCTGTCACCTTCGGCAGGATTTGCTGTCACGGGACTTAGAGGGCTTCAGCAGCCAGTGTCACTTAAAGTTACAGTAAGAAGTCTTACAACACCAGGTTAAAGTCCAACATTCAATGTTTATGCAGTGGCTTTAGTCCAGGACTCCATAGGTGACCTCTGCGGGATTATGCAAGCCTCCAAACAAAAGTGCATCCAGGAAGTGAGGAACACAATCTTCACAAGGGCACATAACTTTGTCCATTTCGACTGTGATCAGGCAAGTCAGAATGCACTTTGCACAAATCTCTGGCTATCCACTAGTGCAGGGTGTAGTCACGTGGCACTCAGATCTCCGGGGAATCAAGCAGTCATCTATGTGAACTGCAAGGGGTTCTACTCACTGAATGTTCGGCTGGCGGTCTTGGGTCACTGTCTGTGAGGAGTCTGCACGTTCTCTGTGTCTGTGTGGGTTTCCTCCAGATGCTCCGGTTTCCTCCCACAAACCCCAAAAGATGTACTGTTAGGTAATTTGGACATTCTGAATTCTCCCTCTGTGTACCCGAACAGAGGCCAGAATGTGGCGACTTGGGGATTTTCACAGTAACTTCATTGTGGTGTTAATGTAAGCCTACTTGTGACAATAAAGATTATTATAAAAAAATTAATTGGCAATGTCTAGACGAGGAAAAGAGCTTGGAATGTGCTCAAAGCCACTAGATTCATGGATTGTGATGAGGACATCTCATGAGGACATTCCATTATCTTCACATGGCATATGTGAGCATTGCTCTCCCGTCTGATGACAATGCCACACTCTCTGTGATGAAGCTCCTGTCAAAGGAACGCAGTTTCCCAGAGTCCCTGCATTGCACGAGGATGATGACAACTGGCAGTGGGGACAGTCCATAGATCCTCACAAAGTCTCTGTGAATGCCTGACTCCTGTTTAGCTGATGGCAGCTCGCTTGCTCTCAATGACAAGGGTCAGATCGTGGCGATGCAGCAGGGAGAGTTTCATCGTTCATGGTCTACTATCATCTTTCGTGAACTATACCCTCGAGAGTCAGTGTCACCGGAGTCTCAAAGGTGCAGAGAGCACACATTGACAATTACTGGAATGAGTGGCACTCGCCCTGTTCATTGTGGGACATCCACATTCCTTCTGAGAAACAGGCCTGACTGCTGTGTCCAGTCACTGTGAAGGGTCCCAATCACTGTGCTGGGAACCTTGTTCAAAGCACATGGAAGAAACCCTGAGACCCTGTTTTTTTTTCGCGCCGGACTCCAGTTTCCAAATCAGGATTACAGGAACACAGCTCATCAGAATAAGTAACCATGGAAAGGGTGCAATTAGTGGGAATTTATTTACAGAGGTGAACTTTAAGTACAAGTGCTCAACACCCCTGCACACGCTGTGCGACCAGAACCTCTTAACCTTTCTAACTTTGCCGCCACATCCTTGTATATTTCCAACATCGACAGCGGAGGTGGAGGCAGCTCATGTCTGCTGTGTCCTGTTGTCTGTGATGACCCTGGCAGACATCTCTGGAAAGCCAAAACCTTGAGTCTCCATTCGGGATCCTGCTGTGTCGCAGTGCCACTCTCCTCAGCCTGAGGAGCTGGAGCTGAAGCGGTCACAGGAGGAGGAGATTCAGATGGGGAGGACATTCCCAGTGTCACCTGGGTGGATTGCCCTATGGTGTTCTTCTGCCTATGGGTGCCCGAGGGCCCCTGGTTTCCACCTTGGGATAGAGGGGCAACTGGAGTGAGCCCAAGAAGCCCCGCTGTCCTTTGGCTTTGGCACTCATGGATTCCAGCAAGTACCTCCACCATATAGTGCATGTCTTGCAGCAGTAGAGGACAATAGTCCCAGACCAAGGTCTTCATGGCAGCTGCCACAATAGCTGCGTTGACCTCATTTTGTTGCAGTGACGGCACAACCACCTCACACATAAGGCGAATTGATTCCTCTATACAGCCTCAAAGGAGTGTACCAGATATCCCTTCCTAATTTTCTTTGGAAGTTTGCCTTTGGAGCTCGAGTCCTGAGGGACATCATCTGACTAGGACTCAGCAGATTCCTGGCCTCAAACAATCTTCCGAGTGCTGGAACCCTGAGACATCCCTCCCTCTGCGGTTGTGGATCTGAAAGTGTGATGTGCTGACCATATTGCAACCCCAAGACTGTTATAAACTAGGGGCTGAATTCTCCTCAGTCCCGCACCAAAATCGCGTTCGGCTCTGGGGCGGAGAAGCAAATTTCCCGACCGAATCATGCACGACACCGCTCCTGCAATTCTCCAGGCCCTGAATATCCGTGCGTTCACGAATTTTGCCGTGCGGCTGGGGGGCCATTGCCAGAGGCCCGTCCAGCGAACCTCCGCTCACGATCGGCCAAGTTCCCGATGGCATGGAACTAACATACTATGGCCGGTCGGGACTCTCGCCTGGCGGCTGCGGACTCAGTCTGCGTCCGCTCTGGTGGGGGACGGGGGCATATGGCACCGAGTGGGGGGCCTTGTGGGCGGCCACGGGTGAGATTGGGCCGGATGAATCCTCGGGCGCGCGGCTGATCTGGGGGGGCCTACATCTTCCAGATACCTCCGTGGTCCGAGTCTACCATGGCGCTGGAGGCCGCCGCCATGGCATTCAGCTCGGCCGCTGGAGGCCGCCGCCATGCACGGACTAGGAACCAGAAGTGCAGGAACCTGTATCTGCACCAAAGCTGCATGAAGCACTCCAGGTCCCTGCTAGCCCCCTGAAGGTAAGTGAATCGGATTGTATGTTTTTAAAAAAACTCAGGAGTGCAATGCCTGCGTTTTATTACGCCTGCGTTGGGATATAGGCCCATTTGGAAAGAATCCAGCCCTAGGTTGCCCCCAGGTCCTTATCTCTGCGCTGGTGGAGGGTATGGGTGCGCACTGTGGTGAGTCTTCAGTGTTGGGGTCTGTGAATTCCTCTCCTGAACTGCACTCGGTGTTGGGGTCATGGACCTGGCTGGTGGATTCTTTCGGCTTAGTTCCAGTTGTTTGACAGAAAAGGGCAGGTCATTATTGCATGATAGTAGCCCTTAGAAACTGGGGACAGGACTCACAGCATTATTGTCTAATGGACGATCCAGTGTTAGATCCTCACTTGGTTTATCACTGCCAATCTCAGCATCACGACAGGTGTGGTTAACGTTCTGCCCAACCAGCTGGATTGCCCTGTCATCAAGGTTTGTGATGACCTTCAGCTCTAGCATCTCTTGGCCTGCCTGTGATTGCTCCCTGTTGTTGTGAGCTAGCTTTTCCTGCTTAAACATAGACAGAGTATAAGCAGGAAGGTGATAAGGATGCTTAGCATGTGTGAATGGTGAGTGAGACCAGCGAGGTGATGAGGACACGACCTGCAGGGCAGAAGAATAAGTATGTGGGAGAGCGAGTGGTAGTGTCCTGTGAGCTGGCAGTGAGTGAGATTACTGTGGATGTGTGATGGGTCTGTAAGTGTGAGAGTTGAGAATGATGAGAAGAGTGACTTAGCTTGGCAGAACAGAGGAGATCATTCATCCTCTTCCTGCACTGAGTGCCTGTCCCCTTCTGTGGGCATTAGCGCTGGTCACTGCCTCCCAAGCTGGGTTGGTGACCTTGCTGGCTGGTTTTTCTCCTGTACATGGGTAGAGGGCATTGCTTCGCCCCCCTACTGTATCCAGGATTCTGCCCAGAGAAGCGTCTGAATGCTTGGTAATCATCACTTCCCGGTGTGGGCTTGGGCAGCCTTTAAATGTGGCATCCTGATGATTGCAATGTGGGGCGGGGAAATAGTGGGGAGGACATGGGTCTTTAAATTCCACCCACTGTCCCCATAAACCCCTGCAAGGAACCTGGGTGCAACTAGGTTCTGGCCACTCCTGTGGACTCCCATTGAAGTTACAGCCAGCAGATATTTGAAACAATATGTTTAATCATATGGATGATTTATTAAACCTGTGATTACTCATATTAAAACTACTTCTCATGTATAACTTCATTTTTCTTCAAGATTTGGGACAACCATGTACACGCCTCCATTAGCAATCGGGTTTGATGCCAATGTAAATTCCCGCTGGTGTGACGCAAGGTTGAAATGCCTGACAGGATGCCAGCGGGCAGCTGTTTTAATTAACATTCGTGGAATGCAAATTGCATTTGTACCACTTTCCAGCGGGCAGAAAGACCCGCCATTAATCCACCATTGGGAGAATTGCAACGTGATTTTAGGCCAGTGGATTTCCGACATTTTGGCTCTCGCCAGATTCAACGTGCCCACCTGCCACCAAACCTGCCGTGGACTGGTTGGGAGAATTCCGCCCTTGATCCTTGAGGTTCCAGCAACATTTCGTTTGTGCACTTTGTTTGGATTTTGCACATTGAAATCTAACCTCCTTTCATCTGCTCCACCATAAAAGCAGCAATGGTGCTTACCCCGTCTGTCTCCTCACAACTTCCTTTCCAATTTCATTCTGTTGCAGCACATTCACATACCAGAAACAAGATGCCTTTTCATACTGTCAACATTTTTTTCATCTGAAATGTAAATTAATTCTATCTGGTACGCTTCAACAGAGATCAAAGTGGGGATATTAACCTTAGTAGGCTTTCTTTCATCAGAACCAATGCCAAATACTGTGAGGGTAGTGTAAGAAGGCCAATCTAATTGTTATCCATGGCCCTCCTCCAGGCAGAGCCCTGTCTGCAAGAATAAACATTTCAAAGGCACTGAAATATATTTTTGTAAATGACCTTATCGCAAGTCCAAACAGTGTGGAAAAGAAGATTAAACTGAATAATTCTTGATCTCTTTACCCTGCCTACTTTGATTTGTATGTTACTTTATTAATTTTGCATATATGATGTTGCTTAGTGATCCTGACAACAGATGCTCACAGGTGGAGAGAGTAGGGAAAAGTAGCTCCTCATGGAAAACTCGTGACTTGTTTATTTTGTTCATTTGTTACAGCTATTGCTTTGAGGTAGACTACATTAGCATTTTAAAAATAAACACATTTCTTTCAAGTGCAGGAGCTGATGGCCCAAAGGTCTCAGTTGGCCTTGTCTATTCCCTATCCATTGATCCATCAAAAGCAGATAAAAGATAACAATACTCTATTTAGGGGATAGTTGTTTCTTCCAGATTTAATAGTTTGCACTTTTGCAAGGAGGATTAAACAAATCTAAAATTGCTCTTGCACTACAGCCCTGCAGAAGATCAACATTCAAAAATGTGCACTAACTTTATTCCAACTGAATGCAATTTCCTTATATTTATACTTACTGCTGTACTGAATTAGTTCATGCCCTGGACAATATTAAATTACCAGTCCACATATGTGCTGTGTTTTCGTGGCCTCAGAAATGACAGGAGATGTAAATCTGGTACTTATTCTGGATTTATTGATTCTCTTACCTTCACAGTGGAGTGGGGATGGCAGCTTTTAACCCGAATTGTAACTAGAGCTTTTTTTCAAAAAAAAGTCACACAATTTAAACGTGGATATTTACTGAAAATTCGCAACCACAAATCAATCAGAAAAATCAAATGTAAAATAATCCATTTGTTTTATTCCATCGCATTTCTCACCAATTTTACAGTGAATATTTTTCTCAGTGCATCCTGTTGCACTAGTCACAAACACTGCTTATTTCAGCTGTTTGAATTACCATTTTATCACTTAAAAACTGAGAAAATTATAGAATTATACATTGATGCTTCCTGACTACATTTTTTAAAAAAGCTCGCACAGTAATTAAATGGGGAAAATATTACAATGTAATGAAAGAAACAGAATGGAAATAAATTTGTCTTTAAAAGTTTCAACCCCCCTCAGGGCAGCACGGTGGCACAGTGGGTTAGCACTGCTGCCTCACGGCGCCAAGGTCCCAGGTTCGATCCCGGCTCCGGGTCACAGTCCGTGTGGAGATTGCACATTCTCCCCATGTTTGCATGGGTTTCGCCCCCACAACCCAAAGATGTGAAGGGTAGGTGGATTGGCCACGCTAAATTGCCCCTTAATTGGAAAAAATGAATTGGGCACTCTAAATTTATTTTTTAAAAGTTTCAACCCCCAAATGTTCAACAAACTCATACTTAACTTTCATCTTTCTTCCAACAGAACATTAACAAAAGTTACATTTTAAAAATTCAAATTCTGAACAAATACTGCTCTAATCTGTGTTTTAAACAACTTTTGCTGTTTAAAATGGTAACAAAATCTGACTTTGATCATTTCTATTTGGAATAGATTTCTTGTTTATTCTTTTTTACTTAGAGGAGTAGGCAAGTCAGACTGAGTTATTGCATAATATTTTAAATTACGTATTTAGCCTAAGAAAATCTATACACTGAGTTGCACCATTTTACTCAAATAGAAAATGAGTTGCACCAACCGATAGCCTGGAGATATATTTACATCAGATTTTCATGGATCAGCTGATTTGCATATCCATAGCAGTAGTAATTTGGGGAAAACTCATAAACGGGAGTAATATGCTGGAAAGGATGGAAATTAGACAGCCTTCTTTTATTGCCAGCTCTGCTTGAAAATCATAGCAGCAGCCTGGGGAGCAGCAAGGTAGTAAGGAACAGTGCTTGGCTCAGGGAGACTTCGCTATCTCGACTGGACTTTACATCTGTTTTTGTGTCATTTTAAAAGAATATCTAACACAGAAAAAACAGGCAGGCAAAGAGGGGTAGCATTACCCAACATAGAGGCAGAGACGATGCCACAGTTTCACTGAATCTAGTCTGCAGACAACACTGGATTAAATATAACAGAAGAAACAGAGTGTTGGGCATCTGTGGCAACATTCTTAATTTGTTGGGGCGGGGAAGCTGACTAAATCAAGAACACACGGTATGGGTACACCTCTGCCCTAATAGCAATTAAATGCATGTACAAGCCAAAAAGCTCTTCTCTCCATTTAACCAGGATGATAGCACCACATCCCTTACTTCAGCTCTCCCTTTGCCTAAGCTCCTCAATTGCCAGTCTCCATCCAATTTACTCTAGTTGCTGCATGAGATGGTTGCAAGAGACTGACCACTAGAGGGTCATCCCGAACCTGAAACAATTTACCACTTGCATGGCTGTGGTGTTCATGGAGGGGCTGGTCTGGCCGGGTGGTTAACAGTGAGGTTGAGTAACTTGAATTACAGGAAGATATAGACGGGATGGTCAAATGGACGGATAAGCGGTAGATGGAATTTAACCCCAAAAAGTGTAAGGTGGTACACTTCGGATGGAGTAATTTAACAAGGAAGTAAACTATGGAAGGTCTGACACTGGGAAGTTCTGAAGAACAAAGGGACCTTGGCGTGTTTCTCCATAGATCGCTGAAGGCAGAAGGGCAGGTTAATGGGGTGGTAATGGGACAGTCACTTTTATCAATTGGGGCATAGGTTACATAGAACATACAGTGCAGAAGGAGGCCATTCGGCCCATCAAGTCTGCACCGACTCACCTAAACCCTCACTTCCACCATATCCCCATAACCCAATAATCCCATCTAACCTTTTTGGTCACTAGGGGCAATTTAGCATGGCCAATCCACCTAACCTGCACGTCTTTGGACTGTGGGAGGAAACCGGAGCATCCAGAGGAAACCCACGCAGGCACGGGGAGAATGTGTAGACTCCGCACAGACAGGGAATCGAACCTGGCGCTGTGAAGCCACAGTGCTATCCACTGGTCTTACCGTGCTGTGGTTACAAAAGCAGGGAGGTCATGAAGGAGCTGTATAGAACTTTGGTGAGGCCACAGCTGGAGTACTGTGTGCAATTCTGGTTGCCACATTCTAGGTATGATGTAGTTGCACTGGAGGGGGTGCAGAGAAGATTCGCCAGAATATTGCCTGGGATGGAACATTTAAGTTATAAAGAGGTTGGGTAGGCTTGGGTTGTGTTTTCAGGAGCAGAGAAGACTGAGGGGTGACCTGATTGAAATGTACAGGATTATAAGGGGCTTGGATAGGGTGACTGGGGAGCAGCTGTTCCCCTTAGTTGAAGAGACACAATTTCAAAGTGAGGGGTGGGAGGTTTAGGGTGGAATTTGAGGAAAACCTTTTGTACCCAGAGAGTGGTGACGGTCTGGACTGCACTGTCTGGGAGGGTGGTAGAGGCAGGATGCCTCGCATCCTTAAAAAAGTAACACACCATAACATTCAAGGCTATGGGCCAAGTGCTGGCAAGTGGAATTGGGTGGGCAGGTCAGGGCCTTTCATGCATTGGTGCAGAGTCAATGGGCCCAAGAGCCTCTTCTGCACTGTAGTATTCTGTGATTCATGGTAGATGATGGTTCCAATGGCAAGTTGGTAACTGAACACCGACACTGCCATTGTGTTATCCCAGTGACGGACCACCCAGTCACAGTCTTTCACCCATTTCCCATATTCCTAACTCCCAAAAGGGTAATACTCATCCACTTCTAGATTGTACTGTCCTTTCTTGTAGATCCACGACAACAAGAAAGGACATAGGAGGAAGATGAGGAGGATGAGCGGCAAACACTTTATGAATTTTGATGATGACAAAGACAAGGAAATTAAATTACGAAGAAGATGTAGTAAATGGTGAAGAGACACCTTGCATATATTCCTCTGTCACAAGTCACTTCAACTCATCCCCTCCATCATTTCTGTCTTCACTGCCATGCACCAGCTCAGACATTTTAGTCTGGCAGGAATTTGATAGTCTTTGGCAACAGTAGATAATTCACAGAGCACAGAGCAACCATAGAATTGTGAGTGGGTGAGAGTGAGTCATCATTCGAGAGGAATCTGAGGAGAAAGCTGCTCATGGCTTGAGAATTATGAGTCCTGCAATTTAATCGTTCTCAGCTGTAAAAATGGATGTTCAAGGTGCATACCTATTTGCAGGCTCTGAACTCAGTCTTTGAGGTTTTATGGCAACTAACAGATGGGATTGTTGGGTCTATGCTTCTTATTTGTGACAACATAAAGGAAACATTCCCTTCATTGCAAATGTCTATGGAGTATTTCACAGCTTTATAGCAGTTTGTAGTTTGTAATAGCCCCCCCCCCCAAGAAGCAGCGAGGGACCAGTGCCTCCACATGCACAGAATTATCGACCTAATCTCTAATGGCAGCAGAGACATCTAGACCATGTCAATCGTGATGAATGCTTCTGTCTCCCAGGGCTTTCAGGATCTGATAATTGCGATTAGACTAGCTGATCAGGGAGCGTTAATCCAGAGTCCAGTGGAATGGTAATGGCGAGAGTTGTCCTGAATGTACAACTGTCTTGCGGCAACAGCACCTGCCAGTCTCCCAGCTGATGCCTGTGTAACATGAAAGGCAGGTCAGGCCGTCTAGGAACAAGCTTTAGTGATGCAAATAGCAGTGGTTCCTTTCAGAAGTAAACTGCTATGAGATGATGGTTATTGCAGCCCCATAACCCTTTTATAAGACCTAAACAGCTAACCACATAACAATCCAGATCTTAAAATTGCACTTAAGTAGCACCTTTATGTCTAAAATGATCCTCTGCAGAACAACTATTGGAAAGACATGTGCCTCACTGAAGCTAGTCAGCTCACTCTTATGGGATCATTATCCATGTAAATATGTGGTAGAGTTTGTCACCCATAAGTCACTGAGTGAAATAACGAAGTCAAGGAGGACTGAACTTTGAAGTATCATTTGTGGTACTTTGCATCTTATTTTTAAAAATAAATTTAGAATACCCAATAAATTTTTTCCAATTGAGGGCAATTTAATGTGGCCAATCCACCGACCCTGAACATCTTTGAGTTGTGGGGGTGAGACCCATGCAAACACAGGGAGAATGTGCAAACTCCACACAGACAGTGCCCTAGAGCCGGGATCGAACCCGGGACCTCAGCTCCATGAGGCAGCAGTGCTAGCCACTGCGCCTACTGGGCTGCCCTTCTCTGCATCATATTTAATGCTGACATGATCCTTTGTTACATGGATAATATGTGCATCCAGTGAGTGGAAACCCTTTCTCTTGAGAATTTTGAGGGATGATTCCCTAGGAGCTCTCAAAGCAATATAGATGCAACTGGTTGTATTTTTGATCTTGGGAAACGAGTAGCCCACCATACTGGGTGGCCCTTTTTTGCAGCTGCCTTTCTGTGAAGCAAATAGTGATAAATTCCCCAGATCTCATTTTAAGTGTGTCAATCTCCTGACAAATAAGTGTCCATACCACATGGCTGATATTGCACAAATTCCCCCATGATGGTCTGTAATTACACGATTCACAAATATTGGGTATAGTTATCTTCATAATCACAGAGAGAGCAGCGTGCAGGCACCTCTGTAACTCCTCATGCTGCTTGTGGTAGATTACCCCATACCTCTTTTAATGACGTTTATTGTGCTTATACACAGCTCCTCAGTAAGTCCTCATGACATGTGTTATCTGTGTATTCTATGAGGGGAAGTAATATCTAGCGAGTTCCTTATTCCTTAAATGCTGCCTGAATCTCATTTGTTCCATGTTGTTCTACTCCTCCTCCGAGATTTGGCATACAAGTGTATACCAGGAGGGAATGCCATACCTGAGAATCTGTCACTGTGGTTGGTGGGCTGGTGGCCTTGGGACCCAAACACTCTGATGGTCTTGCAATTAGAGAAACAGTCTGAAGCAAGTCCAGGTCTGTTCAGACTGCCAAAAAGGACAACCGCCAAAAGTAATTCCCAGTTGCAGAAATTGCTGCTGAAACTCTCCACGCTTTCCAGGCTCGCAAACAGGCACTTCTGATTTTCTCAGCTGATTCAGGCAGCAGCTGCACTTTTTAATACGCATTCTAACTTGCCCCGAGTGCATTGCACGTGTAAAAGCAGAAGACCTATGATTGATGGAAATGAGCTCACTCGGGACTTTCATGGGCAATCATGGAGAGGGCCAGAAAGCACAGGTAAATTGGGGGAAATTAATTTTGGGGCAGGGAACCAGCGTTAATGGCTGCCAATAAAGTTATTTTGTACAAAAATTACAGCAAAAATGGAGTGAAATTCCTCGGTCGTATTTGATTAAAAGATGCTAAACAAAGCAAAGGCAAAAATTCTATATGAAAACCAACATTTCAGCATCTTGCTTTATTTGAGTACCCTGTCACTGCAGTTTTAAAAATGAGAACATTGTAAGTGTAAAACCTTGGTCATTAATATTCCTTTTCAACATTAAAATCCTTGAGATACAGAGCAACATGATCTGGCAGTTCTCTCAGTTTGCACCAATCTCATTTCTTGTTTCATGTCTACTTTAATGTAGTATTATCAAACATTTTTTCTACATCTAGTATACACATTAATGGAACTACTGTGGGGATGTTCATGGCAGGGTTTGCCACGGCTGGTTACACTGTGAAGCCTTTTATTTCATCTTCCAGTTTATTGTTGTTAATAAGGAGAATAGGAGATGACAATGTTGAAAGAATTGTTCTGGCTGGTCTATGTAGCTATATTGTAAGTAAATTATTTTAAAATGTGTAACCCTAAATAAAATTAGCAGGACACTCTGCATCCCATCCCCTGGGTTAGAACTAGCAGCTATCATTGTCCCTGCACGTGTGCAAGTCCTGTGCTGCATGGGAGTCCTTTGAACAGATGAAAAACTCAGAGTTTCTCTCTCCATTGAATAAAAATTGAAAGTTTCTGGAATACGAATAAAACCCTCGGGAGTACCATCATCTTGACGGAGTGCATTCGCCCCGCCAACGACAGTGGGAGCACGTTCCACCTTTTAAAATCCCCCTTCATCTGCTCCACCAATCATGCCAAATTCAATTTATATTGCTGCTCCCATCCCCACGCCACCTGGATGCCCTGATACCTGAAACTTGCCCCGCCACCTTAAATGGCAGCTCACCCAACCTCCTCTCATGCCCCCTCGCCTAAATCGGAAAGACCTCACTCTTACCCATGTTTAACTTATACCCAGAGAACCGGCCGAATTCCTCCAAAAAGTCCATACCCCCCCCCCCATACTTTCCAATGGGTCCGATATGTAAAGCAACTGATCGTCCGCATATAGCGAGACCCTGTGCTCCAACCCCCTGCACTAGTCTATACCTATCTCTTGACACTCTAAGCGCCATTGCCAGTGGCTCCATTGCCAAGGCAAAGAGCAACAGAGAGAGTTGCCCCCCCCCCCCCCCACCCGCCCCATGGCGCTCACCCAGCCTCTGGCCGTGAACATGTGCCCAAAACCGTGTCCTATCCCCTGGGTGTTTGGATGTTGGCTGCGACGTGTGTGGTGCTGCGTTCTGCAGTGTTCGGGCACAGTGTCCAGGCATCAAGTGCGATTGGGATCCTAGGCAATGACTCCCTACATGGCCCGCCCACCCACGGGAATCCACTTGACATGTGTCTAGTGCTCACCTACCCACGATAGCCAATTCCCTATTAATGATAGCCTTCGGCCGCACAGCCGGAGCCCTCAGCAGTCGGTGGCGATTATGGGTGATTAGTGGGGCTGACGGGCATGGTCAAGTATTGCCCCCTGAATGGGGTTAGGGATCCAGAGATTGGCATGGTGGTGCCGTGAGCAATTGCCCCCCCCAGCGTCTCCGCCCCATGCTCCCATGTCAGTCATGGTAAGTGCAGGATGGCCCCCTGGCCCTCACCCTGGAGCATGGGTGCCTTGGAACTGCCTAGCTGGTACTGCCACCCTGGCACTGCCAAGGTGCCCGAGTGCCAGAGTGGCACTGCGAAGGGTTGGGGTGAGGGGGCCATGCCCATGAAATGAGGGTGGAGAGGGGGGTTTGAAGGGTGGGGGAGTTCCATCAGGTAAGTAGGGGCCTTTGGGAGGTTGGGTGGTGATAGGTAGGGTTCCTAGAAGGAAGGGGGTGCTGTAAGGAGGCTTGGGGGAGCCTGAAGATGGTGGATCCACAGGGACCCTATGGTGGGGTATCCCCCAGGGGGGTGTGGGGTAGTGTCCATGTGTGTGGGGGGATGACATTGTCCATGAATGGGGGCTGTGGGGGACCCACAAGCTCATCTTAGAGACCGGGCACTCTTTCAAAATTGGGGCCCGATCTCTGAGTTCAGCTCCCCAGTGCCAAGAAAATTCTAAGGGCGGGATTCTCAGGCTGCGTTCACCCGTTGGCCGGTGAATTCCACCCGAGGTCAGTGGATTTTTCCATTCTACGCGGCTCACCCATGGCACCTTTTCAGCGGGCGGGGTGGGAGAATACAGCTCCAAGTGTGTGTTAAACTCCCCAGGGCCCAAAAAGGTGACTGGGCGGAATTCTCTGATAATTCACGCCTGCGAGAAAACGGACTCTCCATTTAGCAGGGGGCTAGCAGGGCCTCGGAGTGCTCCTCGCAGCTCCGGCTGCCGATACGGGGCCTTGCACTTTCTGCCACGCGGCCGCATGTGGCGGCCCTGCACAACATGGCGGAGCCACACCGCGGGCTGCCCCGACAATATAGCCCCCCCTAGAGATTGCGGGCGCCCGCCGATCGGTGGCCCCCGATCGCGAGCCTGGCCATCCTGGAGACCCCCTCGGTGACGGATTCTCCCCCACCACCAGGGCGGCCACGGACTGAGTCCGCAGACGCCACTCTGACCTCCCGCCAGGTGGAACCATGAGTGAACCACGCCGGCGGGAACTCGGGCAGTTGTCAGCGGAGAATCGCTGCAGGGGGCCTCCTTCAACCAGTCGACCGCGCGCGTGATTGGTGGTCGCTCAAGAATCGCGGGAGTGGTGTCGGACCCGATCACGGGTCCGACACCCATTCTCTGAGCGCAATTGCGGGCGAAGGCTCGGAGAATCCCAGCCCCTAGGTGTCATTGAATAACGGTGGGAAACTCCCTAAAACCCCGCCACAAATTCACTTGGAAATTTTTGGGGAGAATCGCACCTGTCGTCTTTCAGCATTTCAGCAAGTCTTTATTAACTGCTTCTAACTATATGTACAGTAAAGGGTACAGCAAGGAGCTATCTCTATGTCTAAACCTACACACATCTCTGTTCAACACCGCACCGCCTCCAGGTCTGGGTCATGTGCCTACTTACATCACGATGTAAGCAATTCTGGCACTTGGTCCCACATTAACCCTGTATGTGCCAGACACTTGCATGACATTTTCTTACAAACCACATGGTCCGAGAAAATTAGTTTTAATTTTTAGTAAATCATCTTTTACAGGTGTCAGGGGATATCTAGCTCGCAAACAATATAAAACACTGAAAGAAAGTCACATGTTGGCAACAGAGCAAGAGATCCAGATCACAGAGTGTGGACCCAACAATGACTGTGAGCAAATAAGGTGAGCTATTGGTGTTATTTCCAAGCATGTTTAATACGGCACAGATCACATTGATGCTGTGTTTTATGTACCGGGCACGGAAAGCAGCAGGCTGCTTCCACCTCTGATGCATCCTGGGGACAGACCTAGGTAGAGCAGTAGACCACGAAAGATCAAAGAACAAAGAAAATTACAGCACAGGAACAGGCCCTTTGGCCCTCCCAGCCTGCGCCGATCCAGATCCTTTATCTAAACCTGTCGCCTATTTTCCAAGGTCTACTTCCCTCTGTTTCCCGCCCGTTCATATATCTGTCCAGATGCATCTTAAATGATGCTATCGTGCCCGCCTCTACCACCTCTGCTGGCAAAGCGTTCCAGGCACCCACCACCCTCTGCGTAAAAAAGTTTCCATGCACATCTCCATTAAACTTTCCCCCTCTCACCTTGAAATCATGACCCCTTGTAATTGACACCCCCACTCTTGGAAAAAGCTTGTTGCCATCCACCCTCTCCTTACCTCTCAGAATTTTGTAGACCTCAATCAGGTCCCCCCTCAACCTCCGTCTTTCCAACGAAAACAATCCTAATCTACTCAACCTTTCTTCATAGCTAGCACCCTCCATACCAGGCAACATCCTGGTGAACCTCCTCTGCATCCTCTCTAAAGCATCCACATCCTTCTGGTAATGTGGCGACCAGAACTGCACGCACTATTCCAAATGTGGCCTAACCAAAGTCCTATAGAACTGTAACATGACCTGCCGACTCTTGTACTCAATACCCCGTTTGATGAAGGCAAGCATGCTGTATGCCTTCTTGACCATTCTATCAACCTGCATTGCCACCTTCAGGGTACAATGGACCTGAACTCCCAGATCTCTCTCTACATCAATTTTCCCAAGGACTCTTCCATTGACCATATAGTCTGCTCTTGAGTTAGATCTTCCAAAATGCATCATCTCGCATTTGAACTCCATCTGCCATTTCTCTGCCCAACTCTCCAATCTATCTATATTTTGCTGTATTCTCTGACAGTCCTCGCAATCTGCAACTCCACCAATCTTAGTATCATCTGCAAACTTACTCATCAGACCACTTATACCTTCGTCCAGATCATTTATGTATATCACAAACAACAGTGGTCCGAGCACGGATCCCTGTGGAACACCACTAGTCACCTTTCTTCATTTTGAGACACTCCCTTCCACCGCTACCCTCTGTCTCCTGTTGCCCAGCCAGTTCTTTATCCATCTAGCTAGTACACCCTGAACTCTATACATCTTCACTTTCTCCACCTTCCTACAATGGGGAACCTTACCACTGACGTCAAGCTCACAGGTTTATAATTTCCTGGATTATCCCTGCTACTCTTCTTAAACAAAAGGACAACATTAGCAATTCACCAGTCCTCCGAGACCTTACCCATGCTCAAGGATGCTGCAAAGATATCTGTTAAGGCCCCAGCTATTTCGTCCCTCGCTTCCCTCAGTAACCTGGGATAGATCCCATCCGGTCCTGGGGACTTGTCCACCTTAATGCCTTTTAGAATACCAAAACCTCCCCCTTCCTTATGCCGACATGCCCTAGAGTATTTAAACATCCATCGCTAGCCTCAGCATCCATCATGTCCCTCTCCTTGGTGAATACCGATGCAAAGTACTCATTAAGAAGCTCACTTATTTCCTCTGACTCCACGCATAAATTCCCTCTTTTGTCTTTGAGTGGGCCAATCCTTTCTCTAGTTACCCTCTTGCTCCTTATATACGAATAAAAGGCTTTGGGATTTTCCCTAACCCTGTTAGCCAAAGATATTTCATGACCCCTTTTAGCCCTCTTTATTGCGCGTTTGAGATTTGTCCTACTTTCCCGATATTCATCCAAAGCTTCATCAGTTTTGAGTCGCCTCGATCTTATGTATGCTTCCTTTTTCATCTTAGCTAGTCTCACAATTCCACCCGTCATCCATGGTTCCCTAATCTTGCAATTTCTATCTCTCATTGTCACAGGAACATGTCTGTCCTGCACTCTAATCAACCTTTCCTTAAAAGACTCCCACATTTCAAATGTGGATTTACCCTTAAACAGCTGCTCCCAATCCACATTCACGAGCTCCTGCCGAATTATGTTATAGTTGTCCTTTCCCCAATTTAGCACTCTTCCTTTCGGACCACTCTCGTCTTTGTCCATGAGTATTCTAAAACTTCCGGAATTGTGATCGCTATTCCCAAAATAATCACCGACTTAAACGTCAACCACCTGGCCGGGATCATTCCCCAATACCAGGTCCAGTATGGCCCCTTCCCGAGTTGGACTATTTACATACTGCTCTAAAAAAATTCTCCTGGATGCTGCTTACAAACTCTGCTCTATCTACGCCTCCAACACTACACGAATCCCATTCAATGTTGGGGAAGTTAAAATCTCCCATCACAACCACCCTATTGCTCCTACATTGTTCTATAATCTGTCTACTTATTTGTACCACTACTTCACGCTTGCTTTTAGGAGGCCTGGAGTAAAGTCCCAACAATGTTACTGCACCCTTCCTATTTCTATATTGCCTCTATCCATATTGCCTCAGTGCTCGAATCCTCCATCGTGCCCTCCTTAATCACAGCTGTGATATCATCTCTGCCCAGTAATGCAACTCCTCCACACCTTTTACCCCTCTCTATCCCTCCTGAAGCATCTATACCCTGGGATATTTAGTTGCCAGTCTTGCCCATCTCTCAACCAAGTCTCAGTGATACCAATAACATCATATTCCCAGGTACTAATCCAAGCCCTAAATTCATCTGCCTTACCTGCTACACTTCTCGCATTAAAACAAATGCACCTCAGACCACCTGTCCCTTTGCAATCATCATCTCTTCTCTGTCTACTCTTCCCCTTAGTCACATTGAGTTTATTATCTAGTACCTTACTGGCTTTAGTTGCTGCCTCTTTACTGACCTGTAACTTCCTAATCTGGTTTCCATCCCCCTTCAATATTAGTTTAAAACCTCCCCAACAGTGTTAGCAAAAGCACCCCCGAGGACATTGATTCCAGTCCTGCCCAGGTGTAGACCATCCGATTTGTAATGGTCCCACCGCCCCCAGAACCGCTTCCAAGGTCCCAAAAATCTGAACCCCCTCCCTCCTGCACCATCTCTCAAGCCACGTATTCATTCTGACTATTCTTAAATTTCTACTCTGACTGTTTCTTGGCACTGGTAGCAATTCTGAGATTACTACCTTTGAGGTCCTACTTTTTAAACTTATCTCCTAACTCCCTTAATTCTTATTGTAGGACCTCATTCCGATTTTTACCTATATCGTTGGTGCCTATATGCACCACGACAACTGGCTGTTCACCCTCCCCCTTCAGTATGTCCTGCAGCAGATCTGAGACATCCCTGACCCGTGCCACCAGGAAGCAACATACCATTCGGGAGTCTCGTTCTCGACCACAGAAACGCCTTTGTACTCCCCTTACGATTGAATCCCCTATGACTATAGCCCTGCCAGTCTTTTTCCCGCCCTTCTGTGCAGCAGAGCCAGCCACGATGCCATGAGCCTGGCTACTACTGCCTTCCCCTGGTGAGTCATCTCCCCCAACAGTATCCAAAATGGTATACCTGTTTTGGAGGGAGATGACCGCAGGGGAAACCTGCACTGCCTTCCTGCTCTTTCTCTGCCTTTTGGTCACCCATTCCCTGTCTCCCTCACCAATCCTAATCTGCAGTGTGACCAACTCACTGAACGTGCTATCCATGACCTCCTCAGCATCGCGGATGCTCCAGAGTGAGTCCATCTGCAGCTCCAGAGTTGTCATGCGGTCTAACAGGAGCTGCAGCTGGACACACTTCCCGCACATGAAGGAGTCAGGGGCATCGGCCGCGTCCCTGAACTCCCACATTGAGCAAGATGAGTGAGGAGCACTGAGTGGGCACTGCGCGGTGGGGTGGTGGGTGGTGGGGGTTATTATCTGGAGCTACGGGGAATGGACATCTGTCACAGTGAAACGTTCACTATTAAAACATGTCACACCTCATACATGTGAAGCCACTGTCATGTTAATCTTCACAGTCGGCCTGTCCGCACCCCCGTACCCTGTCGCTATCTGCCAGCCCGGCCCCCCAATCTCAGTGTTCCAAGATCAAAAGCCCCTCACTGCAGACCCTGATCCAAAGGTGGGTGCAAGCGCATTGTCAACAAAAAGACAGGAGTCAGACATTAGCAGAAATTGAGGCGCACCAGATCATTCCTCAGAATGAGTTATCATCACTCTCCTGGCCTTATATGGTGACCCATTGGGTGGGGGGATTGGCAGGGGCGGGGGGGGGGGGGGGGGGGGGGGATGGGAGAAGGTTGGAGAGAGCAGGACAATGGAGGAGCAGAAATGGGGGGGGGGGGGTCCATGTTGAGCTGACGGACACAACCTCCTCCAAGGAGAATCTGGAGACAGTGAGTCCCTTCCTGGTCCCTTTGGCATGTTGGACCCTTGCAGCCACCTGTCCTTCATCCTGCACTTCCACCTCGGGCTCATCCTCTCCTGGACCGCCCCATTCTCCTCCTCAGATGAGAATGCATGTCCCTCCATCTCCTCCTGTCACCCCGCTGCTGTGCCAGATTGTGGAGGGCACAGTAGACCACCAGAAAGTGGGAGATCCTCTGGGGGTATACTGTAGAGTACCGCCACAGTGGTCAAGGCATCGGAACCACATCTTAAGCAACCGCTCAATGACAGCAGGTGGCAACATTGGCCTCATTGCATCAGGTCTCCGCCCTGGCGTCATCGGCCCTTGTCCTCCACGAACCAACCCGTCATCCTGGGTTGGTCGTCAAAGACACCAGGGATCTTTAGGTGCCCCAGATGTAGCTGTCATGCACGCTCCCAGGGTAGTAGAGACACACATGCATGATTCGGAGGCGATGGTCACACACGATCTAAACATTCACAGAGTGGAACACCTTCCTATTAATACGGGGAACACCCTTCAGTCCTGGCGCTCTCAGGGTAGCATGCGTCCCATCACTTGCCCACTGGGGCTTCCCGGTGATGGCAGCAAATCCTGCAGCGCGGTCACCTTTGTGGGCCTGATCCAGGTCAAAGGTGATATGATCTGATTCCCGGTCATTCAGAGCATCCGTCACCTCCCGGATACACCTGTGGGCTGAATATTGGGATATGCCACACAAGTTCCACCCCCCCTTGAGCTCTGGAATGGCCCAGTGACGTAAACGTTTAGTGCTGCAGTGAGTTTCACACCAATGGGAGCAGGTATCCTTCTCCTCCACGGGACGCCATGTCCGTGAGGGCTTGGCACAGGTGCAACACTGTGTCTCTGCTGAGAGGCGGCCTTCTGTGGCACATGCTGTCCGCAAGTTCATTGAATGAGCAACGCTGCCTGTGCACCTCGTGCCGTTGCTGGCTTCCCCTTCTGGGTCCCTCCTCACACTGATGAGGGGCTGGGTTTTCAGGGTGTGCAGTGGCTCCCCTGCACTTGAGAGTCCGCCTCCTGCCTGCGTAGGCACTGCTGCCTTCTATGGCATCTGCCTGCCTCAGCTGCCACAAGATTTCACTGCCCTCTGTCTTATCTCTCCTACATTTTATATCATACACATGTTCCATTGTTCAAAATCCCTCAAAGAGTAGGGACAATGTTTTTGGAGGTTTTCTAGTACTCTTCGGGAGGGTTTAAACTAATTTGGCAGGGGAATGGGAACCGGATCTGTAGTCCAGCAACTAAGGTAGACGATAGTCAGGACGCCAAAGCACGTAGTGATGCAGTGGGGAAGGTAACAATGACAAAGGAGAGTACTTGCAGGCAAGGAGATGGGTTGAAGTGTGTATACTTTAATGCAAGAAGCATCAGGAATAAGGTGGGTGAACTTAATGCATGGATCGGTACTTGGGACTACGATGTGGTGGCCATCACGGAAACTTGGATAGAAGAGGGGCAGAAATGGTTGTTGGAGGTCCCTGGTTATAGATGTTTCAACAAGATTAGGGAGGATGGTAAAAGAGGTGGGGGGGTGGCATTGTTAATTAGAGATAGTATAACAGCTGCAGAAAGGCAGTTCGAGGGGGATCTGCCTACTGAGGTAATATGGGTTGAAGTTAGAAATAGGAAAGGAGCAGTCACCTTGTTGGGAGTGTTCTATAGGCCCCCCAATAGCAGCAGAGATGTGGAGGAACAGATTGGGAAACAGATTCTGGAAAGGTGCAGAAGTCACAGGGTAGTAGTCATGGGCGACTTCAACTTCCCAAACATTGAGTGGAAACTCTTTAGATCAAATAGTTTGGATGGGGTAGTGTTTGTGCAGTGTGTCCAGGAAGCTTTTCTAACACAGTATGTAGATTGTCCGACCAGAGGGGAGGCCATATTGGATTTAGTACTTGGTAATGAACCAGGGCAGGTGATAGATTTGTTAGTGGGGGAGCATTTTGGAGGTAGTGACCACAATTCTGTGACTTTCACTTTAGTAATGGAGAGGGATAGGTGCGAGCAACAGGGCAAGGTTTATAATTGGGGGAAGGGTAAATACAATGCTGTCAGACAAGAATTGAAGTGCAGAAGTTGGGAACATAGGCTGTCAGGGAAGGACACAAGTGAAATGTGGAACTTGTTCAAGGATCAGGTACTGCGTGTCTTTGATATGTATGTCCCTGTCAGGCAGGGAAGAGATGGTCGAGTGAGGGAACCATGGTTGACAAGAGAGGTTGAATGTCTTGTTAAGAGGAAGAAGGAGACTTGTGTAAGGCTGAAGAAACAAGGTTCAGACAGTGCGCTGGAGGGATACAAGATAGCCAGGAGGGAACTGAAGAAAGGGATTAGGAGAGCTAAGAGAGGGCATGAAAAATCTTTGGCGGGTAGGATCAAGGAAAACCCCAAGGCCTTTTACACATACGTGAGAAATATGAGAATGACTAGAGTGAGAGTAGGTCCGATTAAGGACAGTAGCGGGAGATTGTGTATTGAGTCTGAAGAGATAGGAGAGGTCTTGAACAAGTATTTTTCTTCAGTATTTACAAATGAGAGGGGCCATATTGTTGGAGAGGACAGCGTGAAGCAGACTGATAAGCTTGAGGAGATACTTGTCAGGAAGGAAGATGTGTTGCGCGTTTTGAAAAACTTGAGGATAGACAAGTCCCCCGGGCCTGACGGGATATATCCAAGGATTCTCTGGGAAGCAAGAAATGAAATTGCAGAGCCGTTGGCAATGATCTTTTCGTCCTCGCTGTCAACAGGGGTGGTACCAGAGGATTGGAGAGTGGCGAATGTCGTGCCCCTGTTCAAAAAAGGGAATAGGGATAACCCTGGGAATTACAGGCCAGTTAGTCTTACTTCGGTGGTAGGCAAAGTAATGGAAAGGGTACTGAGGGATAGGATTTCTGAGCATCTGGAAAGGCATTGCTTGATTAGGGATAGTCAGCACGGATTTGTGAGGGGTAGGTCTTGCCTTACAAGTCTTATTGAATTCTTTGAGGAGGTGACCAAGCATGTGGATGAAGGTAGAGCAGTGGATGTAGTGTACATGGATTTTAGTAAGGCATTTGATAAGGTTCCCCATGGTAGGCTTATGCAGAAAGTAAGGAGGCATGGGATAGTGGGAAATTTGGCCAGTTGGATAACAAACTGGCTAACCGATAGAAGACAGAGAGTTGTGGTGGATGGCAAATATTCAGCCTGGAGCCCAGTTATCAGTGGCGTACCGCAGGGATCAGTTCTGGGTCCTCTGCTGTTTGTGATTTTCATTAACGACTTGGATGAGGGAGTTGAAGGGTGGGTCAGTAAATTTGCAGATGATACGAAGATTGGTGGAGTTGTGGATAGTGAGGAGGGCTGTTGTCGGCTTCAAAGAGACATAGATAGAATGCAGAGCTGGGCTGAGAAGTGGCAGATGGAGTTTAACCCTGACAAGTGTGAGGTTGTCCATTTTGGAAGGACAAATCTGAATGCGGAATACAGGGTTAATGGTAGGGTTCTTGGCAATGTGGAGGAGCAGAGAGATCTTGGGGTCTATGTTCATTGTTCTTTGAAAGTTGCCACTCAAGTGGATAGAGCTGTGAAGAAGGCCTATGGTGTGCTAGCGTTCATTAGCAGAGGGATTGAATTTAAGAGCCGTGAGGTGATGATGCAGCTGTACAAAACCTTGGTCAGGCCACATTTGGAGTACTGTGTGCAGTTCTGGTCACCTCATTTTAGGAAGGATGTGGAAGCTTTGGAAAAGGTGCAAAGGAGATTTACCAGGATGTTGCCTGGAATGGAGAGTAGGTCATACGAGGAAAGATTGAGGGTGCTAGGCCTTTTCTCATTAGAACGGAGAAGGATGAGGGGCGACTTGATAGAGGTTTATAAGATGATCAGGGGAATAGATAGAGTAGACAGTCAGAGACTTTTTCCCCGGGTGGAACACACCATTACAAGGGGACATAAATTTAAGATAAATGGTGGAAGATATAGAGGGGATGTCAGAGGTAGGTTCTTTACCCAGAGAGTAGTGGGGGCATGGAATGCACTGCCTGTGGTAGTAGTTGAGTCGGAAAATTTATGGACCTTCAAGCGGCTATTGGATAGGTACTTGGATTAGGGTAGAATAAGGGAGTGTAGGTTAACTTCTTAAGGGCAGCACGGTAGCATTGTGGATAGCACAATTGCTTCACAGCTCCAGGGTCCCAAGTTCGATTTCGACTTGGGTCACTGTCTGTGTGGAGTCTGCACATCCTCCCCGTGACTGCGTGGGTTTCCTCCGGGTACTCCGGTTTCCTCCCACAGTCCAAAGATGTGCAGGTTGGGTGGATTGGCCATGACAAATTGACCAAAATTCTATGATTAACCTAGGACAAAAGTTCGGCGCAACATCGTGGGCCGAAGGGCCTGTTCTGTGCTGTATTTCTCTATCTCTATCTCAATGTATTCCTATCAACTGTACCCCATCCCTTCAAGTATAAACACCTCAATCAAATCACCCCTGAATTTCCTGTATTTTAACAAAAAATGGCCCAACCTTTATATTTATACCAGGCAGGAGCCTAGTAAGTCTGCACTGTATCCTATTTGCCCGAAATCGTCTTATGCAAGATCCCAGAGCCACATACAGCACTCACAACTGTGGTTTTTAATAAAGGTTTTAGATAACTTTACCACTGCATCTCAACTTTTATATTCTGTATCTCTTTCCATAAAATCAGGGATTCTTTTTTAAAATAAATTTAGTGTACTCAATTAATTTTTCCAATTAAGGGGCAATTTAGCGTGACCAGTCCACCTACTCTGCACATCTGTGGGTTGTGGGGGCGAAACCCATGCAAAAACGGGGAGAATGTGCAAACTCCACACGGCCTGTGACCCAGAGCCAGGATCGAACCTGGCACCTCGACGCCCTGAGGCAGCAGTGCTAACCACTATGCCGCCGTGCTGCCCCAAAATCCAGTATTCTATTAGATTTTATTATGAGCTTTTCCACTTGAAATCTGTTTTAAAGGCTCATGAACCTGAACCCCCAGATCCCTCTGCTCATCCACGTCACCTAGCGTTGATCTGTTGTGACCACCCCAGGTGAGGTTCAATAGTTATTGATCCAGGAAAGGCCTCTCTATTTGTCACCATCGGCTGGGTACCCTCAAAGTGTTACAATCCCAGGTGAGGAGGGATGACTGGCTCCAAGTCTTTACTCACCCCACCCTCTACTGGTAGCACAAGCTTTCATCTCACAAGATCCCCTTTCCCTTGGATATCTTTTCCAGACCTAATGGTCATGTTTAAAAAGCAGCCAATTTAACCAGTCTTGAGTTAAAATACATCTAAAAGGGTAAGGAGAAGTGGTAAAATGCATGCATCTACATTCATACGGATTAGAAGTAGGAATTGAATCCAATAGTAAGTAATTATAAATAAAATACTGTATGGAACTGTCCTTGATTTGTAAGGAGTAGATGATGAAGCATTGCAGCTGTTATGAATTGGGTTCAGGATAGTTTACTTCTGCTTGTGAATAGTTTATTCTTCAATTTAGGTGTAGTAGTTCCTTTCTCGAGCCGCAATCCTTTTTTGCTGGTTGGTTGACTTCCACAGTCAGCGAGAGAGTTTTAGATATTCATGCAAAAGATAGTTATTTTTGAAGAGGTCCTGCTTTGGTTACTGTGGAAAACTTCCAGCTGGCTTTCCTCACAGCACAGAAAGACTGACAGACATATGTCAACAGGCAGGCAAGCAACAAGCTTTTAATCCCGTTCTTTGTTTATTCCAAAGAGGAAACAGAACAGACTAGTTGTACTAGCCAATTACACCAAGTGTCTTCAAGATGGGATGGCAATTATGTTCCTTTGGCTTTACCAGGGATGGTAATCAGTCTTTGGATTATTTTATAGATCATATCATAGATCATAGAATTTACAGTGCAGAAGGAGACCATTTGGCCCAACGAGTCTGCACCGTCCCTTGGAAAGAGCACCCTACCTAAGCCCACGCCTTCACCCTATCCTTGTAACCCAGAAACCCCACCTAACCTTTTGGACACTAAGGGGCAATTTAGCATGGCCAATCCTCCTAACCTGCACATCTTTGGACTGTGGGAGGAAACCGGAGCACCCAGAGGAAACTCATGCAGACATGGGGAGAAAGTGCAAACTCCATACAGACAGTCACCTGAGGCTGGAATTAGAAGTACTTGTCTGGAAACAGAGGGAAGGGTTCTATTATCCCTGAGAGAAACACACTAGCCATTCCTGTCAGTGGCTAACTGTACATTCTCAAAATTACAAATTTTATTAATCAAAATGTATCACATCACACTTACTGATATTGAATTCCATCTGCCACCTTATTGCCCGTTCCACCACCTTATCGATACCATTATGAATCCTGCTGATGTTCATTGTGGGGCATCCCAAATTCCAGAAGGGAAATTTTGGAATGCTGGCTCTTAACTATTTATTTTTGCAATTTTGAAATAATGTGAGAAAATAAATGAAACCCGGGGAGTTTACTAATGTAAATTATTCATATAATAAAATGTTTATCAAACGATAAAACACAACAAGAAAGGCAACAGTAAAGAACAGCATTTACGATTAACACCAACAATGGTAACCCAGACAGTGCACTTAAATTTACTCCCAATCCAAATCTATCTCCTTTCCTGAATGCCTAGAATACACCTTCCCCAAAACAGCATCCCATAGGTTTCAATGCCAAGAGCCAGCCAAATCACTACACAGGACCTGTAGCTCTCTTTTGGGGAACCTATTTTGTAGTTCAGAGTAGAACCTTTGGTGTCTCACACAGACAGACTTGTTTCTTTCTTTCCTGAACAACAGCTGGATTTTGTGAGAGCCCTGCTTTGCAATTGGGCGTGGTTATGATCTAGATACCTGGACTGCTAGTCTCCACTTTGCTTAACAAAGTACCTGTTTCACCCTGTTACTGGACTAATCTGTGTCTCAAAAGTCCTCCATGCAGTCAGATTTATATCATTTTCATTTTTATCCAATTCCTTACTTTTCATTTCATTCCAACTTCATAACACCGCTTCTTTAGAAATGAAATATCATAATTAAAAGTGGATTCCATTTCTCACCAGTTCTAATTTATCTCAAATTAAAAACATCAAAACCATGCACTAACAGGAAACACCCAAAGTGTTCACAAATGAGGTCCACATCAGTTCTTTTAAATCCTTGATAGTGCATAAGCAATGATGTTCTCTCTCACAGCCATGGGAACAATTTTCAAGCTAAGTAGTTGAAATAATAAACTCCATCAATGTAACCGGTGTTCCAATTCTGAAACCTTTTCAGAAATTTCAAGGGGTAATGCTCCGTAAAGACAACTGTCTCAAGTACTACCAGCCACAAAAGACACTAAGTGCTGTGATGTAAATACCAAACTCAAGGTTTCCTTTCAAAGAATGAAGAACAAAGAAAAATTACAGCATAGGAACAGGCCCTTCAGCCCTCCAAGCCTGCGCCGATCCAGATCCTCTATCTAAAATTGTCACCTATTTTCCCAGAATCTGTATCCCTCTGCTCCCTGCCCGTTCATGTATCTGTCTAGATACATCTTAAATGAAGCTTTTTTGCCTGCCTCTACCCACTCCACCAGCAATACGTTCCAGGCACCCAGCACCCTCTGCGTAAAGAACTTTCCACGCATATCCCGTTTAAACTTTTCCCCTCTCACCTTGAACCCGTGACCCCTAGTAATTGAGTCCCCCACTCTGGGAAAAAGCTTCTTGCTATCCACCCTGTCTATACCTCTCATGATTTTGTGGACCTCAATGGGGTCCCCGCTCAACCTCCGTCTTTCTAATTAATATAATCCTAATCTACTCAACCTCTCTTCATAGCTAGCACCCTCCATACCAGGCAACATTCTGGTGAACCTCCTCTGCACCTTCTCCAAAGCATCCACATCCTTTTTGTAATGTGGCGACCAGAACTGTACGCAGTATTCCAAATGTGGCCTAACCAAAGTCCTATACAACTGTAACATGACCTGCCGACTCTTGTACTCAATACCCCGTCCGATGAAGGCAAGCATGCTGTATGCCTTCTTGACCACTCAATCGACCTGCGTTGCCACCTTCAGGGTACAATGGCCCTGAACTCCCAGATCTCTCTGGACATCAATTTTCCCCAGGACTCTTTCAGTGACCGTATAGTCCGCTCTTGAATTGGATCTTCAAAATGCATCATTTGCATTTGCCTGGATTGAACTCCATCTGCCATTTCTCCGCCCTACTCTCCAATCTATCTATATTTTGCTGTATTCTCTGACAGTCCCCTTCACTATCTGCTACTCCAACAATCTTAGTGTCATCTGCAAACTTGCTAATCAGACCACCTATATCTTCCTCCAGATCATTTATGTATATCACAAACAACAGTGGTCCGAGCACGGATTCCTGTGGAACACCACTGGTCACAGTTCTCCATTTTGAGAAACTCCCTTCCACTACTACTCTCTGTCTCCTGTTGCCCAGCCAGTTCTTTATCCATCTAGCTAGTACACCCTGGACACCATGAGACTTCACTTTCTCCATCATCCTACCATGGGGAACCTTATGAAATGCCTTACTGAAGTCCATGTATATGACATCTACAGCCCTTCCCTCATCAATCGACTTTGTCACTTCCTCAAAGAATTCTATTAAGTTGGTAAGACATGATCTTCCCTGCACAAACTATGTTGCCTATCATTGATAAGTCTATTTTCTTCCAAATGTGAATAGATCCTATTTTCTTCCAAATGGGAATAGATCCTATCCCTCAGTATCTTCTCCAGCAGCTTCCTTACCACTGACGTCAGGCTCACCGGTCTATAATTACCTGGATTATCCCTGCTACCCTTTTTAAACAAGGGGACAACATTGCAATTATCCAGTCCTCCGGTACCTCACCCGTGTTCAAGGATGCTGCAAAGATATCTGTTAAGGCCCCAGCTATTTCCCCTCTCACTTCCCTCAGTAACCCGGGATAGATCCCATCCAGACCTGGGACTTGTCCACCTTGATGCCTATTAGAATACCCAACACATCCTCCCTCCTTTTGCCGACTTGACCTAGAGTAATCAAATATCTATCCCTAACCTCAACATCCGTCATGTCCCTCTCCTCGGTGAATACCGATGCAAAGTACTCGTTAAGAATCTCACCCATTTTTTCTGACTCCATGCATAACTTTCCTCCTTTGTCCTTGAGTGGGCCAACCCTTTCTCTAGTTACCCTCTTGCTCCTTATATATGTATAAAAGGCTTTGGAATTTTTCTTAACCCTGCTTGCTAAAGGTATTTCATGACCCTTTTTAGGGTCATGAAATACTCAAATCCTCATCAAATCCTCATTTCAGATTGGCCCTACATTCCCGATATTCTTCCAAAGCTTCGTCAGTCTTCAGTCACTCCGACCTTATGTATGCTTCCTTTTTTCTCTTAGCTAGTTTCTCAATTTCACCTGTCATCCATGATTCCCTAACCTTGCCATTTCTATCCCTCATTTTCACAGGGACATGTCTGTCCTGCATTCTAATCAACCTCTCTTTAAAAGCCTCCCACATATCAAATCTGGATTTACCTTCAAACAGCTGCACCCAATCCACATTCCCCAGCTCCTGCCAAATTTTCGTGTAGTTGACCTTTCCCCAATTTAGCACTCTTCATTGAGGACCACTCTTGTCTTTGTCCATGAGTATTATAAAACTTACGGAATTGTGATCACTATTCCCAAAGTAATTCCCGACTGAAACTTCAACCACCTGGCCGGGCTCATTCCCCAACACCAGGTCCAGAATGGCCCCTTCCCGAGTTGGACTATTTGCATACTGCTCTAGAAAACCCTCCTGGATGCTCCTTACAAATTCTGCTCCATCTAGACCTCTGACACTAAGTGTATCCCAGTCAATGTTGGGAAAATTAAGATCTCCAATCACCACCACCCTGTTGCTCCTACATCTTTCCATAATCTGTTTACATATCTGTACCTCTATCTCACGCTCGCTGTTGGGAGGTCTGGAGTACAGCCCCAACATTGTCACCACACCCTTCCTATTTCTGAGCTCTGCCCATATCGTCTCACTGCTCGAGTCCTCCATAGTGCCCTCCTTCAGCACAGCTGTGATATCCTCTCTGACCAGTAATTCAACTCCTCCACCACTTTTACCTCCCTCTCTATCCCACCTGAAGCATCGATATCCTGGGATATTTAGTTGCCAATCATGTCCTTACCTCAACCAAGTCTCAGTAATAGCAATAACATCATACTCCCAGGTACTAATCCAAGCTCTAAGTTCATCTGCCTTACATACTACACTTCTTGCATTAAAACAAATGCACCTCAGACCACCAGACCCTTTGTGTTTATCATCTGCTCCCTGTCTACTCTTCCCCTTAGTCACGCTGACTCCATGATCTAGTTCCTTACAGGCTTTAGTTATTACCTCCTTACTGTCCACTAACCTCCTCATTTGGTTCCCATCCACCTGCCACATTTGATGGTGGAATATTTCTATTGCTGAGGAATTAATTTCCTTGACAAATAACCTACAGGTTTTTCAATTCCAGTGGAATCCTCTTGCAACAATCTTTTCCCACCCCTCCCTGCCCCTGCCAATATCAGTAACACCCACAGCCATTTTAAACGGTTTGTCAAAATATAGTATGGCTAACACTGGCGCTGTTGTCAGTACCATTTTCACATTTTTTGCAGTTTGGCAGTGTACTGTCCAGTCAAATTTTTTACTCATTAAGAGGCCCATTAGTGGTGCCATCACACCGCTAAATTTCGGTAAAATCCATGCAATGAAATGAAAATCTCTTATTGTCATGAGTAGGCTTCAATTAAGTTACTATGAAAAGCCCCTAGTCGCCACATTCCGGCGCCTGTCCGGGGAGGCTGGTACGGGAATCGAACCGTGCTGCTGGCCTGCTTGGTCTGCTTTAAAAGCCAGCGATTTAGCCCAGTGAGCTAAACCAGCCCCAATCCCAGAAATCTCAACGATACTTCTCTACTTTTATACTCCATTCCTTTTGCAATAAACACTGACATTCCATTTACCTTTCTTATTACATTTTGTACCTGCACACAGACTTCTGCAATTCATGAACAAAGGCACCCAGATCCCTCTGCCCAGACGCATTTTGAATTTCCTTTCCATTTAGATAATAATTTGTCTGACTATTTTTTCGGACAAAATAGTATTAAACTACATCTGCCTAATTTTGGCCCAATCTCCAAGCCTATCTATATCCATCTTTAAAATCTGTATCTCCTCTTCACTTCCAGCTTTTCAACCTATTTTAAGTATCATCTGCAAATGTTTCTGTGTTACACTCTATCCCTGCCAGCGGATCATTTATATAGAGTGTCAACAGTTGAGGTCTGAGGACTGAACCCTGCTGCAGCCCACTAATTACAGTTTGTCAGCCAGAGAATGACCCATTTAATCTGACCCTCTGCCTTCTGTCAATCAAACAATCCTCAATCCAATCTAGTATTCTACCACCAACCCCCTGTGATCTCACCTTCTGAATCAATTGTTTATGCGGCACCTTGTCAAATGCCTTCTGGAAGTCTAGATATACCACATCCACAAGTTCCTCATTATCTACCTTGCTGGTTATGTCCTCAAAGATGTCAACCAAGTTTGTCAAGCATGACTTACCTTTCATAAAACCGTGCTAACAACGTGGTGGATTGAGCTTTGTCTTTCCAAATGTTCAGTCATCTTCTCCTTAATGATTGATTCCAACAAATTCCCCACCTCAGCGGTCAAGCTAACCAGCCTATGTCTTCCTCTTTTGCCTCTCTCCCTTTTTGAACAAGGGAGTTACATTAGCGTGTTTCCAATCCACCGGACCTTTCCCAAATCCAGGGAATTTTGAAATATCAAATGCATCCACTATCGCTGCTGCCAACTCCTTTAGTACCCTAGTGTGCAGGCCTTCAGGTCCCGAGAATTATCTGCCTTAGGGTGCAGGCCATCAAGACCTGAAGAATTACCTGCCTTTAGTCCCATTAGTTTATTATCCCTCGTAATGGTTATTGCATTAAGTTCCTCTGCATTCACTCCAGTGTTTGGAAAATTGTTATTATCCTCTACAGTGAAGACAGAGGCAAAATATTGGTTCAGTGCCCCGCCATCTCTGTGTTCCCCATTATTACCTCACCAGTTTCATCCACTAAAGGGCCAACATTTACTTTAGCTATTCTCTTCCTCTTTACATACAAATAGAAGTTCTTGGTATTAATGTTAATGTTTTCTGCTAGTTTCCTTTCATAGTTCATCTTAGCTTTTTTGATTCTATTTTTAGTAGCTTTTTGCTGACTCAATGGGCGGGATTCTCCGACCCCCTCCCGACGGGTCGGAGAATCGCCGGGGGTCGGTGTGAATCCTGCCCCCACCGGCCTCCGAATTCTCCGACCCCCCAAAAGTCGCAAGGTATGAATCGCACTGCCTGCCTCGGAGAATGGCGGGGACCGGCGCAACGCTATGGACCCCGGGACTGCCCGAATTCTCCTGGACGGATGGCCCAAAGTCCCGCCAACGTGACCACGGGTCACGCCGGCGTAAATCGAACCACCTATATAACGGCATCAACCAGTGCTGATGGTTGATGCCGGACAGCGTGGGGGTAGGTCACGGCGTGGGGTAGCCGTAGGAGAAGTGACGGCGTGGCCGCAGTCGGTGTGCGGGGAAGGTGTGTGTGTTTGTGGAGGGGGTGTGTCTGTGTGTGTGTGTGTGTGTGGGGGGGGGGGGGGGGGAGGGGTGTGAGGGGGGGAGAGGGCGAGTGCCTGGGAGGGGGGAGAGGGCGAGTGCCGGGGTGAGGGGGCGAGTGCCGGGGTGAGGGGGGAGAGGGCGAGTGCCGGGGTGAGGGGGCGAGTTCTGGGGAGGGGAGAGAGGGTGAGTGCCGGGGAGGGGGCGAGTGCTGGTGAGGGGGCGAGTGCCTGGGAGGGGGGAGAGGATGAGGGAGCGGATGAGAAGGCGAGTGCTAGGGTGAGGGGGCGAGTGCCAGGGAGGGGGTGAGTGCTGGGGTGAGGGGGCGAGTGCCTGGGAGGGGGGAGAGGATGAGGGAGCGGATGTGTGTGTGTGTGGGGGGGTGGGGGGGGGGGGGCCGAGTGCCGGGGTGAGGGGCCGAGTGCCGGGGTGAGGGGCCGAGTCGCGGGGTGAGGGGCCGAGTGCCGGGGTGAGGGGCCGAGTGCCGGGGTGAGGGGCCGAGTGCCGGGGTGAGGGGCCGAGTGCCGGGGTGAGGGGCCGAGTGCCGGGGTGAGGGGCCGAGTGCCGGGGTGAGGGGCCGAGTGCCGGGGTGAGGGGCCGAGTGCCGGGTGAGTGGGGAGAGGGCGAGTGCCGGGATGAGGAGGCGAGTGCCAGGGAGGGGGGGGAGGGGGGAGAGGGCGAGTGCCGGGATGAGGAGGCGAGTGCCAGGGTGAGGGGGCGAGTGCCAGGGAGGGGGCGAGTGCCGGGGTGAGGGGGCGAGTGCCGGGGTGAGGGGGGAGAGGGCAAGTGCCGGGGTGAGGAGGCGAATGCCAGGGTCAGGGGGCGAGTGCCAGGGAGGGGGTGAGTGCCGGGGTGAGGGGGGAGAGGGCGCGTGCCCGGATGAGGAGGCGAGTGCCAGGGTGAGGGGGCGAGTGCCAGGGAGGGGGCGAGTGCTGGGGTGAGGGGGGAGAGGCCGAGTGCCGGAGTGAGGGGGCGAGTTCTGGGGAGGGGAGAGAGGGCGAGTGCCGGGGAGGGGGCGAGTGCCGGGGTGAGGGGCGAGTGCTGGGGTGAGGGGGCGAGTGCCTGGGAGGGGGGAGAGGATAAGGGAGGTTGTCCGCCTGGCCAGGTGCCAGCTTCCAACAGACGCAACCATGCAACACATGGCACCTGGCTGCGGGGGGGGGGGGGGGGGGGGGGGGGAGGGGGGGTACGGGCAATGCTGACATGCCGTCATCCCGTCCCCCCCCCTGCAGGCCATTATGTTTGCTGATCAGCGGCGATGTTGGCCGCTGTCGCGGCAGCCGCACTTCTACATGTTGACCTGGGGGAGGAGGAGGAGAGTACCAGGGAGGCGGCGGAGGCTGCCGCAGAGGAGCAGGTGGCAGCCGCCCAGGCTGAAGGGCCACCTGCCCAACAGGACGAGGAGGAGGCGGAGGAGGTGGTGGCGCCATGGCGACGGAGACGCCCGATGAGGCTCCGTGTGTAATGACCCCGCTCGTCATACCAGGGCCTCACGGACCAGGCATGTAGGAGGAGACTCCGGATGAACCGGGAAACCGTGGCACACATCTGCCACCTGATGGCACACCTGGCACCGCGTGGCACTGGGGGAGGACACCCTCTCCCCGTGTCCGTCAAGGTTACAGTAGCCCTGAACCTTTATGCCACGGGGTCATCCAGGCGCTGAGTGGGGACCTGTCCGGAATCTCGCAGACATCGGTGCACCAGTGCATCTGTGCAGTGACAGACGCCCTATATGCCATTACAGACTGCTGCATCCAGTTCCCTGTGGACTGGGCCAGCCAGGATGCCCGGGCAGCGGGCTTCGCTGCCATGCCCGGGTTTCCCATGGTCCAGCGCGCGATCGATGGGATGCACGTCGCCGTGCGGCCACCTGGAGATAACAGGGCCGTGTTCACAAATAGGAAGGGGACCTATTCCATGAACATTCAGGTGGTCTGCGACCATCGCATGATGATTCTGCATGTCTGCACCCGATACCCGGGCAGTGTACGTGACTCATACATATTGGGGCAGTCTTACATCCCCGGCATGTTCAAGAGATGCACCCCACGGCTGACGGGCTGGGTGCTGCTCGACAGGGGTTACCCATTGCGGTCGTGGCTGATGACGCCTATACGGAGGCCACAGACTGACGCGAAGAACGGATACGATGCCCATGCAGCGACCAGGGGTGTGATAGAGAGGTGCTTTGGGCTGCTAAATATGCGTTTCAGGTGCCTGGACCGCTCTGGAGGGGCCCTCCAGTACCCACCAGATAGTGTCGGCCACATCATTGTGGTGTGCTGCATCCTGCACAACATAGCCCAGCAGAGGGGCGATGTGCCGCAGGCAGAGGAGGAGGAAGTGGAGGAGCAGCAGGACGAGGTTCAGTCCTCCCCAGATGAGGAGGATGGGGGCAATGGTCAGGACAGACGGGCTGGACATGGAGGGGAGGCTGCCCACCGTTACCGGCTGTGGCAGCAGGCACGGGATGGGCTGATAGCCGCCCGGTTCACTGACTAGGGGGGCGTGAGAATCGCCGAGTATGGGCACAAACCGCACACCACAACACCAGCCCACCACCCTCACCCCCCCCCCCCACCCACCCACCACAAACACTCTCACCCTCCACCGACCCACCACCAACACCCTCAACCCCCCCAACCACCCACCACCAACAACACCCTCACCCCCCACCCTCCCACCACCAACACCCTCACCCCCCCACCCACCACCGATACCCTCAACCCCACCCGCATGCACACCACCCCTCCATTGCACATCCACCTGCAGCGCATGGTCCCGTTGTCTGCCCGGGGGGTTGGCGAGGGCGACCCTGGGGTGGGGGGGGGGGGGGGGGACATGCTCACCTGGGGCCGACGTAACACCACCCCTCACACACACACACGCACTGGCGTTCACCTCACACCACAGCCCCGCACGCTTCGGACAGAGCACAAAGGCAGATTAGCATGTGTGAAAGTGATTTTAATGACAAACAGTCCATACACGTGCCCTAGCCCCTATAACCCGTCTGTGTCCTGCACCCGTGCCAACTTACTCAGTGTCTAATTGTCTGGCCTTATGGGCCCTTTGACTACGTCTGGGTGTTTCCCCAGACGGTACAGCAGGACTGGAGGTGGACTCCTGTGATTCCTGCCCTGTGACTCGGGATCCCTTTGGCGGCCGTTTCCTGGGGTGGCCCGGCCTAGATGGGCCAGGCTGCGGCTAGGGGGACTGGGATGGCGAGCTGCCAGCCTGTCCTGCCCGTTGCCCACCAGATGCACCTGGGACGGAAGTGGGGAGAATCTGAAGTGTCGCGGCGCTCCGGTGCCTCCCCTACAGGGGGACCTGGAACGGGCCCCAGCACCTCCTCCTCCCTTGGTGTGCCCAATGACCCCCGGGCCCCTACATGGGTCGAGGATGCGAATGAACCGAGCATCCGATGCCCCCCCGACACCTGGCGCGCTGCCAGTCCTGGAGGCCCGCCCTGGTATCAACAAGGGTCTGCAAGTTTGCGGCCATGGAGCTCAGGGAATTGGCCATCCCTGTCCGTGTCTGGGCGACGCTGGACAGCACCTGGGCAATGGCACCAATGGCCCCAGCGATGGCCTGCTGAGACTGGGCCACTGCCTGCAGAGACTGGGCCACTGCCTGCAGAGACTGGGCCACTGCCTGCAGAGACTGGGCCACTGCCTGCAGAGACTGGGCCACTGCCTGCAGAGACTGGGCCACTGCCTGCAGAGACTGCGCCACTGCCTGCAGAGACTGCGCCACTGCCTGCAGAGACTGCGCCACTGCCTGCAGAGACTGGGCCACTGCCTGCTGAGACTGGGCCACTGCCTGCAGAGACTGGGCCACTGCCTGCAGAGACTGGGCCACTGCCTGCAGAGACTGGGCCACTGCCTGCAGAGACTGGGCCACTGCCTGCAGAGACTGGGCCACTGCCTGCAGAGACTGGGCCACTGCCTGCAGAGACTGGGCCACTGCCTGCAGAGACTGGGCCACTGCCTGCAGAGACTGGGCCACGGGCTGCTGAGACTGGGCCATGGCCTGCTGAGACTTGGCCACGGCGTGGAGCGCCTCTACCGACTGCCGCTGGCTCTGGCTCATGGCTTTCTGTGAGAGAGCAGCCATGTCCTGGCCCACAGACGCCGTCTGCACGGAAAGCCCCAGGCCTTGCATACTGCTCCCCATGTCTGACACTGGCGCCCCCATGCCTCCACCGCGGACGCCACCCTTGCAGTTTCGGCCTGGGTGGCACGCATGACCAGCACCACTCCCAGCTCCTGGACTCAGGTGCACTCCTCCACCTGCGTTTGCAGCCGCTGCAAGCCAGCCGTCACCCACGTCGATCATCCCTGGTTCCGTGACTGCATCGGGTCTATGGGTGGGTGCGGTAACTCCAGGAACCCGGGACCCATCTGGGCGACAGATGGTTGCTGGGGCCGGCCTGCCCTCCGATCGCCCGGTCCCTCTGCTGTTCCTACCTCCAGCTGCTTTATCGGTACGGCTGTGTTGTGCGCACCAGTGAGTGTACCAGAAGCCTCATCACTAAAGTGCCCAACCGAGGTGAGTGTCTCTGTGATGGTGGAGGGTGTTGGAGATAGCAGTGGCGTTGTGTCGTGATCATCGTCCGACCCAGAATCTACGGTCTCCTGGGATGGTGGTAACTGTCCACCCGTCCACTGTGTGTCGGTATCCTGTGTGTCGGTATCCTGTGTGTTGGTGTCATGTGTGTCGGTGTCCCGGGTAGTGGTATCACGGGTAGCTGTGTTCTGGGTAGGGGTGTCCTGGGTAGTGGTGTCTTGGGTTGGGGTTTCCTGGGTAGGGTTGTCCTGGGTCGGCTGTGACGGGGGCCTGTGGCAGCCTTCCGCGTCGCTGGGTGTCGCACGCCTGCATCGCCGCACTCGCACGAGACGGGGGCGGCGTCTCCATGCTGTTCCGGGCCTGTCCCTGTCTCGTGGCCGCCCTGGGGCATCCTGTGGGCGGTCGGCATCTGCAGGGATGTGTGCCTCGATGTTTAGTCCTGCAATACGCAAAACGGCATTCATGGTTAGACACACAGGCGGTGATCGGGGGATATGGGGGAGGGGGGATATGGGGGAAGTGGGACGGGCAGTGGGGGGTCTCACTTGGTGGTGCTCCCCCGACCTCTGCATCGGCAACCTCCTGGTCCTTTGGTCCACCTGCCAGCTAATATTTTTCTGATTTGATTTAGACAGATAGAGATAGAGAAATACAGCACAGAATAGGCCCTTCAGCCCACGATGTTGTGCCGAACTTTTGTCCTAGGTTAATCATAGAATTTTGGTCACTAAGGGCAATTTATCATGGCCAATCCACCTAACCTGCACATCTTTGGACTGTGGGAGGAAACCGGAGTACCCGGAGGAAACCCACGCACACACGGGGAGGATGTGCAGACTCCACACAGACAGTTACCCAAGTCGAAATCGAACTTGGGACCCTGGAGCTGTGAAGCAATTGTGCTATCCACAATGCTACCGTGCTGCCCTTAAGAAGAAGTTAATCTACACTCCATTATTCTACCATAATCCATGTACCTATCCAATAGCCGCTTGAAGATCCCAACGTTTCCGACTCAACTACTTCCACAGGCAGTGCATTCCATGCCCCCACTACTCTCTGGGTAAAGAACCTACCTCTGACATCCCCCCTATATCTACCACCATTTACCTTAAATTTATGTCCCCTTGTAATGGTTTGTTCCACCCGGGAAAAAGTCTCTGACTGTCTACTCTATCTATTCCCCTGATCATCTTATAAACCTCTATCAAGTCGCCCCTCATCCTTCTCCATTCTAATGAGAAAAGGCCTAGCACCCTCAACATTTCCTCGTAAGACCTACTCTCCATTCCAGGCAACATCCTGGTAAATCTCCTTTGCACCTTTTCCAAAGCTTCCACATCCTTCCTAAAATGAGGTAACCAGAACTGCACACAGTACTCCAAATGTGGCCTGACCAAGGTTTTGTACAGCTGCATCATCACCTCACGGCTCTTAAATTCAATCCCTCTGCTAATGAACGCTAGCACACCATAGGCCTTCTTCACAGCTCTATCCACTTGAGTGGCAACTTTCAAAGATCTATGAACATAGACCTCAAGATCTCTCTGCTCCTCTACATTCCCAAGAACCCTACCATTAACCCTGTATTCCGCATTCATATTTGTCCTTCCAAAATGGACAACTTCACACTTGTCAGGGTTAAACTCCATCTGCCACTTACTAGCCCAACGATGAATCCTATCTATGTCTCTTTGAAGCCGACAACAGCCCTCCTCACAATCCACAACTCCACCAATTTACGTATCATCTGCAAATTTACTGACCCACCCTTCAACTCCCTCATCCAAGTCGTTAATGAAAATCACAAACAGCAGAGGACCCAGAACTGATCCCTGAGGTATGCCACTAGTAACTGGGCTCCAGGCTGAATATTTGCCATCCAACACCACTCTCTGTCTTCTATCAGTTAGCCAGTTCGTTATCCAACTGGCCAAATTTCACACTACCCCATGCCTCCTTACTTTCTGCATAAGCCTACCATGGGGAACCTTATCAAATGCCTTACTAAAATCCATGTACACTACATCCACTGCTTTACCTTCATCCACATGCTTGGTCACCTCCTCAAAGAAGTCAATAAGACTTGTAAGGCAAGACCTACCCCTCACAAATCCGTGCTGACTATCTCTAATCAAGCAGTGTATTTCCAGATGCTCAGAAATCCTATCCCTCAGTATCCTTTCCATTACTTTGCCTACCACCGAAGTAAGACTAACTGGCCTGTAGTTCCCAGGGTTATCCCTATTCCCTTTTTTGAACAGGGGCACGACATTCGCCACTCTCCAATCCTCTGGTACCACCCCTGTTGACAGCAAGGATGAAAAGATCATTGCCAACGGCTCTGCAATTTCATTTCTTGCTTCCCATAGAATCCTTGGATATATCCCGTCAGGCCCGGGGGACTTGTCTATCCTCAAGTTTTTCAAAACGCCCAACATATTCCTTCCTAACAAGTATCTCCTCGAGCTTACCAGTTTGTTTCACACTGTCCTCTCCAACAATATGGCCCCTCTCGTTTGTAAATACTGAAGAAAAATACTTGTTCAAGACCTCTCCTGTCTCTTCAGACTCAATACACAATCTCCCGCTACTGTCCTTGATCGGACCTACCCTCGCTCTAGTCATTCTCACATTTCTCACTTATGTGGAAAAGGCCTTGGGGTTTTCCTTGATCCTACCCGCCAAAGATTTTTCATGCCCTCTCTTTGCTCTCCTAATCCCTTTCTTCAGTTCCCTCCTGGCTATCCCTCCAGCGCCCTGTCTGAACCTTGTTTCCTCAGCCTTACACAAGTCTCCTTCTTCCTCTTAACGAGACATTCAACCTCTCTTGTCAACCATGGTTCCCTCACTCGACCATCTCTTCCCTGCCTGACAGGGACATAGATATCAAAAACACACAGTACCTGTTACTTGAACAAGTTCCACATTTCACTTGTGTCCTTCCCTGACAGCCTATGTTCCCAACTTATGCACTTCAATTCTTGTCTGATAGCATTGTATTTACCCTTCCCCCAATTGTAAATCTTGCCCTGTTGCACGCACCTATCCCTCTCCGTTACTAAAGTGAAAGCCACAGAATTGTGGTCACTACCTCCAAAATGCTCCCCCACTAACAAATCTATCACCTGCCCTGGTTCATTACCAAGTACTAAATCCAATATGGCCTCCCCTCTGGTCGGACAATCTACATACTGTGTTAGAAAAGCTTCCTGGACACACTGCACAAACACTACCCCATCCAAACTATTTGATCTAAAGAGTTTCCACTCAATGTTTGGGAAGTTGAAGTCACCCATGACTACTACCCTGTGACTTCTGCACCTTTCCAAAATCTGTTTCCCAATCTGTTCCTCCACATCTCTGCTGCTATTGGGAGGCATATAGAAAACTCCCAATAAGGTGACTGCTCCTTTCCTATTTCTGACTTCAACCCATATTACCTCAGTAGGCAGATCCGCCTCAAACTGCCTTTCTGCAGCTGTTATACTATCTCTAATTAATAATGCCCCCCCCCCCACCTCTTTTACCCCAATCTTGTTGAAACATCTATAACCAGGGACCTCCAACAACCATTTCTGCCCCTCTTCTATCCTAGTTTCTGTGATGGCCACCACATCATAGTCCCAAGTACCGATCCATGCCTTAAGTTCACCCACCTTATTCCTGATGCTTCTTGCATTGAAGTATACACACTTCAACCAATCTCCTTGCCTGCAAGTACTCTCCTTTGTCAGGGTTACCTTCCCCACTGCATCACTACGTGCTTTGGCGTCCTGAATATCGGCTTCCTTAGTTGCTGGACTACAAATCCGGTTCCCATTCCCCTGCCAAATTAGTTTAAACCCTCCCAAAGACTACTAGAAAACCTCCCCCCCAGGATATTGGTGCCCCTCTGGTTCAGATGCAACCTGTCCTGCTTGTACAGGTCCCACCTTCCCCAGAATGCGCTCCAATTATCCAAATACCTGAAGCCCTCCCTGCTACACCATTCCTGCAGCCACGTGTTCAACTGCACTCTCTCCCTATTCCTAGCCTCGCTATCACGTGGCACCGGCAACAAATCAGAGATGACAACTCTGTCTGTCCTGGCCTTTAACTTCCAGCCTAACTCCCTAAACTTGTTTATTACCTCCACACCCCTTGTCCTACCTATGTCGTTGGTACCAATGTGCACCACGACTTCCGGCTCCCCCTTCAGGATCCTAAAGACACAATCCGAGACATCCCTGGCCCTGGCACCAGGGAGGCAACATACCTTCCGGGAGTCTCGCTCGCGACCACAGAATCTCCCATCTATTCCCTTAACCATTGAACCTCCTATTACTATTGCTTTTCTACGCTCCACCCTTCACTTCTGAGCCCCAGAGCCAGACTCAGTGCCAGAGAACTGGTCGCTAGGGCCTTCCCCCGGTAGGTCATCCCCCCCAACAGCATCCAAAACGGTATACTTGTTTTGAAGGGGAACAGCCACGAGGGATCCCTGCACTGTCTGCCTGTTAGTTTTATTTTCCCTGACTGTAACCCAGCTACTCTTGTCCAGTACCTTGGGTGTGGTTACCTCCCTGTAACTCTTCTCGATAACCCCCTCTGCCTCCCGGATGATCCGAAGTCATCCAGCTCCAGCTCCAGTTCCCTAACACAGTATCTGAGGAGCTGGAGTTGGGTGCATTTCCCTCAGGTATAGTCAGCGTGGACACCAGTGGTACCCCTCACCACCCACATCCTACAGGAGGAGCATGCAACTGCCCTAGCCTCCATCCCCTCTTACTTTACAGAATTAGCTGCCCCGTAGACCAACTGGACCTCCGCCCTCTGACTCTGTTTCCAGTCAGCTGTACTCTAAATTCCTGGCTCCCTTCACGCTCTTTGATAAATATAGGAAATGAAATGTAAGGAGCACCTTGCTCCCTCCTCACCTCACACCCTCAGTCACCAAACTCTCACTGTAGCACTCAAATGCAACAAGTTCAGCACTCCAGTGCAAATAAAGTCTGCACTGTAACTAGCTCAGATTTATACTGTGACTCTAGCCTCTGAAAAATGGCCTAATCCAATTAACTAATTAACAAGCTCCAGCTGCAAGTACCTACATGTAGAAACTTGTTTAAAGCTGATTCAAAATTCACCTTATGGACCAAACAGCAACTTTTAGTTAATTAACTAAATAAAAGAAATACTAGACTTTAAATTAAAATGAACCCTTATACTCCGTCAGTCACCAAACTCTCAATGTAGCACTCAAATGCAACCAGTTCAGCACTCCAGCAGGGTCGGAGAATCACCTGGGGCCGCCGAAAATCCCGCCCCCGCCGTGGCAGAGATTCTCCGCCACCCGGGAATTGGCGGGGGTGGGAATCACGCCCCGCCGATTGGCGAGCCCCCTGCGGTGATTCTCTGGCCCGCGATGGGCCGAAGTCCCGCTGTTTGGGAGGCCTCTCCCGCCGCCGAGGTTTGAACCACCTCTGGTGGCGGCGGGACCGGGCCCCCGGGGTCCTGGGGGGGGCGCGGGGCAATCGGACCCCGGGGGGTGCCTCCACGGTGGCCAGGCCCGCGATCGGGGGCCCCCCGATCGGCGGGCGGGCCAGTGCCTTGGGGGCACTCTTTCTCCTCCGCCGTCGCCACGGCTTCCGCCATTGCGGAAGCGGAAGAGAATCCCCCAGCGCCGGGCTCCGGCACCTTTGGGGAGGCCCGACGCCGGAGTGCTTGGCGCCACTCCCCTACGCCAGGACCCCCTGTCCCGCCGGGTAGGGAAGAATGCCGCCCCAGGTACTTGGTAACATTTATATCATTTTCTGATTATCCTCTAATAAATTGCTACCCTCTCCTTTGAGCTTGTATTTGAAAAATCTCTTTAATGATATATTTGTGGGTAGAGCAGCTAATTTTTTTACCTTAATACGCTTGGTTATGGGGATAATAATCAAGGCAGTGGTCCCATATATGGTCCCATGTATGTGATCCAGCAACTCCTACTAGAAATGCACATATGTGGATGTCAGATGTGACAAGCTTGGCGATGATACCATCCCCTCTCCATCCAGTCAACATGGGCAAGAAACTGGAGGGTGGCTGATACCTGTGAAACTAGATACCAGCTTGGGAGATAACAGAGAGGTGATGAGATTTTTTACGATGAAAATTAGTGCTCAAAATGTTAAATAAAAATGCCCGTCATTGCCCAGGATCTCACAGCATACAAGATGCTGATTGACACAGCAGTGAGAGAAACATTGGCAAAAAAATCAAATTAAGTTTTATATTAAACCTTATTTTTTTAAGCAGACATTGCTCTTTAAATATAAAAACTGTAACATAATAAAACAAAACTGAAGCTTCCTGTCAGTGCAAATCACAGCTGATTTTGTTTCGAGCTATTTTTGAATGCCTGGCTTGAGCTACGTTATTTCCCGCCACCTCCCCCTGAAATGATCATTTAATTCTGCTTGCTAAACTTGTAATAAACTGTTTTTCAGTATACTAGAAAATCACTTACCTCAATCTAACGTAAGGTATGACTGACAAACGCAATACCAGGTACTTATTACTGAATGTCATTGAACAAGTCAGTTTGATCAGCATAGGCTTCAGTGCATATAATGTGCTTTTGATGCAAATTGTGCCACATCAATGATCAATGTTCTTGATGAAGTCAGCAAAGCCATTCTGGCAGAAATTCTGCATATATAATAGCAACTTACTGATCAATGTGGCATAGGGTGTTCTTCTGTTGTATTTTCAGGATATTTTTTAGATTCCGCTTTATTCCTTTGACCTTTGAATCATTCACGTGTCTGTTTACTTTCAGCAGCCCCGTCAGTTACAATGAAACTCGTAACAGAGACATTGATGAGAAAAATGAGGAAGATAGAAAGGTAAAATTAAAATTATCTTAATGTAATTGTGCACATCCCTCCCTCCACACACACAAACACATGCACGCACACACACTTCAAAAACCTAAATGCGTAGGTTTGAGATGTATTCAGAGCAGCTTTGCTGAACTATCTTAACATGAAACCACTACAGCAATGTTTGAAGTCTTTGAGACAAAAGGCTGCTTGCATAGAACTGGTTCTGTGGAGAGACAGGGTGGTACAGTGAATAAGAGAATCAAAAGGCTGGAAATTTGCTGCTGTGAATAAACGCTAGCATTTCCCTGAGGTGATTTGTCTTGCACTTCACATTCTACAGATGTTAAAGCCCTTTTCTCTGTAAAGACCTGAGGTTCTTTGGTAGCACTTTGATATCCTGCTTGAATTCAATCTGTGAAATGGAAGAATCACTCTGTGACTCGGAGCCCCGCATAGTCTTTGATGTATGATCCAGTTTTTGCTGCTTCCCACTTGATGTTGAAAGGATGAAATGAAAATGTACAGATTTGCCAGTAACTCTGCTAAGTATATGTAAGATTAAAAGGTAAAACCCTTTTGAGTATGTAGTTAGAAATGTTAAACAGATTAATACTTTCCTATTGTTCTTTTATTTAAAAATATAGATTAAATCTAGAGGAAGTCAATGTGTTGCTACTAAAGCACCGAGGTTCAGATATTGAGTAAAAAATAGCAGGTTTCCATCTTCAACATTTTACGCAAGTTATTCCACTCAGAACATATAACCAGAATTAATTGCAAAAGCGATTACTTGTATTGTGGGTAATACTCTTTTAACTAGGTGTGCAGTGGAAATGTATATACAGTACAGGTGCATTTTCTATTTTAATTCTACAGCTAATTTCTAATCAAGTCAGACATACTAACAGTAAGACCATAACAAGCCTTCTTCAATAACCATTTCTTTGTTTTAACTTGTTTACATGTATCCAATACATTACATAATTTTTCAACTTCCGATGCATGTCAGTGGTGTCATGGTCATTCCACTTATCACATCTGTTCCCAGACTGAGAAAGTTTGATAAAACCATTTGGACATAGGGTGGAATTCTCGTAAAAAATGACGAATGGCACAATCTAACCCATCAAAAACAGAGTCCATTCTGGGCGGGATTAGAGAGGTAGTTCCTGGCACTGGGAACAGCCCCGCTATCTAACGGCACTCTGTTGGGTTTTCGGGCCCCAGCAGGGAATGGCTTGCTGAGGCCTAAGAGATCGGGATGCCTTTTTCAAATGGAGCCCTAATCTCTCGACCCGCCAACGCGATCCCCGAACCCATCCCCGCCCACTGCCCCAACTCACCTGTTGGGAGGTCCTTGAGCCCCCTGCACCCCACCTCACATGGGCAGGGCACCCCTGGGCCCGATCCCTGGTGGAATGTCAGTGTGGCAACTTGGCACTGCCAGACTGCCAGTATCCCAGCCAGCCTGGCGTGCCACCTAGGTACCATGGCACTGGCAGGCTGGCATCCAGATGGCACTGGCAGTGTCAAGGTGCCTGGGTGGCATCAGTGCCAAGGTGCCACCCGGCCCAAATACTAGCTACCCCGGAGTCCTCCATTCGCCTGAAAGACCCTCCTATGTGCCATGCCACCTGTTTTTGGGGACCAGTGTTGAACGGCACCTTGCCGGCGTCTCCTTCGCGAGGCCAGCAGATCCCGCGAGCCGGTTCGATCTGGCATCGGCAGACTTAAATCTGCTTTTAAATTCATTTAACTCTGCAAGTCTGTCCGTATGGAGTTTGCACATTCTCCCCGTGACTGCGTGGGTTTTGCCCCCACAACCCAAAAATGTGTAGAATAGGTGGATTGGCCACACTAAATTGCCCCTTAATTGGAAAAAATAATTGGGTAATCTAAATTTATTTTTTAAAACTCTGCAAGTCAATGGGCGGGACCCAGATTGCAACGTCTCGCGAGTTGTCGTTAGATCTAGCGAGCAGTAATGACCATCCAGAATCCCGGGAGAGGCCTCTCATGGGCCCTACCGGCTGTGCCCATTCCGATTCCACCGGTTGGCAACCAGTAAATCGCACCCTAAGTGTCAATTCAGGTGGGAAAAACGGTGAGTATCCTGCCGGCTGTTCCGTTGTGATTCCCATCCCAATCCACTCAAGTTTAGCCATTTTATTTTAGCCTGGGGAGATTCCCGCCAGGAAAGAAGTGCAGGACCTAAAGATGCCAAATAGGCGGCGCCACTGAGACTTCGGTACCTTTTTTAAAGGGCATCCCAATCTCCAGATAACCTTCCCCCATTACTGGAACCAGTGCCACACCCTCCACCCACCTCAGGCCCCCACTTCATACCCACCCCCTTTATCCCCCCCCCTTTCGTGGCCATTCCCCCTTTCAGGCCCCAAATCGTGACAGTGCCCTTTGCACCCTGGCAGTTCCAGGGGGAGTACCCTGCATCGTCCCTGACCAACCAGGGGCTCCAAAGGCCTCTGAGCATGCTGGAGTGATAACCATGTCTGGTCTTTATTGATGGGGACACTGCACCAGAGGGGGCGGTGAATCCCAGGAGCCGAGAGACACCAGCCATAACCCAGAAATGCATATTTAATTGAGTCTAAATATTAATTTAAATATGCAAATCTGGTTCACGCTCAGTGAGAGTGTGAACCAGATTGCGTACAATGCCACGGGCCTGGCACATCGCGCTCTGTTCGACGCCCGCCGTGAATCCCATTTAGGGGTTCTTCCCTATCCTCCAGCAATAGCATGAGCTGTGCCATGCACAATGTGGGGGGAGAATTGCGCACATAATTATTGAAAACGTTGGAAGAGATCATCCTGTTGTTCACGCCAGCGGGATTTTTCAGTCCCGCCAATGGATCACACCCTCACCACTTGTTTCCCAGCAGTGGGAAATCCCATTGACAGTGGCTGGATCAGAAGATCCCTTCACTAGTCAATGGCCGGCCGCCTCCTGCTGCCGAGAAACATGCCACGGGGAGGCCAGACAATCTCAGCCAGCAGGTCTGTGCATGCTTACTGTCAGAGTATGTATTTTGTGTCTACCTATCGTATTATTTTGAAATGAGACATAGAATGTTATAATCCCATTGATATTTAACATGATATCTGGTAAATTTAATTGTTTAAAATTTTAATGTTTTAAAGGCTTCTGGTGAGGTAGCAAATCAACTATCACCAAAGGAAACACAGCCTCAAGCTCATCCAATTATGAAAGGTAAGACAACATTTGGAGTGAAGAGCTACAGGTCACAATTTTACCTTTGCACAACATATATGTAAATTAATATTCTGGATCATGGATAATTGGACATTTGCACAAAGTTATTACTTCCCTCTGTCCACATACCAACTGTTTTCTATGCGTAAGCAGGAACAGTATAAAAACTGCTTTATTTGCATTCATTGTTAGGATTATGTTACAGTCAGCAAGGAAGGGGAAATGCTCCAGCATTGACTGGCGTAGCTAGTCTCTAGTTGACTCTAGTTTACGCTAGTTTGCATTGAATTGTAAATCCAAGCTATAGCTTGAATAAATAAAATGGAGACAAATGTTCAGTCATGTTTACAAAATGTGATTTTCTGACACATGTACCTTATTTATTAAATCTAACTTTGGCATGTTTCGATGATCTGAAGTCAACTTATACAGAAAATAAAGAAAGACCTGCATGTGTGATAAGCAAGGCAATGTCAAAATTCAGTCTTGCATTACCTTGTTTAGTTAGTGAAGTTTTATATTTAGAAAGGATTAATCCACAGTAAACCGGAATCATTTTAAAACCATAAAATACAGGGGACAGAAACCAAGCAGGCAATTAATATTGCTTGTGAAACATGCTTGGATGTCCATCACTAGTCCCATAGGCAATGATTTTGCCTTCCATAATGAACATGAGAGAAACACACTGCTCTGACCCCATCATGGTCCTTCTTTAAATATGCAGATCAGTCTCCAGTGATTACACTGTGGCTTGACTGCTGTTTTAACCATAGGCGTAAGCAAGGAAATGGTTATGGCTCCACCACCAATCCCACTGAGCAGAAGATGGGCGTAAAGGGTTAATGATTACATCTTAGTGTGACACAACCACTAGAGGGCAACACTAGATTCCACTATAAATATGAGAACTCCAAGGATCTTGGGGCTCTTTGAACCAGGAGTGACTAGACAGCAGCGTTAGTGATAAAGATTGCAGCATAGTTAGCATGTGTCGTTTAAATTAGTAAATACTTTCTTTTAGATTACTTGATTACTAGTTATAGTTCTGTATAGTGTGCAAACTCAATATTAATCAATTTGTTATTAATTAAATTTGTTTTGCTTTAAGTTGAAGATTGGTGGTTTCTTGAGAATCACATCATCAGACCATTCTGCATGTATAAAGCAAAGAGTAACGATATATTACCAAAGAGTAATATAACACCAGTAAATGTTTTCCCTGTCATCTCTGGATTTTAATGCCTTCTTTTCTTTATCCCCCTCCTCACCGTATGTGCGTGGTGGGAAACATTGTGGACTTTCCTTTTCACTGACTTTTGAGTGTGTTCAAAAACTAACCTTTTTGAACTCACCCTACCTGGTGTTTGCTGTGGGGTTATCAGTAGGAATTGAATCACACACAAACTGAGGGGTTGGGAAATACGCTTACTAAAAAAATAAACAAATCAAAACACCTTTCTGTTCATGGGTAGGTGGTGAGAGGAACAATTAGTGCCTTTTGAATGGACACGCCCTTCTGTCCATAAGACTACATTTTTATATTAGTTTTAATTTAACACAAGGGCATAGATTTTCCAATAAAGGCAAATTTCTGATAGAGTGGTATTCTGTACTGACGCTAGTCCAGTGCTGAAGATAGGCATTAATAATCTGTTGTGTACCTTATAAGTGGGTTCGAGCTGCTCAAGCTCACTGAGGTATGCTGAAATAAAATTTCATTATATAAAGTACATAAAGTGAAAATGATGGAGTAATTCTAACCCCCAAAACAGGTGGTTTTGGGTCAGGTGAGAAATTTAAACATTAAATATTTCAGACCTGCATTAAACCCGCCCACTTCTGATCTTAACAGAGGCTGGGCAAGAGGTAGATGATCATTTCACATTCAAGTGGTAGATTAGTGGGTAAAACCTTTTAAGGAGGCCTCTTCGGCAGGGTTTCCATGGCAGGTAAAAGGAGTTGGGAAGGATGGATTCATAGGTTAAGTCAAATTCTCCTGAGAGAAGAGAAGGTTGAGAGGGGATTTCAAGCAAATGTTCCAAATCATGAGTGCGCAATTCAGCGGACAAATGTTAAAGTACACATTTGGGCACATTTAATGGGGTTCTTCTTGACAACGCCAGGAAACACCCCACTATTCTATGGCACTTCAGCTTTTTATTGGCCTCGGGGAGTTTCTCCCCACCGAGGCCTCACTTAGAGGGATGTTCTGCTGGTGAGCTCATCTCGCCAGCAGGAATGGCTGTTTGCAGATCGGGGTGTCGTTTTCATCAGCAGCCCTGATCATCTCTCTCCCCCCCCACCCCTCCCTTGCAGGCTCCCTTACCGCTTTATTGACCCTCCCCCCAACCCCATAACCTTGTTGAGGCCCCTGGGACCCCCCCTCACAACCCCCTCCAACCTGGCACCACCAGTCTGGCACCCAAGTGCCAGGGGGATGGCTAGGGTATTACTCTACCCTGTCCCTGACCATCTGGGGGTCTCCAATGGCCTGCAAGACCTCCCCAGCTGCCGTTACGCACGGTCCACGTTTGTTTGGACTAGGACTAAAGGGCCGCCTGGCGAGGTCTCACAGGCTTCGCTGTTGGGTCCCGGGCACCGGGTTGGCTCATTTCAATATGCAGATCTGGATCTTGCCAAGCGAGGGCAGGATCCAGATCATGCCAGGTGGAGCGAGTAGGGTGACTCACGATCGGCCTGATGCGGAGCCCGACTTGGGGTTCTCGCGGAATTCACCTGTTGCGTCTGGCTCCGCTCTAGGCGCAATGGCTTGCTGAATCACACCAAAAGTGTCTAAACAGAGTCAATGGAGAGAAATAGTTCCCGTTGCTGCTAGGATTATGAAACAAAGACACTGAGTTAAAGTGATTGGAAAATGAGCCAACAGCACCACAAGGAAAAATGTTATTTGTGCAGTGCATGGTGAGAATATGTAATGCATATGTTGGGAAAGCTGTTACAAACATAGGTTTCAAAAGGGAATTGGTTAAGTTCCTGAAGGAAAAGAAGTGCAGATCTATGGAGAAAGGGCAGGGGAGTAGGATTAACTAATTTTCTCATGTAGAGAGCCATCACAGAAACAATGGACAGAATGGCATCCTTCTGTGTTGTAACCATGCTGTGATTTTGTGATGAGTGCCTGTACAGCGCTGTTACTGGGCCAGAAGGAGCAGGGCTGTTTCCTTCAGGCCGATTAAGCTACTCTGCTAACTGCTTCCCCGCTGTTCCCCCTCCTCCCCCTGGTTCAAGGGTGGCACGGTGGCTTAGTGGTTAGCACTGCTGCCTCACAGCTCCAGGGACCCGGTTTCATTCCGGCCTCGGGTGACTGTGTGGAGTTTGCACTTTCTCCCGTGGCTGCGTGGGTTTCCTCCGGGTGCTCCGGTTTCCTCCCACAGTCCAAAGATGTGCAGGTTAGGGGGATTGGCCAGGCTAAATTGCCCTTAGTGTCGAAAAGGTTAGGTTGGGTTACTGGGTTAGGTTGGAGGCGTAGGCTTAAGTAAAGGGCTCTTTGTAAGGGCCGGTGCAGACTCAATGAGCCGAACGGCCTCCTTCTGCATTGTAAATTTTATGCTAAGACCTCTTTTATTTTCCATACACATTATTTTCTTTCCATTTCGATTGTAGTCCCTTCTTAGATTTTTAGCCCAGTTTAAGAATTTTGTTTTTCTCTACATGTAATTTCATCTTTTTTAATAATCTTTATTGTCACAAGTAGGCTTACATTAACACTGCAATGAAGTTACTGTGAAAAGCCCCTAGTCGCCACATTCCGGCGACTATTCGGGTACACAGAGGGAGAATTCAGAATGTCAGTTCACGTAACAAACACGTCTTTTGGGACTTGTGGGAGGAAACCGGATTACCCGGAGGAATCCCACGCAGACACGGGGAGAACGTGCAGACTCCACACAGCTGTGAAGCAACAGTGCTAACCGCCTAAACTCGCCGATAGGTCCCTCTCCTCAGAGATTGGGGTGTTAAAGAAGGGGTGTAAAAGTCTGTCCAATTCTCAAGTTTATTCAAATCCGTCTGCAGCTTATTGACATAGAAACCTAGATAATAGAGGCTGGAGTAGGCCCGTTCCACCGTTCATTATGACCAGTGATCTGTTCCTGCTTTCTCCCATATCCTTTGACCCCTTTAGCCTAACTGGTCTACATCTAATTCCAACTTGAAAACATGCAAGGCACGATTCTCTCAAATTCATTCCAAGTGTTGACTCCAGAGAGAAAAGAGGAGTGTTTCCCGCTGGCACTGTCAGTGCAGCTCAGGTGCTGTTCAACAGCACTTTGAAACTATTTTGAGCGAGTCGGATTTTATAATAATCTTTAATGTCACAAGTAGGCGTACATTAACACCGCAATTAATTTACTGTGATTTTTCTACTCACCTTGAGAGGGGTGGGGCCTAAACTCGCCGGTAGGTCCCTCTCCTCAGAGATTGGGGTGTTAAAGAAAGTTTTAAAGAACAACCTACATCGTGGCAAATTCACACAATACTACTTTATTTTGCACTTACAATGGGCATTGGGAGTGATCAGAAGGATCTACTCAAAGTTGTTCTGTTACAGCCGTCTTTTATACAGATCTAATCATACAAGTACATTCAATTCTGTGCAGATCTAATCACATTCCTCAATTCAGTGGATTTCCTATCTTACTTACCCAATAAGTCCTTACCAGAATACAATACTACACCCATAGCTCTCTTCCTAGAGCATTCCAATCTTGCAAACCTCCCTCCATCTCTGGCAACACCCCCCCCCCCCCCCCCCCCCCCCCCCCCCCCACCGAATCACCTCCAATCATAGGCAATCCCCCCCAAGTGAGTGGCACACCATTATGGACTTGACAAATAAACCCTACTTCAGCCACTCCCGGCTTCAGTCCCTGCACTCCGCAGTCCCTCCTTCGGGCCCCTCCCCTTGGCAGTGCCTTGGACTCCTGGGGGAATGGGTACCCTCTACACTTGCCTCCAGAGTGCCAAAGGAGGCCCTTTAGGGGGATGGGGGAACTTGCCTCAACAAAATTTTCTAGTTCTTGTTTGAGATCAGGAAAGTCTTTACATTGGTAAAAACGTATGGGGCACGTTTGCCGCCTTTGTAGCACTAGTTGTCATGCTCTCATCCGATACCAATTTCAGTGGCCTCACTTCAAACTTGTAATTGTATTTCAATAACATTAAAAACTTTTGAAAACTTCATTATTCCACTTCATTTCTCTTCAATTCATATTCACTTGAAATTATTTGTTTCCCATCTGTACCAGGTATTGGTGAGATCGTACCAGGAGTGTTGTGTACAGTATTGGTCCGCTTATTTGAGGAGTGATGTAGTTGCATTCGAGGCAGTTCAAAGCAGGTTGACTAGATTGATTCTGGAGGGTTCTGTGTTTTGAAGAGAGTTGAGCAGTTTAGGCCTATAATCTCAGGTTTAGAAGAATGAGAGGAGATCTAAATGAGGTATATAAGATGATAAAAGGCATTGACAAAGTAGATGTAGAGTGGATGCTTCCTCTTGTGGGGCATTCTAGAACAAGAGGCCATAGTTTTAGGATATGGAATAGCAGATTTAAAATAGAGGTGAGGAGAAATTTCTTCTCTCAAAGGGTCATGAACCTGTGCAATTCACTACCCCAGAGTGGAGTGCATGCCGAGACATTTGAGTAAATTTAACGAGCAGATAGACAGATTTTCAATTACTAATGGGTTAACGGGTTATGGAGAATGGGCAGGAAAGTGGAGTTGAAGCCAAGAGGGGGTCAGCCATGATCATGTTGAATGGCGGAGTGGGCTCACGGGGTTGAATTTCCTACTCCTCCTAATTCATATGTTCTAATGATGTCTATTTTACAGTTTCTTTCTGCTGTTCTACTTTAATAACATCATACATAGTTGTGTATCTAATCACAAAGAATTATTAAATAGCTGGAAGTTATTGATGTGCTACAAATATGATTGAAACAGAGAAATTTAGTACAAAACATGCATGAAATACAAAATTATTAAATTAAAGTTGCCATGGTCCCAGAAGTTCATAGGCTGCTCGCCCCTTTTGAGAGAGAGCTGACTGGTGGTGATTTAACCTGAGGGTCAGCACACCTCAGGCAAGGGGCAGTGTTAAGCCCTCGTGGATAACTACAGTTGATACAGGAATTTAACCTGCACTGTTGCCGTTGCTCCACATCATAAACCAACCGTCCAACTAACTGACCCCCAAAATGTTATAGTATGTAAATGCTGTGATGTTATCAAACGCTGAAAGTATTTTTCAACCATGCTCACCACAGGAGGTTCTGCAATTTGAAGGTGCTCCTCCTGTCTCTCGTCACTCACCTCCAGTGCCCCTGCTCAAAGCGAGGGTTCGGGAGAGGAGAAAGGAAAGTTCAACAAGAGGAAGGGTCAGGGAATGGCAGTGGTAGCAAGCCCAGGGACTCGGCAGGGTAGGTTAGGGAGTGGGTAAGGCCGTGAGTCGGTGGGTCAGCAACAAGAAAGGATCTGGGTACGGGAGAAGCTTCTCCAAAATGACACTGATCGAGTCACGCAGCCCCACATGTGTCTGAGGCAAAATTACTTTAAAATGAAACTTGCGATGCTGAACTAGAATACACGTTCCATTAAATTACTGACATTAAAGTGAGATAACGTACATCATAGAATCATAGAATATTAACATAAAATTGAAGGCTTCCTGTACCATTACCAAGTAGGCCACCTCTCCCAGGAGTGGCCGCCGTTGTCTGTAAAATTTCAAACACTTCGACCGGTTTATTATTCAAAACTTTTACCCAGGTACCCTTACTCGCGAGATGAACAAAGGACAAATACAAGTTTATAATTCAATGCAATTTATTATCAAACAGTAAAAACAGTTACTCCCTTTAAATTATCCCAACTACAATAATCCCAAGATTTCTTACCCATGCCAATGAACTTAATCGAACTGCAAGTTCAATTCTCTGAGTCTCGGTTGTCTCAGGGCCTATGTCCTCAAAGGTGGATCTCGCACGCTACTTCCTTGCATCCTCCGGTCAGCGCGTTTTTCAGGACTTGTGGGAGGAAACCGGAGCATCCGGAGGAAGCCCATGTAGACACAGGAAGAACGTGCAAACTCCACGGACAGTGACCCAAGCCAGGAATCAAACCTGGGACCCTGGCGCTGTGAAGCCATAGTGCTATCGTGGGCAACACGGTAATATGGTAATGGCAGGAATTCTGGGCGCCAGAAAGTAAAGTTTTATCTGGGCAATCCACAACAATCGATCCGTTTGAATAGGAGTGATTATCTTCTGATGTCCTGTTTACAGTAAGAAGTCTTACAACACCAGGTTAAAGTCCAACAGGTTTGTTTCAAACACGAGCTTTCGGAGCGCAGCTCCTTCTTCAGGTGACTGGAGAGGTATGTTTACAGGGCAGGCCCAGGCTTGTCTCGACTGTCTGGCTCTGCTCAGTGAGTTCAAACTTGCCTGTTTAAATTCCCATCAGGCCTACTTGTGGGCTGACTGGTGGTTTAATTTAAAATTCGTAATTTAAAGTGTCGAATTGTATATCAGGGCTAAAATTCAGGAAGTTGTCCATTTTACCACACACCAATTCTCCTTCCCACTGACTATGTTTGTGAACAACTCTTGAAATTCTGGAGACATGATTTTTTAAGGTCCCTCTGGACGCCCTTGTGGACTGCCTTCCCACCCCACCAGCAGTTGAGGCCTTTAATTGGGAAATAATACCCACTTAAGGGCCTCATGCATCATTCAACCAGCAGTGAACAGGGCAATGCCTTGAGGGAAACCTGGAAAGCAAATTCTGTCGAGTTTGCTTGTGGGCTCCCGGGGTGTGGGATACCCGTGTTCAAAGGCACTTAGTATCTGACTGAGGGACCTAGCATTGGGAAGTGGGGGACCTGCTGAGAACCACACCTGCAGCCTTTGCTGCTACCCACTATGCCCACCCAACCTGTGACCCCATTCCACCCTTAACTGTGGCCTGGGGGCGGCACAGTGGTAGCACTGCAGTCTCACGGCGCCATGGTGCAGGTTCGATCCCTGCTCTGGGTCACTGTCCATGTGGAGTTTGCCCCCACAACCCAAAGATGTGCAGGTTAGGTGGATTTAACACGCTAAATTGTCCCTTAATTGGAAAAAATGAATTGGGTACTCTAAATTTGAAAAAAAAATAACTGTGGCCTGGGTCCTTTGCCGATCTTTGGCCTCTGGTGGGTGCATTGCCAGGAGCTGACACTGCCTGAAATGGACACCAGCCAGCCTCTGATTAACAGGCAGCTCTTGGGGGACAGGATTTCCACTTCGGGGCATCCTTGATGCAGTGGAAAGCCCAGTGGTAGACACTTAAGTGCCTGAGGGGCGCAAAACTAGCCTGACGTCTGCAGAGGAGTTGATACAAAGCTCTCAGCGGCTCTCCAGCCAGTAGGCGAGACGCGTGACGCCTACATAAAGTACAGACAGTAGCACCCTGTTTTCTGGGGCAAGTCAAAGCAGGTGTCAAAAGTGAAAACTGTGCTTCCTTCCTGCTGCTCTTTCAAATCCATAAGTGCGCAGTGAAATGAACAATTTTAGCATTGTGACTTCTCTGGGGAAGTAGCTGCTGTTCATAGGCGTGTTATGGGAAAAGATAATTCCAGGAATATTGCCACAAAACAGCAGCAGTGACATAGAGCAGTACAACCAAATTTGATGAATTGAAGAATGTTTCGGGCAGGACGTAAACAGGTTAATTTAAACAGCCATGTTTTCTCCCCTCACCATCCATCCATAAAGAGAAAAGTCTTTTGATTTGGTTCCCCCTGTACAACACGTGGTGTACATCCCAACCCCACGGTTTTGGTGGGATTCAGTTTTCTATTTCTAAGCACACAGCAAACCCATGATAGGATGTATTCAGAGGGAAAGTTTATTTGCACACACACAAATGTGGGAGGAAGGTAGCAACATTGCCTCCTTTTCAATCATACAGTAACAGAGGGCTAGAGAAAATAAAGATTTACAGGGCCAAGAATGCAGAGAAAGAAATGATTGTTTCACATGAAACCCTAGTCTCAAATCAAAGTCCAATTGTGTATTACTTCACAGAGATCGGCAGGCTGAACTGATGCTAGATAATTTATTTTTCCTGCAGAGTTGATTTACATGGTGAGATAGGCACACAGAAATGAATCAGACTCGCCAGCGATGATGCAAATGTTCTGGTAGTGACAGTGTAGATGGGGTCATGCATCCAAATCTGAACAGAGTCCCTTCTCTGTAGAAAATAGCAAACTGGGGTTTGTAATGCAGGGAGGCCGTTTAACTGGTTTTCTCGGCTACAGGCTCATGTCATACGATAAAGGACATGGATTCCTTGTTTGAGGCCCTGAAATGCCCCAGCCATTAAGAACTGAGGAAGGTTGCAGGGCTCTTTGTCACAGCAGAATGGTGGGCTCTGGTTGGCCAGCCTGAGTTCTGAAACGCAGATGACCTTTGTATAGTTCTGTTTGAACTTGGCCTCTGCAGCCCAAATATAGAGGGCAGGATTTCCCAGTCCTTCTCCCGATCCCGCTGAAGTCAACGGACATTTGACTGGCCCACCGCACCCACTGTGGGGAACCCTCTGCAGTGGAGGCTATGAAAATCTAGGTGAGAGTGTGACGTCTTAGCCCCTTTACAAGAATAATACAGATTTAAAATTCTAAATTTTCTATAGACTCATGGAACCTCTACAACGCCATTCAACCCTTCAAGTCTTCACCGACCCGCCGAAAGAGAACTCTACCCAGGTCCACTCCCCCACCCACCCTGGCCTAAGCCTGTAACCTAACCCTTATTTCCCTAGACATTCAGGGGCAACTATTCCAATTGTCATTCACACCTTTATGAATCCAAACATGTCTTACATTTTTGATTGGAAAATTCTGACTTTGGGAGTTAAGCACTCGAGCCTGCTTCCCCAGTTCAATGATGCTCATGAAATGCAGAGTGAATTCTGGATTCAACCCCCATTGGTACTCGTTCGGCTTTTTTTTCTATAATGAATGTTCGCTTTTTTGAACGCATTAAACATGAGTTAATTTTGTGCTTCCGGTTTTATCTCTGATGTAAGTGTAAGTTATAACCTGATCTATCTGGCAATCATGGGGATAGATCTATAGCAGCAGCCCTTTGCTATCATACTTACATTTTCAATCTTCATTTATGAGAATATACAGTGAATGTAAACAAGCCAATATGATCATGGATGGGCTGTGGGGCGATTGGCTAACTAAACTATCACACCCAAGCCTAATCCTTGCCTTATCTGATCTCCACACCTACTCACTTTAAACTTGGTTAATCAATCTGGCCTTTTCTTCAATTTCTCCTTTTTTAACAATGGATGTTGAAGGCAACAGTAGTACACTTGTCCTCCCCCTGATATTGGCCCAGATGTTCCAGTCTCCAGGATGCGGGATCCCTTGGAGTTCCAACGGAATCCTTCCATAGAAATTGCCCGGGAGGTTTACATTTCGGTTGGGCAATTCCCCTGCTGCCTGAGTCCCTTAGAGTCGGAGCTCTAGGACGGTTCCAACTTGCTTACCTGAGTCTTCTTTGGTGATAACTCGCTTACAAGTATGATTGTCCGCTTAAGAAACCCTATATTACTGGTCATGGTTCTGTGGGTCCTTGCATGGCTGATGAGTCCCCTGGGTGGTCCGGGTAAGTGCAGGGTGGCTTCCTGGCTCTCTCCCTGGAACGGGGACACCTTGACACTGCCCAGCTGGCGCCTTGGCACTGCCAGGCTGGCAGGAGCACTGCCTGTGTGCCAGGGTGGCAGTGCAAAGGTAACCAAGTGCCAGGGTGGCACTGCCAAGGGTCAGGGTGAGGGGGGGGGGCGATGCCCATGAAATAAAGGTGGAGGGGTGCTTGAAAGGTAGGGGAGTGCAGGGCAGGTAAGTAGGGGCCTCTGGGAGGTTGGGGGGTGATGAATGAGGTCCTGGCAGGGAGGGGGTGCTGTAAGGGAGCTTGGGGGGCCCCCAGGGACCCCATAGCAGAATGTCCGCACAGGGGGTGTTGGATAGTGTCCATGTATATGTGGGGGGGGGGGGGGGGTGACTATGCCTATTGGAGGGGAGCCCACAAGCTCACTTCGAGATCGGGCCACCCTTTCAAAATGGCAGCCCGATCTCATAGTTCAGCTCCCCAGTGCTAAAAAAACAATTCTACGTGTGGGCTAAACGAGTGAGAAACTCCCAGTATCCCCAAAAAATGGCTAAGTGTCATTGGATAAACTACCTGAAAAAAACGCCACAAATGAACTTAGAAATTTTTTCGGCGAATCCCGCCCTGATTCTTTGGTATGCTTCCACAATGGTGTCAAGCGTGGCTTAGAGATTCTCTTCTGAGAGAATGGAGACCTGAATAGTTACCTGGAGAAAGAAAAACTCTTTTCATCCCACCCGCGACTATTCCCTTGGCAGGCGGAGCCAGAAAATTTACCCCAGACCTTGTGTGTTTGCATCATATACTTCCACACCATAGTATTTGCTTACAAACCCAAGTTATTAGGAGGCTGAAAGTACCTTTAATTTTAAAACTGCTGATGTTATGAACTGAAAGGAATAGCAAAAGCATCATTTTTATCGGAATCAAATTAATATAGTGTCATGGGTGTTACTAGACCTACCTGCTTGGTAGGTGCTTATATAGTTTATTTAACAAAAATATGTGTAACGTTCTCCAATGTGCTAGTGCTGAAGTGAACAATTCTTGGCGTTCAGCCCATAGAGAAGCTGTGTTAATCCTTATTGTAGTTCATTAGTGGATCATTTTTAATTAATGAAAAGAGGGAATAAATACTATCATAACCTTTGTAGAATATATAGAAAATTAGGAAAACATTTCTGGCTCAGTTGTAAAGAAAAAAAATAATCAAAATATTTGCATATATAATTAAAAAAATGTAATGTATGTTGGCAAGAGTTCTGAGAAATGTTTGTTATAAATACAGAGTACGATAGTCTCATAGGATAGCATCTCAATATTAATTGAAATGATTCCAACATATCTTATGTTTCTGCTTTTGAAACATTAAACAGTCAAAGCTTTTATTAAAGAAATCTAAGAATTGAAAAATAACGAGAAATTAAAAATATCTTAATGTTTGTACATGAAGTGGAGCCAATATAAATGAGAAAGCGTGTGCGCTTTTTTCAGATAATTCTGTTCATCTGCATTTTTAAACAAGCATGTTCCCTCCAATATGTCAGAACAAATCAAATGTTTCTGATTAGTGCACCGTTGCTGTGAAGCTTCTTCCTGCATGATAGTATTACCCATACAATACCTGAGCATCGATCTCAGCATCTTCAAAAGCAGGGTGCGTGTGACTGAGCCAAAAATTAGAAATTGAACTGTACAAGTTTAGTGAATGGAATTTCATTCACTAATTGAAAAAAATCCATCATCAAAAGCCAAGGTGCAGGTGACTGAGCCAGTGTCATGTGGAGAATCATGATCAGCAGATTATCTATTCAATGCACCTGACAAAAGAATATCATGTAGCACTGAAAGACCCACAAGTTGAAGAGAAGGTTCTGAAAAATTATAAAATTGAGTTAAAGACAAAGTTAACGCATGGCATTCGCAGCTGAAAGGTCTCTGCAAATTATATTCTGTGAACAATAACAATGAGATGCTTGGCCCAAGTTTCCTTTCTGTCACTTTTCCCTGCCGATGCTGAAATGTCAGGAATATTTTCCTCAGGGAGAAAAACACGGTTAAGGACTCACCTCATGGGAAATTTGGCACTGACCTGCCACCTGAAATATCATCCTTTCTGTTCTATACTTGAATCAACTGATGAATCCAATGTGCACGGCATAATGTTTGAAGTGTTACCCCCTCCAGTCCCCCATCCCCATGCCCCTCCAACACACACGCACAAGTATACTCCATCATGTTGCTTCAGGGTGCACTTGTTGTCAGAATTCATGGATTTAAGCTCCACTTAAACCATGATCTAGGCTGACACTGTGGCCTGGAGCCTGAACCCCTGCCAGGACAGGGAACAGAGGCAGGCGAGTGCTAGATTGTGTTGTCGGGTGACATTACAGTTCCTTGGCTCCAAGTGCTCCTGGGCTATTTTCCTGGAGGTGGGATGAAAGAATGTTGGGGAATAGCTAACCAATAGCCACTTAAAGCTTATTGAAGGAATCCAACTAGGATTTTCCATTCGGCCTCCAGGTGCTCAACACCCAAACAGAATAGTTTGGCTGCCTGGAGATGGCTTCTTGGTGGTCAACCTGGGGCCAGCTTAAAGGCCCTTCCTATCAATCCGATTTCAGCAGCATTTGCAGGCGTACCTGTGTAGGGATCCCGACAAGGTGGTGGCCAGTACTGCACCTACTTATTCCTGTAACTTTGAAAAGGTTACAGAGGCATTTTGGGGCACCCTCTCTCTCGCTTTTGTTTTCAAGTTGCAGGGCCTCTGATTGGCCCTCAAGCTTTGGGAGCATGTCTGCCATCCTTGATCAGATGGAGCTCTCTGGCCATTTAATTGCCCAGTCCAGGAAAAATCACAGGTGAGTAACTATTTCCCACACACTGCTGTGTTCTGGTGAGCTTGGTGGCAAGTTTCAGAAGCTCATCAGATAATTTTGTCTTTTAGTGTGGAGTGAGAATTGCATTGTCGGAAATGCTATCTTTCACATGAGATGTACCCCTCTTGGATAGATATAATATATCTAATGGCACTATTCGAAGAAGAGCAGAAGAGTTATGCAGTGTTCTGAACAATATTTATTTTGTATTCAACACCAGTAACACACATCTGGTCATTTGGCTTATTGCTGCATGTTGGATCTTGCTATGTGCAATTTGACTCCTGTATTATCTCTACATTAAAATGTTCACTACGCATCAACTGTAGTTTATTGGCAGTGAACCACTTTGGGATGTCATCAAAGGCACAATTTTGGGACAAGATTAATTGTCACTTGAAGGAACCTAGATTAGCAAAAGAGACCCAACTTGAATTTGTTGAATAAAAATAAAATACAGCAGAAGCTGCTGAAATTTAAAAAAAACAATGTTATGGGAAAACTCAGCAGGGCTGGCAGGATCTGTGGAGATCGAAAAGTACTAATGTTTCGAATCCACTCTGACTCTTCCTCAAAACCCAAAGTTTTTACTTTGTTTCTCTCACCACTAATGCTGCCTGACTGTTGAGTATTTTCAGCATTTGCTATTTGAATTTATTGAAGACAAATTGTGTCTGACACATTTTATTGAATTTTTCAACAAAAAGGATTGGTGAAGAAATTGCAGTTGATGTTGTCTAAATGGACATTCAGGAGGCACTTGAAAAAGTAACACAGAATAGATTTGTAGCAAATTTCAAGACCGTGGGATTAAACGATTAATGACAACAAGGATGCAAATTGGTAAGAGATAGCAGACTGAGAGTTGTGGCAAGCAGTTGTCTGTCAGATTGGAAGAAAGTATACAGCGGCGTACCCTAGGAATAGGTATAAGGAGCACTGCTTTTTATTATAAATGGCATGAACTTGGATCTCATGGGCATAATTTCAAAGTCAGAATATGGCGCAAAGCTTGAACATATAGTAAACCAAGAAAACATTAGCAGGTTTCAGGAGAGAGACAGAACAGTGAAATCAAAAGTTATGTGTTGGATTAAATTTAATGCCAAGATGTGTTGAATGAAACATTTAAGAGGGATAGAGAGTACATATAAATTATATGATAGAATTTTAAAGGGGTGCAGGATCGTGAAGCATACATCGACAAATATTTGAAGGTAACTTGAGACGGTTGTAAAAATGCATTCAGGATCCTCAACTTTATAAGACGGAATGAAGAGTACAAAAGCATTGATGTTATTGTAAATCTTTCTAAATTACAGGTAGAGCCTTAGCTGGAATAATGCATCCAATTATTTTAGGAGTGCAGTGCAGATTTACCAGAATTATAATAATAATAATCTTTATTAGTGTCACAAGTAGGCTTACATTAACCAAAAAGAAAATGCTGGAAATTCTCAGCAGGTCTGGCAGCAACTGTAGGGATAGAAAAGAGCTAACTTTTCGAGTCCAGATGACCTTTGTCAAAGCCCCTTTGTCAAAGCCCTTGCTACCAAAGGTAGCAGCTTTGACAAAGGGTCATCTGGACTCGAGACGTTAGCTCTTTTCTCTCCCTTCAGATGCTGGCAGACCTGCTGAGATTTTCCAGCATTTTCATTTTGGTTTCAGATTCCAGCATCTGCAGTAATTTGCTTTTATCCTAGGCTTACATTAACACTGCAATGAAGTTACTGTGAAAATCCCCAAGTCGCCAGACTCCGGCGCCTATTCGGGTACACAGAGGGAGAATTCAGAATGTCCAATTCACCTAACCAGCACGTCTTTCGGGACTTGTGGGAGAAAACCAGAGCACCTGGAGGAAACCCATGCAAACCCGGGGAGAACATGCAGACTCTGCACAGTGACCCAAGGGCGAATCAAACCCAGGACCCTGGCGCTGTGAAGCAACAGTGCTACGAATAACTTTAATTATGAAGAGACAAGAGAACCTGAAGTTATTCTCCTGAGAGCAGAGAAATTTAAGAGGAGACTTGTTAAAGGTTTTAAAAATTGAGAGCTTTTCACCAAGCAGATAGGGGGAAACTCTATCCACTGGCAGAAGCAATCAAAGGAGACAGATTTAAGTTATTTTGTGAAGAAGGCTGGGAGAGATGAGAATGTTTTTACATGGCAATGTTTTATGAAATTGCCTCCAAATGTAAGCAGTAAAAGAATACAACATTAGAAAATTTGAAAATAGATGGATATTTCTGCTACTTTCAATGGATTTTCAATTAGTTTGCAATTCTTTTTGATCATTGAGTTATACAGTAGTCCCCCTTTATAACGCGGGTGTTGGGGTCCAAGACAGCCACCCGCGTTGCAACCGAACCGCGGATATCCACGATGGGGGTTTTAAATTTATTTTAAAATCTATGCTAGCGCTTCCCATTGAGAGTCTACGGGAGGCGGGGGGAGAGGTCAGACCCCCGTAGACTCACTATGGGAAGCGCTAGCATAGCTTTTTAAATAAATTTAAAACCCCCATCGTGGATCTAATTAAAACAGTGTCAATTTCAGCGGCCGGCTCACTTTGATCCGGAGAGGGAAGCTGCTCTCTCACTGAAACATTCAGCTGGCCGCTGAAATTGACACTGCCGGCTGCTCTCTCCCTCCAATCCAACTTTTAAATTTTAATGTTTCTGATTGGAGGGAGAGAGCAGCCGGCAGTGTCAATTTCAGCGGCCGGCTGATTGTTTCAGTGAGAGAGCAGCTTTCCTCTCCGGATCAAAGTGAGCCGGCCGCTGAAATTGACACTGCCGGCTGATTGGAGGGAGAGAGCAGAGAACACAGGAGGAGGTCATACGGGCCTCTGCAAGACCAGCATGGTCTCACATCGCCCCTCCCCTCTGTAGCTGGGGTTCAGGCTGTGGCTGCTGGGGTACAGGCTGTGGCTCCTGGGGTACAGGCTGTGGCTGCTGGGGTACTGTGGCTGCTGGGAAACAGGCTGTGGCTGCTGGGGTTCAGGCTGTGGCTCCTGGGGTACAGGCCGTGGCTGCTGGGCTTCAGGCTGTGGCTGCTGGGGTACAGGCCGTGGCTGCTGGGCTTCAGGCTGTGGCTGCTGGGGTACTGTGGCTGCTGGGGTACAGGCCGTGGCTGCTGGGCTTCAGGCTGTGTCTGCTGGGGTACTGTGGCTGCTGGGGTACAGGCCGTGGCTGCTGGGCTTCAGGCTGTGGCTGCTGGGGTACTGTGGCTGCTGGGGTACAGGCCGTGGCTGCTGGGCTTCAGGCTGTGTCTGCTGGGGTACTGTGGCTGCTGGGGTACAGGCCGTGGCTGCTGGGGTACAGGCCGTGGCTGCTGAGGTACAGGTTGTGGCTGGTGGGGTACTGATTGGAGGGAGAGAGCAGCCGGCAGTGTCAATTTCAGCGGCCAGCTCACTTTGATCCGGAGAGGGAAGCTGCTCTCTCACTGAAGCAATCAGCCGGCCGCTGAAATTGACACTGCCTGCTGCTCTCTCCCTCCAATCAGAAACATTAAAACTTAAAAGTTGGATTGGAGGGAGAGAGCAGCCGGCAGTGTCAATTTCAGCGGCCGCTGATTGCTTCAGTGAGAGAGCAGCTTCCCTCTCCGGCCGCTGAAATTGACACTGCCGGCTGCTCTCTCCCTCCAATCCAACTTTTAAATTTTAATGTTTCTGATTGGAGGGAGAGAGCAGCCGGCAGTGTCAATTTCAGCGGCCGGCTGATTGTTTCAGTGAGAGAGCAGCTTCCCTCTCCGGATCAAAGTGAGCCGGCCGCTGAAATTGACACAACTGACAGTTGGGGTCCATAAGCCCCCCCCCCACGGTATATCGCGAACCGCGGTATTGCGGAGCGCGGTATAACGGGGGACTACTGTATCATATAACTCTAAAGACACAGTTGCCGGTATTTCTTTTTTTTTTGTTTTTCATTTATACACTACTATAAACAAGGATATATGAATCGGGTACAATATACAGGAGCTTTCAAACAAAGAAAAGTACAGCACAGGAACAGGCCCTTCGGCCTGTCATAATATCCACTCATGTACATAATGAGATGCAGACAGGCAGCAATTGACACATAGGATGACCAGTAAACATACAACACAGTACAGCCAATCACCAGACAGGACTCTACCACTATAAAGCCAGAGGGCACTAGGTTTCCTGCTCTCTCGGGACTCAGCTACTGAGACAGTCAGAGTCCACGAGCTAGCAAGTGCAAACACCATGCGGTAGCTAGTAAGTCTGGTCAGGCTACTACAAGGTCACCAGTCAGATCAGTATAGTGTCGACCCACAGCTGAATATGTACAGCAGTTCTATAGTTGAATAAAACAGTGTTGGATCTTCTCCAGTGTTAGACGTCTGTTTTTAACTTCCCTGCATCGAGTGCAGTCCACATCGAACCAACCTGCCTAACACATCATGGTACCAGAGTGATACTGATCTTGACGGACCTACCTCAAGTGAATCAGCATTGACCAGCAAGCAGCCATCCAGCGAAATGGAAAACATCCAGCCTCCTGGGGCAGCAGGGTAGCATGGTGGTTAGCATAAATGCTTCACAGCTCCAGGGTCCCAGGTTCGATTCCCGGCTGGGTCACTGTCTGTGTGGAGTCTGCACGTCCTCCCCCTGTGTGCGTGGGTTTCCTCCGGGTGCTCCGGTTTCCTCCCACAGTCCAAAGATGTGCGGGTTAGGTGGATTGGTCATGCTAAATTGCCCGTAGTGTCCTAATAAAAGTAAGGTTAAGGGGGGGGGTTGTTGGGTTACGGGTATAGGGTGGATACGTGGGTTTGAGTAGGGTGATCATGGCTCGGCACAACATTGAGGGCCGAAGGGCCTGTTCTGTGCTGTACTGTTCTATGTTCCTCCGTAACTCCGCATCTCCAGCAACCTCGGTGCCAACTGGAGAATCTTCAAGAAAAAGTTCCTCTTGTACATCGAGGCCTCCGACCTCGAGGCAGCATCGGATGCCAGGAAGATAGCGCTATTTCTCTCCACTGCGGGGGATCACGCCATCCATATCTACAACTCCCTTACGTTCGCCGACAGCGAAGACAAAACGAAATTCAAAACAGTCCTGCTGAAGTTCGACAGCCACTGCGACATTGAGGTGAATGAGAGTTTTGAACGGTACATCTTCCAGCAGAGGCTTTAGGGTAAGGATGAACCTTTTCACTCCTTCTTGATCCATCTCCGCATCCTAGCGCAGTCATTTACTCAACGGCTGATTCCATGATCTGGGATCAGATCGTTTTCGGGGTCCACTCCGACTCACTGCGGCAGCAGCTCCTTAAAATCAAACAGTTGACCCTCTCTGACGGTATTGAGACGTGCGTTGTTCATGAGCATGCCAGGAATCGTTACTCCCACATCAGGGCGGCAGAAACTGCAAAGCTGGTCTCCCACAAGGCGGAAAGGGTGCAGGCCATCGAACTGATGCAGGGCCTGAGCATCGAGGAGAGTGGCCGTTTCGTGCGCTTTTCCCAGATCCCTGCTCATGCGTGCCACGACCGAGTGGACGACGAAACCGACAACCCGACTGCACAGGTGCGTACGTCGACCGACTGCACTGCGCATGCGCAATGGCGCAAGGAACGCGCTGACATCAGCGTCATGATGTGTCCGAATTGTGGCTCCACCCACTTAAAGCGGCAATGTCCGGCAAAAGGACGCCGATGTCCCCAGTGTGGCAAGCTTGGCCACTATGCAGCCCTTTGCAGATCTGCTCCACCGCTCAGCAGCCAGCGATCCCAGCTGCGGCGCAGGAGTGTCCGCTCAATACAGCAAGGCATACCAGATTCTAATCCCGACAGCCCAACGGACCCTGATGCTGACTGCCTCAAGTCTCCATATCGGGTGGGCATCATAACCACACATGAGCTGGCCTTCACCACACCTGCGCAACGCCTCTCGATTCTCAGTGTAGATCCAGATGACGAGTGGTGTGCTGTCCCTACAGTTAACAAGGCTCGCATCCGATTTAAACTGGACACCGGCACGTCTGCGAACCTCATCTCACAATGCCACCTCGACACCATTCAGGCCCGACCAAGCGTTCTTCCACCGGCCTGCCAGCTCCTTGACTACAATGGCAATGCCATAGCTGCCAGTGGCTCGTGTCAACTAGGGGTATCCAACAAGGCGATCAAGGCAACATTACGGTTTGAAATCGTCAGGCCTGACAGGGGTTCCCTGCTCGGTGCTCGCGTCTGCAAGCTCCTGAACCTGGTTCAGCGAGTCCACACCATGTCATCGTCACCGGCGACGGCCTTGCCCGATGGAAATTTGCAAGCCGACACAGACGATATTATCATGCAGTACCACAGCGTATTCGATAGAATGGGCACGCTCCCGTACCGATATAAAATCCTGCTCGAGCCAAACGCCACCCCTGTAATTCATGCACCACGCCAGGTGCCGGCGCCCCTCAAGGATCATCTGAAAAAGCAACTACAGGACCTCCAAGGCCAAGGCATCATCTCGAAGATCACAGAGCCAACAGACTGAGTCAGCTCCATGGTCTCCGTAAAGAAGCCATCAGGGGAGCTCTGCATTTGCCTTGATCCTAAGGATCTAAACTGCAACATCCCGAAATGTGAAGAGTTGACCAGTGAGATGGCTCATGCCAAATTCTTCACTAAGCTGGACGCCTCCTGGGGCTTTTGGCAAATACAGCTGAACGCATCCAGCCGCAAGCTGTGCACGTTCAACACCCCGTTCGGTCGCTACTGCTACAACCACATGCCTTTCAGCATCATATCTGCCTCCAAAGTGTTTCACCGCATCATGGAGCAGATGATGGAGGGCATCGAGCAAGTGCGAGTATACGTGGACGACGTGATTATCTGGTCCACAAAGCCCCTGGAACACATCGCTCCCCTCAAGCAGGTCTTCCAGCGAGTTCATGAACATGGTCTCCAGCTCAACAGGGCCAAGTGCTCATTTGGTCAATCGGATATTAAGTTTCTAGGTGACCACATCTCGCAGCAGGGCGTGCGGACAGACGCCGACAAGGTCTTGCCGATTAGCGCCATGAAGACCCCGGAGGACAAGAAGGCAGTCCTCCGCTTCCTCGGGATGGTCAACTTTCTCAGGAAATTCATTCCCAATATGGCATCCCACACCACGGCCCTCCGGCATCTTGTCAAGAAGTCAACGGAATTCCAGTGGCTGCCAACACAAGAAGCGGAATGGCGTGAGCTGAAGGCAAAGCTCACCACAGCCCCAGTTCTAGCGTTCTTCGACCCAACCAAGGAAACCAAGATATCAACTGATGCAAGCCAGGACGGCATTGGGGCGGTGCTCCTCCAGCGAGATGACTCCTCGTCCTGGGCTCCAGTGCCATATGCCTCCAGGGCCATGACGCCCACTGAGCAATGGTATGCCCAGATCGAAAAGGAGTGTCTGGGTCTCCTGACAGGAATAGTCAAGTTTCATGACTACGTTTACGGCCTGCCGAAATTCACGGTGGAAACGGACCACAGGCCTCTAGTCCACATAATCCAGAAGGATTTAAATGACATGACACCTCGGTTACAGCGAATTCTTCTTCGACTCCGCCGCAATGACTTTGAACTTGTCTACATGCCAGGCAAAGAGCTGATCATTGCAGATGCCCTATCCTGGTCCATCACCACACCGTGTGAACAAGGTGACTTCATCTGCCACATAGAAACGCAAGTGCAATTGTGTGCCACCAACCTCCCAGCCTCTGACGAACAGGTGGTCCAAATTCATGAGGAAACGGCCAAGGATCCTCTACTGCAGCGTGTGATGCAGCACCTTACCCATGGCTGGCAGTAGGGACAAAATCCCCAATTCTTTCATGTGAAAGACGAGCTGACGGTTGTGGAGGGAATCCTTCTGAAACTCGACAGGATCGTTATTCCTCAGAGCATGCAGGCTATGGTACTGGGTCAACTCCATGAGGGTCACCTTGGAGTCGAGAAATGCCGATGCAGAGCTCGGGAGGCGACTTGTTGGCCAGGCATTAACCAGGACATTGCCAACACGGTCCTCAACTGCCAGACCTGTCAGAAGTTTCAACGGGCTCAACCTAAGGAAACACTGCAACAGCACGAGATCGTGACCTCTCCGTGGTCCAAAATAGGTGTAGACCTTTTCTTTTTTTCTTTTTTTTAAAATTTAGAGTACCCAATTATTTTTTCCAATTAAGGGGCAATTTAGCGTGGCCAATTCACCTAACCTGCACATCTTTTGGGTTGTGGGAGCAAAACCCACGCAGACATGGGGAGAATGTGCATACTCCACACGGACAGTGACCCAGGGCCGGGATTCGAACCCGGGTCCTCAGCGCCGTAGGCAGCAATGCTAACCACTGTGTCACCATGCTGCCCGGGTGTAGACCTTTTCCACACCAAGGGGTGTGACTACGTACTCCTGGCCGACTACTTCTCCAGTTCCCCAGAAGTGGTGAAACTGTCCGACCTCACGTCGAAGGCGGTCATCAAAGCCTGCAAAGAAACGTTCGCCAGGCACGGGATACCGCTCACGGTAATGAGCGACAACGGTCTATGCTTTTACAGGCAGGAATGGTCTGATTTTGCACAGTCCTACAACTTCCGTCACGTTACCTCCAGTCCACACTACCCGCAATCAAACGGGAAGGCCGAGAAAGGGGTCCATATTGCAAAGCTGCAGACTCAGGCTCCGACTTCAACCTGGCAATGCTGGCATACAGGGAAACTCCACTGTCCACTGGGTTGTCTCCAGCACAGATCCTCATGAATCGCACTCTGAGGACCACAGTTCCAGCCATCCATGTTCCAGACCTTGACTAGCTCACGATTTTACAAAAAATGCAGCAGTCCTGGGCCCAACAGAAGGCCACATATGATGCACATGCCACGGATCTACCCGAGCTGGCTCCAGCCGATCATGTTCGCATCCAGTTGCCTGAGGGCGGCTGGTCAGCCACAGCTGTTGTTGTCAAACAAGTTTCCCCAAGGTCTTTCCTTGACCACATGGCTGATGGCTCCCTGCTAAGGCGCAACAGACGGGCATTGCGAAGAGTTCCACGCCCACCACCTGACCGCAGTGCTCCGCCGGCCATCATACTTCCTCCGGACGTACCCTGCCACGGGGCCACCGATCTGCCAGCGATCCTGCCGGCCCACGCGACCACCGCAATGGCAGCGATCCCACCTATCCACGTGCAGGAGGCTCCTGATCCATCTCTGCGGCGATCGACAAGAATTCGTCGCCCACCACAAAGACTGAATCTGTGGACTGAACTTTTGTAAATTTTGTGACTGAATTCATCGATTTAACCTTTGTAAACATTGCTTCATTTTCCATGTATCTGCACTATCGACACTTTCCCATGTACACACATTTGTTCAAGCACCGTTTATATATAGTCAGGCACATATATATATACGTATACATACATCAGTATTTATTTAACAAAAAAAAGGGAGCGAGATGTCATAATATCCACTCATGTATATAATGAGATGCAGACAGGCAGTGATTGACACATAGGATGACCAGTAAACATACAACACAGTACAGCCAATCACCAGACAGGACACTACCGCTATAAAGCCAGAGGGCACTAGGTTTCCCGCTCTCTCGGGACCCAGCTACTGAGACAGTCAGAGTCCACGAGCTAGCAAGTGCAAACACCATGCGGTAGCTAGTAAGTCTGGTCAGGCTAATACAAGGTCACCAGTCAGATCAGTATAGTGTCGACCCACAGCTGAATATGTACAGCAGTTCTGTAGTTGAATAAAACAGTGCTGGATCTTCTCCAGTGTTAGACGTCTGTTTCTAACTTCCCTGCATCGAGTGCAGTCCACATCGAACCAACCTGCCGAACACATCACGGCCCTCCAAACCCGTGCCCACCATGCTGCCCGACTAAACTACAATCTTCTACACTTCCTGGGTCCGTATCCCTCTATTCCCATCCTATTTGTCAAGATGCCCCTTAAACGTCACTATCGTTCCTGCTTCCACCACATCCTCCGGCAGCGAGTTCCAGGCACCCACTACCCTCTTTTCTTGAATTTTGTTTAATTCCCATTTCTTCCCATGTACTGAATGATCTGTTGAGCTGCTTGCAGAAAAATACTTTTCACTGTACCTCGGTACATGAGACAATAAAAAATCCAATCCAATCTGTGTAAAAAAACTTCCCTCGTACATCTACTCTAAACCTTGCCCCTCGCACCTTAAACCTATGCCCCCGAGTAATTGACCCCTCTACCCTGGGGAAAAGCCTCTGACTATCCACTCTGTCTATGCCCCTCATAATTTTGTTGTTTTAGAATACTTTGTTAGATCACATATTTTACAGCAGGTGCTTGTCATCTATTTACATATGTGCAGATATTTCCTCTTTCTCCCTCTTTGTCAGTTGGCCCTTTCCCCTCTCTCCTCCCCCACCCCACCGGTCCCAATTTTGGTATTTCCTTGGGGTCCTGTGCCCAGTTTTCACCCTGTCCTATGAGGGTCCTTTAAAGAACAGCAAAATACTGCAAAAATCTGAAATGAAACCAGTAAATGCTGGAAATGCCGAGCAGGTCAGCCAGCATCCGTGGAGAGAGAAACAGACTTAATGGACTGAATTTTCACCCAGTTGGGATGAGTCAGGAGCCTTTTTAAATTGATCGGCAAAGTCCTGATTCACAAATTCCTGACTTCATTCCTAAGCTGTCTGTTTTTTCAGGAGTGCCTTTAAAGTGTGCAGTAAGAAGTCTTACAACACCAGGTTAAAGTCCAACAGGTTTGTTTCAAACACGAGCTTTCGGAGCACTGCTCCTTCCTCAGGTGTGCAGATTGATTCATGTCAAAAGCCCACACTCGGCACTCTTGACCTGGCTGGCACCGTTGCAGGGATCGGCCTGTTCTACTCTGCAATTTCCATGGAGTCAGGCCAGGGTTTTAAATGTTGTGGTTCACAGCCCCTCAGAAGAGTCGTCAGCCTTGCATGCGGTGACCTTTAACAATCTGAGTTCCAAGGGTACACCTCATGCCCCTTATGCCAAGGTGAAGCCCCCTACCCACCCCTATATCCTCTCAGCCCTCCTGTGCCAAACTATGGCACATCACCCACCACTTCCCCATGGCCTATCATGACCCCATGCCATGCTATGCAATTCTACCCAATCCCTACGGCCCCTCAAGCACATAGAACACTTAACTTCACCCAATAAAGACCTGACAGGTGGCTTAGCAATACAAGCCTGGTGGATAACTGGTAGGTGGGCAGTAAAAATACCCCAGTCCACTTACGTGGTGGAAAGACTTCAGATCTTGCTTGTTCAATATTGACAGGGTCCTAATTCATATTTGCTAATTAGGATCATCCTCAAACTCCCAGTTCCTTGGGCTCTTGTCTATTCACGTTTGCTTCACCAGAGATAGCTGTATCCTCAGCTGTTTAGGCCCCTGCTCCAGATATTGTCCCTAAATCCCTCCTCACGTTATGTTAGTCGTTTCTTTCGGTCGGTCCATCTCTAAATAAACTTTGGTCACAACTCCTAATGTTGCCTTCTTAGGCTCATTGTCCATTTTCCCTTGTGAACTGTGAACCCCTTTGGGACATTTATCTTTGTTAAAGGTGCTACATAAATTCAGGTTTCAGTTATATTCAACTCAATGCCGCTACGGAAAGCCATACCTTTGATGTAATGTGCATTTTGCATAGCTCAACACAGAAATTAACCAAAACACTCTTTATAAGACTCTGTTCACTGTCACACTGAATTTCTTTCGTGAAACTGAAAGCCTACAGCACGATATCGGCAAGTTATTTAAATTATGCAAAAGTTTAATTTTGACTCCAGTTTGCTAAGATTGAATCTGCCCTTTATGGATTTTTATTTTTAATGCACAATGTGGCATTTTGTGATCAAAATAAGAAAAAACAATTTGGAAATGATGAAACTGGATCCAAGACATTTATTTTTTATCTTACTGGATGGCAGCATTAGAAAGGCCTTAAATGTTCCATCTTATTTGTTGCCAATGCAGATCCATTATCACTGTAATAATCTCTTTGAACCATCCTTGTGCAGCTGTTTGCAGTAACCACACGTCTTATCGTTGTATCAATGGTTCTGTTGTTGAGAAAAATATGCCAACAGATTGTTTTCACTTTCCAAACACAATCTACAGTATTGGAAATTTCCTAAATGCATTTATATAGAATGTTTTGCTTTCCTTTGTTACAAATATATCCTGCTTTCTGCGCCTAGCAATAGTTTATAGCTCTATGACTCTATTACATCCTCGTGATACTTGTTTAATAGTAAGATCGGCATTTCTTTATGTACTTATTTTGTGTGTGAATAGTCACAGAGCCAAGCAATAGCCTTTATTGAGTTCTTTAATCCTGCCTTCAAGTTTAGTCAGTGGACACTCGTCGACAATGTGAATCATTGTTTGGACTACACCACAGCTGAAGCCTGCATGATCTTGGTGACCCCGCTGATGTTGAGTGGCTGTACAGAGGTCTTGGCCATTTGATAACCATTTAAGAAGGCCCACTGTCATCATGGGAGATCGAAGATAGTTGGACAAGCAGTAGAGTCTACAATAAGAGAATGGTTTCTGGTGGATATTATCATACTGCCATTGGTATTCAGCTTTTTGGCTAAGATCAATTTTAAGTTGTGAGTTACAGGTCTTCTGTTTTTTGGTGGACCTCAATTCTGGCTTTGGGGTGATAATGGTAACAGTAACAGAAGACAGCAATGAGACAACATTGCCTGTTCTAAGCAGCTGTGCCAGGTCAGGGGGTGTGCAGTACTGTCAGGGTGACAGTGAAAACATTGACCAAAGGAGTGTCTACGAAGCAGACCCATTACATTAAGTGAACCCTGTTTTAAGTGTTGTAGATTTGAAGTCTCAAACATTTTCTACCTGCTAGATTTCCGCAGTGATGGATATTCAGCAACATGTTCTGGAATATCAAGTTCATGAAGCTTTTAAAAGAGAAAGGAAGATGGGGGTCACTGTCAGTCCTGACTGCAGAGACTCTGTTTACTTTATCAGTGCTGCAGAACCAGGTGGTCACCATTCTCCCTGTGGTGGATGTGCTCACGTTCCTCATCAGATACATTTACTTGGCTGAAAACAGAACAGAAGACAAGAACCCATTCAACATCTAGACGAGCAAAGAGCAAGTCAGGGTAACCTTGAATGTGAACACCACCTCCTACCTCCCTCCAGCCTTGCTTCCGGAGGAATCAAGGCTATTGGTGTACACAGCACAGCCCAGAGTGTGTCGCACCTGCAGCACAACTTAATGTCAAAATTAGAAGCAGGCATGCCATTGAACAAAAGACTAAGATGAGAAGTGCTGCAACCTGTGTGTGGAGGTTGGCCATCTCTACAAGGCCTGTCCAAAATCCGGTGCTACCTATGCTTAAGTAATCAAGGTAAGATGTCTTTCAACACCTCATTAAAGTCCAACATTTGTTTGAAACACTAGCTTTCGGAGCACTGCTCCTTCCTCACCTGAGGAAGCCACAGACTTAGAGCAATGCTCTGGGTTCCCTGCTCGAATCCCAGCACGGTGGATGCTAAAAATCATCCTGTGGCAGGCATGGTGATGAGCTGAAAATTTTCCATCGGATCTGCAGAGATCCAGCTCCATGGCCTTCACCTCAGAACTTGCCTGTATCTAGGGTGCACTCGACCTGCATGACGACAATGTTAATGTGACTGAAGACAAACTCATTGCCCTGATCAAAATAGCTGGTGTAACCATTGAGCCTTTCTATCCTAGTCTGTTTGTCAAAGCATTGGCTAAGATTGACATCAGTAGTGTGATCTGCAATGTTGCTGCTGGTAGTAGTGCCCCTGTTTTCACTGTTGCCCCTGTTGCTGCGGAAGAGGAAAAGGAAGAGAAGAACCAGGAAGAATCTGAAGAGTCTGACAATGACATGAGGTTTGATCGCTTCAATTAAATATACCAAGTGACATCGTTGTTCCAATAAAAAATATTGTGTATAATTTTCTGCGCCCGTTCACCGCAGGCACAAATCCCATTCTGGCCGGTAACTCTCACAAGAGGGCCAGAATGGGATTTGAGGTGGCGAGATCTCAGTTTGAGATCTTCCCTGCCCTCCCACCGGTTATGTAATCAGGTTCACATGATAACCATGATTTTAAATAAATTTAAATATTCATAAATGGCTTAACGCATTGTTTCCAGAGTCGTCAGTTCTCTTCCCAACTGCCCCCATTCCCTCTCCAAAACGTAAACCAGTCATGATGACTACCACTGTGGGCTTGGAGGTTAGTACAGCCTCTTTGTGCTGAGGAATGTGACTGGCAGTGCCCTCTTGGCACTGCCAGGGGTGGCGCCTTTATGTAACACCCTTTGGGGTTCCCATTATATAAGGTGGGGGCGGGTGACCTGAACATTGACAACTGAGGCTCAGAATCTTCACCCAGTGAAGCATGGCTGTGTTCTCCAAAGGTGACGGCCCACAGCTGAAACTGCCTCACTCCCCTCCTCCTGCTCACTTGTGATGCGCTGTCCATCCCATTTTCCCCATTCTAAGCTAGACTTAGACCCAACCAAGGTGACCGTGTCGACAATGGAGGATGATCTGGAGATAGAATGCGGCAATACAGGCTCTGTGGTGCCTTCCCACTCCAAGGAGGCCAGCAACAACATTGTAGGATTGTAGGGACGCTCAGCTCACCTTCTGCTGCAGGTACTATGGCAAACACAAGAAGGTGGCGATGAGAATTGGGTATACTCAGCAGGTGCATTTGCACAACCAATGAAATAGATGACAGCAGTTGTATAGTCACAGTTGTCTTGGGCAGGGGTTTTCTCCGTGTACTTCACCTGAGAGTAGAGTTATGAATTGACCCTGTTTTCCGAGGCCTCCATTCCCACCATCACCAATGGTCTACTGTGATATCCAACACCACCACCACCTCAGGTGTCAGGTTGATTAGGTCCACCACACCACCACCAATGCAAGCCATTTTGTGCATGGTGTGAGCCCTCTTTTCCTTCAGGATGAGAAGAGAATGATGTGACAATGTTTGGCAGAACCATGGATATTCAGTCTGTTCTGCATGCTGCTGTGTACAGAGTTACAGGATTGTCACCTGAGTACCATTTGCCACTCACCTTTCCAGATGAAACCAGGTGACTGAGTCTCTCATGACATTGGACCCATCGTTCCCCTACTGCTGACCTCTGTGTACATCGTCATCCAGGTCTTTCAGTGTCTCTGGGAGAATTTCTTACATCAGACACCAGAAACAATATCTCTCAGTGACTGATGCCAACAACACCTCCATAGAGACATCAAAGAACCCTGGCATCCCTATGGATGCCTTCCTGTGTCAGTCCTGGCCCACCACAAAGCTTTCTGCACCATCTCCTCAACGATCTGTGAGCCAATCTCAGCTGTCATTCGCCTTTTCAAGGGGCCCGTGGTCACTGGATTCCACTTTTATGTTGCCCAGTGCAACTAATTAGACTGTGATCTCACCCTGGCCAATTAGACAACTTGCATTTGAAATTCGCGGGCCGTCACATGAGGTCAGGAACCAAAAATGTTCCAGGGGTCTGGTTTCCAACTCCAGGTTGGAAATACGGTCCCAAAACTCTCTAAATAGTAAATTCCATGTGTGATCAAACATTTTGAAGCACTGCCCTTGTATTTATTAGTTGCTGGATCATTAAGATTTCCAGCATGTTGTTTGAAGTTCTGTTCATGGTGGACTTCAAGGTAGCCTGCCATTGTGCCAGTAACTTGTGTAGGTTTGACTTAGAACGTTGCAACCCACCCAGCACCTTATTCCTAACAGTGTACAAGTTAACTACAGCATTGTGAATATCATCCTGGTACGCCAACATTTCCACTTAAAGATGGGCCTTATGATTCTATCTTTCATCAAGTCACAAACTTAAACTTGAAGTCTATCTCCAAACATCTTGGCAGTGCAACATTTTTTTTTTCTTTTTTAAGATCTTTTTATGGGCAGTTCCCATATTTATAAACAGTTCTTTATATATACACATCATATTTTTCTCGCTCGCGCTAATTTCCTTTATTATACAGAGGGGTTTAGTTCGTCCTTCGTTTAACCGACCCTATGTGCATTTCGTTGCCCTCTGGATCAGTCAATGGTTCCTCCCCCTTCCCCATTGTCGCCCCCCCCCCCCCCCCCCTCGGCTGTGCGTTTCTTTTATTTTCCGGACAGAATGGAAAAGAAAAAGAGGGGTGACCCGTCCCATCTCTCATGGTTTCACCACCTTCCTTGTCTGTGTGGTTGGCCGGGCCCCTCTGGCACCGATCATCTTTGTCCTCCACCTCCGGGAAGAACCTGCTCATTCAGGTTCTGGCCAGGTGCGCTCTGTGCACCACTTTGAGCTGCATTAGGCTGAGCCTTGCGCAGGAGGATGTGGAGGTAGCCCTGCTCAGTGCTTCACTCCAGAGTCCCCATCCCACCTCTGTCGCCAGTTCGTCCTCCCATTTCTGGCTGGTCTCGTCCCGTGGAGTCCGGGTTCTGTCCAGTAGCTGTCCGTATATTTTCCCACATAGCCCCCCTTCTCGTTGCTTGTGCCTATCAGGTCCTCTAGTAGTGTTGTTTCTGGGGCCCCGGGGTACCCTACTGTCTCTTTGCGGAGGAAGTGTTTCCTGTCCTTTTGCTAGCTTCCACTTTCTTGTCAGTTTGTCTCGTAACAGTGCAACATTAAATACATTTTACTAAAAAGATTCAAGAGAAAAAATGATTATATAAATGCGTGGTTCCCCAAATCAGTATCTGCAAGACCAGCATTATGCATGTCCACGCAATGAGGCTCCAGACATAACCTTTGATGGCACCATTCTATAGATTGTAGAGAAATTCCCATCCATTGATAGTGTTCTCTTTAGGGATTCCACGACGGATTAAGATATTAGTGCACGCATTGGGAAAGCAAGTTCTGCCTATTACCGCTCCATGACTGTGTCTGGGAGCAGCATGACTTTAAGCCAAAGACAAATTTCAACCAATGTCAGGCTATTGTCCTCATCAACCTGCTGTAGAATCCTGGATCCGGGGTCCCTGGTCATGCACTCAGATCCTGCGCGGACCAGCTGGCAGATGTGTTTGCGGACATCTTCAACCTCTCCCTTCTCCATTCCAAGGTCCCCACTTGCTTCAAGAAGACCATCATCATGCCAAAGAAGAACCAGGCAGCGTGCCTCAATGACTATCGTCCGGTGACCCTGACATCGATCATAATGAAGTACTTTGAGAGGTTAGGCATGGGGTACATCAACTCCATATTCCCAGAATGCTTAGATTCACTGCAATTCGCATAACGCAGCAACGCCATCTCCGTGGCCCTACAATCATCCATGGAGCATCTCAACAACAAGGACTCGTACATCAGACTCCTATTAATTGACTACAGCTCTGTCTTCAACTCCATAATACCAGCCAAGCTCATAGTAAAGCTTCAATGCCTAAGACTTGCTCCACACTCTGCAACTGGATTCTCAACTTCCTGACCCATAAACCACAATCAGTGAGAATAAACAACAACACCTCCTCCATGATAGTCCTCAATACCAGGGCCCCACAAGCCTGCATACTCAGCCTCCTACTATATTCCCTATACACACACGAATGCGTGGCAAAATTTGGCTCCAACTCCATCTACCGGTTTGCTGACACGATCGTAGTGGGTCGGATCTCGAATAACGATGAGTCAGAATACAGGAGGGAGATAGAGAACCCAGAGGAGTGGTGTAATGGCAACAATTTCTCCCTCAATGTCAGCAAAACTATAGAGCTGGCCATTGACTTCAGGAAGCAAAGCACTGTACACAACCCTGTCTGCATCAATGGTGCCAAGGTGGAGATGGTTGACAGCTTCAAATTCCTAGGTGTGCACACCACCAAAAATCTGTCTTGGTCCACCCATGTAGATGCTACAACTAACTCACGAAACAAAGGAAATTCGGCATGTCCACATTGGCTCTTACCAGCTTTTACAGGTGCACCATTGTCATGTGAGAGTACCTTTAAGAAATGGGTGTTTATCAATGGGTGTGTATATAAATATCTATAGTAAGAGTACCTTAAGAAATGGGTGTACTACTGCAGTGATTTCAGAGAGTGGGTGGAGCTGGGCTGTCTGTCAGATTTTTACTTTTGCTTTAGGCTTTTTGCTACAGGGTCGGTTTGGTTTCATTTTAGTTTTGGCGAAGCTGCAATCACAGCAGGATGTGTGTGAATCTCTGCAAGCTTATGAGTGTCCATTTCCTGATTTCAATGTGGTAACTGTTCTCAATAGTGAAGTTAAGCCTGATGTCTTTCTGTTAAAAGGTGCTTTTAAGTCTTATGGATGTGAAAAGAAAAGCAAGGATTACTTAGTGTTGTGTTCTTTGGGGGTTGTATTTGAATTGATAGTTGCTAAGATATTCACTGTATGTTTTAAAAAGGTTAACTTGAGTTCATAGAAGAAACATTGTTTTGCTTAAAAAATACTTTTCCATTTCTGCTGTACCACACCCGTAGAGTTGGCTGTGTGCTCCCCATACCACAATCTGTTAAAAGTTGTGGGTCAGGTGAACTCCATGATACACTTTGGGGTTCTCTAAACCCTGGCCCAAACCATAGAAAGCATCCTATCTAGATGCATCACAGCCTGGTATGGCAACTGTTTGGCCCAAGACCACAAGAAACTACAGAGTCGTGAACACTGCCCAGTCCATCACATGAACCCGCCTCCCATCCAGTGACTCTATCTACACCTCCCGCTGCCTTGAGAAAACAGGCAGCATAATCAAGACCCCTCCCGCCTGGCTTACTCTCAATTCCAACTTCTTTCATCGGGCAGGAGATACAAAAGTTTGAGAACACGCATATCAGATTCAAAAACAGCTTCTTTCCCACTGTCACCAGACTCCTAAACAACCCTCTAATGGACTTATGGACCGATCTGTTCTCTTCACACATCCTCACCCGATGCCTGTGTCTATGTATTTACATTGTGTATTTTATGTTTGCCCTATTGTGTACTTTCTTTTCATTTTCGGAATGATCTGTTTGAGCTGCACGTGGAACAAAACATTTCACCTCGGTACAGGTGAGAAAAACAACAATCCATTCCAAGGTGCCACATTGTAGCTCTGGAGCGCTTCCACTAAAGACAAGGAAGGTGTATCATGAGAATTCAATGGCAGCACAAAACTACAGACGATAAGGTCCTTCATTGTGCAGGGCTCTACAGCATGGAGATCACCCTTCAGAAAATTCAACTTTGGGCAGGTTAGGTCTCCCATATAGATGATGAGAATTCCCACGCCCTTCCACTGACTGGCCCATTCTGGCAAGTACATCACTGAGTGTGAACCTTTGGCAGTTGTCCTTTGGAACCAATAGTCCCATCCAATTTTTCAGAACGACTATGTCCCTCTTCAGGCACCCTTCCAATTTCCACGATCTGGTGCTCATAATTCTGTAACATATGTGTATGACAAGCACCTGGTTCCTCAGCACTTTCAAAAACCCTTTTGGATTGCAAACTTTTAATCTGTGCCCACTAATCTTGATAATTGTACCTGAACAGTCTGGTTTCCATGCTGCAAAATGATTTTTACCATCTGTTTTTCAAAATTAATTTACGGAATGTGGGTTTTGCTGGTTAGGCCAGCATTTATTGCCCATCCCTGGTTGCCCTTAGAAGGTGGTCATAGGCTGCCTTCTTGAACCACTGTAGTCACTGAGGTGTAGGTGCATCTGTAGTATAGAGGGGTTCCAAGATTTTGACCCAGCTAAAGTGAAGAAAAGTGATATATTTCCAAATCAGGGTTCCCAGGTATCTGCTGCTCTTGTCCTTCTAGATGGTAGTGGTTGTGGGTTTGTAAGGTGCTGTCTAAGGAACCTTGGTGAGTTACTGCAGTGCATCTTGTAGATGGTACACACAGTACTGGATGGTATAGTACCACGGTTGCCAATGTTCGTCGGTGGTGGGGGGTTTGAATATTTGTGGAATGGGTAGCAATCAAGAGGGCTGCCATTTCCTGGATGGTGTTGAGCTTCTTGAGTGTTGTTGGAGTTATACTCATCCAGGCAAGTGGAGAGTATTCAATTACATTCCTGACTTGTGCCTTGTAGATGGTGGACAGGCATTTGGGGGTCAGGAGGTGAGTTGCCCGGCGTAGGATTCCTAGCCTTTGACCTGCTCTGGTAGCCAGAGTATTAATATGACTAGTCCAGTAAAGTTTCTGATCAATGATAACCCCCAGGAAGTTGATCGTGGGGATTCAGCGATGGTAATTTATTGAATGTCAAGGGGCGATGGTTAGATCCTCTTTTGTAGAAGATGGTTATTGCCTGGCACTTGTGTGGCGCGAATGTAACTTGCCACTGTCAGCCCAAGCCTGGATATTGTCCAAGTCTTGCTGCATTCTGGCATGGACTGCTTCATTATCTGAAAAATCGCGAACTTTGCTGAACATTGTGCAGTCATCTACGAACATACCCACTTCTGACCTTATGCTGGAAGGGAGGTCTTTGATGAAGTAGCTGAAGATGGTTGGGCCAAGGACACTACCCTGAGGAACTCCTGTGATGCCCTGGAGCTGAGACAATTGACCTCCAACCACTACAATCACCTGTTCTTATGCTGGGTATGACTTCAACCAATGGAAAGTTTTCCCCCTGATTCTCATTGACTGCAGTTTAGCTGGGGATCCTTGATGCCATACTCGGTCAAATGCTGCCTTGATGTTACGGGCAGTCCTGCTCACCTCTGGCATTCAGCTCTTTTGTCCATGTGTGAACCAAGGCTGTAATGAGGTCAGGAGCTGAGTGTCCCTGGTGGAACCCAAAGTTAATATCCGTGAGCAGGGTATTGCTGAGTAAATGCCGCTTGATAGAACTGTTGATGACTCCTTCCATCACTTTGCTGATGATGGACAGTAGACTTCTATGACGGTAATTGGTTGGATTGAATTTGTCCTGTTTCTTGTGTACAGGACACACCTGGGTAATTTTCCGCATTGCCGTGTAGATGCCAGTGTTGTAGCTGTACTGGAACAGCTTGGCTAGGGGTGCGGCAAGTTCTGGAGCATAAGTCTTCAGTATTATTGCTGGAATATTATCAGGGCCCATAGCCTATGCAGTACCCAGTGCTTTCGGTTGTTTCTTGATATGTGGAGTGAAACGCATTGGCTGAAGACTGATATCTGTGATGCTGGGAACCTCCGGAGGAGACCGAGATGGATCATCCACTTGGCACTTCTGGTTGAATATTGTTGCAAATGCTTCAGCCTTGTCTTATGCACAGATGTGCTGGGCTCCTCAATAATTAAGGATGGGGATATTTGTGGAGCCTCCTCCTCCAGTGAGTTGTTTAATTGTTAACCACCATTCACGGCTGGATATGGCAGGACTGGAGAGCTTAGATCTGATGCGTTTGTTGTGCAATCGCTTAGCTCTGTCTATTACTTGCTGCTTATGCTGTTTGGCACACAAGTAGTCATGTTTTGTAGCTTCACTAGGTTAACACCTCATTTTTAGGTATTCTAGGTGTTGCTCCTGCCATGCTCTCCTGCACTGTTCATTGAACCAGGGTTAACCCCCTGGTTTGGTGGTAATGGTAGAATGGGGAATATGCCAGCCCATGAGGTTGCAGATTGTGGTTGAGTACAATCCTGCTGCTGATGATGGCCCACAGTGCCTTACGGATGCCCAGTCTTAAGTTGCAAGATCTGTTTCAAGTCTATCCCATTTAGCACAGTGGTAGTGCCACACAATACGATGGAGAGTATCCTTAATGTGAAGACGGGACTTGTCTCCAAAAGGAAAGTGCGGTGGTCGCTTCTACTGATACTGTACCTATAACCTTTCTTGGACCTTTCCACTCGTTAATTCCATCTCTTTTATAATATAGCTTGTCTGCAAACTATAAAATGACAATGTTATTTTATTCATCCCACACCTTCAGATCCATAGCCACAACTTCATTAAAATCTCTCATTAAAGCATACTCACAAAGGGTCGCGATGTTGGCGTCTATATTTCTTGCACATATCACATCTATCTCTTATTTGTTCTGTAGGTTTGGTGTATCTTCATCTCTTATACCTGTATCCCTGAGCAAAATTTTTAATCTTTGTGAAGATGAATGGACAAATTGCCAATGCAACTTTAACACAATGAAATTTTTGTTTTCTATACTGCTATTCTCTGATGCTAACAGTACTTCCTTAATTTCTTTACAAGATAAAATAGGATTTATTAATGAAATACAGCAGGTCCAGACTGTGTAAATTGTAAGTTCACAGTTTTTCCAAATAAGATGGCTTTGTCGTGTTTCATGTCAAGCTTCATATTGTGCTTTCTTCATCGATGGCTGTCTCAATAATAAAGCTCTTTTGCTGGATATGACATCCATGCTTATAAAATTATTCTTTCCGGCTGAGTTTGCGAGGAATCAGTCCTCTTTTCACTTATTTAAGGCTATTATCATCCCCACATCAGAAACTCATGGAACTTCCAAATTCCTTAATCTTGCTCCGATCTTTGTCACTTAAAGAATCCAGGGAACATTTCAACCAGTCATACTGTAGATGTCCGTCCACTGTCTCATACAGCACAAATGAAGGACTCTGTGACTAACACATTTGTCATTGGAGTGAAACTTCTCGATACTAAGGCAATGCCTTCCCTTTGGTCAACATCTCCCTCTTCTTCAGAGTCTTCTGTCCCGTATTTGGTTTCAAACACCCTGTTATATCGCTTAGGAAAGCTTATTGCAAAATGGAATTTCAAATCACATCTAAAACACTAAACACACCCTGGGCATTTCTGGGGTTCAATTTTCGGTTGAAATGTCCCAATTCATATCTCCTGCCATAAAGGTGTTTCTGTCCTCATTATTTTTAGTTACAAATTTTCTTTTATAATTCCACACTACCTTGCCATTCCATTAACATCAAGTCTCCCAGAGTCTGTCTTTTTGCCTATCAGCCCATTTGTGTCATGGATGCAGCCTGGAATGTTTGTCCAGGAACCTTTTAAATCTCTAACACTTTTTCTAACAGGGTGTGTCTTTCTGCATAGTTGACTTCCATCAAAATTAACTCCAGATTTGTAACTTTAGCACAGTCTAATATCTTGAATGCCAACATGATAGAGGAATTTCTAGGCTGAATTTTTGCAGCCTAGTGTACAGTCTGCTAAATGTCATTATATACTCTTCTAAGGAAGTATCCTCCAGCTTTCTAAATCTGTCAAAATCTGACCAGACGTCAGAAGCACTTCTTTAGTTATCCTTTTTATCAAAGTTATTCAAGAAAGTTAATAGTGTATCCAAACCTTCATTTGAGTTCAAATGCTCCGCTTCCAATTCTGAGAATACCTTGCATCTTATTTTGCTTTTGTATGGTAACGAAAGTGCCAGGGTCATTCCTTGTTTTTTCTTGGGCAAGGGCGTAACCATCGTCCACATGTTAACTTCATTCATACATTGGTCATAGGTTGACCCTCAGAAGATAATGGTGGGTAGTCATACCCTGACACTCTACTCTTGGATTCAGCCATTTGTTTTCATAGTTAATCCAAATCATTCTTTAAGATTATAATTCAGAATAAAGTATTTTATTACGATCCCGGACCGGGCCCCAACATTTCACGAGAAAGACGGAGGCTGAGGGAGACCTCATAGAGGTCTGCAGAATTATGAGGTATGGATAGTCAGAGGCTTTTTTCAAAGGTGGAACTGTCAATTACTAGGGGGCACAGGTTCAAGATGAGAGGGGGAACGTTTAAGGGAGATGTGCGGGGTAAATTTTTCACACACAGAGTGGTGGGTGTCTGGACCGCATTGCCAGAGGTTGTGGTGGAAGCAGGCACATTAGCAACATTTAAGAGGCAGCTCAATGGATACATGAATAGGGAGGAAATAGAGGGATACGGACTGAGTAAGGGCACAAGGTAGTTTTTTTTTAGTTACGGCACCATGATTGGCACAGACTTGGAGGGCTGAAGGACCTGTTCCTGTGCTGTACTTTTCTTTGTTCTTTGTTCCAGTTGCTAGGATACCAGACAGGGGCCCCAATATTTTTTTAATTTGTAAAACTGTGATGAAAGAATATTTTTCTCCAGATGTGTTTCCACACAAAAATAGGGATACGGGGCGATGTGTGGGTCGTAAAACGTCCGTGAATTCTCCGTTTGAGTCGGCACTTGGCTGCTGAAAAGGAGAATCCAGCCCATGGTATATTAAAACAAACTTTATTATCAACACAGTATGTAACTAGCTTAACATTACAGAAGTGTAGCTCACAGTTACCAGTAAAACAATGCTTAAGAATAAAAACAAGCAATAATTTCGAACTGATGCCGTCTTTTTCTCCAATCAAGCAAATCCCATCACAGGTCAAAAAACACTTTTGAATAGAGTTAGAAAACACAGGATTGGAACCTCCGGTGGCGTGGGCGAGCAGGGTGGCCGCAGTTAGAAGAGCTCCTGCCGGTGGCCACGATTTGTGGCAATTTTGGGGATTTCCCTGAGGCATCACTCACCCCCAAATATCGTTGGCCTTTGGGGCCGTCACGGGCAGCTAGCGGGGCCAGTTTAAAAACCAGCGAAGAACCCCGTGCGGGTGTCGGGCGGCGGGGGCTGAGGCGCTGAGCCCAGTGCGGCGTGGAGGTCGGAGCAGCGAGGACGGAGCTACAAAGAAGCCGAGGCGGCAAATCCGAGGCCAGTGGGTTGTAGGTGGGTTGTCCCACATCGGATGGCTCCCACCTAGGATTAAGAAAGAAAGCTAAAGTCAGGTTCAAGGGGAGCGCTGGGGGAATGTAGAGGAGAAAGAAAGAAGGTTTAAAGAAGTTGGGTGAAAGTTTTTTTCTCCCCTTTTTAAATAAATAAGAATAATTCAGATTGATGAAGGACAGGAGGGTGAAAGGGGAGAGAAGAGAAAAGAAAGGAAAAACAATAAGCCATTAAAGGATGCGAAGAGCAGCGTCGAAGAAAGGAGGAAACGTGGGTTCGCCGCTGAATGAGAGGACGAGCAAAAGTGCTGACAAGATGGCGGAAGCCGAACCGCAAGGCAGAACCGCACTATTTACGGTGGAGAAGATACCGAGGTGATGGCGGTGGAGCTGGAAAAACAGTTTGCAAGGCACATAGAGGCCTTGCGAAAGGAGACGGTGATCGCATTGAAGTCATTGGTGGAGGAGGCAATTGCCCCGGTGAGGGTGGCGGTGGCAAAGGCATCGGCCGAGGTGAGAGAGCAGGGCGAGAAGATGAAGGAAGTGGAGGAGGCCGTGTCACGACACAGTACCAGGTCACCTCGATGGGGGACGAGCTGCGGATATCAACAGAGGACTCCGAGCAAAGCTTGAAGACTTGGAGAACTGTTCAAGGCTGCACAATTTGAGAATTGTGGGCTTTGCCAAAGGGGCAGAGGGCCCAAGGCCAACACAATACTTCGCTAAGTAGTTGGCGGAACTGATGGGGGAGGGTGAGAACCCCTCCCGGTACGAACTAGACCGAGCTCATCGGTCATTAAAGCCAAAGTCCAAAGTGAACGAGCCGCCAAGGGCAGTAATTATCTGCTTCCATAAGTTCTGCATGAAGAAGAAGGTATTATGCTGGGCGAAGCAGAAGCGTGAGGTGCTGTGGGATGGTACTACGGTTCGGATCTACCAGGACTTGACAGTGGAGTTGGCAAAAAGACGAGCAGCGTTTGGACGAGTGAAGGCGGAATTGTACAAGAAGGAGGTGCGATTTGGTACCTGGCGAAGTTTAAAAAAAAATAAATTTAGATTACCCAATTATTTTTTCCAATTAAGGGACAATTTAGCGTGGCCAATCCACCTACTCTGCACATTTTTGGGTTGTGGGGGTGAAACCCACGCAGACACGGGGAGAATGTGCAAACTCCACACGGACAGTGACCCAGAGCCGGGATCGAACCTGGGACCTCAGCGCCATGAGGCGGTTGTGCTAACCACTAGGCCACCCTGCTGCCCTTGGTATCTGGCGAAGTTGACGGTGACGTATAACGCCAAAGACTTTTATTTTGAGACAGTGGAGGCGGCTGAGGCGTTCGTGAAAGCAGAAGGCTTGGGATAGACGTGAGGAGCAGAGCTGGAAGAGAGACTGTGGACTGTGTTTGAGCAGCTGGAAAATGTATAAATGCTGCAACTTTCTTTTTACTGTTGTGTATTATAATTTACTTCTCTTTGCATTGTTACAGAGTTCAAGTTAATAATGGGTTGATTAGCGTTCTGTGTTGCGACGGTTAAATGTTATGTTAGTGAATTGTATGGGTTGGATTGTTTGTTTTGGTTTTTTTTCTTTCTCTGGGACTGGGTGGGAGGGGACGATATATCTTGGCGGGGGGAGCCACCCGCGCTAGCTAACTAAAGTCAGCTAGTGAACGGAAGTGAGGTGAGAGGAGGGCTGCGGACATTGGAGCCTGGATAGCAGGCTTCAATGGGCCTATGAGGTGAGCGAGAGAGGGGGAAGGGATGGATGTTGGGAGATGTTGTTTCAGGGGGAAACGTAGGGGGGGTTCTTGGGAGGGGGGAAGGGGTTCGATGTTAACAATGGTAAGGGGCGGGTCAGGCTTATGGGGCAGAGCCCGGTGTTATGTGCTGGTGGATAAGAAAGGTGGGGGGGGGGGGGAGTGAGAGACCCCCAGTAAGGATAGTCACGTGGAACGTGAGAGGGCTAGGAGGTCCGGTCAAGAGGTCAAGGGTGCTTGCGCATCTTAAAAGTTTGAAAGCCGATGTGGCAATGCTGCAGGAGACTCACTTGAGGGTGAAGGACCAGGTGAGACTTAAAAAGGGCTGGGTTAGCCAAGTGTTTCACTCTGGATTTGATGGAAGGGCTCGAGGGGTAGCGGTGTTGGTCAGCAAAAGGGTACGCTTCCAGATGGAGAAGGTGGTGGCAGATCAGGGGGGTAGATATGTGATTGTGACAGGGGCGCTAGAGGGGAGATTAGTGGTGCTGTTAAGTGTACATGATCCAAATTGGGACGATGTGGGATTCGCGAAGAAGGTGTTTGGGGCCATTCCCGACTTGTACACACATGGGCTGAATGCGGGAGGGGACTGGAACTTGGTGCAGGAGCCAAGGTTGGACAGATCACGGCCGCGCTCGCTGGTCCTATCAGGGGAGGGGCGAAGGCGTTAGCTGGGTTAATGGTGGAAATGGGAGGGGTGGACCCTTGGAGGTTTCTGCACCCAAGGGAACAGGAGTACTCGTTTTTCTCAGCAGTCCATAAGGTATACTCGCGGATCTACTTTTTTGTGGTGGGAGAGGCTTTGCTGGCTGGAGTCAAGGGGTCGGAATACTCTACAATTGCAGTGTCAGATCATGCTCCGCATTGGGTGGATATGGTACTGGAGAAGGGGGTAGCGCAGAGGCCGGGGTGGAAACTGGATGTGGGGCCTTTGGGGAAACCAAGTGTTCTGTGAGAAAATTGAAAAGGTAATTAAGGAATATGTAGGTTTCAACTGTATGGGTGAGGTGTCAAAGGCAGTTGTCTGGGAGGCTCTAAAGGCAGTGGTGAGGGGTGAGGTAATTTTGTTTAAGGCCAGGGTTGACAAAGAGGAGAGGTTGGAGCGGCAGAGGGTAATAGATGAGATGTTGGAGGTAGATAGGAGTTATCCAGAAGATGGGGACCCAGAGAAGCTGGAAAAGAGGAAGAAATTACAGGCAAGCTTCGACCGACTGTCCACCAGGAAGGCGGTGCGCCAACTGAGACGAGCAAGGGATGCAGTTTATGAACATGGGCGTATGTTAGCAGGTCAGCCCCGGAGGGAAGCAGCGGCAAGGGAAATTCTCCAGGTGAGGGATAGGGCAGGGATGTTGGTAGTGGCTCCGGAGCAGATTCACAAGGTTTTTGAGGAGTTTTATGAGAGGTTGTACAGGTCAGAGCCACCCGGGGAGGCCGTGAGATGCAGGAATTTCTAGATGGGTTGGAGTACCCGAGGCTATGGGAGGGGGACAGGGCTACATTAGAAGGAGCAATAGTGGAGCAGGAGATAAAGGATGCGATTGGGAGGATGCAGTCGGGGAAGGTGGCAGGGCCGGATGGGTTTCCGGTGGAATACTATAAAAAATTCAAGGATAAGTTGGCATCCCTGATGGTGGGGATGTTTGAAGAGGCGATTGGGAAGGGAGTGCTGCCACAAATCTTGGGGCAGGAATCAATTTCACTGTTGCCAAAAAAAGATAAGGATCCAACGGAGTATGGGCCGTACAGGCCGATATCACTTCTGAATGTGGACGCAAAAGTATTGACGAAGGTACTGGCGGATAGGCTGGAGGAGTGCCTACCGAAGGTGATAGGTGAGGATCAGACGGGGTTCGTGAAAGGGAGGCAGCTGTTTTCGAACATTAGGAGGGTTTTGAACGTCGTTATGGCACCGGCGGAAGGGAAGGAAACAGAGGTGGTTGTGGCATTGGACGCCGAGAAGGCATTTGACCGGGTAGAATGGGGATACCTGATGGCAGTTCTGGAGCAGTTTGGGATTGGACCAAGGTTTGTGAACTGGGTAAAGCTATTACATAAGGAGCCAAGGGCAAGTGTCCGCACAAATAACATCAGCTCGAGATACTTTTCTCTCCACCGTGGGACGAGGCAGGGATGTCCTAAGTCCCCCCTGCTGTTTGCACTTGTGATTGAGCCGTTGGCCATCGCATTAAGAAGTTCGGGAGCATGGAAAGGAATAGTGCTGGGGGGTGGATAGAGCACAGGGTGTCCTTATATGCCGACGACTTGCTGCTGTATGTGTCGGAACCGAGTGCATCGATAGGAGGAATATTGGAGCTACTGCGAATATTTGGGTCTTTCTCGGGGTACAAGCTGAACCTGGACAAGAGTGAGTATTTTTGTGGTGCCTCGTGCGGGGGTGGGGGCAGGGGTGGGGGGGCTGCCATTCCATAGGGCGGGGACTCACTTTAGGTATCTGGGGGTGCAGGTGGCCCGGGAGTGGGGGAGAGTGAAAGCCGACCTGGTGAGGTGGGATGGTCTCCTCTGTCACTGGCGGGTCGGGTACAGGCGGTTAAAATGAATGCGTTGCCGCGATTTCTGTTTATTTTTCAATGCCTACCGATTTTCCTGCCAAAGGCTTTCTTCAGGGAGATTGAGGGAAGGATTACTCGTTCATATGGGGAGGGAAGGTGGCCAGAGTGAGAAAGGTGCTGCTACAGAGGGGAAGGCAGGCAGGGGGTTTGGGTCTCCAGAACCTGATGTATTATTACTGGGCGGCGAATGTGGAGAAGGTGCGGAGCTGGGTCAGAGGGGTTGATTCCCAGTGGGTCAGAATGGATGAGAGTTTGTGCAGGGGGTCGGGACTGAAAGCACTAGCAACAGCGCCGCTCCCGATAGCTCCGGGGAAATAGTCAAGGAGTCCGGTAATAGCAGCTTCATTGAAAATCTGGAGGCAGTTTCGCCAACACTTCGGGTTGGGGGCAGGGTGAAGGGAAATGCCGATTCGGGAGAACCACAGATTTGAGCCATGGGAGTGGGATGGAAGTTTTTGGAAATGTGAAGAGAAGGGGATTAAGACACTAAATGATTTGTTTCTTAGGGGTCAGTTTGCAGGATTGAGGGAGCTGGAAGCAAAGTATGAGCTGGAGCAGGGAGAAATGTTTAGATACATGCAGGTTCAGGGTTTTGCCAGGAAGAAGATACCGAGCTTCCCAGAGGGACCGGCCTCCACATTGCTGGAGGAGGTGCTGACGACGAGGAGACTGGAGAATGGTGTAGTGTCAGTGGTGTACGGGGCTATTTTGGAAGAGGATAAGGCACCACTGGAAGGGATCAAAGCAAAGTGGGAGGAAGAGCTGGGTAGAGGTTATAGAGGAGGAGGTCTGGTGTGAGGTGCTCCGGAGAGTAAATGCCTCCACCTCATGTGCGACGTCGGGGCTGATACAGCTGAAGGTGGTATATCGAGCGGACGTCACGAGGGCGAGTATAAGCCAATTCTTTGAAGGAGTAGAAGATGTGTGTGAGCGTTGCCGGGGGGGGGGGGGGGGGGGGGGGGGGGGAGCTCTAATCACGTTCATATGTTTTGGTCCTGTCCAAAGTTAGAGGAGGACTGGAAGGAGGTTTTTAGGGTTATTTCCAAGGTGGTGCACGTGAAACTGGACCCGGGTCCCCGGGAGGCCATATTCGGGGTGTCGGACCAGCCAGGGTTGGAAACGGGTGCGGAGGCAGATATCGTAGCCTTCGCCTCGTTGATCGCCCAAAGGCAGATCCTGCTGGGACGGAGAGCAGCCTCTCCACTCTGTGTCCTGGCATGGCGGGGGGGACCTGTTGGAATACTTGACCCTTGAGAAGGTGAAGTTTGAACTGAGGGGAAGCTCGGAGGGGTTCTACAATTCATGGGCATTATTTATTATGCACTTTCAAGAACTGGATAACATCGAACATTAGTTGGGGGGAGGGGGGCTGTGTATATTAAGGGTGACTATGGGTAATCCCTGATTCCTTTTTGTGATTTGTTTATGTAAACATGCGGGCTGATGTTTGGGGGTTGGTGGGAGGATGGGATGGTTGTTATTGTTATGGGGATTGACATACCTGTTGCCGATTATTGTTTATTGTTGGTGGGTGTAAATGCGGAAGAAAATGTGAAAAAGGAGAATAAAAATATTTTTAAAAAAAAACACAGGATTACTTGCCAATCTTTGGATGGGGAGATCTTTTGAAATGCTGCTTTAAGAGAGAGAGAGATCCATTCAGTAAACACCTTGCAGGACCCTGTCTGTCAAATTAATGCTGGATTTCTGATAGCCTTCTGCAGAAGCTGCTGTTCAGCTCACAGCCAAAACTAAATTCAAACTCTGCCTACGACTGCCCTGGCTCCTCCCGTTAAAGACATCATCCCCATCCTTTCAAATCCCATGACCTATTTGCTTGCTGTTGTAACACTAATGGAGGTCCTGGGATCAGGACAAGACGATTTCCCATGACCTCCCAAGAATATGATTGTCCCCTTTAAAGGGGGAGGGAGGGGGCGTTGCCCTCTACAAGGAAAGCAGCAGCTGTATAAAACCCCGGCCTCGGTGCAGGTCAGCGAAGGAGACCCTGAGGAGATTGGAGGAGTTTTAGAATTGTATTGAAATAAACCTTAGTTCGTAATTTCTACCATCATCTATGTGTTCTACTTACTGCGGATTCAATATTGCGTTTAAACGCAATTAGTATTCTCCATCCCAGGATGCTTGGATCGCATTCCCCAATGGGACAGAGAATCAGGCATCAGGTCTAAATCGGGATCGGCACCGGGCACCTACCCGAATGTGATGCTCTGACGCCCCCCCTCCAGCAGCGGGAATGAGTTTCATGCCTCACGTTAGTGGGAGAGCATGGAAATAAATGTGAATTGTCTTAATTACCTATTTGCAACTATTTAGTGGGCCAAGGCCCCTATGCTCCGGCCTCCCGCGATTCTCTGGCCCCGCGGCCGGAAATTGCGTAGGAAAGGTTCGCTTGTGGTTTCTATCAGCGTGGCCCTGGCATGGTGGACCTCACGGTGGGCCAAGGGATATTCCCTTGGCCCACCGGGAGGTCCACCATGCCAGGGCCAGCCTGGTAGAGACGATCCAAGCCCATCCGAGGGCAGCCCCCTCAACAATGCACTGGATGCACTGCCTACCCAATGCTTCCTCTATCTGTAACAGAGGGTCCCCCCACAAGCACCACTGTAATAGAGGGTCCCTCCACAGTGACCCCTCTTATCGGGGAACCCCCAAGGAACTCCTGTAATGGGGGTCCCCCCAGGAAAGCCTGTAATAGTGGACCCCCAGGGACCACTCATAGGGAGAGCCCCCATATCGACCCCAATGATTGTAAACATTGACCACATCAAAGAGATGTAAGGCATTCCAAGCTCTCAAGCATGTGATTTCACTGCACTTACCTCTCTCTGATGTGGTCAATGTTTACAAACATTGGGATTTCACCACTTCGGCCACTGAACCGTGAATGGATCAAAGTTGCAGATGGTTTGTAAAAGTTGCCAATCACAGACCACTGCTTGAAAACTATGAATGGCTTGAAGCCAATGGATCTGTGGGAACCAGATGCAGGCATAGCTGCTCTCCTTCAAGAAATTGATGTGTGGAGCTACAAGGTACGTATTACAGCTACAATACATACTTTGGTTCTGTCTTTACAAAAGAGGGCACAATCAGATACCAGAAATGCTGGAGAATGAAAGGTTTAGTGAGAGGGAAGAACTGAGGGAGATCAACATTAGTAGAGAAATAGTGCTAGGAAAATTGATGGGATTGAACGCTGATATATCCCCAGGACGTGGGAATCTGCATCCCAGAGTGCTTAAGGAGGTGGCTCTGGAAATAGTGGATGCATTGGTGGTCATCTTCCGGGATTCTATAGACTCTGGATCTGTCCCTGCAGATTGGAGGGTAGCTCACGTCACTCCGATATTCAAAAAGGGAGGTAGAGTGAAAGCAGGGAATTATAGACCAATAAGCCTAACATCGGTAGTGGGGAAAATTCTTGATCCGTTATCAAGGACTTTATAGCGGAACATTTAGAAAGCAGTGGCAGGATTAGTCAGAGTCAGCATGGATTTATGAAGGGAACATCATGCTTGACAAATCTGTTGGAATTCTTTGAAGATGTAACCAGTACAGTTGATAAGGGGAAGCCAGTCGATGTGGTATATTTGGACTTTCAGAAGGCATTTGCATAAGAGATTATTGTGCAAAATTAAAGCACATGGAATTGGGGGAAACGTATTGAGTTGGATAGAAAACTGTTGGCAGAGAGAAAACAAACAGGAAGGCAGGTTACTACTTGAATGGTTGTAAATTGGGAGAGGGGAGTGTGCAGCAGGACCTGGGTGTCCTTGTGCAGCAGTCGTTAAAGTTAAGCATGCAGGTGCAGCAGGCGGTAAAGAAGGCCAATGGTGTGTTGGCCTTCATTGTGAGAGGTTTTGAGTATAGAAGGAGAGATGTGATGCTGCAATTATATAGGGCCTTGGTGAGGCCACACCTGGAGTATTGTGTGCAGTTTTGGTCTCCTTCTGCTCCTTGGGCAGCATGGTAGCATGGTGGTTAGCATAAATGCTTCACAGCTCCAGGGTCCCAGGTTCAGTTCCCGGCTGGGTCACTGTCTGTGCGGAGTCTGCACGTCCTCCCCGTGTGTGCATGGGTTTCCTCCGGATGCTCCTGTTTCCTCCCACAGTCCAAAGATGTGCGTGTTAGGTGGATTGGCCATGCTAAATTGCCCGTAGTGTCCTAAAAAGTAAGGTGGAGAGGTTGTTGGGTTACGGGTATAGGGTGGATACGTGGGTTTGAGTAGGGTGATCATTGCTCGGCACAACATCGAGGGCCGAAGGGCCTGTTCGGTGCTGTACTGTTCTATGTTCTATGTTCTCTGAGGAAGGATGTTCTTGCTCTCTCTCGAGAGTTCAGCTAAGGTTTACGAGACTGATTCCAAGGATGGCGGGAATGTCATATGGGGAGAGATTGACTAGGTTGGATTGTTCTCGCTGGAGTTCAGAAGAATGAGGGGGAATCTCAGAGAGACTTATAAAATTCTAACAGGACAAGACAGGGTAGATGCAGGGAAGATGTTACCATTGATGGGTGTGTCCAGAACCAGGGGTCACAGTCTGAGGATTCAGGGTAAACCATTTTGGACAGAGATAATGAAACATTTCTTCACACAAAGAGTGGTGAGCCTGTGGAATTCATTACCACAGGAAGTAGTTGATGCTAAAACTTTGAATATATTCAAGAGGGGGCTAGATATCGCACTTGGGGAGAATGGGATCAATGGCTATGGGGAGAAAGCAGGATTAGGCAATTTGAGTTGGATGATCAGCCATGATCGTGATGAATGATGGAGCAGGCTCGAAGGGCCAAAAGGCCTCCTCCTGCTCCTATCTTCTATGTATCTATGTACATATAATGCTTCCCACTGCCCCTTTCTGGACTGCTCTCTAGCTTCCAGACAGGTGTCCTTTTTTGGGGGGTGGGTCGGGTCATCCCTGTACTTGGGGATGGGGGGAACCCAGGCAATGTGAGGGTGGGGCAGGGGGGCTGCTGCGTGGTTGCGGGTTTGGGGTCAATTTGTACTGGGGGTGTGGCCAGCCGCGGGACCTCGTTGGGGAGCCCGATAGCGGGATTCACTGGGAATTCCTTGTATTCCACGCCATGTGGAACACTGAATTGCATCCCGCTTTATGGCCCCTTTGGGGGACTGGTGCAATTCAGTCCCAACTGGTGCAATTCAGTTCTGGCAGCAGAACATAGTCTCGCAAATGGAGAATTCAGCCCAATGTCTCTAATTGTCTGCTCCCAAAGGAATCCCTAGAAATCATACAAAAAAAACATTCGGTCTATCTTTGTAAGCATACACAGGTTGGAAAATAGGATGGTCTCACTTTTACGACATCTTCTGCAGCCACAAAGTCTGGCTGACTTACAAACCAGTATTTTATTAAAATGTTGATGCAGTAGATACATACACACCCTAACCCAGGCTTTTTAAATCTTCACAGCACCAGATACAGATGCTTACTTTCATCACACTTTCATCCAAAAAAATCTTAATTTGCATTCCTTTATTTTTACTTATTTGCAGAAACCATCCTCTGCTACCATTGTTTAGCTCTGGTGGCATCTCTGTAATAAAAACTGGAAAGCAAGTCTTAACTTCTTCAACTCCAATGTTATTGTTTTCTACATTCTCCTCCAACACTACAGTGCTACCTGTATCACCATATCTATATATATCAAACAATAAATGTGGTCCATTAAACAATGGAAACTCCAATTCTAACTTAAGCACCGGGGAACATTAATTCTTTCCTCATACCCATGAACGAAAAAAAATAAAGAATCCGCCTTCTTCAGCATTTCCAGCACTGGATGTTCAATTTGTGGAAGTTATTTATATAATTTGAATACAAAAGGAAATCATAAGGATACAAATAAAAATTTCTATCATTCCCACCAGTTGGATTTCCAAACTCTCCTGGATAGCATTAAAGCACACTGTGATTGCAATATCTGAGGCTGAAATTGAATTGCTGCTGTAGGATCAGATGAAACTGTGTTCAATTACAATGTTTTTATTTTTATTTGTTGCATAAAAAGAATGCCCAATTCGGTGATTGCAGCAATCTTTCCAACTCATGTATTATGACCAGGAAGGGGGTTAATTTAAACAGCATTAATCTCCCCTCACCACACATCCATAAACAGAAAGGTATTTTTGATTTGCTTCTCCCTTTATACGTTGTGGTGTATTTCCCAACCCCTCAGTTATGTTGTGATCTAGTGTTCTGTTAATAACTCCACATCAAACGTGTGATGAACTCAAAGGGTTAGTTTATTTGCACACACTCAAATCGTGAGAGAAAGGTCATAACATTTCCTCCTTTGCATTCAGACAATGATTACGAAAATAAATATTTGTAGCGCAGTGACCACAGAGAAAAATAATATTGTTTCACATTGCTCCAGAGTTCAGAATAGGTCCAATGAGGTATTCCTTCAAAAAGGTCAGCAGCTTGAAAAACTATGCATTACAATTCACATTTCTGATGGTGTTGACTTCACATGATGAGGTAGGAACGAAGAGGTGAATTAGTTTTGTAGGCATGGATACAGGAGTTTCAGCCAAAGCAGCATAGATGAGACCAGGTATTCAATCTGACAGAGCTCCTTTTCTGTGATGCTGCTAGTTAGGTGATAAAATAGCCAACCACATTTGCAGTACAGCAATGCAATATAACTGGTTCCACCAGCTGGAGGTCCATGTTACATGACTCCCAGCATTTCTTAATTGTCTTTGACAAGGGATGTGTGTATCCCTCGTCTGAGTACAAGATGGCTAAATATCTCAACTGTTAAAACTTTAAAGAATGGTTGCCATGCCCTTTTACCTCGCTGATGGGTAGAGTCTGGTTGGCCAACTATGGTTATAAAATACCTTTATTTAGTTCCCTTTGAAATTGCTCTGCATAACTCATGAAGTGTGGAGGGGGTTCATTAGTGTTGAGATATGAGTTTCCCTCATACTGTCAGGTAGCCCCTCTTATTAATTATTATTTTTTAAAGTCTTTATTCTGTTTTTAAAATGTTAGAAATAACCATAAAAATATTTAGGCATATTTTATAAAAAATATAAGGTCTTGGTCCTCTCCATTGTCTTTAAACAATTTATGAATTATTCCTAATTGCTATATTTAACAACTTCTGAACAGTCACCTCTGGAGGGGTTAATTTTAACTTGATTCACTGAACAGGAGAACGACGACACTGGGTTCAACATTGTTTTTTCACCCTAGCCAATAACAACCTTCCATTGACTTCATTGGAGACCAAAACTGAGCAGGGTGCAAAACATCAGTTTCCCAATGAGTACTTTAGTTGAAAATTGCCCCCCCCCGTATGTAAGCATCATCTATAATTTTGGTCAGGAGCTTTATAACTCATTTCCTGAGTCGCATCATTGGAACAAAAAGACAAATTTAGAGAACTTTTTAAACTAATCTGAAAATTCAAAAGCCTGCTAAACTGAATAAATTAAGTCTTTGTGCACTGGCACAAGGATAATTCATTCTGTTCAATATGTTTGATTTGATCTTAGCGTTTATTGCACACAGATACTGAAACAGCATTTATTGAACATATAAAACTCTAACTCAAATGGAATGATTAATAATTGAAATCTTATGTGAAGGGAACGGGGTGTTTTCATTTGACTACAATGCTCCAAAGTGAAGACATAAGAAATGAATCAGCATCCTAAAAATGTGTTGCTTCCTTTAAGATTTTTTTTCTGTCTGTGTGCTTTCAAATGGTTCTGTTTAGGGCAATAAACAAGAAGCAGGCCTTGAAGTACAAAAGCCTTTTGCAGGTTCTGTGTTGCACATGCCCACTAGGACTTCAAAGAGGAATACTGATGAATTTTCCTTGTAATCCTGCCTTTTGGCCCAAAGGCCTACTGCATCTGAATAAACAAAACTCTAGTGGCCCAACTGTGGTCAGAAAGATCATGTGATGTAAAAAAAAACGTGATTTTTAAAAATCAATATTGCTTTTGCTTGCGCTCTTCAGGTCTTTTAGGCAGTTCTTTTATGTGTTTCAAAAGACAGTTTTGATTTCCAGAGGATTTAGAAACCTCTGACGTAGAGAAAGATAGTAAATCATTACTATCTTTTTCCTGCAGCAGGTTAATAATACCTTTAAATGGCATACAGATTTTGGTCAAGATTTCACACCCACTGTTGAGACAAATTACTTTCTATTGAAGTTGAATTGGTGTTTATAATTAAATAATGATCAAATTTAAGTTTCTTTTATTCATTTACGGGATGTGGGCTTCGCTGCTTAGGCTATCGTTTATTGTCCATCCCTGGTTGCCCTTCAGAAATTGTGCTTGATTTAAAGCAAATCAAACTAAAGCTGATTGCTGTTGGTGAATATTGCTTTAGAAATTCTCACTCTCCATTTCAATGATCTCTTTGCCTTCTCTGTCTCATTCTAATGATGAATGCATTATTTTTCTGCAGTCTCTCTTGTCTTTTTTTTCAACACTATTTCGGTTATGATCCTCATCTGCCTCTTTCCATCCCGTTTCCCAATCCAAGTTCTTTTCTGTCTTCTGATTTTCTTTGTTTCCCTTCATGAACCCTGCCTTTTCCCATTTCTTAACTTAATGGCTTTCCCATCTCTCATTCCAATCGCAGCACTTCTGCAAACAAAGGTCTGTCTTTTCCTACACTTGAGTTAGTTTTCTCTTCTGTCTGTCTGAGCTATCAGCTGATTAACATAAAATTATATATTTAGTCATAGCTATTTTAGAACTGAATCAAAAAATCTAGCTTCAATGTTTTAAAGCTAATTATGTAGATGAGAATTTCTTGAAACTGCCATAAGTAGTGATGTACAATTATAATGGGCTGGGTTTTCCGTTCTGGAGACTAAGTGCTCCCTCCTGCAAAGACTCATTACTGGTCTCTGCCAGGTGCAATTCCCTCTCCTTTACCCTACTTTATGCATGGAGGAGAGCTCGCCAGTTTCTGTTGGATTCCCAATATTAGGTTGCCATTTTGAGTGGGCAGCCAGTTACCGAGGTCCAGCAGTGAGCCACCGGCACCCCTGAAACGCAAATCCTTGCACCCCACCCCCCGCTGACAAGTAGGGGCATCCATCCCCCCCGCCTCCAAACACCCACCCACCACCATGGAAATAACGGATCATCCTCCCACAGCATGCACGCATGGAGATAAGATAACCCCCCCCCATCAGACATCCCACAACAGAAACTCATCAGACTCCCCCATCGACCCCACCCCCCTCATCAGACCTCCCTCCCCAATCAAAGCGCTCCAACAGGAACCTCCATCACTGACCCCCTGCCTGAATGTTGAAGAGCAGTCCAGGCAGTTGCGAAAAGTCACTGCATTTTCACTCACCCTTCCATAACATCTGCTGCCTCAGACAAAAGTGTTCAAAACAACAGCTGTTACAAATGTCAGAAGATAGGTGGCAAGGTGGTTAGCACTGCTGCCTCCCGACGCCGAGGTCCCGGGTCCAATCCATGTGGAGTTTGCACATTCTCCCTGTGTCTGCGTGGGTCTCAACCACACAACCCAAAGATGTGCAAGGTAGGTGGATTGGCCGCGCTAAATTTCCCCTTAATTGGAAAAATAAAAATAAAATTAAAAAAGAAATGTCAGAGGCTTCCTTGAAAGCTATGTATACTTCAAACAACTTCAAATCCCTTGACAGCCTTTGAAATGTAAATTTTCCATTCAATTTCACACAGCCATACATTGTATTAACGAGTGATTGACATATGTATTACTCCACAGACAGGTGCATGAAGGAAGGATTGTAGATCTACCTTTCCCTTCAAGCTTGAATGCATCTCAAGTACCCTGCTTTGATGATCACCATAATGTTTAGAAACATTCTTGCTGTGATTGTCAGTTCCTTGCCAGTCAAAAACAGCTGAGTGCTTTCACTTTCTCTTTTTCCCAGCAACCCCAGAGGTTGATATGAAATAGTGAAAGAAATTGCTGATGCTTTCATCATAATTCTGTGAAACTCTCTATTGAAAGGAATTGTGCCTGTGGTTAGAAAATTGCAAATGTCGCTCCATTATTTAGGAAGAAATGGAGGAGGGAAACAGGCAACACAGACATTATTATCAGTTATGGGTTTTTTTTAATCTGTCACTCAGAGATACGGGAACTTGATGAACAATCAGCTGACCAAACAGCCAGCATAGATTTGTCAAAGGGCAATCATACCTGTAAATCCAGTTGAACATTTTCAAGAGGTCACCAGCATGGCGCATCGGGAAGACTCAAAGGATATTTCTACACAGAGTTTCAGAAAAGATTCGGTACAATTATACACAAGAGATTATTAGTAAAAATGAAAGCTGACAGAATCAGAGGTAACTTTGTGACATCGGATGGTAATAGGTTTAGAGGTAGGTGACAGTGATTAGCGATAATGGTTTTTCTACCTTTCTGTCCTCCGCCTAGCTACTTTTGTGACCAAGCTTTTGGCCATCTATGTGGCTTGGTGACATAATTTGTTTTATAATGCTCCTGCAATATACCTTGGGACATTTTTCTATGTTAAAGGTATGAAATCATAGGATACCTACAATGCAGAAGGAGGCCATTCGGCTCACCAAGTCTGCGCCGACCCTCTGAAAGAGCCCCAAGCCCCCACCCTATCCCCATAAACCAGTAAACCCCACCTAATCTTTTGGGCAATTTAACATAATAAATCCACCTAACCTGCACCTCCTTGGACTGTGGGAAGAAGCCCACGCAAACCTGGGAAGAATGTGCAAACTCCACACAGACAGTCACCCGAGGTCGGAATTGAACCCAGGTCCTTGGAACTGTGAGGCAGCAGTGCAAACCACGATAAGTAACCATATAAGTACAAGTTACTGTTGTCAAGTGTTAAATTCTGAGAACGAGTTATCTAAGTTTAGCTTGTATTCCATTGAGTGTAGAAGAGTGAGGGGTGATTTAATCAAGATATGAAATGAAATGAAAATCGCTTATTGTCACAAGTAGACTTCAATGAAGTTACTGTGAAAAGCCCCTAGTCACCACGTTCCGGCGCCTGTTCGGGGAGGCTGTTACGGGAATCGAACCGTGCTACTGGCCTGCTTGGTCAGCTTTCAAAGCCAGCAATTTAGCCCTGTGCTAAACAGCCCCAGTATTTAAAATGATTAAGGTTTTTGCTAAGGTAGACACAAAAAAACAATTTCCTCTGGAAGGAGAATCGTGGACATGGTCTTCAAATTTCAACTAGGCTACTTTGAATTGAAATTGGGAAGCCACATTTCATTCAAAGGGTAGTGGAAATCTTAAATGTCCTCCTGTGAAAAAGTCTGGATGTTGAAATTTTCAAGATTTTAATTGCTGAATTTCTATTCTGTAGGGGTATCAAGAGATATGGAACAAAAGGGGGTAAATTACGTTGGGAATTGTGAATGAAAAAATACTTCAGTTCCTTTATTTTGCCTTCTTCAACCATCTTGATTGTTGCACAATACAATGATAATGGGGTTATTTTTTTTTTTTTTTTTTTCTTTTTTTTTTAAAAATTTAGATTACCCAATTATTTTTTCCAATTAAGGGGCAATTTAGTGTGGCCAATCCACCTACTCTGCACATTTTTGGGTTGTGGGGGCGAAACCCACACAGACACGGGGAGAATGTGCAAACTCCACACGGACAGTGACCCAGAGTCGGGATCGAACCTGGGACCTCAGCGCCGTGAGGCAGCTGTGCTAACCACTAGGCCACCGTGCTGCCCGATAATGGGGTTATTAACTGATCATAGAATCGGGACTTCCGGAGGCGACCATGGAGTGAGTGGTCACACATTTGGTGGCTCCCACTCGTGGTGGAACTTTTGGACCTTTTCCCTGGCAAACGGCAGAGATGAGTGATGGTATGAGGTGCGGGAGAGTGGAAGAAGAGTGTATCCCACTGGTTTATGGATTTGTGGACCAGAAGTGGTCGAAAAAAGAAGGAACAATTGCTGAAAGCTGGTGTGGAACCTGCGACACAGGGGAGAATGTGCAGGGCCAGGGCTCAAGCCTGCCGGCCCAATGGTCGATGGAGCAGTTAGTGACCTTTCTCCACAAGACGTTTGCCCAGCAGAAGAAGGAGAACTTGGAGGACCTGGCCAGGGTGGTGGATCCTATAAAGGCGGGGATCGACCACATGGAAATTAGGTTGGAGGCCCAGGGCCAAGCGATTCGGAAGGTGGAGGAGGTGCTGGGAGAGCACAAGGAGCAGCTTGCCTCGATGGCTGCCGAGATGGGGCTGATGAGGGATCAATGAAAGAGGCTGCAGGATAAAGTGGAGGACCTGGAGAATAGGTCGCGCAGGCAGAATTTGAGGATCATGGGCCTGCCGGAGGGCAATGAGGGAGCAGACGCCGGTGCATATGTGACAAGAGTGTTCGAGAAGCTGCTGGGTGACGGAGCGTTCATTCAGCCCTTCGAGGTGGACCAGGCGCACAGGGCGCTTAAGAGGAAGCCACAGAGAAATGAGCCACTGAGGGTGATGGAGGTACGATTGCACTGGTTCCTGGATAAGGAACAGATTCTGAGGTGGCCAGGGAGACGAGGCGCTGTATATGGGAAGGCAGCGAGCTACTGGTCAAAAGGTGTCCCTTACCTTACCTTCCCTCTGTCATTGACCATCACAACATGCATTTGGCCACAAAGGCAAAATAAAAGCAACTGTAAAATAAACATTCTGAACCAAGGCTGGAATCTTCTTTCCTCCTTGGAGGCAGTGGTGAGTTTGGAGGCCAGGATACATTTAATCAGGAAGGTGTGTGAGGAGCCCACCACCATCCTGCCTCCACCTCAATTCGGTCCGTGCCGGGAAAGCCTATGGATGCCCTTTCAGCCCTGCCACCAATTGAAGTCCTTAAGTAGGCAATTGGAGGGGGTTTGGAATGGAGATTGGGAGCACATTAGAAGAGCAGTTGCTGGGCAGTTGAATGGGGGTTGGAGGGTGTTTGAGGGAGATTAGAGGGGTAGTTGGGCGGAAATATGGAGGGGTTGGGGCAAGGTTGGAAGAGGGGTTGGGGGAAGGTTATGAGGGGGTGTATGGGAGTTTGGGGAATTATTAGAGGGACAGCTGGGGGGAGGTTGGAGTGGGGGCTGGGGACATCAGGGGGGATTAGAGGAGTGGTTTGCAGAAAGATTATAGGGGGTTGTTGGGGGGAGATTAGCTACAGATTTGGAGAGCTTTGACAAAGAGTCATCGGACTCGAAACGTTAGCTCTTTTCTCTCCCTACAGATGCTGCCAGACTTGCTGAGATTTTCCAGCATTTTCCCTTTCATTTCAGATTCCAGCATCCGCAGTAATTTGCTTTTAGCTACAGATTTGACTTGTTTTTGTCGATGTAGTGATTTATTTGCAGCCACTTTCCTAACATCAATTGATTTCTCGCTGATTAATTCTGCTTGGAGAATCAGCATTAGGCATTCAATTTCACCATATCTACAGTCACCCTCCCGACTGCATGCAGATATAATGAAAGAAAGACAGAACATGCATTTATACACCATTCAGGATGTCTCAAATCACTTCGCACAAACATTTTTGAGTTGTACTCACTGGTAGAATGTAGACAGTGTTTTCAAATGCCACAGCATAGGCTCGAGGGGCCAAATGGCCTACTCCTGCTCCTACTCACAATATATATCTTTGTATGTTCATCTGGGATGGATGAGATAAATTGGGCTAGATGGTCTTTGTCATCCAATGTTGAACAGCGAGTGGAAACATTGCTGTTTAATTTGTGGTTAATGAACGTTTACTCTGTGCGGGTTTGTGCGGTGAGATTGCCAAGACAGGAGGAATAATGGGTTCATAGTAAATCAGTAACCTGTTAATATTGCACATGACTCTCAAGAGTTTTTTTCCATTGACTTCAGCCTTGTCCTTTTGTCTACTTATCAATCGTCCACCCTATCTTGGTGCTTTTCTGAGTTCTTGGGGAACTGAAAAGTCATGATAAAGTTGCGTTACAACGTTGAGATTGAAAATATATTGTAGTGAGAATCAGCAATTAGCCGTCTTCACTTATGCACGAAACAGTACAACTGTGAACCATTCAATCTTTGGTCACTGGCCAATTAAAAGTTCTGTTACACAGACAAATCCAAGGAGCGAGAAACAGGAGAAGCACCTCTGATTTTTTTCCATGTATCTGTTGCTAAATCTTGTGAGAGTGATGGAAAGCATATAAATATTAGCTATGAGTCCTCATTGTTAGAGATTATTGGTAGGTGAATGATGGGAGTGTGGTAAACTGAGCAATGTGTATAGCTGCTGGTAGGGTATGACATTTGACAATGCTTACAGTGACCATGACCACCCAAATGAGGTTATTGAAGACCTTGTAGTACTGCATCCAGGTAGGACTAGGCCCCTGGAAATGGTGTTCACAGCTGTGTGCTCCCACTGCTGTTTGACCAAGTGTTTGGAGGGCCTCCTCACTCCCTCCAGGACATCTCTCCTTTCCACCTCCTTCACCGGTGCAACATCAAAATCTTTAGAGCCCTGTTTTCCACATATTGTACCATTTCTTACTGTTCCCCAGGACAGATTTATTTCCTGCACAGTGCCCGGCCTCTACTCCAGCTACATTGTAGCTTCTCTTTAAGACATCGAGGCGATCATTAAGAATCAGGCTCCAACGAGACTTCCAGTGGCGGCCATGCAGTAAGTGGTTGCACATTTGGCAGCTCCCACTTGAGGCGGTTTTTGCAGTCCTTTTCCGTTTGCTGGGCGGATATTTGGTGGAAATAGGTGTAGAGGTGGTGGAGGAAAATAAAGCTCCACTGGTGGTGTAGGTGGATGGATTCATTGACCAGAGGTGGACCAAGAAGGAAGGAGCAGTTGGATCAAGAAATTCTTCATCCACCACAGGTGAATATGGCAGAGGATAAACAGTCGACCCTACCAGCCCAATGGTCTATGAAGCAGCTGGTGGACTTCTTAAATGAGGAGTTCTGTCAGCAAAGCAGGGAAGCCCAGGAGAACCTGCCTAAGGTGGTAGAACCACTAAAAGCAGGGCTAGATTGGGTGGAGCAGAGACTGGAGATCCAGGGCCAGGTGATTCAGGCAGTGGGGGAGCACGAGGAGCAACAAAATTCATTGGGGTCCGAGATTAGGTTGATGCAGGAGACCCAGAAGCGACTAAAGAAGTAGGTGGAGGATCTGGTGAACCGTTCCCGGAGTCAAAATGTAAGAATTGTTGGGATGCCTGAAGGTATCAAGGGAGCGGACACTGGCTCATATGTAGCCAAGATGCTGGAGACGTTGATGGGGGAGGGAGCCTTCGACCGGCCCCTGGATGTCGAATGAGGAGCCAAGGTGCGGCTCCACTGATTCCTCTACGAGTGGAAGATTTAGCGATGGACCAGGCAGACGAAGAGGTGCAGCTGGGAAGGTAATGAGCTGAGGATGTACCAGGATCTGGGCGCTGAACAGGCCAAGAGGAGAGCCGGGTTCAACAGAGTCAAGGCAGTCCAATTCAAAAAGGGATAAAGTTCGGGATGCTGTATCCAGCCCGCCTCTGGGTGACTTACAACGGCATTAATTTGGGACACCAGAGGAAGCAATAGAGTTTCTAAGAGACAATGAACTGGCAGGAGATGGAGGACATTGAACTGTGGAGGAAGTGTGAGAAGATGTTGGTACTCTCTGCCTTTTCGCTTTGTTATTTTTGGATTGTCAGGTAGGAGAGAAGCTCTTTGAGGTGTTTTTTTGGGGTTCTGTGGTGGGATATCTGGGGAATGTGGAGGGTGAGTGCACCTTTTCCTTATTTCATTGTTGTTTGTGCTATGGAGGTGTGCAAGCAGTAGGGGAGGGGAATCAGTGGGGAGCAGGAGGTTTGGCACCATGGGTGGGGGTTGCCAGGCTAGCTGGGCCAGCTGGTTAATGGGAGCACAATAGGGGGTGAGCAGGTGGTTAGTGAAATAGAGGGGGGTGAGAATGTTGTATTATTTAAGGGAGAGGTGGAGGTGAGGTTGCTGACAAAGATGAGGCTGCTGTGGTGCAGGAAGAAGGGTGAAGGTGGAGATCTGAGGATGGGCCAGGAGGGTTGCATAACACGGGCCGAGGGATGGCCCAAGGAGGGATATGGTTGATCGGCAGGGGAGGGGGGAGGCGTGCAGTTGGGTTGACAGTGACACCGGCTCTGGGCCATGGAATAGAGGATGACAACTTGCTCTGCGATGAGCACTGGTGCTCCGCTTAATTTGACTCCTGCCCATGGTAGCACTTTCCCTCTTCCACCTGCATGATCCCTGTATGCGAGCTGGCCATTCCATTGTGTGGTCTCAACCAATCCCTGGGGTGGCAGTGGTGGGGATGATCAGGGAAGCGAGGGGAGATGGGAAGCCCAGGCTACTAACAAAGTGCCCCCCCCCCCCACCGCACCCCGCTCTCTGACCAGTCCAAACCAGCCCACCCCTCACACCCATCTGACAGAGCATCAAGGCATGTTGTAACAGTATGGACAGGTGTTTAATGTGACAACGCGTATACATATTTGTGTCCTAGCCCCATAACTAAACTGTGCCCTGCATCCGTGCCAATTTAACTTGTGTCTAACTTTCTGGCCGTACAGGCCTTAACGCTATGTCTTGGTGGATCCCCAGATGGTACATCAGGAGCGGAGGTGGCCTGCTGTGACCTGGGTCCCCGTTGGCAGCCGTCTTCTGGGACGACCGGGTCTAGATGGGCCCGGCTGCTGCTCGGGTGTCCCAGGTGGCGTAGCACTGCCCTGTTCTGCCCGCTCCCATAAAATGCGGCAGGAACAGGAGTGGGGGCAGTCTGATGGGTTGCAGTGTATAGGCACCTCCCCTGTGAGAGTCACCAGCACAGACACCATCACCTCCTCCTTCCTCGAGACCCCCGGGCTACTCCATTGGGTAGGCGTGCGAGCGGAGCTATCCCTTGAGACTCCCCTGCCACCTAGCGTGCCAGTCCTGGAGGCACGCTCTGGTCTCGACCAGGGTCTGCATGCTGGAGGCCATGGAGCACAGGGAATGGATCATCTCCTTCTGGGACTGCGCCACATCACCTATTGACTGTGCCATCACCTTCTGGGTTTGAGTCACATCAGCCAATGACTGCGCCATCTCTCTCTGTGTCTGTGCCATGTTGGCCAGCGCCTGGGCAATGCCGCCAACGTTCCCAGCCGTGGCCTGCTGTGACTGGGCCATGCTCAGAAGCGCCGCTGCGATGCCCAGGCCTTGGACATGCTGATCCATAGCCAGATCCGTCCCCTCCATCTGGGATGGCGGAGGGTTTTGGAGACAGCTGTGACAGGAAATCTCTGTCATTCTCAGACTCGAGCTCCGGGGTGTCCTGCGTCTCGGGTGGAGGGTTGCTGTCCGAACTGCTCTCGTCGTCAGTGCTCGGCTCACGGGGGGCTCTGTCTGTGGCACTGGCTGGGGGCGGGGAACACTGAATGGACACACCTCATCACCAACAGGTCCTGCAAGACACAAGACAAGACACAAGATTAGGCCTGAGGGTGGGGCGGGGTGGAGTTTGTTGACACGCGTGTCAAGGGGACAATGCCCAGGGCCCTCTGCTCTGCCACGGTGAGGGACCGCAGGTCCGGCGGTCTCCCTCCAGTTTCCACCCGCTCTTGGAGGTTATGAGTGACCTTCTCCTGGGGGAGTGAAACAGAAAATGACACTGTTAAACAGTCCAACGCATGGAGCTGGTGGCCTCAGTGGCCAGGGCACTTGGCCATGGCAGCCAGAATGTGTTGGGGGAGAGTTCGGATGGTTTAAGGGTGTGTGACACGAGGGTTAGTGCCGGGGCCACAGTGCAGCCTACTTACTCTGGCCGCCCTGAGGAGGTCATGCAGTTTTTTTCCGGCACTGCTGGCCAATCAGTGTGACGCCGCTCACCGCCTCTGCCACCTGTGCCCAGGCATGGTGAATGGCGGCAGCTGGCAGCCGCTTTTCCTGGCCAGAGTACAGGATAATACGCCTCCCTCCCACCGGGTCCAGTTGGGTCTCCAGCTCGGTATACGTGAAAGAGGGTGCTGCTCTCCTCGCTGCCATCTTGTAGGTGGGGATGGTGTGTGTGGGGAGTGAAGTGTGTATGTGCGGCTGCAGCTTGTCAGCCTCCCAAATGTCAATCACGAAACCGGCGAATCCGGCACCATTTCTCATTAGAATCGATTGTGTTCCACGTGGCGCCGGTGCTAGCTGCTTAACAGTATCCGAATCGGTCCAGCTGCAGCGCCGGTTTTGCTGTTGTGGATCTCCATGTGTCCTGTTCCAGTGTCAACACTTAGGGCTGGATGCTCCGATTCTGCGGCTATGTCCGCAGGATCTGTCTGGCCTTTGACCAAAATGTCGGGGGCGCCCCCGCACTGTTCCTCCACCCGGTGGCGGGGGGGGGGGGGGGGGGGGGGGGGGGGGGGGCTAGCAGCCGCACCGCGTGAAGCCCACCTGTGGATATGGCCGCAAAATGGCCGGGTCCATGGCCGCGCATGCGCACGGGGGCGGCCTGTGACGGCCGCACCGTACAACATGACGCCGGCCGCATGTAGATCCGGCATGCCAAGTAACGTCCCCCTTCAACCCCTTTGACACCCCTGGACCACCTCCACCAATCCCTCATCCCCTGCAAAAAGCCCCCCTCCCCCGCCAGCAGAACAGTTCCGCGCCCCGACTGTGGCAGTGCTGGGCACAGTCCGCAGCCACCACGCGAGTCCGCCGAAAGTTATGAGGACACGTGCCCCACGCTGTTGGGGATCCAGCCCATTGGGGGCGCAGCATTTGGGGGGCCTCAGGTGACGTCCTGAGGTCGTCCCGACAGCATGTGGTGTACTCCTCGAATATGCCTTTTTGAGGGGCGGAGCACCAGAAAAACAGCACCGCACCCGTTTCCAACTTTTAAAAAACGCATTCTCCGGCCGATCGCTGAATGCGATTTCAGCGTCGGCGGTCGGAGATCCAGCTTCTGGTCTCGAAAATTGAGCATTTCACTGCCTACCTTTATATAATTGGCAGATCCATATATTTGGCTTTTTATCCAATCATCAAAGTCATAATAAATATGCTGAATAATTGAGGCACCAACACAGATCCTTATGGACACCACTGGTCAGTTCCTGCCAATTAGAGTACCTGATCATTATACCTGGTCATTATCTCTACTCTCTCTAATTTCCTAACCAGGTCAATAATTTGCCTTCAATTCCATGATCTTTAACTTTAGCTGACAGCCTCTTATGAAGAATTTTATCAGTTACCTTCTGGATGTCCATATAAATAACATCTATGAATATTCCCTTGTTCACTACCTTAGATGTCTCCTGAAAAGATTATATCAGATTTTTTGGGCATGGTCCATCCTTTCAAAATCTATGCTGTTTCTCCTTATCAGCTAAGGATTTTCAAATGGTTTAGTCACCCTTTCCTTAATAGTAGACTCCATTAATTTCCTAACAACAGATATTAGGCTAACTGGTCTATAAATTATTGGTTTACCTCTCCCATTTCTTTGAAAGCAGATTTAAGTATGCAATTGTCCTATGGAAAAAAAAACAATTGTCCAATCCAAGGCAATGGACCCTGAATCAAGAGAACTTTGGAAGAGAACAGTTAGGGTTGGAAACTGGGTTTATTCCCCCGGTAATGTTTCATGTCGTATTTCATTACTGGTGGAAAGGTTCTGGCTGACCATAATTTCTGCCTTCCTGGCCTTACACTCAAGAATTTCCCTCCTCGGCTACTTTGCTTCTTTACCCCACTTCACTTTTAAATTCCTCCTTACTTTTTGACCAAACTTTGGGCACTGTCCTCAAACTCCAGTACTTCTTTATTACAGAGCGACATTCATTTTCCTCTAATTACAACTGTCTGAAGCGCCTTGGATAGTTTTCAATGCCAGTGGCAGTACATACATGTCACTTGCACCAACTTCAGTAAACTTGTATGAACCAAAACACACAATTGACTCTATTTTCCTCCGATAGGAACTGTGAATACTAAAGGGGAAACAGTTTCAACCGTGCTGATTTTTCCTGGTATTTTCACATTGAGGTGGTCCAGATATGGTGTGGGGGATAAAGTTGGCATAAATGTCAATGCGTTCAGAAGCTGCTCCTAACGGCGTCTTCTGGGCTTAACCTGGATGAGTTTGGCTGTGTCCATAATCCTTCCAGAGAGATAGGTTCACAAGTTGAATATTTTAATCACTATAAATTGTAATGATATTTTCACGAGCACTTAAATTTCCTCGTGCATGCATGTGTTTCCTGGGCTTCCTGAAAGACCGCACTGCACTCAAGGTGAGAGGAGAACATCAATTTATGGGGCGCGTTGCAAGTGATAAGAGAGTGTTTGCTATAGCTCTTCACAAGCAGTTTGTGAATAGGAGCTGAGACTATACTTTTACTAAGATCTTGTTAAATACGGACAAAATATTGTTTGTTAATATTGTTTCGGAATTTTGTTGGGATGGAGAGGGGAGAAAGCTATTAATGTTGGTTGGTTGATCATGTCTATGAATCTTTGTCTATCAGGTCATATGACTTGGTTGCAGCCTTGGGAGGGTCTCCTCATTTTATCTTTTCGAGATCCCTTGCTTGATATTCATTATTGGTTATGGCTGTCTCTGGTGTAGGGAGTAATGTAGGACCTCTACTTCACTTCGTAACCTGGAATGTTCGGAGTCAAAATGGCCCAGTGAAGCGGGCTACGGCTTTTTGCCCATCTTCAGAATCTAAACTCTGATGTGTTTTTGCAGGAAGGCAAGGTTTCGTACAAATTGAGTGGGCGGATCTTTCACTCAGGTTTCAACAGTAGCGGGCAGCACGGTGGCGCAGTGGGTTAGCCCTGCAGCCTCACGGTGCCGAGGTCACAGGTTCGATCCCAGTTCTGGGTCACTGTCCGTGTGGAGTTTGCACATTCTCCCCGTGTTTGCGTGGGTTTCACCCCCACAACCCAAAGATGTGCAAGCTAGGTGGATTGGCCATGCTAAATTGTCCCTTAATTAGAAAAAATGAATTGGGTACTCTACTTTAAAAAAAAAGAAGGTTTCAACAGTAGGGCTTGAGGCATTGCAATACTAATTCATTAAAAAATACAATTTTCCTCCTCTCAGGTTATTGATTACCCTCATGGGTGCAATGTTATCATATATCGTTCAGCAGTAAACACTCCAGTAATCCTTGTAAACATCTATGCTCCGAACTGGGATGACCAGAACTTTGTAAACTCACTGGTGAACTCCCTCCTTGACCTGGATTTGCACCGGATGATTCTGGGAGGCGACCTGAACTGTGTCTTGGACCCTAAATTGTAACGTTCCATACCAAAAGCTCTGATCCCATCTGGGATGTCCAGAGCACTGACCTCATTTGCAGAACGATTGGTGGGGTTGACTCATGATGTTTTCTTCATCCAAACAATACAGAACTTTCTTTTTTTCAAGTGTCCACCGTGCTTATTCCCGAATCGATTTTTTTATTGTTGATAAGGCCCTTCTTCCTTCAGTGGTTGCAACCGAATATTCAGCGATTGTCATTTCAGACCATGCTCCTCATATTGTTGATTTTTAAAATTATTTTTAAGCCATTTTATTTCATCCCGTTATACTGAAAAACCTGCACCAATATCTAGCTTGTATTCTGTGGGGCGACCATCAACTTCTAATTTTTCTGTCTGGTGCAGAATAAAGTGGAGTCCATCCAATAGAGGACCTTCATCTAAGCCTCATCAGTAAGCACAATTCCTTCTCCCATCTTTCCTTCACTTCCCCCAAAGGAGCATGATCCGTGAAAAGATAAGGCCATACAAATCTGAAATAGATACGCTATCTGGTTGTGCCAAGGACAAGACCCTCCTCAGCAAGGAGGGGGTGATAATAATACGAATCTTCATTGTCACAAATCGGCTTACATTTACACTGCAATTAAGTTACTGTGAAAAGCTCCTAGTCGCCACATTCCAGTGCCTGTTCAGGTACACAGAGGGAGAATTCAGAATGTCTAATTCACCTAACAAGCATGTCTTTCGGGACTTGTGGGAGGAAACCGGAGCACTCGGACGACATGGAGACTCCGCACAGAGAGTGACCCAAGCCAGAAATCGAACTTGGGACCCTGGCGCTACGAAGCAACAGTTCTACGCACTGTGCTACCGTGCCGCCTGGGGATTGGGGTAGAGCACTAGATTGGATTGAGGATTGGCTGACTGACAGAAAGGAGAGGGTCCTTCTCTGGCTGGCGAACTGTAACTAGTGGGGTGCCACAGGGATCAGCCCTCAGGCATAACAATTTACAATTTATATAAATGATCTGCTCATGACGCCGAGAACCCGGATTCGAACCTGGCTCCAGGTCACTGTCCATGTAGAGCTTGCACATTCTCCCCGTGTCTGCGTGCATCTCACCCCCACAACCCAAAAAGATGTGCAGGGTAGGTGAATTGGCCCTTAATTGGGGAAAAAAGGAATTAAGTACTCTAATTTTTTATTTCAAATAAATAAATGATCTGCAAGCAGGGACAGAGTGTAACATAGCAATATTTGTGGATGATACTAAAATAGGTGGGAAGGCTGGCAGTGAAGAGGAGATAAAGATTTTACAGATATAGATAGGCAAGAAGATTGGCCCAAAACTTGGCAAATGGAGTTTAATGTAAATAAGTGTGAGGTTATTCATTTTGGCAGAAAAAATAAAAAGGCAAATTATTATCTAAAAGAAAGGCAGAATCAAAATGCGTCTGAGCAGAGGGATCTGGGTGTCCTTGTTCGTAGTTCTCAGAAAGCCGGTGTGCAGGTACAGCATGTGATTAAAAAGGCAAATGGAATGCTAGCGTTTATTGCAAAGGATGTGGAGTATAAAAGTAGAGAAGTATTGTTGCGATTGTAAAGGGTATTGGTGAGACCACATCTGGACTATTGTGTCCCGTTTTGGTCAAAACAACGGCTAAAGGGATAGGGGGAATGTGGTAGAGATGTGGATTTGAGACCAGGAAGAGATCAGGCATGATCTGATTGAATGACAGAGCAGGCTCAAAGGGCTGAATCGCCTACTTTGGCGCCTAATTCCTATGTTCCTACAGTAGTCCCCGTTATACCGCGCTCCGCAATACCGCGGTTCGCGATATACCGCGGGGGGGCTTATGGACCCCAACTGTCAGTTGTGTCAATTTCAGCGGCCGGCTCACTTTGATCCGGAGAGGGAAGCTGCTCTCTCACTGAAACAATCAGCCGGCCGCTGAAATTGACACTGCCGGCTGCTCTCTCCCTCCAATCCAACTTTTAAGTTTTAATGTTTCTGATTGGAGGGAGAGAGCAGCCGGCAGTGTCAATTTCAGCGGCCGGCTGATTGTTTCAGTGAGAGAGCAGCTTCCCTCTCCGGATCAAAGTGAGCCGGCCGCTGAAATTGACATTGCCCGCTGATTGGAGGGAGAGAGCAGAGAACACAGGAGGAGGTCATACGGGCCTCTGCAAGACCAGCATGGTCTCACATCGCCCCTCCCCTCTGTAGCTGGGGTTCAGGCTGTGGCAGCTGGGCTTCAGGCTGTGGCTGCTGGGGTACTGTGGCTGCTGGGGTACAGGCTGTGGCTGCTGGGGTTCAGGCTGTGGCTGCTGGGGTACAGGCCGTGGCTGCTGGGGTACTGATTGGAGGGAGAGAGCAGCCGGCAGTGTCAATTTCAGCGGCCGGCTGATTGTTTCAGTGAGAGAGCAGCTTCCCTCTCCGGATCAAAGTGAGCCGGCCGCTGAAATTGACACTGTTTTAATTAGATCCACGATGGGGGTTTTAAATTTATTTAAAAAGCTATGCTAGCGCTTCCCATTGTGAGTCTACGGGGGTCTGACCTCTCCCCCCGCCCCCCGTAGACTCACAAGGGGAAGCGCTAGCATAGATTTTTAAATAAATTTAAAACCCCCATCGTGGATATCCGCGGCTCGGATGCAACGCGGGTGGCTGTCCTGGACCCCAACACCCGCGTTATAAAGGGGGACTACTGTATTATTCTTATCATCTTCACCTGTCTCACAAGAACTCTCAGCATTTTCTCAGCAAACTGTCCAAATGTTAATTTTGGCTTCATCACTTGAATCAATGCCACAGTATCCTTTGTTGTGTCACTTGGGATGCAGTTTGCAAGAAGTCATACTGTTATTATCTCTGGTCAACAAGTTGTCCTGTTTGTAACTCTGCACTGATATCAGGATGACTTTCTTTCAAGGTGCACACCTCAAGCCAACATAATGAAAGATACCTGACATGGTTTATTCAATCATAAACGAAAAGCCCTGGCAGCATGGAGAGAACACTTGAAAGATCAGGATCCCCGTTGGTTACCCTGGTTGCTCTGATGAATTGCAGCAATTATTCTACGAAATTGATGCAACTGCTCAAAAACTGAAAAGTCATACTGTTTTTTAGAAATCTCTCGGAGTTGATATCATCAAATCATCATTGGGGAAGGCAGTCTGAAGTTCAACTGTGAATTTAAAGCCCTGTCTTGCTCATCATCAGATAGACTGTTGTTGTAAGCCTGCCATCTTAATCACTGTAGAGCTTCACACACAATCTTTTTTTAAAAATAATTTTTATTCAAGTTTTCAACAACAAATTTTATCACAACAGAGAAAAACAGTAACCCCTCCCCTCCAATACAAAAACAATAAATTAACAAGAAAAAGAAATAAACATAAAACCATGAGAACAAACCCCCACAACGAACCCGTAGCCCCCCCCCCCCCCCCCCCCCCCCCCCCGGGTTGCTGCTGAAGTTTTTCTTTATAAATGTTTTTATTGGGTTTTTGAACAAGGTATAATTACCGTTATGTACACAGAATAAGAAACATATATATATATATATATATACACATATTTAGAGGAGAAGGGCACACCCCAACATAAAAAAATATATAATAAAATATGAAATAGAATAACTGGTGGGGTACCGTGCACCAGTTCGACAGCGGCAGCTCTGTACATCTGGCAAAACTACCCACACCACGTAGGTTGCCGACTGCCTGCGGGGGGGTGGGGGGGGGGGGGGGGGGGGACTGGGGGGCACACACACATTTGGGTGCCGGGGAGAAAATCACAGTGTGCGATATTTGGCTGTGCCGTGTGTTGTTGTCGTCCGCCCCTCCCGGACGGGTCTCGCTGCCGTCCCACGCTCGCCCCCGCCGCTCCTCCCGTCCTCCATCTCCATTTTCCTCGTTCCCTGCTCCTGGAGGTGTCATGCACGCTTTGGAATCCCGTGCCCTTCCTCCGGCTCCCGCTTTTCACACACGATCTTGTAAGTTCTAACACTCCTGTTATAATGATGGCCGCTTCCGAAACCATTGACAGAACCAGCCACAATCAGTTTGGATTCAGTGATGATATCCTGAAGACTGTCATCTGCAATTCTTTTCCCAATGCAATCTATAAACGCCATCACAGTGTGAAACTCCCCCCATGCATGTTCTTTCAACAAATCATCTGGACCTTTGTGTAAATTGCCTGGACCATTACTACAAGAATCTTACCCGGTCTGAGTTTGTCTGCAATATCAATGTTGTAAAATTGTGTAGGACCAGCATCAACAACTGGGATGTAACCAATTGCAGTGGATTTTCATGGCCAGACTTTTACGTTGATCAAGCGGGCTCACATCCAAACCGAAGTACATGAAATCATGTGAGAAGACGTTGGGCGCACATCCCAAAGTCAACGCTCTCCCAAGCAACATTACGGTTGGAGGGTTCGCACGGGAGTCTGAAGGATGCCTGCCAACAGTTAAACCCACTAAGGAGGCAACTGGTGGCAGTTTTACTTGGCCTGTCCACTTTCACGGTTAGCAGATGGGCCAATCGGCCAGGTGGCTTTCATATTTCGCAACAAACATGTTCCAGGGCAGGATAAAACGTCCATTGTCAAGTAAAATAAAATAAAGCATTTGAAGGATGAGGTACTGTGTGGTCTGTAGCCAAGTGCTGGAATTTGCAGTGTTGATGCAGTGTGCAGCGCTTCTCCCAGCTCATTTCAATGGCAGAACTGCAGCTCCTCGAGGCAGCGGCACAGCAGCTGTCAACCTTCAGGAAACTTGCTGGAAAAACCCATCCTCACCCTCACTTCACTCGGCACCTGCCCTCATCCCCCCAAAGCGTTGAGCCTTTATAAGCACGTGTTTCATGCTGGCTGCCAGTAAATTGGCCAACCAGTGTAAAATCACAGTTGAGGTCCAATTGCATTCAGAACGTATATCAGGTCTGCTTCCAGGCCCACCAATCACATGCACCCGACAAGCATGATTCTGACTCATGTAATTTCTGCATATTTTGTAACAATATTTTCTACAAAATGCTCACTTTTTGCAGATGGGAGCTTGATTTTTGTGATAAGTAATCCTTAAGCTAATAGCGATATAAATTTGAAGTACTTCCAAAGAAGGGGCTACAGGAATTCATCCTTTGAGACAAGGCCCACCCACTAGTATCAGCAAGGGAATCAGCAGAGGAGGCAAGCTCACAGAGGGTACTGTCTACATATAAGGATTCAGAGGCAGATGCTGCCAATTAGAAACTTAATTGCCCCAGGGCTCCCAGAGATCGAGTCCGCAGGAATGCCACCAACTTTGGTGGTGGACATCAGGCCATCCCACCGCCATGTTAAATTCCACCATTAACTGATCACTGATCTTCAGCACTTCCTCCAGTTGCCAATGAGGAAACCTGTGGAGTACCACCTCCAGTTCTCTGCCTAGCATTCTGTAACTCTCTTCTGACTCACATAGGCGAAGACAAACACCAGTAGCCAGCACATTTGCCGTTAAATATGCAGATTGAGCTCCAGTGATATAATTGGAGTTCGAATGTTCTTTTACCAATCCCACCACAGGGAAACCATTGTAATTTAACAGGAAGAGGAATCTGAGCCAGAAAATACACTAAAAAGGTTGAGTCTTTTTTCACTTTCCTCGTGGGACCAGGAAGACTTTCCCAAGACCATCCTGAACCCCTCCTGGAAAGTTACCTGAGTACCAAGCACTGTTTTGTTGATACGTTTTAATACGTTTCTCCTTTCCCCAGTAGCTTCTAAATTTAAAATCTAGTCAAACCTAAAGCACACAAACTCATTAGCAGATTGAAATTACTGATCCACCCCTCGTGAGCAGGTTACTGGCATACCATCCGGATCTCCCTGATTAAACAGTTAAACTGGAAATAAGCAGGTTCAGGGCAATTTCGCTCACGTGTCAGATTTTCCAAACTTTAAAACCCCCAACCCCCTTCCCACCCCAGCCTTGCCTTCCCACCCACCCTTGTGGAATAAAGTAAGTAGAACATCAAATAAAATAGAGTTTTTGTTTTGAATTATAGAATGGGAACCCCTTGTATTTCAAATAATGCCGTAGGATCCTTTAAGCCAACCTGAATCACTCACACTAGAAAAAAGAGGCCTCATTCAGCATCCCATCCAAAAGACAGTATCTTAAACAATATGGCAGTTCATTTATACTCCACTGCTTAGTTTATGTACTGAAGTTGTACGTTGGAGCTTAAACCTTCTGGCGACAGCACTGCAAGCTGACACTTGAAACATATTACAAAGCAGATCTTTGCTGAACATTTAAAATTTTGAATAAATGTATAATTTAAATTGTTAATCTGTTTGCTGGGTGTTCATTTGTGACAGGATGGTACAGTGAGTTTTTGAACTTATACAGTGATATTCATTTGTGCAGCCACCTGCTGCAGTGAATTCACAATCCTATAGCTTTGTTCCAGTTTAACACTGGTTCAGGTAAAGTTTATGCAATTGTCCCTGTTATGGTGCCACTCATATATGAGAGAGAAAGGAAGGTATAATAATAATAATCTTTAATAGTGTCACAAGTAGGCTTACATTAACACTGCAAAGAAGTTACTTTGAAAATCCCCTAGTTGCCACATTCCAGCGCCTGTTCGGGTACACTGAGGGAGAATTCAGAATGTCCAATTCACCTAACAAGCACGTCTTTCGGGACTTGTGGGAGGAAACCAGAGCACCCAGAGGAAACCCACGCAGACACGGGGAGAACGTGCGGACTCCGCACAGACAGTGACCCAAGCAGAGAATTGAACCTGGGTCTCTGGTGCTGTGAAGCAACAATGCTAACCACTGTGCTACCATGCCGCCCATATAGCATTCCTACTCTACCTTTCACAAGCTCATAGTGGTGCACTGCTATGAATTACTTTTGAAATTTTGTCACTGTTATAATGCAGAATCTGCAACAGTTAGTTTATAGATAATGAGCCTGCAGCAATGACCAGCTAATTTGTTGTATAGATGTTAGTTTCAGGATAAATATTGGCCAGGCACCGGGAGAACTTGCTAGTCATCTTCAAATAGTGTCAGGTCTAACTTGGAAGATACATACAGACTATTTGGAGTAAACCTACTTTGGTTCCTATGTGGGTGGGCTGAGCCATTCAGCCTATAGCGGCCAGGGAACAAGTCTGTTTCCACTTGTCTCAACATTATCACCAGAACATTGCCTATTTTAGCAAGTCTTCTATCATTCGGAATCAGCACTGGTACCAGCTTGTTCACTTTAATGTTGCAGTGACAACCTGATAATGTAAATACCCTATTAATCGGGTTGTTGGGCACTCATGGGTTTACATATCTCAAATGAAAGAAAAGAAGCTTCGGGTTCAGGTTATCTACTGTATGCATTTTTAACAGCTAATTACAAGGATCTGGGTGTTACAGGCAAAGAATGTGTGGATGAGGACGAAAGAGAAAATAAAAAGTTACAAAAATGGTGGATGGAAGCTAGGAATTAAGAAGATGCAATTAGCTGTCATCAAGATTTTGTTACAGAAATACAGGAACATTTCTAGCTTATGTGTTCAAAATCTTTATACATTTTTCTTGGAAACACATGCTGTTACCCTTGTTTACCATTGCAAGTGTTAACGGTGGGGATTTAAATGAACAATGAGCTCTGGAGGACAGGAAAATATATGGAGAAATTAGCAGTCGACAAGTGGACGTGGCTTTTGATTATTGAATGGTTAACATTGTAATTTAATGTGGTAGGATCAAGAAAGGAAACGGAACAAAAACAGTTAAGAACGCCTCGTCGACGAATGCAGCAGCCCAAAATGCTGAACAGCCCCGAGGACAGCCTGTACTATAACCAGTTAAATGTGAGTTCAAAGTAGCAATAAAGCTCTTTTGCTGACTTTGGGTCCAGATGATAATACCATTATAAATACCTGCCCCAACCTCTCCAACCCCACCCCCATGCTCTTCTTCTGTCTGTCTTCGTGAACATGTGCTTATGCTCTTTATCTGTTGCTTTCATGTCAGGATGTCTGCCGTCACGGTGAATAATTGATGTGGTTTATCAAAGCCAAGCAAGATGCATGCTTCATCAGGCTCACTTGAGCTCTTTGATCAAAAAAATTATGCTGTGACTTCTGATATTATCAGCATCTGCTTGCATTCAACACAAAATCACTTTGAATTAAAAATTAACGACTTGCTGCTCTGCTGTTGACTGTGTGTTCTTGGCCCTCTCCACAGGGAATCCTACAATACCAAGGGAGTAAAAGAAAGCCAAGAAAACTTGGGTAAACAGATACTCTTAGTTCTTTCCAACTGTAAATAAAGCAAACTATTGTGTTATAGATTTCTCTATTTTTATACTTCTAAAAAGGAGAATAAAGACTCTCCACGAAACAAATCTTTATTTTATTTAAAATGATGTGATTGACATGTTGATAGATAGTATTTTACATGTGAAAAGCTTTGTTATGCATGCTGAAAAGTTACCTTTCTCTTTCTGCATCACAGTCAAATCAAAGTGTTGGACATTGAGGATGAATATTACAAATCACTGTCATCTATTGAACCAGTCCCTGAGGAAGATGATTCATTGAGCCCTCCTCCTCCTATTCCAAGAGGACCAGGATTTACTCATAGCTAAAAGTGGACTCTATAGGTAATTTAATTATTTTATATTTCTCAGTAAAACCTAGCCAACCAAGATTTTTTTAGTGTCAGGTTTTGTAAACCATACTTTGAAATAAACACATACGGTCTGAATGGATTTTTAAAAAAACACAATAGTGAGAAATATGATGCAAATAACCCCTCCACTGAAAAACAGTTCATTAATCTTTGTTAATTTTTTCTATAAAGAGGGGGAAAAATATACACTAAAACTTATTTCCATAAAGTCCTCCGTAAGTAATTTAAAAAAATTCTGTATGCTTCTTGCTGTTTCATTCATATCCATCTCCATGGGGTTTTAATATTGCTCACCGGTATTAAAATACTCCCAATATCGATCTGCAAGTTTCCAGTCAATTCCACCATTAATTTATTCACAATTTGAGCACTGAAGAGTTCTATATTTCACTATATTTTGCAGTCATTTATCTCAAGAGGCTTGGAATATAAAAGCAGGGATGTACTTCTGAGGCTTTATAAAGCACTAGTTAGGCCCCATTTAGAATACTGTGAGCAATTTTGGGCCCCACACCTCAGGAAGGACATACTGGCACTGGAGCGGGTCCAGCGGAGATTCACACGGATGATCCCAGGAATGGTAGGCCTAACATACGATGAACGTCTGAGGATCGTGGGATTATATTCATTGGAGTTTAGGAGGTTGAGGGGAGATCTAATAGAAACTTACAAGATAATGAATGGCTTGGATAGGATGGACGTAGGGAAGTTGTTTCCATTAGCAGGGGAGACTAGGACGCGGGGGCACTGCCTTAGAATAAAAGGGAGTCACTTTAGAACAGAGATGAGGAGAAATTTCTTCAGCCAGAGAGTGGTAGGTCTGTGGAATTCATTGCCACAGAGGGCGGTGGAGGCCGGGACATTGAGTGTTTTTAAGACAGAAATTGATAAATTCTTGATTTCTCGAGGAATTAAGGGCTATGGGGAGAGAGCGGGTAAATGGAGTTGAAATCAACCATGATTGAATGGTGGAGTGGTCTCGATGGGCCGAATGGCCTTACTTCCGCTCCTATGTCTTATGGTCTTATGTCTTATGGTCTTAAATAATATTCTGTGAGAAATTCATTCTATTCATTCAACATAAAATATAATCAGAAAATGTGAAGGCCAAAAATAACTTCAATAATCTGTGAATAAATCAGAAACTATTCTTAATTATGTAAAAATTGTTTCTATCATTTTCAACATTTGAAAAATAAATTTAGACTACCCAATTTTTTTTTTCAATTAAGGGACAATTTAGCATGGCCAATCCACCTAACCTGCACATCTTTGGGTTGTGGGGGTGAAACCCACACAGGCAGAGGGAGGATGTGCAAACTCCACACAGGCAGTGACCCAAGGCCGGGATCGAACCCTGGTCCTCAACACCGTAGGCAGCAGTGCTAACCACTGCGCCATCATGCCACCCCAATCATTTTCAACATGATAATTTTAGAAAAGCTTGTGAAACTGTAAGATACAAAAATAAGCTCTTTTGTTCTCTGGATTTCTGTGTTGAAACTAATTATTTACAATTGGTAGAGGCAATAAAAATCGTAGTTTATTTAGAATGGCAGTGGAAGTTGCAGCAGGTAATAAATCCAACCTTGCACACCTGTCACTAAAGGAAATTTCCCCTAGTAGCTCAGCGTGGGCTCAGGGAACAGCATGGAGGCCTCTTATGTTTGTGGTGTTGGCTTGCAGAGTAACAAATGGGCTGTCCAGGTGTCCTTTGATGCCTTCAGGTCATGATGTGTGCCTGCTTCAGCCAGTGCATAACTGGAAATAATTCAGCTGGTATACATACTGCTTCGTAACATACGATTTGCACATTTTACAATTTACAATTGCAAGATTTTACAGTTTGCACATTTACTTCCATTTGTGACCCATTTTGTAAACATACACTGTATAATTTTGAAATGGCATAAATAGAAGATATTTCGCTGATATATAGGTCGTCTTACTTTAACGGTATATTTGGACTCATCAAGGTGAGACATTTCAAGGCTAGGGAATAGAAATAGTTTATTTTGTGTCTTGTGACATCAATCATTCTCGATCAGCTTAGAAGCCAAGTTGTAACAGGTGCGACTCAAATTAATCACCATTTTCAGGAGAGACATTGGGTGCAATTTAACAGGGGGGGGGGGGGGGGGGGAAGAGTCCTGTTTTGGGCAGGTTTGTCACAGTGCCTACAGTGCCGAGAATGCCCTGAGGTCAAATGGGACTCTTTTTTTTTTACCTCAGTGAGGAAAGCCCCGCCGGGGCAGCACTTACCTCATTTCCTGTAGTGACGAGCTCAGCTAGTCAGTGCAGGACCAGATTGGGTGACATTTTTAAATGCTGCCCCGATCTCTCAACCTGCCTCGGACTCACCACAGTGGCCGCACCCCCCACCAACACCCCAACCTACCTTTTAGGGGACCTTGAGCCCCCCCCCCCCCCCCCCCCCCCCCCCCCTCTCACCCCACTTCATATGGGAAGGGCACTCCTAGGCCTGATCCCTGGCATGGGAAACCTGGCACCCAGGCACCTTGGCACTGCCAGCCTGGAACTCTGGCAGTGCCATGGTGGCAGTGCCAGGGTGCCTAGGTAGCAGCGGGAGTGCCCAGAGTACCACCATTCCCAGAGCCCGACCACCCGGGGGCCTCCGATGGCCTGGGAGACCCTCTCAGGTGCTGTTATGCCTGGTCCATGTTTGTGTGAACCAGTGCTAAACGACGCCATGGCGAGGTCTCCCAAGCATGGGCATTTGTTCCCGGGCCACGGAAGCATCAGGCATCGATATATTTAATTGAGCCTAACTGCTCGCTTAAATATGTAAACCTGGATCTCACCCTCACTGGGCGAGATCCAGATTGTGACATCTCACGAGATCTCATTGGATCTCGCGAGGGCGCCGAGCATCGCAAATCTCGCGAGAGGACTCTCACGAGTTTTAACAACCTCGTCCTGTCACTGAGTCGGGCGTAACGAGGCTGTTTGATCGCATACATTAAGTCAAGTCCTATCTGCCTGTTTGGATGTAAACAAAGCCCTTGGGAGTTTTTCAAAGTAGGCCAGACAAGGAGGCACAAAGTGGGGTATGATCTAAGAGCCTGATGTACAGAGTGCAACCCCAAATACACCCCGTCCCCTCCTTCCCACCCTTTCACCAACCAAGGTGAAAAACAACCTTCCCACTCTCGCCTGCCTTCCACTTCCCAGCATATTATTCCAGTGCAGGCAGATTGAGGCCCTTACTTGCTCTTAAAATGGGCAGTTAAGGGCCACAATAGGCTTAAAAAGGTGGGCTGAATAGTGGGCACCTTACCCAGTCCACATATTGTGTGGAGAAGGTCAGGGTTGGGCAGGAACGCAATGGACTACCCACCTGACATATTGTACATGCCTCTACGTAAAATACACCCACCTGGAGGGCTTTAAAATCCTCCCCCCCCCCCCCCCCCCCCCCCCCCCCGGTCCTGGAAGTATGGAACTTGCACAGTTGCCTGCAAGCCAAATGCAAAACTGCAGGGCTCACTGAAACTTGTAGCCAGGAAGTCCACCACATGTCTTTCTGGCTGTTGTTCTGAGTGAGTCCCAGCAATTTGACATTTGGTTTGCAGAAGCCTCCAGATGTCCCTACTTCCAGCAACAAGGGTCTTGTATAATGTGCAAGCAGTTTTTATCTCAACAACTGTAAATTAAGACATTTTACTCAATTAATGTTTGGAATTTCCCACGTTCAAACGGAAAGATTTATTTTTGGGAGATTGTCTGAGTATTTTACCTGATATTATCTGATATTATTTGAGGCGGGTTTCAAACTGTTTTCTGTTCCCCAGTACTGATATAATTCATCTTAGTTATCACAAAATTAAATTGTGTCTTCCTATCAATATATACACTTGTTTCTTCATTCAATGTAGATGGTGCTTAGTTCCTAAATTAGTCAGTTATTTTTGTTGCTTAATGCATTTTTACAATCTGATGACCTGCAACCAGTGAAATGGAATATGGCTTTAAACTTTGAAACAATTCATTAAATTTCTAATGTAGTTGCCAGCTTGAAAGTGTGCAACTGAACATTTTTACCAATGTTGAATTTCTTAGCGCTGTTGAACCATTTTTGTCGAAGAAAAGAGGATTGTTTCATTGTTTACAGCAAGATTTTTCAAAGTGCGGGTTGTGATCCTTCGGTGGGATGCAGGTGGGTGTCAGGAGGGTCCCAGAGTGATTGGTCGTGGAATTCCAGCAGTGACCCTGATCACGGGAGATGAACCCAATGAACATGACCGGCATTTTTTATTAAGAATGGTAGCTGCTGCCGCCTTTTAAATGAGAAAGAAAGGAGGTTGGTTGCAGTCTTCTGGCTATAAGCAGCAGCAATGAGCAGGTTAAGCACCCTGCACTTACACTTGAGTCAAATGCCCTGTATGTACATGCTTTTGGTACCAAATCAAGGAGGAGAGCTTCTTCCATTTAGTAGCTGCAGGCAAGCAGGGCAAGAGGACTGTGAAGATGAATCATTTTGTTGCAAGAAAGAGACTGCAAGGGATGCAATTCGGTCTCACATCTGAATCTGCTGGAGAGAGCTGCTCAGCAGCGTGCAAGGCAGGACAGAATGCTGCTAGTGTTAGCTTTGTACAGAGCTGCAGGGCCTTTGGTTAACAGCCTACAAAGAAGAAATTTAACATGGGAACAATGCGGTATAAAGAAGATTTCTTGAGACATGGTTTTGTCAATTGTGCCAATACAAATAAGGATGCAAAACCCATGTGTGATATATGTAGGGCAGTATTGCCAAATGAGAAGAGAAGTTTCAGATTTTGAAAGAGAAGTGGTGGGGTAAAAATTCCTTTAGAGGTTGAGACCCCAGAGTCAGTTGCTAACTTACAGCTGACTCCAAATGAAAAAAACCACGCTGCTGTACCTGACTTGTGGCAACACATTAAAACACACCAAAAGCCCATGAGGCTGTCAGCATTCTGGAGTAGCATCTCCCAGGAGTATCCAGTGCTGAGTAAAAGAAGCATTTTGTTGCTGTTGCCCTTCTTTATGACCGACATGTTGAATTTTCCGTTCTCACAAAAATGAAGACGGCACAAAGGAACTGGCTGAAGTCTGCACCTAATATGAAAATCGCTTATTGTCACAAGTAGGCTTCAAATGAAGTTACTGTGAAAAGCCCCTAGTAGCCACATTCCGGCGCCTGTTCGGGGAGGCTGGTAAGGGAATTGAAGCATGCTGCTGGCCTGCCTTGGTCTGCTTTAAAAGCCAGTGATTTAGCCCTGTGCTAAACCAGCCCCTGAGAAACGCATTGTCCTCTCCTCCTGTGAAACTGATTATTGTGAGATCGTGAGGATCAAGCAGGTTCCCCTTTCACATTAAATGTAAGCAAACGTGGTATGGGTCGTGAAGGTCGGCCAGCGTGGGTCCTGAAAGGTCAGTCAATTGGCAAAAGTGGTTCCTGGGAAAAAAAATTTGAAAAACACTGGTTTACAATACAAAAAGTATTTTTAATCTCTACAAAATTCCTTGGTTGAAGAACCAGTCAAGTCAACTTCTCCCACATTTATGTTTTTGAATTTAAATTAGCCAACTCATTTTTTTTCCAATTAAGGGGCAATTTAGCATGGCCAATCCATCTACCCTGCATAGTTTGGGCTGTGGGGGTGAGACCCACACAGACATGGGGAGAATTGCAAACTCCATCTGGACAGTGACCTGGGGCTGGGATCGAACCTGGGCCCTTGCCGCCTTGAGGCAGCTTTGCTAACCACTGTGCCACCTTGCCGCCCCCTTCTCCCATATTTCTGAGCGCCTTTTCCTTGCTTGCCTGTGCACCTCCTTATGATGCAACAGCTGAGCACAGGAACTTGACATAAGAGAAAGGCATGGGTGAATCACACAGCCGTGCTTGTAACTATAACTGTGCTGTAATAAGTCATATGGACTCAGGTCAATTATTTCTTTTAGAAAGTCCTGTTAAATTAGCGTATATTTTAACAACTACTTTGCAAGTTCCATAGTGAATTTTTAAAATTAGAAATATACATTTTGTGTAAATTAATAAAACTTTTATGAGTGTCTCTTTCTCTGCCTCTTTTTAAATAACTAGCTTCGCAGCTGCAGGACGAGGGCTAGGGGGTGGCCATACTGCTCAATAAGAGGACAGTCTATACAGCGATGAGGACGGTTATGGACCAAGGGGTACGGTACGTCATGGTTAGTGGTGCTCTGGAAGGGTCCTTGTTAACATGCACACTCCAACTGAGACGACGCGGAATTCATGAAAAAGATCAAATCCCCAACATAGGCACACCGACTCATCATGAGAGGGGACTTTAACTGTGTACAGGGTCAACGGACGGACAGATCAGCTAGGGCTGGTGCGAATATTTTATAGAAGTCCACTGTTGGGTCCTGGCACCGCCTGCATGGATTTGATACTCTCCATGATCTCACCCAGACCTATTGATGCTTCCAGTTCCTCCCGCCTATTGCCCCACAAGACTGGCATGTCCAGTCCGTTGAGGAACCATTTCATCCCCACGCCCCTGTCGAGGTTTACAGCCCTCGGTAGAAGGTCTCGAACTTTAGGTTGACCTCTTTTTGCTCGGTTACCAGTCTGCCTCTGCTATTCTTCACCTGGGCTATCTCCCTTGTGGCTGCCTGCTTTCTCAGCTGGAGAGCCAATAAGGGGCTGGCCTTTTCTCCATGCTCATAGAAGGTCCCCCATGTCTGGTGGAGTTGGTGCACTGCTTTCCTGGTGGATGGCAGGTTAAAGTCCATTTGTAGCTTTTTCCTCTCCACTCTACAGTAAGCTCTACAGTCAGGGCCTCTAACTGTACCTTCCATTGACTTCCAGAATGGAGTTGATCTGTTGTTGCCTGGCCTCCCTCTCTTCCCTGTCTCTACGTGCCTTGTGGGCTACAATTTCTCCCCTAAACACAGCCTTCAGTGCCTCCCAGGACGTGGAAGGTGAGACTTCCCCATTATGGTTATTTGTAACATACTCGCCTATGGCCTGTGATGTTTCCTGGCAGAAGGTCTTGTCGGCAAAGAGGTCCGTGTCCAGCCTTGATGTGGGGCACTGAACATGGCCCGTCTCCAACCTCGCATCCATGTGATATAGAGCGTGGTCGAAGATGACAATCACGGAATATTCCGCCCTTGCTATTCCTGGAAGCTCCGATTTTCTATCCTTGAAACATGCTTTGTGCACCGGTGAAAAGAACGAGAATTCCTTCTCACCGGGGTGGAGAAACCGACATGGTTCCACCGCCCCCATCTGCCCCATGAATGCTCCCAGTTCCCTAGCCATGGCTGTCCTGTTCCCTGATCTGGGGTTTGATTAGTTTGTCAGAGGGTCCTGTACACAGTTGAAGTTGCCCCCCATGATCAGTTGGTGAGTGTTAATGTCGGGGATTTCCAGCATGGTCTTTTTTATAAAGTCTGTGTCGTCCCAGTTAGGAGCGTACACATATACCAGAATTACCGGTGCCCCATCCAGGATCGCTGACCATGACGTACCGTCCCCCTTGGTCCGTAACCGCCATTGTGGCTGTAAACCTCGTCCTCTTACTAATCAGTATGGTAGCCCCCCTAGACCTTGTCCAGTAGCATGAATGGTACGTGTCCCACCCAGCTCTTTCTTTCCCTCGGGTGTATTTCCTGCAGGGAGATTATATTGGCTTTCAGACTTCTTGAGTGGCCGAAGACTCTGGATTTTTTTCAGAGGGCTGTTAAGTCCCCTGACATTCTAGTTTATAATGCTAATTCGGATTTCAGCCCCCCCCCCCTCCCTTTCCTGCAGGATCAACCATACTTACCTGGTAGGCGCGCCCTTGCACTCCAGGGTTTCCCTTTGTTAGGGGGCCGTCCAAAATGGCTATGGTCACTATTCTCACCATGAGGCTGGGCCTTTTCTTTGTATTATGCACGGTTTTGCAACTTGTAACTAAACTCACAAACTGAAATGTGTAACATATGTGAAAACCAATTAAAACAAATATAAAAAAAACTATCTTTGCAACTGATTGATTGATTTATTGTCACATGTACCGAAGTAGAGTGAAAAATATTTTTTTGCGTCCAAGGGAACGTACACAGTACGTACATAGTAGACAAAAGAATAATGGACAAAGTATATCGCTAAGTAGGTAATTGGTTAGAGTGCGGAACAAGGGCCAAACAAAACAAATATGATATGAGCAAGAGCAGCATAGGGCGTTGTGGATAGTGTTCTTACAGGGAACAGATCAGTCCGAGGGGGAGCTTGATTCCCCTTCTAAGGAATGACTTATTCCTCCCGGTGTTCAAAATCGTTAGGGGTCTGGACAGAGTAGATAGGCAGAAACTATTCCCAAAAGCAGAAGGGATGACAATCAGAGAATATGATTTAAGATAAATGGCAAAAGAGCCAAAGGCGATGGGAAAACTGTTTTTATGCAACAAAGAGGTTAAGATCTGCAATGTGCTGCTTGACAGTGTGGTATACACAGATTTGATCATTGCTTTTCAGAGATAATTATCTGAATGGAAAGAAACTGCAAGGTCATGGGGAAAAGGTGGAGTGAGATTAACTGAGTTGCTCTTGCAGAGAGCTAGCGCAGACATAATAGGCTGAATGGCTCTAACCATTTCATGATTCTATGATTTCCAGTGGCTGACCAGTGGAATTTGCCAGTTGTTAAGCTCAGTGGGAACTTTGTATCTTAGACTTCATTTGATTTGGGATAACAATTTGGAGCCAATGTTTGAGCTCTCGGCTGCCATAATATCATGCAGCCCAATTGGGCTCTTGGGTTTGTGGGTTTGGGGAAACCCCAATATTTAATAAGGTGGGCAGCCAGAGCAGCAGTGTACAAGGCTGAATGTGTGGGACTTGGAAAAGCACTCACTCCTTCTCTTCCCATAAAACTAAAATAAAAATACCTTCAAGTTATTTGTTAGATCAGCCACCAAGTTATCATGGTTAAAGTATATGTGGCGCACCTTTTAACCAGATCAGTCCAAAAATGGCAATCAAGGTTCTATTGAAATTCTGAAACATTGATTTCCATTTTAAATGTATCTACCTCCTGACATTGAGACTGCTGCAGCTGTCTAGTGGCAAACCCCAATGAATATCGCTGCCGCGAAGGCAGGAAAGGGGAGGTATATCATTCACTACCATTTTCAGAGTGCTGCCTCCCCATTTCCACTCGCCTCTCTTTGTTTCTCACCAAGGTAAGAGTGGTTAGTGCCCAATCTGGGTGGTGATGCTCATAAGAGAGTGCATTAGTACACTTGTATCTTTTGGGTTACAACCAACTGTTGCATCCCAAATAGGTGACAAATATGAAGATTGGTCATGGGGACATTGGCATCTGACCCACAGCTGAATCGTGGAGAAAGGAGACCATTGTCGTGGGTAAGGGAGGGTGGTGGAGATTGGTAGGTTTGTCGAACATCTTTGTGTAAATAGTGAAAAACTGTTCCCACTCAAGACAGCATCAAGAACTAAATGGGACAGATTCAAAATAATTGGTAAGAGGAGTAAAAGTGATGTGAGGAAAAGATTTCTCATCCAGAGGGTGGTTGGAGTCTGGAACAAACCTGAGAAGGTGGTGGAGGCAAGTTCAATCGAGGTATTCATAAGGGAATTGGATTGCTATCTGAAAAGAAAAAATATTTTTTTTAATGCATTTACGGGTTGTGGACCTGGCTGGTTTGGCCAGCATTTATTGCCCAACCCCAGTTGCCTTTCAGAAGGTGGTGGTGAGTTTCCTTCTTGAACTGCTGCAGTCCTTGAGGTGTAGGTACACCCTCTGTGTTATAGAGTCATAGATGTTTACAGCATGGAAACAGGTCCTTCGGCCCAGCTTGTCCATGCCGCCCAGTTTCTATCACTAAGCTAGTCCCCTTTGCTCGCATTTGGCCCATATCACTCTATACCCATCTTTTTTGTTTTATTTTTAGCATACCCAATTCATTTTCCAATTAAGGGGCAATTTAGCGTGTTCAATCCACCCACCTTGCACATCTTTGGGTTATGGGGGCGAAACCCACGAAAACACGTGGAGAATGTGCAAACTCCACACGGACAGTGACCCAGAGCCGGGATCGAACCTGGGTACTCGGCGCTGTGAGACTGCAGTGCTACCACTGCGCCACCGTGCTGCCCCACTCTATACCCATCCTGCCTATGTAACTGTCTAACTGCTTTTAAAGGACAAAATTATACCCGCCTCTATCACTGCCTCTGGCAGCCCATTCCAGATGCTCACCACCCTCTGTGAAGAAATTTCCCCTCTGGTCTCTTTTGTATCTCCCTCCTCTCACCTTAAACTGATGCCCTCTAGTTCGAGACACCTTTACCTTTGGGAAAAGATGTCGACTATCTACCTTATCGATACTCCTCATCATTTTATAGACCTCTATAAGATCACCCCTAAGACTCCTATGCTCCAGGGAAAAAAGGTCCAGACTATCCAGCCTCTCCTTATAACTCAGACCATCATGCCCTGGCTGCAACCTCATAAATCTCTTCTGCACTCTTTCTAGTTTAACAATATCCTTCCGACAGGAAGTTGTTATAGCAAGTTGTTAGGGAGGAAGTTCCAGGATATTGCCCCTGTGACAGTGAGGGAACGGTGATATATTTCCAAGTCAGAGTGGTGAATGACTTGGAAGGGAACCTTCAGATGGTGGGAATCCCAGTTATCTGATGCTCTTGTCCTTCTAAATGGTAATGGTTTTTGATTTGATTTATTGTCTCATGTACCGAAGTACAGTGAAAAGTATTTTTCTGCAGCTGAGGAATGTACACAATAGGTACAGAGTAGACACAGAGTAATCAACAGGGAACATTGACAAATGATACATCGACAAACAGTGATTGGTTACAGTATGGAACAAGGGGCCAAACAAAGCAAATACATGAGCAAGAGCAGCAAAGGGCATCGTGAATAGTGTTATTGCAGGGAACAGATCAGTCCAAGGGGGAGTCGTTGAGGAGTCTTGTAACTGTGGGGAAGAAGCTGTTCCTATGTCTGGATGTGCAAGTCTTCAGACTTCTGTGCCTTCTGCCTGATGGAAACGTCTGGAAGAAGGCAATGCCTGGGTGGAAGGGGTCTCTGATAATGATGTCTGCCTTTCTGAGGCAGCAAGAGGTGTATACAGAATCAATGTGGGGTGGCAAGTTTGTGGGATGCGTTGGGCTGAGTTCACCATAGTCTGCAGTTCCTTGCGGTCTTGGACCGAGCAGTTGCCATACCAGGCTGTGATGCAGCCAGATAGGATGCTCTCTATCGCACATCTGTAGAAGTTTGTGAGAGTCGATGCAGACATGCCAAATTTCTTTAGCTTCCGCAGGAAGTTCGGCTTTCTTGACTGTTGCCTCAACGTGAGTGGACCAGGACAGACTGTTGGTGATGGTGACCCCCAGGAACTTAAAGCTATCGACCATCTCCACCTCGGAGCCATTGATGCAGATGGGAGTGTGTGTCGTGCTGCGCTTCCTGAAGTCGATTGTCATGGGTTTGGAAGGTGCTGTCTAAGGAACCTTGGTGAGTTACTGCAGTGCATCTTGTAGATGGTACACATGGCAGCCATTGTTCGTCGCTGGTGGAAGGTTTGAATGCTTGTGGAAGGGGGAGCAATCAAGTGGGCTGCTTTGTCCTGGATGGTGTCGAGCTTCTTGTGTTGTTGGACCTGCACTCATCCAGGCAAGTGGAGAGTATTCCATGACTTGTGCCTTGTAGGTGGTTGACAGGCTTTGAGGGGTCAGGAGGTGAGTTACCCGTGGTAGGACTCAGACTTTGACCTGCCCTGGTAGCCACAGTATTAATATGGCTAGTCCAGTTCAGTTTGTGATCAATGGTAAGCCCCAGGATGTTGATTGTGGGGGATTCACTGATTGTCATGCCATTGAATGTCAAAGGGTGGTGGTTAGATCCTCTCTTGTAGGAGATGGTCTTTGCTTGGCACTTGTGTGGCATGAATGTAACTTGCCACTTGTCGCCCAAGCTTGTATGTAGTCCAGGTCTTGCTGCATTTGGACATGGACAGCTTCATTCTCTGAGGAGTCACGAATCATGCTGAACATTGTGCAGTCATCCGTAAACATCCATACTTCTGACCTTATGATGGAAAGGAGGTCATTGATGAAGCAGCTGAAGATAGTTAGGCCTAGGACACTACCCTGAGGAACTCCTGCAGTAATGTCCTGGAGTTGAGATGATTGACCTCCAACCATCATCCTTTGTGCCGACTACGGCACTGAGGACCCGGGTTCGAATCCCGACCTTGGTCACTGTCCGTGTGGAGTTTGTATATTCTCCCAGTGCCTGTGTGGGTTTCACCCCCACAACCCAAAGATGTGCTTAGGTGGATTGGCCACGCTAAATTGCCCCTTAATTGGGAAAAAATATATAAATATAAAAGATATAGAAATGCTCAAACTCTATGCTCCCCACTCAGTAGCAAAATTAGAGACTACTGTTGACAATGCTGGCCTCCGACAGCATGTCTTTTCAGTTGTCCTCTGGGTCTGCCTTCGCTTACTTCCACTTGTAACTCTAATGATCTCTGCATCATCACCTTTGGAGATTCCAAAGCTATATCCTTGGCTCCCTCGTTTTACTCATTTAGGCCTTGCTCATGGCAACATCGTTCAAAGTAATCTGGTCAGCTTCCATATGTATACAGATGATGTGCAGCACTGTATCATGTTCTCCACTTTTCACAAACCCTTCTCGAAATTTGCTGTTAGATTTCATGTCCAACATCCAGTCTTCAATGAGCTTTAACTTGCTTCTGTGAAGTTACTTGTTTCAATTAAATTTGGGTATACCAAAGCAACTTCCATTGAATCTGCCATATTCTCCACTAGTTGCCCAGCAACTTTCTCAGAATGGACCAGACCGTTAGATCATCGGTGTCCTGGTTGAACCCGAGTTGTCCTCTCTTCACAGGAGTGACCAAAGGCAGCATTTTTTTGAAATTTAGAGTACCCAATTCTTTTCTTTTTCCAATTAAGGGACAATTTGGTGTGGCCAATCCACTTATCCTGCATAGCTTTGGGTTATGGGGGTGAGACCCACGCAGACATGGGAGAATGGCCAAACTCCCCATGAACATTTTTTGGCCCACTGAAGGACAGAGGAGGGAATCTATGTGTGGAGCCAGAGGAAATGGGCGAGGTACTAAATGAATACTTTGCATCAGTATTCACCAAAGAGAAGGAATTGGTGGATGTTGAGTCTGGTGAAGGGTGTGTAGATAGCCTGGGTCATATTGAGATCCAAAAGAAGAGGTGTTGGGCGTCTTGAAAAATATTAAGGTGGATAAGTCCCCAGGGTCTGATGGGATCTACCCCAGAATACTGAAAGAGGCAAGAGAGGAAATTGCTCAGGCCTTGACAGAAATCTTTGGATCCTCACTATCTTCAGGTGATGTCCCAGAGGACTAGAGAATAGCAAAAGTTGTCCTTTGTTTAAGAAGGGTAGCAAGCATAATCCTGGGAGCTACAGGCCAGTGAGCCTTACGTCACTGGTAGGGAAATTACTGGAGAGAATTCTTCGAGACAGGATCTACTCCAATTTGGAAGCAAGTGGACATATTAGCGAGAGGCAACATGGTTCTGTGAAGGGGAGGTCGTGTCTCACTAACTTGATAGAGTTTTTCGAGGAGGTCACAAGGATGATTGATGCAGGTAGGGCAGTGGAAGTTGTCTATATGGACTTCAGTAAGGCTTTGACAAGGTCCCTCATGGCAGATTGGTATAAAATGTGAAGTCACATGGGATCAGAGGTGAGCTGGCAAGATGGATATTCATAGAATTTACAGTGCAGAAGGAGGCCATTCGGCCCATCGACTCTGCACCGGCTCTTGGAATGAGCACCCTACCCAAGCCCATACCTCCACCCTATCCCCATAACCCAGTAACCCCACCTAACACTAAGGGCAATTTGGACCCTGAGGGCAATTTAGCCTGGCCAATTCACCTAACCTGCACATCTTTGGACTGTGGGAGGAAACCGGAGCACCCGGAGGAAACCTACGCACACACGGGGAGAACGTGCAGACTCCACACAGACAGTGACCCAAGCCGGGATTCGAACCTGGGACCCTGGAGCTGTGAAGCATTTATGCTAACCACTATGCTACCGTGCTGCCCTCAATATAGAACTGGCTAGGTTATAGAAGGCAGAGAGTAGCAATGGAAGGGTGCTTTTCTGATTGGAGGGCTGTGACTAGAGGTGTTCCACAGGGATCAATATTGGGACCTTTGCTGTTCGTAGTATATATAAATGATTTGGAGGAAAATGTAACTGGTCCGATTAGTAAGTTTGCCGACGGCACAAAGTTTGGCAAATTGTGGACAGCAATGAGGACTGTCAGAGGATACAGCAGGATTGAGATTGTTTGGAGACTTGGGTGGAGAGATGGCAGATGGAGTTTAATCAAGACAAATGTGAGGTGATGCATTTTGGAAGGTCTAATACAGGTAGGGAATATACAATGAATGGTAGAACCCTCAAGAGTATGGACAGTCAGAGAGATCTAGGTTTACATGTCCACAGGTCACTGAAAGGGACAACACACAAGGAGAAGATAGTCAAGAAGGCATATAGCATGCTTGTCTTCATTGGCCGGGGCATTGAGTATAAAAATTGGCAAGTCATGTTGCAGCTGTATAGAACCTTAGCTAGACCACACTTGGAGTATAGTGTTCAATTCTGGTCGCCACACTACCAGAAGGATGTGGAGGCTTTTGAGAGGGTGCAGAAGAGATTTCCCAGGATGCTGCCTGGTATGGAGGGCATAGCTATGATGAGAGGTTGAATAAACTTGGTTTGTTCTCACTGGGATAAAGGAGGTTGAGGGGTGACCTGATAGAGGCTTACAAAATTATGAGGGGCATAGACAGAGTGGATTGTCAGAGACTTTTTCCCAGGGTATGGGATCAATTACTAGGGGGCATGGATTAAGGTGCAAGGGGCAAGGTTTAGAGACGATGTATGAGGCAAGATCTTTACACAGAGGGTAGTGGGTGCCTGGAACTCACTGCTGGAGGAGGTGGTGGAAGCAGGGACGATAGTGACGTTTAAGGGGCATCTTGACAAATACATAAATAGGATGGGAATAGAGGGATATCGACCCCGGAAGTGTAGAAGATTTTAGTTTAGGCGGGCAGCATGGTTGGCGGAGGCTTGGAGGGCCGGAGGGCCTGTTCCTGTGCTATACTTTTCTTTGTTCTTTGTTTGTCCCCACGCACAGCGACCCGGTGCCGGGATCGAGCCCGGGCCCTCAGCACGTGAGGCAGCAGTGCTAACCACTGCGCCACCGTGCTGCCCTCACCTAAGGCAACATTTGATAAAAAAACAACATAAGGAAACATTAGTGCAGATGACCAAAAGCTTTGTGTTAAAAATGGGTTTTAAATTATGTCTTAAAGGAGGAAAGAGGTTCTTAATTTCCGTTGTCCCACTATTGGTGGCCATGCCTTCAACTGCTAAGGCCCTGTTCCAAGGATTTCACTCCCTAAATGTCTCCGCCTCTATACCTCTCTTTCCTTTAACATGCTCTGTACAACCTACCCCTTTAACCCAGCTTTAGGTCATCTGTCTTTTGTGGCTCCATGCCAAATATTGCTTTGTAATGCTCCTCTGAAGCACTTTGGGGCATTTTATGGCATTAAAATTGCTATATAAATGCAAATTGTTCTTCAAATAATTCATTTTAATGATTTCCTCTGTTTTCTATATTTTGGGCAGATTGGGTAGCCCAGTGGTTGGCACTGTTGCTTCTCAGCTCCACGGACCTGGGTATGATCCCCGGCTTGGGTCACTGTCTGCGCGGAATCTGCACATTCTCCCCATGTCTGTGTGGGTTTCCTCCCACAAGTCCTGAAAGACATGCTTGTTAGGTGAATTGGACATTCTGAATTCTCCCGCCATGTACCCGAACATGTGTCGTAGTGTGGTAACTCGGGGATTTTCACAGTAACTTCATTGCAGTGTTAATGTAAGTCTATTTGTGACAATAATAAAGATTATTATTATTATTTCCCCACCAGCCCGTCGCTTGTTTTTTGGCATCTGAGGCAGCCCGTCGGTAGGATCTATCGGTCCCGCTGTTGTCAATGGGAATTCCCGTTGATAGCACCCCTTATTGCCGGGAAACCCGTTTGCCGGCACGGGACCAGAATTTCCCGCCGCCATTATGAGCCGATAAAGCTCGCCCAATTGTTTTCATTCTATTTGAAAGTTGCACTTGCCCTTCATGAACTGAAAATAATTCTGTCTCCTAAACCATACTCACTTCAATTAGCTTAAATAGTCGTATGATAATATGGGAAGAAAACAGAAGAGCAATGTGCAGCATTTCGGGCTGTGTATGAAAGCCAGAAGCTGGTGCAGGAGATCTCAATGAACCTACAGTTGTATGTTGCTTTTGTTAATTCAAGTAGAAAAATCACAATTGTTTGGCTTTGTTTCATCCAAACTTTTATCTATTCAATTTTTCTTTCTATTTTTTTAATGTTTTTGTCAATAATTGTTGAAAAATTCCTGGAAAACATGGGCATTAAAGCAGGAACTGCAGATTCCTATGAACTTTGGGCTGCTTAATAGTTTATTTTTAGTCATTTTATGATTGACTATGTATCAAGTTCTAACTAGCAGGGCCCACCATTCACAGCTCTTTATAATCCATATATGTGTGAGCCTATATTAACTGATATGTACTACACTGACGTGCCTCAGTAACCCACGATAAGCATATCATCAGAGCCTTATTGAACTGGTTATTGGGAACACCTGGGGCCAAGGTTTCAGAAAAATGACTTCCTGCCCTTGTAGCCTGGTTACCATATGAACAAAGGAAAGGAACAAATAGGTCTACCAGTCTGCTGTTTTATGTTTCTTACACTTTGTGGCAAAGTTAGTCGCTGACTAATGTGGACCTCATGTTATATTTTGACAGCATGATCTGTTTTTCTCTGGCAATTGCGATGTACAATTCTGATCTGTATACGGCGATATGTTCAGGTCTGAACACTTTCTCATTTCACTTCCTTCTCAGTACAAATAAAAGATTACTAATCGTGGCTTTACAAGCTTTATCCATTCCAAACTATGATGATGCTTGATACTGTGGAAACTAAAGTAGCAGAAACAACAAACAGATGCATTAATTTACAGTTGTTTGAAGCAATATGCAAAAATCTATTTCCAAACAGGTCATGCCATTAAAAAGATTAAGGTTCAAAAGTAAGGAATAAAAGTGAAAGAGAATAGAATCTGAGCATCAAAGACTTTTTAATGACATGAAATGCCATTAGGGTGTTGTGTCTTTTGTTTCAGCTTCCTCACACCTGCAATTTGTTGCATCCTAATCCTCTTTTCACACATTTGAATTGCTTTCATTTGCATTGACACAGTAGTGAAAAGAAAAAAGCTCAGGAACTTAGAATGATAACCATTTGCAACAATATGTGTATAATTTCAGCTCTGATAGGTTTGCCAAGCATGTCCCTGTATGTGCTACGTTGTAAATCACTACTTACCAAACATAAATATTTCAAAGATCGACAATTTCCCAGTCTTTACTTGAGTATTGGAAAAGGGAGGCTATTTTGGCAGAGGTGAAAAAAGTAATGGAAATTGGGAGGAGTAAGCCTATGGCAGCTGAGTCCGTGGCAGGAGCTGTAGGAGTGTCTCAATAAATCAGAGCGTGAAATTTAGATTAGCCCACTGCAGGCGATCAGTAGAAGGGGGTAAAGAAAGAGTTGGCTTGGTTAAAGGTGTAACCTGTTTCTTTTGGCCCCTAAAATCTTTAAACAGATGGTGTGACCAGCTGTCTCTTTCAGCCATTTAACTCCAAGTTGGTAACAGTTTAAAAAGATTATCTGCAGTGAATTTTAGAGCAATGAAAAAAAAGTAAATAAGCAATCAAAGTATTGTCTTGCCAAGTATCTAAAAATTAAAACAACCAATAAAATAAATAAACTATTATATCAAATTAATTTACATACAATATGTTTTATATTTTAAAGGCATGTTTGTGGATTTCAGATCATCAATTTTATTTATTTTAAAACTATTTAGCACATATTTACTAAAATTACACCAGCAGTATAATCAAACATGTTTAGCCATAATATTTTAATCCTGTGGAGCTGCATGGGTTAAAGCCAGTATTATTGTGCAGCTTTGAGTGACAGTTCAGGCTTCAACTGAAGTACTGAAGAGAAGATTTGGAGTGGAAATGTGATTGGCAACAGTTGTAAATGTTTGCTGCTGGTGAAATAATCACAGCTTTTTTTTTGCCTGAAGTGTGTTTAGATGCACCTTACCAGTCAATAACTCAGTTTCCTTTGGGAAGGTCCAACAACCAGCAAGCTAAAGTCAGAAACATTTTTTGCAGGTTCCTCTATTATAATGTTTGCAAAGTATGCATATACACTTAAGGACATTGTCTAATGCAGAGTGTGTACAATATTCCACTATCACTCTGCTTACAAGTGAATGCAGTGAAGGTTCATACATTAAGTTAACAGGTGCTTGGCGACAGACTTGGAGTCATTCCTGATTAAGTTAATTTTATTTTCATAAGCTATCTTAGATTGTTTACTGTATACTGGTTAAATTGGAGCTGTTTTCACTGAGACAAATTTCTTTGATAAAACTTTTACTCTGAGAATTTAAGTTAAATTTCACCATTAAGCTACAATGTACATAGCAGAATTATCTGCTGACTACTAAATAGGGTGATTTTCCAGCATTCTTTCATTGTTTGCCACTATATTATTGCATATCAATATCTAGAAACATCCGGGGTGATGTGAACCGAACTCATCTGGCAGTAACTGACAGATTGGATTTGCCCTTTTTACACCACATCCGATTTCGTCCTCAATAGAAATCTTTGGAGAATAAAATTAGAAATAATGCTATTTGTGGTAGCTGGCACAATCTGATCAGCTTCTCATTGGGGTATTTAAGTTAAAATCACACCTATCAACAGGGGTTGGAGGTGGGAGTGTTTCGGATAAATGATAGAGTGGGAAATGATAGAGTGGGAAGGGGCCCCTATCAGGGAGATGAAGAGGAAGTGGGAAGAGGAGCTAGCAGGGGAACTGGAAACTGAACTGTGGGAAAAAGCCTTGAAAAGGGTAAATGCATCCTCGTCTTGTGCTAGACTTAGCTTGATTCAGTTCAAGGTAGTCCACAGGGCCCACATAACGGTAGCCCAGACTGGAGGACAGATGTGGGCGGTGTGGGGGTAGCCCAGCCAACCATGTTCATATGTTTTGGGCATGTCCGAAACTGAGGGAATTCTGGCAGGGATTTGCGGATGATGTGTCAGAAGTCCTGGAAGGTAGGGTAACTCCGAGTCCAGAATTGACAATATTTGGGGTGTCAGAGGATCCGGAGGCAAGGGGGTGGGGGGGGGAGGCCGATATCCTGGCCTTCTCCTCCCTGGTGGCCCGGAGACTGATCTTGCTGGGATGGAGGGACTCGGAACTCCTGAAGTCAGGAGTGTGGGTCAGCGATATGGTAGGGTTTCTCAGTCTGGAGAAAATCAAGTTCGCTCTGAGAGGATCAATACAGGGATTCGCCCGGAGTTGGTAGCAGTTCATCGATTTCTTCAAGAAAAATTGAACGTCAGCAGTAAGGGGGGAAAGGGAAAAGTTGGGGGGGGGGAGGGAAACAGGAGGCATGGCGATGTTAGATAAGGACAGAGAACTTAGTATACGGGTAATTGGGGACAGGGCGGGACGTGTTTTATTGTTTGCTGTTCTTCTAGGGGTTTTGTGTGCATCAGCCCGTGCGGTAGTTTTAGAAATGTCAAAATGTTAAACTGTGAAAATTACAAATGTTTCAATAAAATATTTTCTTAAAAAAAAATCACCCATAATCATTAGTTGAAAGTAATCCAGTCCACTGACCCCTCTGTATATCATTTGTACCTTGCTGCACATCATGCAATTACATAATGTGCCCATGTGGCCTAAACTTCTCACCCTTAACTAAGATTTACTCAGCTCCTTCTGTAGTTTATGCTTTGATGTCCCATTTATTTTAGGTTATCGTGCAACTTTAACATTAGTGCAACACTACAGTGATAAATGTGGAGCAGAACCTAACTTGATGCTGCTGCCTACAATCGTAGGCCCTTAAATTCCAGTCGTCTCTTACTGTAACGCTACTGGAATAGCCATAAACTCCCAACAGAGACTGAACCCATTGTTCACCCACCCATTCAAGACCATTAACGTGAGGATTCCCTAGACTGGGTATTTATTTTGTTGATGCCAGGAACATTTCTGGGTCCTAATCCACATCACAGAATCTTGGAATCCCTGCAGTACAGAAGGAGGCCATTTGGCCCATCTAGTCTACACTGACCCTTCAAAAGATCACCATACTTAGGCCAAATCCCCTGCCGTTCTCCTGCAATCCCACCCGAAAGGGCAATTTAGCATGACCAATCCACCTAACCTGCCCATCTTTGGACTGTGGAAGGAAACTGGAGCATCCGGAGGAAACCCACCCAGAGAGTCACAGTGGTTAGCACAGTTGCTTCATAACGCTAGGGACCAGGGTTCGATTCCTGGCTTAGACACTCTCTGTGCGGAGTCTGCAAGTTCTCCTCGTGTCTGCGTGGGTTTCCTCTGGGTGCTCCAGTTTCCTCCCACGAATCCTGAAAGACGTGCAGGTTAGGTAAATTGGATATTCTGAATTCTCTCTCTCTGTACACAACAGGCACCAGAGTGTGACGACTAGGGGATTTTCACGGTAACTTCATTGCAGTGTTAATGTCAGCCTACTTGTGACACCAGCAAAGGTTATTATTGTTATTACTTGAGGTCGGAATCGAATCCAGGGCCCTGACGCTATGAGGCATCAGTGCTGACAACTGTGCCACCCTTCAAATTGATGCCTGATGCCCACAAAGGTCAATTGATGGAATAATGGTGCATTTGCAATCTATTTGGAGTAGCAGAGGGGGAAAGTAGATGGAAGAGGAACATGGAGGGTCCAGTGTGAACAGGAAACAGGATTCAACAACCATTATTGTGATGCCAGTATATTTTGCAGTGGAAGAAAGAGGAGATCAGTGACACAGCAGCAAAGCAGGAACTTATGTAAGGGAAACCCACAAGTCACTGATATCACCCTTGATGTCCTTTTAAAGGTGGTTGCACCTGAACAGATGATTCTATTTCCAGTGAGTGAAGGTCATCCTGCCAGATCAAGCAGGCATGGTTGGAGGTGGCTCAAGAGGTGAGAAGCTGAGGCATTGCCAGCGGGACTTGGTCCAGTATGAGAAGTGCTTCAGTGACTTTTGTTGATTAGCAAGATGGGTGTAACTCTACACCCAAATGATAGGCCTTCAGGTCTGTCGTCACAAACCTATCCATCAACTGAGCAGCCTCAGGGCAAGTAGTCCTCCTGAAGATTAAAACATGTGTACCAGGAATATTACAGAGCTGGTGGCAAAGATTACATTGCTAGCAATAGTGGAGGAAGCAACACTGAGGAGAATGACATCACATGTGTCATCACTGCTGAAAGTAGTGAAGGAGGACATTTAGGTCCTAACTCTCACACTTCGGACCTTTCAGAAGAAAAGAGCTCACAATGCAAGAAATCGGGTCATTCAAGTAGTAGAGTATCCTGTCCATTGATTATGATGCCTGTGGAGATGCCTTTACATAGCCAGGGCTGAAATGCATCAGGAAGTGAGAGATGGTGAGATGAGAGTCAGTCTAAGCTTGGTGAAATAATCCAAACATCCCCAGGTAACAGGGAGGAGGCTGCCACCTCCCTGGTTTCCTCCATGACAGAGCATAGTCTCAGCAGGCCTGCTTCAGCTCTGCAGTAGCAGCTGCTGTCAGAGGCAATTTTGCATAACCACCATTTTCAATCTTCCACAGGGCCAGTTGTGGAGGGAGAGCCAATGGAAGACAGCGTGGCATCTTCAGAGGAGGAAGATGGAAACGTGCCTGTACCACCACATCAGTCCACCCAAACAGGCTCACACTTCAGTGGGGCTGCACGCAATCTCAGAACTGAGTGCCCAAATTTTGAGTACCCAATCCATTAAGGGCAGCACGGTAGCATTGTGGATAGCACAATCGCTTCACAGCTCCAGGGTCCCAGGTTCGATTCCGGCTTGGGTCACTGTCTGTGCGGAGTCTGCACATCCTCCCCGTGTGTGCGTGGGTTTCCTCCGGGTGCTCCGGTTTCCTCCCACAGTCCAAAGATGTGCAAGTTAGGTGGATTGAACATGATAAATAAAGTGTCCAAAATTGCCCTTAGTGTTGGGTGGGGTTACTGGGTTATGGGGATAGGGTGGAGGTGTTAACCTTGGGTAGGGTGCTCCTTCCAGGAGCCGGTGCAGACTCGATGGGCCGAATGGCCTCCTTCTGCACTGTAAATTCTATGAATTTCTTTTCCAATTAAGGGGCAATTTAGCGTGGCCAATCCACCTATCCTGCACGTCTTTGCTTTGTGTTGGGGAAACCCATGCAAACACGGAGAGAATGTGCAAACTCCACACGGACAGTGACCCAGTGCTGGGATCGAACCTGGGACCTCGGTGCCATGAGGCAGCAGTGCTAACCACTGTGCCACCTTGTTGCCCATGTCTCATGTTTTTGAGCACATGATCTGCTCCATTGGGGAAGTGGCTAACCTTGTTGTGAGCTATATGTGGCATCACACAGTGAATGTTGGAACAGCGTTCTGACATACACAGATGAATGGCACAATGCATGAAGTGATCCCTGAGCTTTTCCTCTCTTCTCCAATGTTCTGAGTAGCACCTGCATCCACATCTATCCCTTCATTGTAATGTTGTCCCCTCCTCATGGATAGGCTTGAGACCCTCCATGTTTGCTGTGCCTTCTCAAAAAAAATACAAACTGCACTTCAATGAGCTGACAATTTGTTTGTTCACATTCTTGATGATACCGCCATTTTCAGGTGGCTAACTGCTTCCTGGCCTCTTTGCAGAAATTGCAGGAGATAGGGGTGAGGCTGCAATCTTCCTGGTGCACCACACCCATCTCCGTTCCCACCTTCGACCCACTACAATAATACTGCTCCTATGTCAGTCTATCTTTCATGTCCTGGATGACAAAATAGGGATTCCAAATACAGCACAGGTAAACATGGTTGACTAACAGATTATTTTGTCAAGTGGCTGAGTTGGCAGCCAATACTGTTTTCCTGAGTACTGGCAACACATGCCAGTTGCCTACCTCTGGCTTTATGGAGTCTTTGGCAAACCCATACTAGCAAAGGTTCACTCCTATAGAGTAGACGGTCAGGGACTTTTATCCCGGTTGGAACAAACCATTACAAGGGGACATAAATTTAAGGTGAATGGTGGAAGATATAGGGGGGATGTCAGAGGTAGGTTCTTTACCCAGAGAGTAGGGGGAGCATGGAATGCACTGCCTGTGGAAGTAGTTGAGTCGGAAACATTAGGGACCTTCAAGCGACTATTGGATAGGTACATGGATTACGGTAGAATGATGGGGTGTAGATTAATTTGTTCTTGATCTTGGACAAAAGTTCGGCACAACATCGTGGGCCAAAGGGTCTGTTCTGTGCTGTATGTTTCTATGTTCTATGCCCTAACCCACGAACTTCAGTACGATCAGTAGTAGTTCCACAATCTTTGCATTACAGCTGGGATCACTTGTAATGATTTTACAGACCTCAGACTACAAATGTTGTGAGACCATCTCTTGTGTGTGTAACCACGCAGAGCAGAGCTTACCCTGGACTGAACATTCAGAGGCAGTAAAATTCCATGGTAAAGATAATTGAGTGGGGTGTACTGTCAATTTGCAGTTCATTTTACATTACTGCCCAAAACAAATTCACCCTGCCCTTAAATTTCAAGAAAAACACAGTTCTTTCTGGGTTGAAATGATATTAAGGCTCTAAGGCCATTAATTGCAGTGTAACTGCGAAATTACAGTTCTGCTGTTTTAATTGGAAGAATTGTTTTTTATAACCTTTAACCTGGTTCACTTACCACTGAATCTAATTATACTGAGGGGTAAATTAACTGGGTTTTAGAAAGCTGAAACCAATTGTAGGATCATCATTGTCGCATGATGGAGAAATTGGGCTCTGTAGTGTAGCTGGTGCCAGCATTACAGAAGCCTCAAAAGGTATAAAATGGCACAGGTTGGCCACTTACTGTGTGGCCCATGATGTGCCCCAAGCTGGGAAGAGTGCCAGTGTGGATCTTTCTGTGGCAGTAACCCCAGGACTGCTTGAAATGTGAGGTCAATTAGCCATTCTAGCTAATTTGACACACATCTTTCAAATGTGAAAGAACCCTTAGGGGGCAGTGATCACAATATGATCGAATTCATCCTGCAGTTTGAGGGGGAAAGCTGGAATCAGATGTAACGGTCAAATGTACCTTGTTCCAGTGCAGTGAATGCCTGTGCGAATCACTGATAGTTGAACTTGCTTTTAGCTGGATGACGAGCTCCCCCATGAGCGTTATTTAACAGGAAAGCCATCCAACTTGTGGGCGAGGTAATTTTGACTTGCTTCTGCTGTAAAAAGTACTGTGGTTTGTTTTTGGAAGACTGTTAGTGTGCTGGTATATTCAATCAGAGAGGACAGAGGAGTATGTGGTTGTAGTTTCAGTGTCTCTGAATCTGCAACGTAACAAGGAAATGGGAAGCTCTGCAAAGACGGAAGGGGAGGGCCCTCCTCAGAAGGTCCTGTGCACCACGGATTTTCTGTGAGTGCTTCTTCTACCTCCACTTCAACGAGGAGCAAAGCTGGAGTTGACTCAGAAAAACAAGGAGGTGGTCACCGAATTGTGCCACTACCTCTAACAGGACCTGGAGACTCGCATCAAAGGGAGGATGGTGCTGTCTATGAAGGTCACACTTGTATTAAACTTTAAGAAAATATTTTTATTCAAGACATTTTCTCATATACACAGAAAAAAAATCGGAAGAACAACAGAACAATTCAATAAACAATGAACAACCACACTCCATCTGCTCCCCTGACGCCAACTCCATCTCGCTTCTGCCTTCCCCATTTTAACCCCCTTAGCCCCCCAACCCCCCCTCCAACTTGATGACCCTTCAATCCTCCTTAAGGAAATCAATAAACGGCTTTGTTCTATATTAATGAACCGCTCTGCTGACCCCTGTTGCTCGTTTTGGTGAGTGTGCTTTACACTCAATTGCTCTGTTTTATAACCTTGCTCTAGAGTCGCCAGGTATCTTTATGATACCACCACGAGGTTCAAGTGCTGATCAATAACTCAATACACCAGTTAGTAAAGTTCAAATTAAAACACATTTATTATATACACAGTCAATCGCTACTCATGCATAAAATACTACAGAATTAGACTATTTCTACCACTAAAGGCCAATACTTAGCTTTGGAAAAGGAACCCACTGGGTCAGGGAACAATGCCTCTCATTCGATCCTGAGACTGCAGGCTTCCAGCTGGTATGGACTAAGGGTTAGGAGCGCCTATCTCATAGTGTGCGTTGACTGGACACTTACTTGTTGGTGCAGCTGCTAGGCAAGTCTCTCTGAGTTGAGAGTCATGGTCAAGAGTTCTTTGAGAGCTGCCAAGAAGGCCGAATTGAACTTGGGGACTCTATTTTATAGTACCCAGGGACTTCGCGCCCTTTTGGGCGGACCCTATACCTGGCTCCGATTGATTGGATCATGTTCCAATCGATCGGTTTGATTTCCCCAATACTGGGGCTGTTCCCTGATCGCTGGGCAGTTCTTAAGTGTCCGTTGGCTTCTTTTGTTTTGGACTCCTGCTGGCGCCGAGGAGTCTGGCTTTACCTCGATTATCTTTAACTGTTGCTATTGTTCCCGGGGATCGCTCATTAATACAGAACATAGAACAGTACAGCACAGAACAGGCCCTTCGGCACTCGATGTTGTGCCGAGCAATGATCACCCCACTCAAACCCACGTATCCACCCTATACCCGTAACCCAACAACCCCCCCCTTTAACCTTACTTTTTAGGACACTATGGACAATTTAGCATGGCCAATCCACCTAACCCGCACATCTTTGGACAGTGGGAGGAAACCGGAGATCCCGGAGGAAACCCACGCACACACGGGGAGGACGTGCAGACTCCACACAGACAGTGACCCAGCCGGGAATCGAACCTGGGACCCTGGAGCTGTGAAGCATTTATGCTAGCCACCATGCTACCGTGCTGCCCCTAATGTAGATGGTCGTCAGTTTTAGTGCTGTCTGCTTTCTGCAACTCGAATATACAGGACACTTTGCATTCTGCTTGCTTTTCTGAGCCTGTCCATTTTTCCCTGCGTTCTTAGCGAATCTCCATTTTAAACTCGGGAAGTGGCCAACCCAGGTAGCTACACCCCCTCAAAGCGAACTTGACCTTCTCCAGCTTCAGGACATGTTCCAGGTCACTCACCCACACCCCTGCTTTCGGCGGCTCCGAGCCCCACCCTCCAAGCAAGATCTCCGGGCTATTGGAGCCAAAACATTGGTCTCTCTCACCCCTTGGATTCCCTGGTCTTCCCACATCCCAAATATCGTCACCTCTGGACATGGAACCATCTCCACTGCCAGAACCCCTTCAATCTCAGACATGCCCAGAACATGTGAATGTGATTCACGCCCCCACTCTGCACACTGCCCGCACCCACACAAAGAACTTACTCATCATCGCCACCGTCATACGAGCACTATGTACCACTTTGAACTGGATGAGGCTTAAGCTACACATGGCAAGGACGCGTTCACCCTCCGCAAGGCCACCGCCCACGTCTCACCCCCAGCTCCTCCTCCCATTTACGCTTAATATCCCTCACCATGGCTGCTTACCACTTCATCAACTCCTTATAGACATCCAACACCTTCTTCTCCCCTATTTCATCCTTCAGCAGCACCATGGGCGGAAACCCAGGAAAGAACGGCATCTCTCTCCTTCCAAAGTCCCGAACCTGCAGGTACCTAACGCCATTTCCCCTGGGCAACTTCCTCCAACCCCGCGAATTTGTTCCCTATAAACAAGTCACCAAAGAGCACAATCCCTGCCTGTCGCCACCCCGAAACCTCGCATTCAGCCCTGCAGGTGCAAGCCTATGGTTATTACAGATCGGTGCCCACACTGAGACACCCTCCAGCCCCAAATGCTTCCTCCAGTGCCCCCACACCTTTAGCGCCGACACCACCACTGGGTTCACGGAGTAATTGGCCGGCGAGAACGGTAAAGGTGCCAACAGCAAAGCCCTCAAACACGTACCTGCTGCACGATGCCATCCCCACACCGACCCCTCCCCACTGTTCATTTCCTTACCATAGCAATGCTCACCACCCAATCATATTCGGCAACGCCAGCCACCCAACCCCCCCACGCCCCCCTCTTCACCCTCACTCCAAGAAAGCACCCACACAAACCCGGAAATCAGCCCATTGACCTTCCTAAAAAGCAACTTGGGAACAAAGGTCAGCAGCATCGTCATTTTCACTGCCTGCACCCGCTCTGTTCCTGCCCTACCAGTGACAGCAGCAGCACATCCCACCTCTTAAAGTCCGCCTTTATCTGCTCCACCAGCCAAACCAAGTTCAATTTATGCAACTGCACCCAACTTCGCTTCAATACCTGAAGCTCACCCCCGCCACCCTAAATGACAACTCCCCTAGTCTTCTTTCCTCAATCGGGAACACCTCGCTCTTTCACATATTCAATTTGTATCCTGAAAACCGACCAAAATTCCCCCAGGATCTCCATGATGCCTCCGATGCTCTCCACCAGGTCTGAAATATATAATAACAAGTCTTCCACAGACAACGTGATCCTGTGCTCGATGCCCCCCCCCCCCCCCCCCCCATCCCTTTCCAATCCCTCGACGCCCTAAGCACTATTGCCAAGACGAAAAGCAACAGAGAAAGCGGGCATCCCTGTCTCGTTCCACGGTGCAGCCCAAGTAAACCAAACTCACTCTGTTCGTCCACATGCCTGCGACCGGCGCCGTATACAGCAAGCGGACCCAATCCACAAACTCCTGCCCGAATCTGAACCGCCCCAGAACTTCCAACAAATACGCCCACTCCACCCAAACATCTTCTCCACGTCCATCGCCACCACTATCTCCACCTCCTGCTCCTCCGAAGGCATCATGATTACATTGAGTAGCCTCCTCACATTCACCTACAGCTGCCTCCCATTCACAAAACCCATCTGATCCTTACCCATCACCCACAGCACATAGTCCTCAATTCGCAATGCCAAAACCTTCGCCAATAATTTGGCATCCACATTCCATTGTGAAATTGGGTGGTACATAAGAACATAAGAACATAAGAATTAGGAGCAGGAGTAAGCCATCTGGCCCCTCGAGCCTGCTTCGCCATTCAATTAGATCATGGCTGATCTTTTGTGGACTCAGCTCCACTTTCCGGCCCGAACACCATAACCCTTAATCCCTTTATTCTTCAAAAAACTATCTATCTTTACCTTAAAAACATGTAATGAAGGAGCCTCAACTGCTTCACTGGGCAAGGAATTCCATAGATTCACAACCCTTTGGGTGAAGAAGTTCCTCCTAAACTCAGTCCTAAATCTACTTCCCCTTATTTTGAGGCTATGTCCCCTAGTTCTGCTGTCACCCACCAGTGGAAACAACCTGCCCGCATCTATCCTATCTATTCCCTTCATAATTTTAAATGTTTCTATAAGATCCCTCCTCATCCTTCTAAATTCCAACGAGTACAGTCCCAGTCTACTCAACCTCTCCTCATAATCCAACCCCTTCAACTCTGGGATTAACCTAGTGAATCTCCTCTGCACACCCTCCAGTGCCAGTACGTCCTTTCTCAAGTAAGGAGACCAAAACTGAACACAATACTCCAGGTGTGGCCGCACTAACACCTTATACAATTGCAACATAACCTCCCTAGTCTTAAACTCCATCCCTCTAGCAATGAAGGACAAAATTCCATTTGCCTTCTTAATCACCTGTTGCACTTGTAAACCGACCTTCTGTGGCTCATGCACTAGCACACCCAAGTCTCTCTGAACAGCGGCATGCTTTAATATTTTATCGTTTAAATAATAATCCAGTTTGCTGTTATTCCTACCAAAATGGATAACCTCACATTTTTCAACATTGTATTCCATCTGCCAGACCCTAGCCCATTCACTTAACCTATCCAAATCCCTCTGCAGACTTCCAGTATCCTCTGCACTTTTCGCTTTACCACTCATCTTAGTGTCATCCGCAAACTTGGACACATTGCCCTTGGTCCCCAACTCCAAATCATCTATGTAAATTGTGAACAATTGTGGGCCCAACACGGATCCCTGAGGGACACCACTAGCTACTTATTGCCAACCAGAGAAACACTCATTTATCCCAACTCTTTGCTTTCTATTAATTAACCAATCCTCTATCCATGCTACTACTTTACCCTTAATGCCATGCATCTTTATCTTATGCAGCAACCTTTTGTGTGGCGCCTTGTCAAAGGCTTTCTGGAAATCCAGATATACCACATCCATCGGCTCCCCGTTATCTACTGCAGTGGTAATGTCCTCAAAAAATTCCACTAAATTAGTTAGGCATGACCTGCCCTTTACGAACCCATGCTGCGTCTGCCCAATGGGACAATTTCTATCCAGATGCCTCGCAATTTCTTCCTTGATGATAGATTCCAGCATCTTCCCTACTACCGAAGTTAAGCTCACTGGCCTATAATTTCCTGCTTTCTGCCTACCTCCTTTTTTAAACAGTGGCGTCACGTTTGCTAATTTCCAATCCACCGGGACCACCCCAGAGTCTAGTGAATTTCGGTAAATTATCACTAGTGCATCTGCAATTTCCCTAGCCATCTCTTTTAGCACTCTGGGATGCATTCCATCAGGGCCAGGAGACTTGTCTACCATTAGCCCCATTAGCTTGCCCATCACTTCCTCCTTAGTGATAACAATCCTCTCAAGGTCCTCACCTGTCATCGCCTCATTTCTATCAGTCGCTGGCATGTTATTTGTGTCTTCCACTGTGAAGACCGACCCAAAAAACCTGTTCAGTTCCTCAGCCATTTCCTCATTTCCCATTGTTAAAACTCCCTTCTCATCCTCTAAAGGACCAAGATTTACCTTAGCCACTCTTTTTTGTCTTATATATTTGTAAAAACTTTTACTGTCTGTTTTTATATTCTGAGCAAGTTTACTCTCATACTCTATCTTACTCTTCTTTATAGCTTTTTTAGTAGCTTTCTGTTGCCCCCTAAAGATTTCCCAGTCCTCTAATCTCCCAGCAATCTTTGCCACTTTATATGCTTTTTCCTTCAATTTGATACTCTCCCTTATTTCCTTAGATATCCACGGTCGATTTTCCCTCTTTCTTCCGTCCTTCCTTTTTGTTGGTATAAACCTTTGCTGAGCACTGTGAAAAATCGCTTGGAAGGTTCTCCACTGTTCCTCAACTGTTCCACCATAAAGGCTTAGCTCCCAGTCTTCTCTCATCCCCTTGTAATCTCCTTTGTTTAAACACAAAACACTAGTATTTGATTTTACTTTCTCACCCTCCATCTGTATTTTAAATTCCACCATATTGTGATCGCTCCTTCCGAGAGGATCCCTAACTATGAGATCATGAATCAATCCTGTCTCATTACACAGGACAAGATCTAGGACCGCTTGTTCCCTCGTAGGTTCCATTACATACTGTTCTAGGAAACTATCGCGGATACATTCTATAAACTTCTCCTCAAGGTTGCCTTGACCGACCTGGTTAAACCAATCGACATGTAGATTAAAATCCCCCATGATAACTGCTGTACCATTTCTACATGCATCAGTTATTTCTTTGTTTATTGCCTGCCCCACCATATCGTTACTATTTGGTGGCCGATAGACTACTCCTATCAGTGACTTTTTCGCCTTACTATTCCTGATTTCCACCCAAATGGATTCAACCTTATCCTCCATAGCACCGATGTCATCCCTTACTATTGCCCGGATGTCATTCTTAAATAACAGAGCAACACCACCTCCCTTACCATCCACTCTGTCCTTCCGCATGGTTTGATACCCTCGGATATTTAACTCCCAGTCGTGACCATCCTTTAACCATGTTTCAGTAATGGCCACTAAATCATAGTCATTTACGATGATTTGTGCCATCAACTCATTTACTTTATTCCGAATACTACGAGCATTCAGGTAAAGTACACTTATGTTGGTTTTTTTACCTCTGTTTTGAATCTTAACATCTCCAGTTTTATTCCTTTTGTTATTACTGGGCCTATTCACTGAGCTCCCCTCAGTCACTGTACCTTGTACTGTCGCCCTTTTAGATTTTTGACTATGTCTTCTCTGCCTTGCACTTTTCCCCTTACTTCCTTTTGTTTCTGTCCCTGTTTTACTACCTTCCAACTTCCTGCATCGGTTCCCATCCCCCTGCCACATTAGTTTAAACCCTCCCCAACAGGTACGACCAGGTCTTTGGTCCTCTTCAAAATCAGGGAGGTGGAAGCCTGTGACAATGTAGGGGGGGATCCCCCCTCTCCCTTACTTCATTATACACCCTCACCAGCAGTGGTTCAGAACCTTCCCAAACGTTTAACATAACTCTACCGGGAAGCCGTCCGGCCCCAGAGCCTTCCCTGCCTGTACCGTCCCCACACCAACCATCACCTCCCTCAGCTCAATTGGGGCCTCCCTGAACCAGCCCCTCCTCCACTTTGTGAAACTCTAACCCATCCAGGAGTTGCCACATCCCCTTCCCTCCAGTTGGGGGCTCCGACTCATACAGCTTCCTCGAAAATGCCTCAAACACTCCATTTACACCCTCCGGGTGCATCCCCACCTTCCCCTTATCATCCCTCAGTCTACCAATCTCCCTCGGCACCCCCTGCTTTCTCAACTGATGGGCCAGCATCTTACTCACCTTTTTCTCATACTCATAAACTGGCCCTACACAGCCGCCTCACCACATCCCCGTAGAAAACAGCCCAAACTCCATCTGGAGCTTCTGCCTCTCCTTCAACAACCTTTCGGCATCTCCGAATATCTCTCTTGCACTCTCCTCCTGCTCTATTTTCTCCCTATGTGCCCGAATTGATTTGAACTCCCCCCGACTACAGCCTTGAGGTGCCCCCACAGCGTAGCAGCTGTGATGTCCCCCTTGTTGTTCACCTCCACTGAGCCCCGAATGGTTGCCTTCACCTGCTCACACACGTCCTCAACCGGCAAAAACCCCACATCCAGCTTCCATTTCAGGGCCACCCCCTCCGGTCCACTCACAAAACCACCCAGGTCGGTGCGAGGTCAGAAACTACAATTGCCGAATACTCGAAGTCGGCCACCACAGCAGCAACTTCAAATCAGTCCAGGAGTACACCCGGTGCACATGGGAGAAGTCTGAAAACTCCTTCGCCCTCGGCCTCCCAAACCTCCATGGGTCCACCACCCACATGCGCTCCATAAAGCTCCTCAGCCCCTTCGCCACTGCCGACATCCTCGACGACTTGGGACTCACCAGTTCAAGCTCAGATCGATGATTATGTTTAAATCACCCCCATAATCGATGCAAGTCCAAGTCCAGGGTCTTTCCCAATACCCGCCTCACAAAATCCACGTCATCCCAGTTTGGGGCATAAACGTTCACCAGAACCACCAGCATCCCATTCACCACTACACATCTCTTCCCCCCCCCCCCCCCCCCCCACCCCCCCGACACCCGCCTTCACCCCCCTCTGAATCGGCAACAATACTCCCCACCTCAAACGCAACCCATTTATTAACCAACACCGCCACTCCCCTTGTTTTGATATCCAGCACCAAATGAAACACGTGCCCCACCCATCCCTTTCTCAGCCTCATCTGGTGCCCCAGCTTCAGGTGTGTCTCCTGCAAAAAAGCCACATCCGCCTTCAGTCAACAAACTGGCCCATTAAACTCCCTCATGTTCCACGTGACCAGCCTGGTCAGGGTGGCTGCCTGCCCCCTTCCCCTACTGATCAGCCAAATCCCTTTTTGGGCCAACCACCAGCCTTTGTCATGCGGCCCTGCCCTTGGATGTCCACCGCCATCGTTCCCTTCCCATCTGCGGCACATCGACATCCATGTCAGCAACCCTCCCCCTCCCCCCTCCCCTCAAACAAAAAACACAACTCCATTCCATCCCACCCCCGGCCTCCGAATCTTCAGTTCCTTCAGACATCCCGACAATCCTTAAATTCTGCCCCCTGGAGCTATTCTCCAGATTCTTCACCTTCTCCCTCAGCCTCTTCTGGCTCTCCCGCATCACTCCCAGCTCCACCACCAATGAGGCCAACTGCTCCTCCGCCGCCTCCTCCACTTTCTGGATTGCCAGGCCCTGGGACTCCAACTTGCTCGATACTAGATCTCAGCGGTGCCACCACCTTGGCTAGGACTTCCAAGGCCTCTTTCCTCTTTGCCAAAACCTATTGTTCAGGAACTCGACCAACTGCTCCATTGACCACTGAGCAGGCGGTGTGCCCCCCTTGTCCTTCAGCAACTTTTCCTGTGGTGCACCACAAAGACTCCCTCTGCTCGCTCTTCCTTGCACCACTCCTTATCGGCGGATCCATTCACCAACCACACCAGAAGAGTATTACTTCCCCCAGGAACTCCTGTACTTTTGCCTTCAAATACTATGCCATTCGGGCAGGAAAAGACAACAAAAAATGCCTTGAGCGGGAGCCAACAATTGTGCGACCACTCACTCCATGGTCACCACCGGAAGTCCAGTTATATTAAACTTGCATGCGACTGGTTTATTTCAGACAGGAGTTATGACCAACATGTCCCATTGCTGCAATGGGGATGTGTTGGACCCCTTAAGTGAGGAGAGATGATTACATCATGTTCTCTCTGAGCACGGATGAAGCAGGATGAAAGGGAGCATGGCTTTGCCAACACAGCAGGATTTCCGATGGTGCAGGAAGCTATTGATTTCAGACACATGGCTCTGCTGTCCCTGATATCAACGGCTAGAGATACAAGGGCTATGATTCTGTCAATGTGCAGTTGGTGTGCGATCAAGTACAGACCATTATCTTGACAACATCATCAATGCTTTCTTTCTGAGGTAGTATGCCATATCCAACATGTCCAAGTTTCACTTCTGAATTGGCCTGACTCTAATTTTACGATGATGTACAGTCTGCATTCCCTTACAGAGGAAAATGTTTCTTCTTAATCTATCCCTTTTATCATTTGAAGTATCTCATTTAGATCATCCTTCAATCTTGTATATTCAATGGAACACAAGCCAAGTTTGGACAATCTGCCCTTGTGGTTTAACTCTTTTAACTCCATGTCATTCTGGTGAATTTGCACTGCACTCATGCCATGGTTAATCCGTCCTTCCTTTTTAAAAAAAAATTTAACGTACCCAATTATTTTTTTCAATTAAGGGGCAATTTAGCGTGGCCAATCCACTTATCCTGCACATCTTTTGGGTTGTGAGGGCGAAACCCACGCAGACACGGGAAGAATGTGCAAACTCCAAACGGACAGTGACCCAGGGCCGGGATTCGAACCCGGGTCCTCAGCGCCGTAGGCAACAATGCTAACCACTGTGCCACCGTGCTGCCCTTAATCCATCCTTCCTGAGATGATGAAATTTCTGAAATGAGAAACAAACAAACCGACAAAAATCAATTTGTGCAACTGTTATATCTCATTAACAAGCAGCATTTAGATTTTTGTTGATAATGGTTGCAAAAATCAACGTCTGTAAGCTTCACCTTGTTTCATTGTAAATTCAACTATAAATATCAATTAGAATATTCTATTGTCATGTGAGAGTACCTTAAAGAAATGGGTGTTTATAAATGGGTGTGTATATAAATATCTGTAGTGAGAGTACCTTTAAGAAATGAGTGTTTATTACTGCAGTGATGTCAGAGAGGGGTGGAACTGGGCTGTCTGTCAGCTTTTTACTTTCGTTTTGGGCTGTTTGCTGCAGGGTGTGTTTTTGTTTCGGTTTCAGAGCTGGGTAGCTACAGTACAGCCAGAAGTTGTATTAGAATCTCTCTCTGTAATCTACAGACTGTAAATCGATCCTGGTGATTTGAAACTAATAACAGTAGTGACTTTAAACTGATGTGCTTCTGGTAAAAGGTGCTTTAAGTCTTATGGATGTTAAAAGGAAAGCTTAAAGGATTACTTAGTGTTCTATTATTTGGGAGTTGTATTTGAATTGATGGTTGCTAAGATGTTCACTGTATGTTTTAAAATGGTTAACTTGAGTTCATAGAATAAACATTGTTTCCTTTGAAACATACTTTTCCATTTCTGCTGTACCACACCTGTAGAGTGGGCCGTGTGCTCCCCATACCACAATCTATTAAAAGTTGTGGGTCAGGTGAACTCCATGACACGCTTTGGGGTTCTCTAAACTCTGGCCCATAATACTATAATTACAGTGTAAGTGATTACAGCCTCAAATTTTCTATTCATTATCCATTTTACTATTCTGGCTTCAGTTAAAGTTTGAAATTGCAAATTGGAATTCATAGTGCATATTGTAAACAATTGTCCGTCAACTTTTTAAATAGTTTGTCTCAATAGGGTAACAAAACCGTTAGAACAAAACGGCATTTATTTTGGCCCCATGTCAGCAGCCATTGGCCAACAATCATCAGGTCGGTACAGTAATTGGAAGTGTAATTCATTATATTGTAAGAAATAAAATTGATTAAGTAGCTTTATTTAAAACTCAGAAGCTTTTAAAGATTCAGTGAAATAAGAATGAAAATAATTTAGCAGTGAAAGGTTAGCAACTTATGATTTTCCCAAAGGAAAATCTGAAAACATCTGAGAATCAGTCTGACACCTTTAATGTTCAGACAATTGAATTGAATTAAAAAATATTTGATCCTAATTGAACTCAATTTCCAAATCATTTACATGCTATCTTTTCCTCAAAGCAATATTTATATCAGATAAAATCCAATTGCACCTGAAACATGCACTGCGTTATGTGGATGGAAAAGGACAGTTGGAACTTTCATAGATCTGATTTCAAAGTTTGCAATCAGCAATACAAAATTAGGATATTTCTTGTGAACCAAATACATTTCCTACAGTAAAGTTTCTACAGGAGATCTGAATTCAAAACAGCTGCACATTCACTACAAAACTGAATTAATAGCTGCTTTGTTAACCGAATAAGAAGCACAACACTGGAGAAGGCTAGAGGTAAATATGAACCAGAGGTGCTACGAATTGAATCGGGCACAATTTTAAGAATGAAAAAATAAGTACAGGTAGATCAAACACACATTAAACATTATTATTCAACATTAACCAATGAATTTTGTTAATGTTAGCACAAATGCAACTTTAATAATAGTTATTGTGCTCTAGTTCCGTTGCATAAAATGTTGCCTAATCCTCTTTTAAACAAAAGAAAATTATCGAGACATTTCATTTCTAGATTAAAGTATTATATTGTCAATGTAATGAAGTTCTTTTAGAATAATCTAAAATTATATTTCTTCTGAAACAGAATTAACTATTAAAGGAAAATGTTTTAAAACTATTAGCTCCTACTTTTACTATGTTGCATTGTAGCTGCTAATGCTCCATATCTTCTTATTTTATGTGATGTACCAAACTATAACTAATAACAGTTTTCAGAACTGCACATAGCCCTGCTCTTGGAGACTGACCTACCACCCACACTGTGCACTTTGGTTGAGGTGTAGTGACCTATCCCACCCTGTCTGGCCTCAGGGCAATAAGCATTATGACATAGACCAACTCTAAAACATGCAGGCAGTGTAAACCTCAAAGCTAGAATTGCAGTATCATATTGCAGAAAATATCTCCAAAATTAGAGAGGCCAAAGTTTTGATCTCTCCCTTGTTTGGAGTGGCAAACAATAGCAGCTTTCTGTTAAGAAATGACATCAAAGCTCTACTGAGTGGTTGCTAGAACTATTAGTTTGTGGCATATTGCATTGGAAATTCACAGATGTTGTTCTGCTATGATACACTACTTTTACTATTCAAGTATATGGAATCCTGAAACATTGCATACTATGTGAAATGTTTTTATAAGACTGCAGTTATAGTCCTAGACCGGCATCTATGAAGTGTGATACATCGCCACCAGACCACTATTGCTACCTGTACATCTGTAGGTCACAGTAAGGTCAAGAACAAAGGAGTTATGTGAATTTGTGCTTGGACACGTGCACAGACTCATGCTTACCGGACATAATTTCTAATGTTAGCCAAGAATGGATGGGAGTGTCCATTCTCTCACAATTTGTTTTAATTCCCAGTGGACTGCCTGGGAAATATCTACTTGCAACTTGCAACAAGCTGGAGTAATACTCGCCAGTTCAAACTCAAATTGTTAAAGAACAGCCCCCTTGATCACATCATTTGGCTTTAGTGCACTGGAGTTTCAAATCAGAATCTGACAAGTTATACTGTCTTATTTATGTTGATCCACCCCCTGATATTGCTTACAATTAGTGCGAAAATGGAAGCAAAATTGGAGCTGAACACAGATGTGAAGCTTATGTTTTTCAAGAGATTTAGATAGTACAGGAACTATTTCATAATTGAACATAGATTATAGGTAAAATCAAATCACAAACAGCTGTAACGTATGGCATGTGCTGATCCCTAACAGGTGTTCTGACTGTAAAGGTTATAGAAATGCGAGTAGTACATTAAAAAACGACCACTAGATTCAAATGAAAAAGTATTTGACAACATTGAAATCCACAAATATTGTGATAAAAGTTCATTTACCCTTGGTTTCAAATATCTTTTCATTCCCGAACCTCATTTTGTTGATGCAGTTGTGTATCCAGTACACCCTCAAACAATTAATTTCCAAATGTTCCTACTTTCCCTTTGGACTGCAAGGTCACCCAAGGTCACATTAAATGTCTTGAAGTGATTGATAGCCAATCACTTCTGATTTTGAACCAGTCACATTACAGTCACAGCAGAATAATGATTCTGGCATGAAATCAGAGTACTTTTTGATTTGTAAAACAAGAACTAAGTAATTTTTCCATGTAAAACGATGTTTTATGCAGAAAATCCTGCAAAATTGGTGGTCGATAATCTCCACATTCCAGTAAAATCCTATTTGTTATGGTTAAAGTTTTCATCCTGCTGAGAATCACTTCCAGATAGTAACAAAGGTTATTAAAAACCACAACACAATTTAAGCCTTTAGTGTTGTGGCCTGTGCTTGGACACCAGACTTAAATTTGTGCTTATTTTAGAAATAAATGCTTCCTATTTTGCTCCTTACAAACTGATCATAATTTAGAATTAAGACACTTCAGTGCAAAACCTTCTACGAGAGGGCAGCATTTGTAGGCTGAAGAAAATAGGGACAAAAGAAAGGCAAACAAGAAGCACAAACACAGATTTTTAACTATAGAAGGTGACGTGGTTGCACAGTGGTTAGCACTTTTGCTTCACTGTGCCAGGGTCCCAGGTTCGATTCCCGCTTGGGTCACTGTCCGGAGTCTGCACGTTCTCCCTGTGGTCTGCGTGGATTTCCTCCGGTTTCCTCCGGTGCTCCGGTTTCCTCCCTCAAGTCCTGCAAAAATGTGCTTGTTAGGTGAATTGGACACACTGAATTCTCCCTCAGTGTACCCGAACAGGCGCCAGAATGTGGCGACTAGGGAATTTTCACAGTAACTTCGTTGCAGTGTTAATGTAAGCCTACTTGTGACAATAATAAAGATTATTATTATAAATCTTTGCTACCATGGAATAAATTATGGAATGCAGGAAAAAATTCTGAAAGAGATTCAATTTTAAAATGTGGCCACAGCGTAGAAAACTAATATTAGACTTTTGAATTATGTTTTGAGCAATTTGTTTCTTGTCAAAAATTTAACTCTCAGCCCTCCTTGGAGTCTGCACGTTCTCCCCGTGTCTGCATGGGTTTCCTCCAGGTGCTCCGGTTTCCTCTCACAAGTCCCCACAAATGTGCTGTCGGATAATTTGGACATTCTGAGCTCTCCCTCTGTGTATCCGAACAGGTGCCGGAATGTGGCGACTGGGGGATTTTCACAGTAGCTTCATTGCAGTGTTAATGTGAACCTACTTTTGACAATAAAGATTATTATTATGTACTGAGAGGCATTTCAGATTTTCCTGTTGGAATGACGGAAAAAAAGCATATAAACTCCAGCAGTGATATGGAACACTTTGTTCTCGTTTAATTTTTTAGGAGAGACGGAAGCATTGTGGTAATGTCACTGGATTCGTAATTCAGAGAGTCAAGCTAATGCACTAGGGATCAAATCCTACCTATTAATAAATCTGAAATATAAAGCTAATCTCATTAACGGTGACCATAAAATTGTAATTGATTGTCCTAAAACCACATCTGCTTCACTAATATCCTTTAGGGAATGAAGTCTGCTGTCCTTACCTGATCTGGCCGACATGTGAACTGAGACCCATAACATTGAGGTTGACTCTTAATTGCCCTCTGCAATGGCCTAGCAAGTCACTCGGTTCTTTAATCAAAAGTCTTTTTATTCTCCTCATTTTCAATATTTTCATCAAATAAACAACAAAAGAAAACAAACAAAACCAAATACAGTGCCAAACCCCCAAACAGCACCCCATTCAGCATACAGGCCAAAACATCACCCATATATTCCAAGAAAAATTTTTTTTTTTTGTTTCTATAAATTTAGAGTACCCAATTCATTTTTTTCCAATTAAAGGAGAATTTAGCGTGGCCAATCCACCTACCCTGCACATCTTTGGGTTGTGGGGTGAAACCCACGCAAACACAGGGAGAATGTGCAAACTCCATACGGCCAGTGACCCAGAGCCTGGATTGAACCGGGGATCTTGGCGCCGTGAGGCAGCAGTGCTAACCCACTGGGCCACCATGCTGCCTAGTAAAAAAGACAATTAACAATCAATCAGTGGACAGTATAATCAAGAACAATAACCCCACCCCCCCAAAATTTTCGATGGCAACCAATTCTCGAAAGTACATAATAAACAGTCCCCATGAATTGTAGAACTCACCCTTCATCCCCCATCAGCTCAAATTTCATCTTCTCGAGAGTTAGAAATTCCAGCAGGTCCTCCCACCAAGCCGAGGCACAGGGTGGAGAAACTGACCTCCACTCCAACAGGACCTGCCTCCGGGCAATCAACGAGGCAAAGGCCGTGGCCCGTCCTACATCCCGAAATTGGCTTCTGAGGGCCCTAGTTCTAAGCTCAAGTGCACGACCCCCGAGATGACACTGAAAACCTCCCCCCAATACTTCTCCAGCTTCGGACAAGACCAAACAGACGGACATGGTTTACGGGGCTCCTCCCACATCGCTCACATACGTCCTCCACTCCTTCAAAGAGTCGGCTCATCCTCGCCCTCGTGAGGTGGGCCCTATACACGACCTTCAGCTGTATCCGGAGCATCTCATACCACAAACCATCTTCCATACCCTCCCCCAACTCTTCCTCCCACTTGGCTTTGATCCCCTTCATGGACACCCGGCCCCGCAAAATCCTCCCGTAAATCGCCGACACCATCTCCTTCTCCATTCCCCCTGCCGTCAATACCTCTTCCAACAATGAGGGGGTGGCGCGATTGGGAAGCTTTTAACCTCTTTCCTAGCAAAGTCTTGGATCTGCAGATACCTAAATCCTTCCCCTTGCCCCAGTCCATATTTCTCCCCAACTCTTCCAACCTTGCAAAACGTTCCCCTGGGAACAGGTCTTTTAATACCCTGATGCTCCTCTCCTCCAATCTCCGAAACCTTCCGTCCAGCTTCTCTGGCTCAAACCTATGGTGTCCCCGAATTGGCATCTCCCCTGACCCAGCCCCCAACCTCAACTGCCTCCAAATCTTCAGCGTTGCCACCACCGGACTCCCTGAGTATTTACCCATGGCCATCAGAAGCGGCGCTGTTACCAACGCCCTCAACCCCGACTCCCTACACAGAAAGTCACTTGTTTCAAAGGCAATTAGGGATGAGCAGGCAACACCGAAATCTCATAAAAGAATAATGAAAAAAAATCATACTAATCTAATCCAATGTACAAACTTTACCGAAGAATTTTATCTTGTAATGTAGAGTGTTGGTAATAAACACTGAGCATCCTAGTCAAGGGTAATATGAGAACAGAAAAAAATCTTCACACAAAGCAGTTGTTCCTGGTATGCATTCAAAAAACTTAACAGTACATGATTACATAGAATGCAAAACTTATTTTAACACCTTCAGAAGAATGACAAATACAAATTTAAACATCAGCATTTTATGATGTTGCTTGGCAACCAGGAAATATGTTGCAGGTTAGTTTTATGCCATATTTTTGTTCCGGTCCTCTTTCCAAAAGGCTGAGGTCTGTCTGTTGCTTCCAGGGACTTATGAGATTTGCAGACTTGGGATGGAGCTTCAATGACTTCTCCCTTCTATCTTCCAAACATTTTGTGATTTTTCTTCAGCCAATCTTTTGATTAATGCTTTTGAGCAGAGTGACCTGTTGTGCTTGCCCAGTGTTTTGAGTGTTTTTCTGGAGCGTGCATGGTTCTCGTTTTTGATTTCTATGATGTTCCAGTTGCACTTGTGTAATGAGTAGAAGGTCTGGAATGGAGACAAACCCTTGATCACATGAAAAGGAAAAATTGGAGGTTGAGACAACCCACATCACTCCTGTACACTTACTGCCAACTAGCTCAAAGGCATGTAACACTGGGGTCAGAAAAAAGGGAAATACAAAGAAAAGAATGTTAACCAGTTTCAGTTTTGAGGAGTCACTTACCTGAACTGCTCAGTACTACTCATTTATCCACAGTGTCTCTCAAAGGGATTTTTCAGATGATTTACTCCAAAATTAGATATAGGGCGCGACCTTTCCAAAAGGGAACAAAGTCCTCTAGCGAGTGTGTTTAGCCACGTGTTTCCCGGCACTAGTGATGTCGGGAAGCACGTGGCTATTCAACACTACTCATTTTGAATAAAGAGCCTAAATGGGGAATGCATGGCCGAGGCCGCACATAGCTCCGTTTTATTTTACCATGGGGAGCTCCGTTGGCCGGATTTCCCTGTCATAGCGAGAGAGCAGGATGCCATTTTAAAATGGCTTCCTGATCACCAAGGCCCACAAAAAAAATTACCAACCTTCCTCCCCAGCTCAAACACAACATGGGAGGGTGCCCCACTTGGCAGTGCCACCTGGGTATTGCCACACTGGCACCCAGCAGGCATCAGCAGTGCCAGGGCACCACCTTGCCCAAAGGGCATACACCTGGGGGCCTCCAATCCCATTGTAGACCCCCACACGTGCCATTCTGTCTGGCACCCATTTGTGAGGACCAGTACCAAAGGACACATGCCCAAGGTCTCCAAGGCAAAGGGATTGAATCCCAAAGCTTCAGGTACCTCGGGAATCTGCACATTAGAGTAAGGCTTACTGCCTCACACTAATATGCAGATTTGAAAAAAGGTGATCCCGCACATTGTGGATGGGTTTCTCCTTGCAACGCCTCGCATTGAATCTCGTGAGGCGTTGAGAGCTGGGTGGATCCAGGGAGTGGGGTCTCCCGGTTTTCACCAGCTGTTAAGTAATGAGTTAAGAGACATTCCAATTAGTTGTCTCATTTATGTTAAGTATCTAATAATTGACACTGCTGTGTAAAGGGATTTCAGGTGGCTGTTGTGTCAGGTGATGTGAAGATTGAGTTTTGTGCTGAGTCTGTTGAAGTGAAATAAAGGTGTTTGTAAAAAGGAGCAGTACCTTTGACTCTTCATACAACACCAGCCACGCTGCGACGTGGTGAGCTGCTTTTCCGGTGCAGCGAGGCCGGATGATCATGCCCTTGGTTGCAAATAGAATGTGGAGAGAATGTGAATTTTGAGACTAAGTCCTGGCGCCGACGAGGGAACAGTGGCATTTTACGTCTGACAAAATGGCGCAAAACCTCCACCGATCCTCTGTCTGGTTGGGGGCTAGCAGTGTAGAGTCCCCGGCTGGAGAATTGCCGGGTCCATGGCCGTGCTTGCACACAGCGGCGGCCTGCAGTGGCCACGTCGTGCAACATAGTGCTGGCCGCGCACGGAGCTGGACTGCCAAACAGTGCCGCCCTTTGGCCACGCTCACCACCACCCCCACCAGTGCCCCCATCCCCCACCAAAGCCCCCCTGCCCGCAGATCGGCCTCCCCCGACTGTGGCGGCGCTGGACTCAGTCCGCAGCTGCCACACCAAGTTCCTGAAAGAGAAGAGCATGAGTGACCCACGCCGTTGGGAACTCGGCCCATCGGGGGAGGGCCTCAGGTGACATCCTGAGGCCGTCCATATGGTGCGCGGTGCTGTTTTGGAGGTGTGGAGCATTGCAAAAGCGGCGCTGCCACCCCCTCCCCCGATTTTGGCGCCAACGGGGATTCTCTGGCCGATCACCGAACGTGATTTCGGCGCCGGAGACCGGAGAATCCTGGCCAGAGTGATTGAGGCAAATAACATAGATGCATTTAGCAAAATCATAGATCAGTATGTGAGGAAGAAAGGAATAGAAGGATATGTCAATAGATGAGGTTAAGTAAATAAGGGTGGGGAAGGCTGTTCTGGAACATTAGATCAAATGCCCTGTTTTTGTGTTGTAAATTCTGTGTAATTCTAGAAGGATTAAAATCAAGATCATACTGTGGTGAATGTAATTCACACTGTATTGTATTGTATGGTATTGTATCCTTGTGGGCTCTGTCTGTGAGCCGTTGCACGGCTCTGCCCATAGGGGGAGATGAGGAGCTTGTACAGGGCTCCACCCTCGGCTCCTCCCATGGCCCCTCCCACTACCGGAAGTATAAAGTGCTGCAGCCGTGTGAGCCTGTCCTCAGTTCTTCTGGTCACAGGCAGGCTCAGTTGTAAGACTATTAAAACCACAGTTTACTTCCAATCGTGTTCCGAGTGAATTGATGGTCACATCAATTTAATAGTCTTAGAAAACTTGAAGAAAACTACTATGGAATTAGCCCTCAGTTCTTCTGGTTGCAGGCAGAGGCCAGTAACAGCCCCTGGAGAGCTCAGGTGGTGGTTGTCAAGACCGGGGAAAAGATCCGGATGGTTGTTGATTATAGCCAAACCATTAACCGGTTCACGCACCTCGACGCGTACCCCCTCCACAGAATTGCAGACATGGTCAACCAGATCGCCCAGTACCGCATATTCTCCACGGTGGATCTGAAGTCTGCTTACCACCAGCTCCCAATCCGCCCGGAGGACAGAGCCCTGCACAGTGGCTTCACCCTGTTCGGTTTCCCCAGCTACGTACACAGCGACAGGGCATGGCCCTTCATGAGTGACGAGCTGCATCAGTACCTGCTCGACAAGGGCATCGCCTCGAGCAGGACTACCAGCTACAACCCCAGAGGGAACGGGCAGGTGGAGAGGGAGAACGCGACGGTCTGGAAGACCTTCCTACTGACCCTAGGGTCCAGGAATCTCCCGACCTCCCACTGGCAGGAAGTCCTCCCCGACGCGCTCCATGCAATTAGGTCCCTCCTGTGCACCGCCACCAACCAGACCCCTCACGAACGATTATTTGTTTCCCCTAGGGGCACTACCACGGGCTTCGCTCCCATCTTCGTTGAGGACACCTGGCCCGGTTCTCCTCCAGAAGCACGTCTAGACACACAAAACGGACCCCCTAGTAGAGAGGGTACTACTGCTGCATTCGAACCCAGACTACGCCTTTATTGAATACCCCGACGGCCGTCAGGATACCGTTTCCCTCCGGGACCTGGCGCCTGCAGGATCCACCACTATCACCACCACCGCCGAGGTACCCCTCACACTACACCCCACCCAACCCCCCACGCCCTGGGCGCCCGCACCTATAGGTTTCCTGCCCACGCCCCGTGCCCCCGCGCCTATTGGTTTCCTGCGCCCCACTTCGCTCGTCGCACCGGTCAGGAACGGAGCTCGGACTGAAACACCCCCGGAGTCCACACCCATACCCACACCGACCGTCACCACCCATCACCTGAAGAGGCTGCAACCCCGGTGCTCCGCCGATCCCAAAGGACGACTCGGCCACTGGACTGGCTCAACCTGTAGACCCGTCACCCCCGCCGGACTTGATTTTTTTTTTTTACAGGGGGTGAATATGGTGAATGTAATTCACACTGTATTGTATTGTATGGTATTGTGTCCTTGTGGGCTCTGTCTGTGAGCCGTTGCGCGGCTCTGCCCATAGGGGGAGATGAGGAGCTTGTACAGGGCTCCACCCTCAGCTCCGCCCATGGCCCCTACCACTACCAGACGTATAAAGTGCTGCAGCCGTGTGAGCCTGCCCTCAGTTCTTCTGGTCGCAGGCAGGCTCTGTTGTAAGACTATTAGAACCACAGTTTACTTCCAATCGTGTTCCGAGTGAATTGATGGTCACATCACATACAATTATAATTTCAAAATTCTGACCTCATAGGTATGATGATGTATTTAATGCTCCCAAAGTTTCAGCTGCATAATTTGTTGTGTAAATGAATACAGTAATCTTGAGTTCAAATTCTGCCAGGGAACATTGTGAAATTTTACTCAATAATTTTGGTGATCAGTGGCATGAGAAAAATAACATCAACGCTTCTGGGATTGTCATAAAACTCAATTGGTTCACTAATGTCCTTTAGGGAATTGAACCTGTCACTCCTATATGTTTTGGCCGAGATATGACTCCAGTTCAATAATATTTGGCTGGCTGGTTTACGACCCTCTGAAGTGGCTCCCAACAATTTCTCAGGCCAGCTAGGGATTGGCACCTAATGTGGCATTGTCTGTGTCACCCTTATCTAGAGAACAAATAATCACATATGGCATAGTAAGTAAATGGACCACAGCAGATTAAATCCTAGGCCCCTGTAATGTGAAATGTCACCCAGAAGAACAAGAGGGGATTACAATTGGACTCAATTATTCCTTCTGATCTGTGGGCATCAGGTGAGGACAGGATCAAGGTCAGCATTAAATACCCTCTTTGGTTGAATAGCCTAAGAGTACACATTGTCACAATAATGGCTTCTGAAGCTCGATACCCAAGAGTGCAAGTTGAATGAACAAGAAGTCAAATCTTCCAAGAGAAAAAGCAAAGGGGTTTGTTTTTTATTCAACCTATCATTGCATTATAGCCAAATTTGTACAATCCCGTTTTTGCCAAATGAGCGGACGACTAAACGTGATAGAGCTGTATATGCAAGTTTCAAAGTTTGAAATAGTTTTTGCTCCCACTAATTTTTTTGAAAACGTTTTGTTGAGGCATTTTAATTGTATACGTAATCACAAAAATACAAAATCAAACTGCGGCAACAGGTAATAAAACCCCTCTTGCTCACCCCACTCCCCCAGCAAAATCTCCCCCTCATCCCGCAGCCATGCCAACACCTGCCTCCCTTTTCCAACTATCAACCCCCCCCACACAAAATGTAGCCCCCACACACAAAAAGTAACCCCCCAACTGACTACTCAGTACTCCTTAAAGAAGTCGATAAACAACCTCCACCTCAAAGTGAACCTCTCCTCCACATCTTGAACGGCAAACTTATTTTTTTTCCAAATGCAGGAACTCTGCCAAATCACTCACCCATACCCCTACATCTGGCAGCCCTGAGTTCCGCCAAAACAGCAAAATCTGTCTCCGGACTATTGGGGAGGCAAAGGCCAAGACGTCGGCCCCTCTCCCCACCTGTTATCCTGGATCCTCCGACACTCCAAATATCGCCATCACTGGGCTCGGAGCTACCTCTTCCCTTCCAGACATTGGACACGCCCAGAACATATGTACAGGGTTCACCGGCCCCCCACCGCACAATGCCCATAGCTATCCTCAACCCCGAAAAGAACTGATCATCCTGGTCACCGTCATGTGGGCCCGATGCATCACCTTAATTGAACAAGACTTAGCCTATCTCATGACGAGGACACACACCCTCTGCAGAGCTTCTCTCCACACTCCGGCCCCCACCACCACCCCAGCTCCTCCTCCCACTTGCACCTGACCTTCTCCATGGGAGCACATTCCCTCTGCATCAGCTTCCCATTCATGTCTGCAACCCTGCCCTCTTCAATTTCATCCCCGCTTATTCTGCAGCACCAGGGGTGGCAGCATCGGAAAGGATGGCACCTTCTTCCTAATAAAGTCTCTAACCTGCAGATACCTGAATATATTCCTCTTTGATAACTAGTACGCCTCTGTTCCTACTAAATACATGAATGCTCTTTAACAAAGCACTTCTGAAACAAAGTTCACAGCAAGCTTCGGCAATTAATTACCAACATATCCACCAATAAACAAACACCCTTGTGTAACTTACAAAAATTAGGGATGGTACTTTTCCTCCCAGATTTCCTTTATTCATGACAAATAGATAAATATTTCTGGGCCTGTAAGTAGGCACACAATCTAACAAGTATATCTGGGTCTTGAGCTGCATATCCTGCAATCTTCAATAGGATTGCTACAGGCCACTGAAAAAAGGGCCCCGTTACTTTGTAAAATGTTAGCCTCGATATTTAAGAAGAGTCAGGCAGAGTGTGGAGTGGTGCAGACGCCAAGATTAGACAGGTCACACTGCGGTCGCTTGCCCAGTCAGGGTGGGTGAAGGCGTTGGCTGGACTTATGGTGGAAATGGGAGGAGTGGACCCTTGGAGGTTTTTGCACCCGGGGAGCGGGAGTACTCATTTTTCTCTTTGGTTCACAAGGTCTATTCGCGGATAGATTTTTTATGGTGGGGACGTCACTGTTGGCCGGGGTCAAGGAGTCGGAATATTCGACAATTGCAATATCGAAACATGCGCTGCATTGGGTGGATATGGTGTTGGAGAAGGGGGCACTGCAGAGATGGGGTCGAGATTAGATGTGGGGCTGTTGGGGTATTGAGAATTTTGTGATAAGTTTGGAAAAGTAATCGAGGAGTACATGGGGTTTAATTGTGTGGGGTAGGTTTCGCAGGCGGTGGTATGGAAAGCTTTGAAGATGGTGGTGAGGGGGGAGGTGGACGAGGCGGAGTGGGTGGAGCGGCAGCATTGTGGTTAGCACTATGGCTTCACAGCGCCAGGGTCCCAGGTTCGATTTTCGGCTTGGATCACTGTCTGTGCGGAGTCTGCACGTTCTCCCTGTGTCTGGGTGAGTTTCCTCCGGGTACTCCGGTTTCCTCCTACAAGTCCGGAAACACGTGCTATTCAGTAATTTGGGCATTCTGAATTGTCCCTCTGTGTACCCGAACATGCGCCGGAATGTGGCGACTAGGGGCTTTTCACAGTAACTTTATTGCAGCGTTAATGTAAGCCTATATGTGACAATAAAGATTATTATTATTATTAAATAGACGAGATGTTGGAGGTAGACAGGAGATATCCAGAGGATGTGGATCCAGCACTGTTGGAAAAGAGGAAGGAATTGCAGGCGAGCTCTGATCGGCTGTCCGCAAGGAAGGCGGTGCGCCAATTGAGGCGGGCATGGGGAGCAGTCTACGACCAGATTAATAGGGAGTTGATGAATTTTATGAGAGGTTGTATAGTCCGGAACCACCGGTGGAGGATCGGGGGATGCAGGAACTCCTGGATGGTTTGTGATATCCAGGTTGAGGGAAGAGGATAGGGACATATTGGAATTTAGGGGTGTGGAGGGGTGGAGGGGGGTAGTGCGAGGAAGGCAGAGGTGGGTATCTCTGTGTCTCTGTAGGGTATCTCTGTATGCAGACGACTTGCTATTGTATGTGGCGGAACCGAGGGCGTCGATGAGAGCTGCTTCACGTATTTGGGTCTTTTTCGGGGTATAAGCTAAATTTGGACAAAAGCGAATATTTTGTGGTGTCCCAACCGGGGGTGGGAGCGGGGGGGGGGGGGGGGGGGGGGGGCTGCCATTCTGTAGGGTAGCGACGTACTTTAGACACCTGGGGTGCAGATGGTACGGGATTTTGGGGGTCTCCCTAGGTATATTACTAGTTTGGTGGGGAGGGTAAAAGCGGATTTAGCAAAGTGGAATGATCTTCCTCTGTTGCTGACAGGTCGGGTACAGGCAATTAAGATGAATGTGTTGCTGCGAATTTTGTTCATTTTTCAGTGTCTGCCCATCTTTTTGCCAAAGGCATTTTTTAAGGAAGTGGAAATTGTTTATTTGTGGGGGGAGGCAGCTAGGATTAGGAAGTTGCTGTTGCAGAGAGGACGGCAGTTAGGTGGGTTAGGTCTCCCGAATTTACTGTATTACTACTGGGCGGTGAATGCTGAGAAGGTGAGGAGCTGGGTTAGTGGGGCGTCTCCCAGTGGGTTAGAATGGAGGAGAGTCTGTGCAGGGGGTCGGGGTTGAGGGCGTTGGCAACAGCACCGCTCCCAATGGCGCCGAGGAAATATTCGGCGGACTCCCATGGTGGTGGCGACGTTGAAGATCTGGAGGCAGTTGCGCCAGCACTTTAGATTGTGGGCAGGGGTCAAGGGAAATGCCGATTCAGAGGAATCATAGATTTGAGCCAATTTGAGTGGGATGGGAGTTTCTGAGACGGGAGGAGAGGGGAGTTAGGGTATTAAGGGATTTGTTTCTGGAGGGCCGGTTTGCGAGACTGGAGGAGCTAGGGGAGAAATATGGGTTGGGGCTGGGGGAGATGTTTAGGTATATGCAGGTCCAAGATTTCGCTAGGAAGGAGGTACAGAGTTTTCCAGTGGCGCCGGCCCCCACACTGTTGAAAGAAGTACTGACGGGGGGAATGGAGAAGGGGGTGGTATCAGCGATTTATGGGGTGATTCTGGGGGAGGATGAGGCATCTCTGGAGGTGTTTAAGGCAAAGTGGGAGGAAGAGTTGATGGTGGGTACGGAGGAGAAGTTGTGGTGTGAGGCGCTCCGGAGGGAGAATGCCTCAACTTCGTGCGCATGGTTGGGGCTGATACAGTTAAAGGTGGTGCATGGGGCGCACCTCATAAGGACGGGAATGAGCCGACTCTTTGAGGGGCTGGAGGATATTTGTGAATGCTGTGGTAGGGGGGGCCCACAAATCACGTTCATATGTTTTGGTCCTGTCAAAAACTGGAGGGGTATTGGGGGGAGGTGTTCAGGGTAATCTCTAGGAGCTGGTTTAGCACAGTGGGCTTTTCACTCTAACTTCATTGAAGCCGATTTGTGACTATAAGCGATTATTGCAATGTCCTAACGATAGATGTTAAACTGACTGGTCTATAGTTTCTCACTTTCTCCCCCCCCATCTGAATAGGTAGCAAAATTAGCATTTTTCGAATCCACTATAACCTTTCCTGCATCCAGGGAATTTTGAAATATTCTAACCAATGGATCCACTGCCTCCGCTGCCACTTCTGCTGAGACCCCAGGATGTAAACCATCAGGCCCTGGGGTCTTGTCTGCCTTCAATCCCAAAGGTTTGTTTTGTACTTTTTCGCTATTGATGATGTTTGTTCCACGTCCCTCCCTTTCTATTACCTCTGCATTACCTGTTACGATAGGGATGGTACTAGTGTCCTCCACTGTGAAAACTGAGGTAAAGCTTCTCAGCCATTTCTTTGTTCCCCACTATTAACTCCTCGGTCTCATTCTCCAAGGGACCAACATTCACTTTAGTTACTCTCTTCTTCCCTTTTATATACTTACAGAAGCATTTGTTGTCCTTTTTTATATTTAGCGTTAATTTTTTTTTCATAATTCACCATTGCTCTTTTTATAACTGTTTTTAGTAGCCCTTTGTTGACCTGTAAAAGTTCCCAATCTCTCTCCCTCCACCCTCCTTACAATCTTTTTTCCTCTCTGGGATACATTTTAGTTGGGAGAAGTTGGATATCTCCTTAAACAATTGCCACTGCTCATCAACTGTCCTACCCTTTAGTCTTCCTGTCCAGTCAACTAGAGCCAATTGTGTCCTCATGCCAACATAATAACCTTTGTTTAACTCCAGAACGTGATTGTGGGTCTTTATTTTCTTGCCCTCAAACTGAATTTGAAACTCTATCATGCTTTTTTAAATTCATTCATGACATGTGGGCGTCACTGACTGGACCAGCATTTAGGGCGGCATGATAGCACAGTGGTTAGCACTGTTGCTTTGCAGTGCCAGGGACGCCGGATTTGATTACCCACTTGGGTCACTGTCTGTGCAGAGTTTGTACGTTCTCCCCGTGTGAGCGTGGGTTTCCTCGGATGGTCCAGTTTCCACCCACAAGTCCCGAAAGACGAGCTTGTTAGGTGAATTGGACATTCTGAATTCTCCCTCGGTGTACCCGAACAAGCGCCGGAGTGGCGGCTAGGGGATTTTCACAGTAACTTCATTGCAGTGTTCATGTAAGCCTACTTGTGACACTAATAAAGATCATTATTATTGCCCATCCCTGAGGGCATTTAAGAGTCAACCACATTGCTGTGGATCTGGAGTCACATGCAGGCCAGACCGGGTAAAGATGACAGATTTCCTTCCCTCACGGACATTGGTGAACCAGATGGGTTTTTACGACAATGGACAATGGTTTCATGCTCAACTTTAGACTTATAATTCCAAATTTTTATTGAATTTGAATTTCACTATCTGTCATGGTGGGATTCTAACCCACTTTCTGGCAAATCTACACAGTAGAGTGAGACAGCTAGTCTCACTAGCTGGAGACCTCCAACAAAGGTCTTTCAATAATGGTCTCCACAAATAGGGACCAGGTGGAACAGCACTTGTGGGGATCTATCAAGGGATTGGTGCATTCCCTCTCGGGATGGTGATACCCTGGCACTGCTGGTGCCACCTGGGCAGCCTGGCACCCTAGCACTGCCAGCTAATCTCCACCATTACTTTGATCATGGCTGATCATCAAGTTCAATAAACTGATCCTGCCTTCCCCCCATATCCCTTTAGCTCCAAGAGCTATAAGTAATTCCATTTTGAAATTACACAACATTTTGGCCTCAACTACTTTCTGTGGTAGTGCATTCCACAGATTCACCACTCCCTGGGTGAAGGAATTTCTCCTCACCTCAGTCCTAAAAGGTTTACCCCTTATCCTCAAATTATGACTCCTAGTTCTAGACTCCCCCACCATCGGGAACATTCTTTCTGAATCTACCCTGTCTAATCCTAGTCACTGCCTGCCAATCAGAAAAAGACCCATTATTCCAACTTTTTGCTTCCTGTCTGCCAACCAGCTTTTTATCCATCTCAAGAAACTACCCGTAATCCCTTGCGCTTTAACTTTACATACTAATCTGCTATGTGAGACAGTTACACCAATCTCTTTTTAATGTGTGCTGATTTGCAGTTAATTTTGATTGTGCCATGCAGTGGTACATGTTTTTAGTTGAACTGAAAGCAATGGAGTAAATAACTTATTTGTTCTGAGGTTTTGTAGACTTTCCCTTCGTATGAGAATGACCTGAATAGAATGTAATTTCTTAAGGTTTTTAAAATGGTTGCATAGATTTAATTCATGCCCATTGGCAATTTTAAATTACCAACCCGTGTCATATGCTTAGTTATCCTCTTCAACACAAAAAGCAACAAAAAAAATCACTTTGCTTGGTTACAACCTGTGTTATGAATTTCTTCGTTTGTAGCATAAACCAGTGAAATAATTAGTGCTTTATTTCAAAATGCAATAAACAAATTAGCAATGTTAGTTTGATGAAATTGTTCAATTCATGTATCCTAAATGTTACACTAGACTTACAATTGCAACACTAAATACACCACAGTCAATGTTGAGTAAATCACTGTATCAGAGTAATTTGGAAACTAATTTTCTAATTCTAAATTCCTTTAGATTATACATAAGACCAAATTTATAAATATCCAAATCAAAATTAGATCTGCACTTTGCTGGAAAATATCTGGAGCTATTGACCAAGTAAAATGGACATGCAATGGCAGTTAACCTGCTGCAAAACAAAACGTGGTGCCTTGCATAAGAGAGGGATTTTCTTTCATTCCTGCCTAATGATATTTTATTTTGGGTTTTTTTCATCTGCTTTAATTCTTTTTGTTTTATTCATTTACGGGATGTGGGTGTCACTAGCTAGGCTATCATTTATTGCCCACCACTAGTTGCCCTTCAGACAGTGCTGGTGAGCTGCCTTCTTGAACCGCTGTAGTCATGTTTTTACAAATACTATTTCCTTGGTTGTAGGAGTCAATCTGTATGTGTGTATGTAAGTTGGGTGAAATTCATTTAAATAGGTGAAATATTGTGTATTCGATTATCATCTAGATACAAATTCCTGATAGAGTATGATCATAACTATTCACTAGATAAATAAATCATTACATATTCATGGTGCATTTCTACTTTGGCATATGAACTGCATATGAGATACTGTGGGGTCATTTTGGACGTGGGAAATCAATTTAGGCTAGCTTTTTAAAAGTTTGTTGCGATTTCCTGTATGTCAAATTGTTATATCATGACCAAAGTGGATTGACATAATTAGACTTGAATTGCATTTACACAGGTCAGTTTGTAAAACTAATCAAGAATGAAAAACGTTTTCTGTGTGACTTCTAAGAGTTATAGAATTTTCAGTGCAGAAGGAAGCCATTCGGCCCACCGAGTCTGCGCCAGCCCTTGGAGGAATATCCAATCGAATATTTAATTAAAAATCACAGAATAAGGGCAGCACGGTGGTGCAGTGGTTAGCACTGCTGCCTCGCAGCGCCGAGGTCCCAGGTTCGATGGGTCACTGTCTGTGTAGAGTTTGCACATTCTCCCATGTTTGCGCGGGTTTTGCCCCCACAACCCAAAGATGTGCAGGTAGGTGGATTGGCCACACTAAATTGCCCCTTAATTGGAAAAAATGAATGGGGTACTCTAAATCTTTTTTTAAAATCACACAATAACCTTTCTTACACTACATGTGGATCCTAACTAAAGAAGACCATTTACACTGCTGTCTGGAATTAGCAGTTTGGTGTGAAATCCCCAGATGCTGCATAGAACATAGAACATAGAACAGTACAGCACAGAGGGCCCTTCGGCCCTCAATGTTGTGCCGAGCCATGATCGCCCTACTCAAACCCACGTATCCACCCTATACCCGTAACCCAACAACCCCCCCCTTAACCTTACTTTTATTAGGACACTACGGGCAATTTAGCATGGCCAATCCACCTAACCCGCACATCTTTGGACTGTGGGAGGAAACCGGAGCACCCGGAGGAAACCCACGCACACAGGGGGAGGACATTATTTGTATCAGTCCTGTTCACACAAACAATTTAAAAGTTGCACATTGCTTCATTGGAACATTAAAGTTGGTGTATAATCCACCATTAAAAGTAAGATTTGGAATCATTTTTGATGACCCCAAAAAGCTGTTTAGTTTGGTAGATTCCAGAATCATTGTTCCGGCTTCTTTATATTGAATGGATATGGAGTATAACTTCATGTAAATAACCAATTCCCAGTAGTTAGGAGGGGCAGGCCAGTTGCTTCTAAGAATTTGTCAGTTTGACACTTGTATCAGCTAATGCAAGGTGTTTGAGAGTCCATTTTTCTCCCTCCTTTTGGGAAGTAGATCACTTCATATATCACAACCACAACCAGGAATCATGTAATAATCACAAAAACGCACATCCTACCACTTTGTGACACAATAAACGAGTACACTATTATGTTGAACTATCACAGAAATGCACCATAAATAAATACTGAGGGAATTGCATCTGTAAAAACATATAACAAATGGGAAAAACAAAAATGAAATATCTTGAAGTGGAATTGAGGAACAACATTTCACTTACACATATTCTTAATTGCTAACATACAGAAGTAATTTTTATTGTCGACCCGGCATGGTGAAAAAACTCAAGCGCTATCTTAAACACTGCATTTGGAATAGCACTGATAATAAGTCAGACATCTTCATACTTAATATACATTTATCTTTAAGATATTGCACCACTGTGTCTAGTGTTGATACTCAGAATTCTGTGTCTTTTTTCAATGTAATTAATCCAATGCTATTACAAACTATTCACATTTGTCAAACGTGTGTAAGTAATTTTCAGCTAGCTGTCAATTTGTATTTTATCATTTTCAAAGAAATTTGCATTAGTAGTGAATGAATAAGAACATGGTGATCTTACAATATTCTAGTTTAATTCTTTATTAAAATGGACTATAGTGGAGTCAGTAACTTAAACTCCAGTCAAACTATCTTCTGTTTATCTTTAAAGATGAGTTACTAAATGGTTTTATTTTTTCCCCTTCAGGTTAACTTGGATCCACTTTCATTTGAAGCCAAGAAACATTAATAAATTGTCGGTATTTTAATGTTAAAATAAGGTTGAACCATTAACATACAATAGTTGCTTTGAATACAATGTAAACTGGTGATTTCTGCTTTAAAAATGTTATGCTGTCCATCAAAGAGTTGATTTGGAATTTAAAGTAGCACATTACTTACTTTCTGTCACTCATATTGGAGTAGTTTATTAACACCATTTGTAAGGTGGAGACAGTAATCAATCTCATTATTTGAAATATCTAAATTTGTATCTCCTTTTGTGGCAACTTTAGTTGGATGAAACCAAATTACATTTAAAAAACATTTTCTTATTGAATTATACCAAGCAATGTTTGTTAAGATCAAATGCAATGTGTATCTTATTCATGTGATATTCAAAATCTGAACTTTTGCTTTTATGAGACATTTTTTGATTAAGATGAAACCTTTGTGCAACAAAATTTAAAATACTTCAGCATCAAATGTCATGTGTGTTATTAAATTGAAAAATGCCTTGGTTTACTCACCAGGTGAGTGATTTACTTTTAATTAGCTTGTTCATGTGATGTAAAACATGGATGGTGTCTTAGAACATTTGGCATTGAACTTGAATTATATTGTTATAATTGAAATGAATATGTATTTGTGGCATATTAATGATATGACAGCCTTTCATACTAATCCATGTTCCAGTATGAGTGTCAAGCTGAATAAAATAATATATGGAATGACATCTAGTTTTCTATTCACTGGGTTTTTATATCACCTATATGTCAATAATATCGCAGTTGCCAGATTAGTTGTGCTTCTCCTGATTTAGTCTACTATCAAATATTCAGTTCAGTTTTCCAAATCACAAGTAGGTATGTGACTTATTAAGATATTTCTCGAGGCACAAAGCTAGTGATCGAGGACCTATTTAACTACATGATATCAAAAGAAAACCTGCTCTTATATGCCCAGGTCTTGCTCTTTTTCTTTCAAGGAACTGTAAGCAGTCTACCTGAGCAAATGACAACTATTGAAATAAAATGTAATTAATATTTTTTTTAAATTAAGCCTCCTAATAGATTGCTTTAATTTGACTTTATTTTCTGGCCTTGGGAAACTGTAATATGACATTTCATTGATACATAAATAAAAATAATAGCTGATTGTGTTTTACTTCTATGATCTTATTAAACTACCTATTAGAGATTATGCGTAATGAAATTGGAAAATTAAAAGGGTGATTTATTGGTATGTCTGATGATTATTCTAAAATATAAACTGCACGGGACAATTATTCTAAGAGAAGACTATGTTTGTTTTTGAAGACGTTTGAAAGTAATTTTGAATATTGTACGTTTCTTTAACCTGTATTTGCACTCGTTCTTCTTCCAGAACTTGATTTCTTCTTCATATTCTCATACCACTTCATTTGTAGCACATTTTTAAATAATAAAGAAGTGAGCAAAATCCAAGTTAAATGCATTAACTTGGCAGTACCCTGGCACAGCGTGAAACTCCCATCTCACCAGGACGGAATCTGGAGCCGTGGGAGAGGACTTGGCGCTCTAATCCCTTCAAAAGAGCCGCCCCGTTTAAAACTATACAAGTCTCAAAAGTCTTTGAGAGGACACCGATTGTTGCTACAGGAAAGGATGATAAAGATCTCTGTGTGTTATCGTTTAGAAGGATTTCGTTTGCAATGTGCATACAATTGAAGTTAACGACTGCTGTCAGTATCATGTTGCCTGAAGGAAGACCTCAATAGTCTTTTTTTAAATAAAACACCTTTTTAAGTTAAACCTAATAAGTGAATCTAAGTTTGTTTCCTAAACGTTAGTTGTCAGCTTGTGCGTTGATATTGAAATATATGTATGTATCTATACCAGGTCTAACGCAAGATAACAATACTGTGCATTTAGTTTGAGTGTCCTTTTTCAGATTAGCCTGGGGATTTGCAGTCAATGTAGATTACCTTTTAAAAATAGATAAACTAGGTTTCTAGTTTATTTGATCTGAATTTTGTAAAACTAATAAGTAAGATTGAATAGTGGAACTAACCAATTAAATGGACGCGTCCAAATTATTTCCACTAATCAAGTAGTTGATTGTAATCGATATATTAAATGAAGGACACGTCAGGGTTAATACGCGACAATTTTTGTTTTGCCCCAAACATGTTGATAATTAGCACTGTTAAGTTTACTTAACAAGTTATGCAAATGAACACTATAATATATATATATATTGTTTTTGTGAAGAGATCAACTGGTGATTCTGCTGCAAGTGTTGAGTTAGAGGATTTGAAAAGCTGCTTAAGGCGGAGATCAGGCGGAGAAGAGAGAAATTGTTTCCACTTTCCTTGAACCGAGCTGCTCCGCCTCCGCAGCCTTTCACATTGCTACCACTTGAAAGGACTTAACAGAGCTATCAACAGCCTTCACACTCCAGCCTCTGATCTCTCCACTCGGGCACTCAAAACTTCATGCTTTCCACGTTCGAAAAAAAAAAGTCACCATATCAGGGAGCATTGGCAGAGAAAGTTTGGAGGAGTGTTCACATTTGTGTCGTTACAATTAAACTATTTTTGACGAAGCGGTGAAACATTGTTAAACTATTAAAATTCACGGCTGTTTAATAGTCTACACTTAACACAGGAATACGTTAGTCCTCCAATTGATTTTAAGCAAATAACTTGGATTTACTATTATGTTGCTGAATTATGCGCTTTAAAGTGAAGCTAGCATATTTACAATCTGGTTGAAAAACGGCGAGTTTTTATTCACTTGGTCCCGGTACAATAACACAATTATAAGCTCTGGGGGGTGGAAGCATCCCTCCCAACACACAGTGACATTGTAGTAAAAATGTAAATATCTCTGATGGATATGGTACTCCGTTTTCAGACGTTTGTCAGACAACATGCTTTATTTAATGTTGCCATTCTCGACAATTTCATTAAACTTTTCCAAAGTCAGCAACTCTTATCGTTTCCACTTTCAGCAGAAACGATGCTGTTCATGATGCCGAGTTGGCCGATTCATCTCCAATCGCCTTTATTTGCTAAAAGTCATCAACGCAGTAATGTTGGAACAGATTTAGCGGAGATAACAAAGCCACATTGTCACTTAGGGCTGTGCAACAAATCCTTAATTACAAAAAAGGGATCATATGACTTAAGCATCCAATGCAACGGTCTCCTGGCGGCACCAGTGCTTTGATCACGTAAATCCAATTATTTGTGTATATACATTTCCCACATAGTGATTACTTCATTAATTGTCCCGCCTTTATCTCCTCCTTTACCATCCCCCCTAATAATCAGTCCCTTTATACATACCAACAAACACGCCATAGGAGCTTTGTGTATTCAAAGGATTTGGTTTCCCTTCTGAAAGACCCGCTATTCTTTGATGATTGGGCAGCGGCAAACTTCAAAGCCATAAATCTTCCTCCTGACTGGCTGGCGGTCGACCAAAGTCTTATCAAATTCTAAGAAGTGATCCCCCGACCGCAGATATTCCAAGGATATCTGGGAATAGCAGGGGAAGGAAAGAAAGCTCTGTATGCCACTGATTTCCCTTTAGTGCTGCCTGAAACATCGAATCGCGTCTCCTTGCCACAGTTTGGACAGGAGAATGGCTGCTGTGGCGGTTCTGCGCAATGATTCTCTGCAAGCATTTCTCCAGGTTGGTAGTTTTAAACCTTTCCCAAGTTGTCTCGCGGCAGCACAGACCGTTCTTCTTTTCAATCGTACACACAGCATTTCTCTTATAAACTTACACCAGGACTTGAACAAAGTTTGAACCTCGTGCTGTAACTTTCAATTGATCTGAACTTTTTGTGTCTTGTTTCGCTCCTTAGGATCGGACACCAAACTCTTCCCCGGAATCCGCCAAGCAGTCCCCCCTGGCTCTGTTAGCGGCCACATGCAATCGGATCGGACACACTGGGTCAACGCACACTGATCTTTTCCAGCTCCCATACGATCCGTCTCTCGGTTCCCCGTCCCGCATTTTTCACCCTTGGGGTAACGAGATTGCGACTAACCCAGGGGCACTCTCATCCCACTCCAGTTTAGCTTTAACCCCGCCGAAGATTCACCAGCTACCGCATCATATTCACGCGTCTTATGGATCTCATGAACTCCCTCTTACACCGCCGGCGGAGCCGTCGTACCCATTCGAGCTCTCCCCCGTCAAGATGTTGCCTTCCTCAATGCAGACCTTAGCTTCAAGCTGCCAACCCACCTATGTGCCCGCCGTCACCTATGGAACGCCGAATCCCATCAGTTCTGCCATGTCAGGCTTTGTCCCAACTGGATCCACTTTACTTCCTCATCAACACAGGCACATGTCACCCAACCAAGTGGAGGATATCCCATGGTGGAGCATCCAACAGAACAGCAGCGCCAGCCACCACTCGTCCATTGCTCCTCACCGTTTCCCCCTCCAACGCTCCTTGGTTTTGGGTCATTCAGACTTCGCCCAGTATCAAACTCAGATCGCGGCTCTTCTTCACACCAAATCTCCCCTGGCTACTGCCAGGAGGTGCCGAAGATGCCGCTGTCCCAATTGCCAGTCTTCCAGCAATGGGGATGAGCCCGGGAAGAAGAAGCAGCACATCTGTCACATTCCGGGATGCGGGAAGGTTTACGGCAAGACCTCTCACCTGAAGGCTCACCTGAGATGGCACACTGGCGAGAGGCCCTTCGTCTGCAACTGGTTGTTCTGTGGCAAAAGTTTCACTCGATCAGACGAGCTCCAGAGGCATCTGAGGACTCACACTGGGGAGAAACGCTTCGCCTGCCCAGAATGTGGCAAGAGATTTATGAGAAGCGACCATCTGGCCAAGCACGTTAAAACTCACCAAAACAAAAAAACAAAACTTAGCGTGGAAAATGTGAAAAGGGAAGACGGGAATGTGTCGAGGCACAACTAGGAGAGGGGAGACACTGAAACAAAACTGCGGGCTGTTGATGAAACTAATAGCTATTGGTGGTGCAATATCCTTGGATAAAGAATATTTTAAGTGAATAGAAGGTATTGCTGTAAATACTTTCTGATAAATATGCTTCAGCTAATTTCACAGTTGGTCGCTATGCTTCAATATGAAGTTGTATATATTTATAGGAAAGTCACATAATACAAGTTCTTTAACTTTGGGGGGGGGGGCGTTCAGTGGTGTCTTTGGTGAAAGATCAGAACTGCTGTGCATAGAGTATTTAATAGCTTTGATTGAATGAAAGTGTTTTGCCTTTATTCTAGCTCAATGGGGAGTTCTTAGCATGCTTTTTAAACTCCACACTCCTGTAAACTGAATCGACCTTATACTGTGTAAAAAAATAAAAAATCCGTTTGGCTTAAATTAAACTGCTCCCTGCTGAGTCGCTCTGGTTTGATCCTTTCTTCTGTTTGCTCTTCCTTAAAAGTTTCAGGAGTTACTCCGACTACGCAAAAAGTTATTTTGTGAACTTGTTCTCACAAGGGTGAAAATCGTAAAACTTGTGAATCTAAACTTTGTATAGATATTTTCTGGTGTGTTCATTATATTTTAGCAGATTGATATTTTATATATATACACTGCCCGTAGCTATTCCACCTGAAACTACTTCAAAAATCAAATTCTGCAAGATTGTTTTCTGCAGGCTATTATTCAAGTTTTGTTTGCAGACTGTGAATTGGAATGACCTTCGCTTCGGAAACACTTCTTGGGTTTAAATCATTTGGCGGTGGATTTACTGATTGCCGAGTTTGTATTATATTCTTGCTCACGGCTTTAACTTTCAAGGTAAGATAAACTTCCTTGTGTCTATTTTATGCGGGTTGGACAAATGAAAGTAGACGACACAGTTTCCTCAGCAAAGAATGTTCAACAGTTAAAATGGGAAGACGTTCCTGTGAGGTTGTTGAACAATAGATTTTTAAATGACAACGCCATTCAATTTAAACTGCTCTTTTATTCCGCAATTTTGCATGGGTTAAGGTTAAACAATAAATATCTCGTGTTGAAGTATCTCGAAATGGTCATCAACTCAAATGAGGTGCGCATATAAACATCAGTAGATATATCAGCCATTACTTATAGAACACTTCAAAGCAGCGCACGATGCCTGCCTTTTGTGGCATTATTTTACTCCATGATGAATGGATCACCAGAGACAAAGATTTTGAAGATTACATATTTAGCGAATGCATTTATTTCGGTGCAGGGAGGGAGACTATATGTAGGATAGCTGAGTGAAATATATGGAAACTGAACTTCTAAAGAGTTGCCAGTTATCATCTTTTCACTCACCCAGATAAACTGTGAAAGGCTGAACGTCTTTTACATAAACTAAAGTTTGTTTTTCCGTTTAACTTTAAAATGCACGTACGTTGATTTTACAGTGAATAGAGGTAGTAGGCAGTGTTAAGGATGTATAAGCAGATTGCAATACCGCCTAGACAGTTCTAAACGGCATGATAGGCGGATTAAAGGGAGCCATATATACCGTTTTATTTAGTGGAGAGTGTGGATCAAAAATGACCAACATGAATCATTTTCTTTCAGCCACACAAGGAATAGTCAGCAGATTCAAGAGCACTTTGTGAAGAAATAAATTGATTATTAATGTAAAGTAGTTCAGATTGAATTGTATAAATTGAACAGTATTGGCCATGCAGTCTGAAAACGAATTTCTACCGCTGGATTTCATGTTAAGTATGAAAAAATATTTATTAGATTTCTATGGGGGAAGAGAATATAAATGAAAGTCGCTTATTGTCAGAAGTAGGCTTCAAATGAAGTTACTGTGAAAAAGCCCCTAGTCGCCACATTCCGGCGCCTGTTGAACCGTGCTGCTGGCCTGCCTTGGTCTGCTTTCAAAGCCAGCAATTTAGCCCTGTGCGAAACCATCAGCATATTCATATCTTTGTAAAACAATCGTCTGTAAAGTGGTGATTAAGTTTTATATCAATGACTAGTAACAATATATAATAATCTTTCCATGCAAGGGAAGTAACATTGTTTTACAGAAAATAGGTGGAAGTTTGTGTTTGCGAATTTACGCTGGTAACATTGAGCCTGTGTTATCCACACTGAGTTGTCTATGATCCAGCCCAGAAACACCAAAAGTAATCTGCACTTTCAGGTAAATGTACGACCTCCAAGTTTCTACTCGGTTTGTATGTTGACTATTCACGTTTTCTAGGAAACCTAATATAACTTGAGTGTAAAGGGGCGCATTGCTTTTGGTATGGCTAGTTTCTTAATTAGTCAATGTGTTTTCATCTCCATTTCCATTTCCTTCTTGCTATTACGTCATAAAGACTCGGCTAAATAAACGAGGTGAACTTTATCTTTGCGTCTCCATTGGACTTTATGACCTGTATAGTTGATTCAAGTAAAGCAGGGGAAGTTGTAAATTGACCCCCCCCCCCCCCCCCCTCCCCAACACTTTACCGTTAGTGACAGGCAGGGGTTGAGCATTACACACGTTATTGTTACTTCACAGGATGTAGTGACCCTCCCCCTACCAAGCGCCCCAAACGTTGTAATCCTTCAGCAACCCACCTGCCCATTTTATATACTCCCAAATCTTTGTGCGCTGATTTACAAGCATGGTGGTCAAATCTAAACACTGTATTTGAAACTGAATTAGTATACGTATAACAAATATTGCAACTTCAAAAGACCATGTGGAACAGTCAAACAAATCGATTTTCCGCATTGAATCTACCGGGCGCTTTGTTTTGGGCAACCATTTGATTTGTGAACCAATTTGAACCGTTTCAAGGTGTCTAGCAGTACAGGTTTTGGATAATTTTCCAAATACTTTGTACACTAGTATCTTTGCAGGATTCCCCTTTCACAACAAAGGCGATTTACTCTTCAACAACATGCGATGGAAACATTTTAAACATTCCCTCAGAAGCTGTGAATAACTGGTCAATGTTCGCAGTAACCAGCTCACCCTGCCTCCCAGCAGCGCCCCCTAATGCAAATTGCAGACTCTTCAGTGTCAAAGCTTTTGCGGTTTCTTGCATAACGAATTCCATATAATCGATCTTGGGAGAACATTTTTACATGTATTAGTAAAATCGGAAGATGTACAAGTTTGCGTTTCAAAAACTGCTGTAAGGCCAGGGTCGGCGTCCTCACATTATTGGCCAGCAAGCCAAATCTGCTGTCACGCCAGTAACAGACGTCATGGTGTTTTCGGTCCTTTGATCTCAATGGATCTTTGTGTTGCGTTAAGCCCCATGAAACATGCCATCTACCTGCCAAAGCAAATGACATTTGAGTTCGCCCAGAAGTGAACGCATGAAAATTTTAGCCAACAACATTTTTACCCGACCTGTTTTCTCAATATTGCAAAACACAATACCAAAACACCCACTGAATGAGCAAAGTGTGACTTAGTTTGATGAAAATAATTTCTGTACAGAGGGCTTTTAACACCAAATCCGGTCTTCCCCTTATTTATCCCGACAATTTTAATTTGATGGAAACTATGACTTGTGTCAGGGTCCTTAGGCTAGACCTGAACTGAACTGGATAGAAACCTAAAACAAAAACAAGATACTGGACCATCTCAGCAAGTCTGACAGCATCTGTGGAGGGAGAAGGGAGCTAACGTGTTTCGAGCCTGGTTGACTCTTGTCAAAGCTCCGTAGGAACCTATTTTATTTGGCAATCTTACTTAGTTGAAAATATTGCTTAAAGGGTGCCATGTTTGGGATAAATATTACTTATTATGTAGTTCAAACATGGACTTAGATGCACATTTATTGCTGTTTTCTCACTTTCAAATATAGTCCTTAACATTGGTCTGCAATAGACATTCTGTAGACTGATGGTATGGGTTTGGCCAGCATAAGTATTTTAAGAAAACAAAGCTGACCAGATATGAGAACACGCACAAACAGACTCAAAAACAGCTTCTTCCCCACTGTTGCCAGACTCCTAAACGACCCTCTTATGGATTGACCTGATTAACACTACACCCCTGTATGTTTCACCCATGCCGGTCTATGTATTTACATTGTGTACCTTGTGTTGCCCTATTATGTATTTTCTTTTTTTTTCATGTACCTAATGATCTGTTGAGTTGCTCGCAGAAAAATACTTTTCACTGTATCTCTATACACGTGACAATAATCCAACCCAATCGAAGTGGTGACTTGTGCATCTAGAGATGGGGTCCATTATGTAAGACCGAGATGAGGAGAATAATTTCTCCAAGAAGGTTACGAGTCTCTGGAACTCTCTTCCTCAAACAGCAGTGGAAGCAAAGCCTTTGAATAATTTTAAGGTAGAGCTTGATAGATTTTTGATTTAACAAGAGGGCCAGGGCCAAAGGTTATCGGGGGTAGGTAGGAATGTGGGTTTGAAGTTACAATCAGATAAGCCATGATATTGAATGGTAGAGCAGACTCAAAGCTTACTCCTGCTCCTAGTTTGTATGTTCACTTACTCAGTGGTCAGATAGACGATGGGTGAACAGCAAAATGTGGAGCTGCTTACGGCCCCCGGAGAGAAATACTATTCTCCTAATCTCCATTTTATTCTTAAACCATGATCCCACGTTCCCCTCCACAAGAGGAAACAGCCTGATCCACCCTATCAAGTTCCCTCAAACTGTTTCAATAAGGTCACCTCTCATTCTTCTAAACTTCAATGGTGATAGGCTCAACATGTTCAACCTTCTACTTCAGCTTCATAGCCATCTCAGAACAGCAGTGCCACAAAAGGCTAGCCCTCTCACGGCAGCTGGTCGCAGACATCTGTCATTTTCTGAATGAGGACGTCAGGTCCCAGGGTGCATGTTGTCACCCAATGCCAGGGAAGGTGACAGTCCTTAACTTCCATGCCACCTGCTCATTTTGGGCTTAGGCTGGGGACATTGTTCAATCAACCACACATGCCTGTTAATGTGAGTGACAACTACACCAGGATTTCCATGGATCAGACCAGTGAGGCACAAAGGGCTGACGCATTTTCCTCAATCTCAGGATTCCCTTAGATTCAGGGGGCATATACTGTACCCAAGGCGGTCTTGTGGTGCAGCGTTAACATCCCTACCTCCTGAAGTATATGCTTTCACACCAGGACTTGATGACCATGGAAGGGTGCGGTGCATTCATAATGTGGACAAACAGGTTGATTAACAGCCTGTGAATCCTTCCACTACACCTGATAGCAGGCAGTTGGAGTGGGAGAGTTTCCTGGTCAGTAAGCAGTATTTTGCCAAACATAATCATGGGCCAATCCAATGAAAGTCCATGGTTGTCAATGTTCTCTTAGGGTGTGGTACCTGAAGGAGGAGGAGACTAACAATGTGACCATTAATTGAGACACTCTTAAGCAGGTGGTGGGGGTGCGGTGGGGGGGGGGGCGCAGAGAATTAATTAGTAAGAAAGGTTTCCACTCCCAAGAAGGAGTCAGATATAGTTTTTGGGGCTAAAGGAATCAAATAATTTGGTGAGAAATCTGGAACATGCTATTGAGTTGGAGGATCAGCCAAATCAAAATGAATGGCAGGCTTGAATGGCCTACTCCTCCTATTTCTCTGTTTTTATGACTCTTGCATTCTTAGACAGTCTCAGAAGCCTCAACTATTCAGCCCAGCACATGGCCTCCAGGGATGGATCCTGCATGACCAGGAATAATCATTGAAGGCCTGGCTCATGACGCCCATCCAGAACCCATCAACAGAGGCAGTTGAAGCCACCTGGGGTGGCCAAGTCCTGATTCCAAAATGGACACTCGCAAAGAGTAGAGGGAAAATTGGACAGTACTAGGAAAACAAGCAGGTGCAAGGTTTGCCTGTGGATTGGAAGTTACAGGTCCCAGACAGAACTGATACTACAAGCCATTAGCATAGTAATGAGCTATCTCTGGCGCCAAAAGAGAAACATTTAAGCAATCTAGGCCAGACTCCCCGGCGCCAGTGGAGACTAAAACAAAGGCAAGCCAACGGTTATCTAGGGCCCGCTCAGCAATCGAGGAACGACCCCTTTATTGGAGAAAATCGATACAAATGATTGGGACGTGGTCCAATTAATTGGGACCAAGTCCAGGGTCCGCCCAGAAGGGTGCGAAACCCTTTGGGGCCTAAAACCGAGTCCCCAAGGTCAGAGCCCTCTCTTCTTCTTCTTCACCTTCATCTTGGCCTTAGCTCTCAGCGATGAGAGACCCGCCAAGCACCAGCCAAGTAAGTCTGAGGTCAACGCACGCTACGAGATAGACGCTCCTAGCTACTATTCTATACCAGTTCGAAGCCAGCAGCCTCCGAACCGGACAACGGCCATTGTTCCTCTGACTGAGTGGGCCCCCGAAGCTAAATATCGGCTTTTTGTTGTACGTTAGTGAGTAGAGTTTGTGCATGAGTAATAATTGACTGCGTGTGTAAATAAATGTGCATTGATTTCAAACTTAGTAACTGGTGTATCGAGTCATTGATCAGTATTCGGTTTTGAACCTTGTGGTGGTATCAGAAAGATACCTGGCGACTCTTGAGCAAAGGTAATTAAAACAGAGCAAATTAAGGAAAGCATAACGAGCAACACAGTGGACCATGCAAACATATGAATTAGGAGCAGGAGTAGGCCCTTGAACCTGCTCTGCCATTTGATAACATCATATCTTATCTAATTGTGGCATCAACTTTACTTATCTGTCCATCCTCTATACTCTTTGACTCCCTTCTCCATCAAGAATCCATTTAAAAATATTCAATGGCCCTGCCTCCACTCCTCTCTGAGGAAGGAAATTCCTTAGACTAATGACCCTTTGAGAAGAAAATTCCATCTTAAATTGAGACCTCTTTAAAATTGTGTCCCCTAGTTCATGTCTCTCCCATAATGAGAAATATACACTCCACATCCACCTCATGATCTTTATATGTTAAAATAAAATCACCTCTCATTTGTCCAAACTTCAATTAATACAGACACAAAATGGGCAACCTTTCCTCAAAAGAGAACACCTTGATCCCAGGAATCAGTTGAATGAACATTCTCTGAACTGCTTCCAATGTGGTTATATTCTTAAAGTAAAAGATCCAAATTGGAAACAGTACTCCTAGATGTGGTCTCACCAACTGTGGCAAAACGTTCCTAGTTTTATATTTCATTCCCCTTGCAATAAATACCAATATTCCACTTGTCTTCCTAATGCTGTATCTGTGCACAAGCATTTTATGATTCATGTACTAGGACACCCAGATCCCTTTATACTTCAGAGTTCTACAACCTCTCGCTCAATTTAAATAATATGCTGCTATTCTCTTCTTCCTGCCATATGTGGTTCACGTTTTCCCAAATTTACTCATTTTCCCAAATTTACTCATTTTCCCAAATTTACTCTATCTTCCCTTCACTTAACCTATCTGTATCAATTCGTAGACACCGTAAATCCTCTTCACAATTTACTCTCATTAGTAAATTTAGCAACCATACATTCAATCATTTTGTAAATTGTCATTGTAAATAATTAAGGCCACAGCATTGCTCTCTGTGGCACTCCTTTAGTTACATCTTGCCAACCCGAGAGTTAGCTATTTATCCCTACTCTCACCTTTGCTGTCAGCTAACCAATCCTCTCTCCCTACACCATGAGCACACATTTTGTGTAGTGACCTTTGATGTGGCATCTCATCAAATGCCTTTCGGAAATCTCCATATACCACATCTACAAGTTCCCCTTTATTTATGTTGCTTGTTATTTTCTCAAAGAACTCAAATAAATTAGTCAAATACTATTTCTCTTTCTCAAAAACCATGTGGACTCTTCCTGATTGCTGCATTAAGATTTTCTTCGTGCACTACTATAACATCCTTAATAATAAATTCTAGCATTTCCCATTAACCAATGATAGGCTGACTGACCTATAGTTTCTTTCCTTCTATCTCCTTTCTTGAATAGAGGAGTCTCATTCACTATTTTGCAATCTGATGGAACTTTTCCAGAATCTAGGGAATATTGGAAAATTAAAACCAATGCATCTGCAGCTGAGCAGCCATTTTTATGTACATTTTTTAACTAAATTTAAAAAAATAAAATAAATAATAATTATTGGAATTTTTTACAGAAAATATAAAATATAACAACAAACAATGAAATGCGACAAAATAACCCAGAACAACTGTAACACTCCCCAGACCGTATCAACGCATGTATCATATCCCCCCCCCCAACCCCAACAAGAGAATTTAAAAATAAATTAAAATTAAATAAACAAACATAGTCATCATCCCCCCCCCCCCTCCTCTCCCCCCCCGGGTTGCTGCTGCTACTTTCCCAGTACCCTATCGTTGAACCAGAAAGTTGAGGAAAGGTTGCCACTGCCTAAAGAACCCTTGTACCGATCCTCTCAGGGCGAATTTGACCTTCTCTAGCTTAATAAAACCCGCCATGTCATTGATCCAGGTCTCCACGCTTGGGGGCCTCGCATCCTTCCATTGTAGCAAAATCCTTTGCCGGGCTACTAGGGACGCAAAGGCCAGCACACCGGCCTCTTTCGCCTCCTGCACTCCCAGCTCCACCCCAACCCCAAAAATCGCGAGTCCCCATCCTGGCTTCACCTTGGATCCCACCACCCTTGACACCGTCCTCGCCACCCCCTTCCAGAACTCCTCCAGTGCCGGGCATGCCCAGAACATATGGGCATGGTTCGCTGGACTCCCCGAGCACCTGACACACCTGTCTTCACCCCCAAAGAACCTACTCATCCTCATCCCAGTCATGTGGGCCCGGTGCAGCACCTTGAATTGGATGAGGCTAAGCCGCGCACACGAGGAGGAAGAATTAACCCTCTCCAGGGCATCAGCCCATGTCCCGTCCTCGATCTGTTCCCCCAGTTCCCCCTCCCACTTAGTTTTCAGCTCCTCTACTGACGCCTCCTCCACCTCCTGCATAACCTTGTAGGTATCAGATATCTTCCCCTCTCTGACCCAGACCCCCGAAAGCACCCTGTCACTCACCCCCCACGCGGAAAGCGAAGGGAATCCCTCCACCTGCCGTCTAGCAAATGCCTTTACCTGCAGATACCTGAACATGTTTCCCGGGGGGAGCCCAAATTTCTCCTCCAACTCCCCCAGGCTTGCAAACCTCCCATCAATAAACCGGTCCCTCAGCTGTCTGATTCCCGCTCTGTGCCAACCCTGAAATCCCCCATTAATGTTCCCTGGGACGAACCTATGGTTCCCCCTTAACGGAGCCTCCATCGAGCCCCCCACTTCTCCCCTATGTCGCCTCCACTGCCCCCAAATCTTGAGGGTAGCCACCACTACCGGACTCGTGGTATATCTCGTAGGAGGGAGCGGCCACGGCGCCGTTACCAGGGCCCCCAGGCTTGTATCTCCACAGGACGCCCTCTCCATCCGTTTCCATGCTGCCCCCTCCCCCTCCATCACCCACTTGCGCACCATCGACACATTGGCCGCCCGGTAGTACCCCGAGAGATTGGGTAACGCCAGCCACCCCCCCATCTCTACCCCGCTCCAAGAAGACCCTCTTCACCCTCGGGGTCCCATGCGTCCAAACAAAGCTCATGATGCTGCTGGTCACCCTTCTAAAAAAGGCCCTAGGGATAAAGATGGGCAAACACTGGAAGAGGAACAAGAACCTCGGGAGAACTGTCATTTTGACGGACTGCACTCCACCCACCAACGATAGCGGCACCATGTTCTACCTTTTAAATTCCTCCTCCATCTGCTCCACCAGCCTGGTAAAATTAAGCTTATGGAGAGTCCCCCAACTCCTGGCCACCTGCACCCCCAGATATCTGAAACTCTTCACTGCCCTCTTAAACGGGAGCCTCCCAATTCCCTCCTCCTGATCTCCCGGGTGTACTTCAAATACCTCGCTCTTGCCTAAATTTAACTTTTAGCCCGAGAAGCCCCCAAATTCCGCTAACAGCTCCATCACCCCCGGCATTCCCCCTTCTGGGTCCACCACATACAACAGCAGGTCGTCCGCATACAGCGATACCTGATGTTCCACCCCACCCCGCAACAGACCCCTCCATCTCCCTGACTCCCTCAACGCCACAGCCAGAGGTTCAATCGCCAGTGCAAAAAGCAAGGGGGACAGGGGGCACCCCTGCCTGGTCCCACGGTAGAGCCTAAAGTACTCCGCTCTCCTTCCATTTGCCATCGGAGCCGCGTAGAGCAGCCTCACCCATTTGATGAATCCCTCCCCAAATCCGAACCGCTCCAACACCTCCCACAGGTACCCCCACTCAACTTTATCAAACGCTTTCTCTGCATCCAGTGCCACCACTATCTCCGCCTCCCCCTCCGGCATCATGATAACATTTAGCAGTCTCCGCACATTCGTGTTGAGCTGCCGTCCCTTGACAAATCCTGTCTGATCTTCGTGTATCACCCCTGGCACACAATCCTCTATCCTGGTGGCCAGGATATTTGCCAGCAACTTGGCGTCAACATTGAGGAGCGAGATAGGCCTGTATGATCCACACTGCAAGGGGTCCTTATCCTGCTTTAGGATCAGAGAGATCAGTGCCTGCGACATGGTCGGGGGCAAAGCCCCCCCCCTCCCATGCCTCATTGAAGGCTCGCACCAACAGGGGGCCCACCGGATCCGCATACTTTTTATAAAATTCCACCGGGAATCCGTCCAACCCCGGGGCCTTACCTGACTGCATTTGTCCAATCCCCCTGACTAGCTCCTCCAACTCTATCGGCGCCCCCAGCCCCTCTACCAGCTCCTCTTGAACCCTTGGGAAACATAGCCTGTTCATGAAGCTCTCCATCCCCCCTCTCCCCATCGGAGGTTCCGACCGGTACAGTTCCTCGTAGAAGTCCCTAAAGACCCCATTTACTTCTGTCCCCTTCTGCACTACATTCCCACCCCCATCCGTCACTCCACCAATTTCCCTAGCCGCATCTCGCCTACGGAGCTGATGCGCCAACATCCTGCTCGCCTTCTACCCATACTCGTATACCGCACCCTGCGCCCTCCTCCACGATGTCTCCGCCTTTCTGGTGGTCAACAAGTCAAATTTGGCCTGCAAACTACGCCGTTCCCCCAGCAACCCCTCCTCCGGTGCCTCCGCGTATCTCCTGGCCACATCCAGGAGCTCTCCCACCAGTCTCTCTCTCTCCTTCCTCTCCCTCCTTTCCCTATGGGCCCGGATGGAGATCAGCTCCCCCCGGATCACTGCTTTCAGAGCCTCCCAGACCATCCCCACCCGGACCTCCCCCGTGTCATTGGTATCAAGATACCCCTCAATACTTCTCCGGACCCTCCTACACACCTCCTCATCAGCCAGCATCCCCACATCCAGGCGCCAGAGCGGGCGCTGGTCCCGCGCCCCCCCATCTCCAGATCAACCCAGTGCGGAGCATGGTCTGAAATCGCTATGGCCGAATACTCGGCATCCTGCACCCTCGGGATCAATCCCCTGCTCAGGACGAAAAAATCTATTCGGGAATAAACCCTATGGACATAAGAGAAAAAAGAATACTCCCAGGCTCTCGGTCTCCCAAACCTCCAGGGATCCACCCCTCCCATCTGGTCCATGAATCCCCTCAGTACTTTGGCTGCCGCCGGTCTCCTACCCGTCCTTGAACTGGACCGGTCCAGTGGGGGATCCAGCACTGTGTTAAAGTCTCCCCCCATGATCAGGCCCCCTGCCTCCAGGTCCGGAATGCGGCCCAACAAGCGCCTCATGAAGCCAGCATCATCCCAATTCGGGGCATATACATTAACCAGCACCACCTTCTCTCCCTGCAGCCTACCCTTCACCATAATATATCTGCCCTCCTTGTCCGACACCACCTCAGCCGCCTCGAATGCCACCCTCTTCCCCACCAGAATCGCCACCCCCCGGTTTTTCGCGTCCAATCCTGAGTGAAAAACCTGCCCCTTCCTCAGACGAACCTGGTCCGCCACCTTCAAGTGGGTCTCCTGGAGCATAGCCACGTCCGCCTTCAACCCCTTCAGATGAGAAAATACCCTAGTTCTCTTAACCGGCCCATTCAGCCCCCTCGCGTTCCAGGTAATCAGCCGGATCAGAGGGCAACCCGCCCCCCTCCCCCGCCGGCTAGCCATAGCTTATCGACTGCTTGCCCCAGGCCAGCTCGCCCCACCCGACCCGTTCTCCATGGCGATAACGCCTCTCCTCTACCCCCCCGGCCCACACCAGCTCCTTCCTGGCCATTCCAGCAGCAACCCGGTATCCCCCCCCCACCCCCCCAGGCTAGGACCCCTCCTAGCCGCAACGCACCCTCCATGGTACTTCCGTGAGTCAGCTGACTTCTGCTGACCCCGGCAGCTCCCACCAAAACCCATCCCCTCCCGGCATGGGGTCATCCCCCTCTTGCCACACCTCCTTGGCACCGCTTCAGCGCGGGAAAGAAAAACAGTAGAGGCCACGCCCCCACCGCCAGCTCCGCCCCCCCTGCCCCGCGGTGCAGGAAACCAGAGGAAATCCCGCGCTTTCACACTGCCACACCCCACCCTTCTGGCGCAGCTCCCCAAAATCCACTTTCACCCCAACTCCCAGCCCCGTACAGAAGAGAACATATAAAATACAGACCCCCAACATTCCCCACATACCCCACACCCATATCCAACAGACAGACCCACCCAGAAACAGAGCAAAAAGAAAACCAGCATAAAAAACACACATGTCAAAGTTAAAGAACAGCAACAGCGAAAACAGCAACGGCCATAATGTGTCCCCAGGCCCTAGTTCGAGTCCAGCTTCTCCGCCTGTACAAAGGCCCACGCCTCCTCCGGGGACTCGAAGTAGTGGTGCCGGTCCTTGTATGTCACCCACAGGCACGCAGGCTGCAGCATTCCAAATCTGACCTGCTTGGCATGCAGTACCGCCTTTGTCCGGTTGAACCCGGCCCGCCGCTTAGCCACCTCCGCACTCCAGTCCTGGTAGATTCTCACTACCGAATTCTCCCACTTGCTGCTCCTCTCTTTCTTGGCCCAGCGCAGCACACACTCCCGGTCGCTGAATCGATGGAACCGCACCAGCACCGCCCGCGGGGGTTCATTTGCCTTAGGCCTCCTGGCCAGCACACTGTGAGCTCCCTCAAGCTCCAGGGGCAAATGGAAGGACCTCGCCCCCATCAATGAGCTCAACATCGTGGTCACATACGCCGGGAGATCCAACCCCTCCAGCCCCTCCGCCAGGCCCAGGATCCTCAAATTCTTTCACCTCGTGCGAACGTCCAGCTCCTCCAAGCGGTCTTGCCACTTTTTGTGAAGTGCCTCGTGCAACTCCACTTTCCCCACGAGGACCACGGCCTCCTCCTCCCGCTCAGCGGCCTGCTGCTGCAATTCCCGAATGGATGCCTCCTGGGCCGCCTGGGTCCCAAGCAGCTTGTTGGTAGTCGCATTCAGGGAGTCCAGCAGCTCAGCCTTCCGCTCCGCAAAACAGCGCAGAAGAGAGGCTTGCTGCTCCTGTGCCCACTTCCACCAGTCCTCGGGTGTTCCGCCGGCCGCCATTTTGTCCTTCTTCCCCCGCTTTTCTTGGGGAGCTGCTGCAGCTTTTTCCTTTGCCCCACTCCGGGTGAGCACCATAAATTATGGGGAATGCTCCTCTATAGACACCTTCCACCACCGGGATTCGTCGAGACAGCGCCGTTTGGGACCCTCAAATCGGCCCAAAAGTCCTTAAGTAGCGGGAGCTGCCGAACGTGCGGCTTAGCTCCGCATAGCCGCAACCGGATGTCCTAAATAAATATTTTAATTCTCCTTTTTCACATTTTCATCAAAATTTACAACAGATAATCAATAGCATAACCAATACAATGACAATCCCCTCATCCCACCCACCCTCAAACAGCTCCCAACATTTGGAATACAAAACACCAATGAAAAAGAATCATCGATAACTTGCACATTCCAAATCCTCCCCCCCCCCTCCCACCCCCAATGTTCGATGTCACCAATTCATGAAAATGCATGATGAATAAGACCATATCCCCCCCCCCCCCCCCCCCCCCAACTCAAACTTTAATTTCTCGAGCGTTAAAAACTCCAGCAGGTCCCCCGCCACGCCAAGGCACAGGGCGGAGAAGCCGACCTCCATACCAACAGAATCTGCCTTCGGGCAATTAGGGCAGCACGGTAGCATAGTGCTTAGCATAATTACTTCACAGCTCCAGGGTCCCAGGTTCGATTCCCGGCTTGGGTCACTGTCTGTGCAGAGTCTGCATGTTCTCCCCATGTGTGCGTGTGTTTCCTCCGGGTGCTTTGGTTTCCTCCCACAGTCCAAAAATGTGCAGATTAGGTGGATTGGCCATGATAAATTGCCCTTAGTGTCCAAAAATTGTCCTTAATGTTGGGTGGGGTTATTGGGTTATGGGGATAGGGTGGCGGTGTGGCTTGGGTAGGGTGCTCTTTCCAAGAGCCAGTGCAAACTCGATGGGCTGAATGGCCTCCTTCTGCACTGTAAATTCTATGATTAGAGAGGCGAAGGCCAAGACATCTGCCTCCACAGCCGCTTCCAACCCCGACCGATCTGTCACCCCGACTATGGCTTCTGGTTAGAGTCTCACGTGCACCACCAAAGACCTCCCTCCAATACCCCTCCAGTTTTGGACAGGACCAAAACATATGAACATGATTAGTGCCCCCCCCATTCCCCCCCCCCCCCCCCCACACCGTTCACAAACATCCTCCACCCCATCAAAAAGTCAGCTCATCCTCGCCCTCGTGAGGTGCGCCCTATACACCACTTTCAACTGTATCAGCCTCAACCTTGCGCACAAAGCTGACACATTCACCCTCCAGGGCACCTCACAACATGACCCCTCCTCAATATCCTCTCCCCAACTCTTTCTCTCACTTCTCATTAATCCTTTCTAGTGATACCTTATCTTCCCGCAGAATCACCCCCATAAATCGCCGACACCATCCCTTTCTCCATTCCCCCTGTCGTCAATATCTTTCCCATCAATGTGGGAGTGGGCGCCATCGGAAAGCTTTGTGCCTCCTTCCTTGCAAAATATCAGACCTGTATATACCTAAACATCTCCCCTGACCCAACCCATATTTCTCCTCCAGCTCCTTCAACTTCGCAAACCGGCCTCCCAGAAACATCCTTTAATACTCTAACTCTCCTCTCCTCTCCTCCCATCTCCAAAAATTCCTATCCCACCTTCCTGGCTCGAATCTATGATTAGCTCGAATCGGCATTTCCCTTCACCGCACCCACAACCTAAAGTGCTGACGCAACTGCCTCCAGATCTTCAGCGCGCCGCTACCACCAGCAGCCATTTATATTAAGACCCTATCAGGCCCTCTGGAGTGGTCATTCTTTAGTTCTAGTAGTTTTATCAATACTCTTTCCCCGGCGATTGTAATTGTTTTTAAATTCCTCCCACTTTTCACCTCTTGATTTGCTAATATTTATGGGATGTAAGTTGCGTTGTCCACTGTGAAGAGAGACAAAAAAATGCATCTTCCAGATCCTCTTTTCCCCATCATTAAATCTCCAGACTCAATCAGTGGAGGACCAATAATCATTTTAGTCACACTTTTCCTTTTAAGTGCCCACAGAAACTCTTACTATCTGTTTTTATGTTTCTAGCTAGCTTTCTCGCATACTATAAAATCTCCTTCCTTATTTTTCTTTCGGCATTCCTTGCTGGTTTTGAAATTCTATCCTGTCATCTGACTTGCCATTAAACTTCACAGCATTCTGCCCTTTTTCTTTCAATTTGATCCCATCTTTAACTTCTTGGGTTAGCTATAAATGATGCATCTTTCTCCTCAAATCTTTGCTTCTTTGCTTCTCGCTGGAATGTATCGGTGCTGGGTGAAATATCTCCTCAATAGTTTGCCACTGCAAGTTTACTGACCCTAACCCTTTACCTAATTTCCCAGTTCATTGTAGTTAACTCTGCCTTAGAATAATTTCCTACAGTGTGGAAGGAGGCCGTTCAGCCCATCGAGTCTGAAAGAGGAGAGGTGGTGACGTAGTGATATTGTTGCTGGACTAGTAATCCAGAGATGCAGGATAATAATCTGGTGACCTGGGTTCGAATCCCACCATGGCAGGTGGTGGAATTTAAACTCAATAAAATGTCTGGACTTAAAAGTCTAATGATGATCATGGAACCATTGTTGATTTGTTGTAAAAATGCATCTGGTCCACTAATGTCCTTTAGGGAAGGAAATCTGGCTTACATGTGACTCCAGACCAGATTCTGAAATGCCCTAGCAAGCCACTCCATTGTATTCAACCGCTACGAAAACACAAAGGAATGAAACTGGACAGACCAACCTGCATCGAACCAGGCACCAGAAACGACAACGGCAAACCCAGCAGTGTGTGCCAAACAGCAAAAGAAGCAAGTAATAGACAGAGCTAAGTGATTCCTCAATGAACGCATCAGATCTAAGCTCTGTAGTCCTGCCACATCCAACTGTGAATGGTGGTGGACAATTAAACAACTCACTGGAGGAGGAGGCTACATAAATATCCCCATCCTCAATGATTGAGGAACCCAGCATATCAGTGCAAAAGACGAGGCTGAGGCATTCGCAACAATCTTCAGCCAGAAGTGCCGAGTCTGGACCTCCGGAGGTCCCCAGCATCAGATGTCAGTCTTCAGCCAATACTCTACTTGATATCCACGTGATATCAAGAAAATGGCTGATGGCACTGCATACTGCAAAGGCTGTGGGCCCTGACAATATTCCTGCAATAGTATTGACAACAGTATACCATCATATGTGCCCTGTGGACTACTTGTGCTCCAGAACTTGCCACACCCGAGCCAAGCTGTTCAGTTATAGCTACAACACTGGCATCTACCCGGCAATGTGAAAAATTGCCCAGGTGTGTTCATTCTACAAGAAGCAGGACAAATCCAACCCAACCAGTTACTGCCCTATCAGTCGACTCTCCAACATCAACAAAGTGATGGAAGGAGTCAGCAACAGTGCTATCAAGCGGCACTAACTCAGCAATAACCTGCTCACAGATGCTTAGTTTGGGTTCCGCCAAGGGTCACTCAGCTCCTGGCCTCATTATAGCCTTGCTTCATACATGAACAAAAGCACTGGATGCCAGAGGTGAGGTGAGTGACTGCCCTGACATCAAGGTAGCATTTGATCGATATGACATCAAAGAGCCCTAGATAAACTGGAGTCAATGAGAATCAGGGGGAAAACTCGCTGCTGGTTGGAATCATTACCTGGCACAAAGGATGGTGGTTGGAGGTCAATCGTCTCGACTTCACAACATCACTGCAGGAATTCCTCAAGGTAATGTCCTAGGTCCACCATCTTCAGCTGCCTCCTCTTTTTAAAAAAAATGTTATTATTAAGGCATTTCAACATATACATTCTGTACATATATACATCAAACCCAACCAAAACCAAAAAGAACAAACAAGCAATCACATAACAAATAAATAACCACACCCCCGGGCCTCACTCTCTCTAGCATTACTGTCTACCACTCGACCTCCTTTTTTTTTAACCCCAAAGTCGGTCCCACAAAATTATGAGGGGCATAGACAGAGTGGATAGTCAAGAGACTTTTTCCCAGGGTAGAGGGGTCAATTACTAGGAGGCATAGGTTTAAGGTGCGAGTGGCAAGGTTTAGAGGAGATGTAAGAGGCAAGTTTTTTTTTTAGACAGAGGGTAATGGGTGCCTGGAACTCGCTGCCGGAGGAGGTGGTGGAAGCAGGGACGATAGTGACATTCAAGGGGCATCTTGACAAATACATGAATAGGATAGGAATAGAGGGAACAACATCATCTTCACGGACTACACCCACCCCGCCAACAACAACGAGATCATGTGCCACATCTTAAAGTCCCCCTTCATCTGCTCCACCAGCCGGGCCAAATTCTATTCTGCAGCTGCTCCCATCACCCCCCCCCCCAACTACCTTAAATGGCAGCTCGCCCAACCTCCTCTCCTGCCCCCTCACCTGGATCAGGAAGACCTTGCTCTTCCAGATCTTTAACTTATACCCGGAGAACTGGCCGAATGCCACCAATATGTCCATGATACCTCCACTACTTTACAATGGGTTTGATATGTAAAGCAACATGCCATCCACATAGAGAGAGACCCTGTGCTCCACCCCCACCCGCACTATCCCATTCCAACCCCTTAATGCTCTAAGCGATCGCCGAGTACCCCAAGTCGACGACCCCGCCAGTAGCGTCTTGCCCATCAGTAACAAACCAATTCGGGAGTACAACCTGAGAAGTACGAGAACTCCTTCACCCTCTCCTCCCAACCTCGACTTGTCCACCCCCACTCATGTGCTCCAAGAACCCCTTCCACTCCTCTGTCACTGCCGACGCCCTCCTCGAGCTCGACCGGACCAAGCCTGGATCAACGACAGTGTTAAAGCCCCTCCCCATAATCAATCGGTGCAAGTCCAGGTCTGGGATCTCCCTAGCACTCGCTTCATAAACTCTACATCGGTCCCAATTTGGAGCATAACATTTACCAGGACCACTGGCATTCCCTCCAGCTTCCCACTCATCATCACAATCCTTCTCCCCCGAATCTGCAACTATAGTCCCCACCTCAAACGCCTCCCATTTATTCACCAGCATTGTCACCCCCTGCGTCTTCCAGTCTAATCCCGACTGGAACACTTGCCGTCCCCACCCTTTCCTTAACCTTGTCTGATCCCTGATCTTTCAAGTGTGTTTCTTGTAAAAAGACCTTGTCCTCTTTCAAATTCCTCAGGTGCGTGAAAACACGCGACCGCTTTAACTGGCTCATTCAGCCCCCTCTCATTCCATGTGACCAGCCTGGTCGGAGGCCACCCACCCTTGCTAATCAGCTGTACCTCTTCTTAGTCCAGCCTCGGGCCCATGCCACGCGACCCTCCAGGCCCACCCTCAGATGTCCACCGTTGCCACTCCCTCCCATGCTACGCCACAGCAACAACACCTTTGTCAGCAGCCCCCCTTCACCTGAACAAAAGATTGTTTTTTTAAAGAATAAAGGGTTATGGTGTTCAGGCGGGAAAGTGGAGCTGAGTCCACAAAAGATCAGCCATGATCTCATTGAATGGCAGAGCAGGCTCGAAGGGCCAGATGGCCTACTCTGCTCCTAGTGCTTATGTTCTTATGTTCTGCTGTTATGGTTCCACCAGGGCAACAATCAAGCCGGCCACGACTTCTCAAGATGCATTTCTGGTGCTATGATTACTCTGGGAAAAGTCCACACCTATGAGGGTTTCTCACATAGTGGTCATGCTGTGCCTTGCATGGCACGACAAAGCAGTAAAGAGAGGCGTTGGAGAGACATGATGGACATGAATACTTGCTGTCATTGTAGGAGGACAAGGAAGAAGAAGAGTGACAGCAGCAGACAGACATCCATGGCAGAGACGCAAGGAGCACCCTCATCCGTGCTAGGTTTTCATAAAAAGGGCTGTCTGCCGTTGCTGGTTAATGTCAGGTCTATCTCAAAATGATCCCCTCACCCAGCACTTCCTAACCTATTGCCTTCCACAGTCATACTTCATTCCTGGCCTAATCTGCATATAGGGTGTTTATGAGCAGGCCTTTTAAGTTATCCTACAAGCGAGACAGGGTACTTGAATTCGGTAGCATGTCATTGCTAAAGTATAGCATCTGAACATTTTAGCAATCAATGAAAAAACACCCACATGTGGCCCTTGGTGAAATGACTATAACCTTTTTGCAGTGGAATTCTCTGTTCCTCAGACTGTGTTGACACCAGGGCAGGATTCGTGGACTTCCACGACAACAAAACTGGCACTGCGCCTGGATCGACAGTGACCGTTAAGGAGCTAACACTGGCACGCCTTGGAACACAATTGATTCCAATGAGAAATGGTGCCGGATTCGTGATTGACACTCGAGGCTGACGAGCTGCAGCTGCATAGATACACTTCACTTCCCAAACACACCGTCCCAGCCAACAAGGGGACAGCGAGGAGTACGACACCAAGGTTCATGGATGCCGAGCTTGAGACGCTGCTGAATGAGGAGAGGCGGGTGATCCTGTTCCCTGGCCCAGGAAAGAGGCTGCCAGCTGCTGCCGTTCGCCAGCCTGGGCGCAGGTGGCAGAGGCTGTCAGCGTCACAAGCAACACCGTCCGGACCAGCAAGACCTCCTCCGGATCAGTATGTAGCACTGTGCCCCGGCACTAACCCCTGTTCCACACACCTGTAACCCTATCCCCCGGCTCCTGGGACACTATCTGGTGCGCACCACACAAATATTCCAGTAAAGCAGGTGGAGGTAGGAACTCCCGAGGTAGCGGACGGTCAGAAGGCGGGCTGATCCCAGGAACTAGCTGATGTCTAGATGGGTTTCGGGCACGTACAGTTCCAATGATCGTGGAGATGCAGTCGATGAGCATCCAGAACTTGCAGGTGCAGGTTGAGGAATCCAACCGTGTGTAGGTGCAGGAGGTGGTGCCGGCAATGTGTGTCACCAAGGCCAACACCGTACGGGTGGTGTCCACGATGGAGGCCGGGGGGCTGGGGATTTTGGCTATGTGTCAGCATGCTTTTCCAGGTGCACCATAGAATGTATCGTATCTGGCTGCATCACAGTCTGGTATGGCAACTGCTCAGCCCAAGACCGGAAGAAACTACAGAGATTCGTAAACACAGCCCAGTCCATCACCAAACCGTCTCTCATCCATTGATTCTGTCTACACCTCCCGCTGCCTGGGGAAAGTGGGCAGCTGAATCAAAGACCCTCCTACCCGGCTTACTCACTCTTCCAACTTCTTCCATCGGGCAGGAGATACAAAAGTCTGAGAACACGCACAAATGGATTCAAAAACAGCTTCTTCCCTGCTGTTACCAGACTTCTTGATTCACTTATGGACTGATTTGATCTATTCACACATTTTCACCCGAAGCTTGTGGGCGCGATTCTCTGCTCCCCACGCCAGGTGGGAGAATCGCGGAGGCCCATGTGACTCACGACATGCCCCCCCTGGCACCCCCCGTGATTCTCCCACCCCCCGCTCGGAAGAATCGCTGGTCGCCGTTTTTCACGACGATCGGCAATTCTCCGGCCCGGACGGGCCGAGCGGCCTCCCGTTCCCGACCGGTTCATGACGGCGGCAACCACACCTGGTCGCTGCCGTTGTGAACTTGGGCGCCAAATGCTAGTTTGAAGCTTGTGGGGGGCGGAGAGGGGAGTGAGCACCACGGCCGTGCTCAGGAGGGGACTGGCCCGTGATCGGTGCCCACCGATCGTCGGGCCGGCGTCTCAAAGCGACGCACTCTTTCCCCTCCGCCGCCCCGCAAGATCAAGCCACCACATCTTGCGGGGCAGCGGAGGGGAAGACGGAAACCGGGCATGCGCGGGTTGGAGCCAGCTGACGTCACTTAGGCGCCGCCGTCGCGTTATTCTCGGCGCGCGCCGCCTTGACGCAAGCGTCAAGGCCCGGTGGCCAAGAGTTACGGAGCGCTGCTCCTAGCCCCCCCCCCCCCCCCCCCCCCCCCGGGTGGGAGTGAATAAGGTGCGAGGAGCGGTCTCCGAGGCCGTCGTGAAACTCGGCCGAGTTCACGACGACCTTCCTGATTTATCGCGGGAGCGGAGAATTCCGCCCTGTGTCTATACATTGTGTATTTTATGTTTGCCTATTATGTATTTTCTTTTCATGTATGGAATGATCTGATTGAGCTGCATGCAGAACAATACTTTTCATTGTACCTCGGTACATGTGAGAATAAACCAATCAAATCCATACATGTGACAATAAACCAATCAAATCCAATGTCCCAAGACCTGGGGCAATCTGTACAGGCGGCGGCTGAGGCCCAGGACAGGGCTGCCCTCTCACAGGCAGCCATGAGCTGGAGCCACCTGGACGTTGCAGCAGCGTTCCTGAGAATCGCCCAGTCACAGCGGGCCGTTGCTGAGAGCGTCGGCGGCATTGCCCTGGTGCTGTCGACGTGGCACAGAAGCAAAGGGAGGTAACTGTCAGAATATCCACTCATGTATATGATGAGATGCAGACAGGCAGTGATTGACACCCAGGATGACCAATGAACACACAACACAGAACAACCAATCACCAGACAGGACAGCACCACTATAAAGCCCACAGGGCATTAAGACTCCCGCTCTCTCGGGACCCAGTTACTGAGACAGTCAGAGTGCACAAGTTAGTGCGCACTACTGCCATGTGGTAGCTAGTAAGTCTGGTCGAGCCAGTAAGAGGTCATCAGTAGGATTAGCAGAGTGTCAACCCACAGCTGAACATGTACAGCAGTTCTTAGTTAAATAAAACATCTCCGGTGTCAGACGTTTGTTTCTAGCTTCCCTGCATCCAGTTGCAGTCAACGTCGAACCAACCTGCCTAACACATCCAGAGGGAGATGGCCCAATCACTGGCTGATGTGGCAGAGACCTAGAAGGTAGTGGCACAGTCGCAGCGTGGCGTGGCACAGTCCCAGACAGAGATGGTCCACTCTCTGTGCTCCATGGCCGGGAGCATGCAGACCCTGGTCGAGACGAGAGCGGGTCTCCAGGTCTGGCAGCACCAGGTGATGAGGGAGCCTCAGGCGATAGCTCTGCTCGCCCCCTCCTATGGAGTAGCCCGGTGGTCACCCCGGGCAAGGAGAAGGCGATAGGGCCCTTGTCGGTGACTCCCGCAGGGGTGGTACCAGAACGCCGCAGCACCCTTCCACACTCCTTTCACTGATGCATCTAGTGGGCAGAACAGGGCAGCACCATGGCACCTGCGACACCTGGGCAGTATCGAGGCCCAGTCTCCCCAGAAGACGCCCGACAGGGACCCAGGTCGCAGGGTGGGAAGAACAGCAGGCCGCCTCCACTCCTGCTGTACTGTCTGGGGATCCACCCAGACATAGCGTTAGGGCCCGTAAGCCCAGAAAGATAGACACCAGTTAAGTTGGCAGGGGTACAGGGCACAGTTTAGTGATATGGGCCAGGGCACGTATCTGTATATATGTTTTCTCATTAAACAGCTGTGCACAGTGTTACAACCTGCCTCAGTGCTCCGTCAGATGGTTGTGAGGGGTGGGCTGGCCACAGAGGGGGCACGGGGGGACGTTGGGGGTGGGCTTGGCTCTGGGTCCTCAGTTCAGCCGGAGCTTACCGCTCCGGTGTCCCACCCCCATTACGCCACCCGACATGTCCCCACCTCTGCCACCCCAGTGGCTTCGATGGGACCGTGTGATGGGATGGCCAGCTCGCATGCAGGGATCACCCAGGTGGATGGTTGGAAGTGCTGCCCTGGGCAGGAGTCCGACATTGTCAAACGATGTGAAGCAGCAGAGCTCATCGCAAGGCAGGTTGTCAAAATCCTCCATCTCACGGACTAGACCCAATGTGACTACCAACCCAGAGTCCGCACCCTGTGGTGTGGCATATATGTATCACGGGGGGAGTTTCAGGCCACGGGGGTGGGGGGTGTGATACGGTGTCCGTGGCACTGGCCAGTGTCCCCGCCCCCCCACTAGTTGGTGAAGGTGGCGGCGATAAGAGTGTCCCGTGCGCGATGGCCCTGGCGCTAACATTGTGTGGCCTCTGGTGCCTGCCTGGGCCCCATGTCCTGCCCATCCTCACCCTCCCCTGCATCCTCCTCGTTGGAGGCCTGATGTTCATCCTCCTCCTCCTCCAGCATGTCACCGCTCTATTGCGCGATGTTGTGGGTGACGCAGCAGGCCACCACCACGTGGGCAGCCCTCCAAGCCCCATATGGGAGTGCCCCTCCAGAGTGCTCCAGGCACCTGAACCGCATCTTCAGGATGCCAAAGTACCTCTGGATCATGCCCCTGGCCACTGCATGGGCATCGTTGTAGTGGGTGTCCGCATCGGTCTGTGGCCTCCAGATGGATGTCATCAGCCACGACCGCAGCGGATAACCCGTCACCCAGGAGCCAACACCTGAGCCGGGGATGCGCCTTGAAGAGGCCAGGAACCGTTGAGTGTGCCAGGATGAAAGCGTTGTGTGCACTGCCCGGGTATCAGGCACAGATGTGCATGATGCGCATCTGGTGGTCATATATCAGCTGCACTTTCATCAAGTGGAATCCCTTTTAGTTTATGTAGAGTGGCCTGGCATCTGCAGGTACACCCAGTACCAAAAGCATCTCGGCAATGGCGGCAATCCACTGCCCAGCACCCTGGTGGGCTCGTTTCACATTGCGCGAATGTCCGAGGTCTGTGAGATACCGGACAGGTCCCCACTCGCCGCCTGGAAGAACCCCGTGGTGTAAAAGTGCAGGGCGACCATCACCTTGACGGCCACCGGGAGTGGGTGACCTCCCCCATATACCCACGGTGTCAGGTGCGCCATGATCTGGCAGCTATGTCCCCCTGCTCAGCTGGAGTCTTTGATGGCATGTCCTGTCCGGCATGTCCTCGAAAGACAGGCGGTGCCGGTACATGCGAGACCTCATGCGGCGCCTCTTTGGCACCTCCTCCTCCTCCGCCTGTTGGGCAGCCGGCTCTCTATCCTCACTGGCTGCCTCTTCCTCTGGGGCATGCTCCATTGTTGCAGCTTCCTCCTTTTCCAGCTCGTACAGCAGTGCATCCTGCGGCGATTAGGAGGCAGGCCACCATTGCTCGTTGTATCCCAATATCCATTATCTGCAGGGGGTGATAGGCTGACATGTTAGCATGGTGTATATCCCTATTCCCAACCAGGTCCAATGGGCTACACGCAGCCCCTGGTTGGACTCTGTCCCGCATGTCTTCCCCCTGTCCCCGTCGGTGCCCAGCACCATCGGGGTCTCTGTCTCTGGTGCCTGTCCATGCTGCCAGGAGTACCTTTGGCTGGCGTTGCCCTAGCCAATGGTACGTGCCGTGGCCCACGTCCGGCACCCTCCGGCCGGCGGGTGGTGGCCAGTTTGGGGGGTGGGTGGTATGGCTGTGGGTGGGGTGGGAGAGTGGAGGCTGGGGTGAGGGGGTGGGAGCATCCATATGGCCAGTGTCACTCTGCAGAACCAGGGTAGGTGGTCAGTGGGGTGCGCACCCCCACCACCACAGCCCAGCCAGTGTCAGGACTGGCAGCCCACCATTGCATCTCTCCATGTCCTACATTCTCTCTCACCCTCACCAGCCACAGCACCTGTTTGTCAATTTTTAAAAGCACAATTGAACCTCCCCTTCAGGAATTCCCCTCAGTGGCGGCGGAGAATCGTGGTGGTCCTGGAGTACAACGGGTCAGGCCCTCTAAAAATATGCCAATGATGTTTACTGTATGTGCGTAGTTGAATGCATTGACGCCACTGTCAAGGCACCGGAAAATTGAGATTTGCCGTGAAAACAGCAACCACTATTTTGGCGTCAAAACCGATTGTTCGTCCAATCATGTTTCCCGATTCCACGTCGGCCAACGGAGAATCCCTCCCTTGTTCTTTGATGTGCACTTCTCCCTTGTGCTCCCACTGTGGCTGAGGCCAATGTGGAGGCAGCCTGTTCCTTTGCTGCTGTGCCAAAGGAGATGCCATGGCTACCATCATCTTGGTTGCCATTCCCATGAGGACTCTGCTGCATACTGCCTCATCTGCATGCATGCAGGGGTATCTTCACCCATGGGGACAGGTATCAGTAACTGTGTCTCTGGCAGAGTGGTCAGCGAGTCAACAATTGACTGTGGAGTGTCTTGAGGAGGAGCCCCAGCATTTGCCTGGCTCAGACCTTTCAGGTTACAACTGCACTTGGATGCTGTTTAGGAGTGAGAGACCTGCTAGCCTTTCTGTGCATGAGGGTGCCATCTCTGCAAGGTTATTTTCAAGGCTTCTGAGTTGCAACCACTCTGAACGCCATCTCACAGCTGCTGCATCCAATCGTTGGGCTGGTATATATATGTCCACGAGGCTGGTCACTCTTTCAATGGAGCTACTCATGTGTTCATTGGACTGAGATATGGTGAGACTCATGACATGGATGGACTCCTCCAATCTTCTGCCTAAGGATATGCACAGCCTCAGGGAACTCTTCCAGATGTCCATCCAGTTTCATTTGTCGCTCTACAAGCCCCTTTGTGACTGACTTCCAAGACTCAGAATATGTGGGACTTGAGCATGGTTGATACTATCCTTTGCTTCCTGATGTGGACTTCTGCTGGATCCATTACATGTTCACATGTGCTGTGCTAATCCTGTGATAACCTTTCCATATATGGTTATGTCCCACAAAGCTACCTACATTCGCGTTCGTGGATGATATATTAAATCATGTAATGCTGCATTGTCTGTTATCCTAGGAGCCATTGCTTTTTTTCCGGCATATTTCCTGTGGTGTAAAAGAAATTACAAATGATTGCATGTGGCATCTCTGCATCCCTTCCACTTCACGGATCCTTATTGGTCACAATTTTAAAATTCTACACGCAAAAACAAATGTGCCTATCATGTGTCAGTTTTCTTTTTTTTTTAAATAATTTTTATTGAAATTTTTGCAAAATAGAATACAAAATATAAACATCTTAGCTCTATTAACATACAACCGCGGTAACACCCCATGAACAATACCCCCCAGCTTCAATAGCAACTTCAAACAAAAAGAAAAAACAACAACAAAGAAAGAAAAAGAAGGAAAAAAGAAAAAAAAACAAACAAGAGGGAGATAGCACCCTCCACCAAACCATGTGCACAGTTCTCCCTCCCCCCAATCCTTACCCCCCCACCCCTCCCCCGGCTGCTGCTGCTGTCGGCCTATTTCCCTACCGTTCCGCCAGGAAGTCCAGAAAAGGCTGCCACCGCCTGAAAAACCCTTGTACTGATCCCATCAGGGCAAATTTCACCCTCTCCAATTTGATGAACCCCGCCATATCCGAGATCCAGGTCTCCACGCTTGGGGGCCTCGCATCCTTCCATTGGAGCAAGATCCTCCACCGGGCTACTAGGGACGCAAAGGCCAGGACCCCGGCCTCTATCGCCTCCTGCACTCCCGGCTCCACTGCCACCCCAAAAATTGCGAGTCCCCAGCCTGGCTCGACCCTGGACCCCACCACCCTCGACACCGTCTTTGCTACCCCCTTCCAAAACTCCCCCAACGCTGGGCACGCCCAAAACATATGGGCGTGGTTCGCTGGGCTCCCCGAGCACACCTGTCCTCGCCCCCGAAGAACCTAGTCATCCTTGTCCCCGTCATGTGGCCCTATGCAGCACCTTGAACTGTATGAGGCTATGCCTCGCACAGGAAGAGGAGGAATTCACTCTCTCCAGGGCATCCGCCCATGTCCCCTCCTCAATCTCCTCACCCAGCTCCTCTTCCCATTTACCCTTCAGTTCCTCCACCGAGGCCTCGTCTACCTCCTGCATTACCTGGTATATGTCCGAAATCCTCCCTCCTCCAACCCACACCCCCGAGAGCACCTTATCCCGCACCCCCAATGGGGGCAGCAAGGGGAACCCCTCCACCTGCTGCCTGGCAAACGCCCTCACCTGGATGTACCTAAACATGCTCCCCGGGGGGAGCCCAAACTTCCCCTCTAACTCCCCCAAGCTCGCGAATCTCCCCTCCACAAACAGGTCCCTCAACCTCCTACCCTGCCTGTGCCAGCCCCGGAATCCGCCATCAATGCTCCCTGGGACGAACCGATGGTTCCCCGTATCGGGGCCTCCATCGAGCCCCCCATTTCTCCTCTGTGCCGTCTCCATTGCCCCCAAATTTTGAGGGTAGCCGCCACCACCGGACTCGTGGTATACCTCGTTGGAGGGAGCGGCAACGGCGCCGTTACCAGCGCCTCCAGGCTCGTGCCCACACATGACGCCGCCTCTATCCTCTTCCATGCTGCCCCTTCCTTGTCCATTACCCACTTACGCACCATCGCTGTGTTGGCTGCCCAGTAGTACCCACAGAGGTTGGGCAACGCCAGCCCCCCCCTATCCCTGCCTCGTTCCAGGAACACTCTTCGAACCCTTGGAGTCCCATGCGCCCACACAAATCCCGTAATACTGCTGTTGACCCTCCTGAAAAAGGCCTTTGGGATAAAGATGGGGAGGCACTGGAACAAGAACAAGAACCTCGGGAGCACCGTCATCTTGACGGACTGCACCCTCCCCGCCAGTGACAGCGGTAACATATCCCACCTCTTAAACTCCTCCTCCATCTGCTCCACCAACCTTGTGAGGTTGAGCTTGTGCAGGGCCCCCCAACTCCCAGCCACCTGGACCCCTAGGTACCTGAAGCTCTTCCCTGCCTGCTTCAGTGGGAGCCTACCAATCCCCTCCTCTTGATCCCCCGGGTGCACCACAAACACCTCGCTCTTGCCCAGGTTCAACTTATACCCCGAGAAACCCCCGAATTCCCCAAGGATCCTCATCACCTCCGGCATCCCCCCCACCGGGTCCGCCACATATAGCAGCAGGTCGTCCGTGTACAGTGACACTCGATGCTCCTCCCCCCCCCCCCCCCCCCCCCCGCACCATGCCCCTCCAGCTCCTTGACTCCCTCAATGCCATGGCCAGGGGCTCAATTGCCAACGCGAAGAGCAAGGGGGACAGGGGGCACCCCTGTCTCGTCCCCCGATGCAGCCGAAGGTACTCCGACCTCCTCCTATTCGTGGCTACACTGCCATCGGGCCTCGTAGAGCAGCCTCACCCACCGAATAAACCCCACCCCAAACCCGAACCTCTCCAGCACCTCCCACAAGTACTCCCACTCCACCCTATCGAAGGCCTTCTCCGCGTCCAACGCCACCACTATCTCCGCCTCCCCTTCCACCGGCCGGCATCATAATGACATTGAGGAGTCTTCGCACATTGTGTTCAGCTGCCTTCCCTTCACAAACGCCGTCTGGTCCTCATGTATGACCCCCGGCACACAATCCTCTATTCTAGTGGCCAGGATTTTTGCCAGCAGCTTAGCGTCGGCGTTCAGCAGCGAAATCAGCCTATATGATCCACACTGCAGAGGGTCCTTGTCCCACTTCTGGCTCAAGGAAATCAGCGCCCGTGACATATTTGGTGGCAAAGCCCCCCCCCTCCCTTGCCTCGTTAAAGGTCCGGACCAACAGGGGGCCCAGCAGGTCCAAATACTTTATATAGAATTCAGCCGGAAACCCGTCCGGCCCTTGCGCCTTCCCCGACTGCATGCTCCCTATCCCTTTGACCAACCTCCTCCAACTCGATCGGCGCCCCTAGTCCCTCCACCTGCTCCCCTTCCACCCTCGGGAAACGCACCTGTCCAGGAAGCGCCCCATTCCAACCCTCCTCCACCGGGGGCTCAGACCGGTACAGTTCCCCATAAAGTCCCTGAAGACCCCATTGACCTCTACCCCCCTCCGCACCACCTTCCCGGCTCTATCCCTCACTCCCCCAATCTCCTGGCCGCGTCTCGCTTCCGGAGCTGGTGCGCCAGCATCCTGCTTCGCCTTCCTCCCCGTACTCATACAACACCGCCCCCCTGTGCTTTCCTCCACTCGGCTTCCGCCTTTCTAGTTCGTCAGTAGTCAAATCTGGCCTGAAGGCTACGCCTCTCCCCCAGCATCCCTCCTCTGGGCCTCCGCATACCTCCTATCCACCTGCACCATCTCCCCTATCAGTCCTTTTCCCTTTCCCTCTGCTCCCCCCTCTCCCTATGGGTTCGGATGGAGATCAATTCCCCCTCATCACCGCCTTCAATGCCTCCCAGACCGTCCCCACTCGGACCTCCCCGTTATCATTAGCCTCGAGGTATCTCTCGATGCACCCCCGAACCCTCCCCGGCCACCTCCTCCTCTGCCAGCAGCCCCACCTCCATGCGCCAGAGCGACGTTGGTCCCTCTCTTCTCCCCAGCCCGAGGTCCATCCAGTGCGGGGCATGATCCGAATAGCATGGCGGAGTATTCCACTTCCTCCACCCTCGACACCAGCCCCCTGATCAGGACAAAAAAAGTCAATCCTCGAGTAGGCCTTATGTACATGGGAGAAAAACGAGTATTCCCTGGCCCTTGGCCTCGCAAGCCTCCAAAGGTCCACCCCCCCCATCTGGTCCATAAATCCCCTCAGCACCTTAGCCGCCGCCGACCTCCTACCCGTCCGGAACTTGGATCGATCCAGTGGGGGATCCAGCACTGTGTTAAAGTCTCCCCCCATGATCAGGCCCCCCACCTCCAGGTCTGGAATGCGGCCCAGCATACGCCGCATGAACCCCCGCGTCGTCCCAATTTGGGGCATAAACATTCACCAACACTACCCGCTCCCCCTGCAGCTTGCCACTCACCATCACGTACCTCCCGCCACTGTCAGCCACCACCTTCAATGCCTCAAACGACACCTTCTTCCCCACCAGGATCGCCACCCCCCCTTCCTCTTCTCGTCCAGCCCTGAGTGGAATACCTGGCCCACCCACCCCTTTCTCAGCCGGACCTGTCCACCACTCTCAGGTGTGTCTCCTGGAGCATGGCCACATCCGCCTTCAGTCCCTTCAGGTGCACAACTACTCGGGCCCTTTTGACCGGCCCATTCAGCCCCCTCACATTCCAGGTTATCAGCCGGATCCGAGGGCTCCCTGCCCCCTTCCCCTGCCGGTTAGGCCATACCCCCTCCCTTGCCCACACCCGGCCAGCGTCCCACGCTCTGCCAGTTTCCCACGGCGGCACCTCCCCCCGTCCGCACCCCCTGAGTCCTCCAGCTCCTTCCTGCCCATTTCAGCAGCAACCCGGTAACCCCCCCCCCCCCCCCCAGGCTAGGACCCCTCCTAGCCGCGCCTCCTCCTCTACAACACTCCCGTGAGCCAGCTATCTTCTGCTGACCCCCGGCGGCTTCCCGCCCTACTTTTGGCTCCTCCCAACGTGGGCCTGCCCCTCCTCCAAAGTGCCCATCAACCAGTCCGCCCTCCCCCGCTCCTGCGCGGGAAAAGGAAACCCGCCCCCTCCCTCTCCTAGCACGGGACCCCGCAGAAAGCCCGCGCTTTCGCCCTGCCGGGCCCCGCCTCCTCCAGGGCCACTCCCATTGTCAGTCCCCCCCACCAGCTCCCCAAACACCCCGTTTACCCCTCAGTCCAAACCTGTCCACCCAACTCCTGCTAGAAAACCCTTAAAGAAACACCCGTACGGCCTCACCCCACCCACCCTACGGCCACCCCACCTCATACCCTAAACCCTGCAAATACACATACAGTATAAATAAATACAGTATTCTGCAGCATCCCCCCCCCGGGGACCCTCAGTTTGTGTCCAGTTTCTCGGCTTGCACGAAGGCCCACGCCTCCTCCGGGACTCAAAATAGTGGTGCCGATCCTTGTAGGTGACCCACAGACGCGCCGGCTTGCAGCATTCCAAATTCACCTTCCGACTGTGGAACACCGCCTTCGTTCCGTTAAAACCCGTCCCTCCGCCTCGCCATCTCCGCACTCCAGTCCTGGAAGATCCGCACCTCCGTGTTCTCCCATTTGCTGCTCCTCTCCTTCTTGCCCACCGGAGCACACACTCACGATGCACGAACCGGTGGAACCTCACCACACCGCCCGCGGCGGCTCGTTTGGCTGGGCCTCCTAGCCAGAAATTCTGTGTGCCTCCTCCAACTCCAGGGCCCCTGGAAGGCCCCAGCCCATCAACGTGTTCAGCATCATCACCCACAAGGGCCGCTAGGTTCCGACCCCTCCAGCCCCTCCGTGAGGCCCAGGATCCGTAAATTCCTCCTCCTCGACCGTTGTCCAACTCCTCGAACCGCTCCTGCCATTTGTTATGGAGCGCCTCGTGCAACCTCCACCTTCCCCACCACGGCCCGCGCCCTCGTCCTCCCTCTCGGCGGCTTGCTGCTGAGCTCCCGGATCGCAGGCCCCCTGGGCCTTGTCTGGTCTCCATCAGTTCCCTGTTGGTTACCTTGATGGACTCCAGCAGCTCCACTTTCATCTCCTGGAAGCAGCGCAGCAGAGTCGTCTCGACCCACTTCTTCAACTCTTCAAACTTTCGCCGGCCGCCATTTTGTCCTTCGGGTCCCGATTTTTCCCGGGTCTTTTCTCCTTCGATTCTCTCCCTGCCCCGCTCCTGGTCTCCACCATGGGACCTCTAGGGCAACTCCTGGCCTCTTCCCACGTCGGTATTTTCGCCTCACAAGCTCCGTTGGGGGCCTTAAAAAAGCCCCAAAGTCCGTTTTTTCCGGGAGCCTCTGAACGGCAGCTCAGCTGTTCATTGCCGCTACCGGAAGTCCATGTGTCATTTTCATGCACAAGACATTGACACTTTTTCAATTTAACCTCCATCTCCCGCTCAGCAAGTTTCCCCTGTTGATGATCGTGCAATTGACAAGACCTCCTCCTCCCATTAGCATCAGTCCAACTATGTGGACTATTCCACTCTTACTGCATCCCCTCTGCTAGCTATTTTGCACTTTTCCTACAAGCTGAATGGGAGCAATTTCAATAATGATTAGGAGCTGATATGACATCATGCCACAGGACACTTCATACACTTGCTGTCTTTCTGCCATCTTGCATATTTGGTTATGTTGTACCAGCATCTTTGTGCACTGCATAGCACAGGCCACACAAGATGCATTATTGTTGGAACTTGAAATAGCTGCATGTTTGTAGAGTAGAGGGCAAAGAGCTCAAAAAAACCTCACCTCTATCACATGCAGATTTGATGCCACTCACTGTGCCAGACCTTAGAAGGTATTCAAGCGCTTGCAACCATTACATCTATGTCCTGACAACACTGAAGATGGAGAGGTCCTGTGCCACCTCCAGCCAAGCCTCAAAATGTTGGTTGCCTTCTCCTCCTCAGTGGAAAAAGCAGATATCTGCATGCCTTCACCGCCTCCCCACCATACCTCAAGGAAGGCATCAAGTGAATCATGGCACAGCCATTCAATGCTTGCTCTCCATTCTGTTCCTGAGCACTCCACTGAGTCAGCAGGTTTAATTTCTCTCTGGGCACGCAGCAGACTGGTGGACACACTTTTAAATACACCTTCTGAATTGATTGTCCTGTCTCCCAATCCACCACCATCCTTAATTAGTTGACAAATGGGAAGGCACCATTGTAATTGGCTGCCTCCCAAATCATTTGCCCCCCAGCTGCACATCTGACTCCTCTAAGATCAGGACCAATGGGCCCGACTCATGGAAACATCATATCCTTGAACGATTCTGCCACTGTGTGCAGTTTTGGTCTCCTTGCCTAGAGGACATACTTGTCTTGGAGGGAGTGCAACAAAAATTCACTGATTCTTGAGATGGGGCAATTGACGTATGAAGTGACTAAGCCTAAATTCCCTGGAGTTTAGAAGAATGAGTTTTAATCTAATTGAAATATATAAATTTCTTAAGGGGCTTGAAAGGGGAGATGTTTGATATGTTTCCCCAGGCTGGTCTGAGATAAGGAGAAATTTCTTAATTCAAAAGGTTGTGAATCTTTGGAATTCCCTTCCCATAGAGCTGTGGATGGTCAGATGACATTCATTATTGAGGACATAGATGTTTGGCAGTAAGGGAATCGAGGGATATGGGCATAGTACAGGAAGGTGCCAATGAGGTAGAAAATCAGCCATGATCTTGTTGAATGATGGAGTAGGTTTGAAGGACAAATGGTTAATTTAAGTTCCTGTTTCTTATCTTCTTATGTTCATAACATTATGGCCTGGAAATACCAACAGTGGTAATGGAACTTGCCATTTCCCAGATTTTCAGGGCCAGAAATTCTCATGAATCTATTCAGGCAGCCCTGCTTCTACAATATTGATATTGAAGGATATCCTTCAATGTCGCAAACATGACATCCCACTAAAGAGAATAGTAAAGACTAGAACATTTTGTCAGGATTATTATTTACTAAATAAGTTTTCCAACACTAAAAATGCTGATTTATTGGCATATTCAGTTTGTTGATTATTGTTTGGGTAGACGGTGTGGTCCAGTAAGCAAATGATAATTGGAAGAAAACGCATTGAATGTCAAGCAGTCTGAGGGTGAACAGACAGCTGCCAACAAAATTATTTTTAGCGCCTAGTGTTTAATGACCTTGTGATTTAAGCAGATCTAGTTCTGTATTAGGTCGGCTCTGTGTAGTTGCCAAAAGCAGTATCAAAATCCATATAAGCTAGGTGTGGATGTGAACTATAATATTCATATATTTCATGTACATTAAGTATCGCTGTGAACCAAAAATCAATGCGCAATATAACACCTATTGTTCAAAGGGCATTCACAGCATTCTGTTAAAGGCACCACATTAACAATATAAAGTGTTGGTCATGGGTGTAATGACTGAACTCTATAAATCGCAGTCGCCGTCTTGCTTTATAAGAAAAGAAAATGGCAAAGTAACCTGGTTTGATCAAACTAAAGGACCTTAATAATTGAATTCTGTTTCTCTAGTAATACTCAAGATAGAACACATTTCTATATCTTCTGTGCTGACGTTTCAGCTGCGATTACAGCCTTCCAGCTATATTTTCAGAGTTTACAAGATTACTGATGCAAGCTTTGAATATTTCTAATATTCAAATAAAAATACAAACTTGAGTTTTTAAAGCAGTTTTTCCTCCTCCTCTCCCAAAGGTGCTGTTTTTTTCCTGCATCTCTTTCCATGATTTGGCCATGTCACATTAAGTGCCAGCAGCTAATTAGACTATGGAATATGTTCGATGCGAACATTTATTTTAAAATAAATTTGAGTGCCCAATTCAGTTTTTTCCAATTAAGGGGCAATTTAGCATGGCCCAATTCACCCAGTCTGCACATCGGTTTGGGTCGTGGGGATGAAACCCACGCAAACATGGGGAGAATGTGCAAACTCCACATGGACCCGGGGATCGAACCTGGGACTCGTCGCCATGAGGCAGCAGTGCTAACCATTGCACCACTGTGCTGCCCTCTGCTCATCTAACATACACACTTCCATCAGAGATCATTGGGATCAGGAGTGAAAATGCACACAACTTTTCTCCTCCCTGATTCTGAAGTGCTGAGACCAGTTTAACATCACTGTAATAATCTTGGCTAAGATCAAGTAATAGGATAAACCAGCTCTAGAATCTGGTCCATTCAAAATTGGGGTCAACGTCACCAGCAATATCTTATACACTATGATTACAGCATGCTATCCCTCTTTGTTTCCTCTATCTCTCTGTAACTTTCAACACAGTTGATCATGTCATCTGAATCCATTGCCTCCTCTTCATGTTCTACTCGCCATGTCTTTGCAGTACTGTCAATCCAACATAGTCACTATGTTGTCTGCAATGAATTCTTGAAGTGACTTCTCCAGGGGCCTCGTTCATAGGTGTGACCTCAGTAGGCCTCTCTCGAGCTGCTGCCTCCTCTGGGATTGCTGCAGCAAGGAGAAATCTTTTTCAGTGCTGCTGCTCATATTGCTAATAGACTCCTTCAACTGACCATCAGCTGCACGTCATTCTGCAACAAACTCTGCAGTACATGTACATGACTGCCATGTTCTGTTAACAGCTTTTGTTTAAAAGCACAGCCTGTGAACTTTTTAAAAAAATTAATCATTTTCTTGGGCTGTAGGTGGTCTTGCATTTATTGCCTTGAGAAGGTGGTGGTGTGTCTTAGAGTCTACAGTACAGAGGGAGGCCATTTGACCCATCGAGTCTGCACTAGCCCTTGGAAAGAGCACCGAACTTAAGCCCATGCCTCCACCCTATCTCCGTAACCTCACCTAACCTTTCTTGGATGCTAAGGGGTAATTTAGCATGGCCAATCCACCTTCTGCTCGCTGAATGGGTTGCTGGGTCACTTCAGAGGACAGTTAAATGTCAGGAGTAGGGTCTCACGTAGGCCAGACCACCGAATAATAGTAAGTATCCTTCTATAAAGGGCATACAAGTGAGACAATTTAGTTTTTACAATACAACAGCTTTATGCAGACATTCAGCCGAAAAGTGTGAAAAACAGACAGAAAAGCTCAAGCTTTCAGTGAGACTGACAAACTCCAGTCTTGTATATATAACATAGAGAGAGGAAGCTGCTGGTTTCTTGCATGCCAGATGGAGGATGTGGTGTGCATGCCAACTCTCTCATCCTAGGAACTGCAGATCAGTGCCGCAAGAAGTTGAATGACCTGAACAACCAGCTGCTCTCCCCTTTCTTCCCTGGGCATCCAGGACAACATACACTCATTACTCTTGCAAATTAACATTTACACTAGGCAAAGCAACATTGTCACTTTGCATTATGAGGAAGACTAACTTGGAAAAATACATGTATGTTCCATGTCCTGCTGAGAACAATTACTACCAAGGACAATAGAATTCCTTTGTCCATTCAAGGTGACACCATGTCTATTTATTACTTTCTGATGGCACCTGGGAGACTTTCCTTGGTTTCTCATGTTCACCTAATCATTTGTTGTCAGAAAAGTTATTTACATTGCACAATGCAGGACATGTGGGGAATCCTTGACAATGCTGATTACGCATTGGAGTTGATGGGAAAGCATTCTGGGTGAGTGAGGCAGGAGTGGGGATCAAGAAGGTCAATATGTGAAGGAAGCTCAACCTTTGCAAATATCCAACAGGTTCGAGGTTCTTGTCGATTGCATGGACGAAAGCAGGGGCCACAAGGTGGGTTGGCAAACTGACCGTGGTAGAAAGGGGCGATACGGTGGCACAGTGGTTAGCACTACTGCCTCATGGTGCTGAGAACGTGGGTTCGATCCCGGCCCCGGATCACTGTCCGTCTGGAGTTTGCACATTCTCCCTCTGTCTGCCTGGGTCTTATCCCCACAACCCAAAGATGTGCAGAGAAGGTGGATTGGCCAAGCTAAAGTGCCGCTTAATTGGAAAGAAATGATTAGGTACTCCAAATTTGTTTTTAAATAAACTTAGAAAATAGAAGCAGGAGGAGGCCATTCAGCCCTTCGAGCCTGCTCCACCATTCATTATGATCATAGATCTCGGATTTACATGCAGAAGGAGGCCATTCGGCCATCGGGTCTGCACCGGCTCTTGGAAAGAGCACCCTACTTAAGCCCGACCTCCATCCTATCCCCATAACCCCATTAAACCCCACCTAACCTTTTTGGACACTAAGGGCAATTTATCATGGTCACATCCACCTAACAGCACATCTTTGGACTGTGGGAGGAACCCACGCAGACTGGGTAGATGTGCAGAGTGCACAGACAGTGACCCAAGTTGGGAATATAACCTAGGACCCAGGCCTGCTCCTGCTTCTATTTTCTAAGTTTCTTCTTTTAAATTTGGAGTACCATTATTTTTTCTAATTAAGGTGCAATTTAGTGTGGCAATCCACCTTCCCTGCACATCTTTGGTTGTAGGGGTGAGACCCAGGCAGACACAGTGAGAATGTGTAATCTCCACACAGACAGTATCCAGGGCCGTGATGGAACCCAGCTTCTCGACACATGAGGCATGTGCTACTGTGCTGATCCTGCCTTCCCCCATATCCCTTGACCCCTTTACCGAGAGCTGTATCTATTCCTTCTTGAAATTGCACAATGTTTTGGTCTCAACTACTTTCTGTGGGGAGCAAATTCCACAGATTCACCACTCTCGGGTGAATGGCCTCATTAGCACTGTATGTTCTATGTTCTATAACATTTCTCCTCACCTCAGTCTAATAGCCATATGTTTTGGACAGGAAAGGGATTAATTTGAACAGCCTTGATTTCTCCTCTCGCTAGCTGTCCACAAACAAAAAACGTCTTTTGATATCTGAACCCCCCTTTACAAGTGATGATGTATTTTCCCCAACCCTTCAGTCTGAATGAATCTTAATAATAATCTTACAGCAACACAAGTTAAGATCAAATAAGAGGGTTAGTTCATTTTACATACACACAATGTTCGAATCCTTTGCATTCATACAATAAAAAGGGGTAGGGAAAGAAGAGGTGTAGGACAAAAAATTCTGAGTTCTGGTTTACACGCATTCAGAGTCCCGAATCAAAAAAGTCGCAATCGTATATTCCTCAGAAGGTAACAGGGTGTTACATGGAAAATAAAAGAAGGAGGAGGCCATTCCTGGTTCAGCACATTGGGGCTGGTTTAGCACACTGGGCTAAATCGCTGACTTTGAAAGCAACCAAGGCAGGCCAGCAGCACTGTTCAATTCCCGTACCAGCCTCCCCGAAGTGTGCCGGAATGTGGCGACTAGGGGCTTTTTACAGTAACTTCATTGAAGCCTACTCATGACATAAGCATTTTCATTCATTCATTTCATTCGGCCCTTCGAGCCTACCCTGCCAGAAAGCGAGAACTTTTAAGATGGGAGAAGGCACATAGAGTTTGAATTAGTCTTGAAGGCACAAATACAAAAAGTTCCAATGTTCCAGTAGTTCATAATGTAGATGAGGACCAGGTAATTTACCGGGACAGAGCTCGTTCTGCTGCTACCAGCTCGTTAGAAAAATGGTAGACTGACTGGGTTCATGTCCACAAAGCAATATTACAGGTTCTAGCACCTTGGGGAATGTCATGTGACATACGTCTACTGGGTGTTAGACAAGAATGTATTTTCCACGTCTGGAATCTTGAGGTGTTTAATAGAGGAGTCAGGGTCCCTTTGTTCCTTGCACAATACCATCTCCATTGGCCTGAACTCTTTCTTAGGGTACGTAAAGGGTGTTGGTTTATTTCTTTCAACAACATTGAATTCACCAACTTTAGATTGTGACCTTTCTGCTCCATCTTAAAACCCTTCTTAAAATTTCCCACGCATTTGTTGTCCAAATGCAATAACCTTCCCTTCCCCCCTCCCTCCCACACCAGCCATTTGTCTTTTGTTCTCAACATCGTGTTGCAATCTCTCACAGCTACAGTTTAACATCCAGCACATTTCTCCTCTCTCTAATTCTGATGAAGAGACAAATGGACTTGAAACTTTAACTCTGTTTTCTCTCTCCGTACAGATGCTGTCAGATCAGGTGACCAGTGTTGGATACTCAATATTGAATGGCATTAAAAATTGCAAAAGACTTGAGCTAAGAAAAAAGTGATGGGTATCTCTGTTAATTAAGGATCTCATGAATACAGGAGTGAGAGATGACCTGAGCTTAAAGACCATCTATCAGTTTGGGTAAAGATAAGAAATATAAATGTAGAGGTCACTAATAGGAGGAGCTTGTGTGGTGATATGCATCACTGTAGATACACAGGGGTTAATGTAAGTACAAACGTAGACTAGCTGGACACTAGAGGGAGCACCAGAGACTTGACACACAGACACTCACCGAATAGGTCAGTAAGATAGGAATCGACCAATGGGCATTCACGATACACACAGAGGTGACACTACCACAGGGGGGCATTACACCAACCCATATATAAAGGACACAGCACACATGATCTTCCTCTTTCCAGTGGAGACACTCAGTGAGTACAGACACAGGGTTGATTCAATATCACACCCACCACGTTGGTTGTAGCAACTGCTTTGTCAGTCTGAGTAGCTATAGAAGGATTAACAGTAGTGGGCAAACCCGAGTAGAAGAATTGTTTATAGTTCAATAAACTGTTGAAGTTATCTCCACGTCTGAACCTTCCTTTGTCAGAGTGCACATCAAGGAAGCCGTATATGCTACGCCAGAGCATAACAAGACAGCTTGTAGGCCTTCTAACAGTAGGTACACTGTTGGACAGAGTAACAAAACTGCAGTGCTCCATCTTACCCTCGGCAGCTCCTTGCTGGAGTAGTGCTAAATGATAGAACAAATGGGAATCTGTTCAAACCTCTGCCACCTGCAGAACCAGACCCAAGGCCGTCCCATCCTCTGTCGTTGAAACCAGAGTAAACATTTGGAGGAAAAAACTCCAAGCCATCAATCAACAGCTTCACTCAAGTGTACAAGAGCATGGGCCATCAACTAAACATTTGTAACAAAGATCCTCCACCAACCTTACCCTTGTCATACAGCACTGCCCCCTGGTTATCAAAATCCATGACAAGGCCAATGTGGGACCATTTTCACTCCACCTTCAGCATGCCAAACGCGCCTTTGTTTGCCTGAGGAATGAGTGTTTGAAGACCAGGACCTCAGACCAGAACCAAGCTCAGTGGTCTACAGAGCATTAGTGATATTTGCCCTTCTTATGTGCTCAGAGACATGAGCCGGAATTCTCCATAATGGGGCTATGTCCCCATGCCCACGCAGAAATGCGCGCAAATAACTCTGAACTTACCTGGAGAAAGTCCAGGTAGCACGGCAGCACAAGTGGCTAACACTGTGGCTTCACAGCGCCAGGGTCCCAGGTTCGATTCCCTGCTGGTCGCTGTCTGTGCGGATTTGCACGTTCTCCCCGTGTCTGCGTGGGTTTCCTCCGATGCTCCGGTTTACCTCCCACAGTCCAAAGACGTGCAGGTTAGGTGGATTGGCCATGCTAAATTGCCCTTAATGTCCAAAAGGTTAGGAGGGGTTATTAGGCTACGGGGATAGGATGGAAGTGAGGGCTTAAGTGGGCCGGTGCAGACTCGCTGGGCCGAATGGCCATCCTTCTGCACTCTATGTTCTATGTAATTCTCCGATTTGCAGGGGGCTAGCAGGGCCCCGGAGTAGTCCTTGCAGCTGAGGCTACCGATACGGGGCCCTGCACTTCCGGTTGGGGGTCCGCGCATGCGCACGGCGGAGGCCTGCAACCGGTCGCCCCACGCGACATTGGCCAGCCCACCTGCAGACCGGCACTGAAAACATAGGCTCCCCCCAGATCGCGCCCACCTGCGGATCGTGGCCCCCGATCGGTAGCCTGACCATCCTGGAGGCCCCCCTCCCCCGTGAATGATCCCCCCCGCCCCGCACCAGGGCGGCCGCGGACTGAGTCCGCAGCCACCACGCCAATTTTCTGACGGGTGGAACCATGAAAGAACCACACTGTCGGGAACTCAGCCAGCTGCACTCGGTGAATTGCTGCGGGGGCCTCTTTCAATAGCTACCGACCGGCGCCGCATCGACCGTGCACGCACGATTGGTGGTGTTTCTCCGGGGACCAGAGAATCTCAGGAGTGGCGTCAGATCCGGTCTTGGGTTTGATGCCAATTCCTCGCCCCCCCGCGCCGATCGCAATTTCAACGCTGAGGCTCGGAGAATCCCAGCCATGGACTATGCAGCAGGCACCTCAAAACCCTCAACAAGTGTGATCATTGTTCGCTTGCCCCAGCTAACATCACGCACATGATTGGTGCTGCTCCAAACTTGCCAGCTTCTGGGTTTCCCTTTTCTTTTTAAAAAATGTTTTTACTGAGGCATTTATATGTATATATATATATATATATCAACACAACCAAAAGCAAAAAGAGAACAAACAGGAATCTCATAATGAATAAATAACCAACACCCCCTCACCCCACCCTCCCAGCCGTTATCCTCCACCCACTCTGCCTCCCTTCCTTTTTTACCCCAAAGTCCCCACTCCACCCTTACACCCTCTGCTGACTTCTTAACTGTCCTTGAAGAAGTCGATAAACGGTTTCCACCTCTGGGTAAACCCCTCCACAGACCCTCTCCAGGCGAACCTGATTTTTTACTAGCCTAAGGAATTCCGCGAGGTCGCTCACCCACACCCCTGTTTTCGTCAGTCCGAGTCCCTCCATCCCAACAGGATCCATCTCCAGGCTACCAGGGAGGCAAAGGCCAAAACTTTGGCATCCCCACAATTCTTAAACTTTTGTCTCCGGGAGCGATTCTCCAGGTCCCCCACCTTCTCCTTTAACCGCTTCTGATTCTCCTCGTGCTTCCCAATCATCTCCTCCACCTTCTGAATAGCCTGGCCCTGGGACTTCCAGCACCTGCTCCATGCGGTAAATTCCCACTTTAACGGTTCCACCATTTTGGTTGGTCCTCTTGGGCCTCTCTCCTCTGCTGGCTGAACTTTTCATTTAAGAAGTCCAGCAGCTGCTCCATTGACCACTGGGCAGGGGAGGCAGACCTTTACCCTCTGCCATCTTGACCTGTGTCGCACAAAGATTCTCTTGTTCCAACTGCTCCCTACTTCTCGACCCACATCTGGGCTGGGATTGTCCCCTACCCGGCGGGGCGGGGGACCCGGCGTGATGGAGTGGCATGAACCACTCTGGCGTCGGGCCGCCCCAAAGGTGCGGAATTTAGGGACCAAGCCCTCACATTGAGGGGCTAGGCCTGTGCCGGAGTGGTTCCCGTCCCACTGGCTGGCGTGGAAGGCCTTTGGCGCCACGCCAGCCGGGGCCGAAGGGACTTCGCCGGTCAGCGGAAGTCCGGGCATGCGCCGGAGCGTCAGCGGCTGCTGACGTCATACTGGCGCATGCGCAGTGGAGGGGGTCACTTCCGTCTCTGCCATGGTGAAGACCATGGCGAAGGTGGAAGGAAAAGAGTGCCCCCACGGCACAGGCCTGCCCGCCGATCGGTGGACCCCGATCGCGGGCCAGGCCAGCGTGGGGGCACCTCCTGGGGCCAGATCGCCCCGCGCCCCCCCCCCCCCCCCCCCCAGGACCCCGGAGCCCGTCTGCGCCACCTGCTCCAGCCGATAAGGTAGGTGGTTTGAGCCATGCCGGCAGGAGAGGTGTGACAGCGGCGGGACTTTGGCCCATCGTGGGCCGGAGAATCGCCGGGGGGCCTGCCGATTGGCGCGGCGCGATTCCCGCCCCCACCAAATCTCTGGTGGTGGAGAATGCGGGGGCGGGATTGACGCTGGACCCCGGCAATTCTCCGACCCGGCGGGAGGTCGGAGAATCCCGCCCCTGGTCTGTGGATCGATCCACCAGTGGAGTCAAACTTTTCTCCAGTCACCCCTGCACCTTTTCTTCCACTAAACATCCCCCCTACAACAGGGAAAAGCTCTGAAAAAAACAACCTCGAGCGAGAACTGCCAAATGCACGACCACTCACACCATGGCCGCCACCTGGGTTTCCCTTTTCAACATGATATCGGAGATTCTTCGGGTGGTTCTAGAGCCGTGTTCATGGGTAGTCATAATTGGGATCTCAGACTCACCAGCATTTCACTCTGCGGTAGGAGTGGATTTTGTGGCCTTTCTCCTGCCCCTGGAGGTCGGATTTTGTCACTGATAGCCCAGAGGCGAATATTGCTTAGCTGGAGGTCTTTCATCCTACACAGTGTTTCTGCCTGGTTGGGGGATTTAATGACTTTCCTCCACTGAGAAATAATGTAATATACCACCAGGGGGTTGGTGGGGAAGTTCTACCTTCAATGGCAACATTTTATTTCATTTTTTAAGGATCGAGACACCGTCAGCTGTTAGAGGTTTAGTTATAGTTGTTAGTTTGTGTTTTTTATTGGGGATTTGTATGTAATCTTTTGACGTTGTGCCCATACATCTTCTTTAGTTGATTGTTATATTGTTATTGTATAAAACCTCAATAAATATACTTAAAAAAGAAGCAACTGAATGGATGGTCTTAACTTATTGACAAACAAGTCCATTGGCTCCTTTCACTTGTTAAGAGGTGAGAGTGGAGGAAGCAGGGGTGAGACGTTTAATGAGAAATCTAGTAGTTGAGAAAAGATGCTGTGCTTTATCTTTACTTTCTACATAGTCCCAGAGTGCTGAGAGATTTTGGCAGAGTGGAATGAAATACAATAATGTTTGATGTCTCTTAGCCAGATCTTATGTTTGATGGCTAAACCAGTTGGTCACCTGAGACCATTGCTCCATGGATTGAAAGAACAAAGATGGAGGGTCATAAGAGGAAGATCAGACAGAAGAGATCCACACTTAGTCATCTTTTGGGCCTTGGGGAGTTTCTCCCCAGTCAAGCCTACACTTCAAATATTTTTTTCAACACTGGGGAGCTGAACTCGATGGTGAGACTGGCTCCTTAGAGATCGGGGCTCTATTTTGAAAGGGTGCCACAATCTCTAAGTGAGCTTGAGGGTCCCCCATACCCCCACTCACAAGCAATGTCACCCCCCCCCCCCCCCACCACACATGGGCAGAGAATATTCTCACGGGAGAATATGGTGCACACATATTTAAATAAGCCATACAACTGTGACGTCTTGCAAGGAATGGATGAATCTTATAAGAATCTTGCGATATTCAACGGCCTTGTCGAGCCACTAGGTTGGGCGTGACAAGGGCGGTAAATCGCACCCATTATTTTCCCGGGTGGATGCAGAGGATAGTGGGTTATAAGGGATCAAGTAGAGGAATGTGGGTTGTAAAGAAAGAAATGCTCAGATAATCTTATCAATGATTGAGATATTTTGAACAGTGGGGCCACCGGAGATCAAACCCTTCATTAAACAACTTCTCAGTCTTGGGTAATCGCAATCCCTGGGTCAATCATCTTGCCCTTTCTCTGTGATGCGACCATCAATCCACACAAGACGGAGCGTTGAAGTGAACTGTTGCTTTAATCAGCTAGAACTGTGCCTGCCTGCGACTGCTCTGTACTGAGATTCGCCTGCAGAGCAGCAGCTCTATATATCTCCCCCAAGGGGGTGGAGCCAGGGGCGGAACCCACAAGGGTACCGACATGATACAACGCGGTGTAATACAATACAATGGTCCATAGGTGGAGCCCACAAGGGCAACAACATAGTACAACACAGTAAGAAGTCTTACAACACCAGGTTAAAGTCCAACATGTTTGTTTCAAACACGAGCTTTCGGAGCGCTGCTCCTGGGGAACAGTGCTCTGAAACAAACACGTTGGACTTTAACCTGGTGTTGTAAGACTTCTTACTGTGCTCACCCCAGTCCAACATCTCCACATCATAGCAAAACACCATAGTGGTGAATGGCTGCCATAATACATTCACCACACTCTGTTAATGTCATCATGTCCTCCAGTAAACTCTCCTGCCAAACAAACTCGTCCAGTTTGGGCAACTGCACGATTTCCTTTTCAATGTGTGCAGCGTGCGTACGGGAGGAGCCTGGGGAACTGAGCTTTGTTTATTTGGATTGAAATAATATTTTGCAAACAACTTGAGGCATGCGGTACTCCTGTAACATTACACATTTTGTACCCATTGTGCGACCTACATAATTGCACCAAACATAAAATGAAAAGATGCCACCGAAGCCTTTCACACGCACTGGAACCTGGCCCGCAGCGGTTGCCCCGGAAACGACGCCAAGGTTACCAGGGAGAGGGTTTGTGTCGATTCCCAGCGCAGGGGGTTTGGAAACCGGGCGGCGGGGATTTGGAAACCGGGCGAAATGAAAGGGTTTCCTGAGAGGTGAAGACCCCTCAGGGCCGCGACAGAGGAAATGAACAGGTGGGTGTGGTATTTCGAAACCGCGGCGGTTGTGTTGTTCACAGACAGTTTCCCGGGGCCTGACCTGTTGACTTATTCTTTCAGACCATGGGACATGGCGGAAAGGTCTTCTTTGCCCCCGGTGAGTGACTGTATGAGTGATCATTTATTCTAGTCGGTTAGCGGGACACATTGACCCGGAGAGAATATGTTCAACGGCAACAGTTAATTGTTTTTTCAACTTAAAAAGTACTTTACATAAAATTTATGAAAGTACATAACAGTTCGAATTTCACATTTCATAAAGTGCAATACAATTCATTTATTTTCCAATACAGTATATGGCACTTTGTGCCCATCCGCCCCCCAAAAAGACTACACTTGGGGTGGGTGGGTGGGGGGATCAGTTAGCTCACTTGGCTGGATAGTTGATTCTTTTGCAGAGTGATGCCAACAGTTCAATTCCTGTACCAGCTGGGTTATAATGAAGGCCTCACCTTCTCAACCTTGCTTCTTGCCAGAGATGTGGATTAAACCAGGGTTTTCAAAATGCACGTGGGTGGGTGTCGGCACGTGTGATCGGTCGTGCTGTTCCCGTGGTGGTACTGATCGTAGGAGAAGCACGCCTGGCTTTGCATTGAGAATGGTGGCTGCTGCTGCTGCTGCCTTTTAAATTAGAGAGCAGGTCATGCGTCCTGCATGTGCGCTTACGCCAATCACCCTCCATGTACATGCTTTTGGCGCTGAATCACAGAGCAGAGCTGCTTCCATTATCCAGCTGCTAGTAAGCAAGGCAAGTGAACTGTGAAGATGGATCCAAGAGACCACTAGAGACTCAAAGAGGCAGTGTACCTACTGGACAGGATCTCACACAAAATGTACTGGAGAGAGCTGCACAGGAGAGTCTCGGGCAGGGGCAGAGCAATGCTGGAGTTAGCTCTGTACAGAGCTCTGGGCCTTGGAGGAGTGTGGCTCTGGGGGGAGGCCTTTGCATGTTATGGAAATACTCGTAGGGTGCCACTGATCGGGAGAAATGGTGTGTTGTGCATTGTGCAGTGTGTTGTGTGTTGTTCTGTAAGTAGCAGTGTTGGAATCTGGAATTACTGGTGAATAATCCAAGGATGAACTGGATATTAGGATCTCGGAGAACTGAGAGAGAAACCACAGGATTTGTGAGAACTGAAAAGGGGTTTCATGTGGGGGTGTGGCAGTCGTGGGAGATGATTTCAATATTTTGGAACAATGGCATGTGAAAGAACATGGCGAAGATGAACAAGATATGGGAATGCTGGATTGGGCGTCCCACGATCTAAGAATATTGATGGGGTGTTGTGGCACCTGGGAGCTTTGGGGAAAGGAGACTCTGTCTGGGAGAAATGCAAGGGTTAAATGCAAGTGGCGTCCTGGATTGTGACAGGTTAGAGGCTTTATTCTGGATATGGGGAGACTATATTTGGGGTCGGCAAATGTTCAGGATAGAGCAGAGGCTACCATTGGTAAATAATATAGTTTATTTTTGCATTAAAATCACAAATATAAGAACCAGGTCCCATTAGCAATGGCATATTGGAAATCCAAATGGGCTGTGACTGATTAATAAATGGCAGAGAAGTTGTTGAGTGGGTTGGTTAAACACATTGATTCTGGTATAGCTGGGTAAAGGTGGCATTTGAGCCCAGGAATAGTGTGTAGCTGTAAAACATTTTAAAGTTTGAATTTACTTTGCTTTGCAGGCCTGCTGGGTTAAGGATGCAGGGAGTCAGCAACTGTAGAACAGAGTGGGAAACTGTTTCAGTGGACCACACTGTGAGTGAGTCACATGGTACAAAAAAGGCAAGTATAAGAAATAGGGTTAAAAGTAGTTTTAACTGTAGCAGAAACAGTTACAGAAAAATTATGATGAGTAAGATTTAAAGGAGTCAAGTGCGGTACCTTTAAGAAATCCATGATATACACCAGACTTTTAGTGTTTGAGAAAATATTGGAAAAATGCAGCTCGTCTGGCAGAATCTATGGAGAGAGAAACAGGGTTAATGTTTTGAGTCCATATGACTCTTTTTCGGAACTCCGGTGTTCCAGGGAAGAGTCACATTGGACTCTAAATGTTAACTCTGTTTCTCTCTCCACAGATGCTGCCAAGCCTGCTGGAGTTTCTAGAGCATTTTCTGATTTAATTTCACATTTCCAGCATTCGTAGTATTTTGCTTTAATTTGTTTTTCAGAGCACAGCTGAGAAAGAAGCCTTTAGTTTGTGAAGGTACTTCAGGTGGATTTTTAGCTTGCCCACTGGCAGAAATGGGACAGGCAGGTGGTTCAATTGGTGATTGGATGTTTTTTTATTTCTTGCTGAATTTTGTTCATGTCCGCTGCCACTTTAACTGCCTGTTTTTCAGTAGCATTGCAACCACCCACTGCAAGCAAGCAGGGGCCTCATTAATAGTTAAATGTTGAAGGCTGATGTCAATGTTCAAGCGCTAATGCAATTTTAACTGCAGATCATGGCAGTGACAACTAATGCAGGAGTTGTCAGTAAAAGCTGGTGGCAAGCAGGATCATGACCAGCGGATGCCCATTTAAACTGATGTTTTATTTTTCTTAAATGTTTGCGTCTCGGAGGAGGAGCAGGAGTGATCCGCTGGGCCTTAAAAAGTAACTTGGGGCCTCCCCTTTCAGAGGCATCCCTCCCCCTTTCACAATTGTAATTGCCCCTCTTTATCACTGATCCCTAGTGGCCCATAATTCCGTTGCTGCTAGCCAGCCTTCATAGAATAGATTTCATAGAATTTACAGTGCAGAAGGAGGCCATTCGGCCCATTGCGACTGCACCGGCCCTTGGAAAGAGCACCCCACTTAAGCCCATGCCTCCACCCTATCCCTGCAACCCAGTAACCCCACCTACCCTTTTTGGACACTAAGGGCAATTTATCTTGGCCAATCCACCTAACCTGCACATCTTTGGACTGTGGGAAGAAACCGGAGCACTTGGAGGAAACCCACGCAGACACAGGGAGAACGTGCAGACTCCGCACAGACAGTGACCCAAGTCGGAATCGAACCTGGGACCCTGGAGCTGTGAAGCAACTGTGCTAACCACTGTGCTACCGCGCTGCCCATGTTTTATTTCATGCCCTTCATGGCATTCCCTTCATGTTTGACCGGGAGTTAGTTTTGGTTTATGTACATAAGGTCTGTGAGTTGGCTAAATGGTTTACTTTGTCACCACCTCAGGCAACACAGGCTAGGTTTGTCCAACTTGTAGGTATAATACTATACATTTGTATAGTTTAATCATTTTAAGTTCCTCCATGGCAGATTTTGTTGCACTAAAGTTGCAAAGTAAAAACATATTTCAAACCATTGAAATGAAAAAGACACTTTCAGTTTATTAAGGAGATTAAAAAGTTATAATCACTTTAAAATGAAAATCGCTTATTGTCACGAGTAGGCTTCAATTAAGTTACTGTGAAAAGCCCCTAGTCACCACATTCCGGCGCCTGTCCGGGGAGGCTGGTACGGGAATCAAACCGTGCTGCTGGCCTGCTTGGTCTGCTTTTAAAAGCCGGCGATTTTGCCTTATGAGCTAAACCAGCCACTTGTAAAGCTTGTCAGACTTCAGTAATGATAGATTCCAACATTTTGCTGATGACTGATGTCAGGTTAACTGGTAATTCCTTGTTTTCTCTCCCCCCTCCTTCCTTTCTTGAAACTCGTTCTCGTTTCTTTTCGCACAGAATAAACAACTTCTGCCTTGATTTGGGCATAATAGCAATTAATAAAGCAAGCTAATTGTTGTATGTTCAGTCAGTAGGTGTCATGAAAGGTTCTGAGTCTTGCATGGTTGAACATTAACTCTTTATTGATGTACATATATAGAGGATACAGCCCAAGCAATGAGCTAACTCCATACTTGCTTCTACACCGGTCTCTGTCCAGTCCACATCTCTAGTCTTGGGTCATGTGTCTCTTTACATCACACTATTGGCAGTACAATTTCCCAGTCCCACATTAACCCAATGCACTGAGAAAATTATAGTATGGTCAGACAAGGCCAACTTCTTTTCACAAAAGAGAAATCATGTTTGACAAATAAATATTAGTGTATTTTGAGGATGTAACGAGTGGATGTAATATACATAGATTTTCAAAAGACATTTATTAAGATGCCAAACAAAATGCTACTAAGCAAGCTCATGAAGTTGGGGGCTTATATCTTGTCATGGAGAAAGGATTGATTAATAGACAGGAGGCAAAGCGTGGGCATAAACGGGGAATTTTAATGTTGGCAGGTAGTGAAGTGGAGTGCCACAGAATCAGTGCTGGTGTCTCAGCTACTTACAATCTATATTATTCACCTAGGTGAAAAGGCCAGAGAATAATTTATCTAAGGTTTCTGATGATACAAAACTAGGTGGGAATGTAAGCTGCAAGCAGGACGCAAAGACTGCAAAGAGATAGAGATAGGCAAGTGAGCAGGCTACAATGTAACAGATGGGGAATGATGTGAGGAGGTGTGAGGTTATTCACTTTGGTGGTAAAACTGGCAAAACAGAATATTCTTCTAAAAGGGTGTGAAACTTGTAAATGTTGATGTTCAGAAGGACTTGGATGTACTTGTATGAGGGGCGCAGATTGTTAGCATGCAGGTTAGGAAGGCAAATGGCACATTGGCCTATTTCAAGCGGATTAGAGCACAAGAATAAGAGAAGTTTTGCTGCAATTGTACGGGGCTTTTGTGAGACCACACCTGGACCAAGATTTTACAGCCCCTCCTGTCTGGCAGGATATTATGGTCCTACGAAAGCTAACGGCGGTTTAAATGGCCCTCTGCATCTGCCAGTGGGAGACATGCCATTTGTGGGACTGTAAAATCCTGGCCCTGGAGTACTGTGCAGTTTGTGCCTCAATTTTTAAGGAACGATAAACTTGTCTTGGAGGTCGTATTGGGTAGTTGCACTAGATTGATTCCTGGAATGAGAGTCTTGTCTTATAATGAGAGGCTGAGTAAATTGGACTGTACTGCGTGGAATTTTGAAGAATGAGACGTGATTTCATTGGGCTGAATTTTATGCACATCTGGCTGTGGGATGACAGGCAGGGGAGGCATAACATTTGGTGCCATCAAGAGGAGGCGGAGAATGATCATAGAAATTGTAGAATCCATAGTGCAGAAGGAGGCCATTCAGCCTAATCCAGTCTGCACCGACCCTTCGAAAGAGCACCCCTGCTAGGCCCACTCTCCCGCTCTACCCCCCATAACCTGCACATCCTTAGCCACTAAGGGACAATTTAGCATGGCCAATCCAACTAACTTGTGCATCTTTGGACTGTGGGAAGAAACCAGAGCACCCTGAGGAAATCCATGCAGACATGGGGAGGATGTGCAAACTCCACATAGTCACCCAAGGCTGAAATTGCACCTGGGTCCCTGGCACTTTGAGGCAGCAGTGCTAACCACCGTGACAATCATCCATTTGACACGTCTGGCTGAAGGTGGTTGCAAATGTTTCAGACTGGTCTTTTGCACTGACATTCTGGGGTCCCCCATCATTGAGGAAGGTTCTTCAGGCTTTTACCACTTCCCCATTACTGAGACTGGCTTTTTATTCCTGATTTATTAATTAGTGAAATTTAAATGCCATCAACAGACATGGTAGGATTTGAACTGGTGTATCCAGAACATTAGTCCAGACCTCTGGAATACTAGTATATTAGCGATATACTACTTCGACAGTGGAGGAGTCAGAGTTAGGGCTGGATGTCGTAGCTGGCAATGTTAAAACTAATGCTGTGCTTTTCTGAGTGGTGTTTCTGTGGGGCAGCATCTAGATCAGGGGTGGGCAAACTATGGCTCGCGGGCAGCATGCGGCCCGCCAAAGGTCTTTATGCGGCCCACCAAGTCATTAAAAAAAAAATAAAAATTTTTAATTAAAAAATTTAAAAACAAAAAAATTTTTTTTTTTTAAGGTTAATGGGGGGGGGGGCTGTTGGGTTACTTACTGGTATAGGGTGGATACGTTGACTTGAGTAGGGTGGTAATTGCTCGGCACAACATCGAGGGCCGAAGGGCCTGTTCTGTGCTGTACTGTTCTATGTTCTATATGAGGCGCCCAGAATCATAACCGGGTGAAGTAATTATTTTACTTAATATACTATGCGGCCCTTTAAAATTGTGAATTTCTGAATGTGGCCCTTGCACGGAAAAGTTTGCCCACCCATGATCTAGATGATAATTAAGAGGGAGCCAGAATAGTTCCTTGTGAGATATCATAGATAACAGTGAAGAAGGGAGAAAATAAGTCATTGCAGGTGGTAATCTTGTTACATTTAAATGTGAATGGAACCAGGCAAGTATGGTCCTACCCAATATTGAAGGAAAATCGTGTGGTTAACCATGTCAAAGGTCCAGAAGGACGAGGAGGGATAATTTACCACTGTCACATAGGATGTAATTTGCGACTTTGATAAAATCCGTTTTAGTACTGTGGCCGCACAGAAGGCTGATGGGAAGGAAACAAACAAGGGTTCTGGGAAAAATTAGGATTGATTAGAGTGCACTATTCCATCTAAGCTGCATGATTGTATTGTCGTGGAGCAGTTCAGAAAGAACTATGTAGGAAACAAGCCATGCGTGTTCCCTTTTTAAGATGCGCACATGTGCAACTCTGTGGTAACCTTAAAGAGACCACATGGTGGATGAAGCAGGCTGTGCAACAAAGAGAAATTCAAAGTTATTTGGGAGCCAACAACACATTAACCAACTTTGGAGAGGAAAGCGAGGCTGAAGATGGTGGAATCAAGGCGTTTTTTTTTGAGGAGAAAGGTGATGACAGCAGGTTTGTCAGAGAGAGGGACAAAACCTGAAAAGGGAGAGAACGATTTGCAGTGGAAAGGAAAGACTTGCATTAATCATTAACAATATCAACTAAGTTGGAAACCAGGGAAGGAAGCTAGATGGTCAGTGGTTTTGTGAGTCTCGAGTTGTGGGAACATGTGAATCTCCACAGATAAAATGACCTTGGATTGTGTGTGAGGGGAGGTATTAAAAAATTAGAGAAAGATGTGAATACATGTCTAGGGTAGAGTGAACTTTGGAGAATGTTTGACTTAGTGATTTGGGGAAGAGAGGGAAGCAAAAAACTGTTCGGATGGCTGCAGCCTTAGTGACATCATACTTATTGGTTACTCCTGGGTTATATAATGCGATATTAGGCAGGACAAGTTGAACATAAGACATGCAGTGGTCTGCTTAAGGGAGTGGCTGAAAGGGTATGGAAGGCTGACATTTGTAACAATGTAATTTTTATTTCAGATTTCCAGCATCCACAGTATTTTTCTTTTATTATTATGACGTCTATAATCGGCAGCTTTTGTATATTTCCAAATTCTGAAAAACGCACTGTGACCCTGAGGGGAAAAACTCAAATTTCACCAACTTTTCTTGACTGTTTCAGATCAATTTGGGGAATACGGGACATTTAGCTATGCAGACAAGAGTGTTACAGTTTATCTGTTTTTGTGGAGGGGTTGAATACAAATTGAACAATGAATTAGACTACACTTTCTTTTTAAAAAAAAACATTTTTTTATTGAAATGTGAACAATTTGTATACAAAGTTTACTAAAAGCGGAACAATAACACATAATAACAGGAATAACCCCCCCCCCCCTCCCCACAACAATGTAAACTGATCCTCTCCTCTCTCACCCCACCAATTCTTTAAATATTTTATTAGTTTTGCATTTTATATTACATACTGTTAGGGTTTTAGTTTATTACACATGATAGTACAACCAGAAAAAGAAAGAAGGGAGCGGTGCATGCAAAGTATCTAGATAGCAATGCCCCTATTCCAGCCCCATTTAATTGGACTACACTTTCAATTGAACGTTTCTAAAGCCTATTAACTTTGTTTTTTATTTGAATAAATATTAAGCTGAGAAAGGGAGGTTGAGACATACAGAAAGAAAAATGCAAGGAGAGACTTTAATGTCTATTGCTCATTATAAATGATGCTGTAGTGCCCCGAAAGTGATGGGAATTGACTTACTCCACCATTTCCGCCAGTGGTGTGGCCATCCCCGTCTTTTCCTGAGCCTAGGTGTCTATTGAATCTACCTGAGCTAGGTAGTAGGTGCGTGTTATATGTAGAAAGCAACTTCCCAACACCCCATGAAAATTTTAGCAACTTAGAAAACAGAGAATGGATGGAGAATCTTTCCAATTTTGCTCCATTGCATAAGTGGCGAGCGAGCATATTATGCAGTGGTACCATCTGGTTATGTTATTCACATCCTTTTTCGATACTTGAAAGAGATGGCTTTGATAAAATAAATGTCTTATTCTCTGCACTATACATTATCACACCATTTGGGATATTTTATGGCTAATGTGAAAATGTTCCATAAGCTGACCCTGATACTGGGTGAAGTGTGCACCATACATATGTCATTTATTACCAGCTGGCTGCCAAGTGGAAGAGTAGCCCAACAGGGAAGTGTTAATCTAGTTTGAGGAGCAAGAAAGTGCTTCAAGGCGTCACAATACAAACCTAAGCCACTGCTGCATTGGGTGTCCACTCTTGAAATGTATACCACGAACCCTCCAGATGACACACAACTGATGGGATGCCCTTGGCTGTTTATTTTCTGGCTGAGGTGCAGTTCTCAAAATGGAACAGATCTCTCTCAACTGGCTGGCTGTCTTTACACCATTCAGAGGGAAATTCCACAGCACAAATTGTCCTATTGCTTAAATGTATAATTTGTAAAAAATTTATAAGATAGTTTTGGCTGAGAAAAACACTAATTATTCGCTATTGAGTGGAACATTTAGCAACTACGTGAGGTAATTAATTGTTTTCTGTATGTTAATCTGTTAAATTACCGACTGTTTTACAAGAGTTTTTTTCATCAAAACAATTCTCCAGAAGACTTTCTAAGTGTTGTAGCGAGCGGGAATTGCCGCAGGCTTCCCAGCGCTCAGCCCAGCGAGACCAGCAACACTATTCGACTTTAATTGGTCCACTTAATGAGGCCTCACGGGCTTCCCGCCCCAAATGCCGGCTTGCTAGCTGATTTGGCAGGATCACACTCTCCAGCCCCCGCTAACCAAGTCGAGCTGCACTTGCTCAGCCAACCCCAGCCAGCTCGCAACAGTGGCACCCAGGGGACATGCCCCAAGATTCAGGGCTGCTGATCTGGGGAGGCCCATGGCTGCGGTGGAAACCAGGAGAGAATCCTGTTCTCCCGGGGCCCTTGACGGTGAGCCACAGGGCAGCCAGTGCTGCCTGGGGTGAGGTGGCGGCAGTGGCGGCAGCATTCAAACCCTGTGAACCACGCATGTGGCTAACAATACCCTCTGTGTCTCCTCAGGCAAATAACTCCCATAGGCAGGAGAGAGCCCAGACTGGCGGTGCGGTGACAAGAGAATAATCTCTTTGTCACAAGTAAGCTTACATTAACAGTGCAATGAAGTTACTTTGAAAATCCCCCAGTCACCACACTATGGCACCTGTTCGGGCACACTAAGGGAGAATTCAGAATGTCCAATTCAGAATCCTCACCTCCTTCGAGGAGCAGGCCCTGGATGTGACCGGGGTGGCCGAGGACAGGACGGTCACCAATGCAGAGGCTAGCGGACGCCGCAGAGGTGAGGAATCACTGGGCTCCACCTGGGGGACCTGTCAAGCGTGAGTAGAGTGATTGCTTTACTGACTGACCCATCCCTCCCACTGACCACATGTTCATTCTCCTGGGGGTCCTCCATCCGACGGCACCGGCCCACCCCAGGCGGCACCCTCCACCCGCACACATACACACACCTTGGTGGGAACTGTTAGAGGGCAAACTTCGGCTACAATCTGGTGAACATCACATTGCTGATGATGCACATCTGGTGGAGGCAGGAACCCCTAGACAAGACAGCAGTCTGAGGGGCTGCTGGATTCCAGGACCCAACTGGGTCCCAGCTTAATGCTGAGCCTCTGGAACAGGGTTACCCGGAGCTGATGGAGACGATAGGGAGCGGCTGTGACATTCAGAGAGAGTTATGTCAGCATCGCTCCAGCAGATCCATAGTTGATTGGAGGAGTCCCGGGGCTACGGGTGCAGGAGATGGTGCCGGCAATGAGTGGCACGGAGGCCAACACCACTAGGGTGGCGACCGCAGTGGAGAGCCTGGTGCACGACATCGGTATCATGAATGAAGGTGTCCAAGGCATCGCTCAGTTGGTAATGGCTAAGGCCGAGGGTCTCGCTGAGGGATGTGACCCAATACCAGGCCGACCTTGATGAGGTTCTGTGGGACATGCCCTGCTCTCAGATGGGAATGTCTGAGGCTCTGCAGAGCTTGTCCCAGTCGTAGGTGGGCATGGCTGAAGCACTGCAGAGCATGGCCCGGCTATTGGGGATATGTCTCAATCACTGAGGAGCATCTCCGAGGCCATCAACACCGCGGTGCAGACATTGGGAAACTGCCTGGGCTGGCAGAGCCAGATGATGCAGGGCAGCTGGGGCTCGAACCAGCTGCCCCTCTTTCCCCAACGTGGACACCAGAGCCCTATGAGCACCGACCGGGAGGAGGGGGTGCTGAGTGCCAACCCCGATCCATCCCATGGGCGGTGACAGTGGCCAGCAGCTCCCCCACGTTCCATCCCTCTAATGAGGCCGTGTCTCAGAGTCAGCACACTGGACAGGGCGATATAGCTGTGTATCTTGAGTCTGATGCACCATTCCATGACAGCCAGGGTGGCTTCATGGGCCTCATTGTAGTGGGTTTCTGCTTCGATCTCCGGTCTCCGTACTGGCGTCATTAGCCAGGTCGTCAGCGGATACCCCTTACCCACCAAGAACCAGCTGCCCATCCTGGGGTGTTCCTCGAATAGGGCAGGGGAGAATGGGATCAAAGGCTAAGGGGAGAAAGCAGGATTAGGCTATTGAGTTGGATGCAGCCCATGCATCTTTCTGAGCCTGGTCCATGTCAAAAACGATGTAGTCTTCCGCATACAGGGCATTCATGACCTGCCGGATGCAGCTGGGTGCTATGGCCTTTGAGATGCCACACAGGTCCCCACCCAAGCCCTGGAATGATCTGGAGACATAAAGGTTCAGGGATGTGGTGACCTTGACGGCCTTTCCTCCTCCTCCACATGGTGCCAAGTCTGCGAGGACATGGCACAGGTGTTGCCCCGTCTCCTTGTTGAGATGGAGCCTCCTGTAGCATGTGCTGTACGTCATTTGCTTAAATGACCAGCGATACGTGTACACCCTGGGCCGTCGCGCCCCCCCCCCCCCCCTCCCTCCCTGGCCTGATGGGCGGCCAGGTCCTCAGGGTATGAGATGGGGACCGGCACATGGGCCGCTGCCTCGAGCATCTGCAAACGCTGCTGGCGACGTCTTCTCCGACGTCCTGCCACACCACGACCACCAGCACCACTGGGGCAATATCTGATGGGTCCAAACTCCCTGCCATAGCTTTCAATATCTGTAAGGATCCCAGGACCCTCCATTCCCCCATTGATTTCCCTCTTTCCCCAAACCTGGAACACCCTGCCCACGCATACCCGGCCACTGCGGGCTCCCCACACCGGACCCCGGACACCCGCTCACAATGAAATGAAATGAAAATCGCTTACTGTCACGAGTAGGCTTCAATGAAGTTACTGTGAAAAGCCCCTAGTCGGCACATTTTGGCGCCTGTCCGGGGAGGCTGGTATGGGAATCGAACCGTGCTGCTGGCCTGCTTGGTCTGCTTTAAAAGCCAGCGATTTAGCTCAGTGAGCTAAACCAGCCTCTCAACTGTACCGGGTGATGACCGCCTCCCCGTGGCACTCACTCACCCTCCAGCCGCCGACATGTCCCCTGGAGCTATGTCCCATTCCTTGGGTGTTCGGATGTTGGCTGCTGCATGTGTGGTGTTGCCTCCCACAGTGTTCAAACGCAGTGCCCAGGCATCATGCTCTGATTGGGATGTTAGGCAATGACTCCCACATACTACGTGGCCCCCGTGGGGGTTATGGATGGTCGGTGGAGCAGGGACAAAGGTTGCCCCTGGAATGGGTATGAACGACCCAGAGGTTGGTAATGTGAATGGCTGCCCACACCTGTGGAGGGTCCTCCGCCCCCTGACGAGCACTGGTGTGGCAAGTCAAGCACTCCCCGGACTCTTTGCCCTTGCCGGTACTCGCCTCCTCAGCAGCCCTTCTGCCAAGTTCACTTTTTAAAAAAAGGAGTACTAATCGACGCCATTGTGAGCACTTGCTGGGGAGGCCGCTGAATGATGGGAGGCTGTTGGAGAATGGGTGGCTCTCGTTAATTGTATAGAAATGGGGCTTAAGTGGTGACAATTGATTTTGCGTCACGCTACGGCGTAATCCCGATTTTGCCTGTGGGATTGGGTCAGTTGGATCACAAACTGTTTGGCGTCCAGCGCAGATCTCAGTTTTGGCCTTTCCCGCTGTTCACTGGCTGCATTTGCTTGAGCGAAACATAAGGAGGCCGGAAAATCGCACCCAATGGCTCTTAGGTAAATTATAGTTTCTGAGGTAAATTTTTGAAATTGTTTATAGTTGATAGAAATAATTGCCATTCATAAGAATGCAGGTTGAAAATCTTTCTTTTCCACCCACTTTTCAAGAAATGCTAAATTTACTGACTGAACCTTTTTGCCTGGATGTAAAATGAATTTAAATTATAACCGTTCCATGTTTATTGTTCCACGGAGGTGAAGTCAGTTACACGGATAGTGGAATATGTATTTGTTTAAGTAACTGTGATATTTATTCATCTAATTTAAACCTATTTCTGTTCTGGGAAGTTATCAAAAAAAAACTTGATTAATTGTTTGCCGATTAATGTTGAGAAACTCTCAAACCAGTGCTGCTGGACCTGCCTTTATATTGCTACCAAACTCTACATTCAACCTCCAGTTTTAATAAATGGCTGCTTTTTCCCGTCCTCCTCAATGCTGCTCAACACCAACATCTCGACTTCTTCACACAGTCAAAATCAAGTACTGTTGTTTCAGCATTCTCAAATCCCAGGATTGCTCCCAAATGCCACTAAATTTCATTCCATTTCTCCTACCTTCCCAGTATGCTAAGCAGCAGAATTGATGTGGTTCATATATTTTCATATGTCCAAAGATGTGCGGGTTAGGTGGATTGGCCATGCTAAATTGCCCTTGGTGTCCAAAACAGTTAAGTGGGGTTATTGGGGGCAGCATGGTGGCACAATGGGTTAGCCCTGTTGCCTCACGGCGCCGAGGTCCCAGGTTCGATCCCGACTCTGGGTCACTGTCCGTGTGGATTTTGCACATTCTCCCTGTGTTTGTGTGGGTTTCGCCCCCACAACCCAAAGATGTGCAGGCTAGGTGGATTGGCCGCGCTAAATTGCCCCTTAATTGGAAAAATTTAATTGGGCACTCTAAATTTATTAAAAGAAAGTGGCGTTACTGAGTGACGAGGCTAGGGCTTGGGTAGGGTGCTCTTTCCAAGGGCTGGTGAAGACCCGATGGGCCGAATGGCCTCCTTCTGTACTGTCAATTCTATGATTCTATGATTATTTACTTTAAAATTGAGAGTCAAATAACCACATTAACTTGCTTTGCCTTTCGGATTGTCAGTTTTTATTTGTACTGTTTTATTTGAACATATTTGATGTATAATGAACACTGTTAACCTATTTAACAGAGTCCATCTCTTCGACCAGCAGGAAGGTTGGAAGAACTAGTTCCAGAGGGTAGGTAGTTTTTTGTATGAAATCTTTTTTTTACAAAATTATTAGTGGTGTATGAAATGGTCTGTAGTAGGAAGTAATAAAGGAATAAGCAACATCGAGGAGAAATTATTATTATATGCATGTCTTTTCAGCCTGCTTCAGTCATATTGCACTTGAAACACTGACTCTCTCTCTCTCCACAGATACTGCCAGATCTGCTTGAGTTTTCCCAGTATTTTCTGTTTTTAATTCAGATTTCCAGCATCCTCAGTACCTTGCTTTCATTGAGCAAAATTTCAGTCCGTCAGTTCAATTTACGTGAATCACCCATTAATGCCCAGCATCTGCATACAATATGCAATTAACAGATTCCCTTCAACTCTTTTTAAATAAAAATATTATGCAAAAATAAATTAAATCAAAAATCTCCACCTTTTACGAAGTGTTACATTATGAGATGCTCCTCCTCTTGGACCCCTAACAATTTGTGAAATGCGTGCATTTCTTTTCATTAAACAGTCAGACAGCTGATGCTTTACATACACTAATTTAATTTGTTAGATTTCCTTTCTTTTTGGTATTTGTTTGAAGATAGCAATCTGTAATATTTTCTCACTCATACTTTTCAGAAAGTGTACATAATTCCACAACGAATGGTTAATTCAATGGGAATACTATCTTCAGTATGTCCATTGTATAGTCTCACTCAAAATATTTAACAAATAGAATCTCATATCCACTGTATCCACAAATGCCAATGTTTGGCAGCCAGAGGACTTAAATAACTCTTTTTATCTTTTTAATCTTCTCAGCTTCCAAAGGTAAAATGACATTTCTCATTCTTGCCCATCAGAAATATTATGAAACCAGCTGTTCTCAAATACCCATCAAGAAAATTAGTATGTGAAACATCACTAAAAATGACTAGCTTCCTATTCTTTGAGTCAGTTAAGTGTGCATTCATCTATATTTAATTATCTTAATGTTTTGTATGCTCTTAAAACATTATCGACTTTAGGATGTTTTAGCCTAGTACTTTAGTTCAACACATCAAAATTTGGTCAGGTCTGTGAGCACAACCGTTCAACTGGCCAATCAAGCATTGCTATTGTTCTATCTCTTCTTTAGAGGTAGCTTCATCTTCTGCAAGGACCTGGTATGATTAACTTGAATGCAATACCCTTTAAAGAGGATTGGTGATTTAAAGTTATGCTTACCTACTCTGAAAAGCATGACTGAATTTTAATTCTACCTAAATGATACATTTAAAAATTCTACAGGAGCACGGAATAATAAATCAACATCCGTCAAGAAGATGAACAAAATACAATACAGTACAGGAATAGGCTCTTCGGCCCTCCAAACCTGTACCGGTCATGATACTAGCCTTTGCCAAAATCCTCAGCACTTCCTTGTGCCGTATAACTCTATACCCATCCTATCCATTTATTTGTCAAGATGCCTTTTGAACGCTGTTAATGTCTGCTTCCAAAACCTCCCCAGGCATCGCATTTGAGGCACTCACTACCCTCTGCGTAAAAAAAACCTGCCTCGCACATCGCCTCTAAACTTTACCCCACGGACCTTAAACCTATGCCCCCTGGTGACTGACTCTTTTACCCTAAGAAAGAGTGCCTGCCCATCCACTCTATCCATGCCCCTCATAATCTTGTAGACTTCTATCAGGTTACCCCTCAACCGCCGTTTTTCTAATGAAAACAGTCCAAGTCTATTCAGCCTCTCCAGAGAGCTAACACTTTCGAGACCAGGCAGCATCCTGGTAAACCTCCACTGCACCCTCTCCAAAGCCTCCATATCCTCCTGCTGTGTGACAACCAGAATTGTGCGCAATATTCCAAGTGTGGTCGTACCAGGGTTCTATGCAACTGTAGCATGACTTGCCAGTTTTTATACACGATGCCCCATCCAATGAAGGCAAGCATTCCATATGCTTTCTTGACTACCTTGTCCACTTGTGTTGCCACCTTCAAAGATCTGTGTGCCTGCATACTCAGATCTCTCTGACTTTCTATATTCCTAAGAGTTTTGCCATTTACGGTATATTTCCCCTCTACTGTAGACCTACCAAAATGCATTATCTCACATTTGCCTGGATTAAACTCCATTTGCCATTTCTCTGCCCAAGTCACAAACCTCTCTGTATCCTGCTGCATCCTCTGACAATCCTCAACACTATCTGCCACTCCACGAACCTTGGGTGTCATCCGCGAACTTACTAATCAGACCAGCAACATTTCCCTCCAAATCGTTTTTGTATATTACAAACAACAGAGGCCCCAGCACAGATCCCGTGGAACACCATTAGTCGCAACCTTCCATTCAGAAAAACTCCTTTCTGCTGCTACCCTTTGCCTTCTGTGACCAAATCAGTTCTATATCCATCTTACCACCTCACCTCTGATCCCGTGTGACTTCACCTTGTGTACCAGTCTGCCATGAGGCACCTTGTCAAAGGCTTTACTGAAGTCCATGTAAACAACATCCACCACCCTCCCCTCATCAATCATCTTTGTCACCTCCTCAAAAGACTCGATCAAGTTAGTGAGGCACGACCTCCCCTTTAGAAAACCATGCTGTCTATCGCTAATGAGTCTATTTGTTTCCAAATGGGTATAAATCCTGTTCCTGAAAATTCTCTTTAATAATTTACCTACTACTGACGTGAGGCTCGCTGGCCTATAGTTTCCAGGATTATCCCTGCTACCTTTCTTAAACAGCGGTAGCACACTAGCTATTCTCCAGTTCTATGGGATCTTACCTATAGCCAATGAGGATACAAAGATGTCAGTCAAAGCCCCAGCAATTTCCTCCCTTGCTCCCCTCAGAATTCTGGGGTAAATCCCATCTGGTCCAGGAGACTTAAATGTTTTTCTTAATGATACCTATAAAAGCATTAAAAAAATTATTTCATGGGACGTAAGCATTGCTAGCTAGGCCAACACATTTACTCCTGATCCCTAATTACTCTTGAAGGTGGTGGTGAGTTATCTTCCTGAACCGCTGCAGCCCATCTGTTGGTACATCCACAGTGCTGTAAGGAAAAAGTTCCAGAATTTTGATCCAGCGACACGAAGGAATGGCAATATAGTTCCACATCAGGATGGTGTGCAGCTTGGAGGGGAACATGCAGGTTGTGGTGTTACCGTGCACCTTTTAGATGGTAGAGGCTGTGGTTTAGAAGTTGCTGCTGAATGTGCCTTGGTGAGTTGTTGCAGTGCATTTTGTAGATGGTACACTCTGCTGCCACCATGTGTTAGTGATGGAGCGAGTGGACGTTGAAGGAGTTGGATGGTGTGCCAATCAAGCGGGCTGCTTTGTTCTGGATGGTGTTGAGCTTCTTGGGTGTTATGGAGCTGTACTCATACAATCTTACAGTGCAGATGGAGGCCATTTGGCCCATCTAGTCTGCACCGGCCCTAGGAAAGAGAATCCTACTTAACCCCACACCTCCACCCAATCCCTGTAACCCAGTAACTCCACCTAATCTTTTGGACAATCCACCTAACTGCACATCTTTGGACTGTGGGAGGAAACCGGAACACCCGGTGGAAACCCATGCAGACATGGGGAGAACGTGCAGACTCCGCACAGACAGTGACCCAAGCCAGGAATTGAACCTGGGACCCTGGAGCTGTGTCGCAACAGTGTTTCATCCAGGCAAGTGGAGAGGATTTAATCACGCTCCTGACTTGTCCCTTGTAGATGGTGGACAGACTTTGGGAGTCAGGAGGTGAATTACTCCAATGTAGAATACCCAGCCTCTGGCCTGCTCTTGTAGCCACAGTGTGTGTATATATATATACATGTATATATATAAGGCTGGTCCGGTTCAGTTTTTGCTTCATGGTAATCCTGCAGGATGTTAAGAGTGGGGGGATTCAGTGACGGTAATGCCTATAAATGTCATGGGCCAATGGTTGGATTCTCTCTTGCTGGAGATGGTCATTGCCTATCATTTGTGTTGCACAAACGTTATTTCCACTTATCAACCAAAGCCTGAATATTAACCAGGTCTTGCTGGATTTGAACATGATCTGCTTCAGTATCTGAAGAGTTGCGAATGGTGTTGAACATTGTGCAGTCATCAGCAAACTTCTGACTTATGATGGAGGGAAGGTCATGATGAAACAGCTGAAGATGGTTGGGCCTCGGATACGACCCAGAAGAACTCCTGCATTAATGTCCTGTATGACAGAGCAAATTGGTCTTCATCAACCACAACCATCTTCCATTTGTGCTAGGTATGTCTCCAACCAGTGGAGAATTTTCCCCTGATTTTTCCCCTGATTCCTATTGACTCCAGTTTTGCTCGGGCTCCTTGATACCATACACAGTCAAATGCAGCTTTGATGTGAAGGGCAGTTACTCTTGCCTCACCTCTGGCATTCAGCTCTTTTGGCTATGTTTGGACTAAGGTTGGAATGAGGTTAGGAACCCAAACTGAGTGATTTTGACCCAGCAACAGTTGGTTGATACTGGGTGGTCCATTCTTTTCATTCCATAATTACTTCTTGTAGCGGTTGTGACACAACTTAGTGGCTTGCTAGGCCACTTCAGAATGCATTTAAGAGTTAACCACGTGTCTGTGGGTCTGGAGTTATGTAATGAAGATTCTAGATTTCCTTCCATAAAGGACATTAGTGAATTAGGTGGGTTTTTATGAAAATTGACAATAGTTTATTGGCCACTATTACTAGCTTTTAATTCTAAATTTAATAATTTAATTATTACTAGCTTTTAATTCTAGATTTAATAACTTAATTATTGATCCCATCTCCCCAGGGCATTAGCCTGGAGATTGCTAGTTCAGTGATGTTACCATTGTGTCACCAGCTTCCCTATGGACTCCCAAGAGGGAACAAATAATGAGGGAAACCACTAAAGAGATTTTCAAGATTAGATTTGCCTCCCCGAACAGGTGCCGGAATGTGGTGACTAGGGGCTTTTCACAGTAACTTCATTTGAAGCCTACTTGTGAAAATAAGCGATTTTTCATTTTTCAGCTGTGGGGGAGTCCGCTCTAATACCGATCATGTGAGAGTACCTTTAAGAAATGGGTGTTTATCAAATAGCTGTAGTGAGGGAAGCATGGTGGCGCACTGGTTAGCTTTGCTGCCTCATGGCACTGAGGTCCCAGGTTCAATCCCGGCTCTGGGTCACTGTCTGTGTGGAGTTTGCACATTCTCCCCGTGTTTGCTTGGGTTTCGCTCCCACAACCCAAAGTTGTGTAGGGTAGGTGGATTGGCCACGCCAAATTGCCTCTTAATTGGAAAAAATGAATTAGGTACTCTAAATGTATAAAAAATAAATAAATAGTTGTAGTTGGTGTACCTTAAGAAATGGGTGTTTATCAAATAGCTGCAGAGTGTGGATGGAGCTGGGCTGTGTGGATGGAGCTGGGCTGTCTGGCTGTTTTACTTTCGCTTTGAGCTAGCAGCTACAGGGTGTGTTTAGTTTCATTTTGCAGATTGGGAGCTGCATCCAGCAAAACCAGGTGTAATTCTGATTTCTTTCTGCATGAAAGGAATGTCTTAATCACTTGCTAATTTGAAAGTGGTAACTACTCTCTGTAGAGAATTTAAACCCGATCTCTGTGTTAATGAGAATATTTGTCTTGTGGATGTTGCAAGGAAAGATTCAGGGTTACTTATAGAGTACTGTATTCTTTTTGAGGGAGTATTTACGTTGATAGTTGCTAAGATGTTTACTGTGTGTGTTTAAAAATGTCAACTGGATTTAGAGAATAAACATTGTTTTAATTTAAAAGTACCTTAGCTCTCTGTTGCACCACAAGTGGGCCTTTGTGCTCTCCATAGCCAAAATCTATTAAAGGTTATGGGTCAGGTGAACTCCATGATACACTTTGGGGTTCTCTAAACCCTGGCCCATAACAACCCTCCAAAATACCTAATGCTCTTCAAAGCCCCTAGTAACTAGCCACACTTTAGGCTTTTGAGTCCCTTCTGCAAGCACTTTTTCAATACATAGCCATCTCTGTGATGTAGCTGGTGTCCCTTATCTGGTATTTCATCATAAACGCCAAACTTTCTACATCTAAACCCTTTGTTTTTGCCTCCCTTATTCATTTATCCTCTAATTTATTGGTAGCAATCAAAACTCCACGATCATGTGGCCTTCTGTTTCTAGTTCTGTTCTGAAGCTGTTTTGTGTTCTTTACTTTATTTAATCTATGGCCTATATGGCCTATACTTGCACTATCAGAGGGGTTTCCTCCGATTTGTCATTGTTTTCTGACACAAGAATCACTTCTGGACTCACTATAAGTACTAACGCTGTGCTTTTTTACTCTCAACTCTTTCACCTCATTATGTTTATTGAGATTTTACATTTTCTAAACAATATAATGCACAAAGTTGCAAAATAATGTCGCACCCAAAGCAAGGAAGTAAAAAAAACATACAGCTTAACCTCCATGAGCACAGTGTGGAACACGAGAACAAAATCACAATTGGCTCAAAACCATCACTCAGTGATCCAGCACAGCCTTCTCTTCCTGGAGTCCAGACCACCTGCATCCATGTAGGAGTAAGGAATGGATTAGTCACACCCACCCTTGCAAAAACAGAAGAAAATGCACCGAAACCCAGATCTACAAAGACATACTCCATAATGCAACAAAACCCCAAACCCTGACCAGGCGGAATCACAATTATTTATTTATTTAAAAAAAATATTTTTATTATCCTAACTTCCCTCTTTTTCATAAAATATGCAACTAACAATAACCAATACAATAACAATCCCCCAACCAGAATCCCTTTCAACATACAAACCCAAACATGACCCCAACATCCCAAATACAAAACAAGAAAGACCAAAAGAGAATCCACAGTCATCCCATACATGGTAATCAATACACAATACTCTCAACCCCCCCCCCTCCCCACCCCCACATCCAATCTTGAAAGTGCAGAATAAACAATGCCCATGAACTGTAGAACCCTTCCCTCCTCCCCCTCAACTTGAACTTCACATTCTCGTCACAAATTCCAAAAGATTCCCCCGCAAAGCCAAGGCACAGGGCAGAGAAGCTGACCTCCAACCCAGCAGGACCTGCCTTCAGGCAATCAGCAAGGCAAAGGCTAAAACATCTGCTCCTACACCCGCTTGCTGCCCGGGCTGGCATGCCACCCCAAAAATGGCTTCTAGGGGCCCTCCCTGGTTCAAACCTCACATGTACTGCCCCCGAGATGACCTTAAAAACCTCCCTCCAGTTCCGGGCAAGACCAAAAGCTGTGAACATAGTTTGCGGGGTCCTCCCACAGCGATCACACACCTCTTCCATCCCCTCAGAGTCGGCTCAACTTCGCCCTTGTGAGGGGCGCCCACAACCTTCAACTGTATCAGCCCCAACCTCGTGCACTAGGTTAAGTCGGTTACCCTCTGGAGCATCACAGCCCATCCTCTATACCCTCCCCCAACTCTTCCTCCCACTTAGCTTTAATCCCCTCCAATGATACCTTGTCCTCCCCCAGAATCTTCCCATAAATCGCTGATTCCACCCCCTTCTCCATGCCCCCTGTCGTCAATACCTCTTCCAACAATGTGGATGCCGGCGCCCAACTCACTGTTGGAAAGAAAAGAGAGGATCAGCAACAGTAAAAATATGTTTACCTTATGGTGAGGCCCATCGGATCATCAAAGACAGAAAGGAAAAGGGAAGAAGAGCGAAGAAACAGACCCAACCGGCTATCTCACCTGATGACAACACTCACCGGCAAAGAAGAGAACAGGCCGCATAATCAACAAAAAGGGGGGGGGGAGAACCTCCCTCTCTCAGGAGAACCACAGGCTATCCACCAAGGCACAGAGCTCAACCCAACCCCTGCCCCCTGTGCGCCTGAGAGACCAGGAGACAAAACCCAGCCCTCCAGGAAGCCTCTTTCCATGTCCTCGGAGAGAGTCATCTCGAGCCACTAGTGGTAACAGAATAATAGCCAAAGCACTAGGCCTGGCCTAGCCCAGCACCAAACAAAGCTAAAAAAAACAACCTATACCCCCAGGGCCTTCAACACACGCCAAGAAAAACCCCAATCTCGCCCTTACTCTTCCAGCCCTATCCAGAGCAATGCACTATGAGAGGATGATTACTGCCGCCCGGCTAAGAGGTTTCCACCTGTGAAGAAGAGCAATCATCAAGAGATCTAATAATTAGGCACCCTAGGAAGGAGGGCTGACTCCGTCCTCCGTGGCAAAACACAGAGCCCCTCCCACAACCACAAGGCCTAGTCGGGAGAAGAAGGAACAGAGCTCTTTTAAATGCAAGAACCTTCTTGTGAGCCTCCACTGCTCTTGTAAAGATACTCTACAGTATCTACATGTGCTCTGACGACTGCACCACAGGGTCAAAAATCTCTGACCAGGCAACAGCAACATCTTCGAATGTGGCCATCATCCTTATGAACCCTGTACCACCAAGACAAGAGCCCGCTCAGCAGCAACTGTGACACTCCCAGCTGGAATCCACCCCAACTCGCTCCGATGCCCTGAAAAGAAAATGAGGATTTAAGCACTTTGTTCTAGGCTTTCTCTCACAAAAAGGCCAATCAGGAACTGCCTGGGATGACACAAACCATGCAACCAGTGAAAAAACAATTAAGAAATGCACATCAGAATTAAACGACTGATTAAAAGACACACCGAGCCAGAGCTCACAAAAACCCATCCGCTCCACACTCACATCATGTGCTGCCCCCCACCCCTCCCCTATCAAATTCTCCAGTAGGTTTAGGTTCCCCTCCAGATTCAAAACTTATTGGATCCCTCCATTCATCAGACCCATCTGAATTATCGCCTGAGCTATTAATAATAATCTTTATTAGTGTCACAAGTAGGCTGACATTAACATTGCAACAAAGTTGCTGTGAAAATCCCCTAGTCGCCACACAGCGCTAGTCCCCTGTTCGAGTACACTGAGGGAGAATTCAAATGGCTACTTCACCTAACAAACCCAAACAGACATAGGGAGAATGTGCAGACTCCGAGCAGACTCCGAGCAGACTCCGCGCAGACAGTGACCCAAGCTGGGATTCGAACCCAGGTCCCTGGCACTGTGAAGCAACAGTGCTGACCTCTGTGCTACTGGGTTATTACCTAACAAACTCAAACAGACATAGGGAGAATGTGCAGACTCCGTGCAGACTCCGCGCAGACAGTGAGCCAAGCTGGGATTCGAACCCAGGTCCCTGGCACTGTGAAGCAACAGTGCTAACCACTGTGCTACTGGGTTATTACCAATCATCAAACACTCTATTCTTTGTTTCACTGCAGAACATCTTATTTGTTCTACAAAGGCTTGAGGAAATGACATCTTCTCACTCTAAGTTTTACCCTTCCAGGCACAGAAACATAAAATTAAATCCACTTAAAACTATACCTTATTTCTAATGTTTTCCAATACAAATATAAATCTCTTAAAACTACCCTTGTTTTCCTAACACGGTGGGCAAGACAAATGTGGCCTGGAATAAATTCCACACGCCGTTATTTCAATTGTTTTTTCTGGCAGTTGGCATTTAATTATTTCCTCATCAATTATTTTGCATTTGTTTCTTATTTTTTTATGTTTTTTGCTAAAGCCTTTGTTTTGGTGTTGTTGCACACCAGTTCTAAAAGTAAGTAAGCAGCTGCAACAGGCGGTAAAAGGAGGTAATATTGGTGTATTGGCCTTAATAAAAAGAATTTGCAAGCAGGAGCAGGGGTGCCTTGCTGCAATTATACAGGGTATTGGTGAGACTACACCTGGAATATTGTGTGCAGTTGTGATCTCCTTCTCTGAGGAAAGATGTTCATGCTATAGAGGAGTGCAGACTGTTTCCTGCGATGGCGGGACTGATGTATGAGGAGAGAGTAAGTCGGTTATGATTATATTCCTTGATGTTTAGAAGAATGAGGGGGTATCCCCTGTAGACCTATAAATTCTAACAGGACTAGAAAAGGCAGATGCAGGAACGATGTTCCTGATGGCGGGGGAGTCCAGACAAGGGGTTACAATCTTAAAGATACCGGGCAGACCATTTAGGCTGAGATGAGAAATTTCTTTAGCCACTGAGTGGTAAGCATGTGGAATTCGCTACCACAGAAAGCAGTTGAGGCCAAAATATTGTATGTTTTCAAGAAAGAGTTAGACAAAGCTTTGTGGCTAAAGGGATCAAAGGATATGGGAGGAAAGCGGGAACAGGTTACTGAGTTGGATGATCACCCATGATCATAATGAGTGGTGGAGTAGGCTCAAAGGCTGAATGGCACGCTCCTCCTATTTTCTATATTTCTCATTCGCACCTTTTGTGTTCCTTCGTGATATTGCATTACTCTATCTCTCTAACATCTTTAAGATTTGCGTCTTTACTGTGCCCGTTTAGTCTGATTGGCCTGTTGTGCATTCCCTTCCTTTTGCCTCACTTGTGGCACAAGCACTAACTGCTTTGGTTTTACTCTCTCGAACTCCCTCCAAACTCATCTCCCCTTTCACTTTTGTTTTTATCTGTCTTTAACAACCTTCTTGTAATCTTTCTTTATACTTAAAATTTTGACCACCTCTCCTAACTTTTCTATTTAACATCTCTTGCTTCTTTTATATTTTTCTTTCCTCTGTGACATGTCTACTTTTGCCTATGTTAAGGGAACAATACAGATGCAGTCACCTTTGAGCACCCTGAATTGATTGTGCTGTGCTAGGTTGTTATAAATACACTGAAAATCCCATTAACCATTCTCTGCTTATTTCTCCTAGATAGTTTCACCTGCATTGAAACCATTAGTTCAGTGTACCCTTCATTTATATACCTTGTTTCACACACAAATGTAGATGCTTCCCGCTCATGAATGTGCAGCTTATTAACATTTTTTAGTGACTTATATTTCTGCTGTAAAACTAAATCAATTATTCTATTTGCCTCAGTTTAAGAAATAAATATTTTCAGTTTTGATTCTTGACAATGCCTCTTCGTGTTCTTTTGTAGATGCATTAATTGTGGCGCCTTTGCAAGTAATGGCACGGTAAGTATAGTAGAATACCTTCTCCACATGTACCCAAACTTGTAGAAGACCAGTTACTATTATTTATATTGATGAAGTAAATATAGATGACCTTAGTATGACTTTTCTTCTGGGGAACATTAGGATAAATGATACAAGGCAAGAGTGTTGGCAAAAAACTTTATTCAATGTGAGCACAGATTGAACAATCAGACTCATAGTTCAGTGTATCCAAACATAATATCTCTTATTTAACAGCAAATGGAGGCACACTGATTTCCACATGTAATATCTGATTTGGGTATTTCGTCAAGCGAGGTTCAATGTTGGGAACAGACCATATCATGTTGAAATTTAAATTGCCAACAATTATTGCATGAAAGAATTGTGAAGTATGTAAATATTTTTTATTTTGTTTAAAATATTATTTTAACATGAGAAATTTTTGCTACTGAGGAAAAAGGTGGATTCTTTCTTTTTCCCACCCAAAAAATACTTTGATTTGGTTTGTTCAACAAGTATCTGTTATGGTGAAAGTCGGTAAGGCTTTACCTATTATAAAATTTTGGTATAAGCTTTCCCATTCCAGGATTTAAAAATAAAAAGTGTTTATTAAAATCTTTTCATAATGACCAGGAGCTGGGAACCAGCTGTGGGACCAGGAGCTGGGAACCAGCTGTGGGACCAGGAGCTGGGAACCAGCTGTGGGACCAGGAGCTGGGAACCAGCTGTGGGACCAGGAGCTGGGAACCAGCTGTGGGACCAGGAGCTGGGAACCAGCTGTGGGACCAGGAGCCTCGAGGGCCATTAGGAACCAGGGGTGTTCCGAATGTTTAAATCCATCAGCAAGAAGACAATGAAGCCCACACTTGAACTGAGGAGTTCACAATGTTGAGGTGCTAAAGGAACGTTTTAGGACTGTTTAGTGAAAAGGTAATGAAGGGACCCACATAAAACCTTGGAGCTTGGAGAATAGCTGGAATACTGAGGAGAATTGAAGTGAATTCTGGAGAGGTTTGGGATGGTCCTAGGAACAAAAGCGAATGAACCTTCAACGCATTTCTACATATAAGAGAATTCTTGGGGTGAGATTAAAAAGTAGAATCAAAGCATTTCTTTTTTATCGATAGTGTTTGTACAGCTGGTTTTTCATTTTCTTTTATACATACCGTAAAGATTGTTTTTGTTTAAAAAAGAAATGTTTTCATAATAAAGAAAATCATACAAAACAATTAACCAAAGTTACACAATAAAATAATGAGGCTAACAAGCAAATGCACATATTAACTTAGCCCCCAAAATTAAACTCAACCCTCTAACAGCTCATGGTGACAAACTCCTTAAAAAAGGAAATTAATGGCTGCCATCTTGGGTAGAACCTTCTACCAACCCTCTAGATTTAAAATAAAAAATTCTAATTTAGGGGAAATTGTAGCGTGGCACATCTTTGGGTTGTGGAGGTGAGACCCACGCAGACACAGGGAGAATGTGCAAGCTAAACTTCACATAGACAGCAGCGACCCGGGGCCGGGATCGAACCGATACCTTTGGTGGCGTGAGGCAACAGTGCTAACCACTGCACTACAGTACAACCCTCTAATGGTGTACTTGACCTTCTCCAAGTGTAAGAAAGTCATGAGATCACCCAACCAAGCTGAGGCCCTGGGCAGTTTAGGAGACATCCACCCAATCAAAAGTCATCTCCAGGGACTTCCGGTGGCGGCAATGAAGGAGTAAGTTGCACATTTGGTGGTTCCCGCTCGGTTGGACCTTTGGACCTTTTCCCCGATTTTTTTTGTCAGACTTGATTCGGTAAATTGATGGTGGAGGCAATTGTGGAATGGATTCCTACATCAGTGCATGAAGAGGCGGATTAGAAGTGCTCGTAAAGGAAGAAATAGACGAACAGAGAAGGTTTGGGCTGAAGCTGCAGCGGGAGAAAGCATGGCGGATGACAGGAGTCCTGGCTTGTCTACCCAGCGGTTGACGGAGCAGCTGATGCGGTTTATTCAGGAGGGCTTTGCCAAGCAGAAACAGGAATGCTTGGACCCGATTAAGGAATCGGTTGCGCGGCTGGAACTTAGACTGGATGCCCAAGATCGGGGATCCAGAAAGTAGAGAAGGCACTGGCTGAGCAGGAGGAACATCAAACTGCGGTGGAGTTGGAGATGTGGATGCTGAGAGACCAGCAGAAAAGGCTCCTGGAGAAGGTGGAGGACCTAGAAAATAGATCCCGCCGGCAGAATTTGAGAATTGTCAGTCTCCCGGAGGGGTCCGAAGGAGCGGACGCTGGGGCATACATAGCAGGCATGTTTGAGAAGTTACTGGGGGATGGGACGTTCTCCTGACCCTTGGAGGTAGACAGAGCTCACAAAATGCTTGCGTGGAAGCCGCGTATGGGGGACCCCCCCCCCCCCCCCCCCCCCCCCCCCCCCCCCCCCCCCCCCGCCCCACCCTCCAACGAGGACAATTTTGGTGAGATTCTACAGGTACTTGGACAAGGATTGTATTTTACGGTGGGCCAGGCAGACATGGAGTTGTAAATGGGAGAACAGTATCCTGCGGATCTATCAGGATCTGAGTGCAGATGCAGCCAGGAGAAGAGGAGGTTCAATCAATTAAAGTCAACCTTTTTAAAAAAAAAAAGGTGACGTTTGGACTGCTGTATCCAGCCCGTCTTTGGGTCACGTATGAGGAGAAACATTTTTATTTTGAATCGCCCGAGGAAGCGATGGACTTCGCTAGAAGGAAAGGGCTGGTGGCGGACTGAGGTCTTTGAACTTTCCTGCAGCTCATGTTGAAAAATGTTTCTTGTTTTTTGGACATTATCTGTAATGCCTTCTGTATTGATTTGGGACCTGTTGCAGAGCTGAGTGAGCTAAATAGGTGGGGGAATGTCTGGCGCCATGGGCGGGTGTCACCAAGCTAGCTGGCCGGGCTAGCTCATGGAAGTGCAGTGGGGGGTGAGCAAATGTTATGCTTGTTGAAGGGGTTGGTTTACATAGTGCTGTTACTAGGAGAGGAGGGGGGAAAATGTTCTGCTGATGGGGGAGGGACGTTTGCTGTGGAACACAAAGGAGGTCGGGGGCAGAGGCTGTCTGGGGGCGGGCCGGTGATGGCTGATCGGTGAAGGAGTGGGGGGGGGGGGGGATGAGCCCCCCAACTAGGCTGATCACATAGAATGTGACAGGGCTAAATGGGCTGGTTAAGAGGGCACGCGTGTTCGCGCATTTGAGGGGACTGAAGGTGGACGTGGTAATGTTACAGGAGACACACCTTAAAGTAACTAATCAGATTAGATTAAGGAAGGGATGAGTCGGACAGGTTTTTCACTCGGGGTTAGACGCAAAGATTAGAGGAGTTGCGATCCTGATTAATAAGCGAGTGCTATTTGAGGTGGGAAAAATAGTTGCGGGTGTGGGAGGTCGTTACATTATGGTCAGTGGGAAGCTGGAGGGGTTGCCAGTGGTACTAGTGCATGGGTGTACGCCAAATTGGGATGATGTGGAGTTTATAAAGAGGATGTTGGGGAAGATCCCGGACCTGGATTCACATAAACTGGTCATGGGATGGGACTTTAACACAGTTATTGACCCGAGGTTAGACCGGTTAAGCTCAAGGATGGGCAGGGTGCCAGCAATGGCGAAGATGCTAAAGGGGTTCATGGAGCAAATGCGGGCTGGGGTGGACCCATGGAGATTTGGGTAGCCGAAAGTGAAGACATTCTGCTTCTACTCACATGTGCATAAAGTGTACTCCCGGATTGATTTTTTAAAATTTTGAACAGGGCCCTGCTGACGGGGGTAGTGGACACGGGATATAAAACGATCACAATCTCAGATCATCCCCTGCACTGGTTAGCAAGGAGAGTCGCCAGCGCCCGCACTGCAGGCTTGATGTGGGACTTTTAGCTGATGAAAAGGTGTGCGGGCTGCTGAGGAAATGTATTCAGAACTACTTGGAAGTCAACGACACGGGTGAAGTTTCAGCGGTGGTGGTCTGGGAGGCATTGAAGGCGGTGGTTAGAGGGGAGCTGATCTTGATACAGGCCCACAGGGAGAAGGCAGACAGGGCGGAGCCGGACAGACTGATAAAGGAGATACTACAGGTTGACAGGAGGTGTGCGGAGACGCCAGAAGCAGGGCTTCGAAGGGAGCATCAGAGGCTACAGGCGGAGTTTGGCTTGTATTTTTAAAAAATAATTTTTATTGAAACATTTTGTATTTATATAACAACAACGAACCGCAATAAAATACCAACAATAATGATAACAGTCATAAACATTCGCCCATCCTCAATGAACAGCAAAATATATTAACAACAACTTAAATTAACACAATATTAAGTTAAATAACCATAGAAAAAAAAATAGAAACAATAATAAAGAACACCCCCCCCCCCCATCCAGGTTTGACCCTGGATCCAACCACCCTTGACACCGTCCCCGCCACCCCCTTCCAGAATTCTTCCAGTGCCGGGCATGCCCAGAACATATGGGCATGATTCGCTGGACTCCCCGAACACCTGGTGCACCTGTCTTCACCCCCAAAGAACCTGCTCATCCGAGTCACAGACATATGGGCCCGATGCAGCACCTTAAATTGGATGAGACTAAGCCTCGCACATGAGGAGGAAGAGTTGACCCTCTCCAAGGCATCCGCCCAAGTCCCATCCTCTATCTGCTCCCCTAGTTCCCCCTCCCATTTAGCCTTCAACTCCTCCACTAATGACTTCTCCACCTTCTGCATTACCTTATAAATGTCAGACACCTTCCCCTCTCCGACCCACACCCCCGAAAGCACTCTGTCCATCGCCCCCCGCGAGGGCAGCAAAGGAAATTCCTCCACCTGTCGCCTAGCAAACGCCTTTACCTGCAAGTATCTGAACATATTTAGCTAGGGGCTGTTTAGCTCACAGGGCTAATCCCTGGCTTTGAAAGCAGACCAAGGCAAGCCAGCAGCACGGTTCGATTCCCGTAACAGCCTCCCCGAACAGGCGCCGGAATGTGGCGACTAGGGGCTTTTCACAGTAACTTCATTGAAGCCTACTCGTGACAATAAGCGATTTTCATTTTTCATTTCATGTTCCCTTGGGGGAGCCCAAATTCATCTTCCAGTTCCCCAGGCCCGCAAACCTCCCGCCAATAAACAGGTCCATCATTTTACTGATGCCCACCCTATACCACCCCCTAAATCCCCCATCAGTGTTCCCCGGGATGAACCGATGATTTCCACCTAATGGGACCTTCATCGAGCCCCCTGTTTCCCCCCTATGCCGTCTCCACTGTCCCCAGATTCTTAGGGTCGTCGCCACCACTGGGCTCGTGGTATACCTCTTAGGAGAGAGCGGCAATGGCGCCGTTACCAAGGCACCAGGCTCGTACCTCTACAAGACGCCATCTCCATTCTTTTCCACGCCGCCCCCCTCCCTTCCATCACCCATTTACGCACCATTGACACATTGGCCGCCCAATAGTACCCCAAAAGGTTGGGCAGCGCCAGCCCACCTCTACCCCTCCCTCGCTCCAGGAAAACCCTCTTCACTCTCGGAGTCCCATGCGCCCACACAAAGCTCAAAATACTGCTAGTCACCCTCCTAAAGAAGGCCCTGGGGATGAAGATGGGCAGGCACCGAAAGAGGAACAAGAACCTCGGCAGCACCATCATTTTGACGGACTGCACCCTCCCCGCCAATGACAATGGCAGCATGTCCCACCTCTTGAACTCCTCCTCCATCTGATCCACAAGCCTGGTGAAATTACGCTTGTGAAGAGTCCCCCAGTCCCTGACCACCTGCACCCCCGGTACCTAAAACTCTCCCCTGCCCTCCTAAGTGGGAGCCTACCAATTCCCTCCTCCTGGTCCCCAGGGTGCACCACAAACACCTCACTCTTGCCTAGATTTAGTTTATAGCCTGAAAAGGCCCCAAACTCAGCTAGCAGCTCCATCACCCCTGGCATCCCTCCCACCGGGTCCGCCACATACAGTAGCAGGTCATCGGCATACAACGACACCCTATGTTCCGCCCCACCCCACACCAAACCCCTCCACCTTCCTGAATCCCTCAACGCCATCGCCAACGGTTCGATTGCCAATACAAACAACAAGGGGGACAGGGGGCAACCCTGCCTGGTCCCTCGATAAAGCCGGAAGTACTCCGACCTCCTCCCATTCGTGGCCACACACTCCATCGGGGCCTCATACAGCAGCCTCACCCATCTAATAAACCTTTCACCAAATCCAAACCTCCCCAACACCTCCCATAAGTACCCCCACTCCACTCTATCGAAGGCCTTCTCCGCATCTAGCGCCACCACTATCTCAGCCTCCCCCTCAATCGCCGGCATCATGATGACATTCAACAACCTCCGCCCATTCGTGTTCAGCTGCCTTCCCTTAACAAAACCTGTCTGGTCCTCGTGTACCACCCCTGGCACACAGTCCTCTATCCTGGTGGCCAGGATCTTTGCCAGCACCTTGGCATCCACATTAAGGAGAGATATGGGCCTGTATGAACCACACTGCTGGGGGTCCTTGTCCCTCTTTAAGGTTAAAGAAATCAGCGCCCGCGACATCCCACGCCTCATTAAGTGTCCACACCAGCAGGGGGCCCACTAGGTCCACAAACTTTTTATAAAACTCCACCGGGAACCCATCCGGCGCCTTCCCTGACTGCATCTGCCCGATCCCCTTAACCAGCTCCTCCAGCTGAATCGGCGCCCCCAACCCCTCCACCTGCTCCTCCCGCACCTTCGGGAAAGATAGCCCGTCGAGAAAACTCTCCATTCCCCTCCTCTCCACCGTTGGCTCCGACCGGTACAGTTCCCCGTAAAAGTCCTTGAAGACCTCATTCACCTCTACCCGCTTCCGCACCACATTCCCACTCTTATCTCTCACTCCAGCAATTTCCCTAGCCGCATCCCGCTTGCGGAGCTGATGAGCCAGCATCCTACTCGCCTTTTCACCATGTTCATACACTGCCCCTTGTGCCTTCCTCCTCTGGTGCCTCCGCGTACCTCCTATCCACCTCCAGGATCTTCCCCACCAGTCTATCCCTCTCACTCCTCTCCCTGTGTGCCCGGATGGATATCAGTTCCCCACCAATCACTGCCTTCAGGGCTTCCCAGACCATCCCCACCCGGACCTCCCCCGTATCATTCACCTCGAGGTACCCCTCAATACTTGCCCGGACCCTCCTGCACACCTCCGCCAACAGCCCCACATCCAACCACCACAGCGGGCGCTGGTCCCCCATCTCCAACTCCATCCAAAGCAGAGCGTGGTCGGAGATTGCAATAGCCGAATATTCGGCCTCCTCCACTCGGAATCAGTCCCCTACTCACCACGAAGAAGTCTATCCGAGAATAAACCCTATGTACGTGGGAGAAGAATGAGTACTCTCGTGCCCTCTATAGCCACCTAAGACGGACACTGGGCTACAAAATGGAGAACTGCTAAGGCTGCAGGGAGAAAACAGTCTTAGCAAGGACAAGCAGTTTGCAGAAGGATAATTAGCATTCTGCACGTACAGAAACCAGTTTGTGGCCAGGTGCAGAATCTCAGCTAAAGGTGTAAATGGCAACAACGATTTACATAGTAATGAGGTGATCCAGATCCAGGCCCACACAATAGAAACATTTAGGTATGAATGGATACTTTGAGTAGACGCCCAGACGAAACGGCACCATAAGTATCCATCACAAAGCACCATAGAGACCGCCCCACCCATCGAGAAGCGACCCTCAGATTGGGGGGTTTGGAAAATATCGATTGGGAGAAGGCCCAATCGATATACAGCAGGTAGAGACCGCCCCGAAGAGGCACGGACTTTGGGTGGACCTATAAAAGTAGACCCCGCACATGGTCCGGTCTGTTGTTTTTGGCTCCAGCTCTCTGCTGTTTTCATCGCTTTGCTAATACATCGCATCCTGACTCCAGTTCCATCACCAGCCGTTGAGCCACCAGCCATCGAACTGTAAGTGTCACCACGACGATCGCTACGTGATCCAGACTTGCTAGACCCTGACGACCTTTAATACCTGAGGGTTGCAGACCAAGAACGGGACGAAGGCCTCGCTCCCTGACCTTGCCTGTTCCTGTTTAGATAAGTATTTTAGTCGTTTAGTTTAGAAGTAACTTAGTCTCTTTAGCGTATGCATGTGTATTTATTATATTTGTTATAATAAATATCAATCGTTTTAACTTACTAATCGGTGTACAGATTTATTACTTTGAACCTGACCTTGATATACTTGTGAGGTGTCTAGATACGGCACCTGGCGACTCCTGAGCTGAATTACATACACAGAGCTGTAGTAGTGTTAAGCACACGGCCTTTAAACGGAGGCGTGTTAATACACTCCAATAAAACACGTAACACTCAAGTAAAACGTGCAACACCTCGGCCTCACAAACCTCCATGGGTCCACCCCTCCCATCTGGTCCATAAGCCCCCTCAGCACCTTGGCCGCCGCCAGCCTCCTACCCGTCCTTGAACTGGACCGATCCAGTCAAGGATCCAACACCGTATTGAAGTCCCCCCCCCCCCGATAATCAGAACTCCCGCCTCTAGATCCGGGACACGTCCCAGCATACGCCTCATAAAGCCCGCATCATCCCAATTTGGGGCATACACACTAACAAGTACCACCTTCTCTCCCTGTAGCCTGCCCCTTACCATAACAAACCTACCCCCCTTATCCGCCACCTCCTCAGATGCCTCAAACGACACATTTTTCCCCACCTGAATCGCCACTCCCCGGTTCTTCACATCCAACCCGGAGTGTAAAACCTGCCCCACCCACCTCTTCCTCAGACGGACCTAGTCCGCCACCTTCAGGTGGGTCTCCTGAAGCATTGCCACATCTGCCTTTAGCCCCCTCAAATAAGCAAGTACCCTAGACTGCTTAACTGGCCCATTCAGTCCTCTTGCATTCCAGGTGACCGACCGGATCAGAGGGCGTCCCGCCCCCCTCCCCCGTCGACTAGCCATAGCCCGTCGACTGCCCGCCCCAGGCCAGCACCCCCCGCCCGACCCACCACCATGCTGCCCAGCATCAACCCACTTTCAGAATTTGGGGTGTAGGTGGCCCGGAACTGGGCAGGACTTTGGAAGTTTAATTTCATGGGTTTGTTGGGGAGGGTGAAGGCCTGTTTGCTGAGGTGGGACAATCCCTCTCTGTCGTTTGTGGGCCGGGTGCAGGCAGTTAAAATGAATGTTTTGCCGCGATTCCTGTTTTTGTTCCAATATCTGCTGGTCTTTTTATCATAGGCATTTTTCAGGGGGATGGGCAAACTGATCTCCTCGTTCATTTGGGGTGTGGGGGGTGGGAAGAGGTGACCAGGACTAACAGGGTGGTACTACAGAGGGGACAGCAGGCAGGAGGAGGGCTAGGCCTCCCAAACTTGCCGTATTACTATTGGGCGGCGAATGTGGAGGTGTGCGGCTGGAGCAAGGAGGGGACAGCTCCGTGGATAAAGATGGAGACAGGCTCTTGTAGGGGGGTGAGATTGCACTGCTCCCGATGGCCCCAGGGACATGTACGGTGACTGTGGTGGTGGTGGCCAATTTGAAGATTTGGAGGCATGTTTAGACATCACTTTAAGGTGTGGGCTGGGTCAGGGGGTTGCCGATTATGGGGAACTGTGGGATGTGAGGTTTCGGGGATGGGACGAGATGGGGATTTAAGGACATTAAGGACTTGTCCCGGGGGGGGGGGGAGGGGGAGGGGGCAATTCGCGAGACTAGAGGAGCTGAGAGAGAAGTATGGTTGGGGCAATGGGGAGGGTTTGGGTATATGCAGGTGCGGGACTTTCCGAGGAAGATTTTACTGACCTTCCCGATAGTGTCGGCCTCCTTGTTGTTGGAAGTGATGCTGTCAGTGGGGGTTTTGGAGAGGGAGGTGGACTCTGTGCTTTTTGAGGGGATTTGGAGTAGGATGGTGTCCATTGAGGGAATTAAGTCCAAGTGGGAGGAAAAGTTGGGGGTGGCACTGGAAGAGGGACTGTAGCTTGAGGTGCTGTGGAGATGACTGCCTTGACTTTGTGCCCGATGTTGGGGCTGATACAGCTGAAGGTAGTGTACAGGGTGCACCTCACAAAATCAAGGTTGAGCCCGCTGTTCGAGGGAGTGGAGGATGCCTGTGAATGATGTGGGAGAGGCATCGCGAACCATGTTCTTATGTTTTCATCCTCCCGAAGCTGGAGAGGTATTGGAGGACGGTGTTTCATACAGTCTCTGGGTCTTACATATGGATTTGGAGCCCGGTCTCTTGGGAGCTATACTCTGGGTTTCGGACTGGCCGGGCTGCAGAAGGGAGCGGGGGCAGATGTCTTGGCCTCCGCCTCGCTGGTTGCTCATAGGTGGGTCTTGTTGGGGTGGAGATCAGCTTCTCCACCCTGTGCCTTGGCGTGGTGGGGGGCACCTGCTGGAGTTTTTGACCCTGGAGAACGTGAGCTGAGGGGGGATGGAGGAGCTGTTCCACACTTATTGGGGTTTGTTCATCATGAACTCTCGGGAGTTGGTTACTGTTGACTGTTTTGGGGAAGTTTGGTGTCCTTTTTGTATTGTTGAAATGTTGAAAATTTGTCGAATAAAATTACTTAACATTTTTTTTAAGGACAACAAAGAAGAACAAAGAAAAATTACATCACAGGAACAGGCCCTTCGGCCCTCCAAGCCTGCGCCGATCCAGATCCTCTATCTAAAACTGTCGCCTATTTTCTAAGGATCTGTATCCCTCTGCTCCCTGCCCATTCATGTATCTGCCTAGATACATCTTAAATGACGCTATCGTGCCCGCCTCTACCACCTCTGCCGGCAATGCGTTCCAGGCACCCACCACCCTCTGCGTAAAATTAGTACAGATATAAGATGATTGACCCCACCACAGGTTGACTTCAGTCTGATTTGGGACTTTTTGTCCATGGATCTTCACCAACCAGCCAGACAGATAGTTCATGGAGACTCTCCAAACAGTGCTGACCTGAAACTTAAATTTCTTTCCCCTTCTACTCTTGCTGTGCATTACTGGGGAGACAGATCTATGCTGGGGTACTCCTGAGCTGACATTCAAAGACAGTAATAAACTTTGAAAGAGCTGTTCCTGTCCAGTGCTGAGGCGCTGGGAACCAGGGAAATCTAACTTATCGTATGGCATGGCATTTTAACAAAGCACAATAAATATCTGAATGTGCAGTGTATAGTCCAGTGATCTGGTATTAAGTCACTTTGATACATAGGGCACGATTCTCCGCTCCCCAGGCCGGGTGGGAGAATCACGGGAGGGCCGCTCTGGCACCCCCCGCGATTCTCCCACCCCTCCCAAAATGGCGTGTCGCGTTTTGCGACACGCCGCTCGGAGAATCGCGGGTCGCCGTTTTTCACGGCGACCTGCGATTCTCCGGCCCGGATGGGCCGAGCGGCCTGCCGTTCCCGACCTGTTCACGCCGGCGGCAACCACACCTGGTCGCTGCCGGCGTGAACATAGCGCGAAAGGGAAGTTTGGGGCCTGTGGGGGGGCGGAGAGGGGATCGAGCACCACGGCCGTGCTCGGGAGGGGACTGGCCCGCGATCGGTGCCCACCGATCGTCGGGCCGGCGTCGCTAAGAGACGCACTCTTTCCCCTCCGCCGCCACGTCTTGCGGGGCAGTGGAGGGGAAGACGGCAACCGCGCATGCACGGGTTGGAGCCGGCCAACCTGCGCATGTGCGGCTGACGTCACTAACGTGCCGCCGGCCGCGCCATTATTGGCGCGCCGCCTTGACGCCAGCGCCAAGGCCCGGCGGCCGAGTTTCGTGAAACGCTGCTCCTAGCCCCCTGGGGGGGGGGGGGGGGAGAATAGGGGGCGAGGAGCGGCCTCCGACGCCGTCGTGAAACACTCCGGGTTTCGCGACGGCATCGGCCGTTACAGAGAATTCCGCCCATAATGTGCACACAATTTCTTTAGTTTATCACAGATTAGTTTCTGATGAGCCTGGAGTAATGATGCCATAAAATAATATTTCTGATGTCCATTTGCGAGGAATGTTGTCTCATTATCATTTTAAACTTAGAACATAGAACAGTATAGCACAGAACAGGCCCTCGATATTGTGCCGAGCAATGATCACCCTACTCAAACCCACATATCCACCCTATACCCGTAACCCAACAACCCCCCCCAACCTTACTTATTAAGGACACTACGGTCAATTTAGCATGGCCAGTCCACCTAACCCGCACATCTTTGGACTGTGGGAGGAAACCGGAGCACCCGGAGGAAGCCCACGCACACACGGGGAGGATGTGCAGACTCCGCACAGACAGTGACCCAGCCGGGAACCGAACCTGGGACCCTGGAGCTGTGAAGCATTTATGCTAACCACCATGCTACCGTGCTGCCCTGTGAATTTTATGTGCATTCAGTCAATAAGATTCTGATTGAACTGAAATGTTGCCTGATATTTTAATCCAGTACAGAATATTAGTCTTGGCTGATTTATGTACCATTTAATTGTATAACACAACATAAGGGTTGACTTGGTATTATTTGGAGGAGGCTAGTTTTGTCATTGTAAAGAGATTCACAGTGTGTTTTACAATAATGTTGATACAAATTGCAGGTATAAAAGTTGTACATCAATCATGGTACAGTTAAGAAAATAAATTTCTTGGGTATCTTTCATCAAGCGCAAGTGTTTCTTGTGTGCAAAGCAAAGTAATTAATGCAATATGTAATCTAGTATACAGTGTTGAACATCGTCTTATGGGAATGTTTTTAATTTAAGCATTTTCAGTGTTCCTAATGCAATGTTGATTTCTGATTCACCACAGCATTTCTGCAACTGCTCAGCTACACCCTCACGTCCACTTTTGATACCCTAGTCTCCGTTAAAAGCCTTACTGCCTCTTAATCCTGACCGGGCAATCTGGTATGGCCCTCATCTGTGTTCCTTTATGTTCAAGGGGTGCAGATTTAAGGCTACGGTGGACAACTGGTTTAGCCATTCACAGCCCAATTTAGTTGGGCCACATGAAATACTGCCAGGTCCTGTTCTTGTCTACCAAGGCTGCTCACTATTACAGGATCATTGGGGAATGCAAAGATAACCCGTGGCTCTTTTTGTCTAATGCAAATCATCTTTTAAATCCTTTTTCTCTCTTTTTTACATCCTTGCCACCAACACAAGTGTGAGGAGCACATGGACTTACTTGTCACCAAGTTTTAGACTTCCAACCAATTGCTTCTGCCACTTCCCTCCCTCCATCAGCCAAACTTCGTCAAAAGTCACCTCCTGCCCTAGCCTTGAATTGTCCCTTTCTCTAATTTCTCGTCTAACTTCCCTTTGCACTCTTTGACAGCTCCAGAGGACCTGCTGTATTGACCTTATTCCCACTAACCCAACTTAGGAACCTAAAATCCCTTCCTGGATCTCATTTTGCTCATATCAATTTCAGCTATCTCTCATCCAGCACTGTCCCCCTCTCCTTCAAATCTGCCGTTTCACCTCTCACTTCAATAAAGCAACCCATCACCTTCCATCCTTGCAAACCACCAGCCCCTTTTCAACCTCTCTTTCCCCTTCAAACTCCTTGAATGTCCATCTTCCTTGCAACTCCATATTTGAATACCTTCAATCATGTTTCCACCCTGCCATTGCACCAAAATGTCTCTTATCAAAGTACAAACAACACAACTGTGCCAAAAGACTTTATATCTGTCTCTATCCTTCTCGATCTGTCAGTTACCTCTGGTGTCTCAGAAGAATCTGTCCTTGGTGTTCTTCTATTTTACGTCTACATACTGCCTCGCAACATCATTCAAAAATACAATGTCAGTTTTCACATGTATTCTGTCAACACCCAACTACACCTCATCACCACCTCTCTAAGCCCCTCCGCTACCTCTAACTTGTTAAACTACTTGTCTGACGTCCAGTACTAGATAAGCAAAAATGTTACCACGTAAATATTGGGAACACTGGAGCCATTGTGTTGGATCCCTGCCACAAATATCATTCCCTCACCACCAACTCCATTTCTCTTTCCGGCAACTGTGAGACTTTTTACAACTTTGATTTTTTTCGATGAGCTATTGACCATGTATCCACTTATTCACCAATTCCACCTACGTTTACCTCTGTAACATAGCCCATCTCCATCTCTGATTAAGATCATTTGGTGCTAAAACCCTCTTCCATGCTTTTTGTTCCCTCTAGACTTGACAATTCCAGTGCTCTCTTGGCTGGCATCCTATCTTCCATAAATTCAAACTTCTCCAAAACTCTACTGCCAATATCCTAACTCTCACCAAGTTCTGGTCATCCATCATCTCTGGTCTTGCATTGAGCTGCATTGGCTAACAAGCAGCAAGGCATTGATTTTAAAATTAACATTCTAAAGTAGTGTTTTTCTGCCCTACAATTCTTTCTGTGAAGACATTTTTATTCATTTCTCTTGCTACCCCAATCCCTCTGCATAACTGAAATCCCTTATTCCTAGTAACATCCTGATAAGCCTCCATCAAAATCTCACCAGGGCCTTGATATTCTTCCTAACTTATGGTGTCCAGAATTGTACACAATACTCTAACTGAGGCCTGAAGCCAATAAGCTGTAAAGGTTTTTTTCAATGCCCTATTTACAAAGCCAAGTATCCCATAGACTTTCCAAATTGTCATATCAGCTTACTCTGCCACCTTCCAGATTTGTGACTTTGTAACCGTCCAGGTCCCTCTGCTATTTAGATTATCCTTCTCCATGTCGCTTTCCCTAAAATGTTTCCTGTCATGCAACCAATTTTGATTTCATGTTGCTACTGTCCATTTTATTCCATGAGCTCTTAACTTTTTTCATAAGTCAGGCAAGGAAAGGTGTAGTGATATTGTTACTGGATGAATAATTCACAGACCCAGGCAAGATCTGGGGACCAGGGTTCTATTCGCACTATGGCGAAATTTGAATTCAATAAAAAATCTGGAATTTAAAGTCTAGTGATGATGATAATAAAATCTCATCTGCTTTATTAATGTCCTTTAGGGAACAAAATCTGTCATCCGCCTGGCCTACATGTGACTCGAGATCCACAGCAATGTGGTTGACTCTTAAATGGGGCAGGTAGGGATGGGCAATAAACGCTGGCCCAACCAGCGAAATGCACATTCGCGGAAATTAAATTTTAAAAATGTTTCCGGTACTTTATCAAATTCCTTTTAGAAGTCCATGTATAGCACCATGTCAGTGGTATTGCCCTCATCAACCTTTTCTGTTATCTCATCAAAATTCTCAAGCAAGTTAGATAAACTCAATTTGCTCTTAACAAATGCATGCTAATTTTCTTGATTCACCCAGATTTTCTCAAGTGACTATTAATTTTGTCCCAAATTATCATTTCTAAAAGCTTTTCCACTGCCAAGATTGCTGGGATTTTCTTCATGCACTTTTTGAACAAGAGTGTACCATTTGCATTTCTTTAAGTCTTCTGGTACCTGTGTCTCAGAAAGATTGGAAAATAATGGCCAGCGCCTATGTAATTTCTACTCTCATTTCCCTCAGTATGCTTTGATGCATCTCATCTGGTCCTGGTACCATGTCAGTTTTTTGTACAGATAGCCTATCGAATATCTCCTCATCAATTTTAAATCCTTGAAGCACCTGGACGACCTAATTTTTCACTATGACCTATGTAGAATCTTCTTCTTTGGTAAGTATGGAGGCAAGTATTAATTTAATAGCCCAGCCATGCCCTTTGCCTCCATGCGTAAATTTCTTTTTTGATCCCCAGTGGGACGCCCACTTCTCCGTTTACCACCCTTCTACTATTTATAGAAGATTTCTAAACTATAAAAGAATTTTATGTTAGCTGCTGACCTTTTTTCATACTTTCTTTGCTTCTCTTGTTTGCTTTTTCAATTTCTGTCCATGACGTCTATATTCACAGTTGTATTATCCTACTTACATCTGTCATGCACACACTATTTCTACATCGTCTTAATTTTTATCTCTTTCATCACCCAGGGGGCTCTGGATTTGTTTTCCCTTTAGTTCTATTGAAACATTTCTCTTAAAAATATTTTTAAAAAAGGCTTAATTGTCTGCCTGCCTCATGAGCACAGTTCCAACCACAACCTGGTCCAAAAATCATGCCCATGCAGACTGCAAAACAGGGACTGATAATCAGGAAATATCAATTGCATTGCGCATAAATTACATTTAAATTAATTCTTAAATGTTGTACAGGAGGCAGCATAAAGATTGTGTATGCACATGAGATGAAGGGAAAGAGCCATTACGATCCCAGACCTGACCTCAACAGTGGCTAGGGTACCGGACTGAAACCCTAATATTTTAGTTTATTTGTAAGACTTTGCGGAAAGAATGATTTGCTCTCCAGGATTGATTGCATGAAGAAAGAGGAATTTGGTATTTTTTAAATAAAATTTTATTGGGAATAAAATGTTAAACTCTTTAACTTCACAGCTGAAAAGAAAAGCTTACAATTACTACTTAAACACTACAACAAGAAAAGAAAAATGCAGCTCTCAATCCACCTTCAAATCAGCATGGCATAGAGTAATACTCGCTTTACAGAACAGATTTGGCTCCTGTTAGAACCCCTTCAGATATCCAAGCCAGTAAATCATTTAAGCAATGTTTAATTTATGAGTTGCTGAGTTATGTTGGATAAATTACAATTTTGAACAATGTACAGCTATTTTTGTCCATGTAAACTAAGCAACTGCAGTGTATGCTGAAATAATGTTTTTCTCTACATGCATTATTCTTCTAGCACCTGTTTAAATAAATATTGAGGTCATTATTGAACTTTGTGGGATTGGAATAAATTGGTGACTTGGTTCCTCCTTTAAAAATGTGCATTTTCTATCACGATCAGCTGCAGTAATATTTGATACTGTGCAATCCACTTTGTATTAGGAATGGAATGTTTATGGAAAATTGTTCAACATCGACAGTGAGGACAAGTCATTACAAGGCTCCTGCATCACTCATTTTGGATGCCTATACAATGCAGTCTTCCCATATGCAGGAACGCACAGGTAGTAATTATTTTTAAATATGAATTTGAACACCTTTTGGTTCTGTAAAAATGTTTTTGCTTATTGCCAAAAATGCATGTTGTATATATGTTATAGACATACAAGAAAGCCATGAAATAGAATAAATTCTATTTCCTTTAGTTTTCACAATGTTATTTACTTTAGCTTCCCACACCCACTAATAAGCTTGCTCAGAGAAAGCAGCTTGTTCCTAATTGTCTTGTAAAGATGATAAAAAAATGTAATATTTTAGAACATTTGCATATGGAAGATCAATACCAAATATGTTATTTCTTTCTCCCATCCCATTCTTTCCCCCCATACAAATAAATGTCATGTTATACTATTCAGCTTCATTAATTTTTGATTTTAGAATAGATTTTAACAAAATAAGACAGGATCTGGCCAAGGTAGACTGGAAAGCGTTACTTGTGGGGAAACCTACAGAAGAACAGTGAGGGGCATTCAAAGATGAAATGGTGAGGGTACAGGCCCAATATGTCCCTTGCAGGGTAATAAGAAGGTGTAACAAACCCAGAGAGCAATGGAACACCAGAGACATTCAGGATACGATGAGAAGAAAAAGCAAGGCTTTTAACAAGTATAAGGGGAGCATGTCTGCAGAGGCATTAGTGCAGTACAGAAAGTGCAGGATGGAGCTTAAGAAATCAATTAGGAGAGCAAAGAGGGGATATGAGAAAGCTCTGGCTGGTAAAATTCGGGAAAATCCCAAGATATTCTAAGTACATCAATTGGAAGAGGATAACCAGGGAAAGAGTAAGGTCCATTCAGGACCAATGGGGAAATCTGGGTCAAGCCAGAGGACATTGGTAGGGTGTTGAACGAATATTTCATATCTGTCCACCCAAGAGAATGAGCAGGTAGATATGGAACTTGAGAGAGATTGGGGTTCTTGAGCAAATTGTCATAGGGAGTGATGGTATTGGAGGTATTGGCAAGCTTAAAAGTGGACAAATTTCCAGGTCCGGATGAATTGTGTCCCAGGATGCTGTGGGAGGTGAGGGAGGAGATTGCCGAGGATCTGACCCAAATTTTAAATTCTTCTCTGGCCACAAGGAAGTGCCAGAGGATTGAAGAACAGCTAACGTGATCCCCCCATATAAGAAAGGTTGTAGAGACAAGCCAGAGAACTACAGTCCAGTGAGTCTCACGTCAGTGGTTGGGAAACTACTTGAGAAGATTCTGAAGGAGAGACAAGGTTTGATCAGGGATAGTCATGCCTAACAAATTCGATTGAATTTTTTCAGCATGTAACCAAGTGTATAGATGAGGGTAGTAATAATAATCATCTTTATTGCCACAAGTAGGCTTACATTAACACTGCAATAATGTTGCTGTGAAAAGCTCCTAGTCGCCATATTCCGGCGTGCCTGTTCAGGTACACAGAGGGAGAATTCAGAATGTCCAAATTACTTAACAAATACGTCTTTCTGGACTTGTGGGAGGAAACCGGAGCACCCAGAGGAAACGCACGCAGACACTGGGAGAACGTGCAGACTCCACACAGACAGTGACCCAAACCGGGAATCTGACCTGGGACCCTGGAGCTGTGAAGCAACAGTGCTAACCACTGTGTTACCGTGCTGCCCATCTGCATCTGCAGTTGCTGTAGTTTACACGGATTTCAGCAAAGCCTTCAACAAGGTCTGACATGGTAGACTTATTAAAAAGGCAAATGCACATGAGATGCAGGGTGATTTGATTAGGTGGATTCATAATCGGCTTAGTGGTAGGAGACAGAGGCTGATGATAGATGGCTGCTTTAGTGTCTGGAAGCCAGTGACCAGTGGTGGACCACAGTGATCTGCGCTGGACTCCCTATTGTTTGTCATTTAAATGATGACTATGTGGGGGGTAGGATCAGTAAGTTTGTGGATGACACAAAGAGTGGTCGGGTGATTAACAGTGAAGTTGAGTGTCTTGGGTTACAGGAAGATATAGACGGGATGGTCAAATGGGCGGATAAGTGGCAGATGGAATTTAACCCTGAAAAGTGTGAGGTGATGCACTTTGGAAGGAGTAATTTAACAAGGAAGTAAACTATGGAAGGTCTGACACTGGGAAGTTCCGAAGAACAAAGGGACCTTGGCGTGTTTCTCCATAGATCTCTGAAGGCAGAAGGGCAGGTTAATAGGGTGGAGAAAAAGGCATATGGGACACTCGCTTTTATTAATCGGGGAATAGATTACAATCATGGAACTATGTAGAACTTTGGTGAGGCCACAGCTGGAGTACTGTCTGCAATTCTGGTTGCCACATTATAGGAAGGATGTAATTGCACTGGGGTACCGAGAAGATTCACCAGAATATTGCCTGGGATGCAAGTTATAAAGAGACGTTGGATCGGCTTGGGTTGTTTTCTCTGGAGCAGAGAAGACTGAGGGGTGACCTGATTGAGGTGTATAAGATTATGAGGGGCATGGACAGGGTGTATAAGGAGCAGCTGGAGGAGCAAAGGAGCAACCTTTGGTTGAAGGGTCAGTAATGAGGGAACACAGTTCAGAGTGAGGGGTGGTAGGTATAAGATGAATTTGAGGAAAAGCGTTTTTACCCAGAAAGTAGTGACAGTCTGGAATGCACTGCCTGGGAGGGTGCCTCACATCCTTTAAAAAGTACCTGGATTAGTACTTGGTGCAATACAACATTCCAGGCTATGGCCCAAGCGCTGGCAAGTGGGCAGGTCAGGGTGCAGAATTGATGGGCTGAAGGGCCTCTTCTGCACCGTAGAATTGTGTGATTTATCTGTTTTTATAGTCTGTTTGAAAATAAGGACATTAGTTTGTTTCTTTTGGAGTGAGTCTTTTGCATTTATCATGCGTTACTCTTGTCTTAAATTTTGTTACTCCTGATGCAGGAACATATTGATAATCTATACTTTGTGATCTTGCTACACACAAAATAGGCATAACTTTATGAGGACTGTGAAGATGATCTCCCATCTTTCATAATGAATATGGTTTGATTGCAGTTAATGGTACAGGTCAGGCATTTTGTCAGGTAATGTTAACTGCAATGTTTTTTGCAAAATCTAACAGTCTGCTTTTAGTCTTTGTCTGTAAGGTACTGTGTGTGACCGTCTCCACCTCCAAACACTTCTGAGCCTCTGAAAGAGCCATTGTCCGCAACACACTCCCCACTTAAACTAAAATACCACACCTGAAAAGCAACCACAATATGCTCCCCCCTCACTGTCTCTAAGTTCACTAAGCCAATCCAATAGATAGACTTTTATCCCCCTCAAGCCCCCAATTGTTATGGGTCAGGGTTTAGAGAATCCCAAAGTGTATCATGGAGTTCACCTGACCCACAACTTTTAATAGATTGTGGTATGGGGGGCACATGGCTCACTCTATAGGCATGGTACAGCAGACATGGACCAGTGGTTTTTTAAAACAAAACAATGTTTATTCTATGAACTCAAGTTAACCATTTTAAAACAAACAGTGAATATCTTGGCAACCAGTAAATCACATACACCCCCCAAAGAATACAACACTAAGTAATCTGCATGCTGTCCTTTTAACATCCAAAAGACTTAATAAACCTTCAAACAGGAACACATTAGGTTTACATTTTATACTGAGACCTTTTTACAATTCTGAGTTTGCCAAATGATCCATAGATAGTCTTTTGATGGCAGAGGTCAACAGTGGTGCAGCTCACTTTTAACTTCCGATTCAGCTCACTGAAAAACACAGACACACCCAAGCTCTTCTCAGACTGAAACGAAAAAAGTGAAGCAGAGCTCAGCGACACCCACACTCTGACATCACTCCAGTAACATGAGCAGCTCCATTTCTTTTTTTTTTGGAAATGGTTTTTATTGAGTTTTCACATTTTATATCCAACAAATTACAAATTATTAGAAAAAAAACACGCAAAAATTAACATGTATATTTGCAGGTAAGCATCTTCATAATAACAACTGTGACCGCCCCCTTTAACCGGCATACATATTTTACATTCCCCAATATGGCCGAGGCACATGTTTATAGGCATTTATTTACAATTTGGTTTTGGGCCATAGCTTGCCATCAGATTGTCGCTTGCGGCTTTGTCCTTCCTTTTTTTTGGGAATAATTTTTATTCAAGTTTTCAACAACAAATTTTATCACAACAGAGAAAAACAGTAACCCCTCCCCTCCAATACAAAAACAATAAATTAACAAGAAAAAGAAATAAGCGTAAAACCCTGCGAACAAACCCCCCCGGCTACCTTCCCCCGATTCCCGTCCATTTTCCCCTGATTCTTGGCCACCCGACTATTCTTCCTCTTGTTCGTTGGCCACAAACAGGTCCCGGAACAATTGCATGAATGGCTCCCACGTTCTGTGGAAGCCGTCGTCTGACCCTCGGATGGCGAATTTGATTTTCTCCATTTGGAGAGATTCCGAGAGGTCGGACAGCCAGTCTGCAGCTCTGGGCGGTGCTGCTGACCGCCAGCCAAACAGGATTCTACGGCGGGTGATCAGGGAGGCAAAGGCAAGGGCCCTCCTCCCCAGGAATAGATCTGGCTGGTCTGAAACCCCGAAGACCGCCACTATCGGGCATGGCTCCACCCTCACCCCTACCACTTTGGACATAGCCTCGAAGAAGGCTGTCCAGTACTCCACAAGTCTGGGGCAAGACCAGAACATGTGGGCGTGGTTGGCCGGGCCTGTTTGGCACCGTTCACATCTGTCCTCCACCTCTGGGAAGAACCTACTCATACTGTTTCTTGTTAAGTGGACTCTATGTACCACTTTTAGTTGCGTCAGGCTGAGCCTTGCGCACGTGGAGGTGGAGTTGACCCTATGCAGTGCTTCGCTCCAGAGTCCCCACCCTATCTCAATCCCCAGGTCATCCTCCCATTTCTTTCTTGTTGCGTCCAGTACGGTGTCGTCCCTTTCTACCAGTCGGTCATACATGTCGCTACAGTTCCCTTTCTCTAGGATACTTGCGTCCAGTAGGTCTTCCAGTAGTGTCTGTCGTGGCGGTTGTCTCCTTTCGTAAGAAGTTTTTGAGCTGCAGGTACCGTAGCTCGTTCCCCCTGGCTAGCCGAAATTTCTCTGTCAGTTCGTCCAGTGTTGCGATCCTGCCGTCCATGTATAGGTCCCTGACTGTCAGTGTCCCTCCGTCCTGCCTCCACCTTTTGAAGGTGGCGTCAGTCAGTGCTGGTGTGAACCTATGGTTGTTGCAGATGGGAGCCTTGTCCGACATTTTGTTCAGGCCAAATTGCTGCCGCAGTTGGTTCCAGGATTGGAGGGTGGCTGTCACCACTGGGCTGCTGGAGTGTTTTTTGGGTGGGGATGGGAGTGCTGCCGTGGCCCAGAGGGAGGTCCCCATGCAGGAGGTCTCCTCCGCACGCACCCACTCGGCCTCTGGCTCCTGGATCCATCCCCTTACACGCTCGGCTGTTGCCGCCCAGTGGTAGAATTGTAGGTTCGGGAGGGCTAGCCCCCCCTGGATTTTGTTTTTTGTAGGACCTTCTTTGGGATCCTAGCATTTTTACCCCCCCCCCCCCCCCATACGAACGCCATGATAAGTTTGTCCAGCGCTTTGAAAAAGGCCTTGGGGATGCAGATCGGAATGGATCTAAACAGGAAGAGGAACCTGGGCAGTACATTCATTTTGATCGTCTGGACTCTCCCCGCGGGGGAGAGTGGGAGTGTGTTCCATCTTTGCAGGTCCTTTTTTACTTCCTCCGTCAGGCTGGTGAGGTTCCATTTGTGGATCCCTTTCCAGTCATGGGCTATTTGGATCCCCAGGTAGCGGAATTTGTGTCAGAGCAGCTCCATTTCTTAAAGGTACATTTCTTAAACACTAATTTCTTAAAGGGTAGTCTCATGACAGTGGTATATGTCCAAGTCAGAATGATAATTAATCCAAGTTGAACACTAGTCCACATTCAGTTGACTACTCTGCATCAGTTGGCCGTCTGCACTCACAGCAGCAAATTATCCCAGAGTATCTGAAACAAAAGGGAAAATGCTGGAAAATCTCAGCAAGTCTGGCAGCATCTGTAGGGAGGGAAAAGAGCTAATGTTTCAAGTTCGATGACTCTTTGTCAATGCTCTTTGTCAGCTTTGAGAGAGACATCGGACTCGAAAGGTTAGCTCTTTTCTCTCCCTACAGATGCTGCCAGACTTGCTGAGATTTTTCAGCATTTTCCCTTTTGTTTCAGATTTGAGCATCTGCAGTAATTTGCTTTTATCCCAGAGTATCTATCCTGTTGTAAACTCCTGAAGGATTTCTTTTTTCAAATTTAAGCAGTATCCACTTGGCTGCCCAGCAGAGTACTTTACTGTCAGTGGAATACTTCAGAGATCTATTTGATATCACAGCTCGGCGTTTAACCATTCCTCCTCTGTTTGATATCATAAGGTTATCAAATACGGTTATTTGGTTAAAAGTAGCCCAGGCGACATCGGTGATATCAATGCCTCATCACCAATGGAAGTGGAGGAGACCTTATTTTTGTAGAACTTCTGCCATGTAAAACAAAATATATCCACAGCCTGATAGAAACTTAAAATATGTTTTATTCTTGAGCTCCTTTATCCTTTATCCGTGGATGTAACTTACTGCAGTTATTTCCTGCATATTGAGAGTATGTGCTCATCTATGTTGGTTGAAATCAAACAGTAATATTTTTGTGAGGTTAGCCCTGTGCTAATGTCCCTGGATAAGATTTGCAAGCTTTTTGTGTTTGTTGTAGAAAAGACTGCACATGTTTATGAAAAATAAGTTTTTTGGTGAGCGAGTCGAAACTACCTCGATGAGTTATATATAACATTTAAAACCATGTAACGTTGTCCCAAGAAATCAAAGTATTGATGCTTCTAGAAAAAAGGCTACTTATTCTTGGGTTCAGGAGGTTCTGACAAAATAATCAGACAGGCAGGAGGTAAAAAGCTGGACCAAGAATGGTATTGTAGTAATTTGTGAGCGAAGGACAAGGAATTGCACGTTCACACTTTCAAACTGGCAAAGGGTAAATGTGTGGCTGTTATAAAAAAATCTTTATCACACAAAATAGGATAAATGCATGGAATGGACTCCAGATAATGTAATATGCTAAATGCAAAACCCGAGGAATCATTGAAGAGGCAATAGAATGCTGCATGGGACAACTGCAGGGTACATCTGGATGGTTGAATTAAAATAGACCAAATAGTGGCCGGGATTCTCCGAGCCTCCGTGCCGAAATTACGCTCGGCGCGGGGGCAGAGAATGGGGCCTCAGACCCATGACGCTGGGACACGATTATCTGCGGACTGGAGAATAGCCACCAGCCATGTGTGCACGGTCGATGCTGCTCTGGCCGGGAGCCGTTGAAAGAGGTCCCCGCGCCGATTCTCTGCGGTCGACCGGTCGAGTTCTCGCCGGCGTGGTTCCAACCTGGTTCCACCCGGCGGGAGCTCGGACTTGCGGCCACACTGTCCGTCTTGGTACGTGGGGGAGCGATCAGACTCCGGGGGGGGGGGGGGGGGCGCGGGGGGGGGGGGGGGCGGGGGGGGGGCCTTCACGACGTCCAGGCCCGCGATCAGGGGCTACCGATCGGCGGGGGTCCGCGATCTGGGGGGGGGCCTATCTTCTTCCGCGCTGCCATGTTGTGTGGGAGCGGGTGCGAAAACGGCAGCAGGGGCTGTGGGGCGCACTCGGGGGCCCTGCTATCCCTCTTGAAATTGGAGAATCACTCTGGACTTTTTGAAAAAAGTCTGGAGTGATTCGTGCCCGTTTTCCTGCGGGCATAGGGACATAGCCCCATTTTCGTAGAATCCAGCCAGCAAAGAAAGAAAAACAAAAAGCACACTCACCATTACCACTCCTCCCATCGTAACCCACCCCAAACTACCCACCCCAAACACATTATAATGAACACAAAGCTCCTCTCCAAAGTTCAGTGTCTTCAAACTCCTCCTAGTCAATGGTCTCTCATAAAGTCCATCGCCTCCTCCGGCAAGTCAAAATAGAACTCTTGTTTCTAGTGTGTCACCCATTAGTGGGGTGGATACAAAATTCCAAACTGGGGGAACTGGTGGGGTGGCTAGGGGGTTGCCAGGGGGACAGTATTAGGCAGTTTGGGTCCGCTCACGGCCGGCGCCGTGTTTTACGGCGTGCCCATTCTCCAGCTGTTTGTATCACCTGGAGTTTTACTCTGCGTGGCTGCTAGCCCCCCAGAGATCCCAGGATCAATGAGGCTTCGGCGCCAATTTTGACATCATAAAATGCCACAGTTCCCATGCCGGCGTCAGCAGTTAGCCTCAAAAACAGAAAATCCAGCCCATAGTCTCCGAAACGGAGAATCCAGCCCTTTATTTCAACCACTGTGCAAGAGCAGTGATAATACTTTCAAGACACCTATGAACAAAATGTTTTTAGCAAGTGGGACCAATATTTTTACAATGGTTTGAAATAAAATGTTAATGTTTCTGTAGTATAATTTTTAAGTTATAACCTGTTTACCACATTGACTTGAATACTTTCATTTGTATTGCACCAGAAGAATACTTAACTTTATTTACAGCTAGTTTGGATATAGAAGAGCAAATTAGGAATGAAGATTTGGAGGGATGGCGAGGTGAAGAAAATTAAAATGCATTAATGAGGCTAAACACAAAATAAACAAATATTTGCTATCTTAAAAATTATTTAGGTTCTATTTTGCTTTCAGAACAGCCTGTGTCACCAAACAGTGAACTGAATAGGATAACCAAACCAGAGTCAAAATGGTCTCCTGTGAAACAACAAAACTTGGATGTTAAGAAACGGGATGTTGCACCAAAGATGAGAGGTAATTATATATTCTTAATGGATTACATCAAACAGTATTTTTGTCACTTTCCTATCCTTATTTCATTCACATCATTGCTGTACAGAACATTGAGCAGTGTTCTGTAAATGTATTAACAACAGGTGGATTTATAAAGCCCACTTAACTAAGGAACATGTTCCAAAGCACTTCACAGGAGTGTTATTAGACAGCCACATAAGCAGATATTTGGATAGATAACCCAAAACCTTGGTCAAAACAAAAAGTTTACGGAAAATGGAGGACATAAGTGGAATGGTTTATGGAGGACAGTCCATAACTTAGGGCCCAGGCAGCTGAAGGCACAGCAGCTAATGGAGTTATTAATATCGGGAATGCACAGCGATGTTGAGGGAACTTATAGAGATAACAAGGCTGCATTCTGCACAACATAGCCAAGAGAGGTATGAACCATGAGGATGATGTGATGCAGAGGAGCAGTACACATCTTCAGAGGAGGAAGAGGTAGTGGAGCATGATGAGCTTGAGCTAAAAGACTTCCTGAGGTCTGGCTGAGGTATCAAACTATTGACCAGGATGGCTGGGAAGCTTGGGCCATACTGAACCTGGCATGCTTCTTCTGAGGATGGCACATTGTGGATTGCATTGAGGTCTGTACCACACCTCTCCCACACTGGGTGGCTGCATTCAAAATGTCTCCCACACAGACAAGTCTGCTGTTTGAATGCGCAAAGTTTTAAAATAATATTAAAAATCAAATAGGCCAATTAGAGCAAGGTCTCTTGGGCCACAGTCTATTAGCATCCAGTGCGTCAAAAGACGTTGCTCTGATTGGTTATTTGATGTCTTTGATCCTGCTGTTGCTGGGCAGAAAGGCCCATGGCAAACAGCAAAGATCGCGTGGAAAAGAGACATCGTGATGGGGCATTGAAGCGAGTGGGAGTGCGCGTTTCTGAGTCAGTGGGTGGGTGGGTCGACCTCGGAGTGGGGTGAGTGTGTGTATGAGAGAGAGCGGCGAGTGTGTGCGAGAGTCCTTGTTAGTCTTCCTCGTTAGACCCAAAGCATTTTGATAACGAGTGAAATGCTTTCTCCAGGTTTACCATTGCTAAGCCTATCTGGAGCCCTCTAAGTTCTGGAACAATTCTGGAGATGTCAGTGCTCACCCTGGTTCGAGGTTTCTGTTACCCAGTGTGGTAAACACCACTGGTCATACACTACATGTATTACGGTACTGCCATTGTACTACAGTCAATACAGTAAATCCCGGCCTGCTGGCTCCACCCAGCAGGCTCTGTACAAAAGTGTACACTCTCCTGCGCTGCCTCGATTCTGGTTCCAGCTGCAGGAGGCTTAACATCTAGAACAATAAAGCCTCAATAGCTCACCACTTCATCTCGTGGTCATTGATGGCACATCAATTTATTGTGCTAGAATTTTAAAGATGAATGTCTTAATCAAGCCGGATCGCCTGGAGCACAGCCACTTTCGAGCACTGGCCAGCCTGCTTTGAAGGATATCTCGGAGCATCCACAGAAGCCCTCTCAGATCCACAGAAACTCAAGATACTCTACGCACGGGTGAGCCCACAAGTTTTCCTCCTCATTCGGGACGCTCCCACTTACACGGAAGCGATGGCACTATTAAAAGAACAGTACATCAAGACTGTTAATCAGGTGTTCGCCAGGCACCTCCTGGCCACGAGACGGCAACTCCCGCGGGAGTCTCAGGTTGATTTCCTGCGTGCTTTGCGGATACTTCACAGAAACTGTAGTTGCCAGGCGGTGCCAGCAGTCCAACACACGGAACTGCTGATCAGAGACGCCTATGTCACGGGCATTAAGTCCAATTACATCCGCCAGCGATTATTAGAAGGGGGTACACTTGACCGTATAGAGACTGTACAGCTCGCTAACTCCCTAGAGGAGGCCTCCCGCAATCTAGAGTCCTACACCTTGGACCGCGCCTCACACTCGTGGGCGTCATGGGCCCCACCATCATCCAACCCGGGTACACCGCAAGCCTGCGCTGCGCGGCAGCCAGCTATCTCCGGAGGCCCCAAATGCTACTTTTGTGGCCAGAACAACCACCCCAGACAATGCTGCCGAGCACGGAGCCCAACCTGCAACGGGTGTGGCAAGAAGGGCCACTTCATCTCCGTTTGCCAGGCCCAATCGGTCGCTGCCGTTTCCAGGCCCAGCATTGCTATACCCCCCATGTGCGATCCGGGGCGCCGCCATCTTCGCCGCCGCCCGGCATGTGCGGCCTGTGGGTGCCACCATCTTGGATGTCATCCGCCATGTGCGCCCCGTGGGCGCCACCATCTTCGCCGCCATCTTGGACCGCACCCTGGGACCTCTGCTCGCCTGGCCGCTCTCGGGCCGCCAATACCTCCACCTCCGCCACCGCCAAACAGCCCTCCCACCAACTTTCGCAACTCGCCTCCATCACCCTCGATCAGTCTCGGCCCCGCAATCTCGCGACCGCTACAACGACTGTACGGATCAAGGGGCATGAGACGACCTGCCTCTTCGACTCCTGAAGCACGGAGAGTTTCATCCCCCCTGCTACGGTAAGGCGCTGCTTCCTCCCGGTCCTCTCCGTCACCCAGAAAATCTCCCTGGCCTCTGAATCCCATTCCATACAGATCCGGGGGTACTGCGTCGCGACCCTCTCCGTACAGGGCATAGAGTACAGTAACTTCAGACTCTACATCCTCCCCCATCTCTGCTCTTCCCTGTTACTGAGTCTCGATTTCCAGTGCTACCTACAGAGCCTCACTCTGAAGTTCGGCGGACCCCTGCCCCTCCTTACCGTCTATGGCCTCACGACCCTTAAGATCAATCTGCCCTCGCTCTTTGCGAACCTCACCCCGGACTGTAAGCCCGTCACCATGAGGAGCAGACTGTACAGTGCCCAGGACAGGACCTTTATCAGGTCGGACATCCAACAGCTTCTGCGGGAGGGGGTCATTGAGGCCAGCAACAGCCCCTGGAGAGCTCAAGTGGTGGTTGTTAAGACTGGGGAGAACCACTGATGGTCATCGACTACAGTCAGACGATCAACTGGTACACACAGCTCGATGCGTATCCCCTTCCCGCATATCTGACATGGTCAATCAGATTGCGCAATATCGAGTCTGCTCCACAGTTGACTTGAAGTCCGCCTACCACCAGCTCCCACTCCGCCCGGAGGACCGGAGGTGCCAATACACTGCATTCGAAGCAGATGGTCGCCTCTACCATTTCCTTAGGGTTCCCTTCAGCGTCACCAATGGGGTCTCGGTCTTCCAGCAAGAGATGGACCGAATGGGTTGCGGGACACGTTCCTGTATCTGGATAACGTCACCATCTGCGGCCACGACCAGCAGGACCACAACGCAAATTTCCAGAAATTCCTCCACACTGCTAAACTCCTTAACCTTACCTATAATAAGGAGAAATGCATTTTCCGCACTACCCGCTTAGCCAACCTTGGCTACTTTGTGGAAAATGGAGTCCTAGGGCCTAACCCCGACCGCGTGCGCCACCCTCCTGGAACTCCCCCTCCCCCACTGCCCCAATGCTCTGAAACGATTCCTGGGCTTCTTCTCGTATTATGCCCAGTGGGTCCCTAATTATGCAGACAAGGCCCGCCCACTCATCAAGTCCACAGATTTCCCCCTGATGGCTGAGGCCCGCTGGGCCTTCAACCACATCAAGGCGGACAACGCCAAAGCCACGATGCACTCGGTCGATGAGTCCCTCCTCTTTCAGGTGGAGAGCAACGCATCGGACATGGCTCTGGCCGCCACCCTCAACCAGGCGGGTAGACCCGTGGCTTTCTTCTCCCACATCCTCCATGCCTGTCGAAAAGGAGGCCCAAGCCATTGTGGAAGCTGTGCGATATTGCCGGCATTATCTGGCCGGCACGAGATTCACTCTCATCACTGACCAATGGTCAGTTGCCTTCATGTTTAGTAATACACAGCGGGGCAAGATTAAGAATGACAAGATCTTGAGGTGGAAGATTAAACTCTCTATCTATAACTATGAGATCTTGTATCGCCCGGGGAAGCTCAATGAGCCCCCAGATGCCCTATCCCGCGCACAAGTGGACCGACTTTGGGCTCTCCACAATTACCTCTGTCACCCGGGGGTCACCTGGTTCTTCCACTTTATCAAGGCCCGCAACCTGCCCTACTCCATCGAGGAGGTCAGGACTGTGAATAGGGACTGCGAAGTCTGCGCGGAGTGCAAACCGCACTTCTACCGGTCGGAAAGGGCGCATCTGGTGAAGGCCTCCCACCCCTTTGAGTGCCTCAGCATCAACTTCAAAGGGCCCGTCCCTTCCTCTGACCGCAACATGTACTTTCTCAATATGATTGATGAGTACTCCCGTTTCCCTTTTGCCATCCCATGCCCTGACATGACTTCTGCCACGGTCATCAAGGCCCTACACAGTATCTTCACCTTGTTTAGTTTCCCCACCTACATCCATAGTGATCGGGGATCCTCCTTCACGAGTGTTGGAACCAACAATTCTACGGACACATGCTTGTAGGATTAGAATAGCGGTTTTAATATACTTACAACAGAGCCAGCCTGTTAGCCGTTGAACTTTCGGTGAACTGGCTGGCTGACCCTGTGGCACGGATCTTTATACAGCAGCTCCAGGGGGAGGAGTCCTGGGCGGAGCCAAGGGAGGAGCCCAGTACAAACTCTCGAGTACTCCCAGAACTACTCCCCCTGGTGGTCAGGTAGTGCAACTGCACTTACAATATTGATACATATATATACAGATTATAATACCGTGTGAATCTCATTCACCACAACGAGTGATGAGCTGCGTCAGTTCCTGCTCAGCAAAGGCATCGCATCGCCTCGAGCAGGGCGACCAGTTACAACCCCTGGGGAAATTGACAGGTAGAGAGGGAGAAGGCGACAGTCTGGACGGCCGTCCTGCTGGCCCTTCGGTCTCGGATTCTCCCGCTGGCTCCACTCCATCCGGTCGCTCCTGTGCACTGCTACCAATGAGACCCCTCACAAACTTGTTTTTACCTTCCCTAGGAAGTCCACCTCCAGGGTCTCACTCTGGCTGACAGTTCCTGGGCCCGTCCTCCTCCGGAAGCATGCGAGGAGCCACAAATCAGATCCCCTCGACGAAAAAGTCCTCCTCCTCCATGCGAACCCACAGTACGCCTATGTGACACCATGACGGGCAACAGGATACAGTCTCCCTCCGGGACCTGGCACCCGCTGGTTCCCCACCCACAATTACCACCACCCCCGACCTGGTACTTTCCCCTCCCCCTCCGTTTGCCATCCCCGCCCCTGCTCCATTCACACCCCCCCCAGAGATTATCACTGCAACCCCTACCCCAGCAGCACCTGTCCCCTCCACCGTGTCCACTTCTGGGTGAAGAAGGAGAGGACAACATGCTCCCGGAGTCGCAGGTACCCACATCGGCGCCCACACCACAATCGGGACTGAGGCGATCACGGCAGAGGGTCAAAACCCCCGACAGACTCAACCTGTAGCGTTGCTTCACCCCCGCTGGACTCTTTTTTAAAAAAAAAATGGTGAATGTGGTAAACACCATTGGTCATACACTACGTGTATTACGGTACTGCCAGTGTATTACAGTCATTACAGTAAATCCCAGCCTGCTGGCTCCACCCAGCAGGCTCTGTATAAAAGTGTACGCTCTTCTGCGCTGCCCCCATTCTGGTTCCAGCTGCAGGAGGCTTAACATCTAGCACAAGAAAGCCTCAATAGTTCACCATTCGTCTCGTGGTCATTGATGGTACATCACCCAGGCTGTTTTATGTGCTGGTCACTGGGCTGTCCTTGTTGTTTCCTTCTCTAGCCTGATTAGTGAGTAGTCCTCAAAGTTTTCACGAAAGAAAAGGACTTTGTGGAAGATGATTCTTGGATATGGTGTGTGCACAGTCTGGGTCATGTTGACATTGTAAAGGAGGAAGTATTCAGTGTTTTAAAATATATTAAGGTAGATACCGTATATACTCGCGTATCATGCGATCTCGCGTATCATGCGACCCCTAAATTTTTGTCCCCAAAACATGATTTTATGCTATATCTCATGTATCATGCGAGTCACTTTTTTGGAAATTAATGCCCAAACTAAAACTTCCAAATGGTATCACTGTCTGTGGATTCTGCAGAGTGGATTCTGTTGTGAAAGCTGTTCGCGAATCGAACAGCTTTCCAGCTGGCTTTACTAGCGTCGTTCTGCCACTTGACATTTCCATTCATAAAAACGGCAAGTAAAACACCCGCGAATTCTGTATCGGAAAAAGACGGCCATGTATTGAATAAACTACCCATATGATCAGGAATACTACTCTTCAGATTTTGACCACAGCATTCTGATGGGAAGATGTTCAGCCACTTGACGTTTCCATTCATGTTTTTATGAATGGAAACGTCAAGTGGCTGAACATCTTCCCATCAGAAAAATCAGCAAGTAAAACACCCGCGAATTTTGTATCTCGCGTATCATGCGACCCCCCCCAAATTTAGGTTACAATTTAGGTCTTCAAAAGTCGCATGATACGCGAGTATATACGGTAGGTGTCCTGGACTGGATGGGATTTACCCCAGAGTACTGAGGGAAGCAAGGGAGGAAATTGCTGGGGCCTTAACTGACATCTTTATATCCTCATTGGCTACAGGTGAGATCCCAGAGGACTGGAGAATAGCTAATGTGGTACCGCTGTTTAAGAAAGGAAGCCGAGATAATCCAGGAAACTAAAGGAGGGTGAGCCTCATGTCGGTAGTCGGTAAACTATTGAAAATAATTCTTGGGGACAAGATTTATACCCATTTCGAAACAAATGGACTCATTATCGATAGACAGCATGGTTTTATGAGGGGAGGTCATGCCTCACTAATTGATCGAGTTTTTTGAGCAGATGACAAAGATGATTGATATGGGGAGGGTGGTGGATGTTGTTTACATGGACTTCAGTAAAGCCTTTAACAAGGTGCCTCATGGCAGACTGGTACAAAAGGTGAAGTCACACGGGATCAGATGTGAGGTGGCAAGTTGGATACAGAACTGGCTCGGTCACAGAAGGCAAAGGGTAGCAGTAGAAGGATGTTTTTCTGAATGGAAGGTTGTGACTAGTGGTGTTCCACAGGAATCTGTGTTGGGTTGTTTGTAGTATAAGCGATTTGGAGGAAAATGGAGCTGGTCTGATTAGTAAGTTTGCAGATGACACCCAAGGTTGGTGGAGTGGCAGATAGTGTTGAGGATTGTCAGAAGATATAGCAGGACATAGAGAGGTTTGCGACTTAGGCAGAGAAATGGCAAATGGAGTTTAATCCAGATAAATGTGAGGTAATGCATTTTGGTAGGTCTAACGTAGAGGGGAAATGTACCGTAAATGGCAAAACTCTTAGGAATATAGAAATTCAGAGAGATCTGGGTGTACAGGTCCACAGATCTTTGAAAGTGGCAACACATGTGGATTAGGTAGTCCAGAAAGCATACAGAATGTTTGCCTTCGAGTAAAAAATTTGGCAAGTCATGCTACAGTTGTATAGAACCTTGGTAAGGCTGCACTTTAAATATCGCGCACAGTTCTGGTCACTACACCACTAGAAGGGTGTGGAGGCATTGGAAAGGGTGCAGAGGAGGTTTACCAGGATGTTGCCTGGTCTGGAGGGTGTTAGCTATGTGGAGAGGCTGAATAGACTCGGACTGTTTTCATTAGAACTACTGAGGTTGAGGAGTGACCTGATAGAGGTCTACAAGATTTTGAGGGGCATGGATAGAGTGGATGGGCAGGCACTCTTTGCCAGGAGGAATGGGTCAGTTACCAGGGGGCATAGGTTTAAGATCCGTTGGGAACAGTTTGGAGGTAATGTGCGAGGCAGGTTTTTTTACACAGAAGGTGGTGAGTGCCGGGAACGCGTTGCCAGGGGAGGTTGTGGAAGCAGATACATTAACGGAATTCAAAAGGCATCTCGACAAATTCATGGATAGAATGGGTATACAGTACTAGGAAGTGCTAAGGGTTTTGGCTAAGGGTGGTATGACTGGTACGGGCTTGGAGGGTTGTAGGGCCTGTTCCTGTGCTGTATTGTTCTTTGTTCTTCACATGCTGCTCTCTGTGGCTGATAGGCATCTCCTCAGGCTGTTTCCTGCCTTTTTATTCTGCTTTTCTCTTTATCCGATCATGGAATTTACAGAACAGAAGGAGGCCATTCAGCCCATCGAGTCTGCGCCGGCCCTTGGAAAGAGCACCCCACTTAACCTCAACCCTATCCCCGTAACCCAACCCAATCTTTTTTTTGGACACTAAGGGTAATTTAACATTGACAATCCACCTAACCTGCACACCTTTGGACCATGGGAGGAAACCGGAGCACCTGGAGGAAACCCACGCAGACACGGGAAGAACGTGCAGACTCCGCACAACAGTGACCCAAGCTGGGAATCGAAACTGGAACCCTAGACTGTGAAGCAACAGTGCTAACCACTGTACAACCATGCCACCCTCATCTGCCACCATCTGTTGTTAGGGTCTTGGAAGATGTTGGGTGTCTCCAGCCAGAGATCTGGCTGGAGGCAAAAGATCATTTTCAAAGTAACCTTTGTTTACATACTCAACTATGTACAGGATTACCAATCACCAGGTCAGAGTCACTGCTCCTCAGATTCTTCTCATTCTCTTCAGTGTGACATCATCATTACATAGCTCCTTACACACATGCTCAGCAGTCATTGTTATAGTTGTGTTCGACCCTTTACTCTACAGTGTCTCAAATTTTTGATCTTGTTTTACTAACATAGAATATTTAGAGTCTATAAGGTAAGGAAAATAACTAATTTGGAATAACTCTCACTGTCGGCTTTCTTGCCATGCTGTCTACATGAGAGAGCAAGATCATGAGACATTACATCAACTACTGTGTCTCATTAGCCTATCACAGTTAGAATTAACCCCTTATACTACAAAGCAGAGGCAGGTTACTCGCTTGTGCCTGCATGAGGCCTGTGGCACCAGTTCCCAGTATTGAGGTGCCAAAAGGGCACCCGAATTGGCTGCCTCATTTGCAATGATGCAGGGGCATGCTGTAGTAGATCGTTTTCCTCTGTGAGGGGCTCCTAATGAGGAAAATGTCCAACAGGGGGTGATGCCCCTCAACATCACCCCTGCCTAGCCCAGCCCTTTTATGGCACTCACGGTTGTCTAGGGGCATGCTTCTTTGCATCAGTGCAACTAATTAGTCAATGCTGGAGAATATGATATGCATCCTGTGCATGGCAGTGCCATGTTCTTGTATTCACTTTGAGTGATGCCATGTTATGGCTCTGCAAACAGTCGGTCGCTCATACAGTGGAGGAGCTCATGTAAACATATACCTAAGACATTTCAGAGTACTTCTCGCAAATGGACTCCCCCATTCTCTGCCCAAGGCTTCACATTGTCTCGGGGTACTCCGAAATTTGGACACATTTGTTTTGTTGCTGCCAATGACCTGCCTTGTGTGCGATCCCCAAGACTCTGCGCTTCTATCCAGCTGAGTATGGTTGGAGCTGTCCTCCATTCTCGAAGGGGGAGAGAGAGCACAATTACTTCTACCTCTGTCACCTCCTTCTACTCACAAGCGAAGTCCTGGTTATCTTGTGCCTCCCATTCTAAACTGATGTGAGGCCCCACCGAGGTGAGTACATATACTCACATGGAACTGGAACGTGCAACTGATGGTGGTGTCTCGGGTACTCATTCTCTGAAGTTGCCACCGTTGACATAGTGGTATGCTGAGGTTCCTGCTCTACAATTTATCTTGTGGGAGACATAAGACATTGGTTAGGAATCCTGAACTCTGTCATTAGCTGCTTAGGCAGAGCTGCAGCAGCCCAAGAAAGAGTGTATACAAACAACAACAGAGTTCCATCCTCTTCACATGGTAATAGTACATGCTTTCACATGCCTTCGCTGACCTTTTGCTGAGCTGACATTGTGTCACTTTGTTGGCTCTTCGCCTCCATTGGACATCACAGTTATGATATGCACCACTTCACTGCATTGGACGCTTTCTTTCCCCAGTGAGTGAATTAAGACGATGATTCGATCCTTCACTGCGTCCTGTAGGTTACGCACTTCTGATTTCCATAGCTCCAAAGTCATCACCTCATGTTCTTCGCGTGTGTATGTTTCCCACAGCTCAGGAATGCACTAACACACACATACCTTCACTGTTCCTGAGCACTTTGTGCCATCAGTCTGCTCTGCTCGTTGTGCTGGTGAGTCCAGAACTGGAGGTCTGCTGGGTGCAACATCACACTCCCCTTGCCAGACCTCAGAAGGTCGTTAAGGCACTTCCTGCTCTGCACCACATTTTGCTAAACACAGTGCGATTCTCACCATCTGAACCACCTTCATACCATGCCTGTTTTATCTGACTGACTAGTCTCTTCCTGCCACGTTCTGGAAACCGGGCGCTATTCTGGACTGTGACCACCTCTAACGACTTCCAGTGAGATGTCAGGAAATTGTTGTGTGGGTACCATTTTGCTGCTCCACTTCATTCCTGCCTCTGCCATCGCCCAGGATGCTGGAATCCACAATCATAGTTGTCAGGTGCCCTTGAAGTTAGGCTTGCCACTTTTACATATTGACTCCTCAACATTTCTGTTGTCCTAAATTGGATGGTGAACATGCCAGATGGGCACTAATTAGTGGTCTCCTTGGACTCAGTGGACATCCAGCAGCAATGTTGCACAGGGGAGGGACCTGGAAATGGTCTGAGGAACCTAGGAATAGGAGTAGACCATTCAATTGGATCAAGGCTGATTGTCTCCCTCAACCTCATTTTCCCAGACTATCTCCATATCCCCTGACATCATTAGTACCTAGAAATTCATTGATTTCTGTCTTAGACATGCTCAATGACAGCCTCCACAGCCTTCTGGAGTAGAGAATTCCAAAGATTCGTCACCTTCTAACTGAAGAAATTCCTCCTCATTTCAAAGGTCTGCCTCTTATTCTGAGACTATGCCTATTTTAATGAGATCGCCGTTCATTCTTTGAAATCCTAGAGAATTCTGAGTCACCTCAGTTTCTCATCAGAAGTCAACCCTGCCATCCCAGCGATTAGTCTGGTGAACCTCCATGGCAAGTATTTCCTTCTGTGAAAAAGAGACTAAAACTCTGGACAATACTCCAGATGCAGTCTCAGCAAGGCTCTATATAATTGCAACAAGCTATCTTTACTCCTGTTCATACAAGGCTGTGAAAAGGGGGGATTGCCTCAATCTAATCCAAATACAGTCCGCTGCCCTGATACGAGGCGGAAAGGAAGACAACTGCACTTATTCCTATTTATTTAATGCAGAGCCAGGGAGTAGGGGCTGGTTTAACTCAGTGGGCTAGACAGCTGGTTTGTGATGCAGAACAAGGCCAGCAGTTCGGGTTCAATTACTGTACCAGCTGAGATTTCTGAATTCTCCCACAGTGTACCCTGAAGGGGGTGTTCAGTGATGATACTTCTTAAAACTGAATAGTTAGCATGCCACAAGAGTAACTTTACATAAGTTACTTTATTAAGGATTGAGATGAATTATAGGAAGAGTACTGAGTAATCATTAACCATTAAACATGTATTTTTAGGACACAGCAGTAATAAATAATCAAATGGGATTTAGGATAGCTAACCTGACCAAAAGGACATTACTTCTGACATCCTGCCTTTGTGAAACAATCCAGGGTGCTGGTTTTGCTGTTCTGTTTCTCACAAACAGTCAGCACAGGATGCTGAGATTGTACATAGCTGTCAGGATGAGGATTAATCATGGGTTGCTTGCAATTCTATTGGGTGAAGTTTAAACACTGCTTGCAATTATACTGTATTGGATAAGTTTAAACGTCTTTTCCAATCTTCAGGGATTGGATCGCGTCCAACTGGGGTCGGCTATTGATTTTTGAACATTGTATAAGTACTGTATTCTGGTCTTTGTTCGGCAGAACAGGTCTTGGCAGATATCCAATCTGTTGACATGTACACGTAACAAGCTTGATTAAATAGCCATCTTGTCCAGGTTGTCGTTGTGATTGTTCCTCTCTGTACTGAGTTGAGCCTCAGGGAATAACCCCACATGGAAGATGACTCAATACACAGGTCTTGAATCCGCTCCTACATCATACCCAAACAGGTGCCAGAATGTGGCGACTAGGAGCTTTTTTAGCATTAACTTCATTGCAGTGTTAATGTAAGCCTACTTGTGACAATAAAGATTATTAACCATTTATTTACTCAAATCCTCTTGCGATGAAGGCCAACAGATCATGGAACCACAATCAGATTTCCTCACATTCGGAGGTGTGTTTATTGTACACTTGTGGCATCAAGGCTTGCTCACAGCAGCCATGTCACTTTGTAAACAGAAAGAGCTTCCACTTGCTCAATATTTAGGTAGTGTTTGACTGCTGCAAGCAGTTTGTAAGAGTTGCCAAGGTTTCCAGGAACTTGCCATGACTCCTACATTCTTGGGCAGTCTCGGTTGTCTCAGCTCTTCAGACCACTAAACATCCTGGGGTACAAAGACCACTGAAATCGAAGCTTCTAAACCCTGTATGCCCTGTATCTACCTAGCCGTGCTTTACAAATATTTAAAGCATCTGCTTCCACTGCCTTAAATGAGCGGCCCCTTTTTTAAAAAACAGTGATCCCTGGTTCTAGATTCTTTGACCAAAGGAAACATTGCTCCATACCCACCCTGTCAATACCCCATAGGATCTGAAAGGTTTTGATCAAATCGCCTCTTGCTCTCCTTAGCTGTAGCGGAAACAAACTTAACCTCGCCAACCTTTTCTCATAAGACAACTCGCCCATTCCAGGTATTTGTCCAGTGAACCTTCTCTGAACTGCTTCTAATACATTTACATCTTAGCTTAGATCAGGACTGAACATAATACTCTAGTTTTTTACATAGAATTTACAGTGCAGTAGGAGGCCATTCGGCCCATCGAGTCTGCACCGGCTCCTGGAAAGAGCACCCTACCCAAGGTTAACACCTCCACCCTATCCCCATAACCCAGTAACCCCACCCAACACTAAGGGCAATTTAGCCTGGCCAATCCATCTAACCTGCACATCTTTGGACTGTGGGAGGAAACCGGAGCACCCGGAGGAAACCCACGCACACACGGGGAGGATGTGCAGACTCCGCACAGACAGTGACCCAAGCTGGAATCGAACCTGGGACCCTGGAGCTGTGAAGCGATTGTGCTACCGTGCTACAGCAATGCCCTGTACAACTGACATAACTTCCCTACTTTTGTAATCAGTTTTCCTCTAAATAAATGATCACATTCTATTAACTTTCCTAATTACTTGCTGTAATTTGTTTGATCGATCTGGAGGTGCCCAGCAATACAAACGCTCAAGATTATCCCACATTACTATCTTTTGCTGCACATTGCGAAACCTGGCATGCCAGAGGGGAATAGCGCTGAAGCCAGAGGAAGCACTGCACAATCCGCATCCTCACAGAAGGGGGATGAGCATGAGGTGCCACAGCATATACTAGCTGATGAAGATGGCACAGCAAAACCTAGGCCACAGGACACTAACATACATGGCAGGGAGATTCCCCTCTCTGATCAGTAGATGTTTTGGACCAGTAGAGAGAGAAGCTGAGCCAAGAATCTCTCTCCCAGAGACCCTCTGCATTTTTGTATCCCCATGGTCTCTAAATGATAAATGCTTCGTCAAACAAGTGCCCATAATCTCCTCAACTTTACAGAACATTCAGATACTGTATAACATCTGGCTTATCACACCTGTTTCATTGAAATAAATATGCAATTCACTATTGATTGCATTTCAACATCCCTTTCTTACATTAAACATTACAAGCGTTTGAATGTTACAAAATAATATCACCCAGTAAAATCCAAGTGCTAGGCTTTGCACTTAGGCATACTTAGGTAACTTCTATGGGGTGTTCGCACTGCACCTCAAGCAGATGTGGAGGCTGCCTTTCTTGCTCCAGTGCAATAAACGGCTGTGGCTTTGTGATACCTGTACCCTCCTGGGGCCTGGCACATTTGGAACTACGTGTATTTTTGCGAGGGCTGTCTCATTAATCAGAGCAATATCCAGTGTTTGTGTCACCGTAAAAGGGGTTGAGAGATGTGTCTTTAACTGTGGAAGTGCTCTGAAAGGAGCCTTGTTGCCTGAAACTTGCCGCTTCCTTTCCCTTTTGAGGCCTTACATTCACTCCTTTGATCGCCTGGAGTGGTTGTGCTCCTGATGTTGGGAAGATGCAAGGCTGGCGCAACTCACCCATTCATTTTTCTACTGCCTCATGAATGAGACAGTTCTCTGGAAATCTGCTTGAAACCCCGACATCCACTTGCTACTATGCCCAGGTATCACCATGAGGGTCACGACTCTCAATGGAGCACACAATGTGTTAACACACCAGAGAAATTTAGCAATTTTGTCTCATGGATAGAATGCTGTCTCATTTGCGCATGGATCTTTTCTGCTTTTGGAAACGCTGATGCTCCAGCTGAAGCCTCTGCTATTTTGATGCTGACACACAAGGCTTACTATCTACCTGACATGGAACTGAGATTTGGTGGGCCACTCCACGCTTCTCCAAGAGGAAGTGGCTGCAGCTGCTGCTGCCTTTGGTACTTCCTGCTGCACGTCTGTGAAGTGCTGACCAGATTGTATCACCTACATGCGCAAAACAACCCATTGCCAAGAGTGTATCTGTGCTGGCAGAGGTGTTCAGGAATAAAAGGTATGTAGTATCCTCAGATGGTGTTGCATCCTGTGATCTTTCAGTGAGTGATATTTTCCATTTCCCCCCAGAATGTTGTCTCGGGCAAGAAAAGTGGTGTGTAGATTGCCAAACAGTTTGGAAAGAAAATGCTGGGGGCATGGCTCATGCTGGTTTAGGGGCTGGTTTAGCTCACAAGGCTAAATAGCTGGCTTTTAAAGCAGACCAAGGCAGGCCAGCAGCATGGTTCGATTCCTGTACCAGCCTCCCCGGACAGGCGCCGGAATGTGGCGACTAGGGGCTTTTCACAGTAACTTCATTGAAGCCTACTCGTGACAATAAGCGATTTTCATTTTTCATGCTGTCACAATAGCGGGTTGGGTCGGGCCGAAAAAAGCCGGCAATTCTAAGACTTCATACCACTTATAGAATTTATAGAATTTACAGTGCAGAATTTAAACTGCCTAATACCTCCGTCAAAATGGCTACCTGCACTGAGACCAGGTTTCTTTTTTCATTGCGTCATGGTGTGCTCAAAATTGACGCCGGCGCTCAGACCACGTTTCTTTTTTGACTGCGTCACAGTGCTTATATTGCTGTCGTCTTCTGCCTGATTGGTGCCAAAATGTTGCAGGTTGAGCATACTAATCTGTGCTGTTAGTTCACTTGCATGCATAGCAGATCTTGATAGCGTTTTTTTAACTTCAGGTAACCTGCACATACTTTGTGATTTGCTACACCGAACACTATCTGGTCGTGGATCATCGATGAGTTTAAGTACCAAAATTACACGACTGTGTAGTCAACCGCAAGTCAGTAACAAAAGAATCAACAGGTTCATCTGCTTTTTGGGTACGCGTACAAAATAGATGATGTTCAAATGTTTCATTTTTTGTCGGAGAGCAAAGCCAATCAAAGTACTGTATTACTGCATCGAAACATTTGCTTTTGTCTTCGCTGGCGAAGGTATTGTATATTTCTTGTGCTTGAGGACCTGCTGCCATGAGCAGCAATGCAATACGCTTCTTGTCAGGCTGTGCCTGCAGGCCAAGGGCTGCAAAATAGAGTCTAAATTGCTGCTCGAACACACACCAATTTTCATCTATGTTACCCGAGACTTGAAGCTGGTGGGGTGCCTTCAAACTTTCCATCTCTAGCTTCACAGTCTTTTGTTGCATTGAGTTGCAGATGGCCGTAGATCATCAGGTTGGCGGACAAATCTTTTTTTGTTCTTCAGCCTATTTCATCCCGTCTTCTCCGTTGTTATCCTTTAGTGATCGCCACTCCTGGTACTATGTTGTGTTCTGTGATATGACCGTTGTAATGATGTACACAGAACATATAGTTGTTTAACTATAAAGATGATTTATTAACAAGCACGTGGAAAAGATAACAAATGAATTATAATACAGACGATGGCTACTAATAAATGAAGTAAATTTTCCTGGAGCTACTCGAAGTGCGACAATCTTCTTCTATGACTTACTACCAACTGGCTGTGTCCCGAGTAACGTGATAGATCTCTAATGCCACCTGCTGGTCGGAGGTCGTACCGATAACTATGTGCACTGATAGACAACTATGTACATTGATATCACCACAATGGTGATGAGAGCAATTTTACCTCCGGTTTTTGGCGCTCTTTGATATTTTGAGCTGTAATGTAGGCATATCTCTCGCCTGGTGAGTATGTGCCTGCCTTTCTAAGGCACAGTAAGCATGCAGCGCCATGCTGCTGGAATGGCACGATGGGGTGGCCATTCAGCTGTCTCAACTCAACATTCGTCCATTCCTGGGCCTGAGCCTTGCGTGCATGATATTATAATGTTAATATCGATGCCTAGTGCTGTTCCATACTGAGGTCTGCCATCTGATCTCAGATTTCCTGGATTCCATCGCTTTATGCTGGGCTTCCAGATGTCAACTATTAATGCTACTCACCTTTCCAGGACAGTCGGCCATGAATAATTTTCCTACATTTGATTCAGATTCTGGCAACACCATCTCAGCGTTCATGACTGCCAACTCCAGCCATGCTTCTTGGTGCCCCTTGATGGCCTCTTTCTCCTGTCTCTGGAATGAGGGCCTGCTTCCTTTTGCTGATGGCTTCTAAAAGGCCATGAAAATAGGTGTTGTTGAAGCATGGGGCAACCCTTCCTCTTTCTGCGACCATCTCTATACTGTTTTGTCAGCTGTCCATGCCTCCCAAGTGCCTCTGGGTTCAAGCTGACTGATACACAAGTGTGTTTAAATATCCCAGTTTCATGCAAGGCACTGGCACGAAGATCCACTCTTAATTTTAGATTTCTTTGCTGACAGCCCTGTAGTTGGATACCAATGGTGAAATAGGGGGGGGGGGGAGTACCCCCTACCCCCTACCCCTACCCCGTTTGTGTCCCAGTCCTACTCATTTCCATTCTAGCAGCAAAATCCTGGACATTGCTCCTGCATTTCCCAGCAATTTGCCTAACTGTCTGCTCTTTTATCTCCTGCTGACTATTTGGATTGTTGTGGTCTGCAGTATTCTCCCAGCATTTGATTGACTCTTTTTCCCCTCCTCCGTTCAATCCACTTGGCCTCATTTGAAACTTCTTTTAGCATATCATCCCTTCTCAGGGCTGTGAATATTTCTTTAACCGATCTTGTCTTGTGCTGCCCTCACCAGTCTAAGATCTCTGTAACCAGGAATGTTGAGCTGCCATTCCTGCTCTCCTTTAATCCACGTTTCAATAAAACTAAGATGTCATGTTTCCAAGTATCATCCTGTGCCTTTAGCCCATCTGCCTTATTCACTAAAGATCTTGCATTGAACTTGTATTTGGAGGAGATAGACTTTCACTGGACTAGTATTCCAGAGGCCCAGGTTAATGCTTTGGGGATATGGGCTCAAATCCCATCTTGGCAGCTGGTGGAATTTAAATTCACTTAACAAATCTGAAATATAAAGCTAGTCTTTGACCACAACAACTATCAGCTTATTCAAGTTGCCTAATAGTAGCAATTTTGGTAGATATTTTCTTAGTTTATCAATAATGATAAGGCTTCCTGGCATTGTGAATTGTTGTAAAAACCCATCTGGTTCACTAATGTCCTTTCGGGAAGGAAATCTGGCATCCTTTTCTGATATGGCCTATATGCGACTCCAGACCCACAGCAATGTGGTTGACTCTTAACTCCCATCTGAATTAGCCTAGCAAACCACTCAGTTCAAGGATAATTTAGAGATGGGCAACAAATGCTGGTCTTGTTGGAGATGCCAGCAGTCCATGAAGAATTTTTTAAAAACGACTTGCCACTAATTACAAATCCTTCGTTGTCGATCATTTAAATCTTCTTTTGTTCCCTGACCTTCCATACTTGCTAACTAATTCTCTGCCTTCCATTTCCAGCCCTGCTTCGCTCCCTACTAAATCTACACTCGGATTTCCATCCCCCTGTCAAGATAGATTCAATCCTTCCCAATAGAACCAACAAAACTCGCCACTACAATATTAGTCTCTGCCCAGTTAAGGTGCAACCCATCCTGTTTGTACAGGTCCCAACTCCCCCAGAACTAGTCCCAGTGCTCTAGGATTCTAAAGCACTCCCTCCTACAAAATCTCTTAACCATGTATTCATCCGCACTCACCTTATTTCTGTACTCATTTACATGTGGCACCAGGAGTAATCCAGAGATTTCTACATTTAAGGCCCTGCTTTATAAATTTTGTCCAGAACATCCTAAAATCTTCCTGCACGACCTTATTCCTTTTTCTCTCACCATGAAAACTACCGATATGCACCACAACATCTGGCTGTTCACCTCCCAATATAATATTTTGCAGCCTGTCAGTGACAGCTTTGATGTTGGCACTGCGTCCGGTGCCAGGGCAGAGAATCAAGTTCCACGCATGGAATTGGATCCAGCACTGGTTCCTCGATTCTCCGGCCCCCGAAAAGCGGCATACTCAGAGAGTATGCCGCACTGTGAATCCCCTACCAGCGGCCATTGTCAGAGGTCCGCCCCGCTATTCTCCGACCCTGACCGGTCGAAGTCCCGACGGTGTGGACCACTCATGCTCCTGCCGCTCGGGATAGTGGCATAGCGGCTGCAGATTCAGTCCGCGGCTGCCGTGGTCGAGGGTGGGTTGATCGGAAGGCAGGTGGGGGGGGGCCTTATACGGGACCGGGGTATTTTCAAACGGGGGTTCCGGGTCGGGCGCACGGCTGATTGGGGGCACTATTTGCACGGTCCTGCTCCGCAGTCTGAGTCCGCCATGGAGCACGACCCAGCCGCTGGAGGCTGCCGCCGTGCGCATGCTCGGCCTCTGACCCTGAAGTGCCTGGGACCGTATCTGCAGCTGGAGCTGCGAGCCTCACGATAGCTCCCTGCTAGCCCCCTCCAGGGCTGTGAATATGTGGCCTTTGACGCCAGTTTTTCTGACGTAAAAGGCCACAATTTTCAAGATGGTGTGGGGACATAGTCCCTGAAACAGAGAATCCAGCCCACCACCTTTAAGTCACACCTGTCATTTCAGTGCTGTGGCAAGGCAGAAACCCAATTGGAGAGATAAAGATATGGAGCTGTGAGAAAAGTGAGCATGGGTTTGAGAGGAAAGAAAGTTTGGAGATGAGGTGGCAGTGATGCGCTAACAATTGCACACAAAGACACAAATCGGTACAAGAGAGGCTTTATTACCGTGAGATGTTATTCCTTCGACTGCAGCTGTAGAATGGCAGCTCAGGAGAACTCATGAATATTTATACTGCTCCCTGCCTGAAGAATATTTATACTGCTCCCTGTGGGCGGAGCTAGCCGGCAGGGGCTTACCGGCAAACCTGTAATAGCATGTACTGCTGTACATCCCCTAATACAGGCACACACATATATATACAGTGGTGGATCACCACAGGCAGGTTCCAAGAAAATATGGATAAAAGATGGCCAATTATAGCAGATTTGATGGGTAGGATGACAGTATCTCAAGAGACAGAACTGTTAACTTTGTCAGCTAACATTGAGGCCGGGGAGGAAAGATAAGTGGTTCACAGTTTGATGGGAATAGAGTCGAGAGAGCAAGAGGTGGATCTCAAACTATCCAATTCAGTTTTCATTCCTGGAATAATGAAACTACTATTACAGTCTTCTCATAATGCCTGAAGAATTCATTATCGAAAGGGAATGAAACCTGTTTCACTTACGACATTTCAGAAGATCGGCTGATTGAGAGATGTTTCAGCACGTCTGTCTGGACTTGATTTGAATCCAAAGGTGAAAGAACAGTGTTGCTCCTGACATCAGAATACACTTTTTCAGGGTTTTTTCCCCCCAATTTGGCTAACAATGCCCATCATGGTAGATAATTTATTTGTTTATCTGTAATGTTAAAACATCTTGGCGAGGGGACTTCCGGTGGCGGCGGGCGGGAGGCAGCCGCACAATGGAGGGCTCCCGTTCGGGAACGGCATTTTCGGGGCTTTAAGCCCGGTCCTAGGGTCCACGGAGGCGGCAAAAGCAGGGAGAAAGCACAGAGGAGGCATAGTGAAGGCACAGTAGAGGAAAATGTCGAGGGTGAGCAAAGAAAACAGCCGTAAAAAAAACAGCTGAAGGTCCGTCGGGGAGTGGAAAGATCACAGTGGGGTCACCGAGGAAAATGGAGGTTGGAGCACCAGGGGAGGCCGCATTGCTTACGGCTGAAGAAATGACTAAGGTAATGGCTGCAGAATTCGAAAGGCAGTTTACAAAATGCATGGAGACAATGAGGAAGGAGATGAGGGAGGTTTTGAATGTGCTGGTGGAGGAGACGATTTCCCCGGTGATGACGGTGGTGGTGAGCGCAGTAGCGGAGGTGCGGAAGCTGAAGGAAGTGGAGGAGGCATTATTGCAGCACGGTGATCAACTTACCTCGATGGGGAAGGAGATGCGGAAGATGATGGAGATTAACAAGGATCTGCAAGGAAAAATGGAAGACCTGGAAAACAGGTCCAGGTGACAGAATCTGTATACCAGGACTTTACGATGGAGCTGGCGAGGAGGCGGGCTGCCTTCAACCAGGTGAAGAGAGCACTGTACATTAGCAAGGTGCAGTGCGGCATTGTATATCCAGTGAAGCTGAGGGTGACTTACAAGCTCAAGGACTTTTATTTTGGAATGGCGGAAGCAGCGGAGGAGTTTGCGAAGGCAGAAGGACTGTGGCAGAACTGATAAATTAAGAAATGGCCATGTGCCGATGTAACCTCATGACTGTATTTTCTTCTTTTTTGTTTCACTGCGTGCGGGTGTATGGGCTAAAGGAGCCAATGTTGTATATATTTGGACAAGGGAAGTGATGGGACTTTCACTCGAAATGAGGGCTCTTTGGGGTGTATGTGGATATGCGGGGTTTGTGTGCCAAAAGGGGATTTCTGGGCTTTCCTAGGGCCGGGCAAGGGGGAAAGGGACCCGAGCGGGGGCCTCCACGCTGGCCGATTTAAGCCAGCCAGTGAACGGGAGTGAGGTGGGAGGAGGGGCTGTGGCCATCAGAGCCTGGCAGAATAGGGTCCGAGGGGTCTAGCCGGGGTGGAAAGTTGGGGGGATGGAACCGAGGTTGGGGGGGAGGAGTTTTGCAACAGGCAGTGGAGGGGAGGAGTTGGAGAGGGGGGAGGGGGGTGTTTACAACTCTTGGGTATCATGTACTGTACTCTTTCAGAGGTTGGATGGCATTGAGTGTAGGGGAGGGGGGGGGGGGGGGGGTTGGACTCTATAGGTTAATGGTGACCATGGGCGGTCGCAGACTCCTTTTTTCTTTTTCTCCTTTGTTTTTTGTTTCCACCGTGGGAGGGTTTGTTTTATTGGATGCATATATTGACAGGTGGGCCGTTGTTTGGGGTGGTGGGAGGATGGGATAGTTGTTATTGTTGAGGGGATTGATTTTGTATTTGTTACCATTTACTGTCTGTGGGTGGGGTGTAAATTTTGAAGGAAAATGTGAAAATGGAGAATAAAAACATTAAAAAAAAATCTTGGTGATGTGAATCAAGTCTTTATCTAGGTTCCAAGGTCCATTACCAACATTTATTATGATGTATGAAATTAATCTTATCGCGTATTGATGGGTAAAACATTCCCTTGTAGGATTTTTAAAGTAATACATTTCAAATTGACACTTGATAGAATCATATATCATAATTAACTGTAGATTCTATATAGATTTACTTGGGCTGCATAACTACCTTTAGTCTATTTTACTTTGAGGACTTGACGGTTCAATAGTGATTTTCATTTCACCTGAAAGATGTGAATTAATCAGGGTTTAGATATTCATTTTTGTGAATTAAGCTGTGAAGCAACTGTGCTAACCACTGTACCACCACCCTAGGGCTGGGTTCTCCACTGGCTGGATTCTCCATTGTGCCGGCAGCGCACCCATACCCAGGGATTTCCTGACGGTGTGGGGCTACCTACAATGGGAAACCCCATTGGCCGGCTGGTGCATTTTCTGGTGCGTTAGGACAGAGAATCCCGCCCCTGGTGTCTTCAGGGAAAACATCCTCCTCAAAGAACGGCATTAGAAGACATCTGGCAAAGCACTCTCGCTGACACAGGAACTGAAAGAAAACCCAACGCAATTGTCTGAAATCCTAAAACCTCTACTGGAGCACATCCCTCACAATCCGATAACAGCCCCACTTCTCAATGGTGCAACTCTTGGTTGACTGCAGACATCACAACCTCATAACTGACTCAAGTGGCGAAATCCCAGGTTTCGATCTTTCATTGATAATCTGGACAGCTATCAACCGCTTTAGGCCAAGCCAAGGGAAGATGTGGCCCACAATTGGAACATGAGGAACAGCTCAAATTGTGACTGTGGTCATCAAATAAAATCAATGACCATATACTAAACTCCTGCCATGTGATATGAATACCCAGTGGCATCTCAGACGTTCACACTGCACCAGCTGAAACTGAGAAGTAGACTGCTAACCTAATATCAAACTATAACTGCCTCCTCAGCCATAGGTGTGTGGATATATAGATATGTATGATATATTGCGACGTTAAAATATTAGCCCTGATAATGATCTCATATAGCATTATAGGCCTTATGATGAATACTCAAAGAAAATGCAGAGCAAACTGTAATGGCCGGCATGGGGCCAATGGATGGGAATGATTATCTTCCCCATGGTCCTTATGGAGCATGAGCCCCCAGCTAGGCGCAAGGATCTCTATTAACCTCTGTGTAAAAGGTCGGTAGGATCTACCAAACAGTGTAAATATTGTGTGTAAATAAAACTATATTTCGTTATTTTACTCGGTGGTGTGGACTCTCCGTGTCCTTATTCAACAAACAGCGACACTTTTGTCTTTTGTTTACTTTGTAAATTGAAAACAGATTCAAACATTATTTTAACTACTGCTCAAGACCAGTAATAATAATTCCAAGAGTGAAGGGACTAAGACCACTTGCCCTGTATATTTTTTATACAATATACATTGGTATCCTCATGGCTATTTACAAAATTTTCAAAACTGGACCAAAGACTTTTAGAATGGATGAATTTATGTCTGGGCCCTCAAACAAAAGAAGCTTCCTGGCAGAATCAAGGAAACACGCACCTCATTATCTCGGAAGAGACAATAATGACCCCCACCCCTTTGTGAGCTGCACAGACCAAATTCAAAGAGAACTCTGGATCCAGCAGAGGGCAGCAGAGCAGAGCTACTGATCAGCTGTTCTGGGGAAATTTGCATACGTGCAGTGCGGTCAGCCTAAGTTGAAGGTGAATCTGCGAAGAAGACCCGAGGAGTTTGAGTGAAGGCAATCATCCAGCAGAGGGCAGCAGAGCAGAGCTACTGATCAGCTCTTCTGGGGAAATTTGCATACGTGCAGTGCGGTCAGCCTAAGTTGAAGGTGGTTTGTGGAGAGGCTGTTGGCAAGTGACAGTTAAACCTGAAACACTTCGTGAGTGTTTCCCACCCTACCTCCTCCTCTAACCAACCCCCCCACCCCACAGTGGTTGGGAAGCGGGAGCAGGGGCCTGTCGTGAAGGTGAGTGAGTGCCTTTAAATTTGCTTACCTTTCACCGGGAGCAGGGTTTGAAGTAATATCAGGTAAGCTCTTCCTTTCTTTTTCTTTTTCTTGTTTTTTTTAAAATCTAGAGGTGATGTCAGGGAAGGCAGTACAATGCTCCTCCTGCAGAATGTTTGAGGTGAGGGACGCCGTCAGCGTCCCTGCTGATTTCATCTGTGGGAAGTGCACCCAACTCCAGCTCCTCAAAAACCGTGTTAGGGACCTGGAGCTTGAGCTGGATGAACTTCGGATCATTCGGGAGGCGGAGGGGGTCATAAATAGGAGCTTCAGGGAAGTAGTTACACCAAAGACTGGAGATAGATGGGTAACTGTAAGAGGGACTGGGAAGAAGCAGTCAGTGCAGGGACCCCCTGCGGTCGTTCCCCTGAGTAACAAGTATACCGTTTTGGATACTTGTGGGGGGGACGACTTACCAGGGGTAAGCCATGGGGTACGGGCCTCTGGCACGGAGTCTGTCCCTGTTGCTCAGAAGGGAAGGGGGGAAAGGAGTAGAACATTAGTAATTGGGGACTCAATAGTCAGGGGCACAGATAGGAGATTTTGTGGGAGCGAGAGAGACTCACGTTTGGTATGTTGCCTCCAGGTGCAAGGGTACGTGATGTCTCGGATCGTGTTTTCCGGGTCCTTAAGGGGGAGGGGGAGCAGCCCCAAGTCGTAGTCCACATTGGCACTAACGACATAGGTAGGAAAGGGGACAAGGATGTCAGGCAGGCCTTTAGGGAGCTAGGATGGAAGCTCAGAGCGAGAACAAACAGAGTTGTTATCTCTGGGTTGTTGCCCGTGCCACGTGATAGTGAGATTGAGGAATAGGGGAGAGAGAGCAATTAAACACGTGGCTACAGGGATGGTGCAGGCGGGAGGGATTCAGATTTCTGGATAACTGGGGCTCTTTCTGGGGAAGGTGGGACCTCTATAGACAGGATGGTCTACATCTGAACCTGAGGGGCACCAATATCCTGGGGGGGAGATTTGTTAGTGCTCTTTGGGGGGGTTTAACTAATTCAGCAGGGGCATGGGAACCTGGATTGTAGTTTTGGGGTACGGGAGATTTGAGAGTATAGAGGTCAGGAGCACAGATTTGACTTCGCAGGAGGGTGCAGTGTTCAGGTAGGTGGTTTGAAGTGTGTCTACTTCAATGCCAGGAGTATACGAAATAAGGTAGGGAACTGGCAGCATGGGTTGGTACCTGGGACTTCGATGTGTGGCCATTTCAGAGACATGGATAGAGCAGGGACAGGAATGGTTGTTGCAGGTTCCGGGGTTTAGGTGTTTAGTAAGCTCAGAGAAGGGGGGCAAAAGAGGGGGAGGTGTGGCGCTGCTAGTCAAGGACAGTATTACGGTGGTGGAAAGGATGCTAGATGGGGCCTCTTCTTCTGAGGTAGTATGGGCTGAGGTTAGAAACAGGAAAGGAGAGGTCACCCTGTTGGGAGTTTTCTATAGGCCACCTAATAGTTCTAGGGATGTAGAGGAAAGGATGGCGAAGATGATTCTGGAAAGAGCGAAAGTAACAGGGTAGTTGTTATGGGAGACTTTAACTTTCCAAATATTGACTGGAAAAGATATAGTTCGAGTACATTAGATGGGTCATTCTTTGTACAATGTGTGCAGGAGGGTTTCCTGACACAATATGTTGACAGGCCAACAGAGGCGAAGCCACATTGGATTTGGTTGTGGGTAATGAACAGGCCAGGTGTTAGATCTGGAGGTAGGTGAGCACTTTGGAAACAGTGACCACAATTCGGTGACCTTTACATTAGTGATGGAAAGGGATAAGTATACCCCGCAGGGCAAGAGTTATAGCTGGGGGAAGGGCAATTATGATGCCATTAGACATGACTTAGGATGTGTTGGTTGGAGAAGTAGGCTGCAAGGGTTGGGCACACTGGATATGTGGAGCTTGTTCAAGGAACAGCTATTGCATGTTCTTGATAAGTAGTACCAGTCAGGCAGGGAGGAAGGGGTCGAGCGAGGGAACCGTGGTTTACCAAAGAAGTGGAATCTCTTGTTAAGAGGAAGAAGGAGGCCTATGTGAAGATGAGGCGTGAAGTTTCAGTTGGGGCGCTTGATAGTTACAAGGAAGCGAGGAAGGATCTAAAGAGAGAGCTGAGACGAGCAAGGAGGGGACATGAGAAGTCTTGGCAGGTAGGATCAAGGAAAAACCCAAAAGCTTTCTATAGGTATGTCAGGAATAAAAGAATGACTAGGGTAAGAGTAGGGCCAGTCAAGGACAGTGGTGGGAAGTTGTGTGTGGAGGCTGAGGAGATAAGCGAGATACTAAATGAATACTTTTCGTCAGTATTCACTCAAGAAAAGATAATATTGTGGAGGAGAATGCTGAGACCCAGGCTATTAGAATAGATGGCATTGAGGTGCGTAGGGAAGAAGTGTTGGCAATTCTGGACAAGGTGAAAATAGATAAGTCCCCGGGGCCAGATGGGATTTATCCTAGGATTCTCTGGGAAGCCAGGGAAGAGATTGCTGAGCCTTTGGCTTTGATTTTAGGTCATCATTGGCTACAGGAATAGTGCCAGAGGACTGGAGGATAGCAAATGTGGTCCCTTTGTTCAAGAAGGGGAGTAGAGATAACCCCGGTAACTATAGGCCGGTGAGCCTAACGTCTGTGGTGGGTAAAGTCTTGGAGAGGATTATAAAAGATACGATTTATAATCATCTAGATAGGAATAATATGATTAGGGACAGTCAGCATGGTTTTGTGAAGGGTAGGTCATGCCTCACAAACCTTATCGAGTTCTTTGAGAAGGTGACTGAAACAGGTAGACGAGGTAGAGCAGTTATGTGGTGTATATGGATTTCAGTAAAGCGTTTGATAAGGTTCCCCACGGTCGGCTATTGCAGAAAATACGGAGGCTGGGGATTGAGGGTGATTTAGAGATGTGGATCAGAAATTGGCTAGTTGAAAGAAGACAGAGAGTGGTAGTTGATGGGAAATGTCAGAAGGAGTTCAGTTACGAGTGGCGTACCACAAGAGATCTGTTCTGGGGCCGTTGCTGTTTGTCATTTTTATAAATGACCTAGAGGAGGGCGCAGAAGGATGGGTGAGTAAATTTGCAGACGACACTAAAGTCGGTGGAGTTGTAGACAGTGCGGAAGGATGTTGCAGGTTACAGAGGGACATAGATAAGCTGCAGAGCTGGGCTGAGAGGTGGCAATGGAGTTTAATGTAGAGAAGTGTGAGGTGATTCACTTTGGAAAGAATAACAGAAATGCGGAATATTTGGCTAATGGTAAAATTCTTGGTAGTAGGTGGATGAGCAGAGGGATCTCGGTGTCCATGTACATAGATCCCTGAAAGTTGCCACCCAGGTTGATAGGGTTGTGAAGAAGGCCTATGGTGTGTTGGCCTTTATTGGTAGAGGGATTGAGTTCCGGAGCCATGAGGTCATGATGCAGTTGTACAAAACTCTAGTACGGCCGCATTTGGAGTATTGCGTACAGTTCTGGTCGCCTCATTATAGGAAGGACGTGGAAGCTTTGGAACGGGTGCAGAGGAGATTTACCAGGATGTTGCCTGGTATGGAGGGAAAATCTTATGAGGCAAGGCTGATGGACTTGAGGTTGTTTTCGTTAGAGAGAAGAAGGTTAAGAGGTGACTTAATAGAGGCATACAAAATGATCAGAGGGTTAGATAGGGTGGACAGCGAGAGCCTTCTCCCGCGGATGGAGGTGGCTAGCACGAGGGGACATAGCCTTAAATTGAGGGGTAATAGATATAGGACAGAGGTCAGAGGTGGGTTTTTTACGCAAAGAGTGGTGAGGCCGTGGAATGCCCTACCTGCAACAGTAGTGAACTCGCCAACATTGAGGGCATTTAAAAATTTATTGGATAAGCATATGGATGATAAGGGCATAGTGTAGGTTAGATGGCCTTTAGATTTTTTCCATGTCGGTGCAACATCGAGGGCCGAAGGGCCTGTACTGCGCTGTATCGTTCTATGTTCTATGTAACTATACAAAAGTAATCTGCATTTTATATCCTAGGATGGCCAATTGGAGTCTACTTGGAGAAAGGGCTTGAAACCTTCCATTCGAGTCTTAATGGTTGAGACATTTTACGATCTTGTGAGCCCAGATGAGGGATGTACATCCCTTGCCAAAGTCAATGTGGAGAGGTGGAAGATATGTGACATGGACATCTAACTTGTGGAACCAGTTATATTGCCTTGCTGTACTGCAAACTCAGTCTGCCATTTTACTATCTAGCTAACAGCACAGAAAGGGACCTCTGTCCAGATTACATACCTTGCCCCATCTACACTATCCCTGCTGGAACTTCTGAATTGTTGCCTGCAAGACTTATTAATCGCTGCATGCCTTTCTCATCGTGTGAAGTCAACACCGCTGGAAAAGTGAATTATACCACATTATGTTTCAGTGTGCCAATCTCCGTGATGGAATACCTCATTGGATTTTGGTTCTGGACTCTGGATCTACGTGAAATAATATATCTTTCTCTGTGGTCTCTGCACTCTAAATCTTTTCTCTATCGCTCTTTTACTGTGTGAATGCAGTGGAGGCACTGTTGCACCCTCCTCTCATGGTTTGGTGTGTGTAAATAAATTAATCCTTTGATTTCATCCAATCTCAAGTTTTCTGTGGGTTGATTAGTCGAAATTGGATCACACCAAAGCTGAGGGGTTGGGAAATATGCCACTGCTTGTAAATCAAAAGCACTTTTCTGTTTACGGATGGGTGGTGAGAGGAGAAATTAATGCTGTTGAAATTAACCCTCCTCCTGTCCATAATGCAAGACACCTATAAACAAAATGTGACCAATATTTTTAACGATTATTGTTTCTCTTCCAACGCCTAGTGCCAACACATAGGGTGAGATTCTCCTCAAATGCGGAGAATCGTAAAAGCTGCCGTGGGACAGGCCGTGACCCACGACAGCCTTCACGCCCACTTCCGGGGCCGATTCTCCCCCCCCCCCGGGCGGGGCTAGGAGCGCGGCCCCGTGCGTCACGGCGGCGCGGCCTTGACGATGGTTGTCAAGGTCACACGTCAAGCGTCACGCCGGCTGACGCGGCTGATGATGTCAGCCGCGCATGCGCAGGTTGGACAACGCCAACCCGCACATGCGCAGTTGGCGTCTTTTCCCTCAGCCACCCTGCAAGACGCGGTGGCTTGATCTTGCGGGGCGGCAGAGGGAAGAGAGTGCGTCCGTTATAGATGCACGGCCCGCGATCAGTGGGCACCGATCGCGGGCCTATGCCCCCCTTGGCACGGCCGTGGTACTGCCGTGCCAATCGGGCCCCCAGATGCCCCAAACGGGCATCTGCCGTCCGTTTCACGGCGGCAGCGAGCAGGCGTGTTTGCTGCTGTGTTGAAACAGGCGTGAAGGCTCGGCCCATCGGCCTCGGAGAATCGCCGCTCGCCGTAAAAAACGGCGAGCGGCGATTCGTGGTGTGTGTCGGGCGTGGGATGGGGAGGGGGGAAACGGGAGGGCGTAAAAAATGTCGGGAGGTCCTCCCGCTATTCTCCCACCCGGCGTGTGGGGCGGAGAATCGCGCCCATAGTGTTGCACAAGGCAGACTTTCATCTGTTTCCATAGTTCGCTTTCCTGGGATAGGTCGCCACTCCATGTGAGGCATGATTGACCAGGCGTTGCTCCCGCTCTTACCACTTGCCATTGGTATGTGTTGGAAGGATTTTGCAGCTTGATACTCAAGCTGTTTGGCTGTGTTATGAATGCACTTTCCTTGGCCATCAAGTCCTGGGGTGGAACTCAAACCCAGAGTTTCTGGCTCAGGCATGGCACTACCCACTGTACCACTAGAACTCCATATTACAATGGGCTGAAATAAAATATTAGTCTTTACTTATTATTCTGTAGTTGGATTGTTTACCCCACTAACTGGATTGCTTCCATTTGCATTATATCAAAATGTTACTTCATATGTGACTTGATTGGAAAATTTAATGGCATATTAGGAATCAAGATTCAGAGGATCATGAGGTGAAGAGAAGTAAAACATGCACAAATTGATAAACACAGAAAAATATATCTGCTATTTGTTTTTAATGTTTTGATTCCATTTTGCTTTCAGAACAGACTGTCTCACCAAATAATGAACTGAAAAAGTTAGTAAACCCAGAGGGAAACAAGGTCTCCTGAGAAAAGACAAAACCTGAATCTTAAGAAACAACATGTGAATCCAAAATGAATGGTAATTTTATATTAGAAGTGGATTACTTCACTCAGTACCTTTTGTCATTTGCCTATGCTTATTTTAACCATATCTTATTTTTTATACGCTGATCACCAGTGTTCTATTTAATGCAATAACAACAACAATTGTATTAAAATAGCATTGTTAACATTTTAAAGTGTCCCAAGGGAGGGGATCATGAACATACATATGCAATCTGTGCATTAGTATCTGTGCTTAAGGAAGAAATAGGAATGGTTGAATGAATTAACCTGAGGCCATAAAAAGCATAATTAGAGGTGAGGAGCATGTGAATAGCTGAGGCTTTGGCAAGTAAGCAGGCAAAGCAGCAAAACGTTTAGCAGCCAGAGGAAAGTACAATGAGAGAACATCTAGCCTAGCAAGTCTCCTATACTGAGGTACTGTGAAAAACTTTTGTGATCTGGACTTTCAAAAGAATTGACAGCTTTTAATGTGAAATTATACTGGTGAAAACTGTGATGATTGGATTCAGTTGTGCTTTAGAAATTACAAGGAAACTGGCTAGGTGGGCAGCACAGTAGCACAGTGGATAGCAGTGTTGCTTTACAGCTCCAGGATCCCAGGTTCAATTCCCGGCTTGGGTCACTGTCTGTGCGGAGTCTGCATGTTCTCCCTGTGTCTGCGTGGGTTTCCTCCTGGTGCTCTGGTTTCCTCCCACAAGTCCCGAAAGACATGCTATTAGGTAATTTGGACATTCTGAATTCTCCCTCTGTGTACCTGAACAGGCAGCGGAGTGTGGCGACTAGGGGCTTTTCACAGTAACTTCATTGCAGTGTTAATGTAAGCCTACTTGTGACAATAATGATTATTATTATAAAGGGTGGGAAATGCTTGTAAAGGAGTTATATCAGAAAGGAAGGGATGGATGTTCTGAATAGCTGTCCGTGCACTGTTTTGGGATCTCTGCTGATTACCAGTGTTCTATTTAATGCAATAAGAACAACATTTGTATTAAAATAGCATTGTTAACATTGTAAAGTGACCCAAGGGAGGGGATCATGAACATACACATGCAATCTGTGCATGAGTATCTGTGTTTAGGGAAGAATAGGAACGGTGAATGGATTAAACCTGAGGCAATAAAAAGCATAATTAGAGGTGAGGAGCATGTGAGTCTCTGCATCATTAATTGAATTTAGAAACTAAATGCAAATTAGTCAAATCTGCAGTGCTTTTAAAAAAAAACAAGGGGGACAATGATTCAAAGGAGATTGTTCATCCTTTTGAGCAATGTACATATGTGACGAATACGATACATAGGGCACGAATCTCCGGAAAATGTCTCCTGTGGTAGAGAGCGGGAACTGCCGTGAGCTTCCCACGTTCGGCCCAGCGAGGCCGGCAAGGTTATTTAATGTTAATTGGTTCACTTAACGAGGCCCCACAGGCTTTTCATCGCAAATGAAGGCTCATCAGCCAATTCACCGGCATTGGCTTGCCAGCCCCCGCTAACAAGGTTGAGCCAGCACTTGCTCAGCCAACCCCAGTCAGCTTGCAATAATGGCGCCCAGGAGACCTGCACACTGGCGAGGTTCCTGGAGTGGTGGAAGCCAGGGGAGATTTCACTGTTTGCCTGAGGGTCCCAGCGGGTGAGCCACAGGGCAGCCAGTGTTGCCTGAGACAAGATGGTAGCGGCTGTAAACTCCGGGAGTGTGAACAGTAGGGCTGGCCTCAGTGCCAAAAAAAGATCAACGAACCTATACCATGTAGCACAAGTGAGAAGACACCAATGCCCACCTGGAGATCTTTCTGCCCCCAAGCGAGAATCCAACCCCACCCCCACTCTCCATGTGCCCCCCCCCCCGGCAACCCTTCCTTCACACACCTCCTTCCACCACTGTGAACACGCATCGTGGCTAATGATGCCCTCTCTGGTCTCCTCAGGAAAAAAGCTCTCCCACAGTCGTCGGGAGAGAGCCCAGACTGGCGGATGGCATGCCAGATTTAAGAATCCTCACCTCTTTTCAAGTAGCGGGCCTGGGATAGTGACAGGGATGGCCGGGGACAGGGTGGTCCCCAGGACAGAGGTTGGCGGAAGACGCCGAGGTGAGGAACCACTGGGCCCACCCAGAGGACCTGTCAAGTGTGAGTTATTATTGCCTTATTGGACTGACCCAACTCTCCCACTGACCACATGTCCATTCTCCCCCAGGTCCTCCAGCCAATGTCGCCGACCCATCCTGGGTAGCCACCTTTCCAGCTCCCAGGAGATCACGTCTGAATAGAGCTCCGAGGTTAGACATGATTGAGGAGTCACAGCTGTCTTCCTCACCCTCTACCAGCACAGATGCTGCACCTTGGTGTGAAACATAGTGGTCAGGTCTCTGAGTCACAATCAAGTGAGCACCACACAGATGTACATCAGGTGAAGGCAGGAGCCTTCAGGTGAGTTAGTATTCGGATGTTTGCTGGATCCCAAGACTCAACTTGGTCCGAGCCTGATGCTGAGCCTCTGGTACAGGGTTACTCGGAGCCGATGGTGACATTAGAGTCTGGTCAGGACATTCAGAGGGAGATGTCAGCAACACTCCAGCAGATCCATAGCTGATTGAAGAAGTCTCAGAGGCTACGGGGCGCTCGAACAAGTCATGGCAATGTGTGGCACCAAGGCCAATGCTGCTTGAGTGGCAACCGCAGTGGAGAGCCTGGTGCAAGATGTCAGCACAATTAGTGGACGTAGATGTCCAAGGCGTCGGGCAGGCGTTGACAGCCACGGCTGAGGGTCTCTGCAGAATGTCGAACTTGCTGGGGGGGTGTCACCCAGTACTAGGCCGATCTTGATGAGGTTCTGTGGGACATGAACCTCTCTCAGGTGAGAATGCTCAAGATGCTGCAGAGCTTGTCCCAGTTGCAGTTGAGCATTGTCGAGGCACTGCAGAGCATGTCCCAATGACTGAGGGGCATCACCTGATGGTGCAGACATCAGGGAGCGGCCTAGGTTGGCAGACCCAGATGGCGCAGGGGCAGCTGGACTGAAACAACCTGCCCCTCTGTCCCAAGGAGAACCCCAGGGCCCTATGGATACCTAGTGGGAGGAGGGGGATCTGGGTGCCAACCCGGACCCGTTCCATGGAGTAGTGACGGTGGCCACCAGCTCCCCTGAGTTCCACCCCACTGATGAGACCATGACTCGCAGCCAGCACCCGGAACAGTGGCATGGCTGTGCATGTGCCAACGGCGACAAGTGCGCCGGGGCTCTCCGGCTCCAGAGGGCGCCAGCCAGGGGCATCGAAGGCCACGGGACGAGGTAAGCAGCTGGCTGCCTCCACCGCTTCCTGGGAAGACAGCTAGATGTAGCAATAGATCTAGGAAGGCCAAGCACATCGAGGATCACTGAGGACACCGGGTGAGATGGGATAGGTACGGGGGAAGATGGGGGCAGCATCATCAAGAGAGTGGGGAATTGTATAAACACGCAATGTTTGAAGGATGAAATAACGAAGGAAGAATTTGAAGGCCCAATCAATATAGTGCAGCAATCAATAAAACCAATAGAAATTGAACTGCATGACCAATGTAACTCAAGAGAAATTGTAATAAAACTTCAGGCCACATTTGCGTACTGTGTTCAGTTCCAATTCCAAGTGATATAATGGAGCACCAGATTATTTTGTTGTAATATCGGACAAGAACACCAAAGAATTTTTTAAAATTTGTAAAAATGTGAGGAAAAGATATGTCACCCCAGGATAAAAAAAACATGAAAATAAACAAATCCTAGGAGCACAACAAACATAAGGGTGGCACGGTGGACAGTGGTTAGCACTGCTGCCTCACGGCGCTTGGGATCGGATTCAATTCCAACCTTGGGTGACTGTGGAGTTTGCACATTCACTCCATGTCTGGATGGGTTTCCTCTGGGTGCTCCAGTTTCCTCCCGCAATCCGAAGATGTGCAAATTAGATGTATTGGCCATGCTAAATTGCCCGTAATTGTCCAAATATTAGGTGGGGTTACAGGGATAGGGCGGGGATTGGGCCTGTGTAGGGTGGTCTTTTGAATAGTCAGTGCAGACTCGATGGTTGAATGGCTTCCTTCTGCACACTAGGGATTCAGTGATTAAATAAGTACTACGTGACACCGAGTCACAATGAGGTATTAGGATGGTGGCTAGAAATCTGGTCAAAGGTGAAGGTTTTATGGAGCATCTGTAAAGGAGTAAAAGAGGCATAGAAGTATCGAAGCAGAGTGAGGAAATTTCAGAGTTGCAGGTGAGCATATGGATGATGGCGTTGGAGTTATTAAAATAGGGAATGCACAAGAGGGCAGTATTGGAGAGTGTAGAGATCTTGTGTAGGTTGTGGTGTTATTTCAGAGATTGGCGGCATGCTAGCACAGTGTTTGGAACTGTTGCTTCACAGCGCCAAGGTCCCAGGTTCGATTCCTGGCTTAGCTCACTGTGTGCAGAGTCTGCACGTTCTCCCCGTGTCTGCGTGGGTTTCCTCCGGGTGCTCCAGTTTCCTCCCTCAAGTCCTGAAAGACGTGCTGTTAGGTGAATTGGACTTTCCGAATTCTCCCTCTGTGTACCCGAACAGGTGGCGGAATGTGGCGACTCGGGGCTTTTCACAATAACTTCATTGCTGTGTTAATGTAAGCCTACTTGTGACAATAAAGATTATTATTATTAGATAGGGAGAGTTGAGGCCGTGGAGGTATTAGAAAACCTGATCCAGAATTTAAAAATTGAAGTTACCAGCCAGAAACACAGATGTTATGAGGCAATAGAACTTGGCATGAATATGGTATGGCAACAGAGTTTTGGGTGAGTTCGAGTTTATTGAGGGTGGATGAGGGAGACCAGCCAGAGGGCATTGGAATAATCTAATATTGTAGATGTAAAAAAGGCATGGATGATCATCAACAGATGATATGAGATCGTCAGAGTTGGGTGATATTACAATATGGATTTGATGATGGAGTGGGTCTGTGGTTCAAAGTTCACCTTGATGTCAAGTAGGATGTCACAGTTGCAAAAGTCTAGTTCAACCCCAGAAAGTATCCAGGAAGAGGGATGGAGGCAGTGTCTAGAGAAGTGAATTTGAGACCAGGATCAAACACTACATCCTCAGATTTCTGAATACTTGGTTAAAGAAGGTTTCTGCTATTGGACAAGCACTGTTCAAGACATTGGAAGGGATGTGGAACCTGACATGTTTTCTGATGATGTCACCAAGTAGGAGTAAGTAGATGAGAAATAGGAGGGGGCCAAAATGCTTAGAGAATTTCATAGATGATGAAGCAGGAACAGGAATATATTGTGCCCATTGCACTTGATTCCCTGGCTGTGACTGAGTAGGTAAGAATACACCTAGGTGAGGGTGTTTCCACCCAGCTGCATAGTAAAGGAAGGGTGTAAGAGGAGGATGGTGTGGTCATTCAGCACAATGGTTGGAGACAGGTGTTGAAGGATGAGGACAGATTGTTTACCATGGCTACAGTCACTGGTTTAGCACAGTGGGCTAAACAGCTGGCTTGTAATGCAGAACAAAGCAGCAGCATGGGTTCAATTCCCGTACCGGCCTCCCTGAACAGGCGCCGGAATATGGCGACTAGGGGCTTTTCACAGTAACTTCATTGAAGCCTACTAATAATAATAAGCAATTATTATTATTATTATTGACATGTAATTTGTGGCTTTGATAAGGGTGGTTTTAGTGCTATGGCAAGGATGGATATCTGATTGGAGGGGAGCAACTTGGAGTTGTGGAAAGATGGGCAAAGATTTGAAAGAGGACAATACATTCCAGGACTTTGGAGAGAAAAGTGAGATTGGAGGTGAGGGAGTAGTTTGCAAGAACAGAGAGACCATCCTTTATTCCTCTGTTCTTGCAAACTACTTCCTCACCTCCAACCTCACAGAATCTGAGCAGAGAGAACTATTAATGTCAACTAACGTGGGGCGAGGAAGGGAAGGTAAGTAGTCAGCAGTTGCAATTTTCACCGATGCAATTCAGTTATTATTCTTGAAATAAAGAAGCTGTACTATTAAAATCTTCTCATATTGCCTGAAAAAGGAATTGAAACTGAAAAAAATCTGTTTCATTCGGGCATTTCGGGAGAGAGGAGATTGAATGATGTTTTATCGCATGTGTCTGGGTTTGATTTGAATACAGAGGTGAAAAGAACAGTAACCTACTGTTCCGCAGAATGTACTTTATCAATTTAAATTTCAAGTTGCCTAATAAGAACAGTTTTGGTAGATATTTTCTTAGTTTATCTGTAATGATAAGGCTTCCTGGCAATGTGAATCCGTTTTGCAGTTTCCAAGTTGTATTACCAACATTTATTATGATGTATGATTTTAATTTTCCAGGGTATTGATGGGTAACACAGTCCCTTGTAGGATTTTTAAAGTAATAAATTTCAAATTGACACTTGCACTAAAGTTGTGGATATTACTCATTTTTACTAAATGCGTTTTTCTCTTTCACTGAATCGTCTTCTCCAAATCTTGATTCCCAATATGCTCTTTATACCAAAATAGTTCCATAATGATCATTACTAACTGTATATATAGATTTCTTGAGCTTTGTTTTGCATAACTACATTTAGTCTACTTCAGTTTGAGGAATTTAAAGTTCAATCATGATTTTCATTTCAGCAGAAAGTAGTGAAACAGTCAGGATTTGGACATCTATGTTTGTGAACCACTGTTTGAGGTTTAAATGGTTTTCAATGTATGAGGACAGTTGGATGGAGAACTCTTTCTTCAGATGGTGTCTATCTCTTGGTCAGAATTCCTCCCTGTTACAAGTAAAAATCATGAAAGACTGCTGATGCTTTACAAGAAATCAAATTTATCCAACCAGTAGCGGGAGATTGTGTATTGAGTCTGAAGAGATAGGAGAGGTCTTGAACAAGTATTTTTCTTCAGTATTTACAAATGAGAGGGGCCATATTGTTGGAGAGGACAGTGTGAAACAGACTGGTAAGCTCGAGGAGATACTTGTTAGGAAGGAAGATGTGTTGGGCGTTTTGAAAAACCTGAGGATAGACAAGTCCCCCGGGCCTGACGGGATATATCCAAGGATTCTATGGGAATTGCAGAGCGTTGGCAATGATCTTTTCATCCTCGCTGTGAACAGGGGTGGTACCAGAGGATTGGAGAGTGGCGAACGTCGTGCCCCTGTTCAAAAAAGGGAATAGGGATAACCCTGGGAATTACAGGCCAGTTAGTCTTACTTCGGTGGTAAGCAAAGTAATAGAAAGGGTACTGAGGGGTAGGATTTCTGAGCATCTGGAAAGACACTGCTTGATTAGGGATAGTCAGCACGGATTTGTGAGGGGTAGGTCTTGCCTTACAAGTCTTATTGACTTCTTTGAGGAGGTGACCAAGCATGTGGATGAAGGTAAAGCAGTGGATGTAGTGTACATGGATTTTAGTAAGGCATTTGATAAGGTTCCCCATGGTAGGCTTATGCAGAAAGTAAGGAGGCATGGGATAGTGGGAAATTTGGCCAGTTGGATAACGAACTGGCTAACCGATAGAAGACAGAGAGTGGTGGTGGATGGCAAATATTCAGCCTGGAGCCCAGTTACCAGTGGCGTACCGCAGGGATCAGTTTTGGGTCCTCTGCTGTTTGTGATTTTCATTAATGACTTGGATGAGCGAGTTGAAGGGTGGGTCAGTAAATTTGCAGATGATACGAAGATTGGTGGAGTTGTGGATAGTGAGGAGGGCTGTTGTCGGCTTCAAAGAGACATAGATAGGATGCAGAGCTGGTCTGAGAAGTGGCAGATTGAGTTTAACCCTGACAAGTGTGAGGTTGTCCATTTTGGAAGGACAAATATGAATGCAGAATACAGGGTTAATGGTAGGGTTCTTGGCAATGTAGAGGAGCAGAGAGATCTTGGGGTCTGTGTTCATAGATATTTGAAAGTTGCCACTCAAGTGGATAGAGCTGTGAAGAAGGCCTATGGTGTGCTAGCGTTCATTAGCAGAGGGGTTGAATTTAAGAGCCGTGAGGTGATGATGTAGCTATACAAAACCTTGATAAGGCCACATTTGGAGTACTGTGTGCAGTTCTGGTCACCTCATTGTGGTGAGATAACCACTGTAGTTATGTGTACTGCAGTAGGGGGATGTATGCCTGTACCTGTAATACAGGTTCCTCCGGTCAGCCCCTGCCGGCTAGCTCCGCCCACAGGGAGCTTGTGTATAAATATGTATGAGAGCTGCTCAGACCCTCAGTCTACAGTTGCGGATGGAGGGACAACATCGTACAGCAATAAAGCCTCTATTGTACTAGTCTCTCGGCTTTAAGTATAATTGTTAGCGCCACACTCATTTTAGGAAGGATGTGGAAGCTTTGGAAAAGGTGCAAAGGAGATTTACCAGGATGTTGCCTGGAATGGAGAGTAGGTCATACGAGGAAAGGTTGAGGGTTCTAGGCCTTTTCTCATTAGAACGGAGAAGGATGAGAGGCGACTTGATAGAGGTTTATAAGATGATCAGGGGAATAGATAGAGTAGATAGTCAGAGACTTTTTCCCTGGGTGGAACAAACCATTACAAGGGGACATAAATTTAAGGTAAATGGTGGAAGATATAGGGGGGATGTCAGAGGTAGGTTCTTTACCCAAAGAGTAGTGGGGGCATGGAATTCACTGCCTGTGGAAGTAGTTGAGTCAGAAATGTTAGGGACCTTCAAGCGGCTATTGGATAGGTACATGGATTAGTGTAGAATAATGGAATGTAGATTAATTTGTTCTTAAGGGCAGCACGGTAGCATTGTGGATAGCACAATTGCTTCACAGTTCCAGGGTCCCAGGTTTGATTTCGACTTGGGTCACTGTCTGTGTGGAGTCTGCACATCCTCCCCGTGTGTGCGTGAGTTTCTTCCAGGTACTCCGGTTTCCTCCCACAAAGATGTGCAGGTTGGGTGGATTGGCCATGATAAATTGCCCTTAGTGTCCAAAATTCTATGATTAACCTAGGACAAAATTTCGGCACAACATCGTGGGCCGAAGGGCCTGTTCTGTGCTGTATTTCTCTATCTATCTATCTATCTTTCTATACAACAAAGACATTTGGAGGACTTGATTTGATTTGATTTGCTTTGATTTATTATTGTCACATGTATTAGTATACAGTTAAAAGTATTGTTTCTTATATGCTGTACAAACAATGCATACCGTTCATAGGGAAGGAAGGAGAGACTGCAGAATATAATTTTACAGTTATAGCAAGGTGTAGAGAAAAGATCAATTTAATACGAGGTAGGTCCATTCAATAGTCTGATAGCAGTAGGGAAGAAGCTGTTCTTGAGTCGGTTGGTACGTGACCTCAAACTTTGGTTACTTTTCCCTGACGGAAGAAGGTGGAAGAGAGTATGTCCGGGGTGCGTGGGGTCCTTAATTATGCTGGCTGCCTTTCCGAGGCAGCGGGAATTGTAGACAGAGTTAATGGAAGGGAGGCTGATTTGCGTGATGGATTGAGCTACATTCACGACCTTTTGCAATTTCCTGCGGTCTTGGGCAGAGCAGAATCCATACCAAGCTGTGAGACAACCAGACAGAATGCTCTCTTTGATGCATCTGTAGAAGTTGGTGAGAGTTGTAGCTGACATGCCAAATTTCCTCAGCCTTCTGAGAAAGTAGAGTCGTTGGTGGGCTTTTGTAACTATAGTGTCTGCATGGGGGGAACCAGGACAGGCTGTTGGTAATCTGTACACCTAAAAACGTGAAGCTCTCGACCCTTTCTACTTAATTCCCATTGATGTAGACAGGGGCATGTTCTCCACTACGCTTCCTGAAGTCGATGATAATCTCCTTCGTTTTGCTGACATTGAGGGAGAGATTATTGTCGGCGCACCAGTTCACCAGATTCTCTATCTCATTCCTGTACTCTGTCTCGTCATTGTTTGAAATCCGACCCACTACTGTGGTGTCATCAGCAAGTTTGAAAATCAAGTTGATGGGGAATTTGGCCACACAGTCATAGGTGTGCAAGGAGTTTAGTAGGAGGGCTGAGGACACAGCCTTTTGGGGCATCGGTGTTGAGGTTGATCGTGGAGGAGGTGGTGTTGCCTGTCCTTACTGTTTGTGGCCTGTGGGTTAGAAAGCTCAGGATACAGTTGCAGAGGGAGGAGCCGAGGCCAAGGCCATGGAGTTTGGAGATGAGTTTCGTAGGAATGATGGTGTTGAAGACTGAGCTGTAGTCGATAAATAGGAGTCTGACTGAGGTGTCTTTGTCATCTAGGTGTTCCAGGGTAGAGTGCAGGGCCATGGAGATGGCGTCTGCTGTGGACCTGTTGGAGCGGTAGGCGAACTAGTGGATCAAATAATCCGGGAGGCTGGAGTTAATTTGTGCTATGACTAACCTTTTGAAGCACTTCATGATGATGGATGTCAGAGCCACTGGTCGATAGTCATTAAGGCACGCTTGGCTTTATTTTGGTACAGGGATGATGGCCGTCTTCTTGAAGCAGATAGAGACCTCAGATTGTTGTAAAGAGAGGTTGAAGATGTCTGCGAATACCCCCGCCAGCTGATCCGCGCAAGGCCTGAGTGTCCGTCCGGGTATCCCATCCAGGCCCATGGCTTTCCGAGGGTTCACCTTCGAGAAGGCTGCACTGACGTCTGCAATGGTGATCTCAAATACAAGTTCATCCGAGGCTTCTGGGGTGAAGGGCTTGCTCTCGCTGACCTCTTGTTCAAAGCGTGCATAGAATGCGTTGAGCTCATCAGGGAAGGGTGCATTGGAGCCGGTGATTTTACATGCCTTCATCTTGTAGCCCGCTATGTCTTGCAGACCTTGCCGTAGTCAGCAGCGGTTCGTGTGGGGCTCGACCTTGGTCTGGTATTGTCTTTTGGCGTCTTTGATGGATCTCCTTCGATCATATCTGGCTTCCTTGTATAGGTCAGGGTCGCCTGACTTGAACGCCTCAGACCTAGACTTCTGCAAGCAGTGGATATCCGTGTTTATCCAGGGTTTCTAGTTGGGAAACACACAGATTTGTTTCTTTGGCACACAGGATTTGTCTGTGGTTGAGAGATAAGAAAATCCCTTGAGATGGAGAACTTCATGAGTGTGACAGAAAGTCAGACACTTTTTTAAAAAGAGATTGCTGGTCTTGATTAGCCTCCTGATTATTGTTTTCGAATTAAAATTGTCACTGGACAACAAGTATTCCTATTCAAGGAAATTTCATTGACAACATTTGTATGTTCATAATAAGCAAAATACTGCTGATGTTGGAATCTGCAATAACAACAGAAGATGCTGGAAAAACTCAACAGGTCTGACAGCATCTGTAAGGTGCGAAAGCAGAGTTAATGTTTCGAGTCCTTTTGGCTCTTCGTTAGAACTGAAAGGAGGCAGAATGTTGTAGATGTTAAAGTGTATCAGTGAGAGATTGCAACAAAAAGTAACAATTTTTAAGAACAGATAGCATGTTGTGGGGGAGGGAGGGTGGGAGGTTGAATTGAATCCATAGAATCCCTGCAGTGCAGAAAGCAGCCCATCGAGTCTGTACCGACCCTCTGAAAGAGCACCCTACCTAGGCATATTTCCCCACTTTATCCCTGTAACCATACCTATCTAAGGAGTAATTTAGTATGGCCAATCCACTTAACCTGCATTTCTTTGGACTGTGGGAGGAAACTGGAGCACCCGGCGGAAACCCAGGGGGAGAAAGTGCAAACTCCACAGTCACCCAAGGCCAGAATTGAACCTGGCTGGGTCCCTGGCACTGTGAGGCAACAGTGCTAACCACTGTGCCACCGTGCCACCTCTTGAGGCAATACATGCATGGGATGTTTTTAAAAAGGAGATTAAGTTGGAGGAGAAAGGTCACAGTCTGAAGTTGCTGAATTTAACATTTAAGTCCCGAGGGCTGCCACATGTCCAACCGAAAGATGAGATGCTGCTCGTTTAGCTTGCGCCGGGATTCACTGGAACAGTGCAACAGGCCAAGAATGAAGCTGCTGCAGCACTGTGTGGAGTTAAAGTATGACTAGGCATTCTGCATCTCCAGGATTATTATCCATTCTAAAAAATATTCCTCTTCTTTGAATTGTATCTTGAAATATTTAACAATTTAATGCCTCATCCAAAGAGTGTTATTTCCAATCGCACAATGCTTATTATGACTTTATTATGACTTTGAAATATTAGTCCACATTATGATCATTAGAGGACTAATGATGAGCAATCAAATAATATTTAATTTACTTTGTAGATTGAAAATCGATCTAAAAATTGTTTGAAATTTGCACGAGAGAGTCGTACTTTCAGAACATCTATAAACAAAGACGTTTAACAAGTGAGACCAATATTTTTACAATGGTCTGAAATAAAATGTTAAAATTTTTGTATTATAACTCTATCATTGGGTCATTTAACACTTCAGCTGGATTGCTTCCATTTGTATTCCATCAGAAGAAAATTTTACTTCACATGTAACTTGTTTGGAAAAGTCAACAGCAAATTTGGAATCATGATTCAGAGCATAGGGTGGTGATGTGAAAAAATGTAAGGCACCTGCATCCAGGAAAATACTGCCAAAGGATATTTGCTATTTGTTTTTAACTATTTACCTTCCATTTTGCTTTCAGAACAGCCTACATCTCCAAATAGTGAACTAAAGAAGTTAGTAAACCAAGAATCAAACCGGTCTTCTGAGAAACGACAGAACTTGAATGTTAAGAAACAACATATTGAATCCAAGATGAATGGTAATTATATATTAGGCGTGAATTATTTCACACAGTTTTTTTTTGTAATTTGTTTATGTTTTTAACTTGCCACACTGATCAATTAACAGTTTTCTGTGAATGTAATAACAACAGTTCTATTAATGTAGAAAGTTTTGCGTAGTGAAGCATCCATAAGGGTTTCATGAATACTATCTTACACCAAGTCACACAAGGTATTAGGGTAGTGGCTGAAAATCCTGCCAATGATGATGGTTTAAAGAAGCGTCTTTGAAGGAGTAAAAGAGGCATTGAAGTAGAGAGTTTTAGTGAGGAAATTTCAGAGTTTAAGGATCAAGCAGCTGGAGGCATGACTGCTTTTGGTGGAGATATTAAAATAGGGAATGCACAAGAAGGAAGTAGTGGAAGAGTGCCAAGATCTTCAGGAGGTTGTGAGATTGGAGGACATGACAGAGATGCTGATGGTCAAGGCTATTTGAAAAAAAGGCGCTTGAGTTTTAAAATCACTCACCAAGTCCAGAACCTTTTACAGGTCAGTGAGCACAGGGATGCTGAGGAGTTAGAACTTGGCAATATTAGGATACTGGCAGCAGAATTTTGGGTGAGTTCAAGTTTGTGGAGGGTGGTAGAGGGAGGCCAGAGAACATCGGAATAGGGATGAGGGTTTCAGCAGTAAATTAACTGAGTTAGGCAGAGTTGCATGATGTTGTGGTAATAGATTGGTGATGGAGTAGATCTGTGGTTAGAAATTCACCTTGATGAACTTCCATTGGGGACCATGGAGTGAGTGGTCACACATTCGGTGGCTCCCGCTCATGGCATTTTTTTCAGACCTTTTCCCTGGTTAACAGCTGGATGTGAGGTGCAGGAGAGTGAGGGAAGTGTTTGACCCTCTGGTGTGTGGAGCTGAGAGCCAGAACCGGTCGAAAAAGAGGGAGCTGGTGCGGCGCCTGCAATGCACGTGGAGATGGCAGAGGGGCAGTGTGTGACCCTGCCGGTTCAGTGGTTGACACACCAACTGGCGAGCTTCTTAAATGAGGAGTTCACCCAACAATGGAAGGAGAGTCTGGAGGACCTGTCCTGGGGGTGGATTTGATCAGGGCGGTGGTCGACCACGTGGAAACAATGCTGGCGGCCCAGGTCAGGCGATCCAGAAGATGGAGGAGGTGGGGGGGGAACATGAGGAGCATTTTACCTCAATGGCAGCGGAGATGGGGCCAGAAGCGCAATCAGCAGAAGCAGCTTCAGGTGAAGGTCAAGGACCTAGAGAGCCGGTCACGCAGGCAGAATATAAGGATCATGGACCTGCCGGAGGGGAGTGAAGAAGCCGATGCTGGTGTGCACATGGGGAGGATGCTGGAGAAGCTGCTCAGGGTGCGTTTGCATGGTTTTTGGAGGTGGATCGAGCGCACAGAGCGCTAATGAGGAAGCCCCAGGGGAACGAGCCACTGAGGGCAGTGGTGGTGCGGTTGCACCGGTTCCTGGACAAGGAGCGAATTATGAGGTAGCCAGGCAGACTAGGCGCTGTACCTGGGAGGGCAGTGAAATCAGAGTGTACCAGGACCTGGGTGCAGAGTTAGCCAAGAAGAGAGCGAGCTTCAACACGGTCAAGGCTGCCCTCTACAAGAAGTGGGTGACGTTTGGACTACTGTACCCGGCACGTTTGTGGTTGACCTACGAAGGCCGGGAACTGTACTTTGGATCAGCGGAGAAGGCGGTAGAATTTGTCAGAGACAATGGACTGGCAGGAGAAAGTGGACTTTGAACTTTGGTGGAGATGCTGTTATGATGCTATGGTTAAGTTATGTTTGGGGCCATTTCTTTCTTTTTCGGCTTCAGGTTTGTTTTTTTGTCCTTTGTTAAGAGATGGGGAGTTGGTCTCCCTTTGTTTAGGTTTGGGGATGGATTGTTTTTGGTTTGTTTGCACTAATGTTCAAGCAGGGGGGAGGGGAGTAGGATGCTTGGCGCCATAGGCGGGGACCGCCAGGCTAGATGGGCAGGTTAGTTCACGGAAGCGCAATGTGGAGTGAGTGGGGGGATGGGGCAGGGGCTGTTGCTGGGGGATCGGGGGGAGTACTACTGACAGTGGAAGGATATTTAAAGTGTAAGAGAAGGAGGATTGATGATGGTGGGCACCTGGGGAGGTGCGGGACACAAGCTGGAGGCTGTCCCAAGAGGGACTATGGTTTATTGGGGGGGGGGGGTTGCCAACCAGGCTGGTCACGTGGAACGTGCGAGGATTGAATGGGCCAGTCAAGAGGCCCGTGTGTTCGCACACTTAAAGTGATTGAATACGGATGTGGCCATGCTACAAGAGGCGCACCTGAAGGTGGGAACCAGATTAGGCTGAGGAAGGGATGGGTAGGGCGTTTCATTCAGGAATGGATTTTAAAACAAATGGGCAGGCGATTTTGGCGAACACGGGTGGTGTTCGAGGTGGGAAATATAGTGACGGATTCTGGGGGTAGGTATGTTATGGTCAGAGGGAAATTGAGGGGAAGCTGGTGGTGTTAGTCAACATCTATGTCCCCAACTGGGATGATGTGGAATTTATGAGGCGGGTGCTTGGGAAGATTCCGGACCTGGACTCTCATCGGCTGATTATGGGGTGAGTACTTTAATACGGTCCTGAATCCGAGATTGGACCGGTCGAGTTCAATGTCAGGGAGTGTGTCAGCCGAGAGTGAAAGAATTTTCGTTTTACTCCCATGTGCACAAGGCATACTCCCGAATAGATTTTTTTTGTGGTGGATAAGACGTTGGCAGGGGTGATGGATGTCGAATATTCGGCAATAGTGGTGTCGGACCATGTCCCGCACTGAGTGGATTTACGAATGAGCAAGAGAGGGGGCCAGCGCCCGCAATGGAGACTGGATGTGGGATGCGGAGGAAGAGATGCGTGAGTGAGGGTTTTGGGACCGCTGCTGGTAAGGGCCTTCAATGAAGCAAGAGTTGGGAGTGCTCTACCCTGACATTGTCACAGGCGTCCAACTCCCTCTTCTTAAAACAGGATAACAATCTGGAAAATTGTGGGTCATATAGGCCGAACTCCCTGTTAAATGTGGATGCAAACTATTGGCGAAGATCCAGGCTACAAGGACCGAGCACTGCATCCCAGGAGTAATAGGGGAGGACCAGATGGGATTTGTTAGGCGGCAGCACTTGGCAACCAACATTAGGAGGCTGCTTAATGTAATTATGATGTCTCCAGAGGGGCGCGAGGTTGAGGTGGTGGTGGCCATGGACGCAGAGAAGGCCTTTGATCGTGTGGAATGGGAATACTTATGGGAGGTCCTCAGGTGGTTTGCGTTTGGGCAGGGATTTGTGGTTTGGGTTCGGTTGCTATACCAGGCACCGGTGGCGAGCGTGCGGATGAATCGGGTGAGATCTGTCTACTTCAGGTTGTACCGGGGGATGGGGCAGGGATGTCTACTTTCCCCACTGTTGTTTGCCTTGGCTATCGAGCCGTTGCCATTAGCATTGAGGGCATCAAGGGTCTTGCATGGGATATGACGGGGGCGGTGGAACACAGGGTCTCACGCTCTGCAGACAATCTAGTGTTGTACATATTGGACCCGCTGGGGGGGAATTGGAGGGATTATGGGGATATTGGAGGAATTGGTCGGTTTTTGGGATACAAATTGAATGTGGGTAAGAGTGAGGTCTTTGCGATCCAGGCGAGAGGGCAGGAGAAGAGATTGGCTGAGATGCCTTTCAAGGTGGTGGGAGGGAGGTTTCTATATTTGGGTATCCAGGTGGTGCGGGGGTGGGAACAGCTGCATAAACTAAATTTGGGTCGGTTGGTGGATCAGATGAGGGGGGACGTTCGGAGGTGGGATGCACTCCCGTTGTCATTGGTGGGGTCAGTTAAAATGACGGTCCTCCCGAGGTTTAATTAACTTCTACTGGGCGGTGAATACTGTGATGGTCAGGAAGTGGGTAGGGGGGAGGGGTCGGTATGGGAGCGGATGGAGGAGGCATCATGTAAGGACATGAGTTTGGGGCACTGTTAATGGCACCTCTGCCGTTCTCGCCGGCTCGGTACTCCGCAAGCCCGGTAGTAGTAGCAGCCCTGGGAGTTTGGGGGACAGCGGAGGCAACATTTGGGGTTATAGGGAGCGTCAGTGTGGGCACCGATATGTGATAACCATCGGTTCGCTCCGGGGGTGGGGGGGGGGGGGGGGGGGGGGGGGGCGGGGGGAGAGAGAGCTGTATGGGGGTTTCGGAGATGGGAGCGGGCTGGGGATCGAGAGATTTGGGGATCTATTTGTTGATGAGGGTTTCTGAGTTTGGAGGAGCTGGAGGAGGAGTTTGGGTTGCCAGGGAGAATGGGTTCTAGTATCTACAGGAGAGGGACTTTGTACCGAGGCAGGTTTCGACCTTCCTGCACCTGCTGCCCCAGGGGCTACTGGATAAGGTGGTTTTGAGAACAGGTGTAGGGGAGGAGAAGGTCTCAGGGGTCTATAAGGAGCTGATGAAGTGGGAGGGAGCCCCTATAGTGAAGGTGAAGAGAAAGTGGGAAGAAGAGCTGGGTGAGGAGTTGGAGACCGGATTATGGGAGGAGGCTCTGAGGAGAGTTAATGCGTCCTCGTCATGCGCCAGGCTCAGCCTGGTTTAAGGTGATCCACAGGGCTCATATGACTGTGGCCTGAATGAGCAGGTACTTTGATGAGGCAGAAGATAGGTGCGGGCGCTGTGTGGGGGGTCCTGTGAACCATGCCCATATGTTTTGGGCATGTTCGAGGCTGAGGGGTTTCTGGCAGGGATTTTCTGATGCCATTTCAGAGGTCTTAAAAGTGAGGGTGGTTCCGAGCCCAGAGGTGGCGATCTTTGGTGTGTCGGAAGACCCGGGAACCCAGGGGGTGAGAAAGGCCGACGTCCTGGCCTTTGCTTCCCTGGTGGCCCGGAGACGGATCCTAATAGGGTGGAGGGACTCAGAGCCCCCAAAGTCGGGGGTGTGGGTTAGCAACACGCCAGGGTTTCTCACAATCGAGACAATTAAATTCGCCTTGAGGGGGTCATTGCAGGGATTTGCTTGGAGGTGGTAACTGTTCACTGACTCCTTTGAGGAAAATTAAGCTGTCAGCAGGGGACGGGGGGGAGGGAGGGAGGGCTAAAGGGAGGCATGGGAGAGATGAGTAAGGATAGAACCAATGGAGGGATGGTTGGGGAAGGTGGCACTGTGTGTAAGCCATGTTGGCTGGGGTCAGTGCTCGGAGGGGGGGGGAGGTTTGTTGGTTATATGGTTGTGTTTTTCTTTTTGTTGAAAATTTGATGTGTAAAATTGTTAAAATTCTAAATGCATCAATAAAATATTTTCTGGAAAAAAAATAAGTTCACCTTGATGTCAAATAGGATGCCACGGTTACAAACAGTTCAGTTCAGCCTCAAAGTGACAGGGTAAAGGAATGGTGGAAGGGTCTAGAGAACAGAGTTTATAACCAGGATCAAAGACAGTGACCTCAGTTTTCCAATCCGCTGTTGGACAAGCACTGTCAGAGACAGAGGATGGACAAGTCGAGAGAGTTGGTGATGAGGTCGAGCTAGGTGATATTAGCGGACATGTGAAACCTGTTATGTTTTGAAGTAATGTGCAATTCAATTTTTTTCTTGCAATAACTAAGCTACATTAGTAGAACCTTCTGATATTGCAAGAAAAATTAATTGAGACCGAAAACACTTGTTTCGCTTCAATCCATGGAAGAGATTGAGAGACATCTGTTTATCCCATCTGTTTGGATTTGATTTTAGTCCAAGTGTGAATGGATAGAAACCCACTAATCCCTAGCCTGTAGTTTTTCAATTATTTATTTCAAATTTCATAATAATACCAGTTTTGGGAGATATATTTTCTTAGTTTACCGGAAATGATAAAGCTTCCTTCCAATTTGTATTGCAAATGTTTATGATGATGCATGATTTTAATCTTTTAGAATATTTTTATAAAAAAATAATTTAGTGTACCCAATTCATTTACCTAATTAAGGGGCAATTTAGCGTGGCCAATCCACCTACCCTGCAGATCTTTGGGCTGTGGGGGCGAAACCCACGCAAACACGGGGAGAATGTGCAAACTCCATGTTGCTGGCAAGATGGATACAGAACCGGCTAGGTCATAGAAGGCAGAGAGTAGCAATGGAAGTGTGCTTTACTGATTGGAGGGCTGTGACTAGTGGCATTCCGCAGGGATCAGTGCTGGGACCTTGGGGCTGGTTTAGCACAGTGGGCTACATAGCTAGCTTGCAATACAAAACAATGCATTGCAGCAGCGCGGGTTTAATTCCCGTACTGGCCTCCCCGAACAGGCGCTGGAATGTGGTGACTAGGGGCTTTTCACAGTAACTTCATTGAAGCCTGTGAAAATAAGCAATTATTATTATTATTATTATTCATAGCTGTTCGCAGTATATATAAATAATTTGGAGGAAAATGTAACTGGTCTGATTAGTACGTTTGCGGACCACACAAAGGTTGGTGGAATTGCAGATAACGATGAGGACTATCAGGGGATACAGCAGGATTTAGATTGTTTAGAGACTTGGGCGGAGAGATGGCAGATGGAGTTTAATCCAGACAAATGTGAGGTAATGCATTTTGGAAGGTCTAATGCAAGGAGGGACTATACAGTGAATGGTAGAACCCTCAAGAGTATTGAAAGTCAGAGAGATCTAGGTGTATAGGTCCACAGGTCACTGAAAGGGGCAACACACGTGGAGAAGGTAGTCAAGAAGGCATACGGCATGCTTGCCTTCATTGGCCGGGGCATTGAGTATAAGAATTGGCAAGTCATGTTGCAGCTGTATAGAACCTTCGTTAGGCCACACTTGGAGCATAGTGTTCCATTCTGGTCGCCACACTACCAGAAGGATGTGGAGGCTTTAGAGAGGGTGCAGAAGAGATTTACCAGGATGTTGCCTGGTATGGAGGGCATTAGCTCTCAGGATAGCTTGAATAAGCTTGGTTTGTCTCACTGGAACAATGGAGGTTGAAGGGCGACCTGATAGAGGACTACAAAATTATGAGGGGCATAGACAGAGTGGATAGTCAGAAACTGTTTCCCAGGGTAGAGGGGTCAATTACGAGGGAGCATAGGTTTAAGGTGCGAGGGGCAAGGTTTAGAGTAGATGAATGAGGCAAATTTTTTACACAGAGGGTAGTGGGTGCCTGGAACTCGCTGCCGGAGTGGTGGAAGCAGGGACGATAGTGACGTTTAAGGGGCATCTTGACAAATACATGAATAGGATGGGAATAGAGGGATTCGGACCCCGGAAGTGTAGAAGATTTCAGTTTAGATGGGCAGCACGGTCAGCACAGGCTTGGAGGGCTGAAGGACCTGTTCCTGTGCTGTACTTTTCTTTGTTCTTTGTTCCACACGGACAGTGACCCAGAGCCTGGTTCGAGCCTGGGACCTTGGCGCAGTGAGACAGCAATGCTAGCCACTGTGCTGCCACAATCTCTTGGAGTATTGATGGGTAACAGAATCCCTCTCTCAAATTTTAAAAGTAATACATTTCAAATTGACATCTGCAACCAAGTTGTGGATGTTTTCTCATAATTTCTGCTATGTTTGTGTTTTACCCTTTCTCCTGATCACCATCTCAAAAACTTGATTCCTAATTTACCCATTTTTCCAAACTGGGTCCACTATGATTGATAAGAACCAAAGAGTCTAGATAACCTTTCTTGAGCTTTTGCATGACTGGTTTTAGTCTATTTTAGTTTGAGAAACTGAAGCTTCATAGCAATTTTGGAGCTTATCTAAATGAAAAATTATAAAATAATCATGGTATAGACAACCATGTTAGGGCAATTGGATAATGTCTGCATTTTTGAGATGGTGTCTGACCTGGTCAGAGTTCTTTCATATTACACTTGGGATTAATTGAAAAACTGCCGATGCGTTACAACACGCAGAGATCTCACTGACATTTTTTGACAACTAAAGAACCAGGAGGATTTTGCCTTAGCTGAGGGTTGCTCAAATCCCTGCAGGTAGTGAAGTTCCATCAGCATTATATTGTTTTTTACATTTTTCGTAAGAGATTGGTGGGCCTGAATCTGTTTTCATAGCAGGTTTGACCCTGGACATTAGGCGTTCTTGTTCAAGGAAACAATTACAGCTACAAGAATAATAATAATCTTTATTAGTGTCACAAGTAGGCTTACATTAACACTGCAATGAAGTTACTGTGAAAATCCCCTAGTCGCCACACTCCGCACCTGTTCGGGTACACTGAGGGAGAATTCAGAATGTCCAATTCACCTAACAAGCATGCCGTTCGGGGCTTGTGGGAGGAAACCGGAGCACCCGGAGGAAACCCACACAGACACAGGGAGAACGTGCAGACTCCGCACAGTGACCCAAGCCAGGAATCAAACCCAGGTCCCAGGCGCTGTGAAGCAACAGTGCTAACCACTGTGCTCCCGTGCCGCACACCAGCATGGTAAACTTTGTATTGCTCCTCTGTATCAATTAATCAATTAACAACAATGACAAAGTGTGCAACAGGTCTCGTGCATCCCCAGAATTATGAACAATTGTAAGAATTGTTGCTCTTGTTTGAATTGTGCCAATTCTTTAATAATTTAACACCTCATCCGAAGCACTTAATTTCCAATTGCACAATCCGCCGCCTTGTTGCATTGTACTATCGGCAGATTATTAGCTTGCATATCTTTAGAAACCTAACAAGCAATTAAATAAAAAAACGACCAAATCTTCACATTTACGAACATACGAAATAGGAGCAGATATAGGCCATTCGGCCCTCGAGCCTACTCTGCCATTCGATAAGATCATGGCTGATTTGTTTGTTTAAAGTGCCACATTCCCATCCGATACTGATAAACTTTGGTGGCCGACTGATAGGAGTCTACCTCCCTCTATCTTTAAAATATTCAATGACCCTGCTTCCATTATCTTCTGAGGGAGAGAGTTACACAGCCCTCAGACTCTTTGTCCTATAAAGGGAACCCCTAAATTTAAAACAGTCCTTTCCGCACCTTGTCAACACCATACAGAACCATGTATACTTCATTTCTGTGTTTTATTTACTTGGCATAGTGAAAATGCATTGAAATTATTTTAACTCTGCTAATTTATTTTAAAAATTCATTAAGGGATGTGGGTTTCACTGGCTAGGCCAGTGTTCATTGCCCATCCCTAATTGTCCTTGACAAAGTGGTGGTAGAACAGTATTCTTGGAACAGCTGCAGCCCATATGGTGTAGGTACACCTGCAGTATTGTCAGGGAGGGAGTTCTAGAATTTTGACCCAGTGACAGTGAAGGAACAGCAATATATTTCCAAATTAGGATGGCACGTGGCTTAGAGGGGGATTTTCAATAATACTTCCAAAACACGTAAGTATATTTTTTTGTAACAAGTCTGCTCTTTTCTTTAAAGGCTTTCTGTAATATTTTGCTGAATATTTTTGTGTAATTCTGCAGTCAGATCTCATTTAACACATTAACTTGAATGCTTCCATTTGTATTGCACCAAAGGAAATTTTTCTTCATATACAGCTAGGTTGGAAAAACGACAGGGATAAATTAGGAATCTGGGGCTAGATTTTCAGTCCAGGGTCAGAGTCTGACGGGCGGATCATTTCTGGGCCTCAATCTCACAGTGTGTCAGCGTCTGTGAGGCAGCTTGATTTTTAAAGACAAAGACCATAATTGGCCTGGAGGAGAGTTTGGTAATCAATTAGTGGCACTGGAATGACTGTTTGAAGGCAAGACCTCCTGTTGGAGAGTGATTCTAAAATGTAAACGGCAGCCATTGCCTGGAAGAATGGAAGAGGCATCAGAGGGCCAATATGGTAGCCTCATTGTGCATACAAATGGCCAAACTTTCACTTCTCAAGTACTTGATCCACTCTGCTCAATCAATGGAAACTTTGTGTAATTGCATAATCACATTAATTTGACATTCTATTTATGTACACAATTTTCAACAACCACACCGCATAATGGCTCCCCAAATCCAGCTCCAAGATTGAGCTGTGGTGGGTGAAGAAAATTAAAACAAGCACAGAAACATAAACTAAGCAAAAGGCTATTTGCTGGTTTTATTAAATTCAATTCTATTTTATTTTCAGAGTACCCTGCACCATCAAATAGTGAACGAAATAAGTTAACAAACCCAGAGTCAAAACGATCTTCTGAGAAACAACAGAACATGGATGTAAAGAAACAAGATGTTGAATCCAAGATGTGTGGTAATTATATATTTTTTATTCATTCACGGGATGTGAGCCTTCTTAAACAGCTGTACTCCATGTGGTGTAGGTACACCTACATTGCTGTTAGGGAGGAAGTTCCACAATTTTGACTGCAACAGTGAAGAAATGACAATATGTTTCCAATTCAGGATGTTTAGTGGCCTCCCATGTGGTGGTGTTCATATGCATCTGCTGCCTTCATCCTTCTTGATGGTAATCATTGTAGGTTTGGAAGCTGCTATTCAAGGAGCCTTGATGAGTTCCTACACTGCATCTTGTGGGTAGTACACACTGCTGCCATTGTACGCCAGAGGTGGAGGGAGTGAATGTCTGTGGATGGAACGGCAACTAAGCGGGTTGCTTCACCCTGGATGGGGTCGGGCTTCTTGAGTGTTGTTGGAGCTGCACTCATCCACACAAGTGGAGAGCATTCCATCGTGTTCCTGATTCATGCCTTGTAAATGGTGAACAGGCTTTGGGGAGTCAGGAGGTAAATTACTCGCTGAAGGATTCCTATCCTCTGGCCTGCTCTTGCAGCCCCAGTATTGATATGGCTAGTCCAGTTCAGTTTCTGGTCAGTGGTATTAACAGTGGGTTGCCTCACACAGTATTAATGTCACATCTGGTTATTTCAGACATCTCATTCCTATCCTAACGCTAAATAGTACTCTGTAAATATATTAACAACAACAATAGTTGCATTGATATAGCCCCTTTAACAGAGTAAATGCCCTCAAAAACGTCACAGGAGCCTGATCAGACACAGAGCCACTTAAGGAAATATTAGAATAGATGACCAAAAACTTGGTCAAAGAGGAAAGTTTTAACGAGCACCTGAGGAGAAGCGAAGATCCTGGAAAGGGAATTCCAGTGCTTAGCACCCAGGCAGCTGAATGCACAGGCGCCAATGGTGGAACGAATGACACCAGAAATACACAAGAGACCAGAACTGATTAACTGCAGAGATATTGGAAGGTTGTAAATTTGAACAAGTTGCCGAGATGAGTAGGATAGATTTGTAAACAAGTGTAATAAATTTAAAATTGAGGTGCTGCCTGCCTCAATGGTTTTTCCGGTTCCAGAATTAGCCATATAAGGACCTCAAATGGGGCAAGAGAGGATGGGCCACCCTAGGCCTTGCCCACCTCTTGTAAAATTGCAGACAGGTTGGGGCTGGGTGGAAGGGCAGTAGTTACTGAAAAATATTAGTAGAAAAGTAAATAGTAGAACTAATGGATGGGGTGAAAATTGACAGACTATATGCACTGGAAAGGTTGACTATGGTTAGGATAGATATGGGGGGCGGGGCTTGGGGAGGAGGGGGTTTTGGGGATGTACAAGGAGTTGATGGAGTGGGAAGGGGTCCCTCTCGGGGAGGTGAAGAGGAAGTGGGAGGAGGAGTTGGGAAAAGGCCTTGAAGAGAGTCAATTCATCCTCGTCGTTTGCCAGGCTTAACCTGATCCAGTTCAAGGTGGTTCATAGGGTTCATATGACTGTGGCCCGGTTGAGTAGGTTTTTTGAGGAAGTGGAGGATATTGTGGGCAGTGTGGAGGTAACCCGGCGAACCACACACACATGTTCTGGGCATGTCCGAAGTTGAGGGGATTCTGGCAGGGATTTGCGTTATGTCAGAGGTCCTGGAAGGGAGGGTGACTCCCGAGTCCAGAAATGGCAATATTTGGGGTATCGGAGGATCCGGGGGTCCAGTGGGGGAGAGAAGCTGATGCTTTGGCCTTTACCTCCCTGATGGCCCGGAGACGGATTTTGCTGGGATGGAGGGACTCGGAGCCTCCAAAAACAGGAGTGTGGGTTAGTGACGTAGTCGGGTTTCTCAGGCTGGAAAAGATTAAGTTCGCCTTGAGATGTTCAATTCAGGGTGGCAGCCGTTCATCGACTTTTTTAAGGAAAACTGAACATCAGCAGAAAGAGTGGGGGGGGGAGGTGGGAAGGGGGGGGAGAAAAATGAGAGGCATGGCAGTGTAAAATTAGAGACAGGGAATCTAACATACGGGTAGTTAGAAGCTAGGGCGGGTAGTTGTTATGTTATTGTAATATTGTTGTGTTGTTGGGCCGCTAGGCTGTTTAGAATGTTAATTTGTTAAACTGTGGAAAATTACAAATGCTTCATTAAAATGTTTTCTTAAAAAAAGGATAGATATGGGCTGGATTCTCCGCACCCTCATGCCGAAATTGCGGCTGGCGCGGGATGGAGAATCCATGTTCCTGCAAGAAATCGAGACCGGTGCCGGTTCCCCGATTCTGCAGGCCCCGAAAAGCATACGCCGCACCACCTGGGACCTACCTGGGGCCATTGCCAGAGACCCGCTCAGCCATTCACCGCCCCCGACTGCCCGACGTCCTGATGGCATGGAACTAATGTGCTCCAGCCAGTTGGGATACTCGCATGGCGGCTGCGGACTGTATTTTTATGCTCAACATTTTTAAGACTAAAGATATTAATCCTTTCTGGATTACTATATCTTCTACCTTCTTAACTAGTTGGCTACTCTAAGGTCTTTTATCCCTTCGACTCCCTTGCTGATACTATATGGGAACTCATCTATTTCAAACTATATTTCAAGTTATTATGGGACCCCAAATCTACAAGGAAGAATTTCAACTCCCTTACCACTCAATGTCCTTTAAGGGTCTAGATCTGGTGAGGATGTGTAGGTGAGTTTTTTGGATAAATCACTATTTCAGGTTTAGATTTCGAATAGTTAAGAGTAAATTTTTAGTTTACTTCATTTGTTTCAAAAGATAAAATTACTGTTTTACAACAAGTAAAAAAGGCCTTGCTTCTGGAGTCCCACCGAATTGATCAGACCTCCGTGGCGCCCTTGACAATCTCTCTTCCTCTTGGTGTGCTCAGTAGTCGTTGTTCTCTGTTCGGCTTCTGAGTCCAGCTGTTCCCAAGTAGCTGTATAGCTCGAATACCGGCAACTAGTGATTCAGGGTTGTTATACTTTTTAATTACCCTTCTAGATGCCGTGGTATCAACATAAGTGTGCTGTGGTGTCAACATAAGGGCGCTGTGATGTTAACATGAGGGCCCTGTGGTGTTAACATGACCGTGGCTTGTCAGACTTTAAACTAAAAGATGCACCTGGTTGCCGTGGTGTTAATATGAGAGTGCTGTGGTGTTAACATGAGGAGGCTGTAATGTTAATATGAGGGCGCTGTGGTGTTAACATGAAGATGCTGTAATGTTAACATGACCTTGGCTTGTCTGAACACTGGAAAGGAAACTTCCGCTGGTTACTTTGCTGTATCTCAACCTTTCAATCCTTTATCATTTTAAAGCATTTTATTGCATTTGCGTTTATATGATCTAGGACTCAGTCCGCGGCCGCCCTGTTCGGGGGCAGGCCAATTGGAGGCCAGGGGGTACCTTGTAGGCGGCCAGGGAATGTTTGTGTGGGGGTTGAGGTTCGGGCGCATAGCCGATCAGGGGGGGGTCTTTTCTTGGGTCTAGCTCCGTGGTCCGAGCCCGCCATGGGCCACGGCATGGCCACTGGAGGCTGCCACCGTGCGCATGCGTGGCCTCCAACCTGGAACTGTGGGGGCCCATATCTGCAGCAAAAGCTGCGTGATCTACTCTGGGTCCCTGCTAGCCCCCTGCAAGGCTGGGAATTCAAATAATGAACAAAAAAACGTACAGCACAGGAACAGGCCCTTTGGCCTTCCAAGCCTGCGCCGACCATGCTGCCCGTCTAAACTAAAATCTTCTGCATGTCCAAGGTCTGTATCCCTCTATTCCCATCCTATTCATGTGTTGCTAATTGTGTTTCTCACTTAATTGCTCTGTTTTATAATCTTTGCTCTAGAGTCGCCAGGTATCTTTCTGATACCACCACGAGGTTCAAAGCAAAGTGCTGATCAATAACTTAATACACCAGTTAGTAAGTTTCAAATCAAAACACATTTATTATACACAGTCAATCACTACTCATGCACAAAACTCTACTTACTAGACTATCTCTTACACTAAAAGGCCTATACTTAGCTTTAGAAATGGCCCACCAGGTCAGGGGAACAATGGCCTTTCGTTCGATTCTGAGTCTGCAGGCTTCAAGCTGGTATGGACTAGTAGCTAGGACCGCCTATCTCGTAGCGTGCGTTGACTGGAGACCTACTTGGTTGGTGCAGCTGCTATGCAGGTCTCTCCTTGTTGAGAGTCACGGTCAAGAGTAGTTTCGAGCTGCTGAGAGATCCTGCCAAGAAGATTGAACTGAACCTGAGGACTCTACTTTATAGTCCCCAGGGGTTCCGTGCCCTTATGGGCGGACCACGGACATGGTCCCAATCAATTGGACCAAGTCCCAATCGCTTGAATCGATTTCTCCAATACTGGAGCTGTTCCCTGATCGCTGGGCGGTTCTTATGTGTCCGTTGACCTTCCTTTGTCCTGGCTCCCGCTGGGGCCGGGAGTCTGGTTTGGTCCCGATTGCTTTAATGTTTCCAATTATTCCTGGGGATTGCTCATTAATATGCAGATGGCTTTTGGTTTCAGTTCTGTCTGGGTTTTTGCAAGTCTTAATACACAGCAAACCTTGCATCCATTTTGGAATCGGGAAGTGGCCAACCCAGGTGGCTACACATGTATTTATCAAGATGTCCCTTAAACGTCACTATCGTCCCTGCTTCCTCCACAACCTTCAGCAGCGAGTTCCAGGCACTCACTACCCTCTGTGTAAAAAAAAACTTGCCTCAAACATCTCCTCTAAACCTTGCCCCTCGCACCTTAAACCTATGCCCCCTAGTATTTGACGCCTCTACCCTGGGAAAAAGCCTCTGACTATCCACTCTGTCTATGCCCCTCATAATTTTCTAAACCTCTATCAGGTCGCTCCTCAACCTCCGTCGTTCCAATGAGAACAAACCGAGTTTATTCAATCTCTCCTCATAGCTAATGCCCTCCATTCCAGGTAACATCCTGGTAAATCTCTTCTGCACCCTCTCCAAAGCCTCCTCATCCTTCTGGTAGTGTGGTGACCAGAATTCAACACTAGACTCCAATTGTGGTCTAACTAAGGTTCTATACAGCTGCAACTAAGGTTCTATACAGCTGCAATTCGTGTCCCTTTGATCCAGGATTTTCAGGTGTAAAACTGTTTTGTTCTCAATCTTGATGCCGGCGTGGGGACATAGTCCCAATAATGGAGAATCCAGCCCAGGTTGTCTGATGTGGATGGCTTGTAACCAAGGTTGCAAAAGGAAATCGGGGTAGAGATAGTGGAAGGGCCTTATCTTCCCATTTCCCCATATGGAGAAGCTGCCAGACGATTGGAGAGTTCACAAAAAAAAATAAAAAAAATATCTGCAAGCCAGATACTTTAACACCAATGGTGGGTATGGCTTTATAAACAATAATCATAGAAAAAATTAACAGGCACTTGATGCACCATCAATTGCACGCGAGGCGAGTGATTTACCAATGTCAGGCTTTAATTAACTAGAACACAGCCTGGCGATCGTCTACAGTGGAAAAGGCCGATCGTCAGGCTTCTGAGCATTTATACCTCGTTGATAGAGGCGTGGTTAACTCAGCCTCTCGGCCAATCGGTCGAGAGGCACATGACCGACCAGGGCCAATGGTAAGCCGACGTTCTGGCCCAATGGCAGACGAGTATGCAGATCATATCATCACATTCACCCCTTACGGAGAAGGAAGGCGGGGGGGGGGGGTGTGAACGAGACCCGGGGTGGGGGGGGGGGAAGAACTGATGATATGAGTAGCCGTCGGGAGAATAATTTTCTCTCCGTACCCTTGTCGAATTTGGGGGCTTGCCACTGGCCCAGACATAACAATATTTACAAAAGGAAGTCCATGGGACCGTAGAACTCTAGATGGATTCGATCAGTCGTTTGGTGGTCCTTGACGTCCTGGCCGAGCGCCGTAGTGGAGGAGGAGTCGTCGGATCGGCTGATGGTCCTGCTGATGTCCTGGAGTCCGGGAGCGATAGACCTCGAGTAGTCTCCGTCACCTGAGCTGGCCGTGGAGACGCCATGGATGAGGGATGGGGAAGCTGAGTGGGGTGCTGGGGTGAAAAAGGGGAGGGGGGGTCTGTGGTGGGGGGGGGGCTGCACGCCGGCGGGTGCCAGGTCCCGGAGGGAGACCGTGTCCTGCCGACCGTCGGGGTACTCCACATACGCATACTGCGGGTTAGCGTGGAGTAACTGGACATGCTCCACCAACGGATCGGACTTGTGCACCCGCACATGCTTCCGGAGCAAGATGGGTCCGGGGGTGACCAGCCACGTCGGGAGAGGGGATCCAGAGGACGACTTCCTGGGGAAAACAAGAAGACGCTCATGAGGTGTCTGATTAGTTGCAGTACAGAGGAGTGAGCGGATAGAGTGCAGTGCATCGGGGAGCACCTCTTGCCATCGGGAAATAGGGAGATTTCTAGACCGGAGGGCTAGTAGTATGGTCTTCCAGATGGTACCATTCTCCCCGCTCGACCTGTCCGTTACCCCGGGGGTTATAGCTGGTCGTCCTGCTAGAGGCGATGCCCCTGTCAAGCAGGAATTGACGCAGCTCGTCGCTCATAAATGAGGACCCCCGATCGCTGTGAATGTACGCGGGGTAGCCGAACAGTGAGAAGATGGAGAGTAGGGCCTTAATGACGGTCGATGTGGTCATGTCGGGACAGGGAATGGCGAAGGGGAAGCGGGAGTGTTCGTCGATAACCGCCAGGAAGTAAATGTTGCGGTTGTTAGAGGGAAGGGGCCCCTTGAAGTCAATGCTGAGACGTTCAAAGGGGCGGGATGCTTTGATCAGGTGTGCGCGCTCGGGGCGGTAGAAGTGCGGTTTGCACTCGGCGCAGATGTGGCAGTCACGGGTTACTGTCCTGACTTCCTCGATAGAGTAGGGCAGGTTGCGGGCCTTAATGAAGTGGTGTAGGCGGGTCACCCCTGGATGGCAGAGGTCTGCGTGGAGGGAGCGGAGGCGGTCTATCTGCGTGCTGGCGCAGGTACCGCGGGACAGGGCATCAGGAGGCTCATTGAGCTTCCCAGGACGATACAAGATATCATAGTTGTACGTGGACAACTCGATCCGCCACCGTAAAATCTTGTCATTTTTGATCTTGCCCCGTTGTGCATTATCAAACATGAAGGCTACTGACCGTTGGTCTGTGAGGAGGGTAAACCTCCTGCCGGCCAAATAGTGCCTCCAATGTCGCACGGCTTCGACTATGGCCTGGGCTTCCTTTTCCACAGATGGGTGGCGGAGTTCGGAAGCCTGGAGAGTTCTGGAGAAGAAGGCCACGGGTCTGCCCGCTTGGTTCAGGGTGGCCGCCAGAGCTACTTCTGAAGCATCGCTCTCGACCTGGAAGGGGAGGGCCTCGTCGATGGCACGCATCGTGGCCTTTGCGATGTCCGCTTTGATGCGGCTAAAGGCCTGGCAGGCCTCCGTCGACGGCGGGAAGGTCGTGGTTTGCATGAGGGGACGGGCCTTGTCCGCGTAGTTGGGAACCCATTGGGCGTAGTATGCGAAGAACCCTAGGCAGCGTTTGAGGGATTTGGGGGTATTTGGGAGAGGGAGTTCCATCAGGGGGCGCATGCGTTCGGGGTCGGGGCCTATCACTCCGTTACGCACTACGTAGCCGAGGATGGCTAGGCGGTCGGTGCTAAACACGCATTTATCCTTATTGTACGTGAGGTTAAGGAGTTTTGCGGTTTGGAGGAATTTCTGGAGGTTGGCGTCATGGTCCTGCTGGTCGTGGCCGCAGATGGTGACATTATCAAGGTACGGGAAGGTAGCCTGTAATCCGTACTTGTCGACCATTCGGTCCATCTCCCTTTGGAAGACCGAGACCCCATTCGTGACGCCAAACGGAACCCTAAGGAAGTGGTAGAGGCGCCCGTCAGCCTCGAACGCGGTGTACAGTCGGTCACTCGCGCGGATGGGGAGCTGGTGGTAAGCGGACTTAAGGTCCACAGTTGAGAAGACCTTGTATCTCGCGATCTCGTTGACCATGGTAGAGATACGGGGGAGAGGATACGCGTCCAGTTGCGTAACCGATTGATGGTTTGGCTATAATCGATGACCATCCGGTTTTTCTCCCCCGTCCGGACCACCAGCACTTGGGCTCGCCAGGGACTGTTGCTGGCCTCGATGACCCCTTCCGTCAGCAACCTCTGGACCTCGGACCTGATGAAGGATCGGTCCTGGGCGCTGTACCGTCTGCTCCGTGTGGCGACGGGTTTGCAATCGGGGGTGAGGTTAGCAAACAGGGAGGGAGGGTCTACTTTGAGGGACGCGAGGCTGCAGACAGTGAGGGGGGGTATAGGGCCGCCGAATTGAAAAGTCAAGCTCTGCAGGTTGCACTGGAAGTCCAGTCCTAGGAGTGCCGGTGCGCAAAGGTCAGGGAGGACAAGGAATTTATAATTTTTAAAAACCTTCCCTTGGACCGTGAGGTCCGCGATGCAGCACCCGGTGATGTGGACGGAGTGCGAACCTGAGGCTAAACCGATTTTGCGTGTTACGGGATGGACAGGGAGCGCGCAGCGTCTTACCGTGTCAGGGTGAACGAAGCTTTCCGTGCTCCCGGAGTCCAGCAGGCAGTCCGTCTTGTGGCCGTTGAGGTGGATCAGCGTAGTCGTTTTGGCGAGCGTGCGTGGATGAGACTGGTCGAGTTGAACGGCCGCGAGCCGTGGAGAAAATCCGTCGTCGCTGTCCGATTCCATGCTGGAGGGACCTTGCGTGGCAGATGTGGAAGTCGGTGGCCAGGATCCATATGTGGGGTGAACGGCCGCGAGCCGTGGAGAAAATCCGTCGTCGCTGTCCGATTCCATGCTGGAGGGACCTTGCGTGGCAGATGTGGAAGCCGGTGGCCAGGATCCCCAGGTGAGGTCTGTTCCCCAAGATGGCGGCGCCCAGGACCCGCACGTGGGGTCGGGGCCCCAAGATGGCGGCGCCCAGGACCCGCACGTGGGGTCGGCACCCCAAGATGGCGGCGCCCAGGAAGCCCTCGTGGCCGCTGGAGGCGGAGCTAGCGTTCCCGGCGCTGTGAGCGGAGAGGCGCGCAGGCCGGCTCCAAGAGGTGAGTGACCGGCATCAGCTGCGGGGATGCACAAGCCGGCTCCAGGACGCCGGCTAGGTGCATCAGCTGTGGGGATGCGGAAGCCGGCTCCAGGACGCCGGCTAGGTGCATCAGCTGTGGGGATGCACAAGCCGGCTCCAGGACGCCGGCTAGGTGCATCAGCTGTGGGGATGCGGAAGCCGGCTCCAGGACGCCGGCTAGGTGCATCAGCTGTGGGGATGCGGGAAGCCGGCTCCAGGACGCCGGCTAGGTGCATCAGCTGTGGGGATGCGGAAGCCGGCTCCAGGACGCCGGCTAGGTGCATCAGCTGTGGGCGGAGGTAAGGCGCGCGGGCCGGGTGCGGGGGGCCGGGGGCGGGGGGGAGCCGAGTCGCGCTGCGGGCAGGCAGGGACCGGGGGGCCCGGAGAGGCGAGCCGGTCGGGCGCCGGGGCCCGGGGTTGGGGGGAGCCGGGGTCCGGGAGCGAGGGAAGCAGGGCCGCTGCGGGCAGGCAGGGACCAGGGAGGCCGGGAGAGGCGAGCCGGTCGGGCGCCGGGGCCCGGGGGGGGGGGGGGAGAAACGTGCGCGGCGGGCAGGCAGAGGCCTGGAGGGGCCGGGGAGGTGCGCATGTCGGCCGGCGGGGCGCGAGTCGGTAGCAGCTGGGGCGGCCCTGGGGGAGAGAGGGAGGCACACAGGCCGTTTGCAGAGGCCTGGGGGAGGGGGGGAGAGTGCTGTGCAGCTTCCAGAAGCGCTGCAGCCAGCGTTTTGGCCTGGCAGACCGTGGAGTAGTGGCCCTTCTTCCCGCAGCTCTTACAGAGGGCGGAGCGGGCTGGGCAGCGCGAGCGAGGGTGCTTAGCGTACCCACAAAAGTAGCAGCGGGGCCCCGCGGATTTATCGGGGCGCCCCGCGGCACAAGCCTGAGGGAGGCCGGGAGCGGTGGGTAGCTGGTGGGAAGCGTGCCAGGAGGCGGCCTGGCCAGGGTCATAGGTGCGCGCGCTTTGATCTGCGACCTCCAGGGAGGCGGAGAGAGTCAGTGTCTCCGTTAAACTGAGTTCGTCTCTTTCCAGCATCCGCTGGCGGATCACGGGGGACAGCATCCCAGCCACGTAAGCGTCTCTGACGAGTAGCTCCATGTGCTCTGTAGCGGACACCGCTTCACAGGCGCAACCTCTCCCCAGGGCACAGAGGGCCCGGGCGTATTGGTCTAGAGACTCACCGGGGACCTGCTTTCTGGTGGCCAGCAGATGTCGAGCGAATACCCTGTTGATGGGTTTGAGGAATTGTCCTTTTAGCTTCCGTATAGCTTCATCATAGTCTGTTTCGTCTTCGATTATTGAGTAAGCGGCAATACCCACGCTGGAGTGGAGGACGTGCAGCTTCTGTGCCCCGGTGGGGGGGGTGGTTGTAGATGCCAGGAACCCTTCGAGGCAAGTCAGCCAGAGCTTAAAGAGTTCTGTAGAGTTCAGAGTTTGCGGGCTGATGCGGAGGCATTCGGGCTTGATGCGGAACTCCATCTTCAAAGTTGTAGTTAATTAAATTGATGCACCATCAATTGCACGCGAGGCGAGTGATTTACCAATGTCAGGCTTTAATTAACTAGAACACAGCCTGGCGATCGTCTACAGTGGAAAAGGCCGATCGTCAGGCTTCTGAGCATTTATACCTCGTTGATAGAGGCGTGGTTAACTCAGCCTCTCGGCCAATCGGTCGAGAGGCACATGACCGACCAGGGCCAATGGTAAGCCGACGTTCTGGCCCAATGGCAGACGAGTATGCAGATCATATCATCACAGCACTTTTGGCGAGTTTTGACTTAGTTATGGAGAATCAGCACTGATTTAAAAAAAGGTAGCTGGACTAATCTCATTGAATATTTTGACGAAGTAACAGAGAAGTTTGATGAAGGAAATTCAATGTATTTTGTCTATATGGATTTCGACAAAACATTTGACAATGTGCCACATTAAAAGCTGCTTATCAAAACTGTGACTCATGGAATAGACAGTTAGTGTTAGTTTGAATTTAAAAATTGACTTAAGGACAGAAAACAATGGTAAATGGTTGTTTTTCAGACTGGAACATGGCAAACAGTTATACAGGACACTAGTGAGACTTCATTTGGAGTGTTGTAATATAAATTTGTTGTAAGCAGTTCAGAGAAGGTTTACCAGACTAATACCTGGAGTGGGTGGGTTGTCTTATGAGGAACGTTTGGACAGGTTAGGCTTGTATCACTGGAGTTTAGAAGAGTAAGAGGCAACTTCATTGAAACATATAAGATCCTGAGGGGCCTTGACAGGGTTGATGTGGAGAGATGATGTTTCCTCTTGTGGGGGAATCTAGAACTAGGGGTTACTGTTTTAAAATAAGGGGTTATCCATTTAAAATGGGGATGAGGCAAAATTCTTTCACTCGGAGAATCGTGAGTCTTTGGAACTCTTTTCATAGAATTTACAGTGCAGAAGGAGGCCATTCCGCCCATCGAGTCTGCACCAGCCCTTGGTAAGAGCACCCCACCCAAGCCCGCACCCCACCCAAGCCCACACCCCCACCCTATCCCCATAACCTAGCAACCCCACTCAACACTAAGGGCCATTTTGGACACTAAGGGCAATTTAGCATGGCCAATCCACCTAACCTGCACATCTTTGGACTGTGGGAGGAAACCGGAGCGCCCGGAGGAAACCCATGCACACACGGGAAAACGTGCAGACTCCGCGCAGACAGTGACCCAAACCGGGAATCGAACCTGGGACCCTGGAGCTGTGAAGCAATTGTGCTAACCACTATGCTACCTATGCTTCCTGAAAAGCTTGTGATTTGTATATTTTTAAGGCAAATGTGGATGGATTCTTGGTAGCTAAGGGGTGATAGGTTATCCGTATGTAACCCAATGATCAGGAAATCAATTAACACCCTTTCAAAATGTTTCCATATACATTTTGTTCTTAAAGGGACATTGCACAAAAGAGGAAACAGGCTTTTCCCAGCAAGTGGGTCATTGTGCCCTGGATATTGGAACTCAGTAAAATTAAAAAATTTGCTGATGATACCAAATTTGGAGGTGTGGCAAACAGTGAGGATGTTACCAATCGACTGCAACAGAACATAAATAGGGGAACAGAATGGGCAGTGAAATGGTAGATAGAAATTAATGCAGAGAATTGTGAAGTGATGCATTTTGGCAGAAGGAATAAGGACAGACAATATAGACTTAATCATACAATTCTAAAGTGTGCAGGGACGGGGAACTGGAGGGTTCATGTGCATTCATCTTTGACATATTAAGAAATTACCAAACCATATTGTCTTCATAGTTAGGGGTATTGAGAACAAAACCTTTATAAATCTCTGGCTGGATCAAAACTGGAATATTGCATCCACTTCTGGTCGCCACACTTTGGACGGAACGTTACACCTCCACCACCTTGTCCCTCAACAGTCTCTGCATCATTTTGTGTTATCCCGCAGACTCAGAAGCATTTCTATGCAGCCTTCACACTTGTTGCAGCTTTGCCTGGATAGATTATCTATTCTGTCCCGCTCTGGCCAACCCCCCACCCCACCCGCACTCAATGACCCCCCACACCGGTCATAAAAATACTCGCTGATGAATCCAGGAATTTACTAAAACCTCAAAAAACACTCCAGAGTACTTCCAGACATTTTGTAATAGAAATATTTCCCAAACGATTGCATGCAAGTTGGGTGCCTGGCCCTTTAAATAATGCTAGTGCATGGTGTATTTTATAGTTTCACACTTGTTGTTTGAAAGGTTAACAACAAAGAGACTGCTTGCACATTTGTTGATCAAATTTGGGATATTTGTGCCCAATCTACCTGTTCAGCTATGTAATATCAAGATATCGCCCATTCTAGGTCTTCCAGTGCACGCAGGGGATGCATCAGCATGTAACATTGAAATGCAGCAACACCATGCTGGTCGCACAGGAAGTAGCTGGCAACATGACACATCCCTGGGAAGCATTGGTTGGCCTTGCTATGGCAATGAATTTATTTTTTTTTAATAAACAATTTTATTGAGGTAGTTTTTGGCTTTATAAACAGTTACAGACATCATCAGAAAGAAAGCAAAAAAAGCAAAAATGTGCAAACATCCATGTACTTTCAAAACTTCCATCGTAACATATTGCACAAGCCCGCTTCCCTCCCACCGGTACTACCCGCCATATTTTCCCTCCTACTCTACTCTACCCCCCCCCACCCCCCTGCTGACGCTCACTCTCCCGCAAAGAAGTCAATAAATGGTTGCCACCTCCGGGTGAACCCCTGCACAGATCCCCTCAAGGCGAACTTAATTTTTTCCATCCCCAGGAAACTCGACATGTCCGCAAGCCACCACTCAGTCTTCGGGGGCTTTGAGTCCCTCCACGCCAATAATATTCGTCGCCAGGCTATCAGGGAAGCAAAGGCCAACACATCGGCCTCTTTCTCCCCCTGGACGCCCGGGTCTTCCGAAACCCCAAAAATTGCCACCCCTGGACTCATCACCACCCTTGTTTTTAGCACCTGGGACATGACCCCCGCAAATCCCTCCCAGTGCCCCCTCAGCTTAGGGCATGCCCAAAACATGTGAACCTGGTCCTCCTAGCGCATTTGTCCTCTATCCGAGCCACCGTCATATGGGCCCGGTGAACGACCTTAAATTGGATCAGCCCGAGCCTAACACATGTCGCGGTCGAATTTACCCTACTCAGGGCCTCTGCCCACAGCCCATCCTCCATTTCCCCGCCTAGCTCCTCCTCCCATTTAAGTTTCAGTTCCTCTGTCTGGGACCCTTCCTCCCTCATGAGCACCTTATATATACCCGAGACTCTGCCCTCCCCTTCTTCCCTCCTAGAGACTATTCTGTCGAGGATCCCCATTGGCGGGAGGCGCGGGAAAGATGGGACCTGTCTACGAACAAAGTCCCGCAACTGTAGGTATCTAAAATCATTTCCCCTTACCAACCCAAATTTCTCCTCCAAGCTCCTCAAACTTGCGAAGCTCCCTTCCAGGAACATATCACCCACCCTTCCCGCCCCTGCTCGCCGCCATACTCTGAACCCCCCATCCATACTGCCGGGGGCAAACCGATGGTTGTCGCAGATTGGCGCCCAGACAGATGCCCCCATCTCCCCCACATGCCTCCTCCACTGGCCCCATATCCGCAGGGTCGCCACCACTACCGGGCTGGTGGTGTACTTGGCCGGCGGCAGCGGTAGAGGAGCCGTGACCAGGGCTTCCAAGCTGGAGCCCCTGCACGAAGCCGCCTCCACCCGCTCCCAAATAGACCCCGTACCCACCATCCACTTCCTTATCATAGCGATGTTGGCCGCCCAGTAATAATTGACCAGACTCGGCAAAGCCAGCCCTCCCTCGCTGCGGTTCCTCTCCAACATCGCCTTCTTCACCCGCGGGGATTTTCCCACCCAGACAAAGCTCATGATCAGCCCGTTAACTCTTTTGAAGAAGGACTGTGGGATAAAGATCGGGAGGCACTGAAAAATAAACAAAAATCGAGGGAGGATTGTCATCTTTACAGTCTGTACCCTCCCTGCCAGCGACAGCGGGAGTGCATCCCATCTCTGAAACTCTCCCTTCATTTGCTCCACCACCCTGGCCAAATTTAACTTATGCAGCCTGCCCCAGTCTCGTGCCACCTGGATTCCCAAATACCGGAAATTTTCCTCAACCAGCCTAAATGGTAGCCCTCTCAATCTGTTCTCCTGGCCCCTTACCTGGACCACAAACATTTCACTCTTGACCGTATTTAATTTGTATCCTGAGAACTGGCCGAACTTCCTCAGCATTCCCAGTATAGTTCCCATCCCGGCCACTGGGTCCGACACGTACAGGAGCAGGTCGTCTGCATAAAGAGAAACCCTGTGTTCAACCCCGCCCCTCACCATCCCCTTCCAACCCTCTGCGGCTCTCAGCGCAATCGCCAGCGGCTCTATGGCCAGCGCAAACAGCAGCGGGGAGAGCGGGCAGCCCTGTCTGGTCCCTCGGTACAACCTAAAGTACTCCGATACTTCTCTGTTGGTCCTGACGCTGGCCCTCGGGGCCTGATGTAATAATTTGATCCAATCCACCAATCCCTCCCCGAACCCAAACCGTCCGAGCACCTCCCATAGATAGTCCCACTCCACCCGGTCAAAGGCCTTCTCGGCGTCCATTGCCACCACTACCTCCACCTCTCTACCCGCCGGGGGCATCATTATCACATTGAGCAATCTCCTCAGTTTGGCCGCCAGCTGCCTACCTTTCACGAACCCCGTTTGATCCTCCCCAATCACCTCCGGTACACAGTACTCCATTCTACCCGCCAGTAGCTTTGCCAGGAGCTTGGCGTCTACATTAATCAGGGAGATTGGCCTGTAGGACCCGCACGCCTCCGGGTCTTTACCCCGCTTCAATATCAGAGATATGGTGGCTTGTGACATTGTCGGCGGCAGGGTCCCTCTGTCCCTTGCCTCATTGAAAACCCTCGCCAAGACCGGGCCCACCAGCTCAGAGAACTTCCTATAAAACTCTACTGGGTATCCATCCAGCCCCGGGGACTTCCCCGACTGCATAGCCTTAAGGCCCCCCAATACCTCCTCTACTCTAATCGGGGCCCCCAGCTCTTCCACTCGCCCCCCACCAACTGTTGGGAATGTTAACCCATCCAGAAACCTTTTCATCCCCTCCGGTTCTTCCGGCGGCTCCGAAGTATACAGCTTACGATAGAAGTCCCGGAATACCCTATTCAATTCTGCCGGGTCCTCCACTTTGCGCCCCCCCCTCGTCCCTCACTCTACCTATTTCCCTGGCCGCCTCCCTCCTCCTGAGTTGCTGCGCTAACAGTCTGCTAGCCTTTTCCCCATGCTCGTACACCACTCCCCTCGCCTTCCTAAGCTGTTCCACGGCCCTGCTCGTGGATAGTGCCCCCAGTTCCGCCTGTAGTCTCTGCCTCTCCCTGAGTAAAACCTCCCCCGGGGACTCCGCGTGCTCTTCATCTATCCGACCCATTTCCCTGACCAATCTATCCATCTCTGCCCGGTCTGCCTTGGCTCTGTGGGCCCCAATTGAAATCAGCTCCCCCCGCACTACTGCCTTTAGCGCCTCCCACAAGGTCGCCGCTGAGAGCTCCCCCGTGTCATTCACCTGCAGGTAATTTTTTATACATTTCCGAAGCCTCTCGCAGATCCCCTCCTCCGACAGCAGTCCCACATCTAGCCTCCATTGCGGGCGTTGATAGCTCGCTCCCCCGAACTGCAGGTCCACCCAATGCGGGGCATGGTCTGAAATGGTAATTTCCCACCCCCCCCCCACCCCGCCGGTCAGCCATAGCCTTTCTCGGGCCGGCCCCTGGCCCGTGCGTCGCGCCATTCCTGGCCCGCCCTTTGGCTGCCTCCACCCTCAACCTCCTTTCCAGTGCCTATTTCAAGTCCCTCTCCCGTCAGCAGAACAACCCCCCCCCCCTCCCCTAACCCCATTCCCCCGATACCCCCACCCCTGCCATCTACTGGCTGTAACTTCCCCCCCCCCATCTGACTCCCTTGACTAGCCAATCTGCTAGCCCGGTGACTCAACACTCCGGCGCCTTCCTGTCTCATTCCCATTGTTTCCCCGTCCTCCTCCCCACCCACTGGGGCAAGCCGGCTCCAGTGTCTTCCACGAACTGCACAAAAAGCACAAACCAGCCCAAACAGGAAAAAAAAAACACAGAAAAAAGAGAAAAAGCACATAAATGACGATGAACAAAGGAAAGAGTCTCAAATGTTCCGCTTGGCCCCTTTGGCCCAGCAAACCGTTGAGCAGCAGTCCAGGCACATTCGGCGTTCCTTCCCACAGAAATCCTCGGGCCCTAACTCGCGTCCTTGGGGCCTCCTTTCGGGACCAGCCCCAGGTCCCTCACAAAATCCATTGCTTCTTCGGGCTCGGAGAAGTAGTGGTGTTGACCCTGGTGCGTGACCCATAGCCGAGCTGGGAACAGCAGACCAAACTTCACGTGCTTCTTGAACAGCACCTCCTTGACATTCTTAAAGGCTGCTCGCCGCCGAGCCACCTCCTGGCTTAGGTCCTGATAAATGCGGAGAACACTGTTGTTCCACGTGCTGCTCCTGGCGCTCTTTGCCCACTGCAGCACCCGCTCCTTGTCCACGAACCTGTGGAACCTAATCACCATCGGGCGGGGGGGGGTCCGCCCGGCCGCCCCTGCCTTGCCTGCACTCTGTGTGCCCCCTCCAGCTCCGGTAGTCGCGGAAAGGCTTCGGCCCCCATCAGCTGCTTCAGCAGGTCTGCTACAAACGCTGCAGCATCAGCTCCCTCCGCCCCCTCCGGGAGGCCGACCATCCTCAGATTGTTCCTGCGGACTCTATTCTCCAGCTCCTCCACTCTGTCCAGCAGTCTTCTCTGCCGCTCTTTCAGGCCGTCAACTTATAGCGCTGCAACCGTTTGCGCATCCGCCTGCTCCTCCACCGCCTCTCCCAGCTCCTTAACTTTAAAATCCTGCGCGTCCAGCCTCTGGTTCAGCTGATCCACCGCTTTCTGGATTGGGTCCAAGCTGTCCCGCTTCAGCGCTTCAAAACTGGACTTCATTACCTGGAGCATGCTATCCAGCGCCTGCTGGATTGCTGAGTCCGGGGTCCGTGTGTCCGCCATCTTAGTTCCCAGGTAATATTCTTCAGGTCCTTGTCTCTGTCCCTTTTTCTCCTTCTTCTGCCTTCTGGAATCCCGCTGTTCCATGTGCCGCAGCCCGCTCCTCAGCACCTTCGCTGCCGCCTTCCTTCGCCCAGCTCCTTAAATTTTACCTCCTGGGCATCTGAAGTGGGTCCAAGCTGTCCCTCCTCAGCAACTCCAAACTTTTTTCCCTTGTCCTGGAGGAAGGAAGGTCCGTGGGTCCGCCATCTTACCCTTCAGGTCAGTTTCCTCCTTGCCTCCGTCTCTCTCTCTCTCTTTCTTCCTCTACCTGCTGGCCTCCCACGATTCCATCCACTGCAGCCCGCTCTCCTCTTCTTTCACGGCAGCCTTTTTGCCGCCCCCGTGGTCCCGCTATCGCGGGGAATCAGCTGCTAAGCCCCGCCAGAGTGAGAGCCCGCCGAATGTGCGGCTCACTCGAACATCGTCGCCACCGGAAGTCGGCAATGAATTTCTGTCCCAAAACTTTCAAAGGTGCTTAACAGAGGAGAAACTAAGGGCAGAAATTCTGGCCCTGCCAACAATGGGAATTGTGGTGGGCATGGGCACCTAATTTGGCAGAAAGCAAAAAATCTTTCTCGATGGCGGGATAAACTCTTGGAATTTTGTTCTCCCAACTTTCAAGGTGGGTTGAGTTTCTCGCCGAACATTGTCGTGAACCATATTTTCATGCATTAGCATCTCATGCATGCTCATTTAGAGGCCACTTTGCCAGAACCCATCCTTCAAATTAAGTTCCCTGTTAGCAAGAATTTGGAATATTCAGGTTTCTGACTGTATGTAAGTAGCTTGCATCTGGCCAGCTACACTTCTCCCATAAAGTAGAGATCTGTAAATGTTGCTTCCTCCTTCTCGGGGCCTTGCCTAATTTCATTTGAGTGCCATTAGCAAACACGGCGCCGAGACAGGCGAATGTTGGAAGGGTGTGGTGAAAGCTGGACAGGAGAGGCAGGCTTACAGGGGAAGAGTGGGGTCAGTGGTGGTGTCCTGGGGGAGAACTTGAGATACTGCTGATAAGAAGGATCAGTTATAGTCAGAGGGAATGGGATGCAGTAGGTTGGCAGGTCCAAGGTGAAGGTCTCAGGAGGGTGGGCATGGGAACACCAACATCTGTCGGTTTTGAAAGGAGGAAAGGCTTGTGGGACTGGATGGTGAAAGGGTCCAGCCTAATGGGGTGGTAGGGGGGGTTTGGGGATGTCTGAAGAGGTTCAAGGGTGACTATGGGGACAGGAATGGAGATATTGGGTGAGTTGAAGGTGGTGGAGGAAGTTGGTGGGTCACTGGAGGAGGGTAAAAGGTCGTGGAGCGGATTTGAAAGGTAATGTATGCGATTTTTTCCAAATTAACCGTGACCACGTAGTTAATCAGTCAGTACGATCCTTCAAGGTGGAAGAAGGGTCTTTGGGTGGCTGTAGTTCAAGGTCAGCACAAGTGGCTGACGAAATGTTCACACTGACAATTAAGGCAACTGGATGTTAAAATGCTCAATTGTGTTCCGCTCTCTGTGGTGAAACTGGTAATGCAGCAGACTTGTTCCTGACTCATAGTCTCATAAAATTGATATCCCAATAAGGTGTGGAGCTGCCATTCATTTTGTGCTAATTGTTATTGGTGTAGTGAGAGGCAGGGATGAAGTGAGTGAGGGAGGTGGATGCCTTGAAGGAGCACGGCTGCTGAAAGGAAACTAACTTGCGACTCCAAACCTCCATCCTCCATGAATGACCACGACTGACAAAGGATCATGTGGTTAGTCTTTTTATACTGCGAGAGGAATGGTCTCTCTAGAGTTTTGAGGTTGGTGGAGATGAGCGGAAAAGTGCCCACGTGAGGCTTTTTGCCCATGGCGCTGGTCAAAGAGCAATGTCTCCATATGCATTCATGTATGAACGGAAGGAACACCTTTAAAAAAAATTTAGAGTACCCAATTAATTTTTTCCAATTAAGGGGCAATTTAGCATGGCCAATCCACCTACCCTTCACATATTTTTGGGTTGTGAGGGCAAAACTCACGAAAACATGGGGAGAATGTGCAAACTCCACACGGACAGTGACCCAGAGCTGGGATCGAACCTGGGACCCCGGCGCTGTGAGATAGCAGTGCTAACCACTGCGCCACAGTGCTGCCCTGAACGGAAGCAACACCGAGCAATGGATTGGATTGGATTTGATTTGTTTCTTGTAACGTGTACCGAGGTACAGTGAAAAGTATTTTTCTGCGACTAGCTCAACAGATCATTAAGTACATGAAAAGAAAAGGAAATGTAAGGAAATACATAATAGGGCAACACAAGGTATACGATGTAACTACATAAGCTCCGGCATCGGATGAAGTATACTGAGGTCAGTCCATAAGAGGGTCATTTAGGAGTCTGGTAACAGCGGGGAAGAAGCTGTTTTTGAGTCTGTTTGTTGGTGTTCTCAGACTTCTGTATCTCCTGCCTGATGGAAGAAGTTGAAAGAGTGAGTAAGCGGGATGGGAGGAGTCTTTGATTATGCTGCCCGCTCTCCCCAGCAGCGGGAGGTGTAGATGGAGTTAATGGATGGGAGGCAGGTTCATGTGATGGACTGTACTGTGTTCACGACTCTGAAGTTTCTTGTGGTCCTGGGCTGAGCAGTTGCCATACCAGGCTGTGATGCAGCCAGGTAGGATGCTTTCTATAGTGCATCTGTAAAAGTTGGTAAGAGTTAATGTGGACATGCCAAATATCCTTAGTTTCCTGAGGAAGTATAGGCGCTGTTATGCTTTCTTGGTGGTAGCGTGGACGTGGGTGGACCAGGACAGATTTTTGGTGATGTGCACCCCTAGGAATTTGAAACTGCTAGCCATTTCCACCTCAGCCCCGTTGATGCTGACAGTGGTGTGTACAGTACTTTGCTTCCTGAAGTCAATGACCAGCTCTTTAGTTTTGCTGGCATTGAGGGAGAGATTGTTGTTGCTGCATCACTCCACTAGGTTATCTATCTCCCTCCTGTATTCTGACTCGTCGTTATTCGAGATCTGGCCCACTGTGGTCGTAAACCTGGAGAAAATGAAATGAAAATGAAAATCGCTTATTGTCACGAGTAGGCTTCAATGAAGTTACTGTGAAAAGCCCCTAGTCGCCACATTCCGGCGCCTGTCCGGGGAGGCTGGTACGGGAATAGAAGCGTGCTGCTGGCCTGCTTTAAAAGCCAACGATTAGCCCAGTGAGCTAAACCAGCCCCTGATGGAGATGGAGTTGGAACCAAATTTTGCCAAGCAGTTGTGTGTGTACAGGGAGTAGAGTAGGGGGCTCAGTACGCAGCCTTATGGGGCCCTGGTATTGAGGACTATTGTGGAGCAGGTGTTCTTACTGACTGTGGTCTGTGGGTCAGAAAATCGAGAATCCTGTTGCAGAGTGAGGAGCCAAGTCCTAGGTTTTGGAGTTTTGATATGAGCTTGGCTGGGATTATGTTGTTGAAGGCGAAGCTGTAGTCAGTAAATAGGAGTCTGATATAGGAGTCCTTGTTGTCGTGATGCTCTAGGGATGAGTGTAGGGCCAGGGAAATGGCATCTTCTGTGGACCGGTTGTGGCGGTATGCGGATTGCAGTGAATCAAGGCGCTCTGGGAGTATGGGGGTGATGCTTTTCATGACCAACCTCTCAAAGCACTTCATTATGACTCAAGTCAGGAACACTGGACGGTAGTCATTGAGGCACGTTGCCTGGTTACTCTTTGGCACCGGTAGGATGGTGGTCTTCATGAAGCAGGTGGGGACCTCGGAGTGGAGTAGGGACAAGTTAAAGATGTCTGTGAACACCTCTGCCAGCTGGTCTGCGCAGGCTCTGAGTGCACGACCATGGATCCCGTCCGGGCCCGTCGCCTTCCGAGGGTTCACTTTCAGGAAGGCCAATCTGACTTTGGAATTATGGGCTGCTGGGGAACTTGACAGCTTATTGCTGGTTTCCTGCTCGAACAGAGCACAGAATGCATTGAGTTCATCAGTGAGGGGTGCGTTGCTGCCGGAGATACTGTTGGCTTCGCTTTGTAGCCCGTTATGTTGTTCAGTCCTTGCCACAACCGCCGAGAGTCTGTCTGTGATTCTAGCTTGGTTTGATATTCTCTCTTGACATCTGGGATGGCTTTGCGGAGGTTGTAGCTGGATTTCTGGACCTCCAGGATATCTTTTACCTGGAATGTGTGGGGCTGGGATGCCATGTCTAGGTGGAGGCCACACACGCATCCACTGAACCATTGTTGATGCAGGCTGCGGACAATCCTGTTTTGGTAATGGCTCTCATTTAGATGAGGAGCAGGAGATGTGTCACTGGCGCAAAGACCCAAGCAGTAAGAGGCAACAGGGCCTCTAAAAAAAATTAAGTGGCTGGCGAACATGGACCACTGTAATGACGAGCATTGGCCCGACCATGAGTGTCGCACTGACGGTGTGGTTTTCTGGAGAAAAACAAATGGGCAATGCCAGAGGCGCCCTTGGATGTGTGGGGGTGTGACGACTCACATCAGTGAGCTTCTCCAGTACGAGCTGTGGCTGCAAGGACTTTGGATGAGTAGTGTGGAGCTCCTGGCCTGCAATGAGTGGATGTCTGAGTACCCCTTGTAAATGGAGTTATGACTGTTGGCGCTATGAGGTAATGGTGGAGCAGATGGCTGCCTGCCCTCCATGAGATTCACTGAGCTGCTCGCTGATACATAATTAATGAACTGCAAAGCGGAAAATTACATGTGACCACCTGCATTGCTGTCCAGTGGGAATCATGTCAGCTTTCCCACCTTCTCCCGGACTTGGTCTCCAGGCTGGAAAGTTCCTTCCTAAATGAACGCTCAAAATTAGTAGATCAATTAGCGTAGGTGATTGAATGTATAGTTAGAAAGACTTTGGGGAGAGCATTTCAGAGTGTAAGTTAAAGGCCCTGCCCAGAACAGAAAGGTAATAAAGAAGCATAGGGATTGATAAACTAATATATTAATCAAAAAATGCTAAACAAATCCTTACCCTCTTCACCTGCACCCTTTGTCACGAAGCTGACTGTATACGACCACTAGTGTAGCTCTTAAAAAAGCATGAAATGTGTAATTGTGCCTCGCTGAACAATCTTACATCAGTTGTTCAAATTGTATTAACATTTACATTATCAACCCTCTATTGGAATGCATTCAAGCGACAGTGAATGAAATAACACCTTGCCAAATCATGAAAGAAGAAATCAGATCATTAAGTTACCAATTAACATATAATTAATGCTAACAGCATTAGCCAGGGATCATTATTATATGTTAATATTAAACTCATCATTCAAAATTAATATCAACCTTGATTTTAGCTGGCAGCAGAATTGAGGCCGAGATGAGTCCAAACCTCTGACCTTTCATGAGGACTGGCCTCGTCTGCATCCTGACAGTCAGCTGTCTGCCTAAAACAAACGAGAAGTAGCTGTGAGCTGGTGGGCAGGAGCAGTTGACAGCAGAGGCCCACCAGGAGGAACCAAAGGAATAGTTGCTTGCAGAAAGATGTGTTTCAGGTAGAGGTTTTTGGAGAGGGTATGGGGAGGTCGATGCAGGGAATGCCTACATTTTCCTTGTGGAACACACCTGGTACTCCTGACCTCAGGGGAAAGTTTTAAAAAATGTTTAAAACTTATCTCTTTGTGCCTCTCCTGATTCCAGACCCTCGTACAAATTATTTTAGTTGCTGGGAATACTGGATAACCATAACGAGCTTCCTGTCTAGACCTTGGTTAAAATTGCAGTCATTATATCCTAATTTTTGATTTAACAAAGCACCCCGTTGACTTCAGGCAAGTGTCAGAAGAACATGTTAAAATAGAAGAATGGGACTGTTGTGGCGCATTGGTAAATAAATAATTCAGATAATTTTAAGCACACATTCACCCAGTTTTCATCAGGTTAAATGTTAAAAAGACCCTCACTAAGGGTCTGTCATCCTATTTTTATTCAGGTTTTTCATTTTATATAATACAAAATAAACAAGTTTGCGTAGACGAGATACAATTTACAAGCGGCAAACACTGGAGATAACCGCCAAGACCCTACCCCCTTAATCACCTCCAAACCCCCAGGCCTTTTTTTTATTTTACTTTAAAATACTTTCTTTGAATTTTTACAAACATGTGAGCAAGACAGTTTGTATGTTAAATTTTGTTATTGTTGCCCCATGGCTTTATCGGGGGAGGATGCTGCAGCACCCTCCTGTGTCTTTTCCCGTGTCCCCTCCTGATGTTTCCCTGGGTTCTGGTGTGTTGGGTAAGCTGGGTCTGCGAGGACTGCGTTTACTGTAGCAGTGAGAGAGACAGGCTTCCAACACTTGAAGAAATGCAACTCTATTTTATTGAACTCTTAACTATCATACATACTTAAACTGTGGGTTGATACTCTGCTGAGTTGACTGGAGATTTGAGGCTAACCTGACCAGACTATCTTACTACCACATGGTGTATGTTCTCGTTGTTACTCACGGGCTCTGACTGTCTCAGAGGCTGGATCCCCAGAGAGCGGGAAAACTAGTGCCCTCTGGCTTTATAGTGGTCATGTCCTGTCTGGTGATTGGCTGCTGTGTTCATTGGTCATCCTGTGTGTCAATCAATGCCTGTCTGTGCACCATCATATACTTGTGTGTATATTATGACAGGATCCTCCCTCGCGACCCTCCCTCTTCATTGTTCCCATCTGCTCTGTCTGGTCCTATCTGCCTTCACTGCCCCCCCCCCCCCCCCCCCCCCCCCCCCCCCCCCCCCCACCACCCCACCCCGCCCTCCACCCTTCCTATCTCTATTGGCCTCAATCAGGTTTTGGAACAGGCTGATGAATAGCCCCCACACTTTGTAGAATCCCTCGTCCAACCCTCAGATGGCGTATTTGATCTTCTCTAGGTGGAGAAACTGTGACAGGTCTGCCAGCCAGCCCACAGCTGTGGGTGGTGCTGCTGATCACCAGTTGAGAAGGATTCTCCCATGTGCGATTAGGGAAGCAAAAGCAAGGGTGTCGGCCCTCGTCCCCATATGTAGTTCTGGCTGGTCCGATACTCCGAAGACTGCCACTCTTTGGCACGGCTCCACACTCGCCCCCACAACTTTGGATGTCGCTTCGAAGAAGGCTGTCCAGAACCCAACAAGTCTGGGGTAAGCCCAGAACATGTGGGCATGGTTAGCTGGTCCTCCCTGGCACCGTTGACACTTGTCCTCTACCTCCGGGAAGAACCACTTTGAACTACATGAGGCTCAGCCTTACGCAGGAGGAGATGGAGTTGGCCCTGCTCAGTGCTTCACACCAGAGTCCCACCCTATCTCCGTCTCCCGTTCGCCCTCCCATTTCTGGCTGTCAAGGCTAGGGCTCGGAGGGTCATTCCTGTGCAGGAGAACTCGTTCGTTTTCACCCATTCCTTGCTCAGCTCCCTTACCTATTCCCTCACTCTTTCGGTTGTGGCTGCCCAGTGGTAGTATTGCAGGTTCGGAAGGGCCAGGCCTCCCATATTTCTCCTCCTCTGCAGTGTATTTTTGGGGATTCTTGGATTCTTCCTCCCCCACACAAACATCATTATCAATTCCTTGGAAAAAGGTCTTGAGGTTGAAGATCGGTATGGATCGAAAGAGGAACCTTGGCATTATGTTCATCTTGATCGTCTACACCCTCACTGCCAGGAAGAGTGGGAGTGCATCCCATCTCTGTCAGTCCTTTTTAACTTCCTATGGCAAGCTGGTCAGATTCCATGTTTGGATCCGTGTCCAGTGGTGGCTATCTGAATCCTCAGGTAGCAGAATTTGTTTTGGGATAGTTTGAATGGTACATTCTCCAGTTCCGTCTCTCTCCGTTCGGGTTCACCTGGAATACCTCATTCTTGCCCAGATTGAGTTTGCAGCCCAAGAAGGCCCCGAACTCTTCAAGGAGCCTCATGACTTCCTTCAAGCCGTTCTGCGGGTCCGGGATGTAGAGGAGCAGGTCATCCACATAGAGTGAGAGTCTCCACCTCCCCTTCGGTTACCTTTCCAGCCTTTTGCATCTCGCAGGGCAATCACCAGGGGTTCAATTGCCAGGGCGAACTAGAGCGGGGACAGCGGGCACCCCTGCCTGGTGCCTCTGTGCAACTGGAAGATTCCGAATTGGTGGTGTTGGTCCGAACGCTCACCTTGGGGGCATTGTACAGTAGTTTCACCCATGAGGTGAACCCCATCCTTGGACCAAACTGCTCCAGTAGATCTATGAGATACTTCCATTCGACTTTTTCGGAGGCCTTTTCTGTGTTCAGGGAGACGATCAGCACTGGTGTTCTCTCCTCAGATGCGGTATCACATTCAGCAGCCGTCTGATGTTCGCAGTTAGCTGTCTACACTTCGAAAAAGCCTGTCTGGTCCTCTGTGACAACTTCTGGTACACAGTCTTCCAGTCTCTTGGCCAGGGCTTTCGAGTATTTTTGCATCTCCGTTAAGCAGCAAAATGGGTCTATATTATCTGCATTCTGTCGGGTCTTTGTCTTTCTTGGATTCAGTGATATGGTGGCTTGTGTTCGTGCAGGGAGCCCCTTGCTAGCAAGTGCGAACATCTTCCATAGGTGCGGGGCCAGAACTGATGCAAATTCGGGTCCCGATGCCTTCCCCGCCTCCATGGAGTCTTACTGGTACTTCCAGTTCCCTTCGCCTATCGTCCTCCACGACTAGCATGTCCAGTCCATCAAGGAACCATTTAATCCCTGAGTCCTGGTTGGGGGGCTCAGAGGTGTACAGTCCCATTAAAAGGCCTCAAATGTTTGGGTGACCTTTTTTGGTTAGGCTACTGATCCGTCTCTGCTGTCCTTTACCTGGGGTATTTCTCTCATGGCTGCTTGCTTTCTCAGCTGGTGAGCCAGCAGGCAGCTAGCCTTCTCTCTGTGTTCATGGAAGGGCCCCCCGTGTCTGGCGGAGTTGGTGCACTGCCTTTCTGGTGGATGGCAGGTTAAAGTCCAATTGTAGTTTTTTCCTCTCCGCCAGGAGCTCTATGGTCAGGGCCTTGGAGTACCTTCTGTCGACCTCGAGGATAGATTCGGATCAGTTGATGCCTAGCTTCCCTATCTTCCCTGTCTCCCCTATCTCTACAAGCCTTGCAGGCTATAATCAATCCTCTAATCACTGCATTCAGTGCCTCCCAGAACATGGAAGGTGCGACTTCCCCATTTTGGTTGTTAGTGATGTACTCACCTATGGCCTGTGATGTCTTCTGGCAGAATACCTTGTCGGCCAAGGGGTCCGTGTCCAGTCTCCATGTGGGCCTTTCAAACTTCTCAAATGGGTGAAGATTATGGATCTTTTCACTGAGTCATTAAGTTCCCTAACGTTCCAGATGACAATCCTGGTGGGGGTTTCTGTTCCTCCCTTCCTGCAGGATTAATCATACTGACCTGGTGGACGCGCCCCTGCGCTCCAGGGTTTCCCTTTGTTCAGGGACACCCAACATGGCCACCAACTGTGTGTATGCCACATGCATCTTCCCTGCTGAAGCCAATCTGAGACCCATCCCTTTCTTTTCCTTTTGCTCCCCTTGTGTTCCCCCCCCCCCCCCGCCCCCCCGTCCCGTCCCCCCCCCCCCCCCCCGTCCCCACTACTAACTCTCCTCCCATGTCACACCTGCCAGGAAGTGCGCCATGGTCCCCCTTGCTTTCATACTTCCTGCGCTAGCTTTCCCTGCATTTGTGGTGGCCCCTCTTCCGGGGTTGATATTACCCATTTCTCATGCCTGCTAAATATCTGTTCCCACTGTCTCTGCCTCACCCTCTCCTGCGTTCCGCACTTCCTTGTGGTCTGATCTTTCTGATCAAAGCGAGGCAGTACAGTCTCACCCAAACATACTGTGTGTCCATCATTGTTCATTTTTTCCTCCCCTCTGTCCTCTTCTGCTTCGCCCTCAGTGCTGCCATGTCTGCCGCTTGTCCAGGCCGTTCGTCCGAACAAACTCATCCGCCTCTGCCGAGGTTCTGAAATAATGTTCCTTATTTTGGAATGTGACCCAGAGTCTGACTGGAAACAGCATTGCAAATCTCATTCCGCTCCTGTACAGGGCCGATTTCGCCTGATTGAGCTCGACCCTCTGCTTTGCCAGGTCTGCCCAATGTCCTGGTAGACCCGGATTCTATGTCCTTCCCAGTTGCTCGTCTTCGTTTGCCTTGCCCACTGCAGGATCCTCTCATAATTCTGATAACAATGTAGTTTAACAATTATTGCCCTTGGTTGTTCCCCTGCTTTGGGTTTGGCTGGAGTGATCTGTGCATCCTGTCGAACTCCAACAGATTGGGGAAGCTGTCCCTCTCGACTAGGTTGCCCAGCATTTGGGCCACATAGCTCGTCGGGTCCCTGCGCTCGATCCCTTCTGACAGGTCCACAATCCGGATATTCTGGTACCCAGACCTATTCTCCTGGTCTTCGACTTTCGCCTTCAAGCTCCCCTGGGTCGCCACCAACCTTTTGATCTCGGCCTCCAGAGCCAGAATCCTGTCACTCTGGTCTGTCAACACCTTTTCCAGGTCAAGAAGGTTGTGCAGTGCTGGTCCGAGGAGACAGAAGAGCTCTTACGTGACAGCTTCGAGACAGTGGATTGGTCCATATTTAAGAACTCAGCGACTAACTTAAATGAGTATGCCACCACCGTCACAGACTTCATCAGGAAATGTGTGGTCGACTGCGTGCCAAAGAAAGCAGTACGTACGTTCCCCAAACGGAAACCATGGCTCAACCGGGAGATTGACTCCCTACTGAAGGACAGATCTGAGGTACGACCTCCGCAAAGCCATCCGAGATGCCAAGAGAGAATATCAAACTAAGCTAGAGTCACGGACAGACTCTCAGCGGTTGTGGAAAGGACTAAACAACATAACGGGCTACAAAGCGAAGCCGAGCAGTATCTCTGGCAGCAGCGCACCCCTCCCCGATGAACTTAATGCATTCTATGCTCGGTTTGAGCAGGTAACCAACAATCCGCTGTTGAGTGCCCCAGCAGCCCATAATTCACCCATACCCACCATCACAGTTTCCGAAGTCAGATCGGCCTTCCTGAAAGTGAACCCACGGAAGGCGATGGGCCCGGACAGATCCCTGGTCGTGCACTCAGAGCCTGCGCATACCAGCTGGCAGAGGTATTCACAGACATCTTTAACCTATCCCTACTCCACTCCGAGGTCCCCACCTGCTTCAAGAAGACCACCATCATACCGGTACCAAAGAAGAACCAGGCAACATGCCTCAATGACTACCGCCCGGTGGCCCTGACGTCAGTTGTAATGAAGTGCTTCGAGAGGCTGATCATGAAGCGCATCACCTCCATACTCCCGGAACGCCTTGACCCACTTCAATTCGCATACCGTCGCAACCGGTCCACATCAGACGCCATTTCCCTGGCCCTGCACTCATCCCTAGAGCATCTCGAAAACAAGGACTCCTACATCAGACTCCTATTTATTGACTACAGCTCCGCCTTCAACACCATAATCCCAGCCAAGCTCATATCAAAGCTCCAAAACCCAGGACTTGGCTCTCCACTCTGCAACTGGATCCTTGACTTTCTGACCAACAGACCACAGTCAGTAAGAATGAACACCAACACCTCCTCCACAATAGTCCTCAATACCGGTGCCTCGCAAGGCTGCGTACTTAGCCCCCTACTCTACTCCCTGTACACACACGACTGCGTGGCAAAACTTGGTTCCAACTCCATCTACAAGTTTGCAGATGATACGACCATAGTGGGCCGGATCTCGAATAAAGACGAGTCCGAATACAGGAGGGAGATAGAGAACCTAGTGGAGTGGTGTAACGACAATGCCAGCAAAACTAAAGAGCTGGTCATCGACTTCAGGAAGCAAAGTACTGTATACACCCCTGTCAGCATCAACGGAGCCGAGGTGGAGATGGTGAGCAGTTTCACATTCCTAGGGTGCACATCACCAAAATTCTATCCTGGTGCACTCACGTCGACGCTATCACCAAGAAAGCACAACAGCGCCTATACTTCCTCAGGAAACTAAGGAAATTCGGCATGTCCACATTACCCCTTACCAACTTTTACAGATGCACTATAGAAAGCATCCTATCAGGCTGCATCACAGCCTGGTATGGCAACTGCTCGGCCCAGGACCGCAAGGAACTTCAGAGAGTCGTGAATACCGCCCAGTCCATCACACAAACCTGCCTCCCATCCATTGATTCCATCTACACCTCCCGCTGCCGGGGGAAAGCGGGCAGCATAATCAAGGATCCCTCCCACCCGGCTTACTCACTTTTCCAACTTCTTCCACCGGGCAGGAGATACAGAAGTCTGAGAACACGCACAAACAGACTCAAAAACAGCTTCTTCCCCACTGTCACCAGACTCCTAAATGACCCTCTTATTGACTGACCTCATTAACACTACATCCTGTATGCTTCAACCGATGCCAATGCTTATGTAGTTACATTGTATATCTTGTGTTGCCCTATTATGTATTCTCATGTATTTTCTTGAATTGTTTAATTCCCTTTTCTTCCATGTACTGAATGATCTGTTGAGCTGCTTGCAGAAAAATACTTTTCACTGTACCACGTGACAATAAACAAATCCAATCCAATCCAATCCAATCAAGGACCGTCTTCCGCTGTACCTCCACCTTCCTCCCCAGTCCATAGATCGCCATTTGCATGGCGAGCAATGCCTCCATTACTGCCACCTTGACCGCCGCCTGGATTTCCACTTTTATTGCCTCCCTCATTGCCATCAGTTCCTTCGTCAGGAATGTCTTCCATCCATCTCCAGGTTGAGGGGGGGGGGGAAAGCCGTTGTTTGGATCGTCGGTCTCCCTCACTCCAGGGTGGCCAGTGTCCTTGTACCTCGTGGGTCCGCGATTCGTTCACCTGCTGCTCATGGATTTTCCCTCCGCTTCTGTCGTCTGTGCGGCCTCTCGAGCTCCCATTTCCTGGCATGATGATTCTGTCCTTTCCCTTTCTTAATCATGGATGAGATGCGACCAAATGTTTGGGCTAATTCCAACTAAAAGTGCTGTCTGGCTATGTTGTGGAGGACAGCCACCTGATGTGCATCTGCTCAGCACATCACTGTCACCGGAAGACTAGCAGGGAACAGTTAACTATTAATTGCCAAGCTGTTGTTTCAAATTCAAACCAGGCAGATCGACTTTTGGGGACTGCCATTCCCTGGTTATTTTCTCAGTACATTACCTTCACCAATCAGAGCCAAACCTGCCTGATTTGAATTTGAAACAAAAGCTTGGCAGTTAACAGTTAATTGCTCCTTGCTGAATTCTCCATGATAATGCCTCTACTAATCAGAGTCCACTTGCCAACCAATTATCACACCCTTCTCATGTTGTGTAAATTGTTGTTCCCTTTACTTTTGGTTTATCTTGCGTAGCTGTCCTAATGAGAAAGAGACGACGAGCTTCAGTAGCATGTCACTTTATTCAGCAGTACTCAAGTTATATATTGGATATATTAAAAGTGTGATTAGTTTAACTTGTCCTAATGCACATGCAGCTTTTAACAATAATTCCAAGAGCCTGTAGGATTGTGTAAATTTTAAGGAAAAATAGTTGAACAGTTCTACCAAAATAGATCAACAATTGGTTGATCTAAAAGAGTGCAACCTTGAGTTTCTGAGTCAGTGTAATAAATCGGTAGCCTTGCTTTGCGCGGCGATGCTCTTTCAAATATCCTGGGCTGTTGTCAAGTTTATTGTATTGCTAGAGTTAGATCAGCAGAGTGTCGAACTCATTTAGTTGCTTTGTCATTGCTAAATAAATACTTTCAACTTACTTCGAGAACTGGAGTATTTTTCAACATCATCTACAGCAAGTAGCGACTTACGTTGCTCAAATAACATAACATAATATGGTACCAGAGTGACTGCTGCATCTACCTAGTTAAATTCAGTAAGTTTCGAGACAAAATCAGATACCTCTTTGGCAACAGAAGCATCGCCTCTGGAACAAAGCTGCCGATTGCAGGCACGATGGACAGATCACAAGCTCCTCATTACCTCAGGACCACCGGTAACCTTAATGCTAACTGCTGCTTGTTTAAACAAAAATTTCAACTGCATGTAGAAGCGTCTGACGAATGCGACCGATGCTTGGAAAATAGCTCTTTCTGACTACTGCTGGTGAACACGGGATGGGGATCTAGAATGCCTTTAACTGCACAGAAGGGCAGGATAAAACAAAGTATGAAACCATCCTTGAAAAACTTGATAGCCACTGCGAGGTCCAGACAAATGAAATATTTGAGCGCTACATCTTTAAACAAAGGATGCAAGGTAAAGAAGAATCCTTCAACAGTTTTTTCACTAACCTTAGACTGCTAGCGCAATCCTGCAATTTTGGTGCAACAGCTGACTCAATGATCAGAGACCAGATAGTTTTTGAAATCCACTCTGATCCTCTGAGAGAGCAACTGCTAAAAATTAAACATATGACTCTCGAGATCGCAATAGAAACGTGCACGGTACATGAAGATTCAAAAAATCGCTACTTACAATACAAAAATGCTGAAAGTGGCGAAGAAACCTTCCACGAGGTAGAGTGCATCCAGGCCATCCCCCGAATCCAGTGCCTCCATGTTTCCGATGGCAGCCACCTTGCGCGCACGAACTCGGGCCCTATGCATGCGCAGTATGAAAGAAAAAACTAAACGGCCAAGAACCTCACTGCGCATGTGCATTATGACCAAAGGTACGAAACGGCCGAGAACCGCACCACGCATGCGCGAAGACGCACAGAACATCATGACGTCGACGCGATGAAGTGCATAAAGTGTGGAACCGCCCACTTTCGAACAAAATGCCCTGCAAGAGGCAAACAATGAATCCCAATGTGGGAGACTCAACCATTATGCTGCCCAGTGCAATCTGCACCACAATTTAGAAGTCAAAGACTGCATTTAAAGCAGAGTCGCATCAGAAGTGTGCAACTCCAAACGGATGAGTCTGATCAAGCAGGTGCAACGGATCCAGACGATGACTACCTGGATAAAACATTCCAAGTGGGATCATAACAAAGTTTGAAAACTACACACAGCATACCTCGTAAGTGAAATCAATCCATACCATTGATTCCGAGGCTGAATGGAACACAGCGCTGGATGTAAACAGATGCCCCATTCAGTTCAAACTGGACACAGGTGCCTCTGCTAACCTGCTCGCGAAGCTCGACTTCACGAAGATCAAGAAGGCTCCCAAAATCCTTCCAGCTGCCTGCAAACTCCAGGACTACAATGGCAATGCAATCCCGTCACTGGGATCATGCCATTTAACAGTGTCCAACAGACACACACAGCCGAACCTGAGATTTGAGATTCTCCAACCAGATAGGTCATCGCTGCTAGGTGCGCAAGCCTGCAAGCAACTGAACCTTATTCAAAGGGTCTACACTATGACGTTGTGTCATCAAGATCTTCAGGTTAGCATTGAAGGAATACTGGACCAATACCCAGATGTCTTCAGCGGAATGGGCATACTTCTATATGAATACAAAATTCTGCTGCGGACTGATGCAAAACCAGTGGTTCACCCACCAAAGAGGGTTCCTGCTCCACTGAGGGACCGGTTAAAATCAGAACTTGCAAGTCTACAGAAGAAAGGTCACTGAACCGACTGACTGGGTCAATTCGATGGTGTGCGTCTAAAAGCCTTCAGGGGACCTACGAATCTGCATCGACCCCAAGGATCTAAACAAAAACATCATGCGGGAACATTATCCGATCCCAAAAAGAGAAGAAATTAGGAGCGAAATGGCACACGTGCGCTTCTTCACCAAGCTAGATGCATCCCAAGGATTCTGGCAAATCCAACTAGAAGAATCCAGCAGAAAGCTCTGCACCTTCAACACGCCTTTTGGCAGATTCTGCTACAATTGGATGCCATTTGGGATTATCTCGGCATCTGAAATATTCCACCGCATCATCGAACGGATGATGGAAGGAATAGACGGAGTTCGTGCCTACGTGGATGATGTTATCATCTGGTTTCCACCTCCGGCGGAACATGTGTCGCGGCTGATGAGAGTATTCAGACACATACATGAGCATGGCCTCAATCTCAACAAATCCAAATGTAGCGTTGGAACGTCCACGCTCAAGTTCCTGGATGATCAGATATTGAAACACAGTGCACGCTCGGACATGGACAAGATAAAAGCCATTGAAGCAATGAAAGTCCCCGAGGACAAGAAAGCACTACTTCACTTCCTTGGAGAGGTGAATTTTTTAGGTAAATTTATCCCAAATTTGGCCGCCCACACAACGTCTCTAAGAAAATTAATTAAAAAATCAACCTCGTTCGAGTGGACGACGGAACATCAGAAAGAGTGGTTGGAGTTAAAGGCGAAACTCACCACTGCACCCATCTTAACGTTCTTTGACCCAGATTGTGAAACCAAGGTTTCGACTGACGCAAGTCAGGATGGCATTGGAGCAGTGTTGCTACAGAAAATGACACGTTCTCATTGGTCCAAATCGCATATGCATCACGTGCAATGACACCGACAGAGACTCAGTATGCTCAAATTGAAAAGGAGTGTTTAAGTTTTCTCACCGGCATTTTAAAATTCCATGACTACGTCCACGGCCTACCAACATTCACGGATCACAGACCTCTGGTGCACATCATCCAAAAGAACCTCAATTACATGACTCCTTGATTACAAAGAATTCTACTTAAACTTCGGAGATCTGATTTCAATCTTGTATATACGCCTGGCAAAGACCTATTGTCAGATGCATTGTCTCGCTCAGTCACTTCACCGAGTGAACCACTAGAGATAATCCAACACATCGAATCTCGGGTACAAATGTGCGCAAGCAACCTTCCTGCAATAGACGAAAAAATAATTCTTATCAGAGAAGAGATGGACAAAGACCCTCTGCTGCAACGAGTCATTCATAACCTCAACAATGGGTGGCCGAAAGAGCAATGTCCGCAATTCTACCAACGTCAAAGACGACCTAACGTTGATCAATGAAATACTGCTGAAGATGGACAGAATAGTGATTCCGCTGTGTTGCAGGCCCATAGTACTTCATCAAATTCACGAGGGACACCTTGGCATTGAAAAATGCAGTCACAGGGCTCGACAAGCCTTCTACTGGACCGGCATCAATCAGGACATCATGGACATGGTCTTGGGCTGCGAGACCTGTCAGAAGTTCCAGCCTGCGCAGTGTAAGTAGATGCTTCAACCACACGACTTGGAAACCTCTCCGTGGTCCAAGGTAGGCATTGACCTATTCCACTCTAATGGTCGTGACTACATACTACTCATAGACTACTACTCAAACTACTCTGAAGTAATGAAACTGTCTGACCTCACCTCAAAGACAGTGATCAAAACATGCAAAGAAACTTTTTCTTGTCATGGTATACGAATACTGTTATGACCGACAATGGACCGTGTTTCCACAGTCGAGAATGGACCACGTTTGCAAAATGCTGCAACTTTAAGCACGTCACCTGTGGTCCACACTACCTGCAGTCCAACGGCAAAGTTGAAAAGGGGGTGCGCATAATCAAACAGCTCCTCAACAAAGGCTTGGACTCCGCATCCGACATTCACTTAGCACTACTCTCATATCGTGCTACTCCCTAATCAATTGGCATGTCACCAGCTGATGAACAGGGACCTGAGAACAACGCTTCCGGCCCTACACCTACCTAATCCAGATCACCTGCCGGTGGTAAAAAAGATGCAACAGCTTTGTGATGATCAGAAACATCACTACAACAAACATGCAACCGATCTGGACGCTCTATCTCCAGCAGACACCGTCAGGATCAAAGTAGCTGATGGTGGTTGGTCTGCTCCAGCTGTCATTATTCGACAGGCCGCGCCCAGATCCCACGTGGTAAAAACGGCTGATGGCACCATCATTCGCAGAAATTGAAGGACACTTCGGAAAACCACACGCCCACGACCAATTTCCCCTCCCCTGGCGTTTGCTGAAGTGATACCTCAAGACAACCCAACCCACAATTCCACTAGTCATGATTCCCACACGACTATCAAACCACCTGCGTCTCCACCGCCACCTCTCAGAAGCTCATTGAGAACGAGACGAAGACCTCAAAGCATGAACTTATGAATATTTTCCTTCCCATGTCTACTGTGTATCCAAGTCATTTTCTTATTACTATACTAGAAATGTAAAAAAAAAGGGGAGATGTAATGATATGTAGACATGTAACCAATGTAATAATATGTAGACATGTAACCAATGGGTAATCAGAACACCCAGCTGTGGCCTCACCACTAGAGGGCATTACACGACCACCATAAAAACACAGCTCACACAAGCTCTCGCCCTCACTCCCCAGCAGAGACCGTAGGAACAGAACGAGTGTAGCAAGTATCGCAGTCAGGCCACCACATGTGACTTAGATTCAGTTGATACAGCTAGTCAAGTTTACTGCGTTGCTAGAGTTACATCAGCAGAGTGTCAAACTCATTGCTAAATAAATACTTTCGTTGCTAAATAAATACTTTCAACTTGCTTCGAGGACTGGAGTATTTTTCAATATCGTCTCCAGCAAGTAGCGACTTGCGTTGCTCAAATAACACAACATAATAAAGTACATCCACCAAGCATATTAGTAGCGCCAATAAGGCTAAATTTCCTTAGTCTTATGAAAATTCTTATATATTCTAATGGTACAATTAAACTTTTCCCTGTACCCTGCTTGCGTTCTTCCTAAGCTTCTAAACCTCTGTAATTGTTCTCTTCAAGACGCCATGTCATGCTATCTCTGTGACAAACACCGGGCTGAATTCTCCGCCATCGGGATTCTTGATTTTGTCGGCAGTCCGGGGTTTCCCGACGGCGTGGGCTGCCCCACAATGGGAATCCCCATTGACCAGCCGGCAAAATGGAGAATCCCGACGGCATGCTGTACCAGAAACTCTCCCACCATTTTTTATATCTTTAATTTTAAAAAATCTTCCTTCATTTTGTTAACTATTCTGAGGAACAAATATTTTGTCTGTGTTCATCCCTTCTTATAATAATCTTTATTAGTGTCATAAGTAGGCTTACATTCACACTGCAATGAAGTTACTGTGAAAATCCCCTCATCGCCACACTCCGGCGCCTGTTCGGGTACACTGAGGGAGAATTCAGAATGTCCAATTCACCTAACAAGCTCGTCTTTCGGGACTTGTGGGAGGAAACCTGAGCACCTGGAGGAAACTCACGCAGACACAGGGCGAACGTGCAGTCTCTGCACAGACAGTGACCCAAGCCAGGAATCCAACCCGGTCTCTGGTGCTGTGAAGCAACAGTGCTAAACACTGTGCTGCCGTGCCACCCATTTGCGTGCCAAATCATTTTCAACGAACTGTGATGATCCCAGATTCAGCAGTATGGAGCAACAAAAACACAGGCATGTCCTGTGTATTGTTTGCTCCCATAAATTGTCACCCTTCAATAACAAAAGACAGGATGGACGTAGGGAAGTTGTTTCCATTAGCAGGGGAGACTAGGACGCGGGGGCACAGCCTTAGAATAAAAGGGAGTCACTTTAGAACAGAGATAAGGAGAAATTTCTTCAGCCAGAGAGTGGTAGGTCTGTGGAATTCATTGCCACAGAGGGCGGTGGAGGCCGGGACATTGAGTGTCTTTAAGACAGAAATTGATAAATTCTTGATTTCTCGAGGAATTAAGGGCTATGGGGAGAGAGCGGGTAAATGGAGTTGAAATCAGCCATGATTGAATGGTGGAGTGGACTCGATGGGCCGAATGGCCTTACTTCCACTCCTATGTCTTATGGACATAAACAACTTCAAAAAAATGTCTTTTCTTTTGTTTCTTGGCACATTTGTTCCAAATTGTAACCCTAACCACTTAAATCTGCCAGGATCACAAGAGTGCTTTATCTCCTTTGAACATCCACAATTTATAGCATTAGCTCTTTCCATTTGCCATTCAGCCAGGCTGCCGAATATTCAATTTTGCCCTTAAGGCTTTTTAAAGGGAATTTTCACTCCAGAAGGCTCGAGACCAGAATTGGAAGAGCTTAGAGCACACTCTCATGTTAGGTTGGAGGAGGTTGGTTACAGAGATAAGGTGGTGTGAGGGTATGGCAAGATTTAATATATAAGGACAAAGAAATTTGTTTGACATCTTCGATGATGGGTAGCTTGTTGCACACAGGTCAATACATTCACATAAAATTATTTTAATGATCATTAATCTGTTTATTTTAAATACGTTTTATAGCTACAATGAAATATGGGGTTAAGTACTGTTATGCAAATACACAGCTGAAAGGAATTTTGTGAGAATTCATTAGTTCACTATGAGAGCACCAACTTGTGTCAGTCACAGTGAAAGCCAGACGGTTGAAATAAAGAATATGTTCTACAAGTTACCTGAGAGATGTGGGAATATACACTCACTGGAAAGATGCTGAAGATTTTCAGAAAAAATGATTTACAAAAACCTCCTTACCAGCCTACATCCCAACTTCTGTCCTCACTGCACCTGGTCAAAGCCAAAACCAGATTTTTAAAAATTTCCCAATGCAATGAACATGAGGTGTCAATTGATTGCCAAGGCACGATCATTTACAGTTTTCAGAGCAACATCACCACAGTCTTATATATTAAACTACCTTTTGCTTCTGGCTCCCTTTTAAAACATGCATAAGTACACTTCTGTTACAGACAGAAGTTATGTGTTCTCTTACTGTCCACGTTCAGCATGTTTTGTATGGAAAGAGATGTGTGTTTTTTAACCCTTCGAGTGTGTATTCAAATTAAATAACTCAGCAGCATGTTTTTGTGTTTAAAAATAAATGGGCTATTTTTGCACACTTTTCCTGAATTAAATGCAATATCACATGTACTCTGTCCCACTCATGCTGCAGATTGCTGGTCTCCCAGCGGCAGGCCAATGGTCTTTTGAATGCATGGAGTTCAATCCAGGCAAATGCGAAGCGATGCATTTTGGAAGATCTAATTCAAGAGTGGACTATATGGTCAATGGATGAGTCCTGGGGGAAATTGATATACAGAGAGATCTAGGAGTTCAGGTCCATTGTACCCTGAAGGTGGCAACGCAGGTCGATAGAGTGGTCAAGAAGGCATACAGCATGCTTGCCTTCATCGGACGGGGTATTGAGTACAAGAGTCAGCAGGCCATGTTACAGTTGTATAGGACTTTGGTTAGGCCACATTTGGAATACTGCGTGCAGTTCTGGTCGCCACATTACCAGAAGGATGTGGATGCTTTAGAGATGGTGCAGAGGAGGTTTACCAGGATGTTGCCTGGTATGGAGGGTGCTAGCTATGAAGAAAGGTTGAGTAGATTAGGATTGTTTTCGTTGGAAAGATGGAGGTTGAGGGGGGACCTGATTGAGGTCTACAAAATTATGAGAGGTATGGACAGGGTGGATAGCAACAAGCTTTTTCCAAGAGTGGGAGTGTCAATTACAAGGGGTCACGATTTCAAGGTGAGAGGGGGAAAGTTTAAGGGAGATGTGCGTGGAACGTTTTTTACGCAGAGGGTGGTGGGTGCCTGGAACGCTTTGCCAGCGGAGGTGGTAGAGGCGGGCACGATAGCATCATTTAAGATGCATCTGGACTGATATATGAACGGGTGGGGAACAGAGGGAAGTAGATCCTTGTAAAATAGGCGACAGGTTTAGTCCGGCGCAGGCTGGGAGGGTCGAAGGGCCTGTTCCTGTGCTGTAATTTTCTTTGTTCTTTCTTTGTTCAGTGATTTAAAGTTGAGTTGAGGGTTTTGTAAGGCAAAGGGTTCACAGCAGCTTGCGAGGTTTTTTGTAGTCAAATATCTGGGAGATTCCTTCACAGATTAACTTTAAACTGCAGCAGGTTATATATTCTTCCTGTGTAATGACTTGCAGCTTGTTTCTGAGTCTAGACTGGCTGAACTGATGCTTCTAATGACTTGAGTAGAACTGCTTTCACACAGCACAGAACTCATCTTTTAAACAAACCGGGAAAATATGGCTCTCTGTCTGGCCTTTCACGAGTTCAAGGTGTTTTCCAAATAAGGTGTGGTATGCATAAAAGGTTCCATCTAATTAGCCATAATGTTTAACTCCACCCACTCTTCAAATTTGAACCTTGCCCAATTTCCTGCATAATTTTGAAAACTCCAAGACATATTTTTGTCTGTTCCTCTGTCCCAAAGAGAACAAGATCACTTTTCTTTTCAATCTTTCCTCAAAATTGATTCCTGATACCTGGAATAATCATGTTCAGCAATGTGCTGTCTTCGGGAAAAAAATATTGGTCCAAACTTTGCTGTTGTCAGTGTTCAGTATCATTACTACACTGAAACTGACAGCAACTTTAGGAATTTGGGCAAGTACAAAATAATGCCGAATCTAGAAGTTGCTTTTGGTGAGGTTCCCACAGACTGCTATTCCTCTTGCAGTCATGAAATGATGAGCATTTCAATTCTAACAGCCATGATCGAATTGAATGGCAGAGCAGGTTGAATGGCCTACTCCTGTTCCAATCCCCCTTCCGATGTTCCCCCAGCTCGCTGTTTAAAAGGAAACTTGGAAACTGTTGCACTTTGTTGAATAAGGTGTAATTGGAGTTTTTTTTTGAAAAATATTTATTGAGGCATTTATATTATAAACTTTAACACAATGGACAACCACACACTCCAAAACCAGCCAACACGACTTACATAAACAACACCCAACATACATTCCCCACCAACCCACCCCAACCTTGTCAACCTCCCCTTGCCTCCCCTTTTTAACCTGTCTGTAGCCCAAATGCCAAATGTCACATGATTTGTGGCAGCCATCTTTACAGCTGATTTGTGACCAATTTCTAAAAGTATGTCTGAAAATTCACAACATGATGTGCCAGTACTGGGCATGGTATTTTCCTTTAAAAATGTCAATAGTATTGCATCCCATCTCTTAAAATCACCCCATAACTGGAGTTTATTAAATAGCTTATGATAATTACTGCAAAACTGCCTTGCTGGGAGCCCTGAAAAGTGAATCTTATGTTTGTTGAATGTCACATTTCGGCATAATAATTTTAAAAATTGTATTTAAAAACAAATCTTTAAAGTCTATGGACGGGATTCTCCACTCCAGGATGCTCAGAATGCATTCCCCAATGGGACGGAGAATCATGATGGGTGCCGGGCACTTATACGAACGTGCTGCTCCGGCCCCCCCGCTGGCAGCTGACTTGATGACCCATTTGCACCTTTTTGAGGGCTGGGCGCCCTGTGCTCCAGCCTTCCATGGTTCTCCGGTCCCTGTGGCCGGGAATCTCGTGGACATGGAACCAAATGATAGGGGGAACCCCCCCCCCCCCGCCCGGTCAATTGGGACCCTTGTGATAAGGGGATCCCCACTGGGACCCCTATGATAGGGGAAACCCCCACTGGGACCCCTGTGATGGGGGCACCCCACTGGGAACCCTGTAACAGAGGAACCCCGATATGGGGTCTCCATATCACAGGGACCCCTGTGGGGGTCTCCCAATTACAGGGGGGTGTCTGCCTATTACGGGGATCCCTATGGGGTCTCTTTGGTCAGCGTGTCCCCATGGGGGGTCTTCCTATCACAGAGGTCCCTGTGGGGGGGTCTGTCTATTGCCGGGATCCCTGTGGGGTCCCTTTGGTCAGGGTGTCCCTGTCGGGGTCTCCCTATCACGGGTCCCGGAGAGGTTTCTATTATAGGAGTCCCGGGGAGATCCCCCCATTACAGAGGCCCCTGTGTGGGGTCTCCCTATCACAGGGGGCCCAGAGAGGTCTATCAGGGATCCTGGCCGGGGGGGGGGGGTCTCCCTATTACAGGGGTCCCTGTAAGGGGGAGGTCCCCCTAGTTCAGGGGTCCCTGTATGGGGATCCCGCTATTACAGGGGTCCCTGTAGGGGAGGTCTCCCTATTACAGGTGTCCCTGTAGGGAGGTCTCCCGATTACACGGGTCCCTGTAGGAGGGTCCCAGTATTGCAGGGGTCCCTGTAGGTGGGGTGGGGGGGTCTCCCTATTACAGGGGTCCTTTTATGGGGGGTCTGCCTATTACAGGGGTCCCTTTGGGAGGGGTGGGGGGGTTTGCCTATTACAGGGGTCCCTGTCGGGGGGGGGGGGGATGTCTCCCTATTACAGGGGTCCCTTTGGGGAGGGTCTCCCTATCACAGGGGTCCCTGTCGGGGGCATGACCAATCCACCTAACCTGCACATCTTTGGACTGTGGGAAGAAACCGGAAACCCATGGAGATATTGGGAGAACGTAAAAACCCCCCATAGACAGTCACCACTTAAGGTGGTAATTGAACCCGGGTCCTGAGCGCGGTGAGGCAGTAGTGTTGTGCCACTGGCAGCGGTTAGCAGACCAACTAGTGTGCCACCGTACCGCCAAGTTGATAATGGCCATTCACTTCCACCTGCCACAAATTGAGTTTCAATCTTTAATTTTTGTCAAGTAGAGAGGCAGTCTGACAACACCATAAACAAAGACGTGTGAGTTAAGAACAAAGAACAAAGAAAAGTACAGCACAGGAACCGGCCCCTCGGCCCTCCAAGGCTGCGCCGACCCTACTGCCCGTCTAAACTAAAATCGTCTACACTTCTGAGGTCCGTATCCCTCTATTCCCATCCTATTCATGTATTTGTCCAAACAAAGGCTGTGGATGTCCAGACTTAATGAAATATTCGACTGAGACTTTTTACTGTCTGTTGCCCAAATGCCAAAAGTCACATGATTTGTGGCAGCCATCTTTACAGCTGATTCGTGCCCAGTTTCTCAAAGTATGTCTGAAAGTTCATAACATGATGTGGGCATGGCATTTTCCTTTAAAAGTGTCAATAGTATTGCATTGCTAACAATGAAGTCAGAGCATAAGCCAGATTGGCTAAAATTGGTCTCATTGCCAGGAACAATCAGCAAGCTCATTCTCCTGATTGCAACCTGGACATCAACTTGAAAGTAAGCACGTGAGGATGGTGTCAGGTTCAGGGACAACTATGCAACCTAAATAATGGAATGGTCTGCAACAAATGTCTAGGCAATTCCATGAAAAGCAGTTGCTTGGCAACTGGAGGTCACCTTTGCAAACATACAGGAGAGAAGTAAGAGGAGATATCATTTTCAAAACAACATTTAACTGGTAGTTACCATAATACATTATAAAATTAAAAAGTGTATTTTCATAAATTAATCTTTTAAAAATTGAGCTTGATTTGTTATTAGTCCACTTGTTTTTTTTCTGTTTTGCAGATGCACAAAAGTATCTAAATTCTTCCCGCACTAAAGAAGCAAATGCACTGGAAATCCCTACAGCCACTGTTGAATCACACAATTTAGCTACCACCAATACTATTAACAGAATTTCAGAAGAATCTGAAGAGGATGATGATGCAAATGAAAAGGAAGAGGAGGATGGTGTTGATGTTGATAATGAAGGCAGTGACAATGATGAAAGAAAGGCACCATTAGAGTTGATGGGGGAGGTAAAATCATAGTTTATAAATAGCTTTGTGGACCAGACATGGTATATAACCTGACGCGAAAACAACAAAAGTGTAGTGGTGTGGAACAGTAGAGTATTAATGGTCGAATATATGAAATGAGGAACAACATGGTTGAAGCCTGTAATCTAGTCAGGAGGCGCTGTGGAGAGACTTCTGTGTTTGCTCTGTGGTGGTAAGAGCCATGTATCCCACATGGTCTCCCAGCCGTGTGTTTCCCAGCGACGTGAGGTAGCCCGCCGTTCGCTGGTGGCGAGATTCTCTGATCCTGCGCTATCAACGGGAATTCCTGTTAAAGCCACCCCACGCTGCCTGGAAACCTGAGGGCAGCGGTACCAGAAAATCCTGTCGCCAGCAAACGCTGGATAATTGTGGCCCAAGAGGCGAGAGTCCTGCCACACAGTGCTTGGTCTTATCAGAGATTAAATTTGGCCACCAGCTGGTGAGAAAGATCTGGAAAATGTACCGTGTATTTTAGGCGTTGGTCTAGCAAGCTAGTACTCCTGATTAATATTTTTCCTTCTAACTTCCATCTTCATGAATAATGTAGTTTCCGTGATTATAGATAACCTTTCCTTGAGAAAGGCAGTTAGGCAGTATGAATAGCTGATATTTTTTTATTTTATTTATTTTTTTATAAATTTAGAGTACCCAATTAATTTTTTTCCATTTGAGGGGCAATTTAGCGTGGCCAATCCACCTAGCCTGCACATCTTTGGGTTGTGGGGGTGAAACCCACGCAAACACGGGGAGAATGTGCAAACTCCACACGGACAGTGACCCAGAGCCGGGATCGAACCTGGGACCTCAGCGCCGTGAGGCAACAGGGCTAACCCACTGCGCCACCGTGCTGCCCCTGAATAGCTGATATGAAGAAAATTTAAGATTTAAAATTTAAGATGGAAAATTGCAGAAGTTCTCTTTGAATTCCAGCAAACCCATGAGGAACTTTCTTGGTCTGACGGCACAGCTAATATAGGTCCCTTTCAGATAGAATCAGGTGATTCCATAATGGGCAACCAAGAGATGGCAGACCAGTTGAACAAATACTTTGGATCTGTCTTCACTAAGAAGGACACAAATAACCTTCCGGAAATGCTAGGGGACAGAGGGTCTAGTATGAAGGAGGAACTGAAGGAAATCCTTATTAGTCAGGAAATAGTATTTGGGAAATTGATGGGATTAAAACCCGATAAATCGCCAGGGCCAGATGCTCTGGATGCCAGGGTACCTAAGGAAGTGGCCCTACAAATAGTGGATGCATTGGTGGTCATTTTCCAGCACTCTATGGACTGGAAGAGTTCCAATGGCTTGGAGGGTAGCTAATATAACCCCACTTTTTAAAAAAGGAGGGAGAGAAAGAACGGGGAATTATAGACCGGTTAGCCTGACATCGGTGGTGGGGTAACTGCTGGAGTCAATTATTAAGGATGAAATAACTGAGCATTTGGAAAGCAGGGACAGGATCAGTCCAAGTCAGCATGGATTCACTAAAGAGAAATCATGCTCGACAAATCTTCTGGAATTTTTTGAGGATGTGACCAATAGCGTGGACAAGGGTGAACCAGTGGATGTTGTGTATCTGGATTTTCAAAAGGCTTTTGACGAGGTCCCACAAAATTAAAGCTCATGGTATTTGAGAGTTATGTATTGACATGTATAGAGAACGGGTTGGCAAACAGGAAGCAGAGAGTGGGAATAAATGGGACCTTTTCAAAGTGGCAGGCAGTGACCAGTGGGATACAGCAGGGTTTAATGCTGAGACCCCAGCTGTTCACAATATACATTACTGATTTGGAGAAAGGAATTGCATGCAATATCTCCAAATTTGCATCTGATACTCAGCAGGGTGGCAGTGTGTGCTGTGAGGAGGATGCAAAGAGACTGCAGGATGACTTGGACAGGCTGGCTGAGTGGGCAAATGCAATATAATGTGAGTAAATGTGAGGTTATTCACTTCAGTGGCCTCTTTCTGCACTGTAAATTCGATGATTCTATGAAATGCAACAAGACCTGGGTGTCATGGTGGAGCAGTCGCTGAAGGTTGGCATGCTTGGACAGCAGGCGGTGTGGAAAGCTAATGGCATGCTAGCCTTCATAGCGAGAGCAGGGATGTCTTGCTGCAGTTATACGGGGCCTTGGTGAGGCCACACCTTGAGTATTGTGTGCAGTTTTGATGTCCAAGTTTGAGGGAAGGTCATTCTTGCTATTGAGGGTGTCCAGCGAAGGTTCACCAGACTAATTCCCAGGATAGCAGGACTGACGTATGAAGAAAGACTGGATCGACTGGGCTTGAACTCACTGGAGTTGGTCCTGGAGGGGCCCTGCAGTTCCGGCTGCGGGACTGCGCATGCGCGCGGTGACCTCGCGCAACATGGCGGACCCACGCAGCAAGCCGGCCACAACAATATAGGCCCCGCCAAGATTGCCCCCGATCGAAACCCTGGCCGACTGTCGGCGATTCTCCGGTCCGCAGTCTGATGCCCCATTCTCCACCCCCGTGCCAAGCACGATTTCAGCACGGAGGCTCGGAGGATCCCGGCCATGGAATTCTCTACCACAGAAAGTAGTTGGGGCCAGTTCATTGGATATATGCAAGAAGGAGCTGGACGTGACCCTTGTGGCTAAAGGGATCAAGGGGAATGGAGAGAAAGCCGGAGTGGGATACTGAATTTGCATGATCAACCATGATCATATTGAATGGTGGTGCAAGCTCAAAGGGCCGAATGGTATATTTCTGCACCTCTTTTCTATGTTTCTAATGTCTGTGATTCAAGCCTAAGCAATGCTTCCTTGAGATATATATTTGAAAATTCTTTTAATTAGAACTTAGTGTAACTGATGGAAACATTCCTTTCAACTGACGAAACACATTATAATACACAATTAGTTATACTTTACCTTTTCAACCAAAAAACGTTAACTAGCTGATGCACAATCAATGACTACTAAAGCGAGGTTGTAGAACAACTGAAGGCTTTAATAAGCTAGATGTTTCCCCCAGCAGCTCAGGTACAGAAAGGAACCTGCTGGGGTGGCATGGGCTCTTATACCCCGCCTTGCAGGGCGGAGCTACCATACAGACTCGACCAATAGAAAGCATACGTTATCTACCAATGGTGTTCCAGCATTACTAGGTACCGTAAACCTCTACACAGACTACCACATTCACCCCCTGTTTAAAAAAAGGAATCCGGCGGGAGTGGTGGCTTGGTATTACAACATGGTAACGTGGTAGAAGCGGTACCGTAATGCCTCCGTGCAGCGTTTTGCCTTATTATCGTAACTATTTACACTTTTACAATTTTACAATTAACTATATACACGGTAAAATGAAGCAATCAGTCGTTCGGGGGCCCTGGCCGTCCTCTGTGATCGTCGAAGCTTCGGTGGTGATGCCGGTGAAGGTTCGGGCTTCTGTGACTCCGGGAGAGTGGTTTCAATCTCTGTGGCAGCTTCAACACCCCTAGACGGCGCTGGTGGGGGAGCTGATTGACCTGGGAAGGGAGCATCTGCGGGGTGCGTCAGTGGCAGGGGGGGCCTAGACAGGGCCGGCGGAAGAACTGATCCTCCTGGGAAGGGGGCAGCTGTAAGGTGTGGGATGGGGGGTGGGACTGGTGGCGGGGGTGTGCGTGGGGAGACCGTGTCTTGTTGGCCATCGGGGTACGTAGGCGTACTGGGGGTTAGCATGGAGAAGATGGACCCTCTCGACCAACGGGTCCGACTTGTGCGCCCGCACGTGTTTTCGGATCAGGATGGGACCAGGGGCTGCCAGCCAGGTCGGGAGCGAGGTCCCAGTGGAGGACTTCCTGGGGAAAACAAGGAGACGTTCGTGAGGTGTTTGGTTGGGCGTGGTACAGAGCAGGGACCAGATGGAGTGGAGGGCATCCAGGTGGACTTCCTGCCAGCATGAAACTGGGTGATTTCTGGACCGTAGGGCCAGTAGGACGGTCTTCCAGACCGTTCCGTTCTTCCTCTCTACCTGTCCGTTACCCCGGGGGTTATAACTGGTCGTCCTGCTCGAGCCAATGCCCTTGCTGAGCAGGAATTGACGCAGTTCGTCGCTCATAAAGGAGGACCCCCTGTCACTATGTATGTAAGCGGGGAACCCGAACAGTGTAAAGATGCAATGGAGAGCTTTGGTGACAGTGGTTGCGGTCATGTCGGGGCAGGGGATGGCGAATGGGAATCATGAGTACTCGTCAATCACGTTCAGGAAGTACGTGTTGCGGTCGGTGGAGGGGAGGGGACCTTTGAAGTCCATGCTGAGGCGTTCAAAGGGATGGGAAGCCTTTATCAGGTGTGCTTTCTCTGGCCGGTAGAAGTGCGGCTTGCACTCCGCGCAGATTTGGCAATTCCTGGTGGCTGGCCTGACCTCCTCGATGGAGTAGGGCAGGTTGCGGGTCTTGACAAAATGGAAGAAGCGAGTGACCCCCGGGTGGCAGTGGTCCTCGTGGAGGGCTCGGAGGCGGTCCACTTGCCCGTTGGCACATGTGCTGCGGGACAGGGCATCAGGAGGCTCGTTTAGCTTCTCGGAACGATACAAGATCTCGTAGTTATAGGTGGAGAGTTCGATCCTCCACTGCAAGATCTTATCGTTTTTTTATCTTGCCCCGCTGTGCATTATCGAACATGAAGGCGACCGACCGTTGGCCAGTGAGGAGACTGAATCTCCTGCCGGCCAGGTAATGCCTCCAATGTCGCACAGCTTCTAATATGGCCTGGGCCTCCTTTTCGACTGAGGAGTGACGGATTTCGGAAGCATGGAGGGTACATGAGAAGAAGGCCACGGGTCTGCCCGCTTGGTTGAGGGTGGCCGCCAGAGCTACGTCGGATGCGTCGCTCTTGACCTGGAAGGGGAGGGACTCGTCGATGGAATGCACCGTGGCCTTTGCAATATCTGCTTTGGTGCAGCTGAAGGCCTGGCGGGCCTCTATCGACAGAGGAAAGACTGTGGATTGGATCAGAGGACGGGCCTTGTCTGCATAGTTGGGGACAACACTGGGCGTAGTAAGAAAATAAACCGAGGCAGCGCTTCAGGGCCTTGGAGCAGTGATGGAGGGGAAACTCCATAAGGGGGCGCATACGTCAAGGGTCAGGCCCTATAACTCCATTTCGCACTACGTAGCTGAGGATGGCTAGGTGATCGGTGCTAAAGACGCATTTATCCTTGTTATACGTAAGGTTAAGGATTTCCGCGGTCTGGAGGAATTTTCGGAGGTTGGTGTCGTGGTCCTGCTGGTCGTGGCCGCAGATGGTGACATTATCGAGATACGGGAATGTTGCCCGTAAACCGTATCGGCCAACCATTCGGTCCATCACTCGCTGGAAGACCGAGACCCCGTTAGTGACACCGAAAGGAACCCTTAAAAAGTGGTAGAGCCGCCCATCTGCCTCGAAGGCAGTGTACTTGCGGTCACTCAGGCGGATGGGGAGCTGGTGGTAGGCGGACATAGAGGTCCACCGTGGAGAAGACCTTGTATTGCGCGATCCTGTTTACCAGGTCGGATATGCAGGGGAGAGGGTACGCGTCCAGCTGCGTAAACCTGTTGATGGTCTGACTGTAGTTGATGATCATCCTATTCTTCTCCCCAGTCTTTACCACCACTACCTGAGCTCTCCAGGGACTGTTGCTAGCTTCAATGACTCCTTCTCTCAGTAGCCGTTGGACCTCTGACTTAATAAAGATCCGGTCCTGGACACTGTACCGTCTGCTCCTGGTGGCGACGGGTTTGCAATCCGGGGTGAGGTTCGCAAACAGGGAAGGCGGATCGACCTTGAGGGTCGCAAGGCTGCAGACAGTGAGAGGGGGTATAGGGTCGCAGAATTTGAAAGGTAGACTTTGGAGGTTGCACTGGAAGTCTAACCCTAGGAGTGTGGCAGCGCAGAGATGGGGTAGGACGTAGAGCGGGTAATTTTTGAACTCCCTTCCCTGGACCGTGAGATTTGTGACATAGAACCTCTTTATCTCTACTGAGTGGGAACCGGAGGCCAGGGAGATTTTTTGATTAACAGGGTGGACGGGGAGAGAACAGCGCCTTACTGTGTCGGGGTGTATGAAGCTCTCCATGCTCCCAGAGTTGATTAAGCAGGACGTCTTGTGTCCGCTGATGAGCACCGTTGTAGTAGCAGTTGAGAGTGTTCGAGGCTGGGACTGGTCCAGGGTCACCGAGGCTAATTGTGGCAGCAGCTGGGTGTTCTCGTTGGGCAGTCTGTGGTCATCTGCACTGAGGTCCTGGGAGTCCATCCAAGGTGGCGGTGCCCAATGGTCGCACTTGGCTGTGGGTGCACAAAATGGCGGCGCCCATCCATCGCACGCGGCATCCGCGGAACAAGATGGAGGCGTCCGGAGGCCACACATGGCCCTGGAGGAGGAAAATGGCGGCGTTCACCGTTCACTGGCCGCGCGGGGCCCGTGGAGAGGGTTGTAGTGGCGGTCCGTATTCGCTTTCGGAGACCGCAGCGACCGGCCGGGCCTGGCATACCGCCACAAAATGGCCCTTTTTGCTGCACCCTTTACAGGTGGACGAACGAGCTGGGCAGTGCTGTCGGGGGTGTTTGGCTTGCCCGCAAAAATAGCAGTGGGGCCCCCCGGGGTTGCTGGGCCGTCTTGCAGTGCAAGCTTGTGGGGGAGTGTGGGGCATTGCCTCGGAGTCGGCTGCAGAGGGATTCCACACTGCCAAGGGGGCTGCCGCACGGTCGGGGGCGTAGGCGCGGGCGTTTCGGGAGGCCACATCCAGGGAGCTGGCAAGGACCCGTGCCTCCTTGAGGCCTGGAGTTTCTTTCTCCAGCAAACGCTGGCGGATTTGAGAGGACAGCATACCCGCAACGAAAGCGTCCCGACTCAACAGTTCAGTGTGGTCGTTTGCTGAAACTTGTGAGCAGCTGCAGTTTCTCCCCAACACTAGGAGCGCACGGTAGAATTCTTCTGGTGACTCACCAGGAATTTGTCGCCTCGTTGCTAGTAGATGCCGGGTGTAGACCTGATTCACAGGGTGAATGTAATGTCCTTTCAGCAACTCCATCCCGACATCGAAGTTGTCCGCCTCCTCGATGAGGGTGTAGACTTCTGGGTTCACCCTCGAGTGCAGGATCTGCAGTTTCTGTTCTCTTGTGGGTGTGTTTTCTGCCATTCCGAGGTAGCCGTTGAAGCATGCTAGCCAGTGCTTGAAAGTCACTGCCGAGTTTACTGCGTGGGGGCTGAGTTGCAGACACTCCGGCTTGATTCAGAGCTCCATTCTTTAAATCTAGGTTATTAAATTGATGCACAATCAATGACTACTAAAGCGAGGTTGTAGTATAACTGAAGACTTTAATAAGCTAGATGTTTCGCCCAGCAGCTCAGGTACAGAAAGGAAGCTGCTGGGGCTGCACAGGCTCTTATACCCCACCTTGCAGGGCGGAGCTACCATACAGGCTCGACCAATAGAAAGCATACATTATCAACCAATGGTGTTCCAGCATTACTAGGTACCGTAATACCTCGACACAGACTACCACACTACCCCAGTGAAATTAAAATAAAATTCACTTCTAATGTCATCAGGAGCATTTCAAATAAGAACAGAAAATGGTGGAAAGACAATGGGTCTGACAGCATCTGTGGAGAGAGAAACCAAGTTAAAGTTTTGAGCTCTTCTTCAGAGCTGAAGAGAGTGCTGATTGATTGTAGAGTTGGAAAAGGGGATAGAGAAGTTGGAGCAGAATAAAATGGCAGGGATGGATGGGACGTCAAGATAGATTGACAAAAGATGTCATGGACAGAAGACAAAGGATATGTTTGGTTTTTTTTTAATAAACATTTTATTGAGGTGTTTATGGTTTTACAACAACAACAAAATAAACAATATACATGAATTTATAAACATAGTGCAAAAAGCCGTCTTCCTCCCTTACAGGTCCCATCTTTACTAACCCCCTACTCTAAACTAAGCTACCCCCCCCCCTCCCTAAAGTTGACCCTCTCAAGGTGAACTTAATTTTCTCCAAACAGAGAAAGCTAGCCATGTCAGATAGCCAGGTCTCCGACTTCGGGGGCTTCGAGTCCCTCCAAGCTAATAATATCCGTCTCTGGGCTACCAGGTAGGCAAAGGCCAGAAGGTCTGCCTCTTTCTCCTCCTGGATTCCTGGATGTTCCGACACTCCGAAAATCGCCACCTCTGGACTCGGTGCCACCCTTGTTTTTAACACCGTGGACATGACATCCACAAACCCCTGCCAGAATCCCCTCAGCTTTGGGCATGTGGACATGGTTCGCTGGCCCTCCCGCACACCTTGCACACCTATCTTCCACCCCAAAGAACCTGCTCATCCGGGCCACTGTCATGTGGGCCCAGTGAACGACCTTGAATTGTATCAGGCTGAGCCTGGCACATGTTGTGGACACGTTGACTCTACTCAACGTGCCCGCCCAAGACCATCCTCCATCTCTCTTCCCAACTCTTCTTCCCACTTGTGCTTCCGCTCCTCAGTCTGCGTCTCCTCTGACCCCATGAATTCCTTGCAAATGTCAGAGACCCTCCCTTCTCCCACCCACCCTCTAGAAACTACCCTGTCCTGTATGCCTTGGTGGTAGGAGCGGGAAGGTTGAAACCTGCCTGCGTAGGAAGTCCCGCACCTGCAGGTACGTAAATTTGTTTCCCCTCGCCAGTCCAAATTTCTCCTCCAGTTCTCAGGCTAAACATATCCCCCATCCTCTCAATCCCTGCTCTCTGCCATCTCTGAAACCCTCCATCCATCTTTCCCGGGGCAAACCGGTGATTATTACAGATTGGAGAACACACCGATGCTCCCTCCGCTCCCACGTGCCTCCTCCATGCCCCGATACCCTCAGGGCCGCCACCACCATGGGGCTGGTGGAGTACCTTGCCGGAGGTAATAGCAGAGGCACTGTGCATATGAGTGCTATAGTGAGAGTTTGGTGACTGAGGGAGAAGATGACGAGGGAGCAAGGTGCTCCTTTCATTTCATTTCCTACATTTCCTCATAGAACGTGAAGGGAGCCAGGAGTTTACAGAGAGTGCAGCTGACTCGGATCATAGAACGTGAAGGGCGCCAGGACTTTACAGAGAGTGCAGCTGACTCGGATCATAGAACGTGAAGGGCGCCAGGACTTTACAGAGAGTGCAGCTGACTCAGAGCAGAGTCAGAGGGCGGAGTTCCAGTTGGTCCTCAGGGCAGCTATATTCTGTAAGGTAAGAGGGGATGGAGGCTAGGGCAGTTGCATGCTCCTCCTGTAGGATGTGGGTGGTGAGGGATACCACCGGTATCCCCGCTGACTATACCTGCGGGAAGTGCACCCAACTCCAGCTCCTCAGAGACTGTGTTAGGGAACTGGAGCTGGACGAACTTCGGATCATCCGGGAGGCAGAGGCGGTAATAGAGAAGAGTTACAGAGATGTAGCCGCACCCAAGGTACAGGACAAGAGTAGCTGGGTTACAGTCAGGGAAAGGAAAATGAACGGGCACACAGTGCAGTGATCCCTCGTGGCTGTTCCCCTTCAAAACAGATATACCATTTTGGATGCTGTTGGGGAGGGATGACCTACCGGGGGAAGGCCTTAGGGGCCAGGTCTCTGGCACTGAGTCTGGCTCTGTGGCTCTGAAGGGAAGTGGGGAGAACAGAAAAGCAATAGTGATAGGAGACTCAATGGTTCGAGAAATAGATAGGAGATTCTGTGGTCGCGAGCGAGATTCCGGAAGGTATGTTGCCTGCCGGGTGCCAGAGCCAGGGATGTCTCGGATCGAGTCTACAGGATTCTTAAGGGGGAGGATGAGCAACCAGAAGTCATGGTGCACATAGGCACCAACAACATAGCTAAGAAAAGGGATGAGAATCTAAAAAGTGATTTTAGGGAGTTAGGTTGGAAGGTAAAGAGCAGAACAAGCAGAGTAGTGATCGCAGGATTGCGACCGGTGCCATGTGCAAGTGAGGCAAGGGACAGAGAGCGAGTGCAGCTGAATACGTGGCTACAGGGCTGGTGAAGGAGGGAAGGCTTCAGATATGTGGATCATTGGGATATCTTCTGGAGAAGGTGGGACCTGTACATCAAAGACGGATTGCACCTTAACAGGAGGCACCAATATTCTGTGTGGGAGGTTTGCTAGAGCTCTTCGGGAGGGTTTAAACTAGTTTGGCAGGGGGGTGGGAACCAGAGCTATGGATCAGAGGATAGGGTAGCTGTTAAACAGGCAGAAATAGTATGCAGCAAGTCTGTGAGGAAGGATAGATAGTTGATAGGGCAAAGTTTCACTCAGTGGAATGGGTTAAAGTGTGTCTGTTTCAATGCAAGGAGTGTCAGGAATAAGGGAGATGAACTTAGAGCATGGATCAGTACTTGGAAGTACGATGTTGTGGCCATTAAGGAGACATGGATTTCACAGGGGCAGGAATGGTTGTTAGAATGTTCCGGGGTTTAGATGGTTTCAGAAGAATAGGGAGGGAGGTAAAAGAGGAGGGGGAGTGGCACTGTTAATTAGGGAGTGCACCATAGCTGCAGAAAAGGAGGTAGTTGAGGAGTGTTTGGCTACTGAGTCAGTATGGGTGGAAGTCAGAAACAAGAAAGGAGCAGTCATTTTATTGGGAGTTTTCTATAGACCATCTAATAGCAGCAGAGAGATAGAGGAACAGGTTGGGCGGTAGACCTTGGAAAAGTGCAGAAGTAACAGAGTTGTTGTCATGGGTGACTTCAACTTCCCTAATATTGACTGGAACCTCCTTCGTGCAAATAGTTTGGATGGAGCAGATTTTGTCAGGTGTGTACAGGAAGGATTCCTGACTCAATATGTAGATCGGCTGACATGGGGGGAGGCCATATTGGACTTGGTGCTCGGCAACGAGCCTGGCCAGGTGTCAGATGGCTCGGTGACAGTGACAACTCCTTGACCTTTACTATAGTCATGGAGAGGGATAAGAACACACAGTATGGATAGGTATTTAATTGGGGGAGGGGAAAATATACTGTTATTAGACAGGAGCTGAGGAGCATAAAGTGGGAACATTTGTTCTTGGGGAAATGCACAACAGCAATGTGGGGGTTGTTTAAGGAGCACTTGGTGCGAGTGCTGAATAGCTTTGTCCCACTGAGACGAGGAAGGAATAAGGTGAAGGAGCCTTGGATGACAAGAGAAGTGGAGCTTCTAGTCAAGAGGAAGAAGGAAGCTTACGTAGGGTTGAGGAAGCAATGATCTGACTCGGCTCTAGAGGGTTACCAGGTAGCCAGGAAGGAACTCAAAAATGGACTGAGGAGAGGTAGAAGGAGGCATGAAAAAGTCCTAGCAGTAAGGATTAGGGAAAACCCCAAGGCGTTCTACACTTACGTGAGAAATAAGAGGATGATCAGAGTGAGAGTAGGACCAATCAGGGATAGTGGAGGGAACGTGTGCCTAGAGTCTGAGGAGATGGGGGAGGCCCTAATTGAATGCTTTGCTTCAGTCTTCACTAGAGAGAGGGACCTTGTTGCCCATGAGAACAGCGTGAACCAGGTTAATAGACTCAAACAGGTTGATATTAAGAAGGAGGATGTGCTGGAAATTGTGAAAAATATCAGGATAGATAAGTCCCCTGGGCCTGACGGGATATATCCAAGGTTACTATGGGAAGCAAGGGAGGAGATTGCTGCGCCGTTGGTGATGATCTTTGCGTCCTCACTCTCCACTGGATTAGTACCGGATGATTGGAGGGAGGCGAATGTTGTTCCCTATTCAAGAAAGGGTATGGGAAAATCCCTGGGAATTACAGACCCATCAGTCTTACGTCTGTGGTGAGCAAAATATTGGAAAGGATTCCAATTGGAAAGGATTCTAAGAGATAGGATTTCTGATCATTTAGAAAAACATAGTCTGATTAAAGATAGTCGGCATGGCTTTGTGAGGGGCAGGTCATGCCTCACAAGCCTCATTAAATTCTTTGAGGATGTGATGAGACACATTGATGAAGGTCGGGCAATGGATGTGGTATATATGGATTTCAGTAAGGCATTTGATAAGGTTCCCTATGGTAGTTATTCAGAAAGTTAGGGGACATGGGATACAGGGAAATTTGGCTGTCTGAATACAGAATTGGCTGGCCGAAAGAAGACAGAGAGTGGTCGTGGATGGAAAGTATTCGTCTGGAGGTTGGTGACCAGTGGTGTCCCACAAGGATTGTGAATGCGAGTCTAATTCACTAGTCTCTCAGTCCGGAAGAAACGATCTCGAACACGTCCGTACTTCAGAATATTCTTTATTGCGATCGGGGCCGCTCTCTAGGTATTCCAAAGAACCACCTCTCTGAGAGTGCCAAAGTCTTGCTCAAAGCACCCTTCTTTTATATGTTTTTTTAAGGGGTTGTCTCTTACATTCACTTGAGCTTGCCCCAATACAGATTACAGCTTGTTTTTACCAAATGTTTAGTACATGACATGATTAATTTGTTATTGTCATATTTTCAATACATAATCTTACAGACATTGAGGTAGACATTTTGCGGTTGTCTATTGGCACAAAAGCGTATAGCAATTTTAGCAAAACACCAGGTGCCCAGCCATGATTTATCAATGGCTCTTACATTGGTTATTACAATAATTCCAATACATGATTTTACAAACCTTGAGGTTATCTATTGGCATATGATAATGTAGCAGCTTTAGCCTAATTAGTAGCTTAATTGGTAAATGGTAGCTATAATTGCAAGCGGCCTCCATATTTCATATCTCATCATCCGGCCATTCGCCTTGTTTCTCAAGGCTGTGTGGCTTATAGTCGCACTCCCTTACTTTGAACATCCTGCAATGGCTTCAATAACATATTCTTACATATTCATTTAATTTGTGATGTCCCACCTGGCTCTTTCTGTTTCTGGCTATTAACCCTTGCTTCACATCCTCACTTCCCTGCTTCACATTCTCACTCCCCCCTTTGATCATTCCATGATCACACAGCCCTCAGAAACTTATCCTTGAGAGTCTGAAGAATGCCTCCGGGAACTCTAGCTCTACATCCTCATACACACTCTCGGCATGTGCTAAGTCTTGCGGGTCTAATTGGGAAAGCCGCTGCAGCATCTGTGGCATCACAGAAGCACCTAAACGATTACAAAAGCATTTAACACAGGTTATAATAATACACAGCAAAATGCAAATAGCGATAAAGAAAATAAATCCATGAAACAGATAGGTGGTCCAGGAGCTAGACCACAGCCATCCCCAGTCGTCTGAGGAGGACTGGCAGAGTCTCTTTACCCCATCCCTAATGTGGTCCACTAGGTGAGTAATGTTCTCCGAGCTATCAGGGATATAAGTACAGCACTCAGAACCCACCACAGCACATGTACCTCCCTTGCTAGCGAGAAGGTAGTCTAAAGCCATGCGATTCTGTAAGGCAACCGTCCGAACAGCTACTAACTCTGCGCTGAGCTCACTGAGTCCTTCTGCGGTATCATTGGCCACCTGCTCCAATATATCCCGGAGCTGGATGACTTTTTGGAGAGATCTAATACTGCCGAACTGTGGCCAAAGGACAGTAGCTATTGCCTCCCAAGGCACAATGGCCCTAGTGGATCGGGCATGGGGATGTTTGGATAGGTCTGTATAATGGGCGATACCAGGGACTACAAAGCTCATATAGCAAGAACCCGACCAATTTTCCGGCAACCAGGGATATGCTTTATGTCCGCATATAAAATAGGTATCATTGTACGAGCTCAAGCTCCCCTTGGCATCCGTCATCATGATTCTAGTCGGTTCCCCCCCTCCAGGGGCCGCCACTAGTCTGGTTCTTCACTGCTGACCAATCAAAGGTGAACAAGCCCTTTTGTGTAAGATTAGTTATGGGTGGTTGCCAAATCAAGGTCTGGTTGCATTGGCTGGTACCTACTGGGTAGGTCCCATTGGCACGATCCTTTTTAAAACATATACTGCCTTTTGGAAATTTAGCATACTTGGGGAGGATCAGGTAGGGCGGCTGATGGGTTGCATTAAACTTTGGCCACCACCATCCTTGAAACCTGTTCATATTGAACCCAGCCGACTGCCAATCTATCATATCTTGGGTATCATTATCAGAATCGGTATGATTACGTCGCAAAGCCCATTCTGCAACCTCCTCGATCAAATAGGAAAGAGGGACCAAGGGAACACCCCCATGGGCATGGCTGGGAACATGCGTACATACCCAACAAGAGGAGACATTCAATTTCTTTGCATAAGTATAAGACATAAACAGGAATGAATTTGCAGTCACATGGTGCGTTGCCCGCTTCCTCCTGGTAGGCGGGTTAGTATGGATAGTCTTAGTATGGATAGTCTTATCTGCAGGAACTTGTGGCCTGCTTTTCCTTGTACATCGGTAATCGCTTTTCCTCGTACACCGGTAGTCCCACCGGCAAGCGTAGCGAACGCAGGTCAGGGATCGAGGCTTCTGCTCATCTTGATGAATGGTGGTGGTGCTGTTTTCTACTGTGGTCGTCGTCTGCAAGGTCTCATTTGTAGTTTTGTTGACATAGCTAGAGGTGTTCTTACGATGAAGACGCAGAGATGTATCCTTCCGATAAAGGCGCAGAATCCTTGAGCTGGGTCTACATCGCCGGTCTCGAGCGGTCACACACAGTAGTGTGCTGGCGAGGATCGCGAGGACAAAAGGCAGTCTCATCCTGTAGTCGAACGATCAGCCACATATACCTAGAACTTGAAATGAGAGTTAGTGATCACGCAAATTTGATAAGTTTACAATGGTGCATGTGAATCCATGCATTACGTCCTTCAATTTTGACTGCTGTGGGGGTAGTTAGGAGAACTTGAAATGGTCCCTCCCAACGTGGTTCCAACCCCTTCCATGTCCAATTGCGGATCATCACATGGTCTCCCGGTTGTACAATATCGGGGCTAACTAAAGGTGGCACTTCCTCTTGCGTGGCACGTACTCGCAAGTGGAGACTCTTTAATACTTTAGTCAAGGCTATTATATAATTAGCCATTTCTGTAGTCATGTGGTGGAACTGAATGTCTCGGGATGTATGACAGTCCCAGGGGGTGCGAAGGGGTCTTCCGTACAAGATTTCAGCGGGGCTCAATCGAGTCTTTCCCACAGGGGTGGTTCTGATCTGGAAAAGTGCAACAGGTAAAAGTTTGAGCCAGGTGGCTCCGGTCTCTGCTTGCAGCTTAGCAAGTTTGGTTTTCAGAGTCTGGTTAGCTCTTTCCACGATCCCAGCTGCCTGGGGTCTGTAGGAGCAGTGTAACTGCTGTTTAATTCCTAGTTGAGTGCAGAATTCTTTATTGATCTGTCCCACAAAGTGAGGTCCATTATCAGAGCTTAAACAATATGGAAGTCCGAATCTTGGTACAATTTCACGCATAAGAACTTTTACTACAGTTGAAGCCTTATTATCTGCAGTAGGATAGGCCTCTATCCATTTACTAAACACATCAACAATCACTAATACATGCTTATAACACTGACATCTTTCCAACTCAATGTAGTCCAGTTGCAGGGTCTCAAAGGGACCCTCGGGCAATGGTATTTTTCCCTGCTCGCAGGGGACAGCCTTCCCAGGGTTATACTGCTGACATATCAAGCAGCGATTGCTAATTCATTGGGCTATCTCCTGCAGTCTGGGATGCCACCAGGTTTTTAACAATATATCACCTGTAGCGCGAGCACCACAGTGAGTTGCAAAGTGTACACATTCGGCCACCCAGGCTGCCAAAGCATCGGGCATACATGTCTGCCCTGCTGGGGTGACCCACAGCTTACTGTCTTTATCATATGTACATCCCAATTCTTCCCATGACATTTTATCGCTAGCAGGAGCGTCCTCCTGTAGCTGGATTACATCAGTAATGGTCGGCATAGGTTTTTCAGAGGGAGACTTGCTTTTTGAGCTTTTAGTCTGGCTCATCATTTTAGGCACCACCATGGCTTTTGACTTTGAGGCTTCTTTTGCTTGGTGGTCTGCCTGCCTATTTCCTTCATCTACTGGAGTTTTTCCTTTTGTATGGGCAGTACATTTTATCACTGCTACCTTTTCTGGGAGCATAAGAGCTTGGAGTAACTGGGTTACTAGCTGTTGATGGGAAATTGGGGTGCCAGCGGATGTTAAGAATCCTCTGTTCTTCCATAATTGTCCGAAATCATGAACAACTCCAAAAGCATATCTGGAGTCTGTATAAATATTGATTTTTTTGTCTGCTCCTAGTGCGCATGCGCGTATTAATGCAAATAATTCTGCTTGTTGTGCTGAAAACGGAGTCTCGAATGCTGCTGCCTCTACTGTTTCCCCATGCTGATTAACTATTGCATATCCCGATAGTCTCTCCCCCCCTTTCGCCGATGGATGCACTTCCATCGGTGAAAAATGTACAATCTGCCACAGCTAAAGGGGCGTCCGTAAGGTCGTCCCTAACGACAGAGACCTCTCTTAAAAGTTGCAGGCAGTCGTGGGAGGGAGCGCTCTCAGCCAGGGGTGGATTGGAGAGGAAATGTGCTGGGTTGATAGTAGTACAGCGACAAAACTGAAGTTTAGGATTATTCAGAAGAGAAATTTCATATCTATTTTGCCGGGCCATAGTAAGATGCTGTGTCTGTAACTGACCTAATAGGGCTGTGACAGAATGGGAGCTATAGACGGTAATGTCCTGTTGTAGGGTTAAATTAGAAGCTGACTGGAGGCTATTATACATAGCTGCAAGGATCTGAGTACATGAGGGGTAACCAAGAGCTACAGGATCGAGTTTGGAAGAATAGTAGGCAACAGGGCGATGGCGATCGCCGTGTTTCTGCGTGAGAACTGCCGTTGCACAGTCAGAGAGTACCGTACAATAAAGCTGAAACGGGCAATCGTAAAGGGGACGTCCTAAAGCAGGGGCGCTGAGTAGGGCAGACTTAAGGCGCTTGAAAGCTGATTGAGCTTCTGGGGATAAGGAAAAGACGCCCATCTGATTGGTGTAAGGGGTCAAGTGGCGAGTGTCAAGAGTAACATTCGGGATCCACTGGCGGCAGTAGTTAATCATCCCCAACCATTGGCGAACCTGTTTAGCAGTTGTGGGTGGGGGGAAATCACAAATAGGGCGGACCCGGTCCGGGTCTAGGAAACGGGAGGTGGCGGACAAGCGGACACCGAGGAATTTAACATTAGGTTGCGCAATAATCACCTTATTAGGGGAGACAACATAACCAAGGGAGGAAAGATGATTTAAAAGCTGACGGGTTTGCGTCCGTACAGCCTTGCTCTGTCGGGCTGGCCACCAGTAAATCATCAACATACTGGACCAGAGTGGAATCACCCTCCAGGTGGAGTGGCTGAAGTTGCTTCTGGAGACAACGGGAAAACAGGGTAGGAGAGTGAATAAAGCCCTGTGGTAGTCGAGTCCAGGTATAGGCCACCGTAGGTGAAGGCAAAGAGGTATTGACTGGCAGGATCAAGAGGTAGGGCAAAAAATGCGTGTTGTAGATCAACAAGGGAAAAAAATTGAGCATCAGCTGGCACCTGAGCCAGAATATGAGCGGGATTAGGGACTAAGGCGTGAAGTGATTGTACAATAAGATTAATAGCACGTAAATCTTGGACAAGCCTATACTGGTCAGGCTTACCAGGTTTGGGAACTGCAAGGATCGGAGTGTTACAGGGTGACTGACAAGGAACTAGAATGCCTCGCTGGGTGAGCTGTGTAATGAGGCAATCGATGGAGGGCCGTGCTTGAAGCTTAATGGGGTATTGTCGAATGGAAGGGTATTGAGCGCCTGGGAGAAGGGGGATAGTGATGGGCGGTGTGTTAACTAAGCCCACTTCATACTGAGTAGTCGCCCAAACACGGGGGTGGACATCAGGTGAACAGTGGCCATGATGGTGGTGAAGCACCGAAGGGCAAAAGAGAGGGACCGAGAAATACGTGATCTGGAGACCCCCAGGGAACTGCTGTTCTGTACATCGAATAGCAGGATCGGAGGCATCCAGTGCCTGCCGGACCATAGGGCCCAAATCTTTAGCATGATATGGGTGATTAACGTGGCGGGTGACGTGAGGGGCAGTGTATCCAGTTTGCTTCCATAACCAAGACGGAAGATGAGCCGCCTCAGCTATGCCTTGCGGGCCCTTTACTACCGCAGTAAGATTAACCGTAAATGTCTTACCAAGGTCTGGCTGAAAAAAATCGACCAGCTGCGTATCCATGCCAGTTGGATCATAGGCAAGGGTAACATGCAGCTCTGGGTCGGATTGAAGGCGTAAAACCCACCATTGCGGGGCACAGGCGGAGAAAAACTGCCGCGGAATGGTTGAGGGATGGGCAGTAACACCGTCGTCGCCGCATTTAATCTGAACGCCGAAGGCACATAAGAGGTCACGGGCAAGGAGGTTGCAATCCAAACCGGTGGTGACCACAAAACTATGCTGGAGAGTGATCCCATAGAGACTAACGGGAACAGGAATAGAAATGGGATACTCTGCAGCCTGGCCCTGGAATCCTAAAAGCTGCTGTGTTTCAGTGGAAAGGGGAAGCTTGAGGGAAGACTGGACAAAGGACATAGTAGCGCCGGTATCAACTAAAAAGGAATAAGTGCGCCCTTGGACGGTCAGGGGTATCAGAGGCTCAGTCCCTGATTTCCCGAGGCGGCAGGGCAGCAGCCGTGCTCAGTACTGCTGAAAGGGGTTATTCTGGGAAAAGATGGTGGTACCTATTCCCCCCGACCCTCGTCCGCGTCCCCGTCCCCCTCCACCACGGCTACTTCCCCCTCTGTTTATGAAACAGTGATGGGCATAGTGGCCGGGCCTGCCGCATCTATAACAAAGGGCATTCTGGGGTGGGGGCTGTTGAGGATAGGGGTGGGGTACAGTCTGGGGACCGTACTGGGGCGGATGTTGAAAAGGGCCTGTCGGCATACCATAGGGTCCTTTTGGGGTTTCGAACGGGGCGTATGGCGGACCGTACGAAGCAGCGCGGGAACCATTAGGATGGGTCAGGTACCCTTGACCCTCAGGGGTCACCCAACCAGGGACACAAAATTGGGGCTCCATCTGATAGCCAGTATTATCAGGGGCTGGAGTCTGCTCATCCTTCTTCATAACATATTCAGCTTTAACCTTAGGCTGTACCTTAGAGGACCCTTCAGTGCTCCCATCTTTCCAATAATATTTAACAGCCCGTGCCATTTGAGTGGGGCTATTGTCAGACCAGTCCATATTATTAGTTTTGATAGCATCAGAAACCTGTGTCGGGGGACAGCTAAGGAGCATGGCGCAATATTGGGGGCTGTTAGCGCCGTTACGGTAATTAACATCACCCGCTTGATTTTTATAATTTTCTTCAAATCGTTCTAAAAATTCATCAGCGCCTTCACCCTTTTTAGGCTTTGTTTCCAAGACTTTAATGATATCGACTGGTTTTTGTAGGGTAGTAGTGAGCGCCTGGTAAATTGCGTCCTGTTGCTGTTGCTGATTGTTATGTTTGTTGAACATTCGGGTTGGGGGGTTGGACAGCTGGGTCGTACCCAGGATTGGGGACCTCTCTCATGGGGAACTGGCCAGGTACAAGTGGTAAAGATGGAGGCGGTGGTGGGAATTCTTCTTGCTGATATTGAACTAATTGCGTGAACCCCATTGGCCCTCCTCCCGGCAATTTAGATCTAGTCCCATACGCCGGTGGCTGGGTGGGTGGCGGAGGTATCGGGAGTGAAGGAGCACTAGGTGGTGGATTAGGCTGCAATGGTGGTGCCTGTGATACTGGTCGGGGCTGTTGCTGGTGCCCCCTGTTACGTCGATCGTGGTAATGGAAAAGGTGTTCCTCATCCCCATCATCTCCGTCATCGCAACCTTGCTTCGCATTACTAGCAGCGGGTGGTATTGGCTTAGCAGAGGTGGATTTATAATTCTGGCATTCCTTCTTAAGGACCTCTACTGTTTTAACCGCCCCTCCTTCTGTTAATTCGATCCCCAATTTTAAGGCATTTGCTTGCCTGCTGGCCAATATTGAAGCGTCTTTCAATTTTTGGCAATAATCTCGCCATAAGGCAATCAATTTCTTAGCGGTGGATCCCCGATTATTTCGCCAGATAACCTGCTGTGCCTCAACCACAATTGGTAAATCCTTTGGCCCCCCCAAGGGCCATTTTCCCTGACCTAGATTCCTATGTAATTCCCACGACAATTGTCTTAGTTGCTTGGAAGATTCCGGATATTGTTCACACAAGGTTTGAAGCGCGCTTCCACTATCAGAGGTTGTATCTAACGTATTACCCATCTCTACACTATTGGCAGTTAATGATCCTTGCGATTATTGTTAATTTGGTGAAATGGTCCTGGACCACTTTATTCAATCTTGAATTTAAACGGAGTTATCCTGTTCCGTTGCCCAATTCAGGCAGGCTCATCCGTGCCTGCAAGCCTATCTAACTACAAGGTTATAACGCCCTTGTTATAGTTTTAACTTAGGGTTGATCACGCACCCTTCTAAAGCCTCTTATCGCGGGGGCACTTTTAAACAAAAGCAAGGATCATGATAATGCCGAAACCTCTGTTGTGGCTATTAACTATCAGGGCTACCACCCTTCCTTACGACACTAGTCCCTGACTGTGCCCATGGCTTTAACTGTAGGTGCCAACTCCCTCCCTTAAACGGGTTCGCCGGACTGACCTGGATTTCGTAGGAGCGTCCCTGAGCACTGGCAGTGGGGCTGAATCGCGAACGGTACAGCGGAGGGGAATACCAAAGTGGCAAAAATTCTACTCCCAGTGGTCGCCCAATTCCTCCTTCGCTCCCGAACTCGACCAGTCGCTTACGCCGTCAGCCTCAGCGGAGACTCTTTTGAAATCCCACCGCTGCCACCAAATGTGAATGCGAGTCTAATTCACTAGTCTCTCAGTCCGGAAGAAACGATCTCGAACACGTCCGTACTTCAGAATATTCTTTATTGCGATCGGGGCCGCTCTCTAGGTATTCCAAAGAACCACCTCTCTGAGAGTGCCAAAGTCTTGCTCAAAGCACCCTTCTTTTATATGTTTTTTTAAGGGGTTGTCGCTTACATTCACTTGAGCTTGCCCCAATACAGATTACAGCTTGTTTTTACCAAATGTTTAGTACATGACATGATTAATTTGTTATTGTCATATTTTCAATACATAATCTTACAGACATTGAGGTAGACATTTTGCGGTTGTCTATTGGCACAAAAGCGTATAGCAATTTTAGCAAAACACCAGGTGCCCAGCCATGATTTATCAATGGCTCTTACATTGGTTATTACAATAATTCCAATACATGATTTTACAAACCTTGAGGTTATCTATTGGCATATGATAATGTAGCAGCTTTAGCCTAATTAGTAGCTTAATTGGTAAATGGTAGCTATAATTGCAAGCGGCCTCCATATTTCATATCTCATCATCCGGCCATTCGCCTTGTTTCTCAAGGCTGTGTGGCTTATAGTCGCACTCCCTTACTTTGAACATCCTGCAATGGCTTCAATAACATATTCTTACATATTCATTTAATTTGTGATGTCCCACCTGGCTCTTTCTGTTTCTGGCTATTAACCCTTGCTTCACATCCTCACTTCCCTGCTTCACATTCTCAGGATCTGTTCTGGGACCTCTGCTCTTTGTGGTTTTTATAAATGACTTGGATGAGGAAGTTTAAGGGTGGGTTATTAAGTTTGCCGATGACACGAAGGTTGGTGGAGTTGTAGATAGTATTGAGGGTTGTTGCAGGTTACAACAGGACATCGACAGGATGCAGAGCTGGGCTGATAAGTGGCAGATGGAGTTCAACCTTGATAAATATGGAGTGATTCATTTTGGAAGGTCGAATTTGAATGCTGAATACAGGGTTAAAGGCAGGATTCTTGGAAGTGTGGAGGAACAGAGGGATCTTGGTGTCCACGTACATAGATCCCTCAAAGTTGCCACCCAGGTTGATAGGGTTGTTAAGAAGGCGTATGGTGTGTTGGCTTTCATTAACAGGGGGATCGAGTTTAAGAGCCGCGAGGTTTTGCTGCAGCTTGAAAAGTCTAGTTAGACCACACTTGGAATATTGTGTCCAGTTCTGGTTGCCTCATTATAGAAAGATGTGGATACTTTGGAGAGGGTACAGAGGAGATTTACCAGGATGCTGCCTGGACTGGAGCGCATGTCTTATGAAGAAAGGTTGAGGGAGCTAGGGCTTTTCTCACTGGAGTGAAGAAGGCAGAGAGGTGACTTGATAGAGGTGTACAAGGTGATGAGAGGCATGGATAGAGTGGATAACCAGATACTTTTCCCGAAGGTGGAAATGGCTATCAGAAGGGGACATAATTTTAAGGTGATTGGAGGAAGGTATAGGGGAGATATCAGAGGTAGCATTCTTTACACAGAGAGTAGTGGATGTGTGGAATGCACTGCCAGCAGAGGTGGTGGAGTCAGAGTCATTAGGGAATATTTAAACGACTCTTAGACAGGCACATGGACAGCAGTAAATTGAAGGGGTGTTGGTTAGGTTGATCGTAAATTGGGATAAATGGTCGCCACAACATCGTGGGCTGAAGGGCCTATACTGTGCTGTACTGTTCTATATTTGATGTTCCCCCAGCCGCCTCTCCTGCCCCCTTGCCTGGACCACAAACATCTCACTTTTCCCCATATTTAGTTTATACCCCGAAAACCGGCCGAATTCCCCCTGTATCCTCAATTTCTTCCATCCCTCTAAAGGGTCCGATACATACAGGAGCAGGTCATCTGCGTAAAGTGAGACCATGGGCGCGATTCTCCGCTCCCATGCCGGGTGGGAGAATCGCCGGAGGGCCGCTCTGGCACCCCCCGCGATTCTCCCACCCCCCCAAAATGGCGTGTTGCGTTTTGCGACACGCCGCTCGGAGAATCGCGGGCCGCCGTTTTTCACGGCGACCTGCGATTCTCCGACCCGTATGGGCCGAGCGGCCTGCCGTTCCCGACCGGTTCACACCGGCGGCAACCACACCTGGTCACTGCCGGCGTGAACATGGCGCCAGAATCTTGTTTGTGGCTCGTGGGGGGTGGAGAGGGGAGTGAGCACCACGACCGTGCTCGGGAGGGGACTGGCCCGCGGTCGGTGCCCACCGAGCGTCGGGCCGGCGTCTCAAAGGGACGCACTCTTTCCCCTCCGCCACCGCGCAAGATCAAGCTGCCACGTCTTGCGGGCCAGCGGAGAGGAAGACGGCAACCTGCGCATGCGCGGCTGACGTCATTAGGCGCGCAGGCCGCGTCATTTTCGGCGCGCCAGGCCTTGACGCCAGCGACAAGGCCCCGCGGCCGAGATTTACAGCACGGCCCTCCTGGGGGGGGGGAGGGGGGAGAATAGGGGGCGAGGAGCTGCCTCCGACGCCGTCGTGAACCTTTCACGACGGTGTCGGGCCTTGCGGAGAATTCCGTCCTCTGCGTTCCATTCCCCCCGGACCAACTCCTTCTGGCCCCTTGAGGCTTTCTGAGCAACTGCCAGCGGATCTATAGCTAACGCGAACAACAGTAGGGAGAGGGGGCATCCCTGTATCGTCCCCCGATGCAGCCTAAAATAGACCGATGTTGTCCTACTCACCTGTACGCTCACAACAGGAGCCTAATACAGCAACCTGACCCAGTCAATAAAGCCCTGCCCAAATCTGAACCGCCCCAGTACCTCCCACAGATATTCCCATTCTACTCGATCAAAGACCTTCTCTGCGTCCATTGCGACCACTACCTCCACCTCCCTACCTTACGGGGGCATCATGATCACATTTAACAACCTTCTTACATTGGCCACCAACTGCCTTCCCTTAACAAACCCCGTATGGTCCTCCCCAATGACGTCCGGAACACAATCCTCAATCCTCGTGGACAAGATTTTGGCCAGCAGTTTGTCGTCCACATTCAATAGAGATATCGACCTATAGGACCCACACAGCTCCGGGTCCTTGTCCCGCTTCAGGATCCATGAGATCATGGCCTGTGACATAGTCGGGGGAAGCACCCCACGCTCCCTTGCCTCACAGAATGTCCTCATTAACAGCGGCATCAATAACCCAGATAACTTTTTATGGAACTCCACTGGGTACCCGTCCGGGTGCGGGGCTTTACCTGACTGCATGGCCTTCAGACCCTCCGCAATCTCTTCCAACCCGATCAGGGCCCCCAGCCCTTCTACCAACCTCTCGTCCACCTTCAGGAATTCATCCCCCCTAAGAAGTGCTTCATCTCCTGCGGCCACGGTGGGGGTTCCAACCCATACAGCCTACTGTAAAACTCTTTGAACTCCTTGACTCCTGCTGAGTCTCCAAGCTCCCATCCCCATCCTTTACTTTCCCTATCTCCCTGGCTGCCTCCCCCTTTCTAAGCTGCTGTGCAAGCATTCTGATGGCCTTCTTCCCATGCTCATAGATTGCCCCCCTCACGTTCCTCAGATGCTCTACCGCCCTCCCTGGAGTTAACAAGCCAAACTCCGCCTGTAGCCTCTGTTGTTTCCTTAAAAGCCCTGCCTCTGGTCTCCGCATGCCTCCTGTCGACCTGTAGTATCTCCTTTATCAGTCGGCCCGTCTCTACTCTGTCTACCTTCTCCCTGTGTGCCCATATTGAGATCAGTTCCCCTCTAACCACTGCCTTCAATGCCTCCCAGACCACTGCTGCCGAAACTTCACCTGTGTCATTGACTTCCAGGTGGTTCTGAATACATTTCCTCAGCCGCTCGCACACCTCTTCGTCAGCTAAAGTCCCACGTCCAGCCTCCAATGCTGACCTGTAGGGCAACCCAGTGCAGGGCATGATCTGAGATTGTGATCACCAAATACCCTGTGTCCACTACCCCCCATCAGTAGTGCCCTGTTCAAAACTTTAAAAATCAATCCGGTAGTTCACCTTATTCAAGTGTGAGTAGAAGGAAAACTCCTTCATTCTCGGCTGCCCAAATCTCCATCTGCTCCATGAACCCCTTTTGCTCCTTTGCCATTGCTGGCACCCTGCCCGTCTTTGAGCTTGACCAGTCTAAACCAGGGTCAATAACTGTGTTGTAGTCCCCCCCCCGTTACCAACTTATGCAAATCTAGGTTCGGGATCTTCCCCAGCATCCTCTTTATAAACTCCACATCATCCCAATTTAGCGCATACACATTTACAAGTACCACCTGCACCGCCTCTAGTTTCCCACTGACCATAATGTACCGGCCTCCCACATCAGTAATTATTCTTCCGCCTCAAACACCACTTGCTTATTAATCAGGATCGCGACCCCTCTAGTCTTCAAGTCCAGCCCCGAGTGAAAAACCTGACCGACCCATCCCTTCCTTAATCTGATCTGATCAGCTACTCTAAAGTGCGTCTCCTGTAGCATTACCATGTCTGCCTTCAGTCCCCTCAGATGCGCGAACACGCGTGCCCTCTTAACCGGTCCATTTAGTTCTCTTACATTCCAGGTGATCCGCCTAGTTGGGGGGCTCATCGCCCCCCCCCCCCCCCCTTACCGATCAGCCATCACTTTTCTTGGGCCAGTCTCCAGCCCACGCCCAGGCAGCTTCCGTTCCCGACCTCCTTCTGTCCCTCAGCAACCGTCCCTCCCTTGTCAGCAGAACATATTCCCCTCCACCCACCCCCCCAGTAACTGCACAATGTAAACTGACCCCTTCGACAAGCATAACATCTGCTCACCCCCCACCGCACTTCCATGAGCTAGCCCACCCAGCTAGCTTGGTGTCCCCCGCCCATGGCAGCTGACATTCTCCCACCTATTGTTCCCTCCCAACCTTCCCCCCCCCCCAACTCATACACACATACTCAAACGAAAAACCTGTCCCAACACAATTGCCCTAGAAAAAAAAAACGATAAACAAAGAAAGGATCAAGCAGAAGATATAGCATCTAACAAAGATATTTCCATCCCCCATCAGTGCAAATGTAAACTTTAACTCAATCAGCTCTGCAACTAGCCCCAAATCAATGCAGAAGGTTTTACAAATAACGTCCGAAAAACAAGAAACCTTTTTAGCTTGAACGTTGCAGCAACGTTCGCCACTTGACCTTTCCTTTTCACGAAGTCCATCGCTTCCTCGGGTGACTCAAAATAAAAATGTTGCTCCTCATACGTGACCCAGAGACGGGCAGGATACAGTAGTCCAAACTTAATCTTTTTCTTAAAAAGGGTCGACTTTAACTGATTGAACCCCGCTCTTCTCCTGGCCACCTCTGCACTCAGGTCCTGATCGATCCGCAGGATACTGTTCCCCCATTTACAACTCTGTGTACGCCTGGCCCACTGTAAAATACGCTCCTTATCCAATACCTGTGGAATCTCACCACCATTGCACTTGGGGGGGGGGGGGTGGTCGGGGGGGGGGCCCACTTGCTGCTTCCTCGTGGGGTCCCCCACTTGCTGCTTCCTCGTGAGCGCTCTGTGAGCCCTGTGCACCTCCAAGGGTCTGGACAACGTCCCTTCCCCCAGCAACGTCTTGAACATGCCCGCTAAGTATGCCCCAGCGTCTGCTCCTTCGGACCCCTCCGGGAGGCCGACGATTCTCAGGTTCTGCCGACGGGATCTATTTTCTAGGTCTTCCACCTTCTCAAGGAGCGTTTTCTGCTGGTCTCTCAGCATCCCTACCTCCAACTCCACCGCAGTTTGATGTTCCTCCTGCTCAGCCAGTGCCTGCTCTACTTTCTGGATTGCCCGATCTTGGGCATCCAATCTGAGCTCCAGCCGCGCAATTGATTCTTTAATCGGGTCCAAGCATTCCTGCTTCTGCTTGGTGAAGCCCTCCTCGATAAATTGTATCAGCTGCTCCGTTGAACGCAGGGTCGACAAGCCAGGACTCCGGTCATGCGTCATGCTTTCCCCCACTGCAGCTTCAGCCCAAGCCTACTCTGTTTGTCTGTTTCCTCGTTTGCGAGCACTTCTAGCCTGCCTCTCCATGCACCGATGTGGGAACCCAATCAACAATTGCCTCTACCATCAATTTTCCAAATCAAGTCCGGTAAAAAATCGGTGGAAAAGGTCCAAAGGTCCGACCCGAGCGGGGGCCACCAAACGTGCGACCTACTCCTTCATAGCTGCCACCGGAAGTCACAAAGGTATTGTTAATGGTAATGTTAAAAAATAAAGCAGGGGCTAATAATGACATAAAGATAAGGAGCAGAATGTGTTAATTGCAGAACAAGGGTCAGCACTCTGAAATCAAAACAAATTACAGATGGCCCAGTGAGGGAAGCATTGGGGAAAACAAGTTGAGAGTTCATGGTCTGAACTTGTTGAACTCAAGTCTAAAAAGTTGAAAAGTGCCTAATCGAAAGATGAGGTGCTGTTCCTCAATTTTGCAGCAGGCCAGGAACAAAAATGCATGGGAGCAAGATGGTGAGGTAAAATGGCAAGAGGTAGGAAGGTCGGTATCATGCTTGTGGACTGAGCGAAGGAGTTCCACAAAGTGGTCACCCAGTCTGCATTTAGTCTCCTCAATATAGAGGGGACCCCATTGTGAGCAGTGAATGCAGTGGACTAAATTGAAAGAGATGCAAGTGAAACGAGTATCGGGAGCCTTGAATGGTGACATACAAAGTTCCTTGGACTGTTCTCACTGTGTCTTGAGATCCACACTCAATGGCATGCACTGCCATATGTACACACTCGACCTCTTTCCAGCAGCACCAGCTCACCACATCTCATAACTGTCCTTGTCCCTTTTCGGTTTCACTCTTCATCTCGTCTGACACTTTAACAAGAGTTTTTAAAATCTTCCTTTCAGGTGTTCAGGACGTATGCTCCAATAATGTATTGATACCAACACTCATCAGGGACCCTCCATCCCTTTGACCCATCTCTTCTTCCAACCCCAGCCCTTGTCGTGCATTCACTCTCCCCTTTAATCTTCCCCTCTCTAACACTGAATGTTCTGTGCTCAAAATAGGACTCCGTTTTATACCCTTACACCCTCACCTCCATGAATTTTGGGCTCAGCACGATGTTGAACTCTTTTTCAGCTGCATCCACCTCCGTGCCCACTTGTTGAGGCAGGAATCTTTTACCCACCTCCAGCATTGTCCCTCTACTTGGACCCCTCCCCCGGCGTCTTACGTGCTCTTAATCATGGCATCAGGGGAGTCGGTGGCATAGCGGTATTGTCACTGGGTTAGTAATCCAGAATTCCTGAGTAATGCTCTCCGATCCCAGGTTCAAATCCCACCACTGCAGATGGTGAAATTTGAATTCAATAAAAATATGGTGATTACCATGAAACCATTGCTAATTGTCGTAAAAACCCATCTGGTTCACTAATGTCCTTTAAGGAAGGAAATTTGCAATCCTTACCTGGTCTGGCCTACATGTTACTCCAGACCCACAGCAAATGTGGTTGACTCTTAACTGCCCCTCAAGGACTAGGCGGGATGGGCAATAAATGCTGGCAGAGCCTGCACGCCCACGTCCCATGGACAAATAAAAAAAACATTAGCTGTCTTAATTTCTCTGCTCCCTTCATCCACTTTAATCTGTCTCCTTCTGAACTTGCTGCACTTCGCGTGCTCAGGTTCAACCCCAAATTTGTATCAAACCTGTTGGCAAGAGTTGTGCTGTTGCTGTCTGACCTCTACCTTTCAGAAACTGAATCTCAACTTTTAGATACTCCTTCCTTTCTCCCTCTAGACTGTGACACTACCACCAAATTGTTTCCAGGACTCATCTCCTCTGGAGGTCTTCCCTAAACGGCCTCCAACCTCAGTCCCCATCCCTGTACAGGCCACTTCCACCGCCTTCTCAAAATTCACAAATAGGACTGACCTGGCAGACCCATTGTTCCTGTTCCTGCCCCACTGAATCCATTTCTTCCTATCTTGACTCCATTTTCTGTCCCCCTTGTCCGGTCTCTTCCCACCCATAAGACCATAAAACATAGGAGCATAAATAGGCCACTCGACCCATCGAGTCTGCTCCGCCATTCAATAATGGCTGAGATTTTTCTCAACCCCATTCTTCTGCCTTCTCCCCATAACCCCTGAGTATTACCCCACTTTCATGATTCCTCTGATGTGGAACTTCATATCAACAGTTTCCTGATTCCTGCTTCTAATCGCCTCGCCTTCACTATGGGCACCAAATCCCTCTACATCCCCATGTACCACAGTTACACATGTTGTTTTGTGGGATATGTGGAAGATTCCATGATCCAGTCCTACTCAGGCCCCCTCCCACGGATCTATTTTCGCTACATTGATGACTCTATCGGTGCTACTTCATGCTCTTTCCTGGAACTGCAAACATTTATTCATTTTGCTTCCAATTTCCACCCCTATTCCGTCACTCTCTGCCCCCCCCACCACCAACCTTCCAAAACAGCATTTCTGTCCAAATCAGCACTTCTGACATGTCTTCTGTTTTCCTGAATCAAGGCCCCTTCCCTCCATCCCAGAACCATGATAGGGTAACCCTTGTTCTCGCTTTTCACCCCACCAGCCTCTGCGTTCAGTGGATCACCCTGCACTATTTGCATCAACTCCTGCATGACGCCACCACCAAACACATTTTTCCCCCACCTCCCTGTCAGCATTCCATAGAGACAGTTTATCTGTGATACCCTGGTCCACTTCTCCATCAACCCCAACACCACCGGCACCTCCCCGTGCAATTGCAGAACGTGCAACACCTGCCCATTAATCTCCTCCCACGCCACCTTTCAAAGCCCGAAACATTCCTTTCAGGTCAAGCAGCGATTCACTTGCACTTCTTTCATTTTGGTCAACTGCATTTGCTGCTCACAATTTGGCCTCCTCTACTTTAGGGAGACTAAATGCAGTCTGGGTTTCCGCTTTGCGGAACAGCTTCGCTCTGTCCCCAAGCATGACCCTGACTTCCCTGTCACTTGCAATTTTAACTCACCAGCTACCATGCCCACATTTCTATCCTTGGCCTGCTGCAATGTTCCAGCAAAGCCATCTCAACCTGGAGTAACAGCACCTCATTTCCTGATAAAGAAATTTATGGCCTTTTGGACTTAACATTATCGTCAACAACCTTAGACCATGAACTCTCCCCTCAATTTTGTTCCTTTTTATCCCCAACCTCCTCCCCCACACGGCCATCTGTAACTTGTTGTGCTATTAACACATTCTGCTACCTTCCTTTTATACCATTAATAGCATCTTTTGTCTTTAACGCCATTATTAACACTCTCTTTGTCTTGTGTCCATGGTATCTTTGACAATTTCTTCTGAGCTCTCACTTACCCCTGACGTTCAATTCTGCTCCACCTTCTCCATTCCCCTCTCCAATTCTATTCAGCTCTCAAGAAAAGTCATAACTTGAAACGTTAACTCTGTTTCTCCCTCCACAATTGCTGCCAGACCTGCTGACTCCAGCATTTTCTGTTTTTATTTCAGATTTCCAGCATCCACAGTGTTTTACTTTTATTATTCAAACCTATTGGCCGGGATTCTCCAATCCCGCAGCCAAGTTCTGACGCCAGCGTGAAAAGCAGCGCCAACTGCTCCGGCGTCAACGGTCCTCGATCAACCGGTATGCTCCCCTTCCTTGGCAGCTAGGTCGGTGACAGAGTGATTCCCGCAGTTCCAGCCGACGCGGAACGGCAGGCGGGAGTTTGCGCATGCGCGTGGGTTCCCATCTCCATGCCGGCCCCCTACAGGGGCCTGGCGTGGAGGAACATAGGCCCCCACGGAACCAGCCCACCTGCTGATTGGTAGGCCCTGAACGCAGGGCCACCGTGGAGGACCCCCCCTTCCCCGGGGCGATTCTCTGGGCTTCGGCGGGCACTCGGCCCGAAAATCGGTGCCGCAGAATCGGCGAGCCAGCGTTGAGCCGGCGCGATTCTCGCGACTCCCGGGGATTCACCGACTCGGTACTGGGTCAGAGAATCCTGGCCATTAATTTTAGTAATGGTCATCTATGATGGGCAAACCTAGATCACACTTATTAACTATCACATGTAAGCATGAGCTGAGACCAGGGTATGACATGTGGGTTATACCGAGCGCAACTGGATATCATGCTCGTCCATGATTCATATAACTTTATTGCATAGTGCCACCTACCAGCTGATCAGATGTACTATCTGTAGTTTGTATTTTACAACTGACCTTCCTCTATCTCATCAAAAATTCTGAACTGCTGTTTGCAAACATTAGTTCAGGTATTCTATTCACCAGCTCTTCACCAGCTTCATTGCTTAGTGGCATTGTTTTATGACTGCAGGCATCCTAATATGAATGACATAGTGACATTATGCTATTCTGACAGAACAGGAGGGTGGCTCGTGCTTTCACTCACGCTGATTTGCTCTGGATTTCAAACATATATCATCTCTACTAGAAGAGATTACGCCATCCTCCTTATTTTAAGGAATGTCAGACATAGGCATATTCTGTAAATTCAGTATTCAGCAGCAGAAGTATTTTCCAGATGTAGAACATATACAAAATATATTATAATACGGAAAGAATTTGTCTTTATTCGGTCAACTATTGTTCCTAGCAGAACAGGCAGTTTGAAATTACAGGTGCCACTGTATTATTATTTTGTTGTTAATGTTTTATTGAAGTTGAAATAATGAAGAATTTAAAAATTATTCTGATATGAATAGGTGATACTGAGTGAAGTTTGCAAGCCATGCAGGTGACATTTGTGTTAAATCACAACATCACAAGGTTAGCACTGCTGCTTCACAGCGCCAGGGACCCAGGTTCCATTCTGGCCTTGGGTGACTGTGTGTCACATTCCCCCTGTATCTGCGTGGGTTTCCTCACACAGTACAAAGATGTGCAGGTTAGGTGGATTGGCTGTGATAAATTGCTGTTTAGTGTCCAGGGATGTGTAGGTTAGGTTACAGGGATAGGGCAGGGGAATGGTCTTCGATGGGGTGCTCTTTCAGAGGGTTGGTGCAGACTGGATGGGCCGAATGGCCTCCTTCTGCACTGTAGGGATTTAATGAATCTAAGAATGACTGTAGGGTATCCCACTGCAAAATTAATAAAGGAGAGCTGGACTGTTTCTTCAACTTGGAAAGCTTATTCTACGGCATCACCCATTGTAAGTGTAGACCGGCATTCAGAGAATGAGGATTACTCTTCTTGGGCGGGATTCTCCAACCCCCCGCCGGGTGGGAGAATTGCCGGGGGTCGGCGTGAATCTAGCCCCCGCCGTCCTCCTAATTCTCCCGCCCCCCAAAAACCGGCCCTGCGTGAGTCACGCCTCTGGCGTGACTCAATGGGTGCCGGGGCCGCCCGAATTCTCCGGCCCGCGATGGGCTGAAGTCCCGCCCGCTGTTGCTGATCCCGCCGACGTAAATTGGAGTACATAAGATCTAGGAGCGGGAGTAGGCCATCTGGCCCCTCGAGCCTGCTCCACCATTCAATGAGATCATGGCTGATCTTTTGTGGACTCAGCTCCACTTTCCGGCCCGAACACCATAACCCGTAATCCCTTTATTCTTCAAAAAACTATCTATCTTTACCTTAAAAACATTTAATGAAGGAGCCTCAACTGCTTCACTGGGCAACGAATTCTATAGATTCACAACCCTTTGGGTGAAGAAGTTCCTCCTAAACTCAGTCCTAAGTAGGTCCTTTACCGGTGCTACCTGGTGGCGTGGGCGAGCTCCAGGGTTCCTGAGGGGTCGCGGGGGCATCTGGCCCGGGAGGTGCACCCACGGTGGCCTGGCCTGCAGTTGGGGCCCACCAATCTGCGGGAGGGCCTGTACTGTGAGGGCACTCTATTACTCCGCATCAGCCGTTGTGGTCCTCCGCGATGGCCGATGCAGAGACAAACCCTCCCGCACTTGCGCCGGGATGCCACCAGCACGCGCTGGCACTCCTGCGCATGCGCCTACTCACGCCGGCCAACGGAGGCCCTGCGGCGCCGGTTGGCGTGGCGCCAGGCCCCGCTGGGACCACCTGCCCCGCCAGGTACGGTATTATCCCGCCCCTTAGAAGATACGCTTGGTGGAATTCTCTGATCCAGAAATTACGTGTTGACGCCGGGACTGAATTGCCGCTGTTCCCAGACCAATTCATCAACTATTAATGGGGTAGCAGTGGCGCCACATAGCACATGACCGATTCGCTGGAGTCGGGATTGATACTCGAGAGGCTGGTAAGTTGCATATAAGTACTCCGCTCCCCACACACACCACCAAGGCAACAAGATGGCAGCAAAGAGCGCGACACCACGATTCATCGACGCGGAACTAGTGACCTTGCTGGACGCAGTAGTGGATCAGTGGGCCACCCTGTACTCCTGGGGTGCCATCGCCGTGTACCGGGATGGGTGTCCTTCCCCTTTCCCCAACAGTGAACAGGTGGCGCAGTCGG